>NW_024062714.1:270000-1686298 GCF_006381635.1 Hibiscus syriacus
TACCAGCAGCGACAATTATTCATTATATTATAGAATTTTTGAACCATTACTTGCACCAAATCAACACGGTGCCCTGGAAGCTGAACTAACAGAGACAGTGTATTTACCAAATCCAAGCTACTTTTTTTGAAACTGAAACATCAATTTTCTGTAATGGCTACCCAGAGCCTAGAATCGTACCAATTATCTAATCCCATTTTCCCATTAGAAGCATGAGAAGACAATGACTTACCTTCACAAAGCCAGATCCCTGCTTTTATGCTTCATCACAATCTTCAAGCTTATTAGCTCCATCGCTTGCCAGTCAGCAACGTATAACAATCATTCTTGTCTAGGTCCAGGTAATGAAACGGCCACCGCCGGTTATAAATCTAACCTTACGGTTCTCCTGGATTCGGTGTCCTCTAAAGCTTCCGATAAGAGCTTCTACAATGACAGCTTGAACGGAATTTACAGTCTCTTCCTTTGCCGAGGTGATGTTTCTAGCGATGTTTGTCGGGTTTGCGTCTACAAAGCTACTCAAACACTTACACAGGTGTGCCCTTCTGATAAAAGTGCAATCATTTGGTACGATCAATGCTTGTTATAATATTCAGACGTCAACTTCTTTGGTCAGCCGCGGTTTTTTCCTAGGCTTTTAATTTGGAATACTCTGAACAGTACTTCACCTGAAGAGGGTTTTATTCTCTAGTTGCTCAGGCACCGTATGCAGAGAACATGTTCGGAACAAATGAAATGTTTGTCGGGAACGGACCGGGGCGTAGATATGGTCTGGTTCAGCGCAGCAGAGATCTTGATGTTAGCAGCTGTTCTTCTTGTTTGGGACAATTGTTGAACCGGACGGAGGAATGCTGCATAGGGAGAAGATGGTGGCGAATTTTATCTCCAAGTTGCTTTATAAGGTATGAAATGTACCCTTTCTACGATCAAACATCGTCAGACTCAACAGGATCACCACCTGTGGATGAAGGTAAGCAAAGCAGGCTTGTTTAGTTATTTTATCATCCTGTCTTTGAAATCTTTGGGGTGCTTATTGATTCCCCTGATAAATTGATCTCATTATTTTGTGTTATTAGCAATGAAGAATGATCTCGACAAAGGAAAGGTTACAGACTTTGTCGATGAAACTGTGACTTGTTAAAATAACACTACTATTTGGTGCAATGTAACAGAAGGAATAAGTAAGGGAGGGAAAAGCACTAGGAAGATCATAGTAATCGTTGTATCATCGATAGGAGGCGTTTTTGCATTGGTTCTGGTGGCGGATTTCTGCTATTATTCATCCTCAGTCATGAGGAGAAAACAAACAGGTGTTTTTAAAATTTAATTTTTTTCAGGCCATATGACAAATCTTATCATTTCTCTTTGGCGCAAAGTTTGTCATTATCACTCAATGCTCGGTTGAAGGAACAAGTGGACGAATTTTATTAAGTGGTTCTTGAGGCTCAAGGTCTGAACACTTGGTGGAGGAAGATACTCATTGTTGAAAACATTTTGATGTTTTGATATAACAAAATAAGTTAAATAAATTTTAAGATTTTACAAATGATTTTCTAAATATATTCTATACAATTATTCGAATATCAAAATATTACTCTAAGTCTTTCAAAGTTCAATTTTCAATCCTTATTAAAGTGTAAAATTGTGTTTTATACTTAAAATATTTTTGAAACAATTTTCATAAAGTATTTCGAACAAAAAACGAGCCAAAATTCAAATTTGTGAAGGGATGCACCGATGCACTCATTGATGCATCGAAGTACACCTAATTTCGAATGCATTTTATGTACCGATGCACAGCCATGCATCGATGCACTCAGGATTTTATTGAAACATCGAATGCATTTTATGCATTGATGCACAGACCATACATTGATGCACTCCAGGCTTGTTTAAAACATCGAATGTATTTTATGCATCGATGCACCCTTAGTGTACCGATACACTATGTCTTCCAACGGTCGAAATATTTGAATTTTACACTTGATGCATCGATGCACCTTGACTATGCATCGATGCACACACACTCCCAACTGATTTTATTAATTGTTTTCACACACTAACGACTCTATTAACTCCACTAATGATCCCCCAACGTTCAGAAATGATCCAATGAGTATTTAAACAAGCTTAGAAGCCATTGATCAATAACAAGAAACAACATTCATTAAGAATCAAGAGAGAATCAAAGAGAAAGCTTCAAACCTCAAGTTTGAGCATTTTCAAGCCTATTTCATTCAATATTCATTATTGCTTTCAAGAACACTTGTTGTGCTCAATTGTATTATTCTTGAGTATTCTTTCTTTGTTCTAGAATTGTGCAAACAATCTTTCCTTGTGAGGATTTTTCTTGTAAGTTTGCAAAATTTGTATTGTTCTCTTTGGGAGAGAGTGTTCTCAAGAATTTGGGGTATAATTCTAGAGGGATTTGTAAGGTTACTTTTTGTCCTCAAAAGAAAGACAAATTAGTGAATTTGTGAAAAATCCTTAGTGTTGATAGCTAAGGTAGTGGACGTAGACTTTCGTTGAGAAAGTTGAACTACTCTAAATCGATGTGCAAATATTTTCAATTTTCTGCAAAAGCTTCCACTGAAATTTTTATTGTCAATTCACCCATCTTGGCATATTCCATCGATCAATTAACTCAATAATTGGTATCAGAGCTTGACTCATTTGAAGGTTTAATCGCCTCTTGAGTAGATTTAGGAAGAGTTACATCGATAATCAAGTCATCAATGGCCTCCACTTCAAACTTCGACTCCGGTCTCGATTCAATATCCGTCAACAAGCCTCATTTCTTCAATGGAGCTAACTATGCTTATTAGAAGAATAGAATGATGTACTTCATTCAAGCTAGTGACATGGGAGCATGAAATGTAACACCCCCAACCCATACCCGACCCGGATATGAGTCAGAGATACTACATTGACTTTAAAACACAACTCTTAACAAATAATAGTAAAATATTTGTACTTATATTAAGAAAATACAATAATATACATACTGTAATATAAGTTTACCAAAATATTCAGAGCATACACAACTTAACTCTTTAATTACATGCCAACTGCCATTTACATAACAAAATGACCTACTGATTAAGTTGTTTCTGATCTGATGATTGCAGGAGTAATACTGTCAAGCTGCTTCACCTGTCTCGTCTATTTCCTCGGATCCTACGTGTGAAACACTCACACGCTAAGTCATCGACTTAGTGAGGCAATAATAATAAGGCAATTGTAATGAAAATGTCATGATCATATGAGATGAAATGCAAACATGTACTTAATCAATGTAGTATACATTATCAATACCCATACCTGTAAGCGTATGACTGTAACATTTATGAATCTGTATTAATAAGTTTATTGGCCCATGATAGCATATTGAGAACCTAAGGTATTTGAGTAATGTGAGGTTGTGCACTATGCTGTCACCACAGCTCGTATAAATGCACCGAAGTGCCCCGTAGAATTGCACCGAAGTGCCCGTAGAATTGCACCGTAGTGCCATATAATGATGTCCATAAGGACCACATAGAATTCCTTAAGAATCATATACATATACTATGGATCAAGTATGTGTCTTTCAAGACTTCACACAGGTTCCAAAGGATATACATATGTCCTAAAGAACCGCGTATACCCTCTACCCTTGGCATGCCAACTATACCTATAGTTCTCATCTACATAACATGGGCTTTTACATTTCAACTAGTCTATATCGCGTAGACATGTAAATTCTTACCTTTTCACATAGCTCATATCATATAATGCATTTTATATGAATTCATGTCATGTCTCATAATACCGACTATGCTCATGTACCAAGATATGAAATCTAGACTTATCATAAGTCTAGAATGGAGTATATTCCTATAATCATGCTATGCATATGCACTCACCTATACTTCTTTGCCTTTTCCTCGATCGATCCTACTGGTAGATTGTTCCCGAACTTGTGTAGGCTCGGTATCTACATAAACATAATTTTCAAGATGATCATCAGATGTCTATGTCTTGAATTTAAGCTTTAATAGCTTACTAATTTAAGGAATTTATAGCTTAGTCTTTCTTTCTTTTCTTTCTTTTTTTTTCTCATGGGGGAATCGGTTCCCCCCCTGGGGGTATCGATTCCCCACTAGCATTCTGGAATTCATATTCGTTGAGGGGGTATCGGTTCCCCCCCTGGGGGTATCGATTCCCCTCTAGCATTCTGGAAATCATATTCGTTGAGGGGGTATCAGTTCCCCTTGAATGGGTACCGATTCCCCTAGCCCGAAAATCCTAATTTGAGCTCGGAAATCATCCCATTTCAGCTCAAACATACATATTTCACTCTCTTTACTACTCTTAGCTTTCATACACTTACTTTAACTAATTATTATCCATTAAATACCTCTAAAACTTAGAAATCTAATTCTCCATGTAGAATTTAAGAATCCAACCCAAATTCCAATATGTTCTAATTTGAATTCTAACACCTCATACTTCTTAGTTAGCTTCTTGACAAGTCAAAAATCTTATTCAAACTTCAAAAACTCATTCCTATCAAAATTTCATCTAAAAATTCATTTTCCAAATCTATCTCTAAAACACTTATCTTGTTGTTTTTAATGTCATATAAGCTTTCCTTTAGCTTATATAACATCCAAACTTTCATTTCCAATCTTAAAAATCAAAGAAACTACCAAGGTTCAGATTCTTACCTTTACTTGCAAGCTCCACGTTGAGAGAAGGAAGAGAAGAAAATAAGGAATAAGGAAGAAGAAATGAGAGGGTTCTGGAACCTAATGTCACACGTGGGTTCTCATATAACCCCATAACATTTTATTTTAATTAAAAATTCCTTACAAATGACCATTTGGTCCTTACCTCCATCTCATATTTACTAACCATACATTTTAAACTATATAATTATTCTACTTTAATCACCAAATGTTGAAACTTTGCAAATTAATCACTCACCCGACATGGAGGATGTTACAAATCTCTCCCCCTTAAGAAAATTCGTCCTCGAATTTTTATTGCACGAACAAATGAGGGTATTGATGTCGCATATCTTCTTCACGCTCCCATGTTGCTTCTTCTACTTTGTGATTTCTCCACAACACTTTGACCAAAGGAATAATCTTGTTCCTCAATTGCTTAACTTCATGTGCTAAAATTTGAATCGATTCTTCCTCATAAGTCAAATCATGACGAACCTCAATCTCTTCTGGTGTCACGATATGAGAAGGGTCAGATCTATATCTTCGAAGCATTGAAACGTGAAAAACATCATGTATCTTTTCCATCTCAGGTGGTAAAGCTAGTTGATATGCTACAGGTCCTACTCTCTTTACAATCTCATATGGTCCAATAAACCGAGGACTCAATTTTCCTTTCCGACCAAATCTCAACACCTTCTTCCATGGAGACACTTTTAAAAACACTTTATCTCCAACTTGAAATTCAATTTCTTTCCTTTTAAGATCAGAATAGGATTTTTGCCGATCAGAGGCCACTTTGAGGTTATACTGAATTTCTCGAACTTTCTGTTCTACATCTTGAATTAAATCCGGACCAAGAACACTTTGGTCTTTGAGTTCATACCAATTTAATGGAGTACGACATTTTCTTCCATATAATGCTTCATAGGGGGCCATCTTTATACTAGACTGATAACTATTGTTGTAAGCGAACTCTGCCAGCGGTAAATACTTTTCCCATGATCCTTTAAATTCCATTACGCATGCTCTCAACATATCTTCCAATATCTGAATAGTTCTCTCTGATTGCCCATCAGTCTGAGGATGAAAAGCCGTACTAAAGTTTAAACGAGTCCCCAACGCTCCATGCAAAGATTTCCAGAATCTAGAAGTGAATCGAGGGTCTCGATCAGAGACTATGGAAACAGGTACTCCATGCAATCTAATAACTTCTCTAATATACAACTCTGCATACCTTTCCATAGAGAAATCCGTTCTAACCGGAAGAAAATGCGCAGACTTAGTTAATCGATCAACAATTACCCAGATTGATTCTCTTTTGTTCGGGGTCAAGGGTAACCCCGAAACAAAATCCATCGTAACATTTTCCCATTTCCATTGAGGAATGAAAAGCGGCTGCAATAATCCTGATGGAACTTGATGCTCGGCTTTGACTTGTTGACATATCAAACACTTAGACACAAATTATGTGATGCTTCGCTTCATTCCTGACCACCAAAATCGATCCTTCAAATCCATATACATCTTGGTTCCACCCGGGTGCATCGTTAACGGACTGCAATGAGCCTCTGTTAATATCTCCTTCTTTAAGTCGTCATTGTCGGGTATTACAATTCTTCCTTTACAATATAGATTTCCATCTGACTTAATCTCAAAGTCTTTAATCTCTTTGTTCTTTACTTGCTCAATTCTTTTCAAACACACTTTATCTTTACATTGAAATTCTCCTATTCGTTCCAACCATGCTGGTTTAAGGGTTAATTCTGCACAAAGACCACCGTCTCCCGTTAAAGATAATCTTGCATCCATAACTCGTAAAGCTGCAAACGTCTTTCTACTCAGAGCATCTGCTACCACATTAGCCTTTCCGGGATGATAGTCAATTATCACATCATAATCCTTTAAGAACTCTACCCATCTATGTTGCCTCAAATTCAATTCCTTTTGAGTCATCAGGTACTTCAGGCTCTTATGATCCGTATATAAGTAACAACGCTCCCCATAAAGATAATGACGCCAAATCCTGAGAGCGAATACTACAGCAGCCATTTCTAGATCATGAGTGGGGTAATTCCTTTCATGTGGTTTCAACTATCTCGATGCGTACGCTACCACTTTTCCTTCTTGCATTAATACACACCCCAACCCGTTATGGGATGCGTCACTATATACTACAAAATTCTTGCCAGATTCCGGTTGAACCAATATCGGAGTTTCCGTCAGAATTCTCTTTAAAGCTTCGAAACTTTCTTGACATTCAGAAGTCCAAACAAATGGTACATTCTTTCTCATTAGCTTTGTTAGAGGCAGCACAATCATCGAAAAATTCTTAACGAATCTTCGATAGTAACCGGCAAGTCCCAGAAAACTCCGAACTTCAGACACATTCTTAGGAACTTCCCAATCCATTATAGCTTTAACCTTTTGAGGGTCTACTCTAATCCCAACTGCCGAGATCACATGCCCCAAGAAAATTACTTCCTTTAACCAGAACTCACATTTGGACAATTTGGCATACAACTTTTTATCTCTTAAAATTTGCAAGGCGATCCTCAGATGTGTGCTATGCTCTTCATGGGATTTCGAGTACACCAGTATGTCATCAATAAAGACAACAACAAACTGGTCCAGATAGGGCTGAAAAATCCTATTCATGAGATCCATGAAAGCAGTAGGTGCATTCGTTACTCCGAATGGCATTACGATGAATTCATAATGACCATATCTCGTTCTGAAAGCCGTCTTCGGAATATCTTTCTCCTGGATCTTCAATTGATGATAACCTGAACGTAGATCAATCTTCGAAAATACCGAAGCTCCTTTTAGTTGATCAAACAAGTCATCAATGCGCGGAAGGGGATACTTGTTCTTGATGGTCACTTTATTGAGCTGTCGATAGTCAATGCAAAGGCGCATTGATCCATCCTTCTTTTTAACAAATAACACCGGAGCTCCCCAAGGCGATACACTTGGTTGGATAAATCCCTTCTCTAGCAATTCTTGTAATTGATTCTTTAACTCTTGCAATTCTTTTGGAGCCATTCGATAAGGTGCCATGGCAATCGGAGCTGTTCCCGTCATTATTTCAATTTGGAATTCTACCTCTCTATCCGGAGGTAATCCTGGCAATTCAGCAGGAAAAACATCAGGGAACTCTCGAACTATTGGAATTTCCTCTAACCTTTTCTCTTGAGCTCTTGAATCAATCACATTTGCAAGAAAACCCTGACATCCTTGTAGCAATAATTTCTTGGCAGACATCACTGATATTACATTTGCTAAAGGATTAAACTTTTCACTGCTCACACTTATCTCTGTTCCTTCTGGACTTTTCAGAGTTACCTTTTTCAATCTACAGTCGACATTCCCATAATACTGAAACAACCAATCCATTCCCAGAATCACTTCAAACTCGTCAAAGGGTAATTCCATCAGATTAGCAGGGAATTCAATTCCCTGAACCTTTATGGGACACCCCTTACAGACTTTATTCACCCGGGCACTATGGCCTAACGGAGTTGTTACTATAAATCTCATTACTCATAGCTTCTAAGGGAATCCCCAACTCCTTTACTAACTTACTTGTAATATAAGAATAATTAGAACCCGGATCAATCAGTACCAATACTAATTTATCATACAACTGAAAAGTACCTGCTATAATATCAGGGTCATCCCGGTCTTCACTGGTCTTTAGGTTGTATACTCGAGCAGTGGATCGAACTTCAGGTTGAGCAGAGAATTCAGACGGATTCCTTCCTCTGCCTCTTCCTCGTCCTCTTTGTGAGAAAGAACCAGCTCTTCCAGATGGTGCCGGCTCACCAACAATCAAGGGACAATCCCGGACAAAATGTCCGGTATCTCCGCATCGAAAACAAGTCCCAGCAGCCATACGACTAGCCCCATAATGGTTTTTCCCACAGTGCTCACACTGTTTCCCTTGACCCGGAGTAGATCTCCCAGCACCGGATTCCACTGACTGCGTCTGTCTAGTTCTTGCCTGACTTGCTCCCCTAGCAGACGATGCAACTGATTCTGATCTAGTTTGTGATCGAAATCCCGAGTCTCTTCCCCTTTTTGTTGGTGTTGAACCAGAATAAGTAGTCGTCCTCTTTGATGTCTGAACTCTTGAGTCCCCAAATCTTTCATTCTGAGCCCTTTCAAGAGCTTTTGTACGATTGATCACCTCCTGGAACGAGGACAAGTTTAATACTATCAACATTTCTTTAAGTCTAGGGCGCAAGCCCTCCACGAACCACTCGCAAGCATCTTTTTCAGTAGGCACAAGCTCAGCTGCAAACCTGCTCAGCTTATTAAACTCACATTCGTACTCATACACAGAGCGGCTCATCTGCTTCAAATTCATAAATTCCTGCTTCATTTGACGGATAAACTGATCTCCAATATACTTGTTTTTAAATTCTTTTAAAAACAAAGACCAAGTCAACTGGTCGGTTGACATTCTCATGGTGACGTTCGTCCACCATATCCTCGCCTGACCCCTCAATAAAGATACAGCTCCATCTAATTTCTCCACTTCGGAACAGTGGAGACCATCTAACATGATTTTCAAATCATTCAACCACAGATCCGCTGACACTAGACCTTCCTCAGCTTCTCCCTTAAATTCGGGAGCTCCTAAACTTCTCAACTCTTTTGCTACATTAATTCTTTGAGTTAGTGGAGCAGAAGGTTGAAGACGGGTCAGAATAGCGTCTAACGTTCTGAAGAACGTATCTTGATCTTGCACAGGCACTCCTTGAGATGCCTGTTCTTCACCTTGCCTGGCCAGGGCAGGTGAATTACTGCTTTCAGCATGCCTATCTTCTCCCGCTTCACTTCGGGAGCTATTATGTCCGGACATCTAATAAGAATAAACACATTGTTCTATTAGCAAAACAGCATACTCATACTATACCAGATCAGAAGTTCTCACTATTTGTTGGCATGTATTCCATTTAAAGACTCTATAGACTCTGGTTTATGCCTAGAATCGGCTAAACCATGGCTCTGATACCATTTAATGTAACACCCCCAACCCATACCCGACCCGGATATGAGTCAGAGATACTACATTGACTTTAAAACACAACTCTTAACAAATAATAGTAAAATATTTGTACTTATATTAAGAAAATACAATAATACATACTGTAATATAAGTTTACCAAAATATTCAGAGCATACACAACTTAACTCTTAATTACATGCCAACTGCCATTTACATAACAAAATGACCTACTGATTAAGTGCTTCTGATCTGATGATTGCAGGAGTAATACTGTCAAGCTGCTTCACCTGTCTCGTCTATTTCCTCGGATCCTACGTGTGAAACACTCACACGCTAAGTCATCGACTTAGTGAGGCATAATAATAAGGCAATTGTAATGAAAATGTCATGATCATATGAGATGAAATGCAAACATGTACTTAATCAATGTAGTATACATTATCAATACCCATACCTGTAAGCGTATGACTGTAATATTTATGAATCTGTATTAATAAGTTTATTGGCCCATGATAGCATATTGAGAACCTAAGGTATTTGAGTAATGTGAGGTTGTGCACTATGCTGTCACCACAGCTCGTATAAATGCACCGAAGTGCCCCGTAGAATTGCACCGAAGTGCCCGTAGAATTGCACCGTAGTGCCATATAATGATGTCCATAAGGACCACATAGAATTCCTTAAATCATATACATATACTATGGATCAAGTATGTGTCTTTCAAGACTTCACACAGGTTCCAAAGGATATACATATGTCCTAAAGACCGCGTATACCCTCTACCCTTGGCATGCCAACTATACCTATTTCTCATCTACATAACATGGGCTTTACATTTCAACTAGTCTATATCGCGTAGACATGTAAATTCTTACCTTTTCACATAGCTCATATCTATAAGCATTTTATGAATTCATGTCATGTCTCATAACCGACTATGCTCATGTACCAAGATATGAAATCTAGACTTATCATAAGTCTAGAATGGAGTATATTCCTATAATCATGCTATGCATATGCACTCTATACTTCTTTGCCTTTTCCTCGATCGATCCTACTGGTAGATTGTTCCCGAACTTGTGTAGGCTCGGTATCTACATAAACATAATTTTCAAGATGTCATCAGATGTCTATGTCTTGAATTTAAGCTTTAATAGCTTACTAATTTAAGGAATTTATAGCTTAGTCTTTCTTTCTTTTCTTACTTTTTTTTTTCTCATGGGGGAATCGGTTCCCCCCCTGGGGGTATCGATTCCCCACTAGCATTATGGAATTCATATTCGTTGAGGGGGTATCGGTTCCCCCCTGGGGGTATCGATTCCCCTCTAGCATTCTGGAAATCATATTCGTTGAGGGGGTATCAGTTCCCCTTGAATGGGTACCGATTCCCCTAGCCCGAAATCCTAATTTGAGCTCGGAAATCATCCCTTTCAGCTCAAACATACATATTCACTCTCTTTACTACTCTTAGCTTTCATACACTTACTTTAACTAATTATTATCCATTAATACCTCTAAAACTTAGAAATCAATTCTCCATGTAGAATTTAAGAATCCAACCCAAATTCCAATATGTTCTAATTGAATTCTAACACCTCATACTTCTTAGTTAGCTTCTTGACAAGTCAAAAATCTTATTCAAACTTCAAAACTCATTCCTATCAAAATTTCATCTAAAAATTCATTTTCCAAATCTATCTCTAAAACACTTATCTTGTTGTTTTAATGTCATATAAGCTTTCCTTTAGCTTATATAACATCCAAACTTTCATTTCCAATCTTAAAAATCAAAGAAACTACCAAGGTTCAGATTCTTACCTTTACTTGCAAGCTCCACGTGAGAGAAGGAAGAGAAAAAATAAGAAGAAGGAAGAAGAAATGGGAGGGTTCTGGAACCTAATGTCACACGTGGGTTCTCATATAACCCCATAACATTTTATTTTAATTAAAAATTCCTTACAAATGACCATTTGGTCCTTACCTCCATCTCATATTTACTAACCATACATTTTAAACTATATAATTATTCTACTTTAATCACCAAATGTTGAAACTTTGCAAATTAATCACTCACCCGACATGGAGGATGTTACATGAAATGTCATAGAAGACGGATACATCAAACCTTTCACTCATCCAAGATCGTGGAGTGAAGGAGAGACGAGATTGTTCCAGCTCAACTCCAAAGTCATCCATATTATTTTTTGTGCTCTTGGACCAGATGAATATGGAAGAGTTTTATCTTGTACAACTGCCAAAGAAATATGAGATAAACTTCAAGTTATACATGAAGGTACCGACGAGGTAAAAGAATCTAAAATTAGTCTTCTAACTCATAGCTATGAAAATTTTCAGGATGAAACCGGATGAAGATATCAAATCTATGACGGATAGATTTTCCACGATTGTCAATGGTCTCAAATCATATGGAGAGATCATTCCAAACGAAAAGCTTGTAAGGAAGTTAGTTTAATCTCTTCCAAAATCATGGCAATCAAAGAAGATGGCAATCATCGAAGCAAAGAACATAAAGTCCTTAACCCTTGAAGAACTAATCGGTTCCCCCCTCACTCATGACATGATGCTTTAAGATGAGGTAAACCTCGAGAAGATTAACAAGACACCAAAGAAGAAAGAACTGATCATTTGCTATGAATGCAAAAAGCCGAGGCATGTCAAATATTATAACATCCTCAATACCGTGTTAGTGACCAAATTGTAATATTTCAGGATTTGGTGATTAAAATAGAATAGTTGAAAAGTTCAATGATTTATTTAGAAATATTACCTTAAAGATGCTAGTAATTATAAAAGGTATTAAAGGGAAAAAGGGTTATTTGACCAATAAATGAATTAAAAATATGGTAAGGATATATACACGTGGGAAGGAAAGATTTCTCAAGAACTTTCTTCTTCTTTCTTCTTCTTTTTCTTCATACGTAAAAGAGAACCAAACAAAGGTAAGCTTTCTGATCTGTTGATTATTTGTTAATTTAAAGTTTGGGTTTTGACCGTTAGATGATAACTAAGCTTAAGGAAAGCTTAAGTTATCTTAAAATCAAAAGATAAAAGTGTAACACCCCCAACCCGTATCCGACCCGGATCCGAGTCCGAAGTGTCACATTGACTTTTCAAAAACCTTTACTTGTATAAAATAGTGAGTAATTAAAATTTATTATTACATATAACTTATTCAAAACCTTTATCGAACTATTCAGAGCTTATACAATATATTATTTTGAATACATGCCAACTAGAACTTTATGTATTGAAATACATATTATTCACTTTTCTTCTGATCTGACCTTTGGTAAGGAGAACTGATCTGTCTTACTCCACATTGCTCTTTACTCTTCTCACTTCGGTAACCTACGTGTGAAATAATCACACGCTAAGTCGATGACTTAGTGAGGCAATAACATAAAATATAACTATAGCTTGTAATCATGCATGAACAATTACTACTATCACTCATACCCTTATTCATGTAACAAATCCCTATAACACATATGCAATATATATCATTACATATAAAAACATATACACGCATATATTCATCACTCATCATTTCCATCATTAGCCTTATTTCATTATCAATATTATTATCGTTTATATCACTTAATACATATCCTCTTATACCTAACATTTTAACCAACATTTGCCTCATTTAATCATACAATCCACATATTATCATATAAATCATATAATACCATTTGTATCACAAAAGCATACAAATCTCATGTAATATATTTGTTGTTTTTCTTATTAGCCCATGTACACATGTGAGAACTATAGATATTTGAGTCTATAGAGGTTGTGCACTAATGTTGTCACCACAGCTCGTATAAATGCACCGAGGTGACACGTAGAATTGCACAGTAGTGCCGCGTAGAAATGCACCGAAGTACCATATAAGGTTGTCCCTAAGGACCACATATCATTCCTTAAGAATCATATACATATGCCAAGGATCAAGTATGTGTCTCAAAGGACCTCACACATGTTCCAAAGAATACTTATATGTCCCGAAGGACCGCGTAGACCCTCGACTCTTGGCATGCCAACTATACCCTAGCTCTCATGATACATAACATGGGCATCATCATTTATGTCATTTCACATTTTCACATAAACACGTAGTTCACTTTCACATAGCACGTAGATTATGTCACATAAGTTGAATTACATATACATATAAAACGTAAATCACTTTTCATACTATTTCACATTTCTTGTCACATTGCTTATATCTTATTTTTATGTCTTATCCTATATATATATATATATATATAGATATTCACATGTTCATATAATCCATCATTTCATCATCTAAATGTGTATTCATATAATTCATCTTATCCTATATATATATATATATATATCAATCCTCAGCTTTACTCAAATATACAAATTCTTATTTCCTTTACTATATCACCTTACTATGGTCCAAATATACAACTGTATCCATATCCATTTTATATTTGGTTGTTTTATCCTGACAACATCTCAAAATATTAAATTCTATACCTTTTCCATCACATAATCTGGTTAGTCAACGCTAACTCTATCCATCCAAAATGCAAACCCTTATTCTATCCACATTCTTACTTATACACGGTACTATTCCTTTATTTCAAACTCATCAACTCTGGCTGTATATATCTTATACGCTTGTCACTGATTCACTTATTCTCGAATTCTCCACAAATTCTAATCACATCTTTAGATCTTCTAACGTCCTTATGGTGACACTTGCTCACCATATTCTATCTTATTCACTTTATAACAAAACTGCTCCATATCACTTTTTCGATTCGAAACAATGAAAACCTTTTATCACTATTCAAATATGATTTCAATTTCTGAAATCAACCTTTAATCTTATAAGACACTTTCTGAGGTTTCTGCTCTTCATCCTGCCTGGCTAGGGCAAGTGAATTGCTATCACCATCAGATTTGTCAGCTATCGATTCACTTCGACAATTTCTATAATCAATTTCTACTATATTATACAAATCTTGTTCTATTGGCAAGAAAACATACTCCTTACCCTATCAGATCAGAAATCTTCACTCTGTGTTGGCATGTACACATTTTATGACACTTTGGACTTTAGTTTATGCTGAGAATCGACTAAACCGTAGCTCTGATATCATTAAATGTATCACCCCCAACCCGTATCCGACCCGGATCTGAGTCTGAAGTGTCACATTGACTTTTCAAAAACCTTTACTTATATAAACTAGTGAGTAATTAAAATTTATTATTACATATAAGTTATTCAAAACCTTTATCGAACTATTTAGAGCTTATACAATATATTATTTTGAATACATGCCAACTAGAACTTTATGTATTGAAATACATATTATTCACTTTTCTTCTGATCTGACCTTTGGTAAGGAGAACTGATCTGTCTTACTCCACATTGCTCTTTACTCTTCTCACTTCGGTAACCTACGTGTGAAATAATCACACGCTAAGTCGATGACTTAGTGAGGCAATAACATAAAATATAACTATAGCTTGTAATCATTCATGAACAATTACTACTATCACTCATACCCTTATTCATGTAACAAATCCCTATAACACATATGCAATATATATCATTACATATAAAAACATATACACGCATATATTCATCACTCATCATTTCCATCATTAGCCTTATTTCATTATCAATATTATTATCGTTTATATCACTTAATACATATCCTCTTATACCTAACATTTTAACCAACATTTGCCTCATTTAATCATACAATCCACATATTATCATATAAATCATATAATACCATTTGTATCACAAAAGCATACAAATCTCATGTAATATATTTGTTGTTTTTCTTATTAGCCCATGTACACATGTGAGAACTATAGATATATGAGTTTATAGAGGTTGTGCACTAATGTTGTCACCACAGCTCGTATAAATGCACCGAGGTGACACGTAGAATTGCACAGTAGTGCCGCGTAGAAATGCACCGAAGTACCATATAAGGTTGTCCCCTAAGGACCACATATCATTCCTTAAGAATCATATACATATGCCAAGGATCAAGTATGTGTCTCAAAGGACCTCACACATGTTCCAAAGAATACTTATATGTCCCGAAGGACCGCGTAGACCCTCGACTCTTGGCATGCCAACTATACCCTAGCTCTTATGACACATAACATGGGCATCATCATTTATGTCATTTCACATTTTTCACATAAACACGTAGTTCACTTTCACATAGCACGTAGATTATGTTACATAAGTTGAACGTAGATTATGTCACATAAGTTGAATTACATATACGTATAAACACGTAAATCACTTTTCATACTATTTCACATTTCTTGTCACATTGCTTATATCTTATTTTTATGTCTTATCCTATATATATATAGATATTCACATGTTCATATAATCCATCATTTCATCATCGAAATGTGTATTCATATAATTCATCTTCCTATATATATATAATATATATATATATATATATATATATATATATATATAATATATATATATATCATTTTTCCTATACTTGTATTCACATCATTTATATTCTCCTTCTCATAATCCTATGTCCTGATTAATAGCTTATATCTATATGTATAAAATAACTTATCTCATATCATATAGCTTATACCTCATTCTATGATATTCACCTAGATCATATCACATCTGTCACACTCATAAACATATGTCACTTCTATTATTTCATTTATATACTAATCTAATCTATTTACCTAATTCAATTCAATAGTACCTATAACTTTCTAATACTACGTAAATTTCTATCATACAACCCATATATAATTTATTTAAGCATATGTATCTTTCCCATCTAACTCATCTATATGTTCCTATTATCACTTATGTTCAAGTCTCATATCATATAATATTATCTATCTTGTCTCAATTCTCATTCAATGATATAATTTTATTTACTATTTCACATAAATGTTCATACACTATTCACTTACCCAACTCACATTCTTATTTTTATAACCTTACCCTTGAGTACTTCATTCCCATCAGTTCTTCTAAAGCTTTTTACCATATTCCCATATTATTACCTAATTTATCCCATATCATGTATTCGCGTAATCTTATATTCCATTTCTATATATCTCAAAGATCTTATCACATAACTTCTCTTTTATATTTAATTTCTTATCATATCATCATAACATAGCATATATCAACCATGAAATACATACAAAACATGTCAATGCATACCATAACATAAACTCAGACCCTCATAACAAACACATGTTCTGTTCATACTTCATGCACAATACTATAGAAATTAGACTTGTCACAAGTCTTATTTCCCATTAACAAACATCATATAAAAAATAACACTTTGGCCTCACTAAGTTCCAATTCATTTTTCTAATTTCCTCTCTTGCGATCGAATTATAACTTGATAATCGCTCCGGGACTTGTTCGTGCTCGATATCTATATAATCATACATTGATACATATTAGTATCCAATTGATATACACTAATCTATCATTTCTTAGACCAAAAGACAGGTATAATTCTATTTCCCTTGAAGTGCATCGATGCATTCTACAGTGTATCGATGCATCCCTTAACATGTGCATCGATGCACTCCTTATGCATCGATGCATTAATTGCATTCGATGTTTCCATTTTTAAGGGTGCATCGATGCACCTCCTGTGCATCGATACACACTGAACAATTTCTGGAAATTTACCCTTGATGCATCGGTGCACATTCATATCCCATAATTCATTTTTAAACCCGAAATCTACTCAAATCAACTCAAATGCTTCATCTTTCAACCCCTTTCATGTTCTCAACTCATATACACATGCTTAAACCAATTTATATCCATATAAACCATCTGTAGCTTCAAAATTCTTTTTCTCATATGTAACTCAAGAATTAAACCAACTTTGCAATATGTTTTAATTTCAATTCTATGGCTTCTAACTTCTTAATTAGACCATTGACAAGTCAAATTTAACTTCCAACTCTAGTTATGAACTTTATTTCAAGATTTCACCCAAGAACCTCAAATCTTTAATCCCTCTGAACTCCATCATACTTTGATTTTAAGATAACTTAAGCTTTCCTTAAGCTTAGTTATCATCTAATAATCAAAACACAACGTTAAAATCAACAATTAATTCATAAACAAAGAAACTCACCTTTGAGCTTGGAGATACGGGAGGAGGAAGAAGAAGGAAGAAAACTCTGGATAATTCTCTCTTTTCCCACGTGGTTCCTTTATAAAAGGAATAAAAAATCTTATTTATCAATTGACCATTTTACCCTTTAATTCATTCAATAATTACTAAATAACCTTCATCATATTTCCAATAAATCATTGAACTATTCAATTATCCTACTTTAATCACCAATGTCTAAACTTTACAATTTGGTTACTAACCCGGTATTGAGGATGTTACAAAAAGAGTTAGGGAAGATTAAAGATTTTGAGTTCTTGAATGAAATTTTGATATAGAGTTGATAATTAGAATTGGAAGTTGGATTTGACTTGTCATCAATCTAGTTAAGACATATGAAGTGTTAGAAGTGGAATTAAATCATGTTGTAAAGTTGGTATAATTCTTGAATCTCATAAGAAGGATAGGATTTTGGGGTTTAAGATGAAATAAATGAGTATATATTAGTTTAAATATGTGTATAAGAGTTAAGAATATAAAAATGGATGAAATATGAAGAGTTGAGAGAATAAAGAAGGGATTTTCGTGCTCAAAGTATCATTTCTGGGTTGTGTGCATCGATGTTCTTGAATGAAATTTTGATATAGAGTTGATAATTAGAATTGGAAGTTGGATTTGACTTGTCATCAATCTAGTTAAGACATATGAAATGTTAGAAGTGGAATTAAATCATGTTGTAAAGTTGGTATAATTCTTGAATCTCATAAGAAGGATAGGATTTTGGGTTTAAGATGAATAAATGAGATAGATTAGTTTAAATATGTGTATAAGAGTTAAAAATAGAAAAATGGATGAAATATAAAGAGTTGAGAGAATAAAGAAGGGATTTTCGTGCTTAAAGTATCATTTATGGGTTGTGTGCATCGATGCATCTTCAATGTGCACCTATGCATGGATAGTGCATCGATGCACCTGTCAAGGGATGCATCGATACATGGTGTAGTGCATCGATGCATGCCTCCATTAAAAGATGAAAATAACTTTCTTCTAGCCTATGAATTGATAGCTTAGAATATATCAATTAGTATATTGATATGTATCAATGTGTTATTATTATGTAGATATAGAATGAAAGCTGTTCCGGAACAATTAAAGAATTAGAATCAAATCAAAGCAGCAGGCTAAGTGAGTGCAATTTCATTGTACTTATGTTATAGAATAAGCACTGACTTACGATGAGCCAGTGACAGAGTTACTATGGTAATAGGTAACTCGTAAAATGTTATTTGATTTGTGAATTCTATGTATGCATGAGTATATGTGACATGATTTATATGATTCATATGGTATGAGATACTGAACTATATGAATATATGAGAATATTATATCAGTGGAATGATAGGTTTGACATGTTATTTTATGTGATACGTGTTTACATGATCAAAAGACATGAGTTATATGAAAGAGAAAGTATATGTTATACGTGAAAGTTAATCATATGTTTATATGAAAAGTGACATGAATTACATGAAAGTAAACTATATGACTATATGCACATGTGATATGTGACAGAAGGAAATCAATATGTGATCATAAGAGCAATGAAAGTGTATAAGTGAAAATGCCCATGTTATGTGTATTGAGAGCTAGAGGTATAGTTGGCATGCCAAGAGTCGAGGGTTTACCTAAGTTCTAAGGAACATATGGATAGTTTACCTAGGTTTTTCGGGACCTATGGATAGTTATCGAGGATCTTTATGACCTCTGGATAGGTCCTTCGGGACATTTATACGAGCTGTGGTGACAACATAGTGGTGCACAACCTCAATAGACTCGCGTATCTACAGTTTCACATGTGTACCATGGGCTAATAAGAGATAATATTAATAAACTGGATATGATGATATGTTTGTTTCCTTGTGAAATGTAATGTGTGATATATGATGGTACAAATGGTAATTATAAGATTATATGATAAAATAAATCAATAATAGTGATAAGAATGAAGATGATGATATAGTTGCTTATGTGTATTTGATTTACGATAGTATATATGTGTTACATGACATGATATATATATATGTTGTATGGTATACGTGAGTACATGTTAAGGTATATGTGAATGAGTATAATTGATTGACATAATGAGATAATAACAAAATCTATAAGATATGATAGGGATATAAAAGATCATAGGATATGAGATAAGAGATATGAATGATAATGACATATATGTTATGTACTTGTTACATGTAAAAGTATATGAGTTGTGTGAAATGATGGTAATAATTGTTTATGTATGATTACTAGTTAAAGTTACATTATATGTTTATTGCCTCACTAAGTTTGTGACTTAGCGTGTAAGTGATTTACACGTAGGTACCAAGAATCGGGAAGAACAGAAATAGGAGTGGCAAGAACAGTAGTACTGCTAGAAGATCATATCAGAAGTAACTATTAAAGTATGTATTTTGATGGTGTATAGTGTGTTGGCATGTAAGAAAAAATGTTAGTTACAAATGCTCTGATCAGTTTTGTCTTGTTTTTGTTAACTCGTGTACAGTAACAATGTTATTTTAATAAAAGCTTTAAATTTCCTTTGTTTTCGTCAGAAATTAAAGTTTGAAAAGTCAATGTGACACCTCAGACTTGTATCCGGGTCGGATACGGGTTGAGGGTGTTACACATAATGAAATCAGAGCTACAGTTTAGTCTATTCTTGGTATAAACCGAAGTCTAGAGTATCTTATAAAGTATACATGCCAACAAAAGAGTGAAAACTTCTGATCTGATATAATAGTAAGTGTGTTGTTTTGCTGATAGAATGATATGGGTATGTTTTTATAGATGTTCGAACATGATAATTCTCGAAGCCAAGTGGGAGATGATCGGTCCGCTGAAATTAGTAATTCACCTGCCCTGGCCCGGCATGGTGAAGAACAGGCACCTTCTGGAGTGCCTATAGCTGATCAAGATGTGTTCTTTAGAACATTAGATGTTGTATTGGCGCGTTTCCAACCTCCTGTTACTTCAACTCCAAGAATGAATGTTGCAAAGGAGTTGAAGGGTTTGGGAGCTCCAGAGTTTAGGGGTGAAACCGAAGAAAGTCCTGTTACCGTAGACATTTGGCTTAATGATGTAAAGGTTATGTTAGAAGGACTTCACTGTTCTAATGTGGAGAAATTAGATGGAGTGGTCTATTTGCTTCGTGGGCAAGCTAGAATTTGGTGGACGAATGTTACTCTGAGACTGACAAGTGATCAAGTGACCTGGTCTTTATTTTTAGAAGAATTTAAGCACAAGTATATAGGAGACCAGTTTATTCGGAAAATGAAGCAATAATTCTTGAATCTGAAACAGATGAATCGCACAATGTATGAGTACGAGTGCGAGTTTAATAAGTTAGGTCGTTTTGTGACTGAGTTGGTCCCAACAGAGAATGTTGTGTGTGAGTGGTTTGTAGAGGGTTTACGCCCGAGGTTGAAAGAAATGTTAATAGTGTTGAACTTGTCTTCGTTTCAAGAAATAGTAAATCGTGCTAAAGCTCTAGAAAGAGCTTAGAATGAAAGGTTTGGGGATTAAAGAATCCAATCCTCTAAAAGAACAGGGGCTTCATCGAGTTTTGTACCACCCAAGAGAGGTAGAGATTCTGGTTTTCAGTCTCAGGCAAGGACTGGATCGGTGGTATCCTCCGTTAGAGAATCAAATCAGACAAGAACTAGACAGACCCAATTAGTAACAGAGACATTGTCAGACTTGTGGAAGATATCATGGTGGGACGTGTAGAGTTAAATCTGGATCTTGTTTCTGATGTGGGGAAACATGACATTTCATGAGAGATTGTCCATTAGGGACATAAGAGCATGCACAGTTGGATCGATCTGCTTCTATGTCTCAAAGAGAAAAGGATAGAGGAAGAGGCAAAAGTCAATCTGAATCCTCTACTCAACAGGAAATACGTTCCACTGCTCGAATGTATAATATTAATACCAATGAAGATTTTGATGATCCAGAGATAATAGCAGGTATTTTTTTCTATTGTACAGTAAATGCGTTATGATATTGGTTGATCCGAGTTGTATATATATATATAAATGAGTAGTGAATGGGTGAGAGAATTGAAAATGTAGATAAAAGGCATTTGTAGTAATATTAAAGTGGCAAATTTAGTAAGGCACAATGCTCAAGTAAATTAGATATGTTGGAGATGTTCCATTCAGATTTAGAGAATTGAATTCTTTGTTAACCTAATGGAGTTATTCTTCAAGGGATTAGAAGTAATATTGGAGATGGACTAGTTATATAGTTAGTATGCAAATGATAATTGTAAATTAGGAAGAGGTACAACTAATCAGTTTAGACGGTTTGTAAATGTCAGTGTTGAAGGATATATGTTATGAAGAAAAATATTAAAAGAGCAAGTGATAGGAGTATGTTTTGGAAGAATTTGGGGAATATATATATATATATATATATATATATATATGTGTGTGTGTGTGTGTGTGATCAGTTTATAAGACAAAGATAAATGAATGTTTGAATTTGAATCAAGAAAAAGAAAAAGGAAAGAAGGTTTAAAAAGTTAAGGAAATAAAGGATGAGTTATTTTGATTAGAAAGAACATATATGTGGATGATTTGACGAAGGTTTATATTTTTCTTTAGAGAAGTGGGTTGAATAACAAAGTAATATGAGAATGAATGTGGAGTCGATAAGTTAAGTAAATTATTGTTGTAATTATTTTGATTGAAAAAATTTTGGTTATTGTTTATATGGTAAATGACATTAGAGGTTAGAGAATGAGGTTATGTATAAGTAAAGTGGATTATCAAAGTTACAAAGATGCGATGAATATCGTTAATCAGAAATGAGTGTACGTGATATGAGAGAGTATGAAAGTATGAAGGACAAGATATAGTTTGATTATGTATAAGAAGATCTTGATTATAACAGGATAAGTGGATAAAAAATAAAAAGAATTGTGTGGATCAGATAAGAGAGAGACTATCTGGAAGGGTAGACGATAAGTTCAATATAGAAGTGAATGAATAAGTTGGGAAAATCCACATGAGAACATTAGAAGATATGTTCTTATCAAGATGTACAGTGAAAAATTTGAGGACAAATTTTCTTTAAATGAGGGGAGATTTGTAACAACCTCAATACTGGGTTAGTGACCAAATTATAATATTTCAGGATTTGGTGATTAAAATAGAATAGTTGAAAAGTTCAATGATTTATTTGGAAATATTACCTTATAGATGCTAGTAATTATAAAAGGTATTAAAGGGAAAAAGGGTTATTTGACCAAGAAATGAATTAAAAATGGGATATGGTAAGGATATATACACGTGGGAATGAAAGATTTCTCCAGAGCTTTCTTCTTTATTCTTCTTCTTCAATTAGAATTGGAAGTTGGATTTGACTTGTCATCAATCTAGTTAAGACATATGAAGTGTAAGAAGTGGAATTAAATCATGTTGCAAAGTTGGTATAATTATTTAATCTCATAAAGAGGATAGGATCTAGGGTTTAAGATGAAATAAATGAGTATAGATTAGTTTAAATAGGTGTATAAGAGTTAAGAATAGAAAAAGGGATAAAATATGAAGAGTTGAGAGAATAAAGAAAGGATTTTCTTGCTCAAAGTATCATTTCTGGGTTGTGTGCATCGATGCATCTTCAATGTGCATCGATACACTCTCAAATAAATGAACATCGAATATAATTAGTGCATCGATGCATAAGGAGTGCATCGATGCACCTACTTAAAATACAAACATCGAATAGGATTTATGCACCTATGCATGAATAGTGCATCGATGCACCTGTCAAGGGATGCATCGATACATGGTGTAGTGCATCGATGCATGCCTCTATTAAAATATGAAAATAGCTTTCTTCTTCTAGCCTATGAAGTGATAGCTTAGAATATATCAATTAGTATATTGATATGTATCAATGTGTTATTATTATGTAGATATAGAATGAAAGCATGTTCCGGAACAATTGAAGAATTAGAATCAAATCAAAGCAAGCAAGGCTAAGGTGAGTGCAATTTCATTGTACTTATGTTATAGAATAAGCATTGGCTTGCGATGAGCCAGTGACGAAGTTACTATAATAATAAGTAACTCGTAAATGTTATTTGATTTGTGAATTCTATGTATGCATAAGTATATGTGACATGATTTATATGATTCATATGGTATGAGATACTGAACTATATGAATATAAGAGAATATTATATCAGTGGAATGATAGGTTTGACATGTTATTTTATGTGATACGTGTTTACATGATCACAAGACATGAGTTATATGAAAGAGAAAATATATGTTATACGTGAAAGTTAATCATATGTTTATATGAAAAGTGACATGAATTACATGAAAGTAAACTATATGACTATATGCACATGTGATATGTGACAGAAGGAAAGCAATATGTGATCATAAGAGCAATGAAAGTGTATAAGTGAAAATGCCCATGTTATGTGTATTAAGAGCTAGAGGTATAGTTGGCATGCCAAGAGTCGAGGGTTTACCTATGTTCTAAGGAATATATGGATAGTTTACCTAGGTTCTTCGGGACCTATGGATAGTTACCGAGGATCTTTATAACCTCTGAATAGTTACCGAGGATCTTTATGACCTCTGGATAGGTCCTTCGGGACATTTATACGAGTTGTGGTGACAGCATAGTGGTGCACAACCTCAATAGACTTACGTATCTACAGTTCTCACATGTGTACCATGGGCTAATAAAGAGATAATATTAATAAACTGGATATGATGATATGTTTGTTTCTTTGTGAAATGTTATGTGTGATATATGATGGTACAAATGGTAATTATAAGATTATATGATAAAAGGAATCAATAATAGTGATAAGAATGAAGATGATGATATAGTTACTTGTGTGTATTTGATTTACGATATGATATATGTGTTACATGACATGATATATATATATATGTTGTATGGTATAAGTGAGTACATGTTAAGGTATATGTGAATGAGTATAATCGATTGACATAATGAGATAATAATAAATCTATAAGATATATGATAGGGATATAAAAGATCATAGGAATATGAGATAAGAGATATGAATGATAATGACATTTATGTATGTATGTACTTGTTACATATAAAAGTATATGAGTTGTGTAAAATAATGGTAATAATTGTTTATGTATGATTACTAGTTAAAATTACATTATATGTTTATTGCCTCACTAAGTCTGTGACTTAACGTGTAAGTGATTTACACGTAGGTACCAAGAATCCGGAAGAACAGAAATAGGAGTGACAAGAACAGTAACACTGCAAGAAGATCATATAAGAAGTAACTGTTAAAGTATGTATTTTGATGGTGTATAATGTGTTGGCATTTAAGAAAAGTGTTAGTTACAAATGTTCTGATCAGTTTTGTCTTGTTTTGGTTAACTCGTGTACAATAACAATGTTATTTTAATAATAAAAGCTTTAAATTTCCTTGGTTTTCATCAAAAGTTAAAGTTTAAAAAGTCAATGTGACACCTCAGACTTGTATTTGGGTCGGATACGGGTTGAGGGTGTTACAAATATGATTGCCCTCAACTGAAGAAGAATGGTCATTCAAAGAAAAAGCACAAAGCACACGTGCTACATGGAGCGATGAAGAAGGTTCCGATGAAGAGGAACCAGAAGTAGCCAACTTGTGTTTGATGGTCATTAGGGAAAACTCTCAGGTAACCTCTAACTCATTCGATTCAGATGAATTATCTTATGATGTGTTATTAGAGGATTATAATGGGCTGGCTTCAGATTATAAGACTCTATTTTCAAAATATAAAAATGATATTTCAAAATTGAAAAATGAAAATAGTCTTATGTCCAAGACCAACAATGAGCTTGAAAGTAAGATTAAGGAATTACAAATCAAAATTAATGATTTTGAAAAGCAAATATTGATTTGCATAACTTACTTTCAAAAGTTCATGATGATCATCAAAAAGAAATTGATGATCTTAAAGCTTCTTTTAATAAAGTTGGAACAAAAAGTTTTGAAAAAGGTGAAAATTCAAAATCCAACTATATTAAAAAGATCTTTAAAAACTACAATCATAGAGGTCCCCAAAGAACCTCAAATGGTAAAATTGTTAGAAGTATATGGGTTTCTAAAGGACTCATTAATACTAAAGATAAGGATATCCTACACAAATGGATACCTAAGGGGACTAGAATTTTGGAAACTAATGAATATGAACCCAAAAGAATTTGGGTACCAAAATTAAAAAATTAATCTATGTTTGTAGGAAAATGAGCATTGGTACAAGGCGCGGGAAACAAATTCAAACTCATGGTACCTTGATAGTGGATGCTCAAAGACACATGACCGGAGACAAGAGCCGGTTCATAGATATTAACGCCAAAAATGGAGGAGAGATGACTTTTGGTGATAATTCAAAAGGTCGCATTGAAGGTATAGGTACAATAGGTAATACATCTTCCATACAAATTAAAAATGTTTTATATGTAAATTGATTAAAGCATAATCTTTTGAGTATTAGTCAATTATGTGATAAGGGATTCAATGTCATGTTTAAAATTAATGGTTGTAAAGTTATTGACATTGCATCTAATCGGATTATGCTTGTTGGTCATAGAATAGGAAACATATATATGTTGCATTTAGATTCTATAGATATGACTAATTTATGCCTAGTTTCTAAGGATGAGCATGATAGTTGGTTATGGCATAGGAGATTAGGACATGCTAGTATGAGTGTTTTGCAATGACTTATTCAAGGAGACTTAGTTAGAGGGCTGCCAAAACTAAAATTTGATAATGATAAAATATGTGATGCTTGTGCTAAAGGAAAACAAAAGATAGTTTCTTTTAAATCCATTAATGACGTATCAACTAGTAGAGTATTGCAATTGATCCATTAAAAGGGGTAATAACTCGATATTCTCTTAGAAATATTTGTAATTATATTACATTTATTTCATGCATAGAGCCTAAGAAATATCACATAAGCATTAGACGATGAACATTGGATTATGGCTATGCAAGAAGAATTAAATCAATTCGAGAGAAGTAAATTATGGACATTAGTTGAAAGGCCTAGTAATAAATATAATGTAGATACTAAATGGGTATTTAGGAATAAGCTTGATGAAAGTGGTAACATAGTGAGAAACAATGCTAGATTTGTTGCTCAAGGATATACTCAAGAAGAAGGCTTAGACTATGATGAAACATATGCTCTCGTAGCTAGAATGGAAGTAATTAGAATGTTATTAGCATTTGCATGTTTCAATGAATTTAAATTATATCAAATGGATGTTAAAAGTGCATTTTTAAATGGTTTTATAAAAGAAGAAGTGTATGTGGAACAACCTCCAGGTTTTGAAGATTCAAAATTTCCGGATCATGTTTTTAAATTGACAAAAGCACTTTATGGTTTAAAACAAGCTCCTAGAGCTTGGTATGAAAGGTTGTCAAATTTTCTAATAGAAAAAGGTTTTTCAAAGGAATGTTGACACTACATTGTTTTTAAAGAGAAAAGGTAAAGATTTATTAGTAGTTCAAATCTATGTTGATGATATAATTTTTGGTTCTACTAATGATGTTCTTTGCCAAGAATTTTCTAAGCTAATGCAAGGAGAATTCGAGATGAGCATGATGGGGGAGCTCTCATATTTCTTGGGACTCCAAATCAAGCATAGAAAGGATGACATCTTCATCAATCAAGCTAAGTACGTCAAGGATATGCTCAAGAAGTTTGGATTGGAAAATGGGAAACCTCATGCCACTCCAATGAGCTCTTCTACAAAGCTTGACATAGATGAAGGAGGTAAATGTGTGGATGTTAAATTATATAGATCCATGATTGGCTCATTGCTTTATCTAACCGCAAGTAGACCGGACATTATGTTTAGTGTTTGCTTATGTGATAGATTTCAATCATGTCCTAAGAAATCACATTTACTAGCCGTTAAGAGGATCTTTAGATACCTTAAAGACACTCCTAATTTAGGACTTTGGTATCCTAGAGACTTTAGCTTTAGTTTGCATGCTATCTCATATGCGGATTATAGAGGATGCAAAATAGATAGGAAAAGCACCTCAGGTACTTGTCAATTCCTTGGAAATATGTTGATTTCATGGTTTTCAAAGAAACAAAATTGTGTTGCATTATCTACCACTGAAGCAGAATACATTTCAGCCGGTAGTTGTTGTGTACAAGTTTTATGGATGAAACAATAACTTTTTGATTATGGAATTGAATTTGGTACCATACCTATCAAGTGTGACAATACTAGTGCTATTTGTCTTACGAAAAATCTCATCCAACACTCTAGAACTAAGCATATTGAAATTAGACATCACTTCATTAGAGACCATGTCGCTAAGGAAGATGTAGTTCTAGACTTTGTTGATTCTTTGCACCAATTAGCAGATATTTTTACAAAACCTTTAGACAAAGAAAGATTTTAGACACTTAGAAGAGAATTAGGTTTAACTAACCTATCTTCACTCAGTGTTTAAAATAATTTTTAGCACTTTTAATTAGTTTTGGAAAATGCTTATAAATAACACTTTTGATTGCATTCTTTGATATTAGTTAAGGGGAGTTTATGATTCTTGGTGAAAATTAATTATATGTTCAAATAAGATTTAATGACAAATTTGATTGATTGAACATTATTAATTTTCAATATATGAGTTGCCAATACCACTAGAGCTAAATAATTTAACATTTTGAATGTTTAAAACAGATTTTTGACATTTTTGTGCATAATGCATCGATACACTCGTCAGTGCATCGATGCATCCTTTGAATATGCATCGATACACCATGAAGGTGCACCGATGCACTCATTGAATGTGCATCGATGCACTCAGCGGTGCATCGATACACTCGTCGGGGTTTTTGGTTAAAATCCATGTTTCTTCTTCATTATCTCAAAAACCTTCAAACACTCTCTTACCGTTGTGAGCCTCTCTCTCAACCTTAAAATCTCCATTTGCTCAAAATCTTTGGTTTAAATTCGGAATCCAATTGTTTTTCATCTTCTAAACATGTTGGAATCATCAAATTAGTGCAAAAATATCACATTCTCACAAAATCCGATTTTCTCAAGGTAATATCTCTAAAAACTCTATTTTATTGATTTTTGAACTTAAGACTAGTTTTAATTAGTTCTAGGTTGAACAAATTATCGGGCATTGATTACTTAATGTTTAGAAACTAGATTTTACAACCAATTTTTTCAAAAACATTCAATTTCTCAAAATTATTTTTAAATTTCGAAATATAATGTTTTTGATTCAATTGTATTGATTTTCATGAAAACTATACATATTATGATTTTCAAACATTATTTTCAAAATAGTTTTCAAAACTTTGCCCATTAGGATTTAGTTTAGAGAATCTTGAAATATTGAGGACTCATTTAAGTTTTGGGATTGATTGAAATTGCATACATGTGTTTTATATTTGCAGGTTATCCTATTTCGATTTTCTAAATTATATCAAACCCTAAACGACCTAGGTCCTCTTTGAGTCGGTCAAACTGTCCTCCTATTCCTCCACCACAAAATCCAAACCCAAACAAGCACGAGTTAACCATTCTTAACTCTTGCTTCAACCAACCCGGTCGTCGTAGAGTTGAATTAGATGATAGGTTCGTTAGTCATTTTCAATCCTACAAAATTCGAGAGGAACGTATCTCTTCCATTCAAGCAATGGAAGTTATTAACTTTAAATATCTTCATGTTCTTCGTTCCTGGAAATTTGATAAGTTGTGCCAAATTCAACCCATTGTCTATCAACAATTAGTTCGCATTTTTTACTCAAATGCGATCTGTGTTCAAAATGCTAGTCAAACCGCAACCATAGGCATACGATTCTATCTCTTAGGAGAAGTCATTTTATCAATTCGAAAACAATTGCTGATGTTTTTGGTTTAGACGATGATGGGATAGATAATGAAAGAGATCTCCTGGCTACTCCCTATAAGTGTAATGATAGTGTTAGTACCTTACGAACTCATCACGATCGTTTCTTTTATTTGATGATCTCTTGGTGGTTTAGACCATCCGAAGGTAAGTACTCCAAACTTAGAGTCATAGATTTATGGTGGATACATTGTATCCAACATAATAAAAAAATTAATTTTCCACAATTTATCTTTGGTGAGCTTGTCGATACCGTAAACGTCATTCCTTCCAAAAATGTCGAAACTTTAGTTTACGGGTGTCTTCTTTCTAATCTATTTATCCGACTACGACTTAAGGTATCGGTTGACATTCCCATGCCTCTCTAAAATCAAATCAACCTAACTTCCTTAAAAAAATCCGGATGGAAACAAGATAAGGTAATAGGTCAATGGGAATATAGACCCACTGAGCAAACACCGGGCGCTAGTTCTTCACGAGCTCCTCCTGCACCTAGCTCTTATCGTACTCCACCTCCACCGGCACCGGCTACGGACGATGATCCAGAGTTTCAATAGCTTATGTAAGATATTGACGATCACGTACCAGACGATGAGCCAGCACCAGAACTGGCACAGCAAGAGGAACAAATGCCTCCATATTTTCGATCATTTATGGAGTCATTTGATATGAGGTTTGCTTCCATGGAATCTCAACTGACTGAGTTTAAACGGGAGATGCGTGAACGTATGGATACTCTCACATTTGAAGTGCGAGCACATTATCCTTCTCTCGATCCTCTTATGGACGACTAGACCTATCTTGCCTTAGTTTGCTTGAATTGAACCCCGAACTTAAAACTTTGAATTATAAAACATTTTAATGTTTATGGATTGTTTTTATTTTAGATGTTTTTGGATGATTGGATGTTTGAACTTATTATATATATATTTGGTTTGGTTTGATTTTTCAATTTGTGTTTAATGTTTATTAATTTTTGCATCATTTACATATTAGTTGCATTATGGACAACTTTTCCATTTCACATTATGAATATTGAATTATGAAACTAATGACTAACATTTCTCTTGATTGTGATCTTAGCAGCTTAAGCTATATTTATAAGTATCAATTGGCTATGTTTCAAACATCTCCTTTAAAAACGTTTTATAAAGTCTTTTTGATTTAACAAAAAGGGGGAGAAGATTAAGATGTATTATAGTAAGGGGGAGTAATTTTTAAAATTGATTTCAAAAATAACTTTCATAAGAAAATCTTAAATTTACTCAAATGTTTTGTTATATCAAAAAGGGGGAGATTGTTGAAAACATTTTGATGTTTCGATATAACAACGTAAGTTAAATAAAATTTAAGATTTTACAAATGATTTTCTAAATATATTCGATACAGTTATTCGAATATCAAAATATTACTCCAAGTCTTTCAAAGTTTAATTTTCAATCCTTACTAAAGTGTAAAATTGTGTTTTATACTTAAAATATTTTTGAAACAATTTTCATAAAGTATTTCGAACAAAAAACGAGCCAAAAATAAAATTTGTGAAGGGATGCACCGATGCACTCATTGATGCATCGATGCACACCCCATTTCAAATTCATTTTATGCACCGATGCACAGCCATGCATCGATGCACTCAGGATTTTATTGAAACATTGAATGCATTTTATGCATCGATGTACAGACCATGCATCGATGTACTCCAGGCTTGTTTAAAACATCAAATGTATTTTATGCATCGATGAACCCTTAGTGTACCGATGCACTATATCTTCCAACAGTCGAAATATTTAAATTTTACACTTGATGCATCGATGCACCTTGACTATGCATCGATGGACACACGCTCCCAACTGATTTTATTAATTATTTTCACACACTAACGGCTCTATTAACTCCACTAATGATCCCCAACGTTCAGAAATGATCCAATGAGTATTTAAACAAGCTTAGAAGTCATTGATCAATAACAAGAAACAACATTCATCAAGAATCAAGAGAAAATTAAAGAGAAAGCTTCAAACATCAAGTTTAAGCATTTTCAAGCCTATTTCATTCAATATTCATTATTTCTTTCAAGAACACTTGTTGTGCTCAATTGTATTATTTTTTAGTGTTCTTTCTTTGTTCTAGAATTGTGCAAACAATCTTTCCTTGTGAAGATTTTTCTTTTAAGTTTGCAAAATTTGTATTGTTCTCTTTGGGAGAGAGTGTTCTCAAGAATTTGAGGTATAATTCTTGAGGGATTTGTAAGGTTATTCTTTGTCCTCAAAAGAAAGACAAATTAGTGAATTTGTGGAAAATCCTTAGTGTGGATAGCTAAGATAGTGGACGTAGACTTTGGTTGAGAAAGTCGAACCACTCTAAATCGCTATGCAAATATTTTCAATTTTCTGCAAAAGCTTCTACCGAAATTTTTATTGCCAATTCAACCCATCTTGGCCTATTCCATCGATCGATTAACTCAACACTCATCTATATCTATCAGACGAGGATCACAGCATGGAGTTGTATCACTTCAGTTTAGCTACCATACAGGCTGCAACAAACAGCTTCTAAGGTGGTTTTGGCCCTGTTTACAAGGTTGAAAGTAGTCCTTTTATCTACTGAGAATGCACATATTGCAACAGAAGATTGGATCATATGCATGTTAACATGTTGTGTACCTTTCACTCAATGATAGAAATGCACTTTGAAAGTTGAAAGTAACAGCTTCCGTTGGAGGACTACTTTAAAATGCTTTCAGGGGAAAATTTCCAATGGGAAGGAAATAGCAGTCAAAAGGCTTTCGATGAATTCGAAGCAGGGTTTGGAAGAATTCAAGAATGAAGTGAAGTTAATTTTCAAGCTTCAACACAAAAATCTTGTGTGGTTATTGGGATACTGCTTGGAGGAAGACGAAAAGCTTCTTGTCTATGAGGACATGGCTAACACCAGCTTGGATGCTTTTCTGTTTGGTTTGCTCTCTCTTTCTTTCACCTGTCATTTTAATGTAGATGCTTCTTGTTTGTTTCATGTCAGTTATCTATGAGATAAACTACATATGCTCGAGTTTGGTGCTTGCCGGTGTGTATGTCATTTTAATAGCTAAGAACATCACGTTACTCTTATGTTTTCCCGAAGGCAGATCCTGAAAAATGCGAAGTACTGGACTGGGAAAGCGTTCAAACATCATAACCGGAACAGCAAGAGGCCTTCAATATCTACACGAGGATTCCTGGCTTAAAATAATTCATAGAGATTTGAAGGCAAGCAATGTGTTGTTTGATGATGATATGAACCCCAAGATATCGGACTTTGGCACGGCAAGAGTATTTGGAGGCAATCAGGTTGAAGCCAACACTGTGAGAGTTGTTGGCACATAGTAAGTACTACATTTTGTTCCTTCACACTATCATTATTGGTAACCATCTGTGTCATGAAATGTCAAATATGAGAAGGGAAAATAGATTTGAAATGCATAAGATAAACAATCGCAATAAGTATGTAGGCATCCGGAGTTTACAGTGTTTTTACTTTAATGTGCAGTGGCTACATGGCACCAGAATACGCGCTTGAAGGGCTGTTTTCAAACAAGTCCGATGTTTACAGTTTCGGAATCCTGATGCTATAAATATTAAGTGGCAAAAAGAACAGGGGTTTCTACCATCCGGAGTGTGGACAAAGCCTTCTAACATATGTAGGCATCCTCTATTTGTTCTCTCTTCCTCATACCTAACCTTAAGGCTTATTGTACCTAAACATATGACCCTGGACAGGCATGGCTACTATGGAATGAAGGCAAAAGACTGGAGTTGATAGATCCAAACATCGCTCGAAATCATCTGATTGATGTGGCTCTGAGATATATACACGTCGCATTGTTGTGTGTTCAGGATGACCCTGCACTTAGGCCTGCAATGTCATCAGTTATTCTCATGCTTGGGATCTCCCCCAGCCTTCAACCTCTCCATGTTCTGCAGCAAGATTTTTACATATGATCAATCTTCAACCACTGGATCTTCCTTTCTCATTCTCCAGATATACTTGTACATATAATCAAACTTCAACCACTGGATCTTCCTAGCTCAGAGATTTAAGAATTTGCAGAGATAGACTTCATTGGGGACCTTATAGGTTCTGGTTTATAATTGTTTTTTCAGAATCTGTTTTGCTTTGAAAATTTAAGAATTCATGGATAAAATGAAACTGTTGTGAAAATGTAAGCCAATAATCAATCGAAAACATGGGAACATATTTCATAAGTCTAAGACAAATATGAATGTCATTGATTTCCCCAACCATTTAATATCAATCTTTGAGTTTTCCATGATAAAAACAATGCTATTTTTCTTATGTATTGAGATCAACTTGACAAAAGGAAATGGATTTAACACTATAAATCTCAACCCTAATTGCCCTAAAATGAAAGTGGCAATTTTCTTATTCCTCGTCTTCCATATCCAAATCAACCTCTCTGATTTGCTTTCATTTTGTATGATACCTTTTCAACTGTAATTTTTCCTTTTATTACATTAAGATTCCATGGCATGGATTCCATATCCAGCCTTAATTAATAGCACAATTTTGTGACCTAAAGAAGAAAAAGCATACCTCTAGGAACATTCTTTATAAAATAGAGGGTTAATACACTTTTTTTAGTTCCTAAACTATACCTCAAAATACAATTTTGTGCAAGCTTAATATTATAATTAAAAAACCAAAAAAACCCCTCAAATTTTAATTCTTCGATCAGTCACTGTCGGTCCGTGGCCGTCACCGTTAACATCATCAGAACCATCTCGCCGTCACGACCAAAACCCAGTCTCCCACACCGTGAAACTGCGTCAATAGTTGTGAAAAACGTCACGAAGGGTCACCAATTTTTTAGGTTTTTCGTTGCTGTTTTCCGATGATTTCGACGGATACATTTGTCTATACATTACACAACCGCCACTGTTGAGTTCCTCGTCCTGCTCTGAACAAAACCCGACCTGTGGTGACCCTTCGACGTAGGAGGTGGGGAGAGGGATGATGCAGGAAGAGTGGTTTGATTTTTTTCTTTATTTTTAAATATTTTTATTATTAAAAAGTTAAAAATATTATAATAACCACCTAAAAATATAACAGAGAAAACGTCGTGCACATATTTTTAGCAAAAAAAAATAGAATTCTAAATTAATCGAGCGAATAATCCTGCCACATCAAAATTTGTTTTTTGTTTTAATTTGTTTTGTTTTCAGTTTCATGAGAAGTTTCTGTCATTAAATTGTGTTCCCCATTTTTAATTGGAAGGGAAACTTCCTGTGCTTTTCTCTTGTTCCCCATGTAACCTGCGTCGAAATTATCTGTTGAAAGACAAACGAAAATAAGAGATTGAAGGATTCTTAATTTTAATGTTTACATGTTTAATTAATCATGTAATTCTTAATTAAGTTGCTTAATTAAATCCATTGAAAAGAAAGCCATTGGAACGGAGCTGACATCAATAAAGCTACATTAACTAATATTGTTATTTCAAATTGATTGCCTTTTTGTTCTTTTCCCCACAAGCTGCCATGCAAATGCAATTCAAAATTCTCATCCTCATATAAGAACGTTTTGTAGGACTCTTCCTTCGACACCAACACTCATCTGTAGCAAAAATGAAGAATCAGAGTTTGCTAAGATGGGTTTCTCTCACCCTTGCGATTTTCATCTTCCTCATCAGCCAAAGCCAGTCCCATGCAGCAACACAAACGCAACCCATTTTAGATAATCTCACAATCGAGAGCCTCATCAACATAACTCTCCAATGGAGAAGTAGTTCTCATCATCTTCTAAAAGTTCATGGAAACTTGGAGCTATCAACCACTTCAGTGGTAGCAGGCGTGTTGAGCTTCGTAGCTGCCTCCATGTCCAGCGCAGGAGGTGTTGGTGGCGGAGGGTTGCTAATTCCCATTCTCACGATTGTGGGATGTTTGGACCTCAAAACCGCCACGAGTTTCTCGGCTTTCATGGTCACAGGAGGGTCGATTGCGAATGTTATGTATAACTTGCAAGCCAAAAGTGCCAAGCTCGGGGGTAAGACATTGATTGACTATGACATCGCACTTTTATCAGAGCCATGCATGCTGTTAGGCGTAAGTGTGGGAGTAGTTTGCAACCTTGTGTTACCAGAGTGGTTGATCACCATCATGTTTGCCATTTTTCTTGTTTGGTCTACCCTTAGGACATGTAGAAACGGTGTCGGGATTTGGAAAATGGAATCGCATCGATATCTAGGAGCAAGAAACGGGTATGAAAACTTGGAAACTGGTGAAAGTGGCGAGGTTAAGAGTGTAGAAGAACATTTAGTGAGCATGGAAGGAAAAGAAACTCCAAGGTTCCCATGGAAGAAATTGGTGATCTTGATTATGGTCTGGTTTTCCTTCTTTATCATCTATCTTCTTCGTGGGAATCGCTATGGACAGGTAACGTTTTCTTGTCTCGTTGCCTCATCTTTCTTTGGAATACAATTTGCATGTTTCATTTTAAAAAACGTCTTTCTTTCGAATACCCGGATTTACAATGATTGTCATACCAATTATAATAACAAATAATATCTTGTAGATTTTTATAGGCTTATGTTAGAACATCTCATGGGATTCAGCTGATCAGCTTTATGTGTATTACCTTATTCTTTCCTTTTTTTATAAATGATGTATGAAAGTTTAAGGATGCTGACAGATATCTTTAATCAATCTACTTTAAAAATATGGTATATAATTAATCTAAAATGAATTTAATTAGGTAGAGTGGAAGATGGTCCAGGGTTGATTATAGCCTATAGACCAATGTCTTGTCTTAGTTTACAGCAAACCCACACAAAAGAACTAAAGAGAGAGCAAAGTGACAGGAGGCTACCTTATTTTGGACTTACCTGGAGAGTGAAAAATGATAAATGAGCTTTTATACCAAGTATTGAGCTTTGACGCGGCACTATCTGCCCACTTTTCGTATGAAAATTTCTTAGCATTAATTTTATAAAATTAGAAGAGAATTTTCAGTTTTATTCAAGAATTTAGGATTGCATGGAATGATGTTCAATGTTTATAACTATTAAAGCAACATGCAGGGTGTCATACCACTGAAGCCTTGTGGAATAGGATATTGGGGGCTCTCACTGTTTCAAATCCCTCTCGCCATAGCTTTTACAGCATGGATCCTTCGCAGACAATAACCCATTGCCTGCCGAGGTCCAAATAACCAGGTGCTTAACAAAATCTATTTACAAAATTAGCTACCCACTTGAGACCTAATTAAAAACTAACCCTTTCTTCTTTATTTGTGAAGGGGGTTAACAACCTAATTTTCCCCTTAATGGCTCTAATGGCTGGAGGCTTGGGTGGACTTTTTGGAATTGGAGGTGGAATGCTTATAAGCCCGCTTCTACTTCAACTTGGTGTAGCCCCAGAGGTTAGTATACAGATCACTTCTCCCTGTTTTAACCATTATAGAGTTCCATAGTTTTATCTTACTACAAAAGGCCAAAAACCAATTGTTCAAACCATTTGCTCCAGGTTACGGCAGCTACTTGTTCTTTCATGGTTTTCTTCTCGTCCACAATGTCTGCGTTTCAATACTTATTATTAGGCATGGACCACATTACCACTGCCCTTGTATTTTCAGTCATTTGTTTCGTCGCATCTCTTCTCGGATTGGTGGTGGTGCAGAAGGCCATAAAACAGTTCGGAAGGGCATCCATAATCGTGTTCTCGGTTGGTACAGTGATGGCTCTGAGTGTCATTTTGATGACTAGCTTTGGAGCTCTTGATGTTTGGGATGACTACTCATTGGGAAATTACATGGGATTAAAACGACCTTGTTAAAATCAAATTCTGTGAACTTGTCAACTGTGTTTTACTTCAGCTTTTTAATGAAGAGGTAGCTTCAATGGAAGCAGGAGGAATTAAATACCTTATGTGTTTAAATTCTCTTCAAACTCCAATTTCATCAAATGGCTGATGCTATCAATGATTGCAGCAAAGAAATCAAAAAGGTCAATGAGCAAATAAGCTGGTTTTACTTCGTTTCAGGTAGAAATTACACAAAAACAATTTAAGTCCAATGTAATCAGCACTTTCCAACTTTGAGGATACCTAGCTTCAAAGATTTAGCAACAATAGTTGACCAAAATTTAGTCGTACAAAAATTAGAAGTTATCTTAGCAACCAATGTAGCTTCAGACATTGCTTTCACTTCTCACTTCTCATATTCTTCCAAAGGGGAGTAAAAATGTAAAAAGTATCAATGAAGGATATAATTAGGAACAACGGTTCTTTGTGCTGAAGAAGGCAACCTCAAAATAACAGGCTGGCAGCTTATGCGACCGAAGGGCGTAGAATATGATCCTGTGATATATCCACAGCAGCAGGAGGCAAGAATTGCCACATGGAAACTCTGGGAAAGCCAACGAAGGGCACCAGCTTGCCACCGACAACTTGGCTTGGGGTAGAAACTGGAGTTGGAATAGCAGTAGCTTGAGGCACAAATACTGTCTTAGAATCTAATGCCTTTATTTGCCGCTCGAGATTATCTCTCTCGGTCTTTAGCTTTTGCTTCTCATCGCGAAGTTCATTCTTTTCAGCCTACAACATAAAACTCCACTCAATAAAGACTAGAGCCACCTGGAAATTTTAAGCAATATTGATGCATCAAATAAAATTTTTAACATGCAACACTCATCCCAAGCTCTCACCTTAAGCTCATTAATCTTCACCTGCAGACTCTCATTTGATTCCCTCAGTTTCTGGGCTTCATCCCGTAATTGAGTAACCATCCGAACTGCATCAACCAATATAGCAGCCTTGTCCATTTTGGAAGACCTTCCGGGATCTAGGACACAACCCAATTCTAGAAACCTTGAGACATTGTAATACAAACATCAGAGGAGGCAAAAATGGGTTGACGAGAGAGAAAAGGGGCAACAAAACATGCCTGCCATTTAGCTTATCCCTTCGCATCTTTTCTCTGCAAGCTTTGGATCCAGATGCACTGCCTGAACCAGACCTCATCTGATATAGAAGAGCGAAGAGATTACAAAAGCAAACCAGGTTTGAAACCAAGCACAATTATACCATAAAACTGGACAGAAGCAGACTAGAAACTGCATTCCTAAACGATTCATTACGATTGTACGAATACAATAAAAAATGGTAATGATTGATTAGCTGCATACCGTTTTCGGAAGCATATTTCATTAAGATTGTCTGAATTCCCAAAAGATTCAGTAAATCCAACACTGCAGAAGTATTAAGGAAGGTTAATGAGCAATCAATATAGCCTAGCTTAAAGGAGCAGCTGGGGCCATGATAGCTTGCCAGCTACTTAGCTTAGTACCCAATTCCATTGCTAAACATGACATCCTCAATAAGGATAAACAAGCATGAGTACCACAATGTTGAGAAGATCCCAGCTTGGAACTTCGCCTGCTTGAAAGTTCAGCTAATCAAACATGAGAGATTTACAACTACTATTGGATTCCATCCCACCTTAAACTTCATAAGCAATGAAGAAAAAGGGAGTGAAAAGAGGAACCTGAGAGGAGTAGAACAAGGGAGGGACGGATCAAGTGAGGGAAGATGACCACCAGGAACAGGTATGTCTTCTAATAAACCATAATCCTCAAAAATCCAGGCGTTGGGATTTTCAGGGGAGACCAGATCCTCCGCAGCCGGTTGCCGCCGGGACATAATTTTCCCGGAAAGTATTCAGAAATATCAGAGAAGCGGAAGATACGGGTTTTTTTTTCGGAGGAGAAGAAAACAGAGAGATTACACAGATATGGAACGAGTGAATTTGGTTGATTTGGGGAGCTTTGGGTGGGAAGATTGCGATGATAGGGAAACGTAGGGAATATTTACTTTGGATTTATCATTGAAGAGAGAGAGTCCACATTCCTTGAGGATCTCGACTTTTTTAATTGCATTTCCAGTCCACTGTCACAAACAAAGCCACCACGCGCAGAAAAGACCAGACCAGGGCCACCTTCTTTCGGCTTCGGCTACGCAGGAGCGACACATAAACAACAATCCTTTCTAAAATAGGCTTTTATGTTTATGTTTTCGTGGATGTTGGGCTTCAGAGACTCGTATGTTGCTATGAAACTTCATTATGTAAAGTAACATAAGCCCAGGAATATGGGTTTTCAGTATCGACTGTGTTTTGGGTTTGTCCCATCTCCGAAAAGACAACGCGACTTATTCGTTTTCATTGGTTGATACAAAATTAAAAACCAACAAGAAAAATCGATTTGTTCATTCTTTAAACAACATATTTCCCCAATAGGATCGAATTCTAGAGTAGTCAACTTCTCAATCACATTCCCGAAGCTTGGAATCACACTCATAAGACGATACACAATATAAACACCCTATTTTACACGTTCGAACATGTATAAACATCACAAGCATCAATCCTACGCAATATATGCACGATTGGATTGCATAAAACCATCAATCCGTTTCCTTATCTCTTCTGGATTTGCACCAATCAGCTTGTCAACCACAGTACCTTCCTTCATCAATAAGAATGTTGCCATTGCCTTGATCTCCATCCTCGTTGCCACCTCCTAATAATCCACTCATATCAACTCTCATCTTACATAAGAAACATGTCCACGCAAATACAATAAATTAATTCATTTGGACCCTCACTTTTTTCAGAAGAAATTGATTATTCAAACTATATTGTCTAGGGTTTTTTTTTTATAGCAACAGGAATTAAAAAAAAAATAGAGCATAATGTGAACCAGCATTCAAAATGACTTTACCACTTACCAGTCATCAACTCATTATACCTAATAATGCCAAAAGAAATCATCCTTATCACAAAAGGATCATACTTATCCTCAAATGCCACATGTTGTGATCTAGCTTACAAGCCGAAACATATCTTTCTGAAGATGATTCTACCACATCCTCAGGAATAAGATACTGAACACTCTCTATTTGTATGTATTTTAACAGTTCTATCAGCATTTGTATGTAATATCAAGAGATCATAGAGTTGTTACCTTAACATCATCAACATCAACGGTGAGAAACAGGAGATCTTGGAAAGTTAAGGCCAGTTCTTCAAAAAAGGGGTTCATGGCCACCGAGGGAATACACCATGCAGCAGTGAAGTGTACAAAAATCTACAACATACCCAGAAAAAATACTGAAGTTAACAACTCTGGAGAGAAATAATCACAATAAAATCCTTCGTTGAGATCGTTTCTAGAAACAAAGCCAAAAGATTACCCTCTAGAGAATTTTAAACATGATGGAACATGAAGGATTGAATAGCTTACAGGGCAGCCTTGATTGGTAGCTAGGTTAAAATAGAAGTCCCAGGATTGAACAGAGTCTATCTTCACAACTCTAGACTTGTTTTGCTGCTCTTCTTGTCTCTCCATCTTTTCCTTCTCTTTCACCTCTCCGGGCAATCTTCTTTGATGTTTTGTTGTCTTGCTTGTTGCAACAAGAGAAATGTCCTTTAGACTATGACAAGATATGGAAGCTGAAAAGCTAGGCCCACATTATCTTCATCAAAATTGTAAGAAGAATCTGAACGAAAAGACAGACTTTTCGCCTTCTGTCTTGATCTTGATAACTTCAACTTGTAATAAATGGCGTGGTTTTATCATTTACTTTTGTCATAACAGCTATCATTCCTTTTCTATTTTATAAATGGTTGTTTCCATCTTTTGGATATGCTTCAATAAATATCTCCCTTCCCTTAGAAGAAAACAAAAAATATTCTAGATTTGTTCTTTTGCTAGCCAAATACATATGTTTCATTTACAAATATTCCCCTACTCTGTTCTTTTCACGTTTTTACAGGGGCGTGTCAGTGTTCGGAAATCCCAATGAAAGAGCTAAAAATTACTAATGTTTCTTTCTGTATTCATCAAATGATGAACTCTTACCATACAACAATGAAAAAGTTACTTTTGTGGCAGAGCCAAAAAAAATTCTCCTAATCATATCAGACGCACCATAAATCTAAGAACACAGATGATTAGTAGTAGCTCAAGAAGAAGCTCTCTACGGATGATACATAAACCCTTCACTTACAAAATGTAGTTACCACTATTATAAAAGAATGTGATAATAATCATAACTTGAGTTCAGCCACAGCTCAACCGAGAATCAGCTGCCCGCAGTGTCATCTGACGACGGGGAACTCCAATTTCACAAGCATTGACTCTAGCAGCAAAACCGGAGGGAGCATAGAGACTCGCCCACAGAAGTCGGATCCGGTGATACATTGACAAACATAAGGGTTTTAGAATCTCCACCAAGACAAGGCTGTAATTACGATGGAAATAAATTTAAAAGGTAATCCAGTGATTCATTGTCATTAATAACAAAATCTGATATCAGCGAACACAGAGTGAGCATCAACCAAACGGATGAAAGAGGATAAGTTATTCTAGAGCACTTTACCTGAAGAAGATATGTCAGCTTGGAATTCCTAAAAGGCACATGATCCTCCTTTTTGGCCAATGCAAATATCACATCACTCAAACACGATAAGCTCTTGTTAATTGCCTAGTTTGCATGGCAAGAAAACAGTATAATAACGTTAAGAACAATTTATGGAACGGAAAAATCCAGTAGGGCGTTAAATACCTGAGTTTCCTTCAACCTATCCCCAGTTGCACCACTCTTTGACAGTCGTTCACTTCCTGCAAGATCAATGAGGTTCAAGACACCCTGTAATTGTTGCTCAGTGCCCTAACAAAATGAAGTAAGGAAATGTCAGTATGAAAGAGGGTCATCAAGCGACTCAACACCAAACTAAAGCACTCAAAAGTATATTTACCTCATTCATGCCCGATATCCTTAATGTGAAAACCATGTGACTTCTAGAAGATTGCTCATTCATTTGCGTCCTGCCCACAGACCTGGAAAACAGAAAGTACAACTCCCCTTGAATATCCCCAAATTGTACTATAACATTGTCATTGAGGAGAAACCATGAGGCATTTTATATCAGAAACAAGCTTTTTTGTTTGTTTTTGTTTTTAAGTTCTGTTATACCCAGGCTAGACAACTATCTCATCATTCATAAAACATTTCATAGTTTGCAATATTGACAAATTTAACACTTAAAATTTCCTCAGACTTTGGTAGATGCATAACACAAGAATAATCTGTACAAGGTTGGAAAATGTCTTAAGACTAAACAATTTTACCTGCTTTGAGCTGCCAGCCTTAAAAGTGAAGAAATCTCAGTTATGGTGCTGACATCGACAATGGTCAGATCACTGACATATGTATTACCATTTAAGTCATGTTTAATTGTGTACTGCTTTCCAGAAACTGCACTTTCTGAACGTGTTGAATCTGAACCAATTGATCGATTGGTTGATAACAAATCACGGATAGTCTCGTTGTATATTTCCAACATTGAAGCCTAAAATTTTTAGACGGGGATGATTAAAACAATGATTAGCCAACAAAATAAGTAGAAATCAGAATCAAATCAAATTACCTGCATTTTGTATTTCCAGCCTTGTGCTTGCAATGACTGGCTACTTTGAAATATCTGCTCCAATGAACGAGGTATCAACCCTTTTTGCTCTGGAGCTTCAGGCCTTCCCATCATGGTGTAAGTCTTACCTGAACCTGTCTGTCCATAAGCAAATATACAAACCTGAAACAAACCAAACAACCAACAGCCTATTAGTCCATATTTACTTCAAAGGGCAAATTATGTGAATCAGATAGCAACCATACATAATCATTAGTGATTTTATAATTCAAATATCAAAATAGATACTGCAGGACTCAACTTCGAAGAACAAAAGGATTTGCTTAGTTTACAAAAAAAAAGAGTATAAAGTAGCTACATCACCTTGTATCCATCAAGGGCACTCTGTACCAACTGGGATATCTCCACAAAGACATCTTGTTGTGAAGCCTCAGGATTGAAAACCTTATCAAATGTGAAAGGATACTTTTGCCCTGTTGACAGTGAGATAAAACATAATAAGGGTGTTGCTTTTCATAGAAAACAAAAATTGAGTAGCAAAGAAAGAACACATGCTCATACCATTCTGTATCAAGTCAATGCCACGGCCAAGAGATTCTGTTGATGTAGGATAAGAGACCGCTACACATTCTGCTGCACCATCATCCGGTAATAGAGGACGTACCCGGCAAAATACACGGATGTTCCCTTTCAGTTCCTGCAATTAAATATAACCCAGAATCATTACATGATTACAATCAACAAAGAAAAAGCAATGAAGCAGCAGTACCAAAATAGTATTGTGCAGCTTTTTCCTCAAATTCTCTCCCTCAATTAGTTTATGTTCCATATTGGCCAATTGATCTTGTAATTCTTGTATGATTCTTTTTTGTTCTAAATATTCCACCCTTGTTTCTGAAGCTGATAAATCAGCCATCTAGAGATAGGAAAAGAAAGAATAAGCCATTACATCAACAAATAAATTGATGATAATTTTTGCAGAACAATATTAGAGAAAATAGAGTCTTGAATTTAAGCATTGTTGGTACCTTCAGCTTTTCATTTGCAGCTGCAAGCTGAAGCTCCTGTATTCTTATTCGCTCCCGCTGAGAAGAGCATGTATCCTACAAAAGAAACCTAGCATGTAGTAAAGCTAGCCAAAATGGAATTACTAATTGGAAGAAAAAATCTAAACTAACCTCCAAGTATTTTGATTTCATAGTCAAGTCATCTAATTCTTCAAACGATTTTCCAGCACTTTCTTTAAACTTCACTATTTCAGCCGATAAGGCTTGCACTTTTGACGTTTGGCATTCACGATCATCCCTAACTTGTTGTAGTTCCCCTCGTAGACATTTGAATTCATTAACTAATGTTTCCTTCTGATTAACAGCATCGTCTTGTGAAGCCTGAAAATAATAAAAACCAAAGGATTCAAATCTACTGAAACAGTACTTGTTGTCTCCCTGCAAACCTGAGTGCTACAAAATGCAACGAATAGTCAGGATGTGAGAAGACATGTATATAGAAAACCAGCTACTATATATAAACCGAATGTTACATTACTCGAGTTCAGAAATAAAACAGAAAGGTACACAAAAGACCTGAAAATGGTTGAGCTAGTACGGAAGTAGTCATCATGAAAAATCTGACATAACCATGCAATGGCAAGTTTAAAATAAGATTCAAAAACCCAAATTAAGAAGTTATCGAACTCATTTAATTACTTGAAGCATATGTTGGGGAAGCGAAACAAATAACTGAATAAGTTTAGAAAAATTAAACAACAAGCTAAAACAAAAACCATACCCTTGACAAGGTTAATTGCTCTTGCAATGAACTACAGTGGCCCCTTAAAGTGCTAAGGTTCTCCACTATTGTCAATTTCTCTTTTTCTACACATTTGAGTGACTCGCGGACGGTATCAAGGTCGGTGATTAATTTGGAATTGTACTGTTGCAGACTCAGGATGTACTCTTGTAATCGCTTGTGTGTATTGTCAAGTGAGGTAGCCTGAAAAATACAATAACAGTCAGTCTGAAATAGAAACTAATTTAATAATAGAAACAAATTTAATATATACATTACCCTCTCATTGGCTGCTGCTATATCCTGCTGAGCTTTTTGAAGCTCTTCTGTCAAAGAAGCAATTGTTTTTTCAGCAGTAAGCCTAGCTTCAATTTCACTTCTATGGAGGTTAATAGCATCCTAGATATTAAAATCAAACAAGTATATAAAAGAAACATCAAGGAAGAGCATATATGCACAACACATTTTAAGGTTGATATCATACCTGCTTTTCAGACACTTCCTTGGAAAGCATCTCCTGTAAAGACGCATTGTTGTCCCTTAACTCAGAAATAACTGCATTCAATTCTTCTTCCTTGTTTTTCTTCTCTAACTCTTCGGAATCAAAATTCAATTAAAAAAAACCACAGCAATGCAAATTGACTTTTAGAAGACGTTGAAGTTACCTATATCAATGCATTTTTTCTCAGCAGATTCTAATGAATTCTTAAGTTTCTCTTTATCAAGTACATGATTCTCATCACATTGTTGAAACCATTTGACACAAAGCTTAAGCCTTTTATTATGTTCAGCCGCGTGTTCATATTTAGCCCAGAGAAAAAAAATACAAATAAATGACAAAATTAAAATTTATAAACAAACAACAAAACTAATTACAATAATAGTTTTACCTTGAGATCGAACTTTTTAGCTTTTGGCCTCTCATTCAGTATCGCTTCTACTTCTTCTTTAGTGAATTCATGACATTCCTCTGCATTTCCGGCATCGGCATTATCTGCGGTTGTAGCTTCTTGGAGATTGTTAACAGCAGAAAAAGCTCGTCGGGTTTGCCCAGTTCCCGTGGGTCCCAATCCTCTCCCTACTGCTCCAAGCCTTCTTCGTTTGTCTAACGGATTTTCATCTCCATGTCCCCTCCTCTGAAATTAATAATTAAAACTAACAGGTTGGAAAATTCAAAATCAAAATGACGGAGCTAAAAAAGGGGGGGAATCGCTTACGGTGGCGGGGCTGCGAGGCGCTCGGCTCTGGTTGCGGGAAGCCATGTTTGAAACTCAATCGAAAAATCAGTTGAAGCGGTTGCTGAGAGTTGTTTAGTTTTACTTGACGTATGGGGCGTTGATATCAGAGAAAATGAAGTAGACGATTTGGATTTTGATTTGATCGTCTTGAAGAATTTGGATTTGGGGAAACAAATTGGAACATTAGGGTTTGGAGAACGAAAAGGAGAGAGCGCTGTGAAGCACGGGGAGTGGATTTTTGAATTGATTTGAACTTAGATATGGCGGCATCTCGTACGAAAAGAAGAGGAAAAAATTGCTAACGTTAACGTCTATTGGAGTTGGACCCATTTAGGTCGGGTAGTTTAGCCCATTAATCTCAATCCTCTCGACCCAGATGTGGTGTGAGTGACCGATGTTGTTGAATCAAATTGACGGGCTAACATTTAAGTAGTACTGATTTCTGAAAAACTTAACAATCATCTCACATGTACTATCCTATACTTTCCGAAGGAGACTCCTCCAAGAAAATAGTATAATTACTTTGTCATATAGATTTTTTCGATTCTGAAAATGAATTTGGTGAAACTAAAACGATATTGAAGATTCACAACATGTACCCAAAAAAAAAAAAAACTCGTGTTCGAAAATTATAGAAAATGATGAAGTTCAATGCAAATAAACTATCCAAGAAACATGCACGTTGCCTGGCTAGGAATGAGCTTTTGAGGTACTATAGCATAACTATTGCATGCTCTCTTGGCATGGTAAGCACTCCAAACCTCTGCACATTGGAGAAATGTGGTGTCTGTCAAATTCTAAGATATGAGTTTTTCAGCAAAAAAGCAACCCAAGGAATGCTGGGGTATTTTTACTTCTTCCACAAGTAAAAGAGCTGCGGACTGTATTGAACTTGATGAAGGAAACCATAGTCTAAAGAAAGCTCTGGTTGTGGCCTAATTTCTTTCTTAAATCTTCTTTGTGACTATTCATTTTTACAATATATTTGAGGTTTTTAATCTCTCTAAACATCAGATCCTGAATTGTCATGATATTGCATCAACAATAGAATTCTTACCAATGCTTTGATTTTTAGCTTAACGGCTTGAAGTTTCGTTTAGTGAAACTAGGATGGTGGCAGATAAGTTAGTTTGGCCATCAACCAATGCTGCTATTCGAGTAATCCTCATCGCTTGTTTCATCTTCAGTTGAAATATCTAAAGATGCATATTTGATAAAAGAGGTTGCTTACAAAAAGTGGGTGCATTTGGCTTTATACCAAAAAGGCTCATTCTGATTTGGGTGAAAGCAAGCAAATATGTAGCAGTAAACCACCTAACCTGAGAAGAAAGTTAGGTCGAGGTTGACGTATTTCTTGGTAGCCGTTGACCGAGCTACCCCTTTTGCCTTCTACTTTGCATTTTCAGGTTTCAGTAATGTTGCCAGAAACTGAAGTCCACACCTATATTTGATATTTCTTTGCTATGAATGTCCAACGTATTTTAGTGCGTAAAGGGTTTTTTTTAGTCGCGGATCTAGAAATTAAAAAATAGGGTCCAAAATTTTAATGCTAGTTGGTATGCAATTTTTTTTTCTATTTTGATTAACAAATTAAACTAAATTTAATATTTTTTTTAAAATAATGGGTGTGTAGTAGTTCCCGTAGAGAGTCACATACATCCGCCCCTGGGTACGCACAAGGTCACATGCTCACCTAATATCCAGTCTCACTTGGACCCAGAGACCAACGTGTGTATAAAGCCAAAGTTCACTCCACCATGGTAAACTGAAGAAGAGCAACAGATAGGACGAGTTCAAAGAAAAGCCAGAAAACAAAACACAGACTAAGACAGAGAAGCACGACCAACGAGATCGTTGTAACAAAGAAAGCTTGTGTCGTGGGTGGCACGGGATTCGTTGCATTCTTGCTGATCAAGTTGTTGCTTACTTGCTTGAGAAGGGTTACGCGGTTAACACTACAGTCAGGGACCCTGGTTAGATCTTCTTCATTTATGTTTTTTTTTCCTGACCGATGTTTCGTTTCATTTGGCTTGCTTACGGGGATAAATGTTGTTCCGTCCCTCTTATAAGGAAAGTTTTTAGTTCAAATGAACAAAAAAAAAAGGAAAGTTTTAGTACTACGTGACTAGTACTTATTAAGAGATTACAACAACCTAAGTCTCTTGTTTTTATCACTTTAATTTGGTGGATCCTGGCTTCCAAACAAAGTAAGCAAAACATAGAAATGGGGTTAATCTTTATTTAATGCAGACAACCTGAAGAAGATCCCTCACCTTGTAACACTGCAATAGTTGGGAGACTTGAAAATCTTTCAGGCAGATTTTGCTGATGAAGGGAGCTTTGAATCACCCTTTTCCGGCTGTGACCTTGTCTTCCAAGTTGCAATACCCGTTAATTTTGCTTCTCAAGATCCAGAGGTATAACCTTAACAAAATTAAACTGTTTTTTGGTTAATGATACATTTACAAGGTTGCTTTATGTTTTTTTTAAAGAATGACATGATAAAACCGGCAATCCAAGGAGTGTTGAACGTTTTGAAAGCTTGTGCCAAAGCAAAAACTGTTAAACGTGTCGTCTTGACATCGTCAGCCGCAGCTGTATCAATCAACACATGTTGTCCGGTTCGATCTCTATCAGGCATGTGGAAGACGTATGTCGAGCACATGTTTTCCTGGCCGAAAAAGAATCTGCATCAGGTCGATATATATGCTGTGCTGTTAATTCGGGTGTGCCCGAACTCACTAAGTTCCTCCACAAAAGATACCCGGAGATGGAATTCCCTACTGAGCAAGAACCAATATGAATGCATTGACAAAGTTTATTTCTATTATGGGAGAATTGTGGTTACCATAGTTTGTTTACCTGATAACGATTGCAGTTATGGAGATTTTCCCTCCAAAGCCAAGTTGATAATTTCCTCAGAGAAGCTTATTAATGAAGGGGATTGAGGAAATCTTCGACCAAAGTGTGGAATATTTGAAGGACAAGGGACTGCTCAAGTGAAGAGTTCTGACGCTTCTTCCCTAATGATTGTGGTGTTTTTGTCATGATATGGGAATAACTTCGTGTTCTACAAATTAAGGAAAATTCGTATGACGAATATCATCTATTTTTATCATAAATGGCATTACCGTTAACTTCTCTATTATTGTTTCTTTTTTCTAAGCCTTATATTCATGAAATCTTCTTCGAAATTGTGTTCTTACGTTTAGATTAACGTGACTCCCCCAAATGGTATAATCTATTATCAATATTAATTTATTTAAAAAAAATATTATCAATATTAATGTTTTTGATTTAAATGTGAGAATGTTATTCGGATGAGTTCTAAAACAAAATCAATATTGATGGTACTCGTAGAATTACCTCAGGGGAAGCCTCATGCGGAGGGGTTATTAGAGACCATAGGGGACGATGGATAACGGGCTACACAAAAAGTAGAGGAATTTTCTCTGTTATCGAAGCGAAACTTTGAAGAATATACGAAGGTCTCCAGGTTGCATGGAAACTGCACTACAACAAAGCACAGTTTTAGCGGTGTTTTTTTAGTCCTATAGTGGTGTTTTTAAGCGCCGCTAAAAGCACTCGCGATGATAGCAAAAATGCCACAAGAAGTGTCGGCCATACCAGCGCTGCTAAAGTTAGCGGCATTTGAGAACAAAAAACGCCGCAATAGGTCAAGAACATAAATTTTAATTAAGACACAAATTATGCAGAAAAATACTTAACAAAAAAATAAATTAAAATTTATAAACATTAAAATTAAATGTAATGTAGTTTGACATTGTTCTCTAGAGTTTAGTCTAGGTTCTTTCACTTTCAATTGAAAAAAAAATATTGTTCACTAGAATTTAGTCTTCATTGCTCCTTCGTGGGGAAAGGAAGTAAAAAAATAGTTTTCCTTGTTTGATGAAGCATCGTTAAGTTTTTCCTCCGTGTAAACTGTATATGGAGAAGCTTTTCATCCATTTCACCAAATAAATCCCCTAGCTCCGATTCACCAAGAAGACTCCTTAATCGCTTCAGTGCTTCACTTGAAACAGATAACGACCTTCCACCTACAGTATGAAACTTGATTAGAGGTGGCTTGTGAACTGAATCAAACATTAAACAAAAAAATTAAAGTAAAAGAGAGAAGTGTTTACTTGGAGTAACAGTAGAGACAGTGTAACATCCCAAACATCAGGTTAGTGACAAAATTGTGAGATTTTAAAATTTAGTGACTAAATTAGATAAATTAAAAAGTTCAGGGACTTAATTGAAATATTTTATATAGGATGGTTTAGCAAAGAAAGAGGAATAAAAGGGCACATTGGTCATTTGAGCAAGGAAATAATAAAAAAATTTGTTGTGGTTATTCTATAACCACGTGGAGTCCATAATTTGGTGAAAAAGAAAGGTTCCATACATCTCTTCATCTTTCTTCATTTTCCAGCCGTGAACTCCATATGCTAAGGTGAGTTTTCTTGTAAGTTGATTATTCGTTGAATTTAAGTTTGGTTTACGATCCTTAAAGGATACTTAAGCTTAAGGAAAACTTAAGTTGTCCTAAAACTATAAGATGAAGGAATTAAGAATGATTAAAAATAAGAGGTCTCTAAATGAAATCTTGGGTGAGAGGCAGTAATTAGATTTTGATACTAGAATTGACTTGTCAATAGTGAGACTAAAAAGTAATAAGTGTTAGAAATGAGTTTGGATTATGTTACAAATTTGTAAGATTCTTGGTTTCAAGAATTTGAATGAGATATTGAAGTTAATAAGGTGTTAGAATGATAAAAGAAAGTTAAAGTGCTTGTAGTTGGGTTTGGTGGTATGAAAGGAACTTTAAAAGTGGAAATTAAGTGATGTGTTGATAATTTTTAGATATTGGGAGTATGTTATGGGTTGGTAGTATCAGTACTCGATGAACAAGTACCGATACTACAAAGCTATTGTAGGCTATAATATTGCGTAGGTATCGATACTGCATGAACAATATCGATACCCTAAGGCCATTTTAGACAACATTTTCATGGGGTATCAATACCTAAGGGGGAGTATCGATACTAAGGGTATCGATACTATTAGGCCAGTATCGGTACCATTTTTGAAATAATGATCACAGAATAGAAAATGGGTATCGATACCCAGATTTGGTATCGATACCACAGTTAGGGAAGTATCGATACCACAGTTAGGGAAGTATCGGTACCATGCATAGGGTACCAATACTACTCAAAGAGGAAAATCGAATTAAGCCTTTCTTTTAATTTAAGTTATTAAGGATCAAATTATGATACTTAGAATTCTGATATGCTTATTAAATGTATGATTATGTAGATAACGAGTATAAACAAGTTCCGGGACAATTGACAAGTAAGATCGATCGAGAAAAAGACAAAAAGATATACGTGTTGCTTGGAATAGTGAGGCTAAGGTGAGTGCATACTTATAGAATATATATATAGTATGATATTGAAATTAGACTTGTGATAAGTCTAGTTCCAACATATTTAATACATGATTGCATAAGTAGAAGCATAATCATAAATGGTATGGTGTAAACATGTCTTGATTTCATTACACGATATGATATATGACATGAACTCATATGATATGCATTATAAGACAATGATCTACGTGAATATGTATGAGAAATTTACATGAACTATGTGATAAAAGCTACAAACTTATATGTCTATAAGATATAAACTATGTGAATTGTGAAAAGCCCATGTTATGTAGATGAGGGCTATAGGTATAATTGGCATCCCAAGAGTCGAGGGTTCTACGTGGTCCTTCGGGACATATATATAATCCTTTGGAATATATATTCGAGTCTTTGAGACACATATTTGGTCATTTGGAATATATATATATATATATGGTTCTTAAGGAGATTTCTATGTGGTCCTTCGGGACATTTTATATGGCACTTCGGTGCATTCCTACGCGACACTTCAGTGTATTTCTACGCGACACTTCAGTGCATTTCTACGTGGCACTTCAGTGCATTTTATACGAGTTGTAGTGACAGGATTTGTGCACAAACTCAATGCACTCACATACCTTAAGTTCTCGGTATTGTATCATGGGCTAATGAAAGATATAATATGAAATAACATTAAATATTGTGATAAGTTACTATGTGTGAAATGCATGATTAAGTAGTTTGCATTGAATGAATATATGATTTCATGTTATTACATTTCATTATAGTATCATTATATATATATTGTGCCTCACTAAGTCGATGACTTAGCGTGTGAGTGTTTCACACGTAGGATCAAGGAAGTCAACTGAGCAAGGTTAGGCAGTTGGATAGCATCACTCCTTTAGATATCAGATCAGAAGCAACTTAAACAGTAGGTTATTTTGTTATGAAAATCAATGTTGGCATGTAATCAAAAGTTTAAGTTGTATATGTGTTGAAAATAGGGCTAATGTAAAGTGAAGTAAAAGGAATTGGGTGATGAAATAAATTAAATGACAAAGAAAAGAAAAAGTGAAAAACTTCACTGACGTATATTCAAGTAACAATATATTACAAGTTTAATATGTATATATAGTAGGTGAGAACAAGTATTTAATTAAAACTAAACTACTTAGTAGTTATCTTTATCTAACTTTCTAAGAGTTAGTGTTATATTAAAATACTAATTAATTATCCTTATCTATCGCATAACCTACACTCCCCCTCAAGTTGGGGAGTAAATGTTGAAAAAACCCAACTTGGATATAATCTCATCAAAGGTAATTCTTGGAAGTGCTTTGGTGAGAATATTTGCTAATTGATTCTTCGTTGAAACATAATTGAGTTTCACAGTTCCACCATTTACCTTTTCAGAGATGAAATGTCTGTCAATCTCCACATGCTTCGTTCGGTCATGATGAACTGGATTCTTTGCAATACTTATTGTAGATTTATTGTCACTTTGAAGTTCAAACCATTTGTTGGCACATAACCCCAACTCAGTTAACATTCTTTGAAGCCAAATTCCTTCGTAAATTCCAAGTGTCATTGCTATAAATTCTGCTTCTGCACTACTTCGAGACACCACCGCCTGTTTTTTACTTCTCCAAGTAACCAGATTTCCCCAAACAAATGAACAATAACCAGTTGTAGATCTTCTATCCGTTAATTCACCTACCCAGCTTGAATCCAAAAAAATTCTTATTGTTCTATCATCACTTTTTCTAAAAATTAACCCATTTCCTGGTGTCATTTTCAAGTATCTTAGAATTCTATTCACTACCTCTAAATGTTCTTCTCCTGGATCATTCATTTATTGACTCACTATACTGACAGGGAACGCAATATCAGGTCTAGTAAGTGATAAATAAATTAGTTTATCTACTAGCCTTTGGTACTGTTCTTTGTTCACAAGACTTCCCAATTCTTCTCTCCTTAGCTTAATATTTTCTTCCATGGGTGTTTCTACCAGCTTACATCCCTTCATTCCAGTTTCTGATAGTAGATCAAAGATATATTTCCTTTGATTGGTCACTATTCCTTCTTTTGACCTTGCAACCTCCATGCCTAAAAAATATCGTAAAGTTCCCAAGTCTTTGGTTTCGAACTCCTTCGCCAGTAGCTTTTTTAATCTTTCTATCTCCATACAATCATCTCCTGTTAGAATGATATCATCCACATAGACAATCAAAAATGCCTTTTTGTTGTTTGAAGCTGTTTTGACAAATAAAGTGTGATCCGACTGACATTGCTTGTAACCATCATGAATAATCACCTTTGTAAATCTGTCAAATCAGGCTCCTGGAGATTGCTTAAGTCCATACAAGGACTTTAGTAATCTACATGCTTTTCCTGTATTGCTCTTCACACCCGGTGGAATTCGTATATATAGTTCCTCCTCCAAGTTTCCGTTTAGAAATGCGTTTTTGATGTCTAACTGATGAAGCACTCAATTCTCATTAACTTCTAATGACAGTAACACTCTCACAGTGTTTAGTTTTGCTACCGGAGCAAACGTTTCATGATAATCAACTCCAAAAGATTGAGTGAATCCTTTCGCCACTAATATCGCCTTATATCTTTCAATGTTACCATCAGCTTTGTATTTTACCGTGAATACCCATTTGCAGCTGATTGGTTTTTTAACTTTCGGAAGATCAACTATAATCCAAGTATTGTTATTTTCCAGTGCTTTTAATTCCTCTTCTACTGCCTTTTTCCACTTGAGATCTTTCAATGCTTCTTCCACCGTATCTGGAATAGTAATGCTATCTACACTTGTTGTAAAGTTCTTAAAACAAGGTATTAGCTTTTCGTATGCAACAAATCTCTCAATTGGATAATTTCTGCATTTTCTTACTCCTTTTCTTTGAGTAATCGGCAAGTCATTATCATCAATTAAAGCATTTAATTCAGTGGAAGAACTCTGATTACCTTCTTCATTCTCCAAAGGATTCTCGTTCGGTTCCGGTTCATGACAGTGTCCATGCTGTGTGGGAGACTCGGAATTAGGTTCAGGGATTGATTTATAAATTGGTTTTTGTCGTATCTTGTAAATCTGCAACTCGAATTGAGGTATTTGAGGCGAAGTGATATGCTGATCATTACGAGGTAAATGTGTTTCGGTGGACTGGTTTGGAAAGGATACGTTTTCTGGGTTCGATAGTGTTGTTTGGTCTGGCTGTAGCGATTTTGTAGGCTTATTTGACTGGTTTAACTAATTTGACGATGATGGTTGATCAAAAAGAGCTGGATGTAAATCAAGTGTCAATTGTTGTGAGTCAACAAACTAATATTCATTATATGACTCCCCCTGAATAGCAGTTTTAAGGAAAAAAGGTGTTTTTTCAAGGAAAGTAACGTCCATAGTAATAAAGAATTTCTTTGTACGAGGATAATAACACCGAAAGCCCTTTTGAGTCGATGAATAACCCAGAAACACACACCAAAATGCTCGAGGATCTAATTTGGACCTGAAAGGAACATTGTTATGAACGAACACAGTACAACCAAAAACTCTAAGGGGTAACAATGAAGTCATCGGTTTAAAATTGGGAAAAAATTGAAGAAAAACATCTCTCGGACACATAAATTGTAATGGTTTACTAGGGAGACGGTTAATCAAATAAGTGGCAGTTAAAAGGGCTTCCCCCCAAAAATAGTTAGGAACATTTGTGGAAAAAAGTAGAGACCGAGTAACCTCAAGAAGATGACTATTTTTCCACTCATCAATCTCATTTTGTTGAGGAGAATTGACACACAAAGTAAGATGAACAATCCCGGTTTCCTAAAAGAAAGAACCCAAAATATTGGCAAAATACTCACTACCATTGTCAGAATGAAACATTTGGATTGAACACTGAAATTGGGTTTCAACCATCTTATAGAACCGTTTAAATATTTCACAAGCTTCAGATTTGGTTTTCATGAGAAAGGTCCAGGTAGTACGAGTGTGATCATCAATAAATGAAATAAACCACCGAAACCTATGTAAAGATGTAACCCGAGATGGTCCCCAAATATCACTATGGATCATGGTAAATGGTTTGGATAGTTTATATGGAGAAGGTAGATAAACACTCTTAGTTTGTTTAGCAAGTGGACAAATATCACAAGAAAAAGATTTCGAACTTTTATTGACAAACAAATGTGAAAACAATTTTGCAAGATAAAAGAAATTGGGATGTCCTAAACGAAAATGCAATAACATAACATCGGTTGAAGGTTCAAGTAAAGGAAATTGTTGTATAACATTGAAGGAAGTAGATGGGTGGGAAAATAAAATTGCTGGAAGTAGGTAAAGACCCCCACAAAGCCTAGCACTGCCAATCACTTTCCCCGAGTTGGAATCTTGAAATTCATAAAAAACAGAGTTAAATTTCGTGGTATAACATAAATCGACAGACAACTTGCTAATGGAGATAAGATTGCAAGTGAGATTGGGAACATAAAGAACATGAGATAACAAAATGTCCTGATTTATTCGAATAGATCCATGACCGGCAACACCAGATAGAGAACCATCAGTTGTTCGAATATGAGAGATAGACGAGTCGGCATGAAAAGTGTGAAAGAGCCGAAGATCACCTGTCATATGATCACTTGCACCCAAATCCATAATCCAAGTAGGAGTGGTGGATGTATTAGCCAAAGTAGCAGAAGGAATTCTACCTGCAGGTACTGATTGGGGATGAGTGTGCATCTGACTAAAAAACTGTTGCAACTCTTCCATTTATTTTTTAGTAAACGAACTTCCTTGTAATTCAGTATTCACAACACAGTTTCCTTGAGTATCACGTTGTTGATGCTATTTTGAAAACTTCCCATCAGTAGGATTGCCATGTAATTTCCAACAGGAATCCCGCAGATGGCCAACCTTCTTATAGTAGTCACACCAAGGTCTCCATTTCTTTGGCCGAGTAGTAGTTTGAGAGTGAGTGAGCAATGCAGACCCTTCAGCGGGCTACAAATCAGGAAGCATAACGGTACGTTGACTTTCTTCGCGTCGTATTACAGAAAATATTTCTCGGATTGAAGGAAGAGGTTTGAGTCCTAATACTCGTCCTCGGACTTCATCAAGATCCCGATGTAAACCGGACAAAAACTGGAATATGTTCAACAATCTTCTTGAATAGAGCGGCATCTTCTATATACCTCCATTCATGGGATTCGAAAAATCAAGTTGCTTCCATAGGTACGACATTAGAGTAAAATATTGAGTCACGGTCATGTTGTCTTGTTTGAGATTGGCAAGTTGACACTCGATCCCAAATAAAGCAGTAGAATTTTCCAGATTCGAATACATCGCCTTTGCAGCACTCCAAATTTCAGCCTCTATTTTATATAACAGAAAGTTTTCCCCCATAGCAGGAATCATGGAATTGATGAGCCATGGCATAATCATGGTATTCTCACTTAGTCATGTTGAATATTCAGGATTCGTCACAGCGGGAATTGGTGTGGTCTCCAAAAGATATTGTTGTTTGCACCGACCGATTATATAAAGACGAACAGATTGGGACCAAGCGATATAATTGTCACCATTCAATCGGTGACAGGTGATAAAGGTTGAAGAAACATTAGAAAGGTTTGAATGGGGTGAATTAACGAGGAATTCCGAAGTGACCTCTGATGAAGAAGTGGCGGAATTCATGTTTGACGGTTATATTTAGGGTAAAAAGAAAAAAAATAGGCTAGATTTAGGTGAAGATCGGTCATCGTTATGATACCATGTTGAAAATAGGGCTAATATAAAGTGAAGTAAAAGGAATTGGGCGATGAAATAAATTAAATGACAAAGGTAAGAAAAAGTGAAAAACTTCACTGTCGTAAATTCAAGTAACAATAGATTACAAGTTTAATATGTATATATAATAGGTGAGAACAAGTATTTAATTTAAACTAAACTACTTAGTAGTTATCTTTATCTAACTTTCTAAGAGTTAGTGTTATATTAAAATACTAATTAATTATCCTTATCTATCGCATAACCTACAATATGCTCTTATTATTTTGTGAGCTTTTGTATTAAACTTATGTAAATTATTGTATTTCTTAATATAAGTATAAATTTTCTACCATTTTGTACAAATATATTACTTTAAAAAGTCAATGTGACATCTCGAACTCGTATCCGAGTTGGGTACGGGTTGGGGATGTTACAGGCAGTGTCGTCTTCATCGATGATAGATAATGTTTTTGCAATTGAAGATTCTTTCAACGCCATAGATTTGTCCAATCCGATTCTAAACATCGGGTATTTATCCACTCCTCTATCATCATTCTCAATAAGCTTAGAACATTCTGCGTACAATCTATGAAATTTGAGAGTACAAAATAAAAATATAGCAATGGAAAGATTCAGAGATTATTACCTTGAAGTAGGAGATCGGCCATGGAAGGGTATAAAGCAATAGGAGTTCTTTTCGGTTCATCATTGGGTTTCGACGGCAAGAACAAACCGAAAGCCTCCCAACGATAATTTGATCTGTCGTCAGATCAAATACACCACGTGGACATTTCGACGATTTTGCTTAGGGATTTGGATTAAATTTTCTAAAGTTTAATCCACAATCAATTTCTCTTGCTCTGTCCATACATATGAGTGATCAAGTTACTTATTGCATGTCTTTTGATGTTTCAACATTAGTAAACACAAGTGAACGCCGCTAAATCTGTCGTTAAAAACTTGTTTTGTTGTAGTGTGTATACGTAGTAAACAATTCACATATCTTTCTAGTTTATCTTAGAACCACTCAATTTTCCCGAAACAAAATAATAACGTTACCTTTAATAGCACAGTGACTCAACTCAATTTTCCCGTTCTAGTGAATGAAAGCTTATCTTCGTAAAACTTCGAATTCTCTGTAATGTGGAGACAACTCCTCTAATCAATCAAAGCTGGAAAATACAAACAAGGAAAGAAAATGGGAGGGGAGGAAGCAATTAACTTGTTCATAAACAAAAGCAGACAACCCATTTGATATTCATCACCATTGTCATCAATCTAACAGAATTTGAATTAGAAATCACTGGAATTAGAACTCAATTGGCAAGAGATATAATGTTAATTACATGAAATAGAACAAATATAAGTGCATGTAGAATTTCTTTTTACTTTTTAAAACAAAAATGTTTTGAAGCTTAAAATGCCAGAAATCAATATAGAATATTTTATATGCGACAGAATACTCAAAACAGAAACGAAATTGATACACATCCCAACAATAACCATAAATCGAATGCTCCAAACCAACTACGATTATAAGGTTAACCAACTTCAATAACAAACATGAAAATAACAATACCCAAATGAAGCTCAAAACAAACAAAGAAAGAAAATTAGATTAAAAGAATCATATATTTTTTAAAGAATAGTGGATCTCGTTAAAAAAATACTTTAATCCTAATAGGGGAAAAGAATATTCGAGTTTATTCATCAATGATAACTTATAATCATCCTTATATAAATGATCATTCTCGACAAACCAAAATTGTTCCAAACTACCAGCTAGATGTTGTGGTCATCACACAAATACCATAACTAACAGCTCATCCCTTACAAATTTAATCAACAACCCACAATAATTCTGGTACTAGACTAAAATCCTTTTTTTCTAACATGTGTGCAACACAATTATATTTCCTGAACGCAAAGTTTATTTTACAATGAAGTTTGGATGAGAGATGTTTTCATTTTGACACATCTTTAAATAAATCGGGGGCCAAACTTTCTTCAGTAAATCACTTAACCGCCAGCAAACTATCTAATTCGATGAGAATTGAAGAAAATTTCTTCCATTTAGATGCATTAATCACCAGAATTGTCATTAGTTTTGCACATGTAGGATCCAAAAGTCTAATTGATTTTTAGAACTTTGTCAAGAAAGACCTCGTATGATCTCGTAAAATACCCCCAATACTAGCATCACCATAGTTACCTTTTACTGAAGCATCAACATTAAACTTTAAGGAGCCCACTGGAAACGCACCCACGACCCTTCTGGAGGTCTCTATTGTTGTCTAATGCAAGCCTCACCAAGGTTCAGTTGTCTGATAAAATCTAAAAATACGAAAGCAATCACTTTGTAAACCTAATTCACTAAAATGAAGCATAAAACTTTCATTTTTTTAGAGAACCCAAACCTATTTGAAATTACGTGAAATGTACAACTAATATGATAATGTCATTCGAAAATTCAGAAGGAATCAATTAAAAAGAAAGAAAATGAGAAGAGATGAACCTGAGAGGATTACAACAAGTGAGGGAATTAGATGACCAAATAGGGGCTGAAGGGTGAAGTGAAGGAATATCGCTACCAAGCACTGTAATGTCGTCTAACAAACCATAATCATCAAACATCCATGCGTTGGGGTTTTTCGAGGAAGAATTAGGGAAGAAGATGCAAGATAGGGAAGAAGAGGTTCAAAATAATTAGGGATCAGCCAGAGGAAAGGGGGAAATATAATTATCTTTTCGCGGCGTTTACATGAAAAAACGTCACTAATGTACGTGATTTTGCGGCGTTTTTATAAGAAATGCCACTATTGTACAAGTCTATAGTGGCGTTTTTCCAAAAACACCAATAATGTATGTGTTTATAGCTGCGTTTTTAATAAATAAAAAGCCAGTACAATACGAGATTTTAGTGGCGTTTTTTACATAAACGTCACTAAAGTACGCGTTTTTAGTGGCATTTTTTATATATCAACTACAATCGCCGCTAAAAACCAGTTTTATTGTAATGCTGGGGCAGGGCACATACATGTAGAAATAGACAGTAATAAGACTACTAAGTTAATTCGAAAAGATCTACGGCACGGAAGGAATCTCACTATATTACAACACATTGATAGAATCCTAAAACAAGATTAGAATGTACAAATCAAACACATATCGAGGGATGGAAGTAAGACAGTAGATGCTCTAGCCAAACATGCATGGACACTTCCAACAGAATTGCATGAAATCTTACGTCCATCAGATACAGTGATATCAATGATACGTGAAGAAAACACTCAATTAGTGTAGTCATTTCTTCTTTCCCCGTTGAAAAAAATACCTTAGAATCCATTTTAAACTATAATATTCCTAAAATAATATTTTCTAACTCATATAGATCATACTCTTATAAAACAACATAGAACACTACTAAATTCTCTAAAACTTAAGTTGAGATGAATGAAAAAGAAATCTCAATTAATCAAGAGCAAAATTTGGTGAATTTGATAAAAAAATAATTTAAATTCATTTTACTTTTCAATACCGTTTTAAAAATTTAAAATACATTTAATATTTATTAAAAATTAATTTTAAAATAAAAAAAGTTTTTTAAATCAAATCAAATTAATTAATTTTAAGTTGTTGACTTTTTATATAAAATTATCAAAATGTTATTTATTTTTTTATTTTCTAATATAATACTTAAATAAATATTTTAACTTTTTGCAGTACACTCTAAAATCAACAACATCAATCTTTAAATTTTTTGATATAATAACTATGAATATTTAATGGTATTAATGTCGATCTTGTTTAATGTCCAGTATACTATAAATAAATGGTGTAGTGTACGTACTTAATTTATATAGTTATAAGCAAGAGGCAATATAGTTCAGTTGTTAAACATCACACACAATTGAAAAACGTTGATAAATAATGTAAAAGTTTTTTCTTGTTTTAATTAGTTATTGGTATCTGATACCGACTAATCCAGATCGGGTACTGTAGAGGCAAGAACGACCCTCTCAACCCAATTTTCTATATTCACAAACGTAGGGTTCGAACCCCTGATATTGCTTAAGGAATCTAGTGTCTTATCCCATTAGACCAACTGGTTGTCGGCAATGTAAAAGTTTTTTTAATAGTCTAAGATAATTGTAAGATAGTATTTGTTCAATCCAAGATAATTGTAAGATAATATTTGTTTATAATTTTCTTAACCAATTGACAACGCACACACCTTGCAGATATAACTATTCGAACTCATGATTTATAGGGAAAACAACATCATGATCTTTTACTATTAAGGACACTTTATGAGTTAATTATGTAAAGAATTTATACATTTACACTTAATCAAATATATATTTATATTAATAAAAATGATGATAAATCACATATAAAACTTTGTATATATTATTATTAATAACAATGAGTTAAACTACAAAGAGAGAGCGTCCAAGTATTCCAACTAACAACTATGGGTGATGGGTGCCTACTATTTATAGGTGTAAAGTTACTCTTATCTAACGGTTATAATTTATTTAAAGGGGTAATTAAAATTGTTTTTAGGATTATTTATTTAAATTTATACATTCTTATATAATCTCAAAGGATTATAAAATTTCGGTCTCTTTTATAGAGTTTCAGATTTTTCGTATTTCTTTAAATTCATTCGTCTTTTTTAATATGATACGGAACTTTTTATCACAATAAAAGAATTTTCATACCTATTTAACTCGAACGTAAGGTGTTGTTCGTTTATTGTACTAGAGGGCGGACATCCTGGATCCTTGATGGCTGGTTAACGCACCCGTAGGAGCCTCCATGCGCACTTGTTTCCACCATCCGCATTAGAAGAAGCCTGATCAACCTCCTTATGTAGAATTTGTGCCAATTTCTGTGATTCTGTCTACTTGTTACTCATTGAGCCTATTGCTGTTAAGATCTTGCTCGCGTCTCTCTTTTGGGTCAACTGGAGCCTGCCTGTTGAATAAAACCAAATTATTTAATTTTGCTGGCTTTTAAAAGAAATTATGATTTCTTTTAGTTTTGCATAATAAAAGATCTTGGCCTGGGTCAACTTCTGTGTCCCTTTTTTAAGTGGGATACAGAAATAACAGACCCAGCCCCCACTTCGGCTTCTTTTTCCCCACTCACGGGTTCCATGAAAACGGGTGCCAACACTCGATCCTTTGGTTTTGGTCAACAAGAATTATCCCATGTAAAGTAATAAAAAAGAAAAAGGAGAAAGTCCTCTCGAAAAGCGTGCTGCATAGAAAATACTATACATACAGTCTTATACAAATTGTTGTCAAGCTCGAGTTTTATATAATCTGCTTTCCCAATGACTTTTGCAATATAGTTCGTACACATTGCAGCTATATGTTTTTAGTTTGACAGAGTCATCGGAGGAAGTTCTTCCTTTCTCTTTCATGGTTTCAACTTCCTTCTTTTTTTATACCCAATTCTCAATGCAACTACGTAGAACATCCTATACCAATAACCAAATCACCCATTTCTAAAAACTTTTAACTGTTTTTTAGTGGCACAATTAATGGAATTTGGATTGGTTGTTTGACATGGAATCTTATTTCCATATACACTAATAATAATGATAACGATGTGATTGAGATTTGAGATTAAAAAAGCTTTTTAACTTTTTAAGACATCATAAGATTTGAACATGTAGAATTTTTTTTTATCATAGATGTCGGATTTTATACCCTTTTATAAGGGCGTTGAATTCTCAAAAGCCAAGCGTGTATTCGGTAATGAAAGGGAAAACTGTGGTGGCCACCATAGCAAGCCAACAGCAACTATAAGAACTTCTCGTTTGCTTCCGATTCCCTCCCTCTTCTCTGTCTACTCTCTACTAACAAACCTTGTCTCTTATGCTCAATTGTCCATTTCACCAACTAACAACGCACCATCTTCTTCTTACGACCAACTTTTCTACGTCCTTTATTCTCCTTTTTTGGCTCTATCTCAAGGAAAAAGTGTATCCTTTTTTTAACACAACACCTTTCTTTTTTGTTCCTAAGCTCCATAAACCTCTTTCACTGCCTTCCAGTTTTCCACTTTAGTTTATCTGAACAATGCGATTCTGCTGTGATCTTGAAGTGGATGTCAACGGTGAAGAGGTGTTCATGGTAGACAAGGTAATATATAATCTCTCTGTTAACCGTCGAACCCTATATTGTCATTGCGGGGATTGAATGATATTTACTTCTGTAGTTTGTTCACGTCAACTTCCTAGTTTTTTGTCGGCAGAGAAAATAAAAAATATCGATTCCTTTCGGCATGCTTAACTCGTTCCCATTTCAGCTTCTATGATTAATTGCGTTCACTTGAAATCATTTGTGTTGCTGCTTTGTGTACTCTCTTCCACGCGTCTTTATTTCTGCTGGTTTTTGATAAGTTATTGATTTCACCATGGATCTTGGCCCCTCTTCTAGATTACAGATGAAACAGGACCACTCTTGAATTAATTGTTGATGGCAACTTCTTACCTCAATTTCCTGGCATTTTTGGGTTCATTTATAGCTTTTTATTGAGTTGGTTACGACTTGGTATTTTTGGGTTAAAATGAACTTAAATGTCATAAAATGTTTCTCCTGTCCTTTACATACCATCCTACTGTGTGTGCTATTAATTCCAATTGAACTTGTTTCTTAATGCAGAAAACACTTGCATCTTTCTCTAAAAGACTCTCCAAATTGTTTGGTCATTTTATGGATAATACAGGGAACCTGAAAGTAGTATTTCATGACTTCCCTGGTGGAGCTGAGGGATTCGAGCTCATAGCAAGGTTTTGCTATAACAATGGGAGAACTGAGATAACTCCTGCCAATATAGTATTACTAAATTGTGCAGCACAATTTTTGGAGATGGATTGTGATGGCCCCAGGCCTAGCTTGTTGAACCAAACCAAAAATTCTCTAGATGGCATCAGCTTCTGGTCCTGGTCTGAGCTCCTTGTAGCTTTGAAAGAGTGCCAAGGTTTGCTTTCTCCTTCGAAACCTTCGCTAATACTCAATAAAGTCCTGGATTGTATTATAGGAAGGCTTGCCTCTCCTATTGTTGCAAGCCCATACACATCTTCTTCAGAGAACTCAAGTTTCCAGTGTTCATCTGATACAAGGAGAAGCTATAGTATCATAAACAATTCCTACCATGTATCTTGGTGGTTTGAGGATCTTCTGTTTTTGAATATTGATTTGATTGATAAGGTAATAAAAAAGATGATATCCCAACATTTTGATCATGCTACAATAATTAAGTTCCTCTTCTGTTATCAAAGATCGAGATTTCTTACTGCCACCCCTACTGAGAAGTGCAGAATCATGGAGGTCATAATCAATTTGATGTCTTTGGTTGATAGGAGCTACCTTTCTTGCAAGCTCTTATTCGACATCTATCGAGTGGCTTCTAGTTTGAAAATTAGCAAACTTTACAAATCCATTTTGGAAAATCTTATCGGTTTACAACTGGAACAAGCAACCATAGATTTTTTGCTTGTCCCAGCACCACAAAAGAAACATTATATGTATGATGTGAATCTGGTTCTGAGGCTGGTAAATGCATTTCAGAATGAACTAAGTTGTTGCCAATCCCCGGTTCGATTACAAAAAGTTGCAAGCTTACTAGACTCATACCTTGTGGAAGTTTCAGCAGATTCTTACTTGAACCCTTCAAAGTTTGCAGAATTAGTCCTCCTGCTGCCTGGTTCTGCAAGAGAATCCCATGATAGGCTTTTTCAAGCCATAGACATTTATCTACAGGTATTGCTATCAACTTATAAATAATTATAAATGTAATTAACTGCTTTGCACAAAAATTATAGCAAAGCTGATTCTCTAGTTTTCTTACAGTTGAAGTAATGATGTTGGTGAGTATATTCCTTTTAAGTTTGCAGGCCTTTCCCTAGGGATCAATCAATTCAGGCTCGTAAAATTTAAGTATTTCATTTCATATAAAAAATGATTAGGGCAAAACTGATATTGTAGCTGGTTAAGTGTACATGCTAATTCTAATTTGATTGTTCATACCTGAATGAGATCACTTTTTAGTTATTATTGCGATAGATGCTAATCCAATATCTCAAGTTTGTTGACTGATGAAATTTCTGAACAGATTCATGGAGGAATATGTGAAGCACAGAAAATGAGAATCTGCAGTGCACTTAACTATGCAAATCTCTCGACAGATGCATTGAGACACTTGGCTCGGAACTCGAAATTTCCTTCAAGAATAGCTATACAGGGTTTCCTTAATCAGCAACCCATGCTTGAAAACTTACTTGAAGGCCAAAAACATATTGACACATTTAGCGGTTCCATCTCTAACGAGGAAAGTATCAAAGAGAGAGAGAATAACGATCAAATCCTTGTGTATGCATGACAAGTCGGCTTCCAGGGGAAAGCCGAGCAACTTGATGAACAGCTGCAAGAAATGCAATGCAGAGTAACAGAACTGGAGAAGATCTGTGGAATAATGCAAGCTCGAATAGGAAATATTCGGAGAACAAGATTATCCAGTCTTGGTAATAATGCTAGATTCTTACCAAAACTCTGCTCTTGAAACATACCCTTGCCTCCAGAGTCTTTTATAGTTTGCCTCTGCATTGTTTTTGAAAAATATGTGTACATTCTGAGCCTATTAATGTAAATATAGATTATTTTTGTTACAAATGTTGTAAAAGAGTGACTGCAAATATTGTCATTTTTTATGACATAATAATTACATTTGTATTAGATGATTTTATGTTAGTTTCATTTACAGATTAAGGTTTCTCCTTTCTGCTGACTTCATATAAATGAAATACGGGAAGAAGTCAAAAAGAAAATTCTAAGTTTTGATGGGTCTTACTCTTACCAACTGACGACAGACAACAGTTTGTTGAATGTCAACGAAATGTAGTTAACAAAGCAGACATTGTTGAACATCTCTAGAAAATCAACTGCACCAGATAGAAAATTGCCGCCAGCTTCTGGCAAAGCATTTCCATTACAGTTTCAAGGAAGATCATTTGTCCTTGTTATGAAACCGGATCAGTAGGCATCTTAAACAAAAGTCAAAACAATCTGGTATGCTATGATGGCAGAAATTATTCAACTTACATCATCATCTAATTGTATTGTTTTAAGAAACGAGTTTTGAAGGTTGTAAGAAATGGAGACAATGTCAGTTATCTATGAGAGTACTAAGAAAAAGGTTAAACTACAAATTTCATCACCCAACTTTCAATAAAGGTTTCTTCCATTGCATTGCATTGGCAATGTCACCCTAAAGTTTTAAAAAATGATCAACATAAATTAAAGGATTAAATTATAAACAAAATTAATGAAATTATTAAAAAGAAATGGTTACAGTGTTGAAAACAAGGTTTGAAAAAAGAAAATATGACGGGAAAATTAAATTAAGGTTGAAAGAAGTTAAAATTTTACAGTGATATAATGTTAGTTTCTTGGATTTTAGGATATTTTTCGGTTAAGTCTATATCAAATTTATGTTCACGAGGACAAAATGAATTTGATGGAAAACTGACTCATCAGTCACCGACAATTGAAGTGATCAACACCGTTAGTTAATTAAGGATGGAGTGATCAAAATAGGAATAATTCAAAAATTCAGTGATTAAATTAAAAAAAATTACATTCGATGATCAAAATAATAGTAAGAATAAAGTTGAGAGGTAAAATTTGTAATTTAGCCTAAGAAAAGAATGGATGTTTCTAAAGGAATATCCGTACGGAGAGCCACTCCACTCCCCGCCAAGGCAGCCTGCGAACAATGCGGCGAAGTGCACGCGTGGTTACGGGGCTTACAACAGGAATGCAAATTTAGGCATGTTTGCAAATAGCTCTGATTTTTAAGAATTTTAACCAACACCAACACCCCACCACTAAAGTGAAGAGAACTCGGGTGAGTCAGCCGAGTTGATTTTTGTAAGCTATGACATATACTACATATCTCATAATCCACACGTTTTCCTTTATTAATCTTTCACAACAAAAGGAACCAAAACTTCCAATGTAAGCTCAAGTTTCAATGACATGGTTGTGTATTACCTTGGAGAGCGATCATTTAAAAATGAAGTAATGATGAATGAGGACATCAAAGTAGAACAAAATGCATGACACTTCCAATGTCATGTTTTCTTTGGAAAATGCACTGATTCAATGAACCATGGGTTGTGTGATCCATAAATGCAAGGGTTGGACCAGCATCCTCGAAAGGGACAGTGCCATTACTCTCTTAGATACAATCGCCAACAACTTTGATATTAGTGATTCTGTTTACCGATTTATGGGAAGCAAAGATCATTAATGAATGCCAAGTCAAGAACAATGACTTCTATCGAGGTGTTAAATTTCTCATATTTTATTTATAGATCATAGTCAAAGTTTGAAGTTTATTTAATTTTTGTATGTAAACCCACATACTCATGTAACATACATATTATCAACTTGTAGCTTAAAGCCTTAACATGAGGGTCTGTTGGCCACCAGACCATATAGTGATAAAACAAAGTTCATGAATTGACGGCGACATTGTGTATGTAACGCGGGCTTGATCGGGCTAGTAGTTAACTTTGTCCCTTGAACAGCCAAGGGTTTAATAGGCTTATCATCCGTGGATGTTGATATATCTCGAATAGGAGTGTTCAACTTGTGTTCGTTAAAAAAATTTATTGCTCAACTTGTTGCTCGTTAAGTTTATCAAAATGTTTAACTTATTTTCTTAACTATATATAAAATCTACTAATACTATATAGAGTTTAATATAAACATAAATGAATAAGTTTAACAAAAAAATTATCAAAAGAGTGCATGAAACAATTTTAAAGTCTAAACAACAAAGTAACAATATGTAAATACATTAAAATAATAAATAGGATTTGATTGTTAGTTATAGTAAAACATTAATTAATAATTTAGTATTTTTATTGTTTATTGGAAAATTAATAGATTTTTTATTTGTCTTTTTTATTATCTATTAGTAAAATAATAATTTTTTGAATCGAGTTCGAGCTACTCAACTCATTAAGCACCCTTAATCCCAAATTATTTAGTAGTAGTATCCTGTGGGTTCCTGAACACGAATCAATGTTTTTTGAGTGCAAATATTTTAATTTTGATTCTTTTAAGATTCAAATGAATTTAAACTCATGTCAATTTAAATTTAGTCTATAATTATTTTAACACCTATAAATCATTTAAAATAATAAAATTTAAAGTTATTCAATCATAAAACGATGATGTAAGGTACGTTTGGTAAACATTTGTAGAAAGTACAATTGTGAGAATGAATTAGGGATAATGTTTAATATACTTACAATTGATGTGGGCATAATTTGCGACCTCTATATTCATTTACCGAAGCAATAAAAGAAAATAGTCGGTTCATTGCTCAAGTCGAAAGAAATTACCTACAGAATTAATTTTAGGTATCAAATTCATTCCCAAGTTAATGTCTGCAATACAATGCAAGCCCATCTCTTTTGCAACACACTTAGAACGATTATGTTCATAACGTACACAGTTGAAGAAAATCCCAAGTAGAAACGTGAATAATGTATAATAGTCTCCCTAAGTGAAATTATTTGATGGGGATAAACCCCCGATAAACAAAACCAAATCACTCCATTGTTTAGGTCTAAGGAATAATGAGGGTATAATTAATATGGGTTAGGCAAACCCAATTGAATTTAACAGTTCGTATGTGGACTAGTTGATTCTTGTTTTGATGGTAATATGTTACCTGACTTTTGTCATGCAACCAAATCAAAAGCCATCGGGATTTTGGGGTTTCTATATATACTTATTAAAGATCTGGTAGATAATAATATGAATTAGGTTAGTGCCGTTTAATTTAACCTTGTTTTGTGGGTCATTTGGAATGTTGTTGGAGGAAAGCTGTATTGACCCCTTAAAAAGGATAAGCAGGTATGTATCTCGCACAATAGTCTAACTCTAATCTTGTTTCCCGTTCTCACTTGTCTCTAATCTCAGCATTACCGCAAAAAGAAAGGGGTAAACTACCTATTTGGTATAAAAAAAATCTATCGTATTTCTGTTTTGATCTTCTAACTATTTTTTATTTATAAAACCGTATTTAATGTTATTTCCCCCCTATTCTGATCACTTATAGTTAAGTTAAAATAATTGACATGATATAATAACAGTTTTAGTCCCTAAAACTTATTTATTCCAACAATTTAATCTTAATTTGAAATAATTTAATAAATCATCAGTTATTATAACTTCTATCAAATCTTCTACTTTTAAAGCAAGCGACTGAAAAATTAAAAGAAAGGTCGATGTTTCAGTTGTGGAACAAGGTAAAAACAAATTGAAGGAAGGAAGGACATGTGTGAGCATAAGCTGACAAGTAATGGCCCTTGTTTCAATCAGTGTCCTAAAATTGCAAACTTCAAGAATCATGAAGGGCCTATATTAACTGGGGACCCCAAATCACTAAAGAATGTTTTGGGTTAATCATCCATGTCAACCACCAAATGCATGGCCCGTTTTATTTTTCTTGAAAAATTTGGTGACATTTAATAAGTCCACAAAGACAATGATTATTGACCTGTGGTGGCTTTGGAATTTAGGTGTCGTTATATATATATATATATATATATATATATATTGTGCAGAACGTATTTCAACTCATAAATCAAGAGGCCAATCAAGACAGAGATGGCCATGGATGATACATTCACCTAATTTGAATGGAAGGATTGTATGTTACAACTGGACTATGAGGATCAAGTTTAGTGGCAAAAGTGACCTTACAGTTTGTAAGATTTTAAGTCTATTAGTTGGCATTAAAGCGTTAGTTGATCTTTCTAATTACTTTGGAGATTTTCATAGCTGTTGTCATCTATTTCTTTTTCCATTCCACCAGCCTTTAATTGATATCTTTATATAACACACACATTATAGTCGTCAAATTCACGTAAAAAATGTAAATATATAATTCCAAGTAATGATGATCTACCGATTAATGCTCCATTTTATTGTACCAATAAGGAATCGAGGCAAGGGAAAGAGGATGTTATATTGTGTGTGCTCGTAAAAAGAAAGGGGTAAAGGGCGGCTCTTGTTGTTTGCGGTGTGTATTTCATCCAATTTTGGGGGTTTTGAACAAATCAAGCGAAAGACACCCACACGTTGAAATCACAAACCATGTGTACCATTATTTTGGGTCTGAAAATTTTCGACTCCAAATCCCTTTGCTCCACCAAATTCATGCCATCTTCAGCTTCATCTCTTGATTTCAATTTCTTCATTATTTGTTCACTTTTTGCTTTTTCTTTTCACCTATAATTTTCATTCTTTGTGGGCTCTTTGTCACATGTTTTTCTTACGACCGTTTCTAGTTACCAACGTGATCTTATAAGCCTACTTTACGATGCAAGTAATTATACTTAATTATTAAGATGTTTGCTTAAGTAGACTGAGCATGTCTTACTAAATTACTATTGTTTTGAATCCATCAATGGGTTAGTCCATAAACTAACGGGGTTTTCAAGCTCCACGGATTAAGATGAAATCCAGTCTTGGACACTCAACTTCTTTTGGTTACAGACACTTCATTTCTTTTACCATCCGACCATGAATACCAATTTTACGAATTCTAAACAAATCTTTAATAAAGGTTTGTAAGGTGTAACTAGCTAAGAGTTTTTTTTTTAATAAGTTTCATTAATTTGAGTGATATTACGTGTGTTTGGAAAGATTGAAAGATTCAAGGTGTTATAATAGATGATCGAAAAGATCAATAAATGAAAATATTTGAAATTCGTGTCCATTAAAATTTAAAATATGAAATCATAATAAAACAAAAATATCAAAGAGTTCTTGTTTTTATTTGTAACGCCTCGTGATCTTTTATAGATGCTATAACAAAACTTCGTAAGAAAATATCTCGCCAAATCTATGAAGTAAAAAAGCGGTAGGAGATTTATAAAAAAGAGTTAGAGTTCTTATATTTAAAATAAAATATGAAATAAAGTATATTAATAGGATCTTGTTACATAATGTAAAACTCTTTTAGTTTTACACATATTTAGGATCGTTGGATGAGTAAAAATACATGACTGAGATTAACAGTAGGAAATGAGAAGATATTCACTGGAAAAAAAATAAGGAGTCGATCTCAACCATCTATTTTCACTCATCCAACGGTCCTATATCTGTGTAAAACTAAAGAGTTTTACATTGTGTAAATGGATCCTAACCCAAATATAATTTACAAATTATATAGGAAACATGAGGTCTCATGAATACACATATTTACTAAAAGTATGCAAGTATTATATTTTAAAATATATGAATTAAAACTCCGTTAATGAAGATATTATTATATTATTGTCGCGGCGGTCTTTCGGTTGGGCCAAGAATTGGGCTTCAACTTGAAAAAATGTTAGAGTCGCCATCGATAATTTTAAAAACATTTAGGTGGATCAGACACCATCTTACCTGATCTGCGTTTTACCAAAAATGTATCGGATTCGAGAGTCGGTTACAGTCAAGGAATGATTAGCACCCTTGTACTGCCCTTTCAGTACCAATTAATTTGTCGGTTATCCTGATCGCGAAAATTGAAATTTAAATTAAAATTTAAAAACCCGATTCAAATTACTTACCTTCGATTGATTAAAAATTCCCCTAAAAAGTCAAGAATATTGTTAGATTGTAAAATAAAAATAAATATGAAAAAAAGAAAAAATATTAATATAATAATAATAATAATAAAATAGATAAAATAGATAAATAAAATTTAGTAAAAAATTAAATAATAAAATTTAGTAAAAAGAAAATAATAAAAAATAATAAAAATGGTTAAATTTTGAAATAAAAAATAAAAAAAAGAAAAATGTTAAGAAAATAAATATTAACAAAAAAACCGAAAAATAAATAAATACAAGATCAAAATGCAAAATTAAAATAACAGGGGCTAAATCACAAAATAATAGTGGCTAAATTAAAATAAAACAAAACTGAATAACAAAAAAAACACGACTAAGTTTGAGGGACTAAAACAGTAAATTTACCAAATAATTAAAACATGAATAACAAAAAACACGGCTAAAGTGGAGGTATTTAATATGTAATTTTCGTTCTAACTTTGTCTATTTATACCTACAACTTGTTTTTTTGTTTTTGTTTCATTTTCACCCAAAACTAAAAAAAAGGGAGAGTTCTCTTCGGCCGGCCGCCTCGAAACTCTCTGACGGCCGGAAAAAACAACCTTACCTCAAAATGCCCCCTCGGCCCTGTAAACACAAATCTAAGTACCGATTATTCTGAATCGAGCAGAGTTGTCGTAGATCTAAGTGAAAAAACTTCGACTTTTACCTTTTTCGATGCGTCTTTTCGGTTTCTCGACGTTCCTTTCTCCGATGATATCCCTCTGTGCTCTTGCCGACCCTTGATGAGGAAAATCCTTTCCTTTTATGGTTTTTATGGTTTTTGGTTTAGTTGTTTTCGGTTTCGGTCGACTGTTGCTTGTGTTTGGTTTTTCGTTGTGCTTGTTCTCCGATCGATGGTTATTCTGTGGTCGCGTGTTGTTTCCATTATTCGATGTCATTTTCCGTGACAGACTTGGTGGGGTATTTATACCCCACTGCTGGTGGTTCATTTCTGGTGATCTCGGGATCGTTCCCGGTTATCTCGGGACGATGGTCGACTGTTTTGCGGTTGTGGGTTTGTCCGAACACCCTGGGATGGTTCAGTCCCGGGGATCTCGACCAGTTGGTAGATCGTTTTCTGGCCGTTGGATTGGGTCAAATCCAACGGTCCAAATCTGGCTGTGCAAGTGATATCTTAGGGTTTAGCAAACCCTAGTCTCTTGATCTGTTGTGGGTCGTTGGTTCAACTGATCTGATCCAACGGCTGTCATACTTGTGGCACTGTGACAAATGTTGAAACCCTAATCTGGGTAGGCTTGTTGGGTCAGGCCTGTCTTACCGGTTGGGCAGCCCACACCTTTGTTGGACCTGGAGTTGAACTTATTGGACCCTTGACCAAAAAAATAAAAATTAAATAAAGTTAATAAAATAAAATAAATAATAATAATATATTTTAAAAAATATTTTAAAGCTATATATTATATATATATATATATTAAAAAAGTTTTCAAAATTATATATTATATAGTTTTCAAATTGTTTTTTAAAAATCATATATTATATATATTTTCAAAATGTTTTTAAAAATCATATATTATATATATTTTCAAAATGTTTTTTTTAAAAAAAATATATTATATATATGCTTTCAAAATGTTTTAAAAACTATATATTATTTATGTTTTCAAAATGTTTTTAAAACTATATAATATATATGCTTTCAAAATGTTTTAAAAAACTATATATTATATATGTTTACAAATTGTTTTAAAAACTATATAATATATATGCTTTCAAAATGTTTTAAAAAACTATATAATATATATGTTTTCAAAATATTTTAAAAACTGTATAATATATATAATTTCAAAATGTTTTAAAACTATATAATATATATTTTAAAAAAAATTGATTTTTTAAATATATATATATATATTTATATTCAAATCGTTTTCTAAACGAGCCCTAGACGAAAATCAGTGTCTACAGCTGCCCCTCTTTGTCATTTTTCGTGTAACGAAAAATAGGACAAAGATAAAATGACACAAATTTTCGTTCGGTATGAAGGGGTTCCTGAGTCTAATATCCCCCCTCGTGGAGTTGAAAATTAACTCAGATATTGCAATTAGGAATAACTCCATGTTAAATTGAGCTACGAATGACTCCTCCATCGTGAAGTCGAGTTTGTCTTGAAACGATATGAAATTGAAGCCGTAGTTTGGAATTTGAATCGGGATGTGGCTTCTTGTTACCAAATTGTAGTCAACTTCAGTCTTCTTCTCGGTTTAAAGACCTTGGTTTGAAAATTCGACTGGAAAGTAGTTCCTCGATACTACTATATGGCTGACAGGCTTTCAAGCTAAATGAAATCGAACTCGAAAGTTTTCGTTGACAAATAGTTCTTCTCGACTTAAGTTATGTTGTTGGAAGATAGTTTTTTTGTCACTAAAACATAGCTAACCCATGTCTTCTTCTTGACTTAAAGACCTCGGTTTAAACTTCAACCAAAAAGTAGTTGATACGTCATCAAGTTGAATGGAATCGGACTCGAAAGTTTTCATTGACATATAACCCTTCTCGCCTTGAGTTATGTTGTACTAAGCTGAGAGATTGCCCCAGATTTTCTTCTTACTTAAAGACCTCAGCTTTAACCGGAAAGTAGTTCCTTGTTGCTACCATACGGTCGATATGTCATCGAGTTAAATGGAATCAAACTCGACAATTTTTTTTGGCAGATAACTCTTCTTGCCTTGAGTTATGCTGTAAATTTGATATGCCATTGAGCTGAATGTAATTGAACTCGAAGGTTTTTATTGACAGATAACCTTTCGCGCCTTGAGTTATGCTGTAAATTTGATAGGCCCTTGAGCTGAATGTAATCGAACTTGAAGGTTTTGGTTGACATATAACCCTTCTCGCCTTGAGTTATGTTGTAAATTTGATATGTCATTGAGCTGAATGTAATCGAACTCGAAGGTTTTTATTGACTTATAAACCTTCTCGCCTTGAGTTATGCTGTAAATTTGATACGCCATTGAGCTGAATGTAATCGAACTCGAAGGTTTTGGTTGACAGATAACCCTTCTCACCTTGAGTTATGCTATAAATTTGATATGTCCTTGAGCTGAATGGAATCGAACTTGAAGGTTTTTTCGCTGGCAGATACCTTCTCACCTTGGGCTATGCTGCGAATAGTTCCTTTAAGTGAAAAATGACTCCCCTTCACGGGTGTAAGCCGGTCATAAGTCTTTAAATGACTCACATTCACAGGAAAGCCAAGTGGTATATTCTGTCAGTCAGATATCACCCGTCGTGGAGTTGAAATATGGCTTGAAAATGTTAACTGAAAATTAGTCACTCGTCGTTGAGTTAAGTTGAAACCGGATCTGTCCTGAATTGGCTCTCGAACCTGTTTGAATTTGATTCTAAGATCTGTCGATATGTCAAGATCGGCCGACTGTTGCTTGTATTTGGTTTTTCATTGTGCTTGCTCTCCGATCGATGGTTGTTCTGTGGTCGCGTGTTGTTTCCATTGTTCGATGTCCTTTTCTGTGACAGACTTGGTGGGGTATTTATACCTCACCGCTGGTGGTTCATTTTCGGTGATCTCGGGATTATTCCTAATTATCTCAGGACGTTGGTTGATTGTTTCGCGGTCGTGGGTTTGACCGAACACCCCGGGATGGTTCAGTCTCGGGGATCTCAATCGATTGGTAGATCGTTCTCTAGCCGTTGGATTGGGTCAGATCTAATGGTCCAGATCTGGCTGTACAATTGATATCTTAGGGTTTAGCAAACCCTAGTCTCTTAATCTGTTATGGGCTGTTGGATCAACTGATCTGATCCAATGACTGTCATGCTTGCGGTGCTGTGACAAATGTTGAAACCCTAATCCGAATGGGCTTGTTGGGTCAGGCCTGCCTACCCGGTTGGGCAACCCACACCCTTGCTAGACCTGGAGTTGGACTTATTGGACCCTAGACCAAAAAAATAAAAATAAAATAAAATTAATAAAATAAATAAATAATAATAATATATATTTTAAAAAATATTTTAAAACTATATTATATATATATATATATTAAAAAAGTTTTCAAAACTATATATTATATAGTTTTCAAAATGTTTTTTAAAAATCATATATTATATATGCTTTTAAAATGTTTTAAAAAATATATAATATATATGTTTTCAAAATGTTTTAAAAACTATATAATATATATAATTTCAAAATGTTTTAAAACTATATATATATATATATATATATATATATATATATATATATATATATTCAAAAACCGAATTTTTTAAAAATATATATATTATATGTTTTTCAAACCGTTTTCTAAATGAGCCCCGGACGAAAAAATGAGTGTCTACAACTATTAATCATGTTTATAAAATTTTAATTAATTTAGTGATCATATACAAGATAATTTCTCTTACCACAAAGCATAAAATGCATAAAAATGAGAACGAAATTAATTTTTCCCATTACTAGACCGAATAGAGTCGGGTCTCATTTAGTATTCATATTTATTTATTGAAGTAGTATTAATATTTATTAGATTGTTTAATTTCACTATAATAATAGTAGGCCATAAGCTTTTTATTCACTAAGGAATAAAAAATATATTTTAAAACAAATAAAAGCAAACCATAAAATTTTTTATTGGGAAAGTAGGAATAGAAAACAAAGTCAAAACTTTTTTTAATTAATAAAATTTAAATGAAAAAAAGGAAGAAAAAAAGAATTTGAATCAAAACGCTTTTCCCATTTGTCTAATCATCCCTTGAAATGTCAACCAAATTCTGGTTATTTGTTTAACACTAAGGGGTTATTTGTTTACTTCAGAATGATTAAGCGTTGAATGATTTAAATCTGAATAATTCAGAGGTTGAATGATTCAGAGGCTCTGAATGGTTTGACTCTGAATGTGACATGCTGTTTGATAACTGGCTCTGAATGATTCAGAATGTACTTATGTGCTTAATCATTCAACACTATTTTGCTGAATCAGTCAGCACTAAATCATTCAGAGGTACGAAACAAACGCGCTAAATACTGAACGATTCAGCATTCAGCGCTGAATGATTCCATTAAGAGACAAACAAACATCCCTTAAACCTTACTCTTTAGCTGGATTTAGCTTATCACATATAAATAACGACGACGACTCAGAACTGAGAACTCTCAACCAAAGATAAATAACGGCAAAAGAGGGGGGGGGGGAAAGAGAAGGAAAAACACTTATATGGCAGAAGAATTTCATGCTGGGATTTGTGGAGAGACATGGTGGAATTCCTCGAAAACCATGTTTGCGGGGAGTTCTTTTCCATGTTCTACGGGGATTTTTTAGAGACATGGGAAGCTTCGGATGCATTGTTGATGTGGCGGATATCAAGGCGACGCCTTCTTATGAAGAGTTTAAGGATAACTTAGCTTTCCAGCTGGGATTCAGATAGTTATGGCAGCACTATTTTCATTGATTCTACCGTATAAACCCAAAAGGATTGTAGTCCAAGGAGCTATGCAAGCCCCGGGGAAGATCCTTCCATTACTACTTTCAAGCCTATATATCAAGATTTCTCGTAGGAGCAGAAGAGATTGAAATCGGTAACCAGCTCCGGTAACAGTACAACAACCTACCAGTTTTCGATGGATTCAGTGTCATATGGGTACCAATCGACACTGCTTCAAACTTTATTTCAATCTGACCCTCAAACCCAATCCCAACAACGAACACTTTTCAACGACAACTGGTCAATCAACTATATGTCGGCAGCAGCCACTTACGAGGCAAATAACGCTACTGAATCATCTCCTTCTTGGCCAAAACTATTGCCAAAACAGCATCCCAACAGTAGCTTGCACTTCACCAACAACGTACCCTTTTGGAACGATTCCTTCGCTGGTGTAAACGACGTCAAATCCTGCTTTTTACCATCACACCTGCAATCTGAGTTTCTTTTACAAACATTTGAAGAAAAAACTAATTGCCTCGGCCTAACGACAAAGGTAAATAAATAATTATTTTCTTGATCAGGTTTAAGCTTCAGATCATCCAAGAAAGGATTATGTAATACCCTAAATTTTGACTAGTGACTAAAATGTAAGTTTTGAAAGTTTAAGAATTAAAGTATAAACTTTATAAAAGTTCAAGGATCAAAAATGTAATTTTGAAAAATTATAGATTTTAGCCGTAAATGAACAGTTTGGCCTAAAACAAATATTTTTGTAGGAATCAAATTTTCGGTATGAGATTTATGTTAAAAGCTATAAAGCGATAAAGTTCGGTACTGAAATCGAATAATCAGATCGATCCAGAATTTTATGAAAATTTGATGGATGTTAGAAAATGGTGGGAAATATTATTTCCATATTTTAGATCAAATAAATTTGTCTCAGAACAATGTAATTTTTCAGATTTGTTCGAACAGTGGAATTTTAGTGACTAAAGTGCAATTGTCAAGAATTGCATGGCCAAAGTGAAAAGTCAATGTCAAATTGATTCATCTTTGACTAAATAATATTTTAATGGCAATGAAAATTGGTAATTATCAAGTTTCATTAATGGTATTTTTGAGATTTCTCATTAATTGAATTTTAAATTCAATTATATTATTAAAGTATCATGTGTTAAGGTTAATAAATACTAGATTAATCAAGAAAATAAGCACAAAATCAGCTATTTCTTCAAGTTTGGTTGAAACCACCATTTCTCCAAGGTAAACATTTTATTTTTTATTTTTAAACTTACATGATTGATTTTTGGACTCAGTTATGAATTAGAGAATTAATCTACATGAAATTCTCTATCATTTGGTACTAAAATTTCATAGTGAAGATGATTATATGTTGATATTGAAGGTTGGGGTTTATGTAGGGTTTTTGGAGTTTGAAGAATTAATGAAAGATTATTATGTTTTTTTATGTTGGAGATTAATTTTCAAGCATGTATGATGTTTAAAATCAAGTGTAGAAGGATTTAAAGCATTTGGCCTAATTAGGGTTTTGGTGATTGATTGAATTTTGGTTCAATTTGGTGTTGTGTTGATTAGAATAACATGAATTTGAAGAAAGGAAGTTGAATTCATGTTTGAAATTGAATGAAAAGCTAGACTTATGATCATAGTGACATTCGACCATTGAGAAAAAATTAGGGAAAATATTGAAAAAATTCATGTGGTTTAAAATTGATAGTAGAAGTGTTATATGTGACTTGGAGATCAATTTGGAGCCTTGAGTTAGTAAAAGGGTTAATATACAAGTTTTGAGAATTGTGGAATATTATTGCAAGAATGTAATATTTGAAAGGTTAATGCTGATTTTTGATAGTTGAAAATGCTGGAAACTTAAGTTGGAAAGTTGTTTGGAACCAAATTTCAAATTTGGTAAAATTTGAGGGTGGAATTTGAAAAGTCTCAATATTATGGGGACTTGATTTTAAGTTTATTAAATGTGGAAGTATCATTTGAGTAAATTATTGTAATGCTGGAAATTTATTTAATATGCTGATTTTTTGGTTTAATTCTTAAGTTGAGATTTAATTCTAGGCTTATCAAGTTATGTGGTTGAATTTGAAAAGTCTAAGAAAGTTTAGGATGAAATTACAAATTTTTGAATATTTAAGTGTTGATTTGAATATTTTATTGAGGCGATGGAAATTTTTGTGATTAATGAGAAATGATCGTAATGGTGAAGGGTCATTATGGATTAAATAGGAAAGTCGATATGAATTCTAAAAAGAATTCATAATTAGTGGTTTTATTATGAAATCAGTAAAAATTGAAGAGTTGATAGTGAAACGAAATATTCATGGAATTTAAGGAATATTTTGAGAAGTTTGAAATTACGATGGAAGTATGATTTAGTTTTATATCAATTTAAGTATCAATTTTTTTACCGAATTTTATATTTAAGTTTAGATTATGTTAGTTCGATACTAACGAATAGTTTGATTATTCTATGTTAATATATGACGTCGCCAGTCCACGGTAAATTTAGTGATTCAAGTAGCTTGAAAAGGAAGGAAAGTGTTGGATCAAGAAGATTATCATGGAGAATATTTGATAGCGAGGCAAAGGTGAGTGCATTTCATTTGTATATATGTTACGACCAAACATTGGCTTGCGATGAGCCACTTTCGAATTTACTTTAAGAAGTGACTTCTAGTATTATGTGAAGTGTGATTCAAGTTTATATGTTTATTTAGTAAGCTAATAGAACTAGTGAATAAGTCAATGACACTAGTTGGTAAAATCTGCCTAGAAATAATGTTTTGAACAGTAAGTTTAAAAAATCATCAGAAATTCTACAAAAATGATTAGAGGATGAATCTTATACCATTGGATTCGTCTATTAATCTAGTTTCTCTTAGAACAAACGAAAAATTATTTAAAGAAGTATACAACAATATATGGATTTTTAATCAGTGATAGGTCAGAAAACATGACAACAGATTATGTCCAAAACAGCTTCTGTCAGTCAATTTTGAAAATTCGCTATAAATTGTACAAGTGGAACTAGACAGAGTGCCTTATATGGTTAGATTCATATTTGAATCTAGTTTTCAATGGTACAAATGGAATAATTTTTCTATATATATATATATATATATAAAGAATAATATTTTTTTAAATGTAGTGCAAACTGCAAGAATATGAAATTTCAATAAATTGTGTAGTGGAAGCAATTTTTAAAGCTTAGTGAGGATTATATTTTATTTATAAGTAAATTGTTCAAATGAGTCTAGTTTGTTTATTTAATTACTCTGATCGACGACAACTTGTGATAAGTCAATCTCATTTTATTTTCTAGTATGATTTATAAATTTTCAGTATATAATATTTCTATAATATTTTTCATCAAGTTTTATGAATGATTTTGGGTATGAACTGCCCAAGTATGATATTTATGATGATGAATTCTAAATGTTTACAATTATCAGACATTTCATAGTTATCAAATATTTACAGTTATCAGATGATTTTCAGTTATTAGATGTTTATAGTTATCAGATGTAATTTAATAAATGATTCTATGATGATAAATATAAGCCCAGTGTATGTTGTATTGAGAGTCATAGGTACATTTGGCATGCTATTAAGTAAGTGTTTATCAGTTATCAGTTTAACTTTGGTACATTTGTGTACCAATGTTCAGCACCTTTGGTGTTCAGGTTATGATTACACTGAAGTGCATCATATCGCAGTTTCAGTTATGATTCGACACTGTGTTGTGCCTAGTGCGCACATTATACTCACGTACATTGTATTCTCTTATATATACATTGGGTTATATAATAAGTGTGAAAATTATGACAATATATAAAAGAAAAGAACATAGGATTGAAAAGAAAATTATGAAATATGTTCGAATGAAAAGAACAAAAGTTATTTATGATATTTAATGATGACTTATATGATTTTGTATAAAATCGTGAGATTATGATTTTCAGGTTTTTAGAAGAAAAACGACATGACTAACCTGGTTTGAAGTTTTAATTGCTTTTATTTAAATTTTCAGTTTATTTTTTATATTTTATGGATTTTATGTTTTAACTATACTTCTGTCTCACTCAGTTTTACTTAGCGCGTAATGATTTTCATGCGTAGGTTTAAATAAAGTAGTGGACATGAAGTGATGAACTTGCCAGCATCTTATAGAAAATCAAACCTACCGACAGTATTAGTAAAATATCCTAACCTTGACTTATTAGTGGCATGTACATTATATTTCTTGGGTTGTTTTACCAGATTTATTTTAAAAGGGTTTGTAGTAGTAATTAGGGATTATTTTCTTTAGTTTTGCCTAATTTTAGCATTAATGGTAATTATGAGTGAATAATATAAATGTTATATTTTAAATGGTTTAAAATCAAGCGGTATTAGGCAATTGTATTTGGATATGAAACAATACTTAACTGTCTAATTACTGACTGAAATCGAATTAATTTCAATGATCAAACAATATTTTGTAAATTTATATGATTAAGGGGAAAAACTTTTTAAAGAAAAAAAGGAAATTATTAAATGAAACAAAATTTTTAAGCATTTAAGTCTAATAAATGTCAGTTAAGCTGATGTGAGAGACATATACGAACTAAAGGTGTTATATATTGGTACTAAAATAAAAATTTGACCAAGTTTCTTTACAGGTGGAATCATAGTGATCGTTTATACAAAGAATTAGATATAAAAGTTGATAGCAAATGTTCAGGTTCGGAAAGAGAAGCTTGGGGACCGAATCACTGTGCTCCAGCAATTGGTTTCACCTTTCGGAACGGTGAAATTTTGGATTTATTATACTCTACTTTTTACATATTTTTTTCCTTTTAATAATATCATTGAAAGCTTTACCTTTATCTTATACTTCGGATTATTCTTTACCTTACCTTTTGTTTTTGCAGACTGATAATGCATCTGTTCTTCATGAAACAATTGAATACATCAAGTTCCTCCATGGACAAGTCGACGTATGTTCCTCTATCTTTTTTTTTACTTATTTAATACGAAGGCAAATGATACGTACTATCTAGAAAAATCTGAATATGGAGTGAGAAAATGCTACTTTTACGTAATTTCAGGTTTTAAGTACTCCATATATGAAACAAGCAGCAGCTTCAATACAACAACTGGTATGTATAAAAATATACGAAAGAAGACTTTGATGCTAAGGGACCATCGTTTTCGGTCTGCCAATAATAGCCAGCTTAATTACTAATAATGCAGTAATTGTCTGAACATGTTGTACTTTTTTTTATTGCAGAGAAGTGGAAGTCCGGAAGGGAAAAAACCAATCTCCGCCACATTCCCGGTTGCTAATGAGACCGCTGTTGATTTTTGGACGCCGACGTTTGGCGGGAATTTCAGGTATAGGGAATAGAAGACAACTAATAAAAGCTAAAGGGCTAGCAAATGATTAGGAAGCATGTTGGGAAATAAACCAAGTACAAGTAATTTTCCTATAACCAGATTAGTGAGAATGCAAAATAAAAGCGGAAAAATAATACCCGAAATTGATAACGGAATTCAGCCAATTGTGCTTACGTTTCCGGACTGCTGCAGATCTTTTACTAAGAGAGAAAATTTACAGGTGTTTACAAAACACTCATTACTCACAAGAAAACTCTCTAGTATTGGGAGAAAGAAATGATTTTTGGGATGGTTTTGAAGCTAAATGAGCTAGGGTATTTATAGTTGAAACTTAAGGACTTAATCTTGTAAATACCCTAAAGCCTAGGGATTAATTGTGATTATCCCATTATCATTTTTCAACAAACATCTACCAAACTTTGAAAAACTATTTTTCAAAGAAACATTTACCAAACTTTGAAAACCATTTTCAAAGAAACATTTACCAAACTTTAAAAACCATTTTTTCAAAGTTGGTTACCAAACTTGAAAACCATTTTAATAATTTCAACAATCTCCCACTTGAAGACTGATTTTAATCTGTCTTCACACCTCGATCAATGCAACAGCTTTTCTAGTCTTGTTACTCTAGCATGCCAACTGAAGTTGAACACAACTTCAGTTTGTCTGTAGTCACCGTCTTTGTCAACATGTCTGTAGGATTTTGAGCTCCACTGATCTTTTCAAGTTTCAAAATCCCATCTTCCAGAAGAGACTGGATAAAATGATATCGCAATTGTATGTGCTTTGTCCTGGAATGAAAAGACGGATTCTTTGCTAGATGTATAGCACTTTGATTGTCGCAATACAAGACATTGTTTTCTTGTTTCTTGCCTAACTCTTCCAAGAAACTTTGGAGCCAAACCATCTCCTTGCTGACTTCCGTAACAGCGACATATTCTGCTTCAGTTGTGGAGAGAGTAACTATCTTCTGTAGTTGAGAAACCCAACTCACTGCGGTTCCTCCTAGAGTATAGACATACCCTGTAGTGCTCCTTCTGATGTCAACATTTTCGGCTAAGTCAGCATCTACATAGCCTGTCAGTATCGTATCTCCACCTTTGAAACAAAGTGTTTTGTTTGTGGTACCCCGCAGATATCTGAGGATCCATTTGACTGCTTCCCAGTGTACCTTGCCCGGATTATTCATGTGTCTGCTAACAGTTCCCACTGCTTGAGCAATATCTGGTCTGGTACAAACCATGGCATACATCAGACTTCCAATTGTTGAGGCATACGGCACCTTCACCATGTGTACACGTTCTTCCTCCGTCTTTGGTGACTGTTCTTTGGAGAGTCTGAAATGAACACCTAAAGGTGTACTTACTGGTTTAGCATCTTGCATGTTGAACCTGGAGAGTACTTTGTTGATGTACTCAGCCTGTGATAATATCAAAGTCCCCGACTTTGTGTCTCTCTTGATCCTCATCCCAAGAATCTGCTTTGCAGCGCCCAGATCCTTCATAGCAAACTGCTTTGACAATTTTTGCTTCAAGTTTATAATCACTTGCATGTCTGAGCCTGCAACGAGCATGTCATCAACGTACAACAATAAAATAATGAAGCTATTGTCGAACCTCTTGATGTAGCAACAATGATCTGCTTGGCATCTGGTAAAACCACTGTTACTCATAAAACTATCGAACTTCTTGTACCACTGTCTAGGAGCTTGTTTTAAACCATACAAGCTCTTCTTCAACCTGCATACTAGGTTTTTACTATCGAACTTCTTGTACCACTGTCTAGGAGCTTGTTTTAAACCATACAAGCTCTTCTTTAACCTGCATACTAGGTTTTTCTTGCCTACCTCTATGAAGCCTTCTGGCTGCCTCATATAGATTTCTTCCTCCAAATCACCATGAAGGAAAGCTGTCTTTACATCTAACTGCTCAAGATGTAAATTCTCTGCAGCTACAATTTTCAACACCAGTCTGATTGTAGATAACTTCACGACTGGAGAGAAAATTTCATTGTAATCAATACCTTCTTTTTGTTGAAAACCTTTGACAACCAATCTTGCTTTATAGCGTTTGCTACCATCGTGCTCTTCTTTGATCCTGTAAATCCACTTGTTATGGAGCGCTTTCTTGCCTGGTGGTAATTCAGCTAATTCCTACGTCTGATTTGACATAAGCGAGTCCATCTCATCTTTCATGGAAAACTCCCACTTGACTGAATCCTCCACTTGCATTGCTTCATCATAGCACTCTGGTTCACCATTGTCAGTCAGCAACAAGTAGTGCAAAGAAGGAGAATATCATTGGGTTGGTTTAGGAATTTTGGAGGAGCGTCTCAGTTCTGGTGTGCCTGGTTCTTCCTCTTGAACTGCTTCAGGACTGATCTGAACATCATTTCCAGAAATCTCCTCGAACTCAGCAAATTCCTTTGTTTCAGCTTCGGTATTACTTGATTCTGCGGTTGACCTGTCTTTGTACATCACATTTTCATTGAAAATGACGTCTCTGCTTCTAATGATCTTCCGATTTTCGTAGTCCCAAAACCGGTAATCAAACTCATCACCGCCGTAACCAACAAAGGCACATTTGTTGGACTTAGCATCAAGTTTACTTCTTTCAGCAGAGTCTATGTGTACATAAGAAATACAACCAAACACTCTTATGTGTGAAAGGTTTATTTCTTTCTTGCTCCAAACTTCCTCTAGTATTCTACCATCCAAAGGAACTGAGGGCCCACGGTTGATCAGGTAAGCTGCAGTGTTAATAGCTTCAGCCCATAGAAATTTGGGCAATCCGACATGTATCCTCATGCTTCTGGCACGTTCATTCAGAGTTCTGTTCATGCACTCTGCTACGCCATTCTGCTGCGGTGTCATGAGAACTGTTGTCTCCATCTTGATCCCATTGTTTGAGCAAAAATCTCTGAATCTCCTATTTCTGTACTCTCCTCCATTGTCAAACCTCAACCGCTTGACTTTCATACCATTCTCATTTTCCACCATGACCTTCATTTTCTGAAGGTATCAAAGACTTCTGATTTTTTCTTCAGAAAATAAACCCACACCTTCCTTATAGAATCATCGATGAATGTGACATAATATAATGAGCCAGCAAGAGATAGAACTGGAGATGATCCCCATACATCAGTATGAACTAACTCTAACTTTTCAGCCTTGGGTGTCTTACCAATCTTTGCAAAGCTGACTTTCTTTTGTTTGCCAAAGATGCAATCCTTGCATAGTCCGATATCTACATTCTTTAGATCCGGCAGCTTCCCCTTTGACAAAAGTGTCTTCATCCCTTTCTCGCTCATATGGCCAAGCCTTTGGTGCCATAGGTTTGATTTTCCATCAGCATCTGCTACTGCAATGATATTCTCTAAATTTGAGGTTACATAGAGAGTACCAGTCTTCTTACCACGAGCAATGACGAGTGCTCCTTTGGTAATCTTCCATTCACAACCTGAAAAGGTTGTAATGTATCCTTCTTCATCAAGTTGTCCTACAGAAATCAAATTTCTTTTGAGACCAGGAATATGTCTCACTCCTGTCAGCTTCCAGGTGGTCTGGTTTGGCAGCTTTAGTCGGATGTCTCCTTTTCCGACGATCTTCAAGGTTTCATCATCAGCAAGATGAACCTTCCCAAAATCACCACTGACATAGTTCTCCATGATTTCTTGGCATGACGTGGAGTGGAAAGATGCTCCTGAATCCAAAATCCATGATTCAATCGGACTGTTAACGCTTAAAATCATGGCATCACCTGTCTCCTCCGTCATGTTGGCAGATTTCTGTGCGCCGATATTTTTCTTCGGTGCTCGGCAATCTCTTTTGAAGTGGCCCTTCTTGCCGCAATTATAACATGTAAAATCTTTATTTCCTGTTCTTGATTTTCCCTTCTGGATTTCGATATGCCACGATTTGAATTTCTTTCTGAAGTTCTCCCTCTGGACTCCGTGTGCAAGGCTGAGGAGGTTGATGCTTCACCCGATTCTCTCCGTCGAATTTCTTCGCTCAGTACCAGATCCCGAACATCGTCGAATTTTAATTTGCTGTTTCCCGACGAACTGCTAACTGCTGTAACAGTAGCATTCCAACTGTCTGGTAAAGATGATAAGAGAATTAAAGCTCGAACTTCATCATCAAATTCAATTTCCATTGAACTCAACTGGGTTGTGATTGTGTTGAGTTCATTTAGGTGTTGTGCCACCGATTCCCCTTCCGTCATCCACAAATTGAATAATCGTCTCATCAAATGAACTTTGTTTGAGGCCGATGGCTTCTCATACATACTGGAGAGAGCCGTCATAAGACCCGCCGTGGTCTTTTCCTTTGCTATGTTGAAAGCAACATTGCGGGATAACGTCAGTCGGATAACTCCGAGGGCTTGTCTGTCGAGAAGAGCCCAGTCTTCATTCTTCATGCCCTCTGGTTGTTTTCCTGAGAGGGGTTGATATAGATTTTTCTGGTATAGAAAATCTTAAATTTGCATCTTCCAAAATCCAAAGTCCGCACCATCGAACTTTTCAATTTTCACCTTCCCTTCGTCTGCAGCCATCGCTCCCACTCGAATCTGGCTTCGTTTGGATCGTTTCTGACAATTTTTGCGAACCGCCGTGTATTAGAACACCTCCGTCGACAAACTCGTATCGCCGACCGAATTTCACTATTCACGAAATTCAATATTCACGTGAATAGTAACCCGAATAGTAACCTCGCAAAAAATTGACAAAATTCACAACCCAAAAGCTCTGATTACCAGTTGTTGGGAAATAAACCAAGTACAAGTAATTTCCCTATAACCAGATTAGTGAGAATGCAAAACCATTTTTAAAGAAACATTTACCAAACTTTGAAAACCATTTTTTCAAAGTTGGTTACTAAACTTGAAAACCATTTTAATAATTTCAACAAAGCAGACCCTGGATGGATTAAAAAAGAAAATATAAGATAACCAAATGTATAGTTGTTTTTCCTTGCAATAATCCAAGTATACGTTGGGAGTAATTAAAAAAAGGAACAAATGCTAAATTCAGCGTTGATGATTAGGAACAAGTGCTATATATATTTGGAATGTGGTTGTGGTTGTGGCGGTGGATGCCAAAGACAGATGGCGGCCTACTCTACCAGCTTTTAGGGTTTATTAATTATGATTGAAAGAAGAAGAAAAATTACAAAAAACAAAAGAAAAAAAAGAACTCATTTCAAATTAGGGTTTATTAATTATTGTTAATATTTTAATATATTTTGATTTTTAAACTTTTATTTTGATTAGATTAAAGAAACTAAGTTTAAATCAAAGATATTATGAAAAATTAGGCTTGTAAATAAACTGAGCGTTCATCGAACCGTTCATGAACCGTGCGACGGGAAGTTCGTTTATGTTCGTTTATTTATTAAATGAACAAACATGAACAAGATTTTGCGTTCGTTTAATTAAATGAACGAACACGAACAAGGGGCTCATTCGTTCATTTACGTTCGTGAACGTTCGATTATATGTTCGTTTATGTTCGTTCATTTATGTTCGAACATATGGCAAGTTGAATATGTTATGAAGATTATTGAAGTTGTTTGGATTTCAAGAAGATTATTTTTTTGAACAAATTAACTTTATGACTTTATTATGTTCATATAGCTTATTTATGATTTATGTATGTTTTTGTTGTATTCGAATAAATTAACTCTAAAGTTGCAGGTTATATTAATGAATTTTAAGTTGTTATTCTTGTTGTTTACTTTTTTTTTTACATTCGTTTGTTGTGTTCGAATAAGTTTTTTGTGTGTGTGTTTGTGTTGTTCGTTTATGTTCGTTCGTTCGTGCTCGTTTATGTTCGTTTATTTGTTAAATGAACGAACATGAACAAGCTATATTCCTTAATGAACGAACATGAACAAAAAAAAATTTGTTCGTTTATGTTCGTGTTCGTTTATTTATTAAATGAACGAACATGAACATACCTCCGTTCGTGTGCGTTTGGTTCGTTTACAGGCCTATAAAAATAAGTAAATCGTTATATCTCAAAAATATTTAGGAAATTATTATATTTTATACAATAATTGTAAAAATCGTTCACAAATGTTAACGATTTTAATAAATTTGTCTCTAACATGTTACAAAAATTTAATTATTGGGTGTCGAAGAATTTGACAAAATCTTTCATTGGTTAATTTTTTTTTTCCAATTTATTCTCATGGATTGAGTGATTAGAGTGAAGTCTCTCATAAATGTGTTACTTTCTCTACTTGATCTGATTTGAATTGTAAGCACACATAATTTTTTATTTTTACTTTCTTTTTCATAATTTTAAATGCCACAATTTCTTTATTTTTGATAATATACCCGTAATTTAACCACAAATTATTTGGAAAAGTAATTAATTCTTAATTTTATATCCCTATTACTTTAAATAATGATATATTTTATTTTATGTATATATATAATTAGTGTTGAGGATTTACGTATTAAGTTCACATTAGATTTAATCTAGATATATGTGTCAGAATATAAATTAAATTAGTTATTCAAATTTACTCTGTTATACATATTAAAATTTGAAACCAAATTTATTACCTAAATGATTATGTAGACAAATTAAATTATATAGCAGTTGATTTCAGTTTCATGTTTGACCATTAGATTACTAAAAAGTAGAGAGGCATAGACATAAAATGGAATACTAAAAGGGGAAAGCATCTAAGCATAATTGGTGATGTTAATAAAGTTCCATCAATGTATGAACTTAGTAAAAGTCGTTGACTTTTCCTTATTTTGGCTAATCTAATGAAGAACTCAAACAATAGTCTTTTCACTGCAACTTCTCGTCCGGACTGTAGCTCACCCTATGAATTACTTCAAACATGATTTAGCACAAAGGTCCTGTGATCCTGTCCATATTCAGGAACTTCTCTAATATCAATCAGGTCTTCATAGAAGGTTACACAGCCATTCCCTTGGCTTCTAATGTCTACTTTAGCATAAGCAGTGCAAGAACAATTTTTCAGGCACTCTGCCTAACAATCATCTATTGTCATACTTACAGTCCTAACCGGAAGGTTCTTGTACCATGTTCCAAGATTGTTGGAGTTGTTGGATATCAGGGCCTGCCTGCCCTTCCATTAGGCTCCACAACTATCAAAGCTGTTTTTTCTGGGCCGATTAAATCATAGTCCAATTCTATAGCCCCAAAGAAATGCCCAAGCATCAGGGTAATGGTATGACATTCTAGAATGGACCAAATCGTACTGCCCAAACTTATACGCTCCCCTGTTAGAATCCAATACTAAATTTTACAAACAATAAGACAAAATCCCAGGTACAAAGATAAAATGTCCTAAACCAATTTAATCTTATGGCTGGGCTCTTGCTCCGGGGTGAATAAAATGAGACAAAAGATAAAATGCAACTTCGAGGAAGGAGGACAGTTTTCATGGACACAAAGTCACCAAATCAAGAGGCAGATGGGCAGCAGCAACTGCCAGGGCAGCGAAGACGGACATCCTTCTCCTATGTTTTTATCTTCACCTTTAATTTGTTCTCATTACAACACTCTTTCCTCGAACATTTCTTCCATTTCCCTCTTTAGCATTATTCTCTCCCCATCACATATAAGTACCCCCCCCAACTCTTCTGTACCAAACTAGTTTCCATCTCAAAATCATACAAACTAAAAACCCATAGCTTCTCTTTTACGTTTAACCATGAACAAATAGGAAAATGGGGTCCAAAAATGAGGTAGTGTTCGAAGATTTTTTCCCTGCCATGGTTGAGAAACTGGGTGCTGACGGTTTTATGAAGGAGCTGAGCAACGGGTTTCGGTTGCTGGTGGATGGAGAAAAGGGAGTGATCACTTTCGAGAGCTTCAAAAAGAAGTCGGCATTGCTTGGGTTGAAAGAGATGAGCGATGAGGAGGCCAAGTGCATGCTGAGGGAAGGTGATTTGAATGGGGATGGGGCTTTGAATGAGATGGAGTTTTGTACCCTCATGCTTGGGCTCAGTCCTGAGTTGATGAACGATTCCCAAAAATTACTTGTAGAAGCGATTGTCCATTTCTAGACGGTTTGTCCACCTATTATTTATTTAATTGGGCTTTTGTAATTTGTACCGCGCGGAAAAGAGTTATATATATATATAATGGAAATATTTGAAGTGCTTCCATTCTGGTTTCCATTTTCACCATCTTTGTCTCGTCATTTGCCAATTCATATAACCCCTGCTTCCTGATAAACCACTAAATTATAGAGCATTAATTAAACTAAACGCCAATTAAAAATGAATTTTATTTCACCACCAAGTAACTTGCTGGGTACGCAAGGTGCGTTACGCTCTTTTAAAAATAATGTTATTATAATAGACAACTATAAATTTCGAACATAAATCATATAACGAGTAAAAGATATAAAAAATTATTTTTTATCTCCGTCCGAACAAATCAAATAAAAACTTTGATTTATAATCTTTCTAAATCATTAAAAAATGATTAATTTATATTACATTTTTATCTTTCACTCTCGAGGTTACTTCCTAATTATGAATTAGATATAACACAATTTGATGACCTTGACGTGAAAATTGAGATTCTTACTCAATTGCTGGTGACGGTGGTGGGTCACAATTTTACAGGGTGTGGTATTACCGGTAAATGACCTTAAAAATTAGACCTGTAAATGAACTGAACATTCATTGAATATGTTATTACTCAATTGCTGGTGACGGTGGTGGGTCACAATTTTATGTCTGTTCATTTATGTTCGTTCATTTATGTTCGAACAGAGGGCAAGTTGAATAGGTTACGAAGATTATTGAAGTTGTTTAGATTTCAATAAGATTGTTTTGTTGAACAAATTAACTTTAAGACTTTATTATATTCATATAGTTTATTTATGATTTATGTATGATTTTGTCGTATTTAAATAAATTAACTCTAAAGTTGTAGATTATATTAATGAATTTTAAGTTGTTATTCTTGTTGTTTACTTTTTTTTACATTCATTTATTGTGTTCGAATAAGTTTATTTTTTATTTTTGTGTTGTTCGTTTATGTTCATTTATTATGTTCATTTATGTTCGTTCGTTTGTGTTCGTTTACGTTCGTTTATCATTTAAATGAGCGAACATGAACAAACTATATTCCTTAATGAACGAACATGAACAAAAAAAATTGTTTGTTTATGTTCGTGTTCGTTTATGTTTGTTTATTTATTAAATGAACGAACATGAATATACCTCCGTTCGATTCATTTATATGCCTATTAAAAATCCACAACCCTTTTTACATAACTTTGCGTCACCAACTGGTACTTCCCCACGCAACTTCGAGGAAAGAGTATATGCCGGTCCGCAACAACCTTCCCAAACTTCGTCTTACCTTAGCATACAATCCTTCCTCCAAAATTAATGTTTCCTTTCCTCCTACAGCTATATATAAGCACCAACGAGTTGTTGGAAGAAGCTTTAGTTAACCAAGTGTAAACGCTTTGTTTTCTATTCAGATAAGATGGTGGTGGTGGTATAATAGGGCATTAGTCTATGATCGTATGTTGAGTTGTTTTATAATTTCAGTTATTCTTTTTAATCGAAAATTACAAAGGAGATGGAATGATGAAAAATTTTCCCCGTTGTCTTAGAAGTTGGATCATCTTGGAAAAGCTAGGCTATGCTATGATTATTTTGGGCTTTGCCTAGCTAAAGAGTCCAATCTATAAACACAATGTAACAAGCGTTTTGGATATTAATTTAGGGGTAGTCCAAAGATTTAAATAATTTTTATTATCTTTATCCTAGCTTTAGCATTATTATTTTATCTTGTTTTTACGACATAAAATTTTTTATCAATAAATTAATATCATTTCCTAAACCTTCATTATTTTTTTATTAGTCTATTGTTGAGTCGGATCGTCAGGCTGCACTCTTCCAATTTTTATTTCAAGCTAATGTACACCAGTAAAGATTCTGATCGGGCCAAAAACAACATCACGCTGAACTGGAACTATTTCTTGATCATTGCTGTATAAATATAAAATTATTTGTATATAATAATATTTATTTTAAAATTATATTAATATGACATTTTCAATATTTTGATATAACCTATCCATGGCGCACGTTTGTAGAATTCTCTCGGCGCACATTAGCTGGATTAATGGGTTATGAGATTTCCTCTGCTTCTTCGGCGTCTCTCCCGTCTCTTCACCGGTCCTCTCTTATTATTAGCCTGTTTTCTCACTCAGAGTGTTTCCTCAATGGATTGGCGTAAATTGTTCTGATGCGCTTCAAATCATCAGCTTCAGTATTTTCCCCCAAACGAGAGAAATGGAGTTCCGACCGTCCATCCTCCGCCTGAAGTGTTTGAAGGTGGAATTTTTTAGTGGAAGCACTCCCTTGTGGGGCAATTTCTGGGGGCTGCTCCAAATATTACAACTCTTCAAAGGATAATCGATGATTTATGGAAAAATTCCTTGAAAGGTTCTAATATCCAGGTCAGTTACGCAGGTCCCAATCTCTATTTGTTTTCCTTTGAATCCGATTCTGCTCGTGACTAGGTAATGGAAAATGGGCCTTGGCATATTTACAATAAACCTTTAATTCTCAGACAGTGGGAACCTAATTTGCAAAAACTTCACTTTGATTTATCTAGAATCCCGATTTGGGTTCATTTGTACAATGTCCCTCTTGAAATGTTCTCTAATGATGGATTGAGTTACATTGCTAGTGCCATAGGCTTCCCATTGTCAATGGATTCTATCACAACTTCTAAGACTAGGTTGGAATACGCTAAAGTCTGTGTTGAAATAGGGGTTACTGATTCGATCCCTAAGACTATCGATGTTGTTCTTAACAATGGTCTTCAAGCTATTGTTTCTGTTGATATCACATGGCTTCCCCTTACTGCAAGTCCTGTAACATTTTCGGCCATAGTACAAAATCCTGCAAGTTTAACCCAAATTCCTCCACCACTAGCCAAGTATGGAGGAAAAAGGAATCTATGCCTTCCTCTTCACAACCCCAAGTTACTCCTTGCATTGATCCTTTACTGAACTCCAAAGTTGAGGATCCTATTAGTGCTAAAGATTCCATTCTTGAGGAAATTATTGCAGGAAACCAACTTAACTCTGAACTCCCACTTATTGGAAATGCTTTTTCTTCTCTGAGTGCTCAAATAAGTCCTCCTCCTGATGTAGAATCTGTTGACGTAGAATATGATGTACCCAAAATTCCTTCAGAATCTGCTATCTTTATTAATGAGTCAGCATCTACTTCAAAAAGGGGTAGAGGTAGACCTCCGAGAATTAATCCCACCAAATCTTTAGCAGGTTCCTCAAACAAATTTGAGATATTAAATTCTATTGAAGAGACTCAACCTGAGCCTGAGATTCAGGGGAAAAAACCAATAGCTGCAGCTTCTGGAGTTGCAGATTTGATTAGAGAGCTCAAAACTAAAAAGAAATCCCATCTTGAAAAAGCAAAAAGTGCAACAGTAGGTAGTAAAAAGGGCGATACAACCCCTTCTCCTCAATCCAAATGATAATTTCATTTTGGAACGTAAGAGGACTTAATAATCCTCTTAAACAAGGCAAAGTTCTTAGGAGAGCTACTCTTAATAATATTGATATCCTCTGCTTGCTTGAAACCCGTGTTAAATTGGATAAATCTGTTGAAATTCTTTCTTCTAGATTTGAGAAATGGAATGTATTTTGCAACTATGATCATGCTGTGAATGGGAGAATATGGTTTCTATGGAGAAAGGGAATTGATATTGCTTTATGTCATACTGCTGCCCAAAGTATTACTGTTAAATGTTTCTACAAGAATGTCCACTTCCTGCTTACTGGAATTTATGGTTATAATGATGGAATAGCAAGAAAAAGAATCTGCAAGATCTTAGAAGTATAGAAACTAGGTTTCCTGACTACCCTTAGATCTTGGGTGGTGACTTTAATGTTACTTTGTACCCTTATGAAAGTTCTAATCACGAACTTTTAGGTACATTTTCTTCTTCAGACATGCTTGAATTCCAAGAGCTCACTCATGATCTTCAACTTCATGACCATCCATTCTTTGGAGCTACTTTCTCTTGGAGCAACAAACAAAGAGAAAACTTCCTTGCAAGAAACTTGATAGAGTCCTCTCTAATTCTCAATGGTTTGAATCCTTCCCTCAATCCTTTGTGGAATTTTTAGCTCATGGTCCTTCTGACCACTGCATGGTTTTGGTCACTCTTAATAAAGAAATTCAGCTCCGCAAACCCAAGCCTTTCAAAATTTTCAACTGGTGGACTCTTCATCAAAATTTCTTAAACACAGTCTCTAACTCTTGGCTTCAACCTTGTCATGGCAACCCTATGAAGAAAATTTTTCTCAAGCTTAAAAGACTCAAAGCCTCCCTAAAAATTCTGAACAAGGATTATTTTAGTGATATTTTCGCCCGTGTTAGAAGTAAAAGAGATGAGATTGAAAAACAACAGATTCTTACCCTTAGAGGAATCGAGCCTATTGGAACAGAACTTGATCTGCAAAGAGAACTAAATACTCTTGAGGAAGCGAGGCTATGGTTCTCAAACAAAAAGCGAAAACTCATTAGTTGAAAGAGGGGGATAAGTGATCCAAATTCTTTTACTCTGTCATTGCTACCAAGAATAAACGTGACACCATTAGAGCCTTAGTTGATGATCAAGGAAGAAGACTAGACTCATTCGATGACATGTCTAATGAAACTATTAATTTTTTCAAAAATCTGCTTGGTTCCTCTGACCCTAAAGTTAAAGCATGTTCAACCAATTTACTTAAAGGCCTGCTGCACCCTATTCCTTCCTCTGAAGACTACGAGGGACTTACAAATAAGATCACTAATGACGAGATTAAAGAGGCAATTTTCAGCCAAGGTAATGACAAGGCACCGGGTCCAGACGGTTATACTCTTCTTTTCTTTAAGAAAGCTTGGCCTGTGATTGGAGATGAAGTGATTGATGCAATAAAATTTTTCTTTCAAGAATCATTCATCTACCCTGCATTCAATGCTACTACTATTGCCTTAGTTCCTAAAATTCCCAATCCTAGTAAAGTCTCGGATTTTCGGCCAATCTCTTGTTGCTCTGTACTTTACAAGTCCATTACAAAAAGCATTGTTAAGAGGATCTCTCATTTAATGCCCAAGATTATTACCCCAAGAAATAGTGAAATAGTGAAAGGTTATGGGAGGAAAAATATTTCTCCTAGGTGTGCTCTAAAAATTGATCTTCACAAGGCCTTTGACTCTATCCACTAGACTTCATTCCTATCATCCTCAAGGCTTTAGAGCTCCCTAGTAAATTCATCGACTGGATTACTGCCTGCTACTCAAATGCTTCCTACTCCATTGCCTTTAATGGAAGCTTGTTGGATTTTTCAAAGGAGCCAAGGGTCTTAGACAAGGTGACCCTTTATCCCCTATTTTGTTTGTTCTTGTTATGAATGTTCTTTCCAATCTTCTTAATAAAGCTGCTGATAAAGGGATAATTGGTTTCCACCCTAAGTGTAAGAAAATTTGTCTGACTTATCTTACTTTTGCTGATAATCTATTAATTTTCTGCAAAGGTAATCTTGAATCTGTTGTGGGTGTAATTACTGTTCTTGACTCTTTCTATTAGATTTCTGGGCTCGAACTTAATGCTCTCAAGTGTGAGATTTTCATAGCTGGTATCTCTGCTCCCTCTGTTGATAATATTATTAATTTTACTGGGTTCAAGCATGGTCTTCTTCCTGTCAAATATCTAGGAATCCCCTTTGTAAAACCCCCAACCCGTATCCGACCTGGATACGAGTCTGAGGTGTCACATGACTTTTCAAACTTTGACTCTTGACCAAAATTCAAATAAAATTTAAATATTTCATTAAAATAATAACGGTTTATTGACATAAATTGACCCCAATGACCAAAATCGATCAGAGCATCTTTAACTCAATCAACTAGTACATGCCAAATATATTCAAATTAACCAAACTCATTTAAATCATCTATTTTATGATCTGAAACTTTGTAAGGAAAATGCTGACCTGTCTTGGTCCTCTTAGCTCTTTACTCTTCTCACTTCTGTAACCTACGTGTGAAACAATCACACGCTAAGTCGTTGACTTAGTGAGGCATAAAACATATAATAAAACTCTAACTAATCACACATGCATGAACATACAATCTTATAATTATATCCTCTTATATCCATTCTTTTACTCAACATATCATTCAATTAACCAAGCCATACTGACATCATCATATAAATCATATCATATTATCTACTAAGAAATACATGCATACATATAAATCATCATTAGTCACTATCATTTAATCATATAACATATATACTTAATCTATACATCCTCATGTCCTTGCTATTAAATTCATCATCTCACAACACATATTTTTTATTTTCTCTTGATTAGCCCATGTACATACGTGAGAACTAATGATATGTGAGTCTATTGAGGTTGTGCACCACTATGCTGTCACCACAGCTCATATAAATGTCCCGAAGGACCTATCCAGAGGTCACAAAGACCCCGGTAACTATCCAGAGGTCATAAAGATCCTCGGTAACTATCCATAATGACCACATATCATTCCTTAAGAATCATATACATATGCCAAAGATCAAGTATGTGTCTCCAAAAGACCTCACACATGTTCCAAAGAATACATATATGTCCCGAAGGACCACATAGACCCTCGACTCTTGGCATGCCAACTATACCTCTAGCTCTCAAGACACATAACATGGGCATTAATATTTATGTTTGTCCCATATTCACACATTTGTATCAAATAGACATATAATCTCATAGCTTCATGTCACATAGATCGTATAATATCCTCGTAAAGTCTCATATCTCATTATCATATATATTTGTATTCACATAGACCAAAAAGTCATATAGATCACTTTCACATAGCTTATATTATACTTTTATGTACTCACACATTTCTTGTCACATGTCTTATATTTTATGATCATATAACCATATAACTTATTATCACATATCTTATAATCACATACCTTATTTCAATTCTCCCTTTAAGTCAATTATATTAATTCACATGGTTTATCACATACACATGCATTCACATAGATCATGTATAAAGATGCACTTAACAGCTACACATAGGCATATACTCATGTACACATAAACATCATAACAAATACATACTTCTATGAATTCATGTTTTTCACTATTTGAAATAGACTTATCACAAGTCTTATTTTCCCTTGAATCTCATATACTAGAGAATGTGCACTCACCTTAGTTTTGCTCTGATTTGATTATAATCCTTTAATTGATCCAGAACGGGATCACGTTTTATATCTACATCATCATACATAGATCTATATTAGTATTATAACTAATATACTCTAATGGTTCACTTTTTAGACAAAGATAAAAGGTAATTTCATCTTTTAATGAAGGTATGCATCGATGCACTACTGATGCATCGGTGCATAAAATGTATTCGATGTTGTATTATTACTGGGATGCATCGATGCATGCCTTATGCATCGATGCACTAATTGCATTCGATGTTTCCTTATTAATGGGATGCATCGATGCACTACTTATGCATCGATGCACGAATTGCATTCGATGTGTTTATTTTAAAAGAGTGCATCGATGCACTACCAATGCATCGATACACCTTCAAACAATTTCTGGGTTTTAACATTGATGCATCGGTGCACTATGAATATGAATCGATGCACTCTGCCCAGAACCTCTTTTTGAACCCAAAAATTCCTTCTTTTTGGATTAAATTTTTCATATTTCAACCCCTTTCATATTCTTAACTTTCATATACATAATTAAACTCATTAATATTCATTTATCTCATCTTTAACCTTAATATCCTATCCTCTTTAGGAATTTCAAGAATCATACCCTATTTTCCACATGTTTCAAATCCAATTCTAACACTTAATACTTCTTAATTAAGCTGATGACAAGTCAAATTTAGCTTCAAATTCAACTTATCAACTCCATTCTGGAAATTCACTCAAGAACTTCAAATCTTAAATCTTCCCTAACTCATTTATCTTTTGATTTTTAAGATAACTTAAGCTTTTCTTAAGCTTAAGTATCACCTAAGAATCATAACCCAACTTTTAATTCAACAAATAACCAACTAATTAAGAAACTCACCTTTGAGCTGGAGCTTCACGCACAAAGAAGAAAGGAGGAGAAGAGAATTCTGGAAACATTGTTTCCCTCATTTCCCACGTGTAAAATATATATATCCCCACTATCACATTTATTTAATTCCTTAAATGATCAAATGACCATTTTACCCTTTATTTCCTTTAATAATTACTAAATAACCTTCATCATATATATCCCATAATCATTGAACTATTTCATTCTTCTACTTTAGTCATCAAATTCTGAAACTTTACAATTTGGTCACTAACCCATAATTTGGGATGTTACAAATCTCCCCTCCTTTTAAAAAAAATTCGTCCTCGAATTTTCGCTGCATATCCTGAGAAGAACATATCTTCTAACGTTCTCATGCTGCTTTCTGAACTTAATCTTTTGTATTATCTTTAATAACTTGGTTCTTATCTTTTCAATTATTCGACTACCTTTTTACTTTATATCTCCTATCATGTCACTTATCAGATAGACAATAACATTAATTGTTATTACTCAAACTCATAAATCAATCAAATTCCTTGTCAATCTTCAATTATCTTTCAAGAATCACCAAACTTTTATTTCATCCTTACTTGACTGACTCCACAACTTCCTTAATACATATAAATATTTATTCATTTCTCTGACTACATCCACTTGACCAAGAAACATAACCTTAAATCTTCATCATAATTGATTAAACATACACTTTGCATAACTAAACAATTTCTCATATTACCTGACATACCTTTCTTACTTCTGGTTAAACTTATAACCTTTATCTTAACATAATCTTTATCACATCTAATTCTTTAAACTTCATCCTTTCATTTTCTTCATAACTCAAAATCTTCTTATACACCAATCATATCTTTATGATCAAAATACACAACCACATCCAAATTCGTATCTCATTTGATTAACTTACTTTATGTTTCCTTCAAATCTGATAATTCTAACATCCATGCCATTACAGCTAATTAATAACAACTTTTCAATCTAGGGTGTAAGCCCTGATCAAATTAATCTTACACATCATTTCAGTTAAAATCAACCCAGTGTAATTCACTTATTGAACCCATACTCTCATTCATATACAGTATTATGCCTTGTCTCCTTTATTACCTTTCATTTCAATGATTAAAATACATAACCATATCTCAATCCACACCATACATAATTAGCTTACCCTGAAATCATCTTCTAATCCTTTAACTTTAATACACTACTATCTTATAACTCTGTTAGTCAACATCGATTCTTCCAATCTAAAACATAAACCTTCATCGAACCATTCATATACATTCTTTGCAGTCGGAATTATTTCAACAATAGTTTACTCTACTAATCAAATAAACATTCAATCTCATACACCATGTCACTTCCATTATTCAAGCTTAACATTCTAACTTCCTTTATTTATAAACTGATCATTGATGTACCCATACTTAAACTCTTCTTATCAATCCTTAGTTTTACTCAAACATTTGAATTCTCACTTCCTTCACTTTATCACTTTACTATAATCACAGTATACAACTGTATCCAGATTCACTTCATATTTGGTTATCATAACCTACCATATCTTGAAATTTTGTAATTTCAATACATTTCGTCCCATAATCTTGTTAGCCTACGCTAACTCTTTCCATCTTAAATACAAAACAGTATCTACTTCACTTGATACATTTAAAATACTTCTTATCCTTCACATTATTTAATTTCTAGCAAAACACTTAATCCATTCATTGGTCTTTATCCATTTATCCTTTTATAATCCGCATTGTCTTATACATAACTAAACCATATCATGTTCTTCATACTCCCATGCTCTTTTATATCACATATATTCATCCTTAACTATCACTCCTTATCACATTTTCATTACTTTGATAGTCAACTTTACTTGCACAAAACCTTATTCTTTACCATTCTTATACTTATGTTTTCCCCACTTGTTAAAAAAAATCACAAGATTTCAATACTCATCTAATCCATTTAAAATACTTTTTCTGCTTTGATTTACATAACTTCTAAAAGAGCTTTTAACTCAATTCACAAGGGTTGTCTTTAACCCTGACTTGTGCTCAATTAACTCTTTGTTTAATCTTTCAAGATCAAACCTACTGTTGGAGTCTGTCGAACTCTCATCTGATTTGATTATCTGACGGAGAATACAACTAATTCATGTCTAGTTTAAAGTTGAACCAGAATCTCTACCTTTCTTTGATGGTGCTAAAATTCTATGAAGCACTAATTCTCTTAATCATCTGAGATTTTAGTTCTCCAAACTTTTCGTTCTGAGCTTTTTCTCTTTAAAGCTTTAACACAATTAACCATTTCTTGAAACGATAACCAATTCAAAACCAGTAACACTTTTTTAATTTAAGGCGCAAGTTCTAACAACAAATCACATGTATCATTTTCAGTCGGAAATAACTCAGCAACAATTCTGCTTAGCTTAATAAACTTATAAGCATACTCATACAAGGTGTAATTCCCTTGTTTCAAGCTCGTGTATTCCAGTTTCATTTGTCTTATAAACTGGTCATCAATGCACTTATTCTTGAACTCTTATACAATTCTAATCACATCATTTAATCTTTTAACGTTCTTATGGTGACAATTTTCCACCATACTCTAACTTACCAAAGTAGTAACAAAACTACTCAATTCAACATCTCCACTTTGAAGAAATGAAAACCTTCTATCATATCATTCAACCAAAGGTCTCTAACAATAGAACCTTCCTCAAATCCACCCTTGAACTTGGGTGCTCGCAACTTTATCAACTAATTTGATACATTCATTCTATGAGTTAAAGAAGTATAAATTGAAAACATATCAGAACATTCTTCAACATGAAGAATAATTTTCCAAATTTTATACAGGCATTTTCTGAGGTATTCGCTCTTCTCCCTGCCTGGCCAGGGCAGGTGAATGCTATTACCTTCAGGTTTATTACCTTTCACTTCTTTCGAAGCTCTTATTATCATACTTGTATTATCACATAATAATCTATTTTTATTAGCAAGACAGCATACTCCTTACACTATCAGATCAGAATTTTTCACTTTGAGTTGGCAAGTACACTTTTTAAAACACTTCTGACTTCGATTTAAGCCTAGAATCGGCTAAACCGTAGCTCTGATACCATTAAATGTAACACCCCCAACCCGTATCCGACCCGGATACGAGTCCGAGGTGTCACATGACTTTTCAAACTTTGACTCTTGACCAAAATTCAAATAAAATTTAAATCTTTCATTAAAATAATAACGGTTTATTGACATAAATTGACCCTAATGACCAAAATCGATCAGAGCATCTTTAACTCAATCAACTAGTACATGCCAAATATATTCAAATTAACCAAACTCATTTAAATCATCTATTTTCTGATCTGAAACTTTGTAAGGAAAATGCTGACCTGTCTTGCTCCTCTTAGCTCTTTACTCTTCTAACTTCTGTAACCTACGTGTGAAACAATCACACGCTAAGTCGTTGACTTAGTGAGGCATAAAACATATAATAAAACTCTAACTAATCACACATGCATGAACATACAATCTTATAATTATATCCTCTTATATCCATTCTTTTACTCAACATATCATTCAATTAACCAAGCCATACTGACATCATCATATAAATCATATCAGATTATCTACTAAGCAATACATGCATACATATAAATCATCATTAGTCACTATCATTTAATCACATAACATATATACTTAATCTATACATCCTCAAGTCCTTGCTATTAAATTTATCATCTCACAACACATATTTTTTATTTTCTCTTGATTAGCCCATGTAAATACGTGAGAACTAATGATATGTGAGTCTATTGAGGTTGTGCACCACTATGCTGTCACCACAGCTCATATAAATGTCCCGAAGGACTTATCCAGAGGTCACAAAGACCCCGGTAACTATCCAGAGGTCATAAAGATCCTCGATAACTGTCCAGAGGTCATAAAGATCCTCGGTAACTGTCCATAATGACCACATATCATTCCTTAAGAATCATATACATATGCCAAAGATCAAGTATGTGTCTCCAAAAGACCTCACACATGTTCCAAAGAATACATATATGTCCCGAAGAACCACATAGACCCTCGACTCTTGGCATGCCAACTATACCTCTAGCTCTCAAGACACATAACATGGGCATTAATATTTATGTTTGTCCCATATTCACACGTTTGTATCAAATAGACATATAATCTCATAGCTTCATGTCACATAGATCGTATAATATCCTCGTAGAGTCTCATATCTCATTATCATATATATTTGTATTCACATAGACCAAAAAGTCATATAGATCACTTTCACATAGCTTATATTATACTTTCATGTACTCACACATTTCTTGTCACATGTCTTATATTTTATGATCATATAACCATATAACTTATTATCACATATCTTATAATCACATACCTTATTTCAATTCTCCCTTTAATTACATAAGTCAATTATATTAATTCACATGGTTTATCACATACACATGCATTCACATAGATCATGTATAAAGATGCACTTAACAACTAGACATAGGCATATACTAATGTACACATAAACATCATAACAAATACATACTTCTATGAATTCATGTTTTTCACTATTGGAAATAGACTTATCACAAGTCTTTTTTTCCCTTGAACCTCATATACTAGATAATGTGCACTCACATTAGCTTTGCTTTGATTTGATTATAATCATTCAATTGATTCGGAACGGGATCACGTTCTATATCTACATCATCATACATAGATCTATATTAGTATTATAACTAATATACTCTAATGGTTCACTCTTTAGACTAAGATAAAAGGTAATTTCATCTTTTAATGAAGGTATGCATCGACGCACTACTGATGCATCGGTGCATAAAATGTATTCGATGTTGTATTATTACTAGGATGCATCGATGCATGCCTTATGCATCGATGCACTAATTGTATTCGATGTTTCCATATTAATGGGATGCATCGATGCACTACTTATGCATCGATGCACGAATTGCATTCGATGTATTTATTTTAAAAGAGTGCATCGATGCACTACCAATGCATCGATACACCTTCAAACAATTTATGGGTTTTAACATTGATGCATCGGTGCACTATGAATATGCATCAATGCACTCTGCCCAGAACCTCTTTTTGAACCCGAAAATTCCTTCTTTTTGGATTAAATCCTTCATATTTCAACCCCTTTCATATTCCTAACTTTCATATACATAATTAAACTCATTAATATTCATTTATCTCATCTTTAACCTTAATATCCTCTCCTCTTTAGAAATTTCAAGAATCATACCCTATTTTCCACATGTTTCAAATCCAATTCTAACACTTAATACTTCTTAATTAAGCTGATGACAAGTCAAATTTAGCTTCCAATTCAACTTATCAACTCCATTCTGGAAATTCACTCAAGAACTCCAAATCTTAAATTTTCCCTAACTCATTTATCTTTTGATTTTTAAGATAACTTAAGCTTTCCTTAAGCTTAAGTATCACCTAAGAATCATAACTCAACTTTTAATTCAACAAATAACCAACTAATTAAGAAACTCACCTTTGAACTGGAGCTTCACGCACAAAGAAGAAAGGAGGATAAGAGAATTCTGGAAACATTGTTTCCCTCATTTCCCACGTGTAAAATATATATATCCCCACTATCACATTTATTTAATTCCTTAAATGATCAAATGACCATTTTACCCTTTATTTCCTTTAATAATTACTAAATAACCTTCATCATATATATCACATAATCATTGAACTATTTCATTCTTCTACTTTAGTCATCAAATTTTGAAACTTTACAATTTGGTCACTAACCCATAATTTGGGATGTTACACCCTTGGTCACCAGAAAACTTTCTTTAAAAGATTGTCAGCCTCTTATAGATAAAATTAAAGACAATTTTCATAAATGGTCGAGGATGAAGTTGAGTTATGCTGGCAGGCTTGAGCTTATTAAAAATGTCATCTTCAGCGTCGCTAATTACTGGTGTAGGCAGCTGATTCTACCCCAATCTATCAATAAAAAAATGGAGCAAATCTGCTCTCGTTATTTATGGAAAGGATCGGATACTCCTGCTTCAGGAGCTCGAATCATGGAATAGAGCTTGGATACATGGTTATATTATCAAGCATTTTAATTTTTGGTTCATGGAAGAATCCTCTACTTTCAGCTGGAGTTTTAGAAAAATTTTGAAGCTTCGAAATGTTGCTTATCCACTGCTTACTTCAGGAGTTACCAGCACCAAAGAAATTTAGGAGCAGGTTCGAATTAAACACAGCAAAGTCCACTGGCAAAAGCTCATATGGTTTCCCTTCACATTCCTAAACACAACATTATTTCTTGGATGCTAATCCAGGATCGCCTCCCCACCAAAGAAAGGCTGCTGAGGTTCGGGCTTGTCACCAACGACCAGTGCATCCTCTGCTCCGATGGATGCGAACCCAGAAACCATTTGTTTGCAGAATGCAAACTGTCTTCTTCAATATGGAATTCCGTTCTTCTTCTTTCATGCATAAAAAAACCTCCTTTCACTTGGTCTAATCTACTGACTTGGGCAACAGCAACATGTAAAGGAAAATCTCTCATTACTGTCATCCTGAAACTTTCTTGGTGCGCTTTCAACTATATTATATGGGAGGAAAGGAATCGAAGACTTTTCATAGATACTTGCATATCCGAGGACGCTATTATTCTTGAAATTTAGCAGATTATAGGGTCTCATTTAAGCAATAGAAATATCAACAGATTAGATAGCACTAATTTAGATATTTGTAATCAATGGTGTATAGTTTAATTTTGGTTGTTCATAGGATACCCTTGATTCTTTCTTCTTTTCCTCTGTATGAATTGATTTTGTAGCAGATTTCTGCCACCTTTGGATAATAAAAATATTAATTATCCAAAAAATATTTTGATATATTTTATAGTTTGAAGACATGGGGAATGGGTTATGCGGATCATGATGAAGCCACTGATTTCAAGCATTTAGGGAAGTGGTAGTGGCCTGGGGCTCGTGAGACCGGCAGCCAAGACAAATTCAACATGCTTTCTTACCTCGTTGTAGGTCAATGTTTATAAACGCCACAAAAACCTTAACAAATGTCGATGAAAACTTGTTTTGATGGGTAAAAGGATACATGAAGTTTCATCTGTTTTTATGCATTTCGGATTTAATATCGTTCCACGTCTATCCCGTTCTTCAAGTTTATGGCATGAATACTTTAATTTTGTCGTAATAAAGGAAATCCCCAATTGCAGTGGCATTTTTAATTTTTTATTGTTACTTTAAAACTTATTCTGGAATATGAGTAAATGAAAATGAACCAATGGGCCAAGCTAAAGTCTCGTATATTTTGTTTTAGCCGCTCTTTAAAAGTGAAGGAGGTGGACATGGACATGATATGATAATCCAGCCCCTGAGAGTGAAGTGTTTGTTTAAATCGGTTTCGGTCACTTCATATTCTATCAATAATATATTATCGTTAAGTTATGTGCAAACGCAAGGGAAGTCATAACCTGTACCCAATACTTTCTTCTTTTTTTGGTTAAAAACAAATTGAGTTTGAAAAAGTAAAACAAGGATAGTGGATGAAGGTGACGCAGGGGACCAAATCTCAATGATCGGACTCAGTCATCCTCAAGTCTCTCTCAATGCCCAACAAAACGATGCCTAGCTATGACGACAGTGTCCTTTATAAAATGTCGAATAACGCAAGTAAAACCACGGTATCCGCTATATACAACTGCAAGTGCTGACTGACTACCAGTCGTATTGGCCTACTGGTAGTGGCGGATTCATTTTTTGATAAAGATTGTGTTTATCTTAAATTTTTGGATAAATTAAGTATTTAGTATCTAAATTATTAGTTTTGATATATTTTTATACCTAAACTTTCAATTTTTTTCAAAATCATACATAATATTTAGTTTTTATTTCATTTTAATACCCATCGTTAAAAACTTAACGCTTTTAGTATCTAAACTATCAATTTTGGTCCGTTTTAGTATTTAAACTTTTATTTTTAAATTTAAGCATGATTTAGGTACTAAACGTGTTTTGGTACTAAAACTTTCAATTTTTTCAACACCTTAGTTTTAGTATTAAAAATGAAACAAAAACTAATGTTTAAGTATAGTTTTAAAAAATTAAAACTTTAAGTACCAAAATAGATCAAAACTGATAATTTAAATACTAAATACATAACTTACCTTAAAAAAATTTGTATTCATTTGTTTTATTCACTTTAAAAAATATATTTTTATTGATATGATTGGCAAAGATTTTAGATACCATTTTCAAATTAGTCAAATAGAAGCATAAGAGCGCTTTACGCACGTTGGGCGGTTGAAAACCCAACCTTTATTGGGAATCATAAGACGATGTCCTCGTCAACCTTCCATTACAAACCCACCTCCACCGCACTTCAATATATATATATAAAAAAAAAAGCTTTGGCTATTCCTTGCCTTGGCTATCCTGCTTTGGCTTAATTGACTTATCCCTTTGATCTATTAGATTCTTGAAACAAATAAATATGAAAAGAAATCTTTCTTCGTTTTAGATATCACCATCATACATCATTTGCGTGTAGTATTAGGACACCCATATCTCAAACTGAAAATAAACAAATAAAGGGTCAGAAAGGCAGTGTTCAAATCTAAATTTGTTTTTGGGTTTGGATTGGGTTATCTAATTCTAAGTCAGTTGGGCAACTTTTGACTCCTAACTCTAACCACATTGTAACGGCTAGTCTAAAATTGTTGGCTATTATTTTATTCACAAATTCAACCAAGTTTAATATAGAGTTTTCTCTATTAAAATTTACAAAAAAAAATTAAATGATTGTAATTTCATTTCATTTTAAAATAATATTTTTTCTTTCTAAAATATAAAAATTCAATCCAACTTTTAATTTCACTATTCTTTCAATTTTATCTTTCATATTTTTTTTTATATTTTTTATCCAAATATAATAATAATACTATATGTATAAGTAGGGATGACAGACGAGTATAATTTCGTAGATTTCGCACCGCATCCGCTTCAATTGAGACGGGGAAGAGTATAAGTTTAGTGTGTAGTAGATGGATGTGTATGCAAAAAGTCATACCCACTGTGGATAGTGGGTAGGTGACGGGTTTAGAACCTTACCTATCTCGCATCCACCTGTTTCGCATCCGTCTACCCACTAACTACCCATCATATAAATTTTAGACAATTATAAATTTAGGTATAACTTCAAAGACTATTCTGTAAATCTTAAGATTTTATAAGACATGATTTTCAATTTAACCAAATGTTCGCGTATAAACATTTTTAGAACTGAATATCGTCGTTTCTCCTATCTCAAATTATCAATCTTTAGAAACAATTTCTCTTTATTTGACCATTGACCACATTTCGTTATTGCTACCTTCATCGCTGTCAATGTTTGTTCGTTACTTTTTTTTTTCTCAATCACATATTTCTCTAGTAAATATTTTTTAATGGACGTGTTTCTTTTATGTTTTGTTGCTTATGTAATATGTGAGGTTGTTGGCAAGAAAGTATGGAGGAGTACAAAATAGGTGATGAGTATCTAGTTGGGTAGTAGATGTGGGTGAATTTGAGAATCTATTCATGTGGGCGGGTATGAATTTAAAATTTTTATCAATCATGAACGATAATAGATGGTGAATACGAAAATAAAGTGAGTATGATAATAAAGAAAGGGACATTTGCACTTGCCCCACCAATTATAACTTTTTTCTTGAAACAGATTGCAGCATTCACTATTTATTTTTTCTTTATTCATTCACCCAGGTTCACTACAAGAGAACATATATATTTTTTCTTGTAGTAAATTATTTATAGATTAAGGGTCATTTTTGTTCCTATAGTAGATCTAATTTATCATTTTTGTTTCTATTATATTTTCGTATCAATTTAGCCCTTAAAATTGTTTAATTGCATCGTTCTATACCTTACCCCTAACTTAAAACTTTAAATTGATAACCCTAAACCATAACCTCATAGCCTTTAAACCTAAGCCCTAAACCATAATCTCTAACTTAAAACCCTCAATTTAGGGTGTTAAGTGAGACGTAGGGTATAGAATGATGTAATTGAGCAACTTCAATGGCTAAATTGATGCGAACTACAAGTGTAAAATTTACTCTTTTATCATTATTTATAGTATGCTTTTTTTATTAAAAGTACTTTAAATAATGTAAATACATATAAAAATAATATTTTAAAAAAATTAAAAATGAGATTTTGCCTCGTGCTATACACAAAATTACAATATGTAAATATCTATCATTATTTAAGAAAAAAATAAATCTATAACCTTTTAGTCTTCAAAACCTTATTTTACCATTATATTAAGGGTGCGTGTGGTTCACGGAATGTAAGATTACCAGTGGGAATAAAAGATTACTAGGGAATATGATTACTGAGAATGTTGTATTTTATGTTTGGTTAGTTTAGCAGGAATGTAAGATTACCGTGTTTGGTTAAAGAAATAAAAGATTATTTGAATGTATATTTGACCAAATTGTCCTTATTATATATTTGTTTTTTAACAAGTTGAAAAATATTTATATATTTTCTTTAAAAAATTTAAATGCATAAAATTTATATAATTTTTTTTACAAAATTGAAAATATAAAAAGGTTTAATGAAATGGTAAAAATTTTATTTTAACCCCTAAACTTCATATAAAATTTTAATTATATACTTTTTTTTTGTAAATTTAAAATAGTTTAAAGATAAATGTAGCATATCAAACTATGAGTTAGTGATTAAATTATAAAATTTTAGAATTTGGTGATTAAAGTGGAAAAGTTGAAAAGTTCAATGATTTATTTGAAAATAATATCTGAAGGGTTATTGGTAATTATTGAAAGAGTCAAAGGGCAAAAGGGTCATTGAACAAATAAAGGAATAAAATGATGATAGTGGGTATTTTATAAACCCATGTGAATCATAATTTGGGAAATTAAGTTTCCAAATTGCTCTTGCCTCTTCTCTCTTCATCTTCTTCCTCTCCAACGTGAAACCCAAGCCAAGGTGAGTTTGATTTTTCTGGTTAATCTTTAAAATTCAAGAGTGGGTTTTGATCATTAGATGATAACTAAGCTTAAGGAAAGCTTAGGTTATCTTAAAATCAAAAGATAAAGGAATTATGACAGATTAAAGAAAATGGGTTTTGAAGTGAAATTTTGAATATGAATATTTAAATGAATTTTGAATATAAAGATTTAAATGAATTTGGAGGATGAATTTGACTTGTCATCTATGAGAATAAGAAGTTAGAAGTGTTAGAATTAAGTTTGGATAACATGAAAAATTTGGTATGATTATTGATTTTTATATGGAGAATAGAATTTTGAGGTTTAAGATGAAATAAATGGATATAAATTAGTTTAAGTATGTATATTTGAGTTAAGAATATGAAAGAGAATGAAACATGAAGAATTTAAGTTGATATAGTGAATTTTTGTGCGTGAACTGTGATTTTCTGGGCAGGTGCATCGATGCACTATGAGTGTGTACCGATGCACTAAGACAATTTTTGAATATGCATCGATGCATTAAGGGGTGCATCGATGCATGGGAATTTCGAAGCTATTCTGTGTACCGATGCACCCATAGTGCATCGATACACCCCTAAAGGAAAACTGAATTTTGGGTTTATTAAATTAGCTCAAGTTATTAGTATTGAATTATAAGGTTTAGGCTTCTGAAATTCATCTCGAAAATTATGTTTATGTAGATATTGAGCCTAAACAAGTTTCGGAATAATCAAAGCAAGGCAAAGGTGAGTGTAATTTAATTGTACTTATGCGATCGAAAAACATTAGCTTGCGATGAGCCAGTGACGGAGTTACTATGGTAAAAAGTGGCTTTTAAAATGTTATATGATTGATATGATTCTTATGAGTGCATTTTAGTTTATAGGATTATAAGGATTTGGACTTGTGATAAGTCTATTTCCAATAGATATAGTGTATGGAGTATTGATTATAAGGATGTGAATGACATGAAATGTATGTATACTTGATTAAATGAATTGATATGTGCTTATATGTGCTATGTGATTTATGTGATATGCCATATGTGAAAATAAAATATGAACTATAGGAAAGGATTATATGAAGTATATATGAACATATGTGAACAAAATATGACATGCATGTTTACATGAACACATGAAAAATAATATAAGTTATGTGATAAGATTTATATGATTACATGCACATGTGATATATGTTATATGATATGGATCTATGTGACTAAATGAGAAAGAATATATGTCTATGAAAAGACATAAAAACAAGGTATAAGCTATGTGACATGTGAATATGAATCATATGAAAATGTTCTACGTGTAAGTGAACTATGTGCCGATATGAATATGTAATGAATATGAAAGATAATGCCCATGTTATGTGTCATGAGATCTAGAGGTATAGTTGGCATGCCAAGAGTAGAGGGTCTACACGGTCCTTCGGGACAAATTCTACGTGGTCATTCGAGACATATATGTATTCTTTGGAACATGTATGAGGTCTTTTGAGACACATACTTGATCCTTGGTATATGTATATGTTTCTTAAGGAATTTCTATGTGGTCCTTAGGAACATATTATATGGCACTACGGTGCAATTCTACGTGGCACTTCGGTGCATTTCTTTGCGGTCCTTCGGGACAAATTCTACGTGACACTTCGGTGCAATTTATACGAGCTGTGGTGACAGTATTTGTGCACAACCTCAGTGTACTCACATACCTTCAATTCTCAACAGTGTACATGGGCTAATAAAGAGATTAAATATAATATATACGATGTATATGCCTTTGATGATAGGAAATGTTACAAGAATTATATGATGATATAGGTTTCTATATGATATGAATTGTATGGAATGGCATATGTGTGTTATGAGTCATTGTATATGTTATAAGAATGAGACATAATATATATGATAAGAGCATAAGAGATTATATGAACAAGAGATAAGAAATACGAATGATAATAGTGTATGAATATGATAGAGATTATGATAATGCTGGCATATGTACATGTATGTATTCCGTTATGTGAGATGTTTTATGATTTTTATTATATGTTTTATATGCCTCACTAAGTCATCGACTTAGCGTGTGATTGTTTCATACGTAGGGCTGGAAAGTGAAAAGAGAAGTAAAGAGGAACAAGACATGTCAGTTCTCCTTATCTAAGATCAGATCAGAAATGTAAATCGAATTACATGTATTTTGTTAGAAAGAATTTAGTTGGCATGTAATAATATAAAATATTTGAATCCGATATGTTTTAATCGATTTTGTAAAATCATATGATTGAATTTTGTAATGTTTTAAATATGTATATGTAAAAATGAAAATTTTATACGGATGAAACCTTGGATTTTATTAATTTATACGTATTTTACGAAGTTACTGTAGCAGTAATGTAGGAGTGCATCGATGCACTGTATCAGTGCATCGTTGCATGATTTATATTCGAAATTTTCACTGTTCATGGCACCGTTCGGGTACTGTAGCATGTATTGTTCACATTACTGTTCATACCGTATTTTACTGTTTATAAATACATTTTTGCCTCAAAGTTTTATAACAAACACAATTCAATAATATATGATCGTATTTTCTTAAAATGAGTTCAAATGTTTTGATATTTTGTAAGAAAAAGGTTTTGAAAAGTCAATGTGACATCTCAGACTGGTATTCGGGTCGGATACAGGTTGGGGTGTTACAATAAATTTGTAATTTATCCTTCGTAGAATTTTTATTATTCAATGACAGAATAATAATATTTTTTAAAAGAAAAAAATTAAGGGCATTTTAGTCCAAAATGTCGGTAATCCAACAATACCTAAGGAAAGGGAGGTAATGACATTCCCGGTAATATACCTTAAAAAATCCACTATTGATAATATAAGATTACCGGGAATGACATTCCCAGGCAACCAAACAAGGGAATATGAATTCCATTCTCATGGGAATCTCACAATCCCCAACCAAACACACTCTAATTACCCATAAAAGGAATAGGAAAAAGGAAGAGTTTTTGGCACAAGTTAAATATCGAATCGTTGTACAATATATATACTTTAATGAGTCTATCTTAGGTTACGATAACCTTAAACAATAGGCATCCATAATTGCTTATATTTACCCATAGCTTCATCAGCCAATATTAAATTAATTTTCATTAATAAACAACAAATACAACTAAATACCCTAAATCGAAGAAAAGAGTTAGGATCTAACATTGAAAGGAACAAGGATTTATTAAATATTTATCCAAAAACTGAAAGGGTTTTTACTTAATTAATATATAAATTAAAATGCGCCTAAAATACTATTATACCAAAATATTTAATAAATCATTGTCTAAATCATAAGTCTTAAAATTTTAAAATATAATAATATTAACCTTAAGCACACTAAATCTTATTTTAATATTATTAGTAGTTAATTTAATTTAATTAATTAACTCAAAATTTAAACTAATTAAGAATAAAAATATGATGAGAAAAATAAATCTAATATCAAACATGGTACGATATTAAGTAAGAATCTCTGTAAAGATATGATGTGTTATTTATTAATAAATATTCAAAATATTTTTTTTAAAATCATCCAAACATGTTTGATCGTATCTATTTCATATAAAAATACATCATATATATATATATATATATATATATATATATATGTGTGTGTGTGTGTGAGAAAATTCTTAATTCGAAGATGCACAAACATAAAACATTGGTTGTCCTTTGTTCTCATATGTAATAGGGTAAGGGGAGGTAAGATAGTAGGCTGCCCCCAACACTAGGTTAAGAACAGCTTCCATAGGAGACCTCCAAATTATGAAATACCCTCTATGAAACTCGATCTCACGACATCAAAATTAAAAATCTTGTGGTCTACTAACTGAGCTGGATAGTCATTATTAAAATTAAATCTTATAAATTAAATAGATTAACAAAATAGTAATTATTAAAATTACAAACTCGAGGTTAAAAGGAATTATAAAGGAAATTGATGGTTAATTTTGGTAGGAAAACTAGTGACGTTAGTTAGATAAGAATATCCAAATAAGAATGGTTAATGGAGGCAATTATTACCAGATTACAATCTTAATCCCTACAATCCAGACGACCCTACGTGGCAATGGCTTTATCTTCAATTATGCGCCTCCTCTGGGGTCCCACGCTCCATTAATCATACCCGCCAACCCAAAATATATAATTAATTGTTGAAGAATTAAAACCAAGAGAGGAACGATACGCAATTTTAAAAGGCACATCTTTTTTTCCCTTTCACAGAGAGAGAAAAAAAGGGGGGGGGGGAAGAGGGGTTAAGGCTTTAAGGTGTCAAATTTCGCAATGGCGGAAGTAGAGAAGCAAGATAAAGTTGATGTAAATGGAGGCAAAAAGGAGGACGAAGAGGAAGAGATGCTGCTCGAAGGAATGGCGGTGTTGGATTTCGACATGCTATGTTCGACGGTGGCTTCGCAAACCCAGGGAAAATGGAGGAAACTTGAAAGCGCCGAGGATCCTTTAGAACAAGGAAGCGGCGATTTCGGTGGCGTTTTCAGGATGTGGGAAGGTGAAGTTGTTCTTGATTTCTTGGATGACCGCCGTCTTGCTCTCGAATCTGCCTGGTTAGTTCTCTCTAACTGGATTTGGGAGTTATTTAAAAAAATCATATATAGGAGTACTAAAATTGATTGCTTTATTATTTCTTCTGTCTTTAATACCGATATTTCGAAAGCTGTCAAAATACGTCAAAAAGAAATAATTTTTACATTTTTTTTAATGTTGGTGTTAAGAATGAAACTAATTAAAGACGAACCCGCTCCTTTTACCGACCCATTTTTTTAAATGTGTGTATGTATGTTTGCAGCTTGGGTGTTTTCTTCTTCTGTAAAATAGTTTTAGAGGCAATAGAAAAATCGTTTAATCATTTTGATTAGTTTAAAAACGATTATGTTTATGTTTTTGTAGCTCTTGTTTTGATGTCATGAAACTGATAATACAAGTGCTTATATTTATGTTTGTGCAATAATTTGTTTTGATATTGCAGCTGCCCCTGCTACAGATTTGGGAAGAACATGCGACGGGCTGGTTTCGGGTTTTGTTTTCTTCAGGTAAAAAATTCCATATTTCTACATTCTTATAACTCAAAACCCCATTCCTGGAAATGGGCAATTCCCAGATATATTTTTCCATGGCTGTATTATGATATGCAAGTTTGAGGATTATATGTATTCTAGTTTATGCACTTCAGAGTTTATTGCCATCGATCAGCGATGCTGTATTTCAACATTTTCTGAATATTCTTAATTTGCTTTTGCAGGGAACTGTTTATTTCATCCTCGCAGCCACTGCTATTCTCAACTTTGTTGCCTTCATCGCCACCAAGCGGAATTGGTTTCTGTATTTGGGTGTTGCTTTCATCGTGTCTGTTGGAGCATATCTGGGTTTCTTCCGTGCACGGATAAAAAGAAAGTTCAATATTAGGGTGAGAACTTTTTATTTCTGGGCATGCCTTCGCTTTTTCCAACTCTAGGGGTCTAATAATAAGTGATCATATCCTACTTCTTTCTGCTTGGTAATTATCATATTCCCAATTGAATTTGTTGACCAGGATGTTATTGTTCTTGTGGACTGACATCAGTTTCAAGGTCAATGTTGCTTTGATGTTGACTGCCAAAACACAAATAGTTCATCTATGTTTAACAATGCACCCACGCACTGAGTTCAAAAATTGAACACTTGAAACTCTTCGGGCCACAGCATGCCTTTTATGAAGAACCGAAGGCATGCCCAGTCAATTTTCTTTATTCCTGTGATTACAGCATTTTCGGTGCATTAAACTTCCCTTCTTTTGCATATAGGAATTTAAAGCTTGATAATTGTGTATTGTTCTGTTAAACGTCAGCTTATGTTGCCAATTTTAAGTGATGCTGTTTTATTGATACTTTCTGGATAAGACTATAGCTATTTTGAATTTCAACTACATGTTTGACCGATGTGATATTCCTGATCTTTCTTCTATGTTGATGTTGCTCTTAGACTTCTTATAGTTATTTACATTTTTATTTTACCAGCATCCAACACTCTTGATTCGATTGGGAATTATGTTTTTTTTTGCAGGGAGATGAGAGCTTGTTGGATGATTGCTTCTACCATCTTATCTGCCCTTGCTGTACACTATCCCAGGTTCTTATCCTTGCCAAACTGTTTTTTAGAATTTATCAACTCCATAATCCAAATATGCAACAAGACTCTGTCAACCAGTGAGAAAATCAAATGTGGTTCAAATTTAAGTTCTTAAAATCCAACACATTCCTGAAGATTGATAAATAGTTTTTTTACTTCAGGAATCTAGAACATTGGAGATGAACAATGTCCAAGATGGTACATGGCACGGTCGTGGTGATATATGCATAGGAAGCAATGCCGAAGGCAGCAAACCGCTCTTTGAGCTACACCCTCCTCCTCTTATGTCAATTAAGGCATCTGAGCCTCAAAGTAGTTTAAATGGAAATGATAATGCTTGAACATGAGAAGCTTTACTTGGAAGATGTAGTTCAATATTGGCTACAACAGTGAATTACAAACTTCCCCGACAATACAATTCATTCTTTGATGGAGGGATGTTAAACAAGCAGAATAGAGAGCAGAGCTTTTTTTTGGATTGGATCATCGAATCCTGCAAGAACGGTGGTCTGTTTTATTTGAGAAGCATAACGGAGCTTCCATGTGCATAGAAGTTGTAGCAGTTTGGAGGAGTTTTTAGGACATCCAATCCAACGTTAGATTATTATTTTTTAGGAGTTTTTAGGACATCCAATCCAACGTTAGATTATTATTTTTTAGTTTTCTCAGATGGATCTTGAGGCAATGCTTCTCATTCATCTTTACCTCGATTGATTAGATGCTTCTCTCTGAATTGTGTATTATCTTTATTTTAAAGAATACGTCGGAAATATATTTGTTTACATAAGTATTTAGGAAATGAAATCCTTTTCAAAGAGCTATAACGAGACTGAGAAATAAGACTAGAATAGAATTTCCAATATACCATAACGTGTCCTGAAACATATTAAGGTAAAGAAAGGATATAATGAGACTGAAAGAAATGACTATATTAGAATTTCCATTAAACCATAACGTGCCTTGAAACCTGAATAAGGTAAAGTACTATAATGTGTCATGAAACATGAATAAGGCAAAGAAAGTGCATGTGATGTATTTAAGTGATATAAAGCTGTAGAATTTTGAATTACGTAACATATGATTACTGCAAATCCTGCTGGTTTTGGGAGGAGGGGGTTCAAATTCAGCTTTTTGATCGGTAGTTCTTATTTCTAATTAATTCAGTTTGTTTGATGAAATCTGGCAACTTTGTACTCGAGATATTGTATGATCGTGAAAGGATTTGACCATCTTCTTGTAATGGAAACTAGCTTATTCTTGGATCTTGAGTCCCGGAAAAAAAATTTGATAAATTTAGAGATGGCCAGCGATGGCATCCACGTTGCCTCCGATATAAAGATTCCAAATCACTGGCATACACGCTTGAGAAACCGTTTGAAGCAGAATTCCATGCCAACTGTGAACCTTTCCTGATAATATCCATTGCCCAAGTTGATCTCTCACTAATCAATGCTTCCAAAACAACGAATTCCAAATTTCTGCGGCTATTCCCATTTTTCTTTGATAATTGTATATTGATCCCAAATTTAATTGTCATTCAGTCCGGATTTTATTATAATTTATTGGTTGAAATTATTTAATTGTCATTGAGTTCATGGTGCAACTTTATTAAAAGACGTGAAGTATAGACATTGAAGAACAACTATTATAAGGATGAAGAGTTGGATATTATGACAATTAACTGGTAATCTATAGATTTAGTATTCCCAGAGCGTCGTTTATACAGTAAATGCAATTTGGGCCTTGATCCTTGGACCATCTAAAATGGTCCCGAAGATGTTTTTCTTTTCTCTCTCTTAGAAAACAAAATATTCATATCTTTTACCTCCAGAATGTGGCCCCAAAGCTTCATTCAGGACCATATCAACCTTTGCCCAATGATCCAAATCTACCAATTAATAGCAAAACTTGCAGTGCTACTGCTGCGGGTAATTCAACTCTTACACAAACATCTTCCCCAGTTGACAAACAAGTTTAATCTGATTGGTTCCTGTGCTTTAAAACAAAACAAAAATTTCAACCACTATTTACGTCTTGCCCCCTCTCAATACCTCAACAACCCACGAAGATAAGACGGTTATTTTCTTGCTCCCACCTGCGCCCTGGTTGCTTTCAAGCACATAAACTGTGTAGTTTCTCGACAAATATACCACAATCTTTTAAGACAGCAACGTGTCTTGAACGTTGTGTTTGCCTTTGCTTCTTTCCCGCCAATCTTCATTCTCCTTGTTTTTTTTTAAACCAATTTATTATCGTGTTCTATAGTTTGACATGAGAAATGAAAACTCCATTTCTTCTTTTTCAAGAAAACCTTTATATATATATATATATATTAAGAAAAGATCTTACTGAAGGAGGCATTGCTCTATTCCCTGTCTACTACAAAACAACACAACATCAACACAAAAGCAATTTGTACTATTTTAACATTTTGAGGCATTGTTTTGTCCTTCATGTCCCTTCTCCAACAGCTGGCATGTCACCCGGTTAAATGTAAAATAATTAATTAATTAAACAAATGATAAACCCATCAAACAAAATGGATTAGATTGTCTAATTTCTCTCATCTCCCCTTTTTTATTTTCTTTTCAAAAAATTTAGTGGTCAAAGAAAAGGGCAAGAAAATAAGGGGCTTAGTGTGCCATTCATGGCCTTTTTTTTTTCTCTAGCTGAACATCTTCATTTTAGTATTACTTTAGCTGCAAAAACCATTCAGTTCGCGACGCTCGGGCGTTACGGTGGCTGCCATGGTGCTGTTGGTACTCTCGCTTTCTGATTTGTTGCAGTGGCAGTCCAATACACTTATTGGGGTTCTTGTGCTTGAGCTTGACACCACATCTACCATTGATTCGCTCACTTCGTTATTCACCATCTCTTGCATCACATTAAAGCATTTCAGCATCATTTCCTGTCAAACCTCATCGTTGAAGTCATTCATTAATCTTAACTAACATGAAACGAAACAAATTTTATGCTTTGAGACAATATAATTTGACGTACTAGCTTGCTCGCTTACTTTGTTAACATATTCAGAAGACAAATTTTGCTCACGTTTAAGCTTTTTGTCATGAAAAAGACATTAACAGAAATGATTTCTACGTTCTGTTTAATTACCATTACGAGCTTGGAAGATTATATTTGTTGCTTTGTCTTTTAATGTTTGTGTTAAAGGCGGATCTTTTGGGTCGAACAAAGATACGAAGAAAGTGACAAAGGAGAAGGGTGTTATTGATCTCATTCGCCATTTCAAGGCATCGAGAACCAGAAGCTCCATTCGTTGGATAACTGGGGGGGTCGAATTTGAATCTTTCTTCTCTCTGTTTCATCTGTTTATTAGTCTTCATGCATGAGGCTAAACAATAGAAGAAACATGAATGTACTGTTTACCTGGAAATCAGAGAAAGAGAAATGAATTTCCTTCATCTTCGCAGCCAAAGAAATGCAAGCTATCACAAGGAGCCTCACAACCCATGGATTACTTTGCTGCAAAGTTCAACACGATTTGCATTAATGTTAGCATAAGTTGTTCTTACAATGCATCAACGAAGCCTGTATTTGATAACCAAGAAAAAAAAAACAAATAAGAACTCTGCATCTTATTTCAAGGATTTTCTGTGTTTTTCAATAAACTCTTCAGTCTTCATTAATCTATCTAAAGTTTGGTTCACAATTTATTAACTATAAAGATAAAAAGATTATAATATTAAGATATACGGGGATTTCTTGCCAAGAGATGAACCGATCCATGTAGTTAATCGCCAGGTATTGCGTGTAGATATCAAGGTTACAAGAATACTGCCCCTGACAAACTAGAACAAGTTTACAACAAAATGCCAGAAGATAAAAGACGAGAACAATAAACAACATTCTTAAAAAAATATGAAAAAAGAATAAAAAACAGTATGCGATACCTGCAAAATGAGAGAAATCGCTTCCTGTCGGAAAGAAACATGGCAGCCACTGGTCTTTAAACATTGAAAGTAGCTGTGAGAAGGCATGTGATCAGATTCTGAAGAGAAGAGGACTAAAATTGTATCGGATTGTTGTTCTTCTATCCTCGTCAATGGATCCCGAAGATCAAAGTTATCCATATCAAATTCTCTCTTAATCGCTGGTGAATCAGTTTTCTTTCTTCCTCCTTTGGCCTTACTTGTTTTGCTGTATATTTGGGTTGGAATAAATGTAGAATGAGAGAAGAATGGGAAAGAAATAAATGGCGAGACAGAGTAAAAGTCGGGTAGTTCTGCTGTGCGGCGGTTAAAAACGGTTAAAAATGGCGTGACCGGTTAAATAAGTGACCGGTAATGTTATATTATTTAACCGGAAATATTATCAAGTATAATAACATTTTAGGTAGCGCTTATATAATGTAATAGGTAGCGCTTATATAATAAAATAGACATTTAACCGGAAATATTATCAAGTACAATAACATATTACGTAGTTATATAATGTAATAGGTAGCGCTTATATTGACCTATTTTCGAAGTAAACTGTTATATTTATACCGGTAACATTGCAAATTTACCTATTACATTATTATTATCGGTTACGATGTTTTTTAGATCGATACAATTTTAAATGTATTGACACTTTATGCTTGCACATGGTTGAGCATTCATATTTCATTCTAGAAAAAAGTATCGACACAAACTAACAACGTGTCGATACATTATTTAGACCTATTCTCTCATAAAACCGGTATATATACCGGTTACATTGAAAATTTACCTATTACATTATACTTATGGGTTTCGATGTTTTCGGGATCGATACTTTTTATAAATGTATCGACACTTTATGGTTGCACCCTTTTTGGTATTCATTCTGGACCAAAAGTATCGATACAAATTTAGCAAGTGTCGATACTTTATGCTGACCTATTTTATCATAAAATGGGTATATTTATATTGGTTACATTGTAAATTTACCTAATACATTATAATTATCGGTTTCGATATTTTTGGGATCGATACTTTTAATAAATGTATCGACACTTTATGCGTGCACCTCGTTTGTGCATTCATCCTGGACAATAAGTATCGACACAAATTACACAAGTGTCGATACATTATGTTGACCTATTTTCTAATTAACCGATATATTTATACCAGTTACATTGTTAATTTACCTATTACATTATAATTATTGGTTTTGATGTTTTTTGGGGTCGATACTTGTATAAAATGTATCGACACATATTTAGGTAGTTATTGTACATACCTAAATATGTACTGCGAATTTAATGTTGTACCCACCCTTTAACTACCACTACTAATACCACATCCTATTGAGAGCAACACGACTGAAACATGTTCAATGAACCTTTGCTTACATCTCCATCAACTCCGGGATCACTGAACTTGCACAACAAAATTTTTGCCATGGATCATACTAATGCAGACAATGTTAAGCCAACCGAGGAATGCCATGAAGTACATAATGTTGATGAATCTGACAGATTGATTGGTCAGCTCTTCTGTTCACGTGATCAAGCTTGGTACTTTTACAAGAGATTCGTACAGAAACTTGGGTTTAGTGCACGTAAGGGAACAACACGACTTGACGTGGAAGGGAATGTGAAGACACAAGAATTTTGTTGTTCCAAAGAAGGGTTTCGAGCATCAAAAGTGAATACTGTTAATCGTCAACGTACTCATACGCCTGTCACAAGAACAAGATGTAAGGCTAGAGTCGTAGTTACAACAACAAATACAAACGATCAGTGGGTTATAAGTAAGTCTTATCAGGAACATAATCATGCATTGTGCACACCTGTTATGACACCATTTATGCGTTTTAATAGAGCTGTAAGTAAGGCTGATATCGATGAGGCAACAACATTGAAAGAGGTCGGTGTTGGCACGTCATAAGTAATGAACTATTTAACGCAGGGGGTTATCATAATGTTGGATTTACACATAAAGACCTCTACAATGCACTTTAAAGAGGTAAAGCAAAGGAAATCGTCGATGTGGATGTGAATGCGCTTATTGCCTACTTTGATTATAAGAAACATGATGATCCTGAGTTTTTTATGACATACTCGGTAGACGAATCAGGGGCATTGTATAATCTTATTTGGTCGGATTCTACATCGAGATCGGATTACACATGCTTTGATGATGTAATTGCGTTCGACACAACGTACAAAGATAATTTGTATGGTCGACCAATTATACCTATTGTCGGTGTCAATCATCACCATAACACAATTGTGTTTGCCACTATCATAATCGCTGACGAGACATCTCAATCTTTCGAGTGGGTGCTACAAAATATTTTAGAAGCCATGATGAATAAATCACCTATTTCAGTTGTCACCGATTGGGATAGAGCAATGCAGAGGGCTATCAAATATGTTATCCCTTATGCTAAGCACAGATTATGTTCTTGACATCTTTCTCGCAATGCACAAGCTAACATTGGTGACCCAAAATTTACAGCAGCATTCTCAAAATGCATGGCTTCCTGGTGGACAACCGAGGAATTTGATATTCAATGGAATTCGGTTATTTTAGAATTCAACGTCGAAAAGCATCCATGGGTGATTGAGAAGGGAAATACACGACACTTATGGGCACAAGCATATCTAACTGGTCATTTCTTTGCCAATATTCTCTCAACACAAATGTGCGAGTCTATGAATGCTTCCCTAGCAATTGCATTGAAACACAAGAAGACATATTTAGATGTTGTTCGTGCAATTGAAGATGGAATTAGTAGAATGCGTACGAACGAGTTGATCCAATTTTGATTTCCTCTTCAATTTCAGCATATGTCACCTTCTGCTTCAAACCATATTTGGAGGCAAGTGCTTTCCAGTCCTTACTCTTACAGACTTCTACAACACTTTTGCCTTCATTTTCTACCCCCAATACGGCTGCAGCAAATGGGATCCCGAGAGGAAATGAAAAATCACCATACTTAGCAATACATTGTTTGACATCAAATTGCGCCATCAAGGATCGATGCAATTCCCTCCGAATAGGTCGATCCCTTACTCCTACCAACGATCCAAAACCTATTTCTCCCAGCACATTCAACTGACCCTTCTCCTTAAGGTGTTTAATTAATGAATTCACCCTTTTAATGTTGCACATTGTCGACGCTTCCTACATTTTTTAACAATATATAATGTTATAGTTCTTATATATTTTGTATCAACGTATTTACAAGTTTAATGAATACCTTATTTTCATGTGCTTTCCTCCGTTCTTTGTATTCTTTACTATCATTCCTTGACTGTGTGATGTAAGGTTCCTTTTCAGCATCACTCATCGAATTCTATTTGGACCTGACATCTTTTGTCACCTATTATTAAGCATAAACGTTTCTTAATCAATACATTAACACTAAATAATAATCAATGTAAATTTCATTTTACATACTGAACCGCTCTGTGTGCCATCTTCCTTCATCCTTTTACATTCGACCATACTGTCTACATTTAAAATTTGTAATCAATTTAAAGTTCTTAAATATTTTAATCCAATTACCATTTCAACAATAATAACAAAAAGACATTGATACTTACTAGAAGTACATATATCCACCCTTTGGTTGCTTTCGAGTCTCGGCCTCAATTTCAAAGTCATCTGCGCCACCAACAATTTTTCCACCCATTGACTCCATTTTTCCTTCATATATCAGTTTACACAAATCAAATCAAATACTTGTTCCATACACTTTATTCAATATACAAATATAGATAACTACTATTGTGGTAAAACGGTTTTCTTCAAAAGAATTTGAATGGCCACTACAAAATGTGTCGGCACATTTATACAACCTATAATATCATTTTCTACCTAAAATATTTAATAAAAGTATCGACATTTATATTTTACCTTGAATATCACTTTCTACCTGTAATCGGACTCAAATGCTTCTTTACTCTAAAACCCCAAACAACACATAAAAACCCTATTTACGATTACTTTAATAATAAAAAACTAAGGTTTCGACAACATACTTTTCGATTCGACTGCAGCAACAAACAAACTTTGCTTTAGAAACGCCTTCTGAAATACAACAACAATTACGCTTTGATTTCAAAAACTCGTTCGTTCTATATATTTTCAGAGGATATTTAGCTATGGCCTTTATATTTTCATCGGATATGTTATTTATATTTAATCGATACAACTACCAAAGTGTCGATACTTTTATGTCAGGTGTCGATACTTTTGATAGGATAATTACCTATTTCTTTGAAAGTATCGATAATTTATTACACGTACTTATGAAAGTATCGACACTTTCAATATATCCGGTAGAGCTTTACCGGTTTTATCATTTTGATACCGGTTTTATCATATTTTTCATGTTATATCATTGTGGATCGATATATTTTTATAAAGTATCGACACTTTATAGGCGCCAAAACTGCTTCTCTTTTAAATTCACAAAGTGTCGATACTTATATTAAATACCGACACTTTAAATATATCCGGTAGCTCTTTACCGGTTTTATCATTTCAATACCGGTTTTGTCATATTTTTACCTATTATAGCGTTGTGGATCGATACATTTTTATATCGACACTTTATAGGCGTTAAAACTGCTTCTCTTTTAAATTCACAAAGTGTCGATCCTTATATTAAAGTATCGACACGTTCAATATATCCAGTAAGGATTTACCGGTATTGTCTTTTCGTGATCGGTTTATCGATATTTTTACCTGTTATTTATAGATCGATACATTTTTAATTTGGATCGACACAAACCGACAAGTTAAGTTTGTCGGTTGCCAAATTTTTTAATATTTTTCATGACTTAGACCTACTACATTATTATTACTCAATTTCCGGTAGCGCTAAACCGAATTTGTTAAATATCTTTTAATGTATCGATAACGTATATTAATCGTATATTAACCCGCCTTTCCTGAGACACTCCCGTAAAGTATGCAAGAGAGTGAGTAATAGTATTAATGATGGAAAAGAGAAGCTTCACTTTCTGTGCAGAAAAAAGAAGGTGCGAGTGACTGTGAAGTCTTCAACATTAGTCCTCAGTCTCATAAGGCGACAGCTGCCCTATTTAACTTATATGTGCGTTGGTCCCTGTTCCTCACTTTCTCCTTGGAAAAGAAAACGAAAACCACCATAGTTGTGGCTACTTTTTGTAGTTTAAAAAGGACCGTAAATATTTTGTAGCCTTGATTACAAATTTTGTTGCACCATTTAATCCAAATTAACAACTCAGTTCTACATTTTAAAGGTAAAGAAGTGTTCTTTTCAAAAGGTAATATAATGTTTGGAGAAATGTGCCCTTGTGCTTTCAACATAGAGAAAATAACTTCAGTGATCGAAAATACCTTATAATATACGATTTTAACCTACTTTTTTTGGATTTACGAAAATGACCAACAAATTTGCAACGAACTCCAATTTCACAACAGTTTCCAAATTCGCACCGACTACATGTGATATCCTCTTCTCTTCACCCTTAGACGGGATACGATCGTGATTTTTGGTCGGCCAGGTAGTCTGCTGTCCATGATTGGTGGCAAAACTGTTTGTAAGTCATCTTGTATGTCCCACTCAGAAGGATGTGGACTAGGGTAGACAATCTCGGCATAAGTCTGTCGATATACTTCTGTAGTGTAGCAATCCATAGCGCATGCGCTAGAATCATCTTGGTTTAGATGAAGAGCAACTTTTATAACATGGCCACATGGATAACCAGATGTTTGTCATTTCGTACAACTACACGGCTTTGCATTTAGATCGACAAGCCCATTTAAGTTATTATCCAATACTTCAAACAAAGTGTTTGAACATGGTTCAACTCTCCATGACGTTGACTTCACAACATGTTTCGTTATCTTTTTTTCAGTCCATGGTGTAACACGACGTTCCAATGCTCCTGTAAATTTAAATAAATAATATTTAGTAAAATATATAAATATGATAAGTTACGAATTTAAAGAAATAATACCTGCATGGTTTCTTTTCTTGTAGTACCACTGTTGAATAGAGGCTCGAAAAAACTCCATTAACATAGTAATGGGTAATTTTCGGGAATGACGACTTAGAGCGTTGATTGATTCTGCACTATTAGACGTCATGAAATCATATCTTGCTCCAAGTTGATGTACTCTTGACCATCTTTCAAACCCGACGTCTTCTAGTGTTGAGCACATTGAGGCAAAACACGTCTTAAACAATTTATGCTTATTAAAATCCACTTCCCGATAAGCTTTTACAGCCTTCCAGTATATCTATTGTGATGTTTTATACCAACAGACCTTGATTTTAGATTTCTGTACAAATGAACACCACAAAGTCCATGAAAGCATCTGGGAAACACGTTCTAACAGCGTTGTCAATTGAGTTTGCCCTATCATATGATTGTCAATTGTTAATAGGACCTATGCAATCCCTAAGATGCCCCATAAACCATGTCCATGAATCAGAGGTTTCAGATTTCCCAACCCCGTAAGCTATTGGCAGTATCCCATTGTTAACATCCATGGCTACTGCTAATAAGTTTACTCCAAGGTATTGACCTTTCAAATGTGCTCCGTCAACTATAATAATTGGACGTATGCAAGTAATAAATGAACAAATCTACAAAATAATATACACAAGAAATATAATCATTTTAATGTGAAATGCATGTAACTAACAAAAATGAGTCAACAAAATTATATTGATTTACTAACTACAGCACCAATGGCGATAAACAGCAACTCAAAGCGTCCATCTCTATCTGTTTTGATGAGTTACCGACCAGGAGTTTTTCAGCTTTAAATTGTGACAATAAGCCGGCAGTTGGGCAAACGATGCTTCTGGAGACCCTCAACAATTCCAAGGCATAGCATTTGGCTCTCCAAGCTTGAGAATATGAGATACTAATCTTGAACCGAGCATTCATGTCAGTCATAATTTCATGTCCCCGATATACCCTGCCATTCAAAAACATTAACTCAGCCAGAAAACCACCCAACACCTTTTTGTTTGCCTATCTATGGTGAGGAAAAACTTAGGTTCTTGAACATGTACGTTTATCAATAAAAGTCCTAACTTGAAACATTTCGCAATCTTTTATCCTCTTTGCAATCATACGCCACGTACAGTTTTTGTCAATCAGACACTTTGTTTCGAAACGATCTTTGCTTGATATGTTAACTTTTAGTTGACAGCCATCTTCCACAAATTTCGTATACAAAGCTATCTTCAAGTCTTCCTTTGTATCAAAACAATCATCTTTCTTGATACGAATAACTTTTGTGTAACAATCAACTGCTATCTTTACCAACTCTTCTTCCGGTATCTGATGTAATTCTGGAATATTCCAGTTATACTCCCGTGGCATTTTCTTCTTTTTCTTTTCTTTGGGGACTTCTTCTTCTTCTTTTTCTTCTTCATGGTTATATGAATTACAGAATGGATGTTCAACATGTTCATTCACAGTCGTAACTTCATCCTCATTATTATCAACAACATCTTCCTCGGCAGCGGTTGTTTCATCATCAAAATTCGGGTATTGACCAATATCAAAATCATTACACGCAGAGTCTGTTTTGTCTTCTGAAACATCATCAAAATCTGAGTATTGACCAAGATCAAAGTCCGGATATTGACCAAGATCAAATTTCGAATACTGACTAGTACTCACAATTTTTTATGTTTGCTCATAATCGTCTAACTGGTCAATACGAAAATCAAAATTTGGTGCTGAAAGTTTATTGGGATTTGGATTAGGAAAATGTTGTGGGTTTTGAGATTGCGTTGGTATTGGAAATATGGTGAAACAAAATTTTCTTGGTGATGAAATTGTTGTGGAACCATTAAATTTTGAGGTTGATAACAACGTTGTACATTGTGAACACTATAAACTAGGGTTGAAGAACTTAGTTGATTACTACCCGCTACTGACCCAACTTCACTACTTCTAGGTTCAACAACATACAATGTAACATCATCTTCTTGCGAAACACTAATGTAAGCAATGAATCGTTCAACATATTCATTGTCGGTTAACAAATAAACTTTGCCTTTTCTCTTATAAGATAGCCTAAATCCACTTAGAGGCTCTAAATTCAATTTCTTTGCAACACGTAACATTAGAGTTTCATAAGTTAACTTTTTTAATGACAGTTTTAGTTGAAAATTCATGGGTAAAGGCATATATTGTAAAACACCATGAACATTCTCCCATGACCCTCCAAAACACAAATCTATCCAAACATGATCAACATTAGATGATTTCATTCTGCAAATTGTAAATTAATTTACTAAACAAATGAGCTATAAACTACATATCATCACTAACTTAGAGAAAAACATATCTTTATTAAGTTGATAGTTGATAATTTGGGAGAGAAATCATTGAAAAATTATATAGAAATAAAATTATATAAAAAAAATTAGAGATGGGGAAGGATGTCGTTGGATATAAGAACAGATGTCGCCGGAGAGAGTGATAGATTGAGATGGAATGAGTTGCGATTTAGGGATTTAGGTTATGAGTTGCTGCTGCTGCGTAGTTATATACCCAAAACATTTGTGATGCGAAAATAAAACATGTTGCAAATTAAATACGTGTTGCGAATTCGAAATCGAGTTGCAAAAACAAAATTTGCGTTGCGAATTCAAAAATCTAGTTGCGAATTTGGAAATCGCGTTGCGAATTTGGAAATTGTGTTGCGAAATTGGAGTTCGCGTTGTGAATTTGTTGCTCATTTTCGCAAATCCAAAAAAAGTTTGTTAAAATCGTATATTAGAAGGCATTTTCGGTCACTGAAGTTATTTTCTCTTCAACATATTATAATTCAATTGTTTTCTCCCTTTTTCTTAAAAAAAATTACAACCCCATGTTCTCAGCAAAATGTCTGACATAATATAAGTGAGATTTTTTAATTCTCAATACAGTCTAATCTGGGGATTATTTCTCTATCTAGGGTGAATTGCACAGTATCAATTTAAATACGCCAAGTGTTCTACGCGTCTTCAAGCTAAGTATGAAGACTCCAAAACTGTATAGCGTCTTCAAATAAATGAAGAAGACTCCACGATTGTATGGCGTCTTCAGGCAAATAGAGAAGACTCCAAAAGTGCACAACATCTTTAGACTAATAAGAAGCACTACTTAGAGAAATAATATGATGTCTTATATGAGAAAATAATTTTTTCCACAACCTTATATGGGCGAGGAAGCCCTTACTTAGGCCTACCTCCTCCCCTGAAGATACGAGTGCATGCGTGCATGCACGCCTTTCACTCTATGCAGATAACAGCATCCTATCGTCCAAAGGCCCAATGCAGCGATGATTTCAAACTAATGGGGCTCAACTATAAATGTATATATCCTAATATAAAGACAAATTATTGTATACATGCATACATACATACATAAATACATACATACATACATACATGCATACATACACACACACACACACACACACACACACACACACACACACACACACACACACACACACACACAAACACACACACACACACACACACACACACACACACACACACACACACACACACACACACACACACACACACACACACACACACACACACACACACACACACACACACACACACACACACACACACACACACACACACACACACACACACACACACACATACATATATGTGTTTACATTTAATATTATTCAATGATGCACTACAACAAAACTGATATGTAGCGGCATTTTTAGCGGTGTTTGGAGAGAAAACGCCATAAAAGTTAAACATATAGCAGCGTTTACAATCGTAGCGCCACAAATTGATACTTTAGCGACGTTTGTTGTAAAAACGCTATAATATATTTGACATTTAGCGGCGTTTTTACAAAAAATGCCGTAATAGGGTGGTTTATTACGATGTTTGTTAAAACAATGACGCAATAGAGTGGTAAATTAGCGGAGTTTATACCATAAACGCAATAATAGTTTAACATATAGTGGCGTTTTAGCTAAAACGCTGCAATAGATCGGTAAATTAGTGGCGTTTATACCACAAACGCCGTAATAGATTACAGATATAGTGACATTTATTCTTAAAACGCCGCAATAGTGATAATAAATAATGGCATTTTTAAATAAACGCCGCAATAGTGTTAATCAATAGTGGTGTTTTTAGAAAAACGCCGCAATAGTTTTAATCAATAGTGGCATTTTTTTAACAAACGCCACAATAGTGTAATCAATAGTGGCGTTTTTTTGTATAAACGCCGAAAAATGTTAAATATATAGTCCTCTTTTTCTCCTGTCTGAACCCTAAAATCAATTAAACTCTTATTCCCTCAAAGCTTCTTCTCTGGAACAACAATAGCTCTCAAACGATTCCTACCGACGTCGTCGTTTGTATGTCCCGGCGACCAAATCGGGCCTCTCATCGACGAACTATAACACAACTGCACGGTTTAATCCCTCTTATCATTAATGATCTTTTTCATTTTTTTGGTCTTCTGAAAATGGGGAAAACCCAAAAAGCTAACGTATTCGAGAAAAAAAGAGCAGGTATTGCCTTGAGTAAGAGAAATTATCATCGACGGAATGTCTAAGTGGCGTATTTGCTCTGATGATGGATCAAATTATCGTTGGGAGGATATCGGTCTGGTCTTACCGTCGAAACTGGATGATGACCCGAAAGGAACTCTTATTGCTCCATACCCTTCCATGGCCGATCTCCTTCTTGAAGTTAATAATATATGCATCTTTCAACCACTATAATTTCTTTTTCTACGCTCAATCAAATTTCATAGATTGTATGCATATAGGATCTTTGAAGCTTATTGAGAATGATGATAGAGGAGTGGGTAAATACTCGATGTTTAGAACTAAATTTGATAACTCTGTGGCGTTGAAAGAATCTTCAATTGCAAAAGCAGTATCTATCCTCAATGAAGATGTAGTTGCCTCTACTGTTACTCCAAGTAAACATTTATATCATCTATTTAAATTTATTTTAATTTTTATTTAGTTCGCAAGCCACCTACAATCAAGTTTCATATTGTAGGTGAAAGGTCGTTATCTGTTTCAAGTGAAGCACTGAAGCGCGCAAGGACTCTTCTTGGTGAACCGGAGGTAGGAGATTTATTTGGTGAAATGGATGAAGAGTTTCTTTATATAGAGTTTACACGGAGGAAAAACTTAACGATACGTCGTCAAACAAGGAAAACAACTTTCCTACGTCTTTTCCATACGAATGAGCACAACTAAATTCTACTGAACAATATGGTGAAGACTGTTTATGCATAATTTTAATGTTTCTAACTTGTAATGTATTTTGTTGCTAAGTATTTTTATGCATAGCTTATGACTTAATTAAAATGTATGGTTGTTGTTAATATGTAAAATCAACTAATGTTTCTCCATATAATGTTTATACATATATCAGTCAATTTAGTTTATGTACATTAGAAATGAAATATGTAAAATCAACTAATATTATCTAAATAAAAGGTAATTAGCGGCGTTTGTATCTAGAAACGGCGCTAAAGGTACGTACTTTAGTGGCGTTTTTATACAAACGCCGCTATAAAATAGTACGTTAGTGGCATTTTTATACAAATGCCGCTATATACTAGTACTTTAGTGGTGTTTCTATACAAACGCCGCTATATACTCATACTTTAGTGGCGTTTTGAATCTAAATGCTGCTATAAACTCGTACTTTAGTGGCGTTTTGAATGAAAACACCGCTAAAGACTCGTACTTTAGAAGCGTTTTTATATAAATGTCGCTATAGACTAGTACTTTAGTGGCGTTTTTATACAAATGCTGCTATAGACTCATACCCTTAGTGGCGTTTTTAGATAAACGCCACATAGATATAATATTTTGTGGCATTTTTTAAGATAAACACCGCAATAGATATAATATTTTACGGCATTTTTATAAAAATGCCGCTATAGGCTAGGGCAGTAACGACTTGTAGAATTGTCAATTAGCGGTGTTTGGTTTACAAACGCCGCAAAGTATTATAAAAACCCCAAAATCAAATTTCTTGCCCGAGCCCTAATTTCTTTCTCACCATCATTCAGCCAAGCGTTCTGGATCCCCTTTCAGTGTCATTTCAGCAACTCCGCCTTGCCCTCCATCATCGGTTCATTTTCTTTCTTCCGTAGCCACAAGCAGCCAGAGACCCAGAGCCACCCAAACCAACGCCATTACATTTACACCAGGTACTCTCTAAATCTCTTCTTTGCACTGAAATAAAAATGGGTATTGATTTAGCATCTTATGTTTAGGATTTCTCATGCTTTTATGTAATGAAATTTTGAGTTTAAACATATAATGTTTGGTTCTCCGTTACGGACGTATGGTCCCCATTTATTATTTTGAATGTATGTTTGAGTATAAACATTTTGACCGATTGTTTCTGGAGATAAATGAATGGACAGCCAATTTTTTGAGCGATTTTAATTTGTTTCATGATGTCGTTTGGTAGTCAGGAAAGAAATATGTCCATTTTGAGGGTCGATGCTAGGAAATTAGAATTGATTGGACTGTGTTGCATTTAGAATTTTATTTTTCTTAAGTAGAACACTATTTAAATGTTATTATTATTTGAAACATTCATCGATTCCACGAAATAACTCGATGCAAGCCGAGCCAACCACGTATAACAGTGCACTCATTATCGACCTTCTTTCGAGTTTGGTCACCACATCTTCTGCAGTTAGGTCCTTCACTTGAGAAGTAGTCAGAGAATGTAATTGTTATCACATATTTGTTTTGTGTACTATATTGGTATACCTTGGTTTTACTCCAAACTTTAGCGTTTAGGTAGTTCATTTTACAGGGCTGAACTCGTTTAGTTACCTGCACTGACTGCACTATGTTAATTTCTTACAATGTTTAATTCATTTTCGGAAACAAACATCATCAAGATAGTCTTGTCTCAACTCTCCCCGTAATATATTAATTTACTCATCTTAATTCTACTTAATCTATTAATTTACTCATTTTGGGTAGAAATTAAGACAGCCGTTGCCTCTACCTATTTTGTGGACCTTAGAACACGAAAAGAATAAATAAATAAACATAAGTGGCTGTCATATTTGGTAGTTCGATCCAAGGACCACCATGCCCTTTCCTTGGTCTGTACACGAGCAGAAAAGAACTATAAATTTAAAAATTAAGCTTGCATTTGTGCTAAAAACCAATATACATATAAACGCTACCATAAGAAACTTCCATTGCTCTTACTCACCTTCCGATGAGGAAAAATAATAAGGTTTAGCATTTTGTTTACCAAACAAAATTGTTGCTAAGTGTGTTGAAGGATTCTAGTATGCAAGGAATTCTGTATTTTTTTATATATGTATTTTGTTCTCCGTATTTCTTGTTTTTCCCAATATTCTGCATCGAATCAGTTGAGTAACCTACAAGCTTTTTTGCAGATAACGGGTGGACTTCCCCTTTCAAGCTCATACTTGTTGAGTGGTTCAAAGTCGATAAAGTCATAGATAAAAGTGCACTGCATCCAAAGTCAGAAGTTCAGGTATTGTTATGCATCCAAAGTTAACATGAAGTTCACTTTTTAGCTTACTGATTTCATCAAAGTAATCTCTTGTTATGATAATGTCACCAACATAAACGGTAAGGATAACATTGTTACCTTTTGATGAAACCTTCTAGAACAATGTGTGATCTAATAGCACTGACCGTATCCGTAGTTAATTACACCTTTGTTAGACCTTTTAAACCATGTACGACAAGACTGTTTTAGGTCATACAATGACTTATGTTTTAGGTAAATTCCATTTGACCGGATAACTCTGTAAACTATGACTTATTGGCTAGCTAAATTCAAATAGGTTATGAAAGAATTGATCTATTCCAGTAATTGCTATGTAATGAATATGAAGCATATACACCTTTGGACTATTGGGTTGGGTGACATTATATTAATAGGATTACGAACCTAGAAATATTAAATAACTGAAGAGAAAGCATAACATGTGAAACCTAACATAAAATAAATGGCATGAACTCGAAAGCCCACATGTAATTATGAACTGAACTTTCCTATTGTTACGAAACAATTTAGTTTATTTCTCGCCAGAGATTATTCATTTTTCATTTAACCAGTTCCTTTTTTAAATGTTATGAATCTAAATTTAAGAAATTTTGGTTTTCATTTAAATGTTAAAATTAGTTCTTTATTTCTTTATTCATTTATCATTTAACCAGTTCTTTAGTTATTTATTCATTTTTCATCATGTTATCAAGGTTAAAATTAGTTCTTTAATTTTCAATCTCTGAGAATTTTATGTACCATTTCTGCATAAGTTCAATATATATAAAAGTTACCGGGGAATTGGAGTATAGTGTATAATATTGGCATGTGAAGTAGTAGATTATGTAGCCGCATGAAATGATCGAGCATGAAATGTTAGGAGCAAAAGAGTATTGTTATCAGCTTAAAAAAATGTTTATCAATTTAAAAGTTCTATAATTTAGGAGTCATTAGTTATATATTATGTTTAAGTATTATGGACTATATCTGATAGTTTAATGCTTCTGTTTAGGTTCTAAAGTTATTTATAATATTAGCAATTAACATTTGAATTTGAAACTCCAGAAATACGAAATGGATAAGAGTTGGATGGATTTCTCAAGGGTAAGTGTCGAATATCGAAATGGGGTCGAAAAAATTCTAAATTTAGCTTTTCTGAATGCAAGCCAAGAGAATATGATTCTTTGCCCTTGTAAGAACTGTGTTAACATTAACTGTCACATTCGTGAAGTTGTGTACGAGCATCTAGTTATTTTTGGATTTGTTCGGGGGTATAGAGAATGGATCTTTCATGGAGAGTTTGTATCAGATAGATATGCTTCCACGAGTTATTCGACTTATCCTGCTCCTTCTCACCATCCAACTTTTAGAGAAGATGACATGGAAGGGATGTTACGAGATGCATTTAATATGCACACTCATCAGTCGTATGTTACAGAAAATTATTTTCAGAATGATGTTAATGATTTCATTGAGATGAGAAGAATTAGAAGTGCTGAAGAGCCAAATGGAGAAGCGGCAAAGTTTTACAAGTTGCTGAATGAAATGAATGAACAACTTTATGAGGGATCAAAGTTTTCAAAGCTTTCTTTCTGCATTCGTCTTTTCCACTTAAAATGCCTGGGAGGGTGGGCTGGTAATTCCTTTACGCAATTGTTGGAGTTACTAGGAGAAGTGTTTCCTTTTGCAAAAATCCCTCAATCATGCAAAGATATGAAGAAAATGATAAAATATTTGGGTCTTGGATATGACAAAATTCATAGTTGTCTGAATGATTGTATGTTATATTGGGGTGATCGAAAAAATCAGGACTCTTGTCATGTATGTGGAAATTCTCGATGGATGATTAGGGAGGCAGAAAATGTTACTGAGGATGAAGCTCAAGCACGATCAAGAAAGAAACCGATTAAAATTCTACGATATTTTCCTCTCATACCTAGACTACAAAGATTGTTTATGTCCTCCAAGACTGTTGAGTCTATGAGGTGGCATCATGATGGTAGAACCGATGATAGATTATTACGGCATCCAGTATATTCTTTAGCTTGGAAGTCATTTGACAACAAGTATCCAAGTTTTGCGAGAGATCCTCGAAATGTCAGGCTCGGTCTTACAACTGATGGGTTTAATCCATTCAAAATCATGAGTACTTCGTATAGTACTTGGCCTGTTGTACTTGTTCCATACAATTTTCCTCCTTGGATTTGCATGAAACAATCATCTTATCCATTATAATCCCCGGCGAGAAAGGCCCCGGAAATGATATTGATATTTACATACAGCCACTAATTACAGAGTTGAAACAGTTATGGGAAGGGGTCGAAACGTACGATGTGTTGACGAAGGAGAACTTTAATTTACGCGCGACTTTATTATGGATAATTAATGATTTTCCCGCGTATGCAAATTTATCGGGTTGGAGTACCAAAGGTCGTTACGCTTGTCCTTGTTGTGCTGTAGAAACATGTTCGAAGTGGTTGGTTAATGGAAAGAAGTTCTCTTATATGGGACATCATCGGTGGTTACCTGATAATCATAGATTTATAAGTCAAAAGAATATGTTTGATGGTGATGAAGAGTTTCGAAATGCTCCTGACCAAACAACCGGCTCTCAAATATTCAGAATGTTGAAAAATATCAATTTTACTTATGGAAAGATGAATCAACCAAGTAGTGCACGATCAAAGAAAAAGGCAAAGCAAGTCAATGAAGAGGTTGAAGTTGACGAACAAACTGATGATGAGTCTGATGAAGAGGATGATCCAAATGAGGTAGACTTATGGAAAAAGAGGAGTATATTTTTCGAGTTGCCTTATTGGAAAATGCAGATTTTGAGACATAATCTTGATGTAATGCATATTGAAAAGAATGTTTGTGAGAATATTATCGGGACCATTCTGAATGATGGTAGAAAATCTAAAGATAATCTTAAGATTCGACTTGACTTAGTGGACATGGGAATTCGACATGATCTTCATCCGCAATTACGTCCAAATGGAAGAAATTTCTTACCGCCTTCTATTTTTTCTCTTTCGAAGAAAGAAAAAGAGGTGTTTTGCACGGTGTTGAAGGATATAAAAGTCCCAGATGGGTATGTATCAAACATTTCTCGATGTGTCAGTGTTAAAGATCGAAGACTTTATGGTTTAAAGTCACATGATTATCACATATTAATGTAAGATTTACTGCTAGTAGCTGTTCGTGGTTGCATGTCAAGTAAGGTAACGTCTTGTATCATTGAACTTTCTAATATAATAAAAGCCATATGTGGGAAAGTTCTAATGGTTGAAGAACTTGATAAACTACAAGATCGAGTCGCATTGACTTTATGCAACTTGGAGAATATATTTCCACCTTCATTCTTCACAATTATGGTGCATCTGCTAATTCATCTTCCTCACGAAGCAAGAGTTGGTGGTCCAATTTTCTATCGATGGATGTACCCTATAGAGAGGTGTTATTTGAATATCACATTTCAAATTACTACTAATTATACCTCTCACTCAAATGTATTTACATAGTATGTTATTTTGTGTATAGGTTCTTGGGCAAGTTGAAGTCTTATTGTCGTAATAAGCGTTATCCGGAAGGATCAATTGCTGAAGGGTATTTGGCAGATGAATGTATGACATTTTGCTCTAGATATTTGGAAGATGTTGAAACAAGATGGAATAGACCAAATCGAAATGATGTGTTAAGTACTGATGACTTACCTCAACATTATTTCTTTGGAAGTTATGGTCAACCATTAGGGAAAGTTGAAATTGCACACTTAGATGGCACGTCTTGGGTACAAGCACACCGATATGTTCTTTTCCATCACGATTCAATAGATCCCTTTCGCACGTAAGTCTTTTGGACCCAATCCTAATGAAATCTCTTTATCTTTTATATTTATCAATTTTTAACGAAATAATATTCTTTATAGTGAGTTTAAAGAAGTATTAAGATCTCGAGCACGCTCCTGAAGATTAAATCAGCGAGAGCTACATAAGTTATTCATAGAAACTTTTCATGAATGGTTAGGCCAGACGGTAAGCAACTAAATCTTACGGAACACTTATAAATTATATACGTCTTATTTTTATATTGACGTCAATGCAAATTAATTCACCATTCATGTGTAATAGGTTTGGAGTGGGAGATAAGTTAGTGAAGAAGTTAAATGGCTTTCTCAAGGTCCGAATAGAATAGTTAAAAGATATAATGCCTTCCTCATTAATGGGTTCAGGTTCCACACGAAATCTCGTGAAAGATTAAGAAGGACACAAAATTGTGGAGTCGTAGTTACTTCGTCAACTACAAGTTATGCTACTGTAAGGGACAATAATCCGCAGGAGGGAGAGGTCGATTATTATGGAAATCTTACGGACATTATTGAGTTAGATTATTATGAAAAACAAAAGGTTGTGTTGTTTCGGTGTGACTGGGTTGATGTAAACAGATGTATAAAAAGAGATAAATTCGGGTTTACAATGGTGAATTTCTCTCGATTAATTCACACGGGTCAACGTTTGATGGATGAATCATATGTATTTTCTTCTCAAGTGAAACAAGTATTTTATTGTCACTATCCAATGGATGACGGTTGGTATGTTGTGCTTCGAAATACTCCCAGAGACTTGATATACTTCGGGGAAGGAAGTAGAGATGACATTAAAACAAGATCAGAAAGTTTACCTCTACTACCACAAAACTTAGATGAAACTATCAGTAATACAACACAATTTCAATGGGTTCGGGAGGATGTTGATGAAGATATTTATGACAACTGACATTATATAAAACTTTTATGCGATTTTATATCTTTATTTATTTATTTATTTATAATGTTATAACCTTTAACATGTTATCTTTCAATATATTCATTAATTAATTCATTTTTTATTACTCATGTTTGTTTATTATAGATATCATGCCGAGGAGAAAAATAAATAATTTGCGGGTTGTTCGAGCTTCTGAAGACCATGAAGAAAGAAATAACGAGGAATCGAATGCACCTGAGTCTTCCGAAGTTTTGGAAACTATTGAAGAAGACGTAGAAATTCAAAGTATTCTTCGAAACATTATTTACTACTTTGTTCATTTTCAAAACTAGCATTTAATAATTTCTTATATAGTTGAAAATGCTGGAACGCGCAAGACTCGAGAACGTACAACTTTGAAGGAATTATACCAACTTCCTCCTCGCATCGTGTCAAAGTTTCAAGAAACGATGACGGTCAACCTATTGGCTCAGAATCACGTCTTCTAGCAGGTTACTTAGGCATAGTTGGACGTAATGCGAATCTGTTACCGATCAATTACGAGTCATGGCGTGAAATGCCTAATAGTAACAAAAATCAAGCTTTAGATTTTGTTAAGGTAATAATGTCATTATAATACATACTCTATAGAAATTAAATACTAATTTATACTTACGGTGCACACTTATATGTTGTATAGGAGAAATTTTCTTTAGAGGTCTCTGACGATTATGTGAAGCAAACGTTAGGGAATAGATGGAGGGATCACAAGAGCTCCTTAAAGAAGAAATACTTCAAGAATGATCTCATCCTTGAAGAGAAGTTGCAAACAGTCCCACCAGGAATGCTCAGGTACCAATGGGAAGATGCAGTCAGATTTTGGAGTTCACAAAAAGGACAGGTATGATGTATTTTTCAGAAATAATTGTAACGAATTGTAAATCATCATTAAAACTGGTTGTTTGACATTATAGACCCGAGAGCATATTGGTGTTGCTAGCAGGCAACAACAAAAGTTTACGCACACGGCTGGATCGAAGAGTTTTGCTTGTATAGCTCATGAGGAGGTATTATAGATTATTGAGATATTTTTTTTGTATTCCATGTACATACTAACTCATAGTAATTATATTATGGTACATTGTAGGAAAATACATCCGGTTCTAAAGTTGGTCGAATCCAACTCTTTGACATGACACATACGAAGAAGGATGGCACTCCTATGACTGCTGACGCTGCAGAAATTATGGTACGTTTTTTGGGTAGATGTTTTAAATTTACCTGACTTTATTTATATTTGTACCATGACATTTTTTATTTTAATTAATTATTCACCTTATTAGGAAAAATTGAGGGAGAAAAAGGCGGAGTATCATGTTACTGCTTCGAGTCAAGGTATTGTTAATGATGATGACATTGAAAACCAAGCTATTAATGACGTTTTGGGTCCTGAAAGATATGGTCAGGTTCGCTGTCAAGGATCATTCGTTACTCCCACCAAATATTTTGGATCCAGTTCATCACAGTACATGTCATCACAGTCTCAATCTTCCCACCAAGAAGTTTGTCGTTTAAAAGAAAAGTTGGCTGAGATGGATCAACAAATGGCTAACTTGAAAGCGGAAAATGAAGCAAGGGAAGCAGAGAGAGCAGCAGCAGAAGCAACCAGAGCAGCAGCGGAAGCAGAGAAAGAAGTTGCGGCAGTACAGAGAGAAGCAACATATCAGCAGAGATGTGAAGAATTTGAAAAACGACTCAATGATATGATGCTGATGATTCAGAAAACGCAACCTCAGAATTCATCATCGTAGTCTCATTTATGTTATGAGCATTCTACTGAACCTTCTGTAACTGAACTTATATTACGTTAATGAAAACTTTTATTTATTATATTGGATTTGATGTTGTTTCTTATGAATATAGAGTTTGAAATTATTATTGTTTTGTTTGTTGGAAAATGGAATAGGTTGAAAAAACAGTTTTGGGGTAATCAAGCATAATTTTTAGGATTGTTAAATTCTGTGTTATTTAGCGGCGTTTGTAAAAAAACCGTCGTAATATACCATACATTTAGTGGCGTTTTTATCCTAGAAACGCCGCTATATACAGACATGTACCGGCGTTTTTAGCAGAAACGCCGCAAAACTTCAACACCTACTGCGGCGTTTTAACAAAATACGCCGCTAAACATCATAACATATTACGACGTTTGTCTGAGAAACGCTGCTAAATATTAACACCTATTGCGGCGTTTTTATGACAAACGTCGCTAAATATCAACACCTTTTGCGGTGTTTTTATAACAAACGCCACTAAATATCAACACCTATTGCGACGTTTTTCACACAAACGCCGCTAAATATCAATACCTAATTTTCAACGGTGATTTTTGCGGCGTTTGTCTTAATGCCGCATGTGTTTTTAGCGGCGTTTATAAACGCCAAGGTAAAAAAAAGCCGCAAAGCCTGTTTTGTTGTAGTGATGTTTGTGTTGTCATGGATTCATGATCAATCATCATCACCCATGAGTCAAGGCAGTGTAGGTGAGAGATATTGTCCGTCTCTATGGCCTATACAAATTAGTAATTTATCTAACAGACTTTAAACATTTTTCGATTTAAATCATTTTAAAATTCACTTCATTGCGCAAATGTTAGATGTAGGGTTGAGAAAACTGAGAGTTTTACCCTCTGGAACTAAAAGTGAGTGTTGGTCCCAGAAAATTTAATGCAATAATAAAACCACAAAAACAAAGACATAGGGATTGGCGGAGTAGTCGACATCAGAATCAATTCCGACCCCTTTGATGTGCATGAAACTTTCGGAAGAGGACCAACGAGTGGTTAATTAAATTGGGTTCCAATCTTATTGAGGCTGCTAACATCTCTTGGCCATCCCGCCCTTTGGATCAGGGTTCAGACACTGTACATATATGTTAACTTTGGACCACGCAAGGCCGCAGTTAAAAATAACTTTCTGCTGTATGAAGGTCGCAGATGTCTGGACGAGGCTTGTATTGGACCACCCTGAGCGTGGTCGGGTTCTCACATCCTCCCCAGGCCAGGTTCAATTAGATGCAAAATCTTACGCATTCTTGTATGCCGTGAAAATGGTTTATGTACGTTTTTAGAAATATGGGTAAGGTGCCTAACCGGTCCCATATGGCCTGAACTGGGAAGAATGATCGGCCCAATAAGATTAAAGTTGACGAAACCGTTTAGTGGTGGTTCAAACAAAAATTGTCTTTTAAAAAACTCATCAAGAGATAGAATTATAATTGGTCATTTTAGGTTAAATATAACTGAATATATTTAAATTTTAGATCAAAAACAAGCTCGAAAACATTTTATGCTTAGGGAATATTAGAGCATTGACATCTAAATTTAATATATATATTTACAATGAAAAATTAATACTTTTAAAGGAATCAAATGTTGTCACATTTTATAAAATAAATGAACCATTAAAAAAAGATGTCAGCCATAATAATTATAAGTATAAAATAAATAAATAAATAAATAAATAAATAATTGAATCAATAATGGCAATTAATGCTAAATTGAATCAATAAAATTTAAAATAATCTAAATAAGAAATTACAATAAAATGACCCAAGGTAGTGTAGATCTAATGTTGTATCATTCGACAATTGATCTAGTTTTTCCGGTCATCCGATCAAAGCAAAGTCGAAGTATATTCCTCCTTTAGTCCTTTTGTGTTTCCCTATCATTCGAATTCATGGAGCACCATCCCGAGTATCGACGACCGAGAGCTAAACTTTCTTTTCTCTTTCCTTTTTATAATTTGTAATGTGCTATATATTTTTATAATTTTTAAATGATTTTATTTTTTTTATAATTATATGTATATATTCTTATAATTTTACAACTTTTCATAATAGTTATTATATTTAATTTAATGCTTCTTATGTTTTTAAAATACATATTTAAAATTAATCTCCCTAATGTGTATCCAATTAAACCCTTAACATAAAATAATCATTTAATCCGCTATGTGCATAAATACAACCATTGTAATAATTCATTAGTTACATTAATAAAAAGTAACGATTGACATGATTAACATTATAAAAGGTTTGATTAATAATTTTTTTAATTATAATGAATGTAATTTTTTAACTGCAATATTGTTTTTAAGTCAGTGTATTAATGTTGTACACTTGTAACATTTTACTTGTATTATTGATTTTCGTTAATTCGAAGTTATTCGGTGCTTGATTTTATATTCATACTTCTTGGAAATACCATTTAGCAACCTTTTTGGCCTATTTACCTATTTCAATAAAATCATATTTGTCGTGAAAAAAAAGGGATGATCGTCATTATATATAGATTTTATTTAACCAGCGGCTTGCTTATTCGAACCGTGGGGTTAAAAGTCAAAATAAATTGTACGTGCAAAAAGGTTAGAAATCTTATATCTAAGCTCAACGGGACAAAATTATATATATTTATATTATGTTTATCATTTTTTCCAGTTATGTTTTGATGTATAAAATTATCATACCCACATTTAATCGATTTATTAATAAAATATAAAGCATCAAAACTCCCTAAAAAATCAACTTAATCACAGTCAACCTCATAGTCTTTTTTAGCATCTTACTGAAAACGTAAACGAAATATGTATAGTGATCCCCGTCAATCTTGAAAGGTTTCAGGGCACCAGCATTACGTATACAAGCGACCAGAATTTTATCTACACGGAGTCATTGACTGAATTTAACCTAAAAAAAATTAAAGAGTTTCCGGCAGTTATATATCGTATGTAACAAAGATCCCCAAAGCTCAGCATGTGCGATAATGTCGTAAGAAAATAGGAGGACTCAAACCAGCTTGCAGTAATTTCTCATGCATAAATTAGATCAAAAGGTGGCAAATAAATACATTCCAGTCAAAGTCAACTAAATTAAGTAAACCCCCTCCAAGCCCCTAAAGTTTTGGCTTGCGATATACAAATATACTTAAAAAATAATGGAAGCTGGTAATTAAATTTACAGTTATAGTTTGATGGTGGCCATCATGTGCAGTAACCAAGGAAGCACGCAGGGTTTCCTTAAGAATCCAATTAAGAGAAGATGCTTGAGAGTTTTTCAAGAAATCTCTCTGCCCATTTGAATATCAAAATGTTGCTAAGAATTTGAATGTTCTTTGCTTCATCTCCACTTCAGCTTTTGTTATCCAATGCCAAAAGTAAACGAAACGGACTTGTATAAGCCTAACACCTCTGGTTTTTCTTCAACCTTTTGCCTTCTCGACACATTCTTCACCGTTTCTTTTTAGTTTTGATTTTCTCATAAACTTCAACGAGGATAAAGGAAATATTAGAAGGAAAAAATGATGTTGGCCTTCAGCAATATGTTTAGATGCCATAGACTGATACAGAACCCGGTTCGGTTGTTGCTTAGGAGCTGGCACAAAGAACCAATTCCAGTGTCCTGGGAAAAGCCCGAAATCGGATGGACTAAATTAAACTTTGATGGATCTTGTAAGGGTAGAGGAGGGAAAGGAAGCATTGGAGGGATCATCAGGAACCACAAGGCTGAATTCTTACTCGGCTATGCTGAATCCATAGGGAGAACCACTAGCACTATCGCCGAACTATCTGCGTTACGAAGAGGCCTCGAGTTGGTATTGGAAAATGGTTGGACCGATCTATGGCTCGAAGGCGATGCCAGGACATTGATTGATGTCATTGTCCGTAGGAGGCAGGTTAAATGTGCCGAACTACAGAGATATGTTAGCCACATAAACTTTATCATACCGGAGCTTAACAATTGCGTCCTGACTCATATCTATAGGGAAGGCAATAAAGCTGCCGATAAGTTTGCTCAAATCGGACATCAGCTAGAGAAGCCTCGAATTTGGTGGCACATTCCTCCGAATGAAGTTTTACGTATTGTGGAGGAAGACGCTGAGGGTAAGATGATTCTTCGCAGACGATAAACCAATTCTATGTATAATAAATTTGTACATTTAACTATTTGTTGGTTCCTCAAATTTTCTTCTTGTCAAATATGCTAAATTGAGTCAATGTATCCCCTTTTCCACATGTAACTTCACTGTATTTATATATATAATCAAATTTAGGTTTTAATGCCAAAAATAAAATCAGGTGTTATTATCCAAGGTTGGTTCTTATTCCTGAAAAAGCTGGTCCATGGAGGCATGCTGTGAATGGAGAATTATGAAATTATGAGATTTGAGTTTGAAGTTTGAACCTACCATTCAAGTGGTCCGTACATGGAAGCTGAATTTGTAATAAAGAAAATCATGGTAGACAAGACAATGAATTCGATAGTTGGAACAGGGTTAAAGGTAGTACAAAATTTATGGTTCCATTACAATATTTAAATAAAATTAGGCCTCAACAGGACTTCCGACCAAATCAGTTTCTTATCTACTCAGTAGTTTGCCTTCTATGGTGGCCTGAGCTAGTTCTGGAGCAAATGCATATCAGGAGTCAAGATTCAAGAGAATTATAAATACTCCAGGTTTTGTCTCTCTTTGTTGATTAGCCTTCCTAGATTTTTTCTCCAATATTTGGGAAATTAATACCAAGTGCAAACTACACAACTAGTCTTCTGATTTGATGACTACCCCAATACCATTAATTGGTGTCGAAATCAAGCAGCACGCTAGATTAGAATCATATATAAAGGGCCTCTTTGGTCTATCGAGTATCTCATTATATGAATTAAGTTTCAAGGTTGTTTTACATGGATATTGCATTACTTCATGTTTGTTCCCATATTTTATGATTCCCCCTTCAATCAAAATGAACGAATTACATACATGCACACAAATACAGACAGACAGACAGCAAACATCCATCTCCTTGAACCCCTATATCAACCTATTCCTGTATCCTTTAAAATTAATGTTTGTGTTGCAGGATTGTTGTAGATATTCCTGAGGGACATGATGCTACCAAAGGCATTACCTTTGCCATTGATCTATTTCTTACAGCTGAATCATTTTCAGGAAATAGAGAATCAAATTCATTTAAACCTATAACATCTCTAATACACAGTTTTACTTTTATATTTAATGCCAAAACACACAATTAGGTGGAATAATCAGACGCCAGTATCGGGCTTAGTCGAATGGATAATGGATACATTATTTTGGACGCTTACAAGGACCATTATTTGGTACTATTGTCTTTTTAATAGTTATATTACATAAACCATTAATTATTGCTGTTAAGTTGATAATTTGACGTTTTAAATACTGGTTGAGGTGATTTCTTTTTAATGGGAAAAAGGAGGCCGAGGCCAGTACATCAATGTTTGATGCGTTGGTAAGGAGGTCCAGAGACATCTTTCGCAAGAATTCCTTGAAGACCGATCCCTAACAAGAAAAAGTCTGCGTAGATCGCTAACTCAAAACTCAAAACGAAGAAGAAGAAAACAATTCCGATCCCTAATATGGAAGGGTAACTAAGCTTTAAATGTCGGAAGGCTAGGCTAGGTAGAAGAATTATGCATTCTCCTCTTTATCATTTTTCCGTTTCTCGTTGTTTAACTCGATAACTATCAAAGTGACGAGAATTTTGAAATGATTTGTGGTGCAGTATGGTGAGTAGTGACTGCGTGTATCTATGGCTTGGCTTTAAGCTCTAGGCTGTTTCAGATATTGATTTGATTGGAGACATATGGTCTATTGGGGATAATAGGAAAAAGAAAAAGATTTAATTACTTCTGGGCATACTTATTTACCCAACTGAAGAGGGCTGAGCCCATTAATCTCCACAGAAAACAGGACTTTGTTCACCACGAAAACAACTGATTTTTTACTTGTTTAAATGGCACCTGTAATACGGTTTGAATGCTTATAAATATATTTTTTTTATTAATTTAGAGTTATTACAAAATAATATCTATTTAAAATTTTCTTAATCAATTGATAATGCACTTCTATTTCATGGTCGCAACTGCTCAAATCGATGATATATATAAAGAACAACATTCCTTTCTTATAATTGATAAAATTTTATGAGTTTAAATACTTAAATTCACGTTCTCATTGCTTTACTTATTCAATATCGGATAGCACACGACATGCTCGAAATTGACCCATATTCCTGTAATTAAGAAATCAAATGGCTTAGCGTTAGCATTATATAAAACTAAAGTTGATATCAGAAAACAAAACATTATTCCATGATCCATACAGTGCAAACAACTAATGATTAAGGAGCCCCAATCGTCAAGTGTATATCGGTTGACATTATAAGCGTCATCTTCTTGCCGTGAAATAAAGTTTGTCTTCGACTTGAATGGATTTGCAAATAGGGTGTTAATAATGTCCTACTCATCCCTCCCGCCGATACTTTTAACTTTTGGAAACTCCCTATTGGTCCATTCCTGTCTTTCTCTTATAAGTGAACAAATAAGAATTCAACAGCATACGGCCTAGCTTTCAACAAACAATAGCCATAGAGTAGAGACTCAGACAAGGGCTGTTCATACTTAGAAAACGAAATTAAGACGGTATTTCTTTTTTACTTTTAATACGTAATGTAAATGGAGAAAACTACAGAATCTGGATTGAACTTTGCCTTCGTCAATGAAGTAAAGCTTGAAGCAATCATCGGTTAAGGTTACAGCAAATCCTTTTAACCCCTCACAACCCAGAAATCAACATCCCAATAAAGTGAATTATTGTTAGTAAAAAATCCCATCTTTTTTAAAATAAAAAAAGTAAACAAACGGATAATAATTTACATGGTCTCTCATTTGCTTTTCTAACCCCCTCACATTTTCTTACACTCACTGTCATTTAAAAAGCAACAAAAAGAAAAACATGAAAAAAACACAGGCAAGTTAAGACAGAAACCCACTTTAGAGAGCGTAGTCGGTTGTTCAAAATGTTTGAAAGAACAAAATTTCTTCGGGCGGTCGAGAAAATGGAAACGCCACAATGTGGTTGTCCTTTGCTATGGCGCTGGTCGGCTCATTCCCCATAGTCAAACAAGAACCCTACCCTACCTTATATACCTCACTTAATCGACACGTTGACCCTTAAATACCATATTTAGATTTTTGGGTAAAATACACAAATGATATATGGATGAGTGTAGAGTGTATGATGCACACTGAAACACAACACTAATGCAACACATTAACTATAGCAAAATAGAGTTTTAGCGGCGTTTTTTTAGTCTTATAGCGGCGTTTTTAAGCGCCGCTAAAAGTATTTGTGGCGATAGAAAAAACGCCGTAAGAAGCGCCAGCAATATCAACGCCGCTAAAGTTAGCGGCGTTTGAGAACAAAAAACGCCGTAATAGCTCAATATCAATTACGGCGTTTTTTGAACAAACGCCGGAAAAGGTCGATATCTATAGCGGCGTTTCTAGAAAAAAACGCCGCAAAATGTCAGATCTATAGCGGCGTTTCTTGATACAAACGCCGCAAAAGAGCAGACCTATACTGGCGTTTTTAGAACAAACGCCGCAAAAGGTCAGACCTATAGCGGCGTTTTTGGACACAAACGCTGCAAAATGTCAGACCTATAACGGCGTTTTTGAACACAAACGCCGCAAAAAGTCAGACTTATAGCGGCGTTTTTGGATACAAACGCCGCTAATTACCTTTCTTTAGCTTTATCTAATTAACAACAACCATACATTTTAATTAAGACAAAAAACATAAAGAAAAATACTTAACAACAAAATAAATTAAAGTTTTTTTTATGGAAAGAGAACCTTAAAAGACATTAAAGTACAAATGAGTTACAATTAAACCTCAAAGTGTAGATATACATGGATTTATTGTTCGATACATCCTCAATTTCACTAGCGTCATCATCATAACCTCCAGATATGCCTTCTAAAGCTACTTTGTTTCCCACTTCATTGGAATTTGTCATATTCATCGTCTTGACATCTTATTTGAAAGTATCATTTGACAATGAATGATCTCTCCTCAATAGATTAAAAACAAATGGGAAACGTTGTGCCAGTCTATTGAAGAAGCCGCTTTTTGTTGAAGTTTGTTCTTCAAGATTACTGCAATTATAATAATTTAGATGAGACTAAGAAGAAAATGAAACAACCAGCAGAACTTGCATTCATAACCTACATGTGAGTGATTGAGAACTGAAAAAAGATGTTGCAACAAACAACAAAAACAGGAAGGCAGGAACCATGAAAACTAAAATATATTCTACATAAGAATGTAAAAAATGTCATCATAAAGAAAAAATTTAATAATGTATTGGTTGCCATCTTACTTATAGAAGTTAGAATTCTTACCCCAAGATAACAACTGTTGTGACTAGAAGGTTGGGCTCCAGCTTAGGATCATGAAATACATATATAATAATGTCCTTTGTGTACTCTGTAGTTTGACGGAATATACGCAAAAAGGCTTGCAAATCGTCATCGCTGATAACATTAGAACTTGCATGCATAAGATTTTATTCTCTAGATTTAGTCTGACACATATATCTTCAAGTATTAATATTTTATCTTCTACTCATACCGCTTCTGGTGCTTCAAAACCCTTTCAGACTTCTTCAATGCCTTATTACAATGTGATGTAACATGAGGCAGAAGATAGACCAGTTATCAAGAACCAACAACATGCAGTTAATATTAACACCATTGCCTAGAGGACAAGTTTCTATTTTACAGAAACTGTTACATTATCATAGCAGTAGCCTAGATTTAAATAATTTAGATACTTCTTTAACCACAAACATCAAATCATCCAATAGGTAACTGCAATGGACAGGCATGTAAAACAACATAACAGAAAATACATAAAAGCAGAAGGAGAAAAAAATACCCATAACTAATATTTGGAGGTAGAGGCATATTTTCAATAGTCATCTGCTGCTTCAACCTTTCTTGAGCTTCATATTCCTTATATATAGCATCAAAGATGATAAACAGGAAGATACAGAAAAAAACCAGTTAAAATGACAGACTGAGGGAACCATGGTTTACTAAGATTAATTAGACTATTTACAAGCAGAAAAAGGAAGCATAACTTGCCTTCAGATCAAAAGAAAACTTATTTTGCCCAAAGTTGACATGAACCCTGCACATTTTGAAATAAATAAAAAAGCTCATTAGAAAAACTTGAAATATCATAATTGCATGATGATGAAACTATGTAATAAATATCAATGCAAGTAGTAAGGAAAAACCAAAGTAGATAAGATATATCGTAATTGCATTTTAGGTGTTTTTAACAACCAAAGCAGCATATCATCACCAGAAATGCCAACCTACTAGCATACCGAATGAGAAGAGTTTGTTTGATTTTTCAAATAACAGAATCACTATAAACATCATTTGCAAATTGCATATAAAAGTCACATCCATAACACATACTTCTGCCACTTTTGCATTAATCACAAAATTTCCCCTCGGACATATAGCCTAATTATAACATTCCAAAGCCAAGTTTTTTGAAAATATACATGACATTATTAACGGAGTAGGACAATATTGTGTTATATTTGATTTAAACATAGCGCACCAATTGCCCAAGGATATGACTGTAAACTAGCTTAGCAGAGTCTGGCAAAAGCCTACTACACTTCAGCTTGATAATTTATTAACTTGCTCAAGCCACATTTAACCTATGTTCAGATCTGAAAATTTTATATTGAAGCCATATAAACCGACTCTGGCACTGTCACTATCATGAAATAAGTTTGAATAACCTCAGGCAACTTTTAGCTTATTTTACCCCTTAAAGTAATTTTACAAGGCCAAACAATATGTTGGAAAATGGCAGGAAAAAAGGTGTCATAACTAACCCATCACTTCTCATTCATTATAGACAAACCTCAATGTATCAATTAAATGCAACTGAAGAGGAAGGAATAGAGAGAAATGGCATATCCATTATTCCTATATTTCGCCAAATGCAAATATGGGTACGTTATAACAACATATAGATGAGAGAATTCATATAAATACACAATAAAAGAAGGTAAACATACTCCTCATTTTGGTTGTGGACAGCAATGGTGGGAAACAAGCAACGGTTCATTTCCTTTTCCTTGCTAAAAGTTCCTACTATTGCCCCATTTTTACTGGCATCAACATATGAGCATACAGAATCATGAGAATCTTCAGAAATGAACAGAACCTCACATGTAAGGAGCATATACATTTGAGCCACAAGTGCTCCTAAATACAGTGCTTGATGAACAACTGCACTTACGTGAAAAGGAATTCTTGTGAAGTAAAGTTTATGCCGCCACCAACCGTATCTCATGTTGTATATGTTAGACCAAAAGCATCTCCCTTTGTTTGCCCACGATAGAGCCTACCATCATCCCCATGATACCCGTAACTGTTTACTTCCCACCTGACACAGTTAAGGATACTTTGAACTTAGTGTGTACATATAAGAATTTACGAAAAATAAATTTTTTCTTATATGTATTACATAATTAAAAGCTTTCATCTTGATTATATTTCTTTCATTCTTTAAAAATCTTGTGTTTCCCACAATATTAAAAGAGAGAATTCATTCCTTTCTCCCCCCCAATGCACACACATTCCCAATCACTAAAAGGAGATTCATTTATCTAAATATTCTGGATCTCTCACTAAAACAAGAAATAAGCCCAATTGAACTGAATTACCAAAAATAGGGACCCTCGACACAAGATCATTTCTTTAACATAGGAAGAGATTTACTTCTCTCAATATCCAGAATCTCTCATCAAAACTAGTCATAGAATCAGTTGAACTGAATGAACAACAGGCAGAACACAAGATCAGTTCTCTTTCACTTCAACTAAGAGCAACTCCCTTTCCTCTTTTTTCAGATTGGATTTAATCTTCTTATGCATTGTTTTCCATTATCAAGCAGCTATAAACGATCATACATACTGATAAAACTAGAAAACATCAAATGAAATTAATTCTCACTCTATCCTTCCTTTTCTTTTTCTCTCTTGCTCCTTTGTTAACTAACTGAAAAGCGCTCGGTTATTTTTCTCTCTTGCTTTTCTTTTTTTTCTTAATTTCCAGTTTTCCCCCAATTCATCAAACAAATGCAAACTATTTCAAATGAAAAGTACTCCAACTAAAACTGGTTTTCAACAACAATATCTTGAAACAGAGAAGAAGAAAAAAGCCAGAGATTACCCCGGTTGCCTGCGCATCTTGAATCCTTCACTGGTGAATCCAATAGCAATTTGACCCTTGACTCCAGCGTCCTTCACATAAATCTCGAAGTAATAAACCAGACGCTTTACATGAACCGGGTTATTGGCTTGAACCACACCGACATCATGGCCATGGAGGCTTACGGCAGTATACTTCACCGACAACTTATCAGGCGCCACCACCAAGAGGGGAATGAAAGAGGGAGATATCTGGGTTGAATCTAAGGGGAAGATGGATCGAACAATGGAGGTCGAAGGATCAAAGGATGAGAGTGGATGCGAAGAGATAAAAGGGAGGGGAGATATATTTCGATGCCCATACTGAATCTATGAAATTAGGGTTTTGTTTCGATATGTTAAAGTAGTGTTCAGTAGCAATGTTTTTTTACGTAAACGCCACTAGGTTATATGACAATTGCGGCGATTGGTATTAAAACGCCACTAAAGTACGAGTCTATAGCGGCATTTGGTATTAAAACGCCACAAAAGTACATGTCTATAGTGGCGTTTATGTAAAAACGCCACTAAAGTACGAATCTATAGCGGTGTTTGGCATTAAAACGCCACAAAAGTACGTGTCTATAGCGGCGTTTGGTATTAAAACGCCACAAAAGTACGTGTCTATAGCGGCGTTTGTGTAAAAATGCCACTAAAGTACGAGTCTATAGCGGCGTTTGGTATTAAAATGCCACAAAAGTACGTGTCTATAGCGGCGTTTGTATAAAAACGCCACTAAAATACTAGTTTATAGCGGTGTTTGTATAAAAATGCCACTACATTACGATTCTTTAGCGGCGTTTTTATACAAACGCCACTAAATTATAGTATTTTGTGGTGTTTGTTCAAAAACGCCGCTATATGTAAACAATTACCGGCGTTTGCAGTAAAAACGCCGCTACATCCGCCGCTAAAAACCATTTTTGCTGTAGTGACTGATGCACATCACTAATACGACACACCGATGCAACCACTAATTAGACTATTTTTATTAATTAAATATTAAAAAATACAATTATTTAAAGATTTTTTATTTGTTTATGATTGGAACACTTAATTTATATAAGTTTGCATATTCATCCCAATAGCAACCATCAAACTAACCGTCGACGATCCTATTCATTGCCGAAAAATCGTGTTACTTACCTGTGGTTATGTAATGTCATCCCCACTAGGCTCTTCTCAAGATCACATAATTTTTTCACAGCTGCATATTAGTTTATTCAGTTGCTTAAGGAATTATTGATAATTTTCGATTTATATGTAATTGGAGCTTCTGTTTTGATAAATGGTACATGCTTATAGATTCATCTCATACAAAGACACAATCTTCAGCTCCTCTCGTTGAAACTAGTTTCGGAAGTGATTTTGTGCATTCACCATCAATGATGGCAGAACCCAACAGTTTAGACAATTCGAAGTCATTGTTTACATATGAAGAATTAATCAAGGCTACAAATATTTTTTAGACCGTTATCTTTTGGGTGAAGGTGAATTTGAAGTTTCTATACGGAATTTCCTCTTCCAACATCTATGATTCCCTGTGAGGTATAAGTTATGGTTATTCTATATGTTTTTATTGAATGGTTCAAGCTATGCATTTTCTGTTTCGTAAGTTGCAGCTTTGCTTATTTTTTGGATTGCTTTTCCTGTTGGCTGTTTTGGTCTTCTCCTCAGTGGTGTATTAGTTTTGTCAACTGCTTTCTTGAACTCCTTAGTTCTCTCTTTTTCCAGTATTTTGGGAGTCAATTTTGTGTTTTTGGTATGTTGTAGTCTAGGGGATGCAAGCTGCTACCTTCCTTGGTTGCGTTGATTTTGCTTAAGTCTGGTTATTTTTTTTGGTATTATTCCTTTGTTGTAAGAACATTATGATGTTTGATTTATAATACATATTCTTGGCACTATTTTACCTTTTCGCTTTTTGACGTTGAACCTTGTGTTTAATGTCGATTATGAGGGGGTTTTAATAAAGACTCGTCTTCTTTATTAAAAAATTTTCAAGATGGGTATTGTAAAGCATCTAAAAATCGGTGGGGACTGGGTGAACAAGAATTTAAAGCTGTGGTTGAAAAACATGATTTTCCGACGATGAATTGGATCGTCGATTGTTGATTCCGATGATTATTGTTGGGATGAATATGTAAATTTATATAAATTAAGTGTTTCAATCATAAACAAATAAAAATTCTAGAAATAATTATATTTTTTAAGAAAAATATAATTTAATTATATCCATATAAAAATTTAAATAAAATAATAATAAAGGATTAATTATGGATAGATCATTATATTTTTTTCCAAATTTATGTAATAAGGACAATTTAGTTAGTGGTGTGTATCGATGTGTCACATTAGTGGTGTGTTTTAGTGTACAACGTGCATTCTAGAATTTTCCAATGATCTATCGACTATAAAAGAACTATAAAGCATTGCTTTATTAAGTCCTCTAATTATTAAAAGTTACAAAATGATCCTCTACTATAGGGCGCTACTTTATTGAGCCCTCGACTATAATAAGTTACAAAATGGTCACATGAATATTCATATGTTCCAAACTCATTATTTTTCGTTAAAATTTTGAAGGTCGTTTGATCTGGACGTTAACTTACTGATTGAGATATGATAAAATCGTATTTTAATGATGTCTATTGGCACCGCCATTGCTTTCAAGCACTGGTTCGACGCCATAATTTTTCAAGAACTAACTCGATGACATAATGTAAACAAAGACTCAATCCTCAAAACACAACTCAAACAGTTCTAGAATCATATTTTATTAAATTCTGGTGAGCATGTTAATGTTCAGCTTAGATGGTCTCCGGTTTTTAAAAGTAAAAGGATGAATTTATAATATATGATTAGTCGGCGACTATTTTATAGCTTTTTATAATTGGAGACTCAACAAAATAATACCTTATAGTCGAAATGATTATTTTATAAATTTTAATAGTTGATATACTCAATAAAACAACACCGCTTTACTCTAGATTTTTTTTTAGTTTCTTAAATTAAATTTTTTTAAGATACATAAATGCAATATTAGTGAAAATAAATATGGTCGCTAAAAGAATTAAATTCAATCACCACAACTTTTAAGGTAAAAGAAGAAATGGGTTTTTACGTATAAATGACGTAGAGCTTACATTACAATTTACAAGGGGAGTGGAGACTTTCAAGGCAAAAGAAGAAATTTTCTGACCGTACTGTTAGAAGAATGTAAGGGAGTTAGTCTGCTTATAAAATGGTGACTATGAGTTTGTTTGTTTGGTTGTAATTGGTTTTTTGGAAATTGAATTCTAGAAAATGAATTACATTTCTGGAAAATATTTTTTAGAAAATGTTTTCCGTAAAATGAATTACATTTTTTTTAAAAACATCTAGAAAACGTTTTACGATATTTGAAAGATGTTGTTTAAACCTTTTTTTCACTAGTTGATGAGTTTTTTAAAAATTATGTATTACAAATATTAAATACAATAAATAATATTATTTATCATAAAACTTAATATTATTATTTTTAAAATATTAAAAAAATTATTTATTATTAAACATTATTTTTATAATTTTATTAATAAAAATATTACAACAACAACAACAACAACAAAATCCTATTCTCATGTGTAATGGGGTTAGGGGGAAGCAGGGTAGTAGGTTGCTCTCAACGCCAAGTTGAGAGCAACTTCCGTGGAAGACCTCCGACAGTCGAAAAAGTAAAAATAAAAATAAAATGCAATGCATATATAAATAAATAAATACATAGTTGAACAGTCTTCATATGCATTCTTCATATACGCGTCTGTAATAGAAGTAATCCCTGCAAATAAATCTTTTCATAAAAAATCTTTATATATAGACAAACACGTAAGACCTGACTAAATTTAAAAAGAGAAAACATGAAGAGAAATATATCTGTAATGGTATATTTTATTGAAATAAATATATATTATAAATTATATTAATTATTTATTAAAGTAATTATATTATATTTTACAAATATTTATTAGTATATTCTAAATATCTTTATTAAAATATTATTATATTAATATTAAATATATAAATAATATTATTCATTATTAAATATATAAATAATTTATTATATATTATTAAAATAAAAATATAATATCTTATATTATTATAATATAATTGATTATTTTATTATAATATTAAAAATATAATATTATATTATTAGATATATTAATAAATATATTTTAAATATTTTAATAATTAATATTTTGATTAAAATGATATTAAAATATTTTATTAATATTAAATTCATAAAATAAAATTATTTTGAGTACTTATTCTTTGAAGTGAAAAGTTCGGAAAATGACTTACAAAAAATCAGACCGTAAGTTATTTTCCAGAAAACACAAAGGAAATTCTATTGATCAGGAAAATGTTTTACGTTGACCAACCAGTTTTCCTCAAACCAAACACTGGAAAACATTTTCCGGAAAACGAATTCCGTGAAACAAACACATAAAAACATTTTTCAGAAAACAAATTACATGAAACAAACACGGAATTTCAGGGAAAACCAAGCCCGTAATTCATTTTACGGCAAACAATCAAACCCTATATATGACATTTAATTTTATGGTAAACTACACATTAGACTACCAGATTATGGTCAAAAATCATTTTGACACTAATATTTCAAGTTGATTAATCAGACCACCTCATTATTTAAATATTTTAATTAAGTTACATGTCGTTAACATTCAACAGAGTAGATAACGTGAAAGTTAAATCATTTTGATATAATTATACAATTAGCCTCTGTTACTTATATATTCTTCCAATTTAGTCTTAATTTTAATAAATTAAAATGAATTTGATCCTCTAATTAAAGAGTTATACGTGTCACCCACAGGTTGAATGAAAACAAATCAATAAAGAAAAAAGGCCAAGGGGATTCAAACCTAGAACCTCTTAGGTAATGAAGCACAACAAACCACTCAGACAAGGTTATGATTGGTTAAAACTTAGACAACAAATAGTATATATATTGTATCTTAATATATAAACACTTCACTTAAATTCATAATATTCTATATTCTTAACTTTTAAAGATATATTTTATTTTTGTCTTAACTTATAAATGTATTTTATTCTAATTTTAATATAAAATATATGTTTTAATCTTATCTTCATTTAAAAGTAGAGAAAATAACTTCAGTGACCGAAAATGCATTATAATATACGATTTTAACCAACTTTTTTTGGATTTGCAAAAATAACCAACGAATTCGCAACTCAAAATCCAATTTTGCAACAGAGTTTCCGAATCCGCAACTCGAATTTGAAATTCGTAACACAGAAGTAGAAATTCGCAACTTGAACATGGAAATTTTCGCAACTCGAATTTCGTTTTCGTAATTCGAATTCACCAACTTTGCAACTCAATTACCGATATAGGTAAACACGGTAAAAAAATTCGGTAAAAAAACTGAATTCACCAATTTGAAAACTGAATTGCGAATTTGGCAAATTCGTGTTGCGAAATATAAAATCTCGCCTCTTAAAGAAAAATCCCAGTTGTTAAGTCCACGTATGAAGCGCTCAGCTAAACCTACGCCTGTAAATGAATTGAACAAACACGAACGAGGGTATGTTCATGTTCGTTCATTCGTTTAACTTTAACCAAACAAACGAACCGTCGAAACGTTTTTTCTTTAATATGCCAGATTTTACATTTCGCAACATGAATTTGCCAAATTCGAAACTCAGTTTTCAATTTGGCGAATTCGGATTTTTTATCGGATTTTTCTATCGTGTTTACTTATATCGGTAATTGAGTTGCGAACCGGATTTTTTTAACCATGTTTACCTATATCGGTAATTGAGTTGCGAAATTGGCGAATTCGAGTTGCGAAAATTTCTATGTTCAAGTTGCGAATTCCAAATTTGAGTTGCGAATTCGGAAACTGTGTTGCGAAATTGGATTTCGAGTTGCGAATCCGAATTCAAGTTGCGAATTCGTTGGTTATTTTTGCAAATCCAAAAAAAGTTGATTAAAATCGTATATTATAAGGCATTTCGGTCACTGAAGTTATTTTCTCTTAAAAGTATATATTTTTTATTTTAACTTATAAATATATTTATTTAGTGAAGATAATAATAAAATATTTTTATATTAAAATAAGAATAAAATAGATTTATAAGTTAAGACAAAAATAAAATATATTTTCAACTTTAAATAAGAATAAAATATAGTTTTAAGTGAATATAATAAAAAATATTTTTATATTAAAATTAGAATAAAATAGATTTATAAGTTAAGACAAAATAAAATATATCTTTGAAAGTTAAGAATATAAAATATTATGAATTTAAGTAAAGTGTTTATATATTAAGATACAATATATATATACTATTTATTGTCTAAATTATATCAAATGATAACTTTGTCTTGGTGGTTTTTGTTGTGCTCCATCCCCAAGTAGTCCCATGTTCAAATCCTCTTTGCCATTTTTCTTTGTTGATTTTTTTTCTTTCAACGAGACACGTGTAACTCTCTAATTGGAGGAAAATAAATAAATTAATTAAAAATAAATTTAGTCATGCAATCTAACGATGACACGTGCCATGACACATGGTACTGCCTAATTTGAGAGTTAAATTTATTTTAATTTATTAAAATTATGACCAAATTGAAAGAATATATAAGTAATAGGGACTAATTGTGTAATTATATCAAACTAATTTAACTGCCACCTCACCTACTCCGTTAAATATTAAAGACAGGTGGCTTGATTGAAATATTTAAATAGTTGAGTGGTCTTATTGATCAACTTGAAACATTGGTGGTCAAAATGATTTTTTACTATAGTTTGGTGGTCACTCATGTAGTTTACCCTTAATTTTAATTTTTTTCTGCAGTAATATTAAATGAAAATCATTTCTTAACAGGCAAACAGAAAAAACACACGTGAAACTTGAAATGACGTAGCAATGCAAATAAGAATCTGTTTATTTGGTTGTAATTAGTTTTTTAGAAATCGAATTTTAGATAATGAATAATATTTTTTGGAAAACGTTTTATAATGTTTGGAAGACGTTGTTTAAATTTTTTTTCCACTAGTTAATATAATTATTTTTAAAATATTAAAATAATTTATTTATTATTAAATATTACTTTTATAATTTTATTAATAAAAATATTAATATTGGTATATTTTATTGAAATAAAAATATTATAAATTATATTAATTATATTTATTAAAGTAATAGTGCTATATTATATTTTAAAAATATTAATTAGTATATTTTAAATATCTTTATTAAAATATTATTAGATTATTATATTAATATTAAATATATAAATAATATTATTCATTATTAATAATTTAATAATATTATTTCTATGAAATTAATAAATAATGTAATTTTTATTAATAATTTATTATATATTATAAAAATAAAAATATAATATATCTTATATTATTATAATATAATTGATTATTTTATTATAATATAAAAATATAATATTATATTATTAGAAATATTAATAAATATATTTTAAATATTTTAGTAATTAATATTTTGATTAAATTGATATTAAAATATTTTATTAATATTAAATTTATAAAATAAAATTATTTTGAGTATTTATTATTTGAAGTGAAAAGTTCAAAAAATGACTTATGAAAAATCAGACCGTAAGTCATTTTGTAAAAATCACAAAGGAAATTATATTGACCAGGAAAACGAATTACGTTGACCAAACAGTTTTTCTCCAACCAAACACTAGAAATTATTTTCCTCAAAACAAATTACGTGAAATAAACACGGGACTTCGAGTGTACAAAGTAAGGAAGCATGACCATGTACGAGTTTTATGTGAGAGAAATAATTATAATTATATATATATATACTTTGTTTCAAATTAAATAGCTTTAATTCCTTTCTTAAGTATCAGTTTTATTGATAAAAAATAACTTTGAAAGTAAACACTTTTATAATATTAATGGTCATTTGGGAATACTTTTCAAAAGTATTTTTTTAGGTTAAAAGTATTTTCGAGGGTAAAAACAATATCATACCTATAACATTTTAGGTTAAAAATATTATTTAATTTAATTTAAAAAGTATTTTTAAAAAGATAAAAGTTCTAGCTTCTAGCTTTTTCAAAAGTACTTTTGAGCAAAATTATTCATTAGTCCACATTTATTTCACCAATTCTTTTATATTTTCAAAATAATGTCTAAAATAGATATTTTATCTACTTAAAAATATTGTTCGACAACAATCTCAAACACTCAGTTTTTAAATAAAATAGCCCAAAATCAATTTTCCACTACACTTTCCAAAAACATTATGAAACTGACGTGAATTTACATATCTCGTTCATAAACTGAAGACACTAAGCATCCAATGCCATGTATCAAGAAAATTTGAAATGAAAATAGATATATTATTATTCAGAAAAATGGATATAATATTATAAATGTGCTTTATACACCAAACTCAGTTCACTCATATAAATCCCTGCTTAAAAGACAAGCTTTCCTTTGAAACCATGCCTTACCTTTGAGCTACTTCAGCTTAATGCTACCTAGAGGTGGGTATATGGGTTAAGGTCCGCGGGCTACCCGTTTAACCTGCGACCCGTACAGGTTTTGGACACAAAAAATTGAAGCTCGTTTAAATTGTGGGCTTTTTAGTCTGGACCGTTAAACCCACGGGTTTAATGGGTATAACCGTAGGTAGCCCGCAAAAGCCCGCTTAATTTAAAATTTATAAAATTTTAGAGAAAATAAACTTAAAGAATTTATAGAAAAAGAAAATAAATTACCTATAAATATGATGTTACTTATAACCATTGTAGTTCTTAAATTTATTAGAGCATTTGTCATAATTCTACCGCTGCTTGATATATTTTTTTTTTCATTTACAATGTATTAAATTATTATTCATTTTAAAAAATAAAAAATAAAATATTTATATAATATTTTAGTCTTATAAAATTTACATCATTATCACTTTGGTATTTAAAAATTTTTTTATTTAATTTTGAACTTTATTTTTTTCATTAAGTATGTTATCCATTTCGTTCTTTAATTATAAAAAGTCACGTGATATTTTAATAATATATCACATGACACGTAATATTTGGATTAAAAATAAGAAAGAAAAGTAAAAGAAAAAATTGAAAACATACTTTGTTGAATTTTTCTGTTTGAATTTCTGCTTGCAGACACTTCTGTGTCTTCATATTATAGCATTGAATAATTGTGTTTTATAAAAGTATAGTGTGGTTATTGTTTTATTTGTTTTTCAATTTGGTGATATAAGTGAATGTTGTTTTTTTTTTAATTTGAGTTTAAGTAATTATATCGTTATATATATATATATATTAATGGTTAAGAAAATTAAAAAATATTATTTTATAATCATTTATGACTATTTAAAATAAAATTTAAATATTATTTATTTATTTTGACGGTGCTACCTTCCTTTTCAAGTTACTGGATCATTTTTAAAGGTGTAACAAGTTAGAACATTATTTTTTATTGCATTTAAAGCATTTTATTTTTTTTAAACGGGCCGCGGGTATGCCTGTTTAACCCGCGAGTTAAATGGACGGGCCGCGTGCCTTAGAATTCAAGACGTTTATATATGCGGGCTTTTTAAACCGCTCCGTTTAAACTCACACCGTCAAAACCCGCGGGCTAAACGGAACCCGTGGGCTAAACGGACGGGTAGCCCGTATACCCACCTCTAATGCTACCATAAGTGAGTCCAGCAAGGAAGCAGGTGCCCAAGTAACGAGTCCAATATAAGTTATCAAAAAGTTCCAAACAATCATCCTATCAACAATTCAACAAGTTTAGAAGAAAACACAAATTGACTATACTTTGTTCAACAAGCAAAATGTTACATGATAAATGGCATCAGCATATCGTAAACTTAAAAGTAATTAAACATATTAATTAATTATCGGATATTTATTATTTTTATGAAAATTCATTATGCATAAATTTATTTTTAAAAATGTATTGTAAAACCTTTATGATTTACTAAATAAGGAAAGATAATTTATGTATACATATTTGTTACACTAATAGATTGTCATGGTGTTGGTTAAACATTAATGAGGCCAACAAACATAACACAAATCATGCCCATTGTGTCAGAATACATAGAGGTCGAGAATAAATAATGAATTACCATGAATCCATCAATATTTCAGTAATTAAAGAATATATTATTATTATTATTATTATTATTATTATTTAATTCTAGCCCCATTTTTCTTATTCTATTATAAAAGTTGCGGATTAACTCAAGTATCTGAAAATACAAACTCTACCGCTCCTTAAGTTTAGGTGTATCTTGCAAGAACTTCAATCCAAAATTTAAATAGAAGCTAACAAAGTAGATGTTTCAGTTAATGAAACCTTATAAACTTTCATTTATAAGATGAAGTTAATGAATGACTGAGTCCACGTGTCTACCCAAATGCCATCCTGATTGAAACATTAAGCTCATGGTTTGACAACTGAAGGTTGGGATCATGGGTGTGAAGCAGTGGTGGAACACAAGAAGACTAGTGCGGTCATGACCACTCAAATTTTAAAAATTATAATTTAAATTTTTGAAAATTTGCAAAAAAAAATTAATATGTTTCGCTAAAAAAATTAAAAAATTCATATTAAATTTTAAAAAAATTTAATGCTCTGTTATAGTCGGAGGAGAAGAAGAACGGCGAAGAGAAGAAGAACGGCGAGGAGAGAAGAGATTGGGAATGGACGAGAGAGGGGAGGAATTGGGAATGGTTGCTTGAGGATTAGGGATTGAAAATTGTAAATTGGGAATTAAATCAAAAGAGGGTCGGATGATTGAGTTACCTGAGGAGATGGAGCGGGCTGAGTTGGAGCAGTCCAGAAGCAATGGAGCGGCCCAGATCAGATGGCCCAATGCAGGCTGAGAAGAGAAATGATACAAAGCAAGTTTGTTAGCAATCTGTTAGCAGTAATGCCAGCTGGCAGAATTTAGATTCCCAGTACTGGTTTTGTAACTAAATAAAAATCCATGCTTGTAGTCATTTTATGCTCAGAAAATGAATGAATGAACTTCTTCTCTCTGAATCCTCTCCTATTCTCTCATCTTACTCTCGAACTCTTCTCTATTTCTTCTATTCTATAACAAATTGGTAATCAAAGCTACGATTCTGGCAAAGGAAATTTTTTAAGGGAATGCCAAAGAAGAATCAATCTATGGCAGAAACTGATTTAGCTGGGATTCAGAAACAGATTGAGGACCTAACTGCGTTGGTGAAACAAGGCCAAAATGAGACAAATCCACCTATATGGTGGGAGACTCAAGAAAACAGGATCACTGCACTGGAGGCAAGGATGAACACGAATCATGGCTATGTGGAGGATATTTTGAAGATCTTAACGGGCAGAAATGGTGAACAAGAATTTTTTGTGTCACTCTTTATTAGTGGACTCAGGGATGATATTAAGCATAGGGTCAAAGCTTTGGATCCTAGGAATTTGTTTGAAGCTTGTAAGCAAGCTAAGCTCTATGAATTGTCTGTGGAATTTGAGAACAGAAGGTTGAGGCCTTCTTTTAAATTCCCACCCAACCCAACCCAAACCCCATCACTATTTCTAAATCAGTTTCATTGCCAGTAAATACAAAACCTACAGCAGTGCCAAACTCTAAGCAAAATCTTATTGAGTATAGAAGACAGAATAACCTCTGTTTTAAATGTGGAGAGAAATTCATTCCAGGTCATCAATGTAAAAACAGACAGCTAAATATGATTACTGAGGAAGTTGACATTTCCTCAGCAGAAATTTTCCTACAGACTCAGATCAGTCTCCACAAACAGAAGAAGAAACATTGGAAATATCTATGAATGCCATTACTGGCTCTATTGGTCATACTACACTGAGAATACAGGGAGTTATTCAGGGCAAACAATTGAATATTCTAATAGATAGTGGGAGTACACACAGTTTTTTGACTCCTAAATGGGCTGATGCTGGTATCCAAATTACTACTCCTTACCCCTTGGCTATTACTGTGGCTAATGGTCAACAATTATTTAGTTCAGCTAGATGCAACAAAGTGGAATGGCAAATGCAAGGCCATACATTTATACATGATTTCAGATTGCTCAAGTTGGGAGGCAGTGACATGGTTTTAGGAGTGGATTGGATGAAATTATTCAGTCCAATATTAATGGACTTCAATAACATGACTTTAAGTTTTGACCATGGAGGGTAGCAAATTTGTATTCAGGGACAACAACCCTCAATTGAACTGCAACAAATTTCGGGAGCTACATTACTTAAAATGAGTGCAGGGGATTCTGCTCTTATGGGACATATTGTCCTATTTACTATGACAGGGCATTCTTCTTCAATTCTTACTGAAATCCAACACCTACTGGATAAATACAGACCAGTTTTTGCTGAACCTGTTGGTCTACCTCCTCAGAGGTCTCACGACCATGCTATTCCACTTAAACCTAATGCCACACCTGTTAATCTAAGGCCTTATAGATTTCCTTATAATCAAAAGGCTGAGGTTGAGAAACAGATAGCTACTATGCTTACTTCTTCTATTATTCAACCTACCAGGAGCCCCTTTGCCTCTCCTTGTCTTCTTATTAAAAAGAAGGATGGCACTTGGAGATTTTGTGTGGACTATAGGCAACTCAACAGTCTGACTGTCAAGGACAAATTTCCTATTCCTATTGTGGAGGATCTATTAGATGAATTGCATGGGGCAATTTATTTCTCAAAGATTGATTTGAGATCAGGTTACTGGAAAATTCGAATTAACCCTGAAGATATTTACAAGACATCCTTTAGAACACATCAAGGCCATTATGAGTTTAAGGTAATGCCTTTTGGCCTTACTAATGCTCCTGCTACCTTTCAAGCTCTTATGAATGATTTATTTAATTCCTTCCTTAGGAAGTTTGTTTTAGTTTTCTTTGATGATATCTTGGTGTATAGCAGCAGTATGAAAGACCATGTTGAACATTTACAGTCAGTTTTGGAAGTTTTGCAAAAGAATCAATTATTTGCAAAATTGTCCAAGTGTTTTTTTGGGCAGACCAAGGTAGAATACCTTGGCCATATTATTTCTACTGCAGGGGTGTCTACTGATCCTAGTAAGGTGGAAGCAATGCAAAATTGGCCTAAGCCTAAAACCCTTAAATCTCTCAGAGGGTTTCTAGGTCTGACAGGTTATTACAGAAGATTTATTAAGAATTATGGCATTATTAGCAGACCATTGACGTTACTGCTGAAGAAAGATGGCTTTCAGTGGAATCCTGCTGCTCATACTGCTTTTGAAAATCTTAAGAAAGCTATGTGTTCTGCTCCAGTTTTAGCATTGCCTGATTTTTCTAAGACATTTTCTTTGGAGACAGATGCTAGTTCTGGGGGTATTGGGGTTGTTCTTTCACAGGAAGGTCGACCTATTGCTTATTTGAGTAAAGCTTTAAGCCCTAGAGATTCAACACTATCTATTTATGAAAGAGAATATCTTGCTATTCTCTTAGAAGTTTCTAAATGGAGACATTATTTGGAGAGCAGGCCATTTGTTATTAAAACAGACCATGAGCCCTTAAAGTTTCTTTTGGAGCAGAAGTTGACTACTACTATTCAAAAGAAAGGGTTGACAAAACTTTTGGGATTAGACTATACTATTCATTATAGAAAAGGAAAATTAAATGTGGTTGTTGATGCTTTATCTAGAATGTGGGAAGATCAAGCTCAATGTTTGACTATGGGTGTAACAGTCTTAGTTCCTACTTGGGTTCAAGAGGTTGAAGACAGTTATCAAAATGACTCCCTGGCTCGGAATTGGATTTCAATTTTAACTGTTGATTCAGCTGCTGACAGTAAATGGAAATTTTCTAAGGCTATTCTTAGATATGATGGGAGAGTTTATATTGGATCTAATGGAAGCCTTAGAGTAAAGATCATACAGACTTTTCATGACTCTCCCCAAGGGGGACATTCAGGTATACAAGCTACCTATTACAGGATAAGGTCAATTTTTTATTGGCCAAGTCTTAAGTCTATGGTTACTGTTTTTGTTAGATGCTGTCAGACTTGCCAACTAACTAAAGTGGAACATATTGCAAAGCCTGGATTACTACAACCATTGCCTATTCCTAATCAGGCCTGGGAAATCATCACTATGGATTTCATTGAAGGATTACCTACTTCACTTAAGAAGAACTGTATATTGGTCATTGTGGATAAATTTACCAAATACAGTCATTTCCTATCACTATCTCATCCCTATTCTGCAGCAGAGATAGCTAAACTCTACTTGGATAATGCGTATAAATTGCATGGCCATCCTAAAGTGGCCATTTATGACAGAGACAGAACCTTTACTAGTATATTTTGGAAGGAACTGATGAAACAATTGGGTACTAAGACCCTTTTCAGTACTGCTTATCATCCTGAAACGGATGGACAAACAGAAAGGGTTAATCAATGTCTAGAACAATATCTTAGAGGGCTTTGTTTCTATCAGCCTAAGAAATGGGCTAAGTGGTTACCTTATGCAGAGTGGTGGTATAATACCACTTATCACACTGCCCTAAAAATTACACCTTTTCAGGCTTTGTATGGGTACAAACCACCTATCATGGTTTGGACCACAGATACTGCAGTGCAATCAGTACAAGATATTATGACAAGTAGAGAGAATATCAGACAATTGGTCAAGCAACAATTAGAATTAGCAAGCAACCGTATGAAGCAACAAACAGATAAACAAAGATCAGAAAGAGTTTTTCATGTGGGGGATATGGTTTACCTGAAGCTACAGCCATATAGATATACTTCATTAGCCCTGCGAAAAAACCGAAAGTTAGCAGCTAAATATTTTGGGCCATATAAAGTCCTGGAAAAAATTGGTAAAGTGGCATATCGATTACACTTACCAGATTCATCAAGACTTCATCCAGTGTTCCATGTCAGCCTTCTGAAGAAATTTATTGGGAATTCCTCTAATGTTGCAACGGACCCTCCTGCAATAGATGACGAAGGACAGTTCAGAGTTTAACCTTTAAAGGTTTTGGCTAAGCGTATAGTGAATCGAAACAGTAAGCCAGTCACTCAACTTCTAGTTTGATGGGAGAATTTGGATGAATCAAATGACACATGGGAGGACTATACAGTTCTGAAAGGTCAGTTTCCTGGATTTGATCCTTGGGGACAAGGATCTTCTGATGGGGTGGGTATTGTTATAGTCGGAGGAGAAGAAGAACGGCGAGGATAGAAGAGATTGGGAATGGACGAGAGAGGGGAGGAATTGGGAATGGTTGCTCGAGGATTAGGGATTGAAAATTGTAAATTGGGAATTAAATTAAAAGAGGGTCGGATGATTGAGTTACCTGAGGAGATGGAGCGAGCTGAGTTGGAGCAGTCCAAAAGCAATGGAGCGGCCCAGATCAGATGGCCCAATGCAGGCTGAGAAGAGAAATGATACAAAACAAGTTTATTAGCAATCTGTTAGCAGTAATGCCAGCTGGCAGAATTTAGATTCCCAGTACTGGTTTTGTAACTAAATAAAAATCCATGCTTGTAGTCATTTTATGCTCAGAAAATGAATGAATGAACTTCTTCTCTCTGAATCCTCTCCTATTCTCTCATCTTACTCTCAAACTCTTCTCTATTTCTTCTATTCTATAACATGCTCTTAATTAAATTCCTCCCATAATTTTAAAAAAATCTCACTACGTTTTTCAAAAGTTCAAAAATTTTAATATATTGTCCGTTATTTAAAATATATTTTGAGAGGTAAACATTTATCCATATTTAATTCGAATAAATGTATACTCTCATCACCAATAATTTGTTTATATATTGTATTTAATACTACTGAAATATTAAATTTCATATATATATTTACTATTAGTTATTAAATTTATAAGACGACTCACTAAAATAAGATATAGCGTACAAATAGAAAGTAAGGAAAGAAAAAAAAATGCAGTGAAACGTATCATATCAATAATGGAAACTTCCCATCATATTAGAAGATCACGTAAATAAAAGAATCTTGGAAAATGTAGGATCTTGTTCCCTGATACAGTAAGCTTAATAAAAATGCTACAAAATTAATTATTAATGGAAAATTTTATAAGTACCGACACCTCAACTAAATCCAGAAGAAAAAAAAGACACAAAGGGAAACTTCTTTTTGTGAGTTTTGATTATGGACCTACATGAAAAAAATATGGGATTTTAAACTTCAAAAGGTTGCTGCAATAGCTATCTCTTTCGTCTTCGTTGCTGCTATCGTTGATGTGTGTCGAATTCGAATTCAATGGAGTTGGACTTGATGAAGGCGTCGACAAAACTGATGCGGCGAAATTAAAACTCGGGTTGCTGTTCTTGGATTGGAAATTTGAGGTATCGGATAATGAAGGATTCATGACTGTTTGATGATGTTGATTAGAGCCGTAATAGTCATAGTTTGGCGGTACCGGCACGTAATCTTCCGTCAAATTTGAAGGCAACGTATCGCCTTGCCAGTCACTGAAATCCGAGAAATTTGATGGGAATTGCTCCATATTCATGAGTTGTGCTTCATTGGAAGATGGAATACTACAAGGACCAGTATTCAACGAGCTGCAGGCCGGAAGTTCTTGGACTTGCTTTGGTAGATCATGGTTCGATTGCATTAATTGTCGGTATTGGTTTTGGACATGAGAACTGCAGAGCTGGTTTTCATCAACGTTGGTAAGAAGGAAGTTCTGGTTCTGGTTTTGACGTTGAGATGTGGCGAGCTTTAGAAGCTCAGGGGTAACCAATGAATTGACTCCTAGTAACCTTGAAATGTTCATTTGGGATTGGTTATAAAGAGACGAGGTTAGAATCGAGGAGAGATCGAGGAGATCCAGTCGAGGACTATGAGTGACAGGATCGATCCCCATGCGAAGAAGCCTCTTTCTAATGTGAGTGTTCCAATAGTTTTTAATTTCATTGTCTGTTCTTCCAGGCAACAGAGCAGCAATGGCAGACCACCTATAAATATTGAGAAACATGGTAAGAAAACAAAGAAAAATAGAACTGAAAAAGGTGGAAGGGAAACGGAAAAAGAAACTTACTTATTGCCCAACATACTGTGCAGCTGAATTATTGTTTGTTCTTCTTCGAAAGAAAATTTCCCTCTCTTGATATCAGGTCTCAAGTAATTGGTCCATCGAAGACGGCAACTCTTCCCACATCTTTGAAGACCTTTCGTAATATTAACCATGAAAAAAAACAGAAACCAACAAGCATAAAGACAAAACACCATTACATTAAAAAGAAAACAGAAACCAAAACAGTAGGTAATAGTCACCGGCATTCTTTGGCAGTGTCCTCCAATTTCCAGACCCATGTTTCTGAATATAATCAATCAACTTGTCATCTTCCTCCTGCGTCCATGGCCCTTTCTTGAGCCCATTTTTATCACAGCAAAGTGTTCTTCCCATGGTTTCCCAACAAAAAAAAACTGTGCCTTTTGGTTATAATATTACAGTAATATAATTTAAACTCACGCGAGAGACAGAGAGAAGAGAAGAGAAAATGCAGCAAAGAAACGTGGGGTCCGTATGGGGAGCGTACTTGTATAAATAGCAATAAGTGAATAAACACAAAGCTAAATCAACAAGGATTCGGTTCGGTACCGTCCACTGCTTATCACTGTGGCAACGTGTGCCTCTACCTTTTGAGTTGGAAAAAAACAAACTTAATTTTGCCGGCGGTGAGAGTTGTAGAGATCTATATGTTTCATGTGTGTTACTACTATATCAAAGTTGCATTTACATACAACAATTTTTAGCTGTCACCAACAGGATATTGCCACGTGCTCCTTTCTTTTTTGCATGGCTGCAATTTTACGAAGTTTGGGCTTTACCTTTTCTGAAGTGTGACTAACAGTATAAATCAAGAGACTGTTTTGCCCACGAAAGCATCTTTGCTGGACCAATTCTGTTCCCACCAATAAAGGGTAGTAACATTATTTTCTCCCTTTTTGAACAATATTTGAGTGTCATAATTTAAAGACTTGTGATACAATTAACTCATTATAAAATAATATTTGTTCATCCCTATACTTCTAAGCATTCCAATTTCATCCCTAAACTATGACTATCATTTTAAATAGTCCTCAAACTTTTAAACATTTCAGTTTCATTCACAAACTATGATCTTTATTCTAATTTGGTCCCCAAACTTTTTGAATATTTCAATTTCATCTCAAATAATACGTATATACTAATCATATCTCTTGTTAAAAAAATTGTTAGGCTAAGTTATGTTTTTATATGTTTGTAATAAATAAAATGTAGGTTAAACTATGGTTGAAACTAATTACATACTTGGATGGATTCAGGATGAAATTAGAAGGTTCAAAAGTTTGGGGACCAATTTAGAATTAGAATAATAGTTTGGGGATAAATTTAGAATGCTCAAAAGTTTAAGGATTTATATATATATCCTGCAAACACAACTGTTTAAGTTCAAGATCTCAAAAGAAAATAACTCTCTTTAATTACTGATAAATGGAAGTTGAGAAAATGCTTGATCGACACCCGACCGGAGGATAGAGGAAGAGAGGTAGGCTCACCGTTTACATTTTGAAAAGCAAAACTGGGTGCAATTGTCAATTAATTGTAAGAAAATTGGACAAAACCCTTGAACACTTTAGCTTGGTGTTGCATCCTCAAATCATCCGTTTGGGAATAACTTGTAAACTTGAATTAAACAAAGGAAAAAGTAATGCGAAATTCTGGGCCAAATTTGAAATATGGTGTGAAGAACTCATCTCCATTGACTTGGGGTAGCCTCCAAAGTAAACAATTGTATATGGCGTTATCATTTGTTCCAAATTTCGGAGCTAGCAAAGCAATTGCCAATGGCAGCCTCTGGTTCTCATATTTCAGAACCACTCCGATTGAGTTGGGGATCATATATATATATATATTATGAATTAATACAGTAATAACTGTTTTTTTTAAAATAATATTTAATTATTTTATCACACTCGTTTTTGTCCGAGTCTAAATGACCATCCAGCTCAGTTGGTAGAGCACAAGGTTCTTAACATTGAGGTTGTGGAATCGAGTCCCACGGAAGGCATTTCATAATTCGGAGGTCTCTTACGGAAGCTGCTCTCAACCTGGTGTTGGGATAGCCTACTATCTTACCTCCCCTTACCCCATATATATGAGAAAAAGGACAGCCATTTTTGTTTTTGTCCGAGTCTATAAATATAAATACGTTTGATAGCATTTCAGAGTTTAAACACCGCTAATTAACTAATAAGTGGAATGTGGGCAATACACCTTTTTTGCGTTTCTGGGAGTGGCGTTTCGGCTTTCGACCACCAAAAACTTGTAGTCGGCTCAACTAAGGAAAAGTTTGGCCAGACTATACTTTTTAGTAAAAATTTCCAAATTACGGATTTGCCATACAATTGCATACGTGGTAGAATCTACGACTATCGATGTCCAAACTGGGTTAAGTGGCTGGTTTATCAGCTGATGATAAAGGTGTATTAATTAATTAGTTAACATTATCAATAACACATGTTTTAATACTAAAAGAAACTTTCAATTTTTTTTCTGCTTTTTTTTTAAATTTACATATTTTAATAATATTAATGATTGGATCTAACATTTTTTGGTTTATAACAAATTAAATCTTGATATTATCATGCTGAGATCTCTAATAATTTTATTATTATTAAAAAATAAAAGACCAAGCCTTGTATATAAAGAATAAGTGTTAGGCCCATTGACTAAATTATTATTGACTATTAATCTAATCCAACCTTCGTTACATTGCCTTTCTGAATTACCTTGGTTTTTGTAATAACGAATGAATTCGTTTAATATCTAATATGAATTCGTTTCTGCTCACATAGATGAACCCTAATAACGATGACATAATCTGATTTCTTTTAATATCTAATATGATCTGATTAAAGTTTATGTTCCCATGACTCAGACACGGAGACGTCACACTATTGACAAAAGTAACGAATCAAAACAATAATATATTCATAATATACTACTCGCGATATGCATGATTTATATTTTATTATAAAATGTGTATATAGAGTGTCATTACGATGCAAAATCCTAGTGATGCAATGCTAGCCTATCGTATTTCAATAGAACTATTATTATATTTAAAGGAAGAGAGGAGAATAACAAACAGCTGGACTTGGTCAGAAGAGGTCGAGAACTTTCTTAAGGAAAAGAAAATGCAATACCCAAAATATCAACATCTGATGTAATTATCCACAATTAGGACGCGTTTGGGTACGAAAAAAGAAAGGAGATTATGTCGCGTGTGTTTGTGTTCTTAGTTGACTAATGGAATCTCTGTTTGGTATGATGGTTGAAGAAGATGATAAAATTTGTTTCCTTGATACCAAGCAAACGACAAATGTTAGTTAAAAGCTTGCTGTTAATTATAGTATTTATATCTTGTTAACAAGTGTACTCACCAGAAAGACATTTTCTTAAGAGATACAACTATACGATTAAGTGTCAATCCAGGGAAGCTTAATTACAGATGCGCGCACACAGTGATTTCAATTACGGGCAATGTTGATCACAGAGATAGCTTAATGAATAGTCAATACACCCCAGATTCTCAAGAAAAAGTTCAAAAAAAACAAACAAACCAGAAAGCGGAAAAGACCTTAGAAGGTTCCATCTTTTGAATATCTAATGGCGCTTGATTAATTTTTTTTCTTTCAATTTATCCTTTGAATATGGAACTAAATTTTCATTTTTAAAAGAGGCAGGTTTTACTGTGACCAAATTGGATTCAAAGAATCAAACAATGGAATAGGAATACGGGTTCAGTATGGCTCAACATCAGACTACTGTTGAAATGGAAGATATCATCTCCAATATCTGATCATGGATGTTCCCAATGGTCACAAGAATCCCACCTGCAGGGTATATGCTCCTCCGTTCAACTTGATCTGTGGCAAGATCAAGTTCACTTCCTTTCCAATCTGTAACTTGGATTAACGGTGTGAATTTGATGTACTATGTTAGAGAATGAAACATTTAATTGTTAATTTTACGAGCACAAATATAGAACACTAAGATGCTAGAAACATGTAACTGGACGTAAAATGAACTAACTGCAAGATTTTATGAAATATTTATTTCGTATGCTAGGTTAACTATGTGTATATGAATATGAGTTTTTGTTTTTCCCTCTTCACATTATTGGCAATATGCAGAAAAGGCAACGAGAAAACTATTAGAAAATGCCTTCCATAGATCACCATCACAAGATGTCTCATCTGTGACATTTTTCTGTGTGGGATGAGATCTAACACTTACCATTCCTCCAGCTTCATGCACTCATATCATACCAGCAGCATGGTCCCAAGCCTATATTGTAACGAATAAGATAACTATCATAATTTGAATACTGTGTTCAATTAACTATAACCAAGAGTATACCCTGATAACTTTTTCAGATATTGCTCGAAGAATGAAAACAGACGCCTGACCTGAAGCCACCATTAAGTTCTTGCATAAACTGCAAACAATGAAGATACGCATATCACGCACATGCAATAAATGAGTTCAAAATAGAAAGTTCAATCACCAAGAAAACAAATAAATAGCAGAAAAAGAATAGTGTTGTTTAGCTAACAGGTGAAAGCCGAATGGAAAATCATGCAAGCAGGAAACATCAAACTAGGCATGGAAAAACACCAAACCTTCCACAGCATGCGGACAAAAGACGAATTTCCTTATCCCTTATGTCATCATCATCAATTCCTGCTTTGTACAAAACTGATAATGGCAATGATTCCCATGATTGACTCTCTGGAATACAGAAGCAGGCATTGGATACCGAACAGCAACCATCAACAAAGCATCTAGTCCAATCAGATGAAATTTTAGTTAAGCTATCAAGCATACACTTTCGCCTCTTTATCCATGTTCCACAGCCAACATGAGCAACCATAATGATACCCAATCCAGTAGAACTATTTTCATAACCTTGGGCATCATTGGTAGACTTGTAAGAAATATGTACAACCCAGTTAGGGCAGCCCATGACACCCAACACAATCTCTCCCTCAACTACTAGAGATAAACCTACCTGAAAATTTCAACATATGCCCTCGGCCAAGAAAGTGAGAAAGAAAGATTGCGCTTATTCAAATAGCACATCACTAAAAGTGGAGAAAATGCACATCCATCTAGTAACAGCAAGAACAAGGTTTTATAAAACATTGTAATCATAAAAAATTACCAAAGAACTTCTCAAATGTCGATTTCATTGCAAAAACTAATCCAGAACATAAAATGTTTCATTTGATTGTAACGTGTCATTAATTTACAGCAGAAGAGTGTTAATAAGATTTGTTAAATAAGTGAAGGTGAATGAGGCACTTTATTTTCCTGTGCTAGACCTACGAAACTTACAAGATATTTCATGGGACTAAGACAACATTTCAAATGAAAGAATAAGCGAATTGAAGCACAATGCAAGGCATACCACATATAATTAAGGCCTGACTTCCTTTTACAAACCCTCGGGTGCCATCAATTGGATCCAGAATCTGAATCAAGTTTGTGAACTTAACCATGTCAATAAAGTAAAGCCCAACCATACCACCTGGAAAAATATTTTCCACTTGTCCATCAACAGAAGTCAAAACTGCAGCTTACAGGTAAGCCATAATGTAGACTGTACCCAATATGTGGCTGGTTTTGTTCCCATAGCAAAAGCATTCCTGCCCCCTCTGTCAATTGCTTCCAGCACACCATCAAGTGATAATGATTCCTCATCAAATCTCGTTTTATCAGATACTGCACTTACTACAAGATCCACCAGATTGTTTGAAGTTTGAACGTAGAAATCCAGAGTCCTCCACAAAGAAGAAACAAAAGTGAAGTTTAGGTTCAACTATTTAAACTTATATACTTGTTAATCAGCTAATAAGCACCGGTTGATTTACCATTTCACACATCCTTGGCCACAGCAGTAAAGCACAAATCATTTATTCTTCATTGGAAAATAGGACTTAACTATGAAGTCTACTCACAAGACACAAGGTAAATTCAACTATGGCGAAGACTTATTACTGTATGCCAAATCCTATTCCAAAATTCAAGCCTTTTCATTTTCAAATCTTAGTAATTAAACAAAGTATTCAACAAACAGAAAAATTATCATACAACATTGAGGCATTAATGAAAATACCTAAACTAACAAGAGCCAGGACACCAAAATCTGCCACTGTGACTGGAGTTTGGTCTTTGTTTTCGACGTTATGCCCTTCATCAGAGAACAGAGACTTTTGCACCTGCAATCCAAAAATAAATAAAAAATTATTTAATAAGAAACTGAATCTTTTTAAAATCAGTAAATTACAAAAGTAAGTAAATGCATCTCAAAATTAATGCAACCAAGCGAATGGCTAAAAAACAGAGGTTAGATTCAAGCTTTCAAGATAATTTTCGCCGACACAAAGACGACAAGCTCTCTCCGTGACCTCCACCGCGGCTTCAAGTTCTCTGTGGTACTTGGCTTTCTCAATTGGAAAAGGAAGATTCGACCTGAATTTTTATAAAGATTTATGCCAAATAAAATAAAAAATACTATAACGCAATAAAAGAAATGAAATTGGAAGTAAAAATGTTATAAAACTTCAATAGTGTGAATTTAGGTGAGGACGTGAGGGTGAACCTTACTATGAAGAGTCTACTTCGGAGAGGTACCGAGGGAAGAATCTGACGGATGAGAAGCCTGGAAAAAAGCGGAGAAGATGAAGATCCATGGAGGGAATCATGGGGGTTGTTAAAGCGAAAATTAAAGACGGAGAAAAACCAAGAGTATGATACGGATGGGAATGAATATTTATGTTTCGCTACGTCCCCCCTTTCGTTGCCGTTGGTGAGCCGTGGGCTAGGCCTGGGTCGACAGTTGGGAAAAGAAGGGCTTTAAATATTATGATAAAGTTGAACTGAGACACTCAAGTTTTTCCCGCTTGGGCTTCCCATAATCTATAAGCACTCATAATATTTTGGGGGTTAAAGTTTATTAGAAATCCATATATTCTATCTAAAAAATTATTTTAGTATTTTTATTATAAAAAATATTTTAATTTTTATATATTTTAAAAATTAATATTTTGATCTAAAATAATAATAAAAAACTAGTTGGTATATATATTTAGATTTAAATACTATTTAAGTCTTTTTTCAATTTTGAATTCGAAAAAATTAACCCCTCTCAATATTTTCATAATTTTTTTACATAATTTTTTAAACACTTATAAAATTTAAATACAAAATTAATTCATATTCTAACTCTAAACTCTATTTCTTTCACTTACAATAATACTATAATTATAAGTCAAAACATAAACATATTTAAAATGTTTAATTGAAAGAATATACATTGATTTTTTAGAATTTATATTTGAGTGAGACTAGGAATTTAATTGAAAAATATTCAAATTTTCTTTAAAACTTTAAATATATAGAAAAATTATTTTTATTTTGTTTTTAAAAATGATCCAATCACAATTGTTCACATGTCACATACTGACAAAAAAGATCCACATTATCACATATTATTCTAATTTACTCACTTTTAAAATATTGAATAAATTATTCTCTTTTTAAACAGGGATTGATTTGCTCAATTTCAAAATTGGTAGGTGTTTAAAAGATATGCTAATCAAAATATTTAAGTCGGTTAATTATATTTTTAAAATTTTAAATCAAAATATTTTCTTTTAATATATATATATATATATAAACTAAAATATTCTTTTTTTATAATACAGAAAATGACTTAGATCTAATAAAATGATTGAAATCATTTTAATAATATAAAAACTAAAAAACTTATATATATATATATATAAGCTTCTAACAAGCTTTTAACATGTTTTTATAAGCATACAAAGCAGAACAATTGATCGAATTTGATTTTCGTTATGTTATTTTGAGAAATAATAATGGATCAATAGTCAGTTATAAAATGAAAAATATTTATTAGAATAATGATATTGAAATGAAAAATATTTTAATCAAATTACTATAGAAGGCCAAATAGAGGATATACAGATTTTTATTTTTTACAAATCTGAGATAAATATAATATAGTATTTGTTTAAAGATTCTCAACATTTTAATAATGAAAATTCGTACTCTTATATATGTGATACTTAAACCTGAATTTTAAAAAATAATAATAAATCCCTTAATCACTTAAATTACTTGATTCAACATATAAAATTCAATTAGGGGATGAGTTCAACTTAATAATAAGGACAGTTGAGGATGGAGTCTCCTTTCTAATGCTACTTGTCATTTTCGTAACTGCTAATAAAGTGGGACGTTGGTTGCTGCATCATCCTAATGATTTTTTATTTTTTATTAATTTGATGAAGTTACAAGATAATATATGTTTAAAGATAATTCTTAATCATATGAGATTAAAAGTTCGTACTTTTGGCATTCTTGATGTAGAAATTCGAGACCACAAGGAATAATAACAATTTTTTTACCATGTGTTATTATTATTTTTGTTTTTGTAATTTTTTTTAAAGTTGTTTGTGTACTTGATAATGCCAAAAGACCCTATCTTCCCTCTTATTTTTGTATAACATTTCCTTATTTTCCCCATCGTCTATTACTGATTTTACGATATCTTAAGGTTGCGGATAAGGTGAGGACGGAGAGGAGAACCTTCATCAACACTTTGCTTCATCAATTGTACTTCACAAGTTGGATCCATCGAACCTGTCCAGCTCAGGGATTGTCACGTTTTTTCACAAATATTTATATACAAAATGATGCCGACAAATTCATTCGTATCGGATTGTTGGATATATGAATTGCAAAACTACACCGTTAGTACTGACTAGAAATATAAACAGTAATCGAAAGGAACAAATTCGTAAACCGTGTCGTGGTAAAAACCACTGCCTTAGAAACGAATTTGCCCCGATGTGTGTAATCGCTGCAGTAGACGGTCCCCCGAGGTTAACACGGTCGCTCCGAATTTCGTACACCTGAAACCGGAGTGGACTGCTAGTGGTATTGCTCTTCTGATTGGAAAGCACTTAGAGAGAACTCACAGAGAGAATTGTAGAAAACACTTTTGTAAGTGAATTGTGAATGTTTGAGAGTGAGTTGAGAAGCTGAATATAACTCTCTATTTATAGGCTAGAAATACGGTTAATATCGTCCATAAAATTTCAGGATTAAATCTCTTCTTTTGTAATAGTTGAAACGTCTAGATGAAGTTGACTCAAAAATAGTCCAGGTTCATTGCATCATTATTCAGCTGTTATAACTCCTAAAATTATATCATGTAACCCCTGGAATTAAATCAAATAACTCATGTAACTCCTGATATTAACAGCTTGTCTCCTCTGTACAAAGCTGAAAATCAGTCCAGATACATCTTAACATTTTTTATTTAATTTAGGAAAAAGTTGTTTAATTTATGATAACTCATAAATCAGCTGTTATCATTTGAAATTTAAACAGTCCTCAACAGCCTATAAATATCAGTTGAAATCTTTCACATTTTTCATTTGTTTCTTTCAAAGAGAAATTCCTCAAGAATTTTCTCTAAAAAGATAGTATCCGCGCGGATGTGTCGAAGACACGTATTACCACGACCACGAGCCGTGGCGAGCTGAGCCGAGACGGACAGCGGCGGCGGCGGTGCGCGAGAGTCCCCCTTGTTCTCTATTACTCAACAAGGAAGTAGGAAAGCCAAGCCTTAAATACCATTCCCAATAGTGTTTCCAATACTATGTGGGATTGAGCATTACCAACATTCTCCCACTAATGCGAAAGAAATCTTCTGAAACTCGAAAACAAACTTTCCAGAAGAGCAATAGCGAGATTAGTTGCTTAAGCACTAGTGAACGTATCTGGAACTAGTACATAGTGATGATGAGCAATCCTTCTCTTAGATAAGTGAAACTAGTCTGGAACTTTCTAAGATCAGGGTAAACTCATAACATACAACTAACCCCTTCATCCACCTGAGTCCTCGATGTGTAAGATATATATATACAAAGTATATATTTGGCCATCTTACCTCAGGATTCTAGTAAGTGTGCTAGAAAAATGGTCCAACATTTTTCATAGAAGGCGGCTAACCCTTCTCACTTACATAGGTTATTTCATCAAGTTTATCTCAACATAAACCACTCTTTAAAAAGGGATATGAAATAATTAAGAGCTTTTATAATAGCTCAACCTCACAAAGGGTATGGTGACTTTCTTCAAGTTCATTATTAATGAACCACCCAAACTCTGGGCTAAGAAGTCATTAAGAATAAATATTCAACCTCATTTATTGGTAAATTCAATAAGTTCTTCTCACTAGAACCATCCAAATACTTGGATTTGAATTTATTAAGAGTTTAACAAACTCAACCTTTCTGTAGGTAAGTTCATCATTTCCTACCCACTCACTCTGGGTTATAAACTTATTAAGAATAGATATTCAGCCAAAATCGGTAAATTCATCAAGTCTTTCTCACTAAGACCACCCAAAGCCTGGGCTATGAATTTATTAAGAACAATTAAGCTCATCCTGGGCATGCATATTATTCATCATAGGGATAGGTAGTAGGAATGTGTACTATGAGTCTTTCCATGGTTTCGTTTGATCACATGGAACTTAGATAACTAAGTTGGGTATCCACCATGAATTCCTCAATCAATGGGCTTTAAACCCATCCCCCTTGACGAATCTAGGACCAGCTTACGACTTAACCCTTTGGTAAGTGGATCTGCTAGGTTCCTTTCCGACTTCACATACTCTAAAGAGAGCACTCCATTCTTTATTAAGTGTCTCACTGACTCATGTCTTATACGAATGTGTCTTTTCTCACCATTGTAAGCTTGGTTCTTAGCCACACATATCGCAGCTTGTGAATCACACAATAATGAAACTGGAGGAGTCGGTCTTCCCCACAACGGAATATCTGCTAACAAACTTCTGAGCCACTCGGCTTCTTGCCCAGCTAGGTCAAGAGCTATAAACTCTGACTCCATAGTAGAACGAGCAATACAAGTCTGCTTTGATGATTTCCACAAGATTGTTGCTCCACCCAAAGTAAAAACATACCCGCTCGTAGAGCTTACCTCATCATTATCAGAAACCCAGTTGGCCTCACAATATCCTTCCAGTACCGCAAGACAACCAACAAACTCAAGTTTCCAATCCAAAGTACCCTTAAGATACTTCAGTAAGCGTTTAAGAGCAATCCAGTGCTCACCACTCGGATTATGAGTATATTTACTCAGTCTACTCACAGCATAAGCAATATCAGGCCGAGTATAGTTCATTAAGAACATTAAGCTTCCGATTAACTTAGCATATTCAGTTTGGGAAACACTACTTCCTTTATTCTTAACTAGATGCATGCTAGGGTCATAAGGAGTTCGAACAGGGACGACATCAAAACTGTCAAATTTCTTTAGCACTTTCTCTATATAATGTGCTTGACATAAAGAAAATCCCTTCTCAGTTTTGGTAACTTTGACTCCTAAGATTATATCTACTTCTCCCAAATCTGTCATCTCAAACTTAGTGGACAAGAAATTTTTAACTTTGTTAATGGACTCAATGTTAGAACTGAAAATCAACATGTCATCAACATAAATACTTATGATAACACATTCAGTGTCAAACATCTTCGAATACACATAAGCATCCGAACCATTCACAACAAAACCAAAACTAAGAATAATTTTATGAAATTTCTCATACCACTGTTAGGAGCCTGCTTAAGTCCATAGAGTGACTTTTTGAGTCTACAAACTTTGCCTTCCATACCAGGTGCTTCAAAACCTAGTGGCTGCTCCATGTAAATCTCCTCATCTAGATCTCCATTCAAGAAAGCAATCTTAACATCCATTTGATGTATCTGCAACTTATGAATAGAGGATAGTGCAAATAATGCACGAATCGTTGAGATTTTTTTAACGGGAGAATATGTATCAAAGTAGTCTAAACCAAACCTTTGAGTGAACCCTTTGACGACTAACCTTGCCTTGTACCGCTGAATCGAACCATCTGGCCTTAGTTTCTTCCGGAAGACCCATTTGTTGGAGATTGGTTTGAATCCCTTAGGCAAGTCAACTAATTCTCAAGTATGATTAGACATTATCGATTCTAGTTCATCATTAATAGTGCTTTTCCAAAAACTAGCATCGATAGATCTTATAGCTTCTTCAAAAGTTTTAGGATCCTCATCTAACAGAAAAATTTGAGCTATAGGATCTGAAATTGAGTCTAAATCATTTATCTCAGAAATAAAGGAAGTAATAAAGTCTGGTCCAAAAGAGGTTTCAACTCTTTGCCTTTTACTTCTTCTAGGCTCGAAATCAATTTGTTCAGAAGACCTAGCAGGATTACTAGAAGAAGTAGATGAAATATATTCTATTTATGTTTCAATATTCATTCTCGGTTCCTTTAAAGGAAAAGTATTTTCAAAGAAAACAACATCCCTTGACTCACAAATAGAATAATCTTGTAAAAGCATGAATCTGTATGCAGCACTATTCGTAGCATATCCTATAAACACTGCATCAACAGTTTTAGGTCCGATGGTGGACTTCTTAAAGTCTGGAAAACCCACTTTGGCCAGACACCCCCACACTTTCAGGTATTGTAAATTAGGAGTGTATCCTTTCCACAATTCATATGGGGTAGAATCTAATTTCTTTTGAGGAACTCGGTTCAAGATATGAGTTGCCGATAGAATGACTTCCCCCCATATGTTATCAGATAACCCTGAAATTATTAGTAAAGAATTCATCATCTCTTTTAAAGTTCTATTTTTCCTTTCGGCTATACCATTCTGTTGAAGAAAATAGAGGCTGAAGTTTCATGAATTATGCCATTCTTTTCACAAATATCTTTTAAGAAATTAGATCCATATTCACCACCTCTATCAGATCTAACCCGTTTGATTCTCATATCTAACTGATTTTATATTTCTGCCTTATAAATAAGAAAGAAGTTTTCAGCTTCATCTTTAGTTCTTAGGAGATAAACTTTTGTATATCTTGAATAATCATCTACAAAAGTTATGTAGTAGTGTTTTCCTCATTTACTTTCAGTGTTTCTAAAATCTGCTAGATCAGTATGAATGAGTTCTAACAGTTCAGTCTTTCTATTAGAAACAGTCTTAAAGTGAGGTCTAGTATGCTTAGTTTCTATACAAATCTCATATTTGTTAAAGCTAGTTGTGTCTAGTTTAGGCAGAACATTCATATTCATTAATTTCTTTAAAGCATGAATATTCACATGTCCTAATCTAGCATGCCACATATCAATGAATTCAACAATATAAGCAGAAGTGGTAGCTTTATTTTCATTAAATTGAGTTTCTATGACAAATAAACCATTGCTTAAAAACCCTTTCCCCACATAATCACCATTTCGGGAAAGTACAAGTTTATGTACCTCAAAAACTAACTTAATGCCTGCATTATTCAGAAGCCCACCACTTATCAAATTTCTACGCAAGGCAAGTACATACAGAGCATTATTTAAAGCCAGAGTTTTACCAGAAGTCAGCTTGAGTAAAACCTTGCCTTTTCCTAGCACTTCAGAACTGCTAGAGTTCCCCATGTACACACGTTCACCAGTGTTCCCATCCTCGAACTTGGTGAAAAACTCATTCCTTGCGCAGAAATGCTTCGAAGCGCCAGTGTCAACTACCCATTCTGAACTGTTCTCCACCAGATTAACTTCTGAGACCACCGCAACAATGATCTCATCATCTTCTTCTACAACGTGCATCTGTGGCTTGTTGTCATTCTGGCGGTCTGAGCGATGTTGCCATTGGTAAGCTTTGTGGCTGGGTAAACCGCATACATAACACTTGAACGTCTTTCCTTCCGGTTTGGCCTTTCCTGACTTATTGAAGTTGGTAGCCTTCTGTGGTTTCGTCTTCTTGTCTTAATTCCCACGTTTCATGATCTTCTTAAATTTAGACTCAACCAAGTTAGCTTTAAAAGATAAATTACTCATAGAATTAGTAAGCTTATCTTTTAAACGGTTGGCTTCTTCAATCTTCATATGGCCCACAAGTTCTTCAAGCAAAATGTCTCTCTTCTTATGCTTAAGAGAGTTGCGGTAGTCAGACCAGGACTTGGGCAGCTTCTCAATGAGTACATTGGCTTGCAGCACCTCACACATTTGCATCCCTTCAACGATGATGTCAGCGACTAAGTTCTCATAGTCATGGACTTGATCCATTATTGGCTTGTCATCTGGAATTTGAGCCATTCGCCAACAACGTACTTCTTGATACCCGCATCGTCCGCACCATACTTTTTGTCGAGAGTGTCCCATATTGCCTTGGCACTCCTTTCTCTAAGGAACATATCAAATAGTTTATTTGACATGTGGCTTAACAGATGTCCTCGCACTGTCTTGTTGTCTTTCTCGTATTTCTCGTAGGTAGCGAGAGCGGCGGCGGCGGTTGCTAAGGCATCATCATTGAGAACCACATCCGCATCATTACCGGCAGCTGGGGTTGGCGGCATGGTAGGTGGTGGCTTGAGCAGCACGTAGTCAAGATCAAGCTGCTCGAAGAATATCAGGATTCTTTGGGACCACCTTCTATAATTCTTTCCATCAAGTGCATTGAGCTTGGAAAGATCGGTGATTAGTTTGCTCAAAGGTGTTGTCATGATTGCAGTATATGGAATTCATTTCTAAATTGTTGGATATATGAACTACAAAACTACACCGTTAGAACTGGTTGGAAATATAAACAGTATTGAAAGGAACAAATTCGTAAACCGTGTCGTGGTAAAAACCACTGCCTTATAAACGAATTCGCCCCGATGTATGTAATCGCTGCAGTAGGCGGACCGTCTCTCGAGGTTAACACGGTCGCTCTGAATTCCGTACACCCGAAACTGGAGTGGACTGCTGGTGGTATTGCTCTTCTGATTGGAAAACACTTAGAGAGAACTCACAGAGAGAATTGTAGAAAACACTTTTGTAAGTGAATTGTGAATGTTTGAGAGTGAGATGAGAAGCTGAATATAGCTCTCTATTTATAGGCTAGAAATAGGGTTAATATCATCCATAAAATTTCAGGATTAAATCTCTTCTTTTGTAACAGCTGAAACGTCTAGATGAACCTGACTCAAAAATAGTCCAGGTTCATTGCATCATTATTCAGCTATTATAACTCCTAAAATTATATCATGTAACCCCTGGAATTAAATCAAATAACTCATGATATTAACAGCTTTAATTTCTGATAACTCATAAATCATATGTTATCATTTGAAATTTAAACAGTCCTCAATAGCCTATAAATATCAGTTGAAATCTTTCACATTTTCCATTTGTTTCTTTCAAAGAGAAATTCCTCAAGAATTTTCTCTAAAAATATAGTATCCGCGCGGACGTGTCGAAGACACGTATTACCCCGACCCGACCCGACCCGAGCCGAACTGAACCAAGACGGACAGCGACGGTGCGCGAGAGTCCCCCTTGTTCTCTATCACTCAACAAGGAAGTGGGAAAACAAATCCTTAAATATCATTCCCAATAGTATTTTCAATACTATGTGGGATTGAGCATTACCAACATCGGATGACTCTAATCAATAATTAATTTTTTTTAAATGTCTCCGCCACTGGTAAAAGCTGAAACCATGGTTGCTACTTTCCCACATGCGGTTTTGACAATGACAAGATCCTCAAAAACCACCATCATCGCCAATTGATAATTCCCCGTTAGTTTCTATATATAAGGGAGGGTTCCCCGTCTTCATTTTTCAACAGACATTCAGAAATCGAGAATAAGTTACAAAATCCAGTAAAAGTAGAGATAAAGATGAGTTATTTAAGCAGAGTTTGCATGGCAGCAAGTGTAGTTGCAATGGAAGACCATATAGATTGTGGCTCCAAATGGATTTTCGGTTTTCAACCTATTAACACCGGCAAGGGAAGATGCTTTTCTACTGCATATGACAGAATTTATGTAAAGGCCAAAACCAAAGAAAACAATAGAAATCAGAGTGAGGAGTCTCTTCAAAGAATGATGTACTTGAATTGTTGGACACAAAGTTAATATCTGGACAATGGAGACACACATCAACAAGTTGACAATCTCAATAGCCTTTGTTGTCCTTAGCATAATTGATGGTTTTAAAGGCTGAAATCCCAAAAAACTGACCCGTGATGGCTTTCAATGAGCATCAGTCCATGAATTAGAGTATTGGACTGCCAAAGTACTTTGGTATGTGAAAACTGCATATGATGTATGAAACAAATGAAATTCTTACATGTATTTTTCTCTTCTTTTCTTCCCTCTAAATGTTTCGTTGTTAGATGTTTCCCTATTATGTATCTTACAAAGATGGGTTATTGCTATAAGAACCAATTTTAATAACACTACTCCCCCCTATATTAAGGCAGAATGAACCAATTGGTAGGCTTTAACTTTTAAGTTTCAAAATTATGGATAAGGATATTAATTAACTTTTTGAAACCATAATTAACTTTTTGAAACCAAAATGATCATTAAAGTTTGAGTAAGTTTTCATTTTTTCCATTGAACTTTCAAAAGTTATAAATTGATCACTAATATTATCGATTTGTAATAAAATGGTCATTGGACGTCGTTAACCTCAGTGACGAAAATCTGAGTTGGATCGTTAACCACTTACCTGGCTTGTTGACCGATCACCTCTTATGAAAAAGAGCTTGACGAGGATGATGATAGAAAAAGCAGAAGATGGTTATCGTTGAACGCCATATCATTTATGTACCGAGCAAGCAACAGGCACTGTGAGAGTAGTGTCGTAACCGGTTTTCGTCCGGGCACGAAATATTAAATTTGGCGGGGAAATTGATGTGAATAAATAATTTTGAAAATAATTTGTGAGTCGCCATCGGCCTTTTGGGTCAGGTAGGTCGAATACCTAAAAATTATTTTTTTTTAAAGAGTTTTAATAAAACACCAATAAAAAAAATAAACTGATCTGCGTTTATAACCAAAAATTCATTCTTTTTAATAATAAAAAGGGATTCGTGGTCGGTTACGTTTAGGGAAGGATTAGCACCCCTACAACGCCCAAAATTGGTACTTTTTTAATTATAAATTGTCTCTATTATTAAAAATTTAAAAATTCAAAAATATATTTAATTTAAAATTCTATTATTTCAAAATTATATAAAAAAAATATTTATTTATTTAAAAATATCTGAAAAGAACTTCTAGGTACCTTAAGACAGCTCTTTTCTTTGATATTGATAAATATTAATTTAAATAATATTGTTTAATTTTTAATTTTAAAATATCAAAATAGGACATCCAGTTGTATTAAGACTGTCCTTTTCTTTGATATTAAAAATAAATAGTTAAAAATTACTATTTATTATATGTATATTTATGAATATATAAAAATATTTAACAATATAATAAAATAAAAATATCACTAAAACAATATATTTTAAGCAGTAAAATGAAAACATATAAAATAAATAACTAAATTATAATAAAAATAAAACTAAATCTAATTCCTAATTAATTGAAATTATAGGTATTAAATATGTTATTTCATTATTTTATTTTTTAGTGACTAAAATAAAATTATCTAAAATTCGGATATTATAATAAAATAAATTAAAAATATAAACTAGGGATTAAAATATTATTTATTAAAATTAAGGGATTAAATCTGTTATTTATCCTAAATATATTATTTTAATATGAAGGACTAAAATAAAAGAAATTAAAATTCGAAGACTGAATTAAAATTATTATAAATTCAGTTTAGTGACCAAAATATAAAATTTACAAGTTGGGAGGACTACGGACGGGATTTAACTATTTTATAATTACGCGCATAGTCCTTCCCGAAACGACGTCGTTCGGGAAGGACTATATATGGTCCAAAACGGCTGGCCCGAAGGGCCAGCCTTCATTTTTCATTTTCCTTCTCTCTCTCTTCTCTGAGAGAGAGAGTTTTCTCTCGCTTCTCTCTAAAACAGAGAGAAGCCTAATAGGCCGGCAGCCGTTAGCCGGCGTTCATCCGCCGTCAACCACCGCCGCCGGCCACCGTCTTCGGTGGCCGGAAAAATTTTTTTTATTCTAAATGTAGATCGGACAGTCCTAATGATGGTTCCGATGTTTTTTTCCGTTAAACGGCTCCCAATCGGAGCAAATCTAAAATAATACCTTCGGCTTTTCGAAGGTTTTGGTGAGATCCGGCGACGGTTGTGGTTCTCCGATGACAGGGTAAGCTTCTTTCCTCTCTTCTCTTTTTTTTTCCTTGCTGCGTTGATGTTGACTGAGATCGTTGGTATATTTGTTTTTTTTTCTTTCTCTGTTTTTTTTTTCTTCTCAGTTCTCTGTTTCTGTCTCTGTCTCTCTCTGTTTCTGTCTCCCTTTTTCTTTTTCTTTTTTTTTCAGGTTCGGGTGGTGGCTTTTATAGCCACCACCGTTGTAGCCGTCGGACCGGTCCGAAGAGGGGGTCTTGGTGAGTCACCGGACTACCAGTGGTGACTCACCCCGTAGCCTTGCATGGACGGCTGGCGTTGATCTTCTGGAGTCTTCATTTGGGACGTGGCAGCGGCGGAGGCGGCGAGAAAGTGTCGGCAGCCGTGTGGAAACTGGGGCGGCGCCGCGTGGCCCTAGGGTATCAAACCCTAGGGTTTCTCTCTGGAACCATCTGGACCGTTGGATCTTGCCAGATCCAACGGCTGTGAGCTGAGGCGGCTGGTTAAATTAGGGTTAGGAAACCCTAACTGGAAACCCAAATATTTAGGGTTTCTGGTTGGATCTGGACCGGTTCTGGTTGGTTTGTAACTGGGCCGGTCCAGTTGTAATTGGTCTGTAATTATTATTATGTATTTAATATATTTAATAATAATAATAATAATAATAATAATAAATAATAATAATAATAATAATAATAGTAATAATAATAATAATAATAATAATAATATTAATAATAATAATATGGATAAAAAAATTAGTATCTTCAGCTGCCCCTCTTTGCACATTCTTGTGTTAACAAGAATAGGGCAAAGATGAAAAGATAATAAAATTTTTTATCCATTTGACTTTACTTTGATCATAATGGAGATATTGAATAAATTCTTCTCTCTCTCCAGATAAGTTCTTATTATGAACTTTCTGCTGGGGATGATGATGACCTCCTTTCTGTGATAGAGTCATTCAAAAGGTTGAATAAGCTCTTGATGAGTTCTTCTCATTATGAACTTTTTCTAGAAAGGCTGATGCTAATCTATCTCCTTCTGCGATAGAATTATGCAAAAAGTTGAACAAGTTCTTCTTATTATGAACTTCTTCTTTCTTCTTCAGATGACGAGTTCTTCTCATTATGAACTCTACCTGGCAATGTTGATCCATCAAATGATGAATTCAAGCAAAAGGTTGAACAAATTCTTCTCATTATGAACTTCTTCTTCCTTCTTCAGATGAGTTCTTCTCATTATGAACTTTCTCTGGAAAAGCTGATCCATCAAATGATGGATTCAGGTAAAAGGTTGAACAAATTCTTCTCATTATGAACTTCTTCTTCCTTCTTCAGATGAGTTCTTCTCATTATGAACTTTCTCTGGAAAAGCTGATCCATCAAATGATGGATTCAGGTAAAAGGTTGAACAAATTCTTCTCATTATGAACTTCTTCTTCCTTCTTCAGATGAGTTCTTCTCATTATGAACTTTCTCTGGAAAAGCTGATCCATCAAATGATGGATTCAGGTAAAAGATTGAACAAATTCTTCTCATTATGAACTTCTTCTTCCTTCTTCAGATGAGTTCTTCTTATTATGAACTTTCTCTGGAAAAGCTGATCCATCAAATGATGGATTCAGGTAAAAGGTTGAACAAATTCTTCTCATTATGAACTTCTTCTTCCTCTTCAGATAAGTTCTTCTCATTATGAACTTTCTCTGGAAATGTTAATCCATCAAGTGATGAATTCGAGCAAAAGGTTAAACAAGTTCTTCTCATTATGAACTTCTTCTTCCTCTTCAGATAAGTTCTTCTCATTATGAACTTTCTCTGGAAATGTTAATCCATCAAGTGATGAATTCGAGCAAAAGGTTAAACAAGTTCTTCTCATTATGAACTTCTTCTTCCTCTTCAGATAAGTTCTTCTCATTATGAACTTTCTCTGGAAAAAATAATTCATCAAGTGATGAATTCAGGGAAAAGGTTGAACAAATTCTTCTCATTATGAATTTCTTCTTCCTCTTCAGATGAGTTCTTCTCATTATGAACTCTAACTGGCACTGCTGATCCACCGGGTGATGAATTTAAGCAAAAAGTTGAACAAGTTCTTCTCATTATGAACTTCTTCTTCCTTCTTCAGATGAGTTTTTCTCATTATGAACTTTCTCTGGAAATGCTGATCCATCGAATGATGGATTTGAGCAAAAGGTTGAACAAATTCTTCTCATTATGAATTTCTTCTTCCTTCTTCAGATGAGTTCTTCTCATTATAAACTCGACCTGGAATGTTGATCCATTGAATAATGGATTTGAACTTTGCTAAAATCTTTGAAATTCCTGTCAAATATTCAACATGGATAAAATGAATGAAAATGCTCCTATTTTGCAAATGTCTAAATATGATGCATGAATGTTGATGCAATCTTCGTTTAACTTCAAAATGGTGAACTCGGTTTTCCTCCACTTCATCATTTATTGCCAGGGTCACCTCTGGATATCAGTGTAGCAACTTATGCTATCAAGCTTGCATTTCTGAAGAACCATCTGATCAACTTGTATCTTTATGTCTTCTTTGCTTCATGAAAGTCTTAGAAGAATTGTTTCATTTGTGGAACTCTTGTCGTAGTCAGAACTATGACCTTGATGCCCCATTTTGTCTTGGATAAAACCAATTTTCTTTGCTTGGAGTTGTGCAGAAATCTGATAAAGCTTTCATCTTTGAAAAGAGAATCTGTCATCTTTAAAAAGGGAATCTATCATCTTTGAAGAGTGTAGATGTAGATATGCCTGACTCAGCAAGGATTAATTAGGAGAGTAGAGTCTGTTCTGATTTGACTCTTGAAACACATCACAAGGAAGATTTATTCCAAATTTTTTTCATGTCTCCACATATAATCAGATCTCGAATAAGGCAACTTGGACCATATCATGTCGAGATGCTTAACAACAACTTGTCGTTTAACTAGTTTCTTGTGGTTAAAATTTCAGCTCTCCATCTGCGGAAAGTAATCTTCATCATATCTCATCTTATAATCTTGAAGTTGAAAAAGACAAACTTCATCTTGGATCAAAAATGGAAACCATATGATCACAACATTGGTTCAACATCATAATCACTGGGTCGTAAAACATTTGATAACACATTATCATCTCATGTGGCTTCTGCTTGGATGTAAAACATTTGACAACACATTCATTCTTTCTTGTGGTTTCTGCTAAGATTTCTCAATCATTGAGGCTCTTTTCATGGTGTTCAAAGTTTTTGTATGATGTCATAAGACCACTTGAGAACAAAACTCAATGGGGATTCAAGTGTAATGTTGATATGACCAAAAAGTTGGTCAAATTCACAAGATATGCTAGTGTTGAATTGAATAGGAGACACTAACTGATCTTGATATCATCTCGGGCAAAGAAAAATGTGATACTGATCACGTTTTCTTTCATAATGAGAATTGTAGGAAGTATAAACACATCCGCTATAGGATTTATGTACAGAAAGAGGTTCATGAAATTCTTGCTGCTGGGGATAAAACGCACATGATAACCCAAAATAGATAAAAACTCAGTTCTGCCTGGCTAGCAATAATGACCCCAGTAACAACGGGAATAACAGTAATGTAAGTGAGTCAAGTCTCAGAAGAATGTCATCAAGCAAGTAAAAACTGATGTGAAAAACAACTTCATAATCCCAACAGTATGGTTGAAACTAACTGCCAGGAACCTCAAAGAAATATTTTCAATTATCACTGACACACAAAAGGCCAAATTTAAAGCCGAGATCTTGAGGAACTGAACCTTGGAACGAGTAGTCTACCTGGGGACCATCTTTATTCATGCAACCGTAATGTAGCTTAACAAAGAACATACTATCATGTGACATACGGTTAAGAAGATTAGGTATTTGAAAACATACTTGCTGAGTAAACATTTGTTCAACAACATGATCATAATGTAACTGCCTGATGAACGAAGCAATTATGTATAGTCAGCTAGACTGTCACTGTATCACCATTTTCATTCTTCATATATTTATGTCTCATTGGAAATATTTGTTCAAGTCAATGATCTTGACACATGATGATATGGGCCTTCAACATGCCCCAACATTTGCTAATACAAGCATGCAGAATGCATCAACATTCCTAATTCCGATTGAAATGGGCTTTCAGCATGCTCCAACATTTGCTTCTTGTTAATCTGAGCCTTCAAAATGCCCCACATGGATCTGTCTGAAGGAACCTTTAAAATGCCTCAACATTTGCTGATATAGATGCTAAAAGTATGCTCAATGTTACTTCTTATTGAGATGAACCTCCAAGAATGCCCAAATATTCATATTGCTGTGAGCCTTCAAAATGCCCTAATATTCTATTTCTGGTTGAAATGGGCCCTCAAGATGTCCCACATGAAACATTTCTGTCTGAAATGGGCTTTCGAGATGCCCCAATATTCTGCTTCTGATTCACTCTCAATGTCTGTTTGACTTGAATATCATTATCTGAACAAGGTCCAATTTTGACAATGCACTGTTGTAGGTACTTGTGGATTTATTCGTGCCCCAAATTTGTTTATCTTGAAGGCTCTCATTATGGTGTCACTAAACAGCAGTGTTGTCAAGTAACTGGAGGAATCCTCTTCACGTTGTCACAGACTTAAGAAACAATCAATCATTTTGACAGAAACGTCTGAGATATGTGCCTCTTTTGAATGAACTGACCATTTTTTGTATATAGAGGGATTTAATCAGACAGAGTAGTAAAAATAGCTTGGTAATCCGTTCCAGGCTGACACAGTGGCTTATCATCTTTCAGTGAAGGCCATATCTTAAATATACTTTTCTGTGGGAGAGAAACCAATTTATGCAAACAGTAATCTGATGCAGTAGCAAGACTACATATTCAATGGTACAAGCTCATCAAAAATCCGCACCCATGCAACATGTTGATTCTGATAACAACTCATCTGATTATGAAATGACCTTTCAAGATGATTTCACAGATATCGATAGTTCTTCTAATACAGAGAAATCTTGAATTCTGATTCTGATGAGGAGAATAAATTGTTATACTTGACAAAAATGGGATTCTCAGATGCTGAAACTTCAAATAGCCCTGGGTTATGATTTTTGGGAAAGGAATAAGCAAAAGAAGCTTGAAAAGAAACTTCTTAATGAAGACGATCATGTAGTTCATCTTTTAATTCCAATGATTGGTTCTGTAATTTTTACCAAACCAGATCAAATAACTCAAAGAATACTTCCAGAAGATGCTATTGAGCACATTCATCTTCTAAATTCAATGATTGGTTCCGTCCAACCAGATCAGATAACTCAAAGAACACTTCCAGAAGATGCTATTGAGCACATTCATCTTCTAAATTCAATGATTGGTTCCGTCCAACCAGATCAGATAACTCAAAGAACACTTCCAGAAGATGCTATTGAGCAAATTCATTTTTCAGTTAATGTTTGGACTAAGATATCACAACACTTATTTGATGTAGAGCCAGAATTTGTAGATTCGAAGTATTTCCATGCTACTACACTGAAAAGGGTTATATTCATAATTCTGCCAATTAATAACAGATTTTCTCTTATTCTGCTTCCTCCATGTGCTGATGCTTTTCCATTGACAAAGAAATGATGGCTTTCATGGGATTCAAGAACAAAGTTGAACTGTTTATAAACATGTACAGGAAGTGCCAAATTGACAGAAATGATCTGTAAGGCTCTTGAAGCTTATGACAATGAGCCACCTTCGAGTGTCCAGAAGTATGTTCTTGATGAGTGCTAAAAATGGAATCTAGTATGGGTTGGAAGGAATAAAGTTGCTCTACTTGAACCTGATGAGGTGGAAATGCTTCTAGGTTTCCTTAAAAACCATACAAGGATCTGTATAGAGACATGTTTCCCAGTGATATCAATGTCTTGTTTCTTTTTGCTGGAATCAGTGCTGCAAAGGTTGCCTTCTACTGTCTTAGTATATCTTTGAAAACAGAGGTGCAAGAACTGAATGGTGATCGGTTGGAGCAATTGATGAATAGATTTGGCAGATTCGACCTTGTTGTCGGTAGCATCCCGTGTAACAATCTTACCGGAAGCATAAACATCATCATGATTAACTAGAAGATTTTTGTTGGTGCATTTTCTTGTAATGACTGCTACGACAGCTGTCTCTTCTGCTGCTCCAAAATACACACTGCCATATCTCACTCTTCCTTAACTATGGAAAGGTTTAGTTGATGGTAAAACTGGTTATCTCAACTTTTGGAATCCTGTACAGCATACAAGTGTAGAATCTGTTCCAATATCTTATTCTGTGCCCTAAGTCCTCAAATTCAAATTCAGCAATCTTCTGAAGGACATAATGGGTATCATCTTGACAAAGAAAGTGATCGGCATAGAAGAAGTAGCAATGATGTATCAAGACTTGAGCCAGCATCACGGTATAACCAGAGTGCAGGTAGTGACTTGCTCATGGTTCTATAATGTAATCTTCTAGAGAACATGAATTGATGGTTGGAGAAAATAATCTGTCTGGTGATCCTTATTGCCCTCAGTATGAGATAAACGATCTTTCTGATGAGCTGCTAATAATGTCATAGGAGAGTGTCACAAGTTCAATTCTCCAGACTTTCTGGCTTCTTGGACCACTTGCCTTCAAAAATGTGAAGTGCTTCATTATTCTGGCTTCGTTCATTCTTTTTCTACAACAGAGGTAGAATAAGCAACAATTGCTTTAAGGACCTTCCTCATTTGAGACTGTACTGTTTGAAAATGTTTTTTCTCCTTTCTTTATTGAAGAATGAAAGAATTTTGCAAAGTATTACCCCTTTCAGGTTCACAATATAATCGAATCATAAACAAGGAGTTTAATGAATATCAAATAAATCAACTACACTTTTAAATCATTCAAAATCATAGTCCTATGGCAAGTGTCAAAATTATTGACTGATTTGAGGTGTAGGTTGATTTTGGTAAAGTAGGTTCTTTCAAGTTGGTTCAGTATGTCGCTTCGGGCTTCCACTAACTTGAAGAAATGGTTGTTATGCTCATCTTGTAGAGATGCTTCTCGTTTCCAGAATCTCAGGAACGTTTTTGAGATGTGTGGTGCTTTATTAAGAGCTTAAGATCGTCTCTTATGTCGTTGTTGCACCATTCAATATTCGAGCCGCCTTTTCAGGTTTCCAACTCGAATCCTCCTTTGGTTTCAAGATGTTATTTAAAAATTTATATCTTGAACCCACCTTTATCATTTTTCATATCATGCATTAAAGATTTTAAAAACTAATTTTTGCAAATAAAAATCAATCTTGGAAGGCGGAATGAATTCTAAAGATATCATCTTTTACTTAGAAACCCATGTATGATTAGAATGGACTTTTCAGGTACGTAACGTAGGCCATGGCTTATGGTTACGAAAGAAAGGGATAAAAAGGCCCAAATAAGTGTTTAAGGGTCATCAAACCAAGGATCAATTCATTCTGATGCCGTCAATCTTGTTTTGTTTGACTTGGATATGCCTTGCTGAGGAATTTTCCATCAACTGGATCCCTCTAGAGTGCCAAATTTTGGATTCATTTCCATTTTCTCATATCTCCAGCATTTCTTGCTCTTCTTGTTTGTACTTGATCAACCTTGTAACTTGAGGCTCAATAAATCACCCATCTTTATTCGATTTTCCTTTTTCTTTTTTTTTTCTTTTTCTTCTTCTTCTTTCTTTGCTGGATGAGTATAATACTTCAATTGCTTTGAGCACCTCTTTTTCCTTTGCATTTTGGAGGTTTTCCATTATTCTTGATTGGATTGATCTTCAAGCACTCTGTATTTGACATACTTTGTAGTTCAAAACTTTCATGACTTCATGGAAACTTGTCTTCGTAATAAAACTGTATTGACAATCTTTATTCTTGTGAGCCAATATCCTTTACCTTGCCCCCTAATGAAGAGGGTGATCCTTGGTTAGGGTTGAATTAGAAGAAACATTATTCAGGCTCAAATAGGGACAACAAAGGATATATATATATATATATATTAAAGGATAAATGAAACAATGCCGTTCATCATCTCATACACAGAAACATTTGTAAAAAGAGGTATCCACAGGGGGATGAATATTCAAGATTAACTTTATTTACATGAAAAAATGTAATTAATGCATGATATATTTATTTCAATCAATCACTTTCCCCTTCTTCTTTGAGTATGCCCTAATCACTCGAAATTATCATCAATGAGTTGGTCCATGATGCCTCATCTAGTCTCTTCTTGCAGTAAAATTCACGGATAATTGAAAGTTTGGTTCTTTTGAGGTCTTTTGGTTTATGATGGTTTTGTGTTTGAAAAGACAAATGTGTGACTTTTGAAGTCATGTATATGGTGGAATGTAGTATCATCAATCAACTATACCCGAAAAGGTAAACATCTGGAGTAGGTGTAAAAACAGGTGGAGACATTTCTTCAGAATCTTTGTAGTGTCAGGATTTGGTTTGAGTAATTGGCATTGGATGTGATATTGAAGATATAATTTTACCACTTGCCAATAGATCTATAACTCTTGAAAAATTAAAAGAATATTTAATCTACTTGATACTCAATAATCTCAAGATTAAAATTTGACTCCTTGCTCATAACCATAAAAGAAACACATATTTATTTATTACACAAAAGGCGGAGAAAGGAACAAAAAACATATTCAAACAAGATGCTGAAAATAGAAAGTACTACAGTGGTAGATAACACTTCCACTTATTTATGCATCATTACTCCTCTAATGTTGGGTGTGTACTTAGCCCATGATTTTTATCCTTATTTGCCCCCCATTTCTTGATCATTTCTTGTGTCAAGACTCCCTTGTCAACGAGTGTCTCAATTTCTTTTAACAGTGACCAACAATTCCCTATTGAATGTCCAGATACTCCCAAGTGAAAATTACAGAAGCTATTTTGATCATAGCAATGAGCATAAGGCCTTGGTGACACCTTCACCAATCTTGGTGTAATGTATTGACCTTTAACAAAATGAGGGTACATGTCTGAGATAGATTCTTGAAATACCTTTAGAGTTTTTCTTGCTCGCGAGGCTATCACTTTCTTTGATCGTTCTGAACGAATGAATGCTCTCATGTTATTGAGGGGGTTCTGAATGCTCATTTCAGCTATAACTGGGGTAGTATTAACCAGACTCCTTAAGTTTCCCCTTGCCTTACTGGTTTTCGGAAAATCTGATATAGGTATCTGAGATGTCTTCTGGGTTATATCTGCCTCATTCTTTCTTAGACCTATAAGCCAATCTCGAATTACGTCCATGGGAGCCTTTTGATTTCTTTTCCCATTTTCTTGTGCCCAATATTCTTCATAGGATTTGGTTATATTAGTTTCTGTTGAAGAAACAATTTCTGAACATTGAACTTCACCCCTTCTTTTACCTTATATTTTTGAATTGCTTGCTCTAAAGGTTCTTGGAAATTTCTCTTAAGGTTACCAGGAACCTTAACTGACAATTTGGAATTCCAGTCTGATTTATCCAAGGAACTTCCTTATAGGTCCAATTATCATTTGGAGGCCACTGTGATTGATCAAGTTGTGGAGTAATTGATCTGGCTGAGAGCATTTTTGGATGCAACTTTTCACTTGAACAGTGGAAGGGAGGAAATTGAAATCCCTGCACATTCTTTTTTTTCTTGATCACTCTATAAGATTTGGCACCATGTTTAACTGAATAAGACTTCACTGTATTAACCCCAGCTTCTTTCTTGACTTTAGTATTGTCAGAGCCTCTTATCTTGCCATTCTTGATAGCCATTTTGATGATTTCTCCAATTATGATGATGTCAGAGAAATTATTAGGGACAACCCCTATCATGTGATTAACATAAGGAAATTTTAATGTGCTGATGAACAAAGTAGTGAACTCTTTTTCAGTCAATGGTGGATGTACTTGAGAAGCAACGTCTTTCCATCGTTGTGAATATTGTCGAAAGCTTTCATTACACTTCATATTCATGCTTTACAACATTGTTCGATCAGGGGCCATATCAGTCATGTGCTTGTATTGACCCAAAAAAGCTTGAGCCAAATCCCTCCAAGAACGTATTTGAGTACGTTTTAGCTGATTATACCATTTGGATGCAGACCCGGATAAACTGTCTTGGAAACAGTGGATCAACAATTTTTCATTCTCTATATAGCCAGTCATACGACGACAGTACATAGTGATATGATATTCAGGATATGTGGTCCCATTATACTTCTCAAAATCTGGAATTTTAAAATTTGGTGGGAGAATTAAGTCGGGGACCAAGTTCAGTTCTTTGGCGTCAAACTCATAAAATGACTCAACCGTCTCTCTAGAAGTAGTACAGAATTCATTTGGCTTTAACCCAGAAGCAGTAAGACAGTCAGTAGGGAATGAAACTCCAGCCTGATATTGTTGTTTCTTAACAGTGAAGTGAACTGGTGATTGGATTTCCTGACGTACAGAGGTGTGCTCAGGAATATGAGCAGGCGTAATACCCAGAGGATTTGTGGAGTTTTCAACAAGATTCTTTCTAGCAGTCAAATGCTTCTCAATCATTTCTTTCATATTGTTCAGTAGATCGATCTGAGAATTAGCTTCGATTTGTGCCTACTTGCTCCTCAATTCTTCTTGTATCTCTTTTTGCTCTATCTTTAATTTGGATAGAATATCCTCAGTTTCTTTAGACATTTTTCTTGTGTCGTGCTGAGCGTTCTTGCTTCAAGGAAAAACCAAGATCACTTCGTTTGAAATCCTTATTTTAATGAATGAATGTTTTAATGTATTATGACATAAAAATGCAAAGATGCCAAATGTAGATATGCAAATGTAAAAATGTAAATGTAAATTATTTAAAATACCAGAATAGGACATCCAGTTATATTAAGACTGCCCTTTTCTTTGATATTGAAAATAAATAAACATTATTATTTAATTAAATATGTTTTAATGCATGATGTAAATTTAAAAATGTAAATGTAAATACAAACGTAAAAATGTACAAATGCAAAATACAAATGCATGTATGAAAAGGTGTTACTCAAGAGTGATCATCTTAGAACAGATTTCATTGAACGCAAAAGTTTCGGTACATCAAACAAAACTTTACATGTAGGGATATATTTCATTCCTAACTTCTCCAAAGCCAAATTAGTCTATCAACTTAAGGGACATATTGCTTGTCTGGACTGCAACATCTTCCATGACATTCTCTTTCATTTTCTGTCACTTCTCGGAGTTGCTCATTTTCCCTTGTAAGAGATCTTTTCTGTCCAAGGAGTTCTTGAATAAGATCTTCATATATGTTGCAGTTCTTTTTCAGCTTGGTGACCCCTGTTATCCATTCTTCTGGGGTACTTCCTAGGCCAGCATTTTGAAAGGTTTGACTGATCTTCTGAAAATCTTCATGCATGGTTTTCATTTCTGTGCTCAATTTCTCATTTTGGTCGTTCAAGTCCTTCAAATAACATGCTTGAGCTTCATAAAAATCTCCATTACTCTGAATGTCCCGACTGATACTCTTACCATAGACTGCTTTTGGTATCAATCTGGCAGAATCTTTATGGATTACTTTTGGTATTAATATATAACCGATTCTCTGTGTGCAGAACTTCCCTCGATCCTCGTAGTTTCTTCAGGATGTCTTTCCTTGGCCGCATCATATTTTGTTTGATCATAAAACTTTTTGTCCATTTACGATTTCTTTCCAATATGATGAACAGTCTTTCAAGCCAACACCTTTTGGTTATGCCATGATCATGTAATGCAAACAAAAGAAATCAATATGAACATATTAGAGCAATGTAATATACATGAAAAAAATAAAAAAAATAGAATAGTTAGTACCAACTAAAAAAAACTATATATCAATGTATAAATCTTAACCTCATGCTTTCTAGTTCCATGCTTTGTTTGGAAAATTTAACCTAACTGCATGATTTCTAGTTCGCATGCATTTATTCAGGAAAAAGAAATAAATTAAAAGCTAGAGTTTATTTCTCCTTTGTGTATACCTACTGACAAAATTTCGGCATGGTTTCAGATCGGGAGAGTTTCTAGGGTTTATTATATGCAGGTTTTCAGTTCTAGGAGTATAGGTACTCGAACTGTCCTTGTTGATGCCCCCTTGGGCTATAAAACCCTCGATCATAGTCCATTATAGACTTAAACGGATCGAGTTCAATTCGAGGGGATACATTTCTCTATGACTAACACGGAGAATAAATTCTCACGAAGACATAGAGCATATGAACCCCAAAAGTTACTTGCTAGGTCTGACACGGAGAATAAATTCTCACGAAGACGTCGCTTTCACTCCCACTTAAAAGGGACAACTCAATTATAGAGCTTTATGTTATGCAATGCAAGTGTTGTGTGTGTGAGGAGAAATGCTCAAACCTCTAACAGATAAATAAAATAATTAATACCTGAATAAAAAAACAATATTAATATAAAAATAATAAATAATAAAAATTTGAAAGAAAAGAATTAAAAATTAAATAAATGAATTTTTAATTTCTAATTAATAGAGACAATTTATAATTAATTTTGAAGTTTGACAGGTCCCCAGCAGAGTCGCCAAGCTGTCGTAACCGGTTTTCGTCCGGGCACGAAATATTAAATTTGGCGGGGAAATTGATGTGAATAAATAATTTTGAAAATAATTTGTGAGTCGCCATCGGCCTTTTGGGTCAGGTAGGTCGAATACCTAAAAATTATTTTTTTTAAAGAGTTTTAATAAAACACCAATAAAAAAAATAAACTGATCTGCGTTTATAACCAAAAATTCATTCTTTTTAATAATAAAAAGGGATTCGTGGTCGGTTACGTTTAGGGAAGGATTAGCACCCCTACAACGCCCAAAATTGGTACTTTTTTAATTATAAATTGTCTCTATTATTAAAAATTTAAAAATTCAAAAATATATTTAATTTAAAATTCTATTATTTCAAAATTATATAAAAAAAATATTTATTTATTTAAAAATATCTGAAAAGAACTTCTAGGTACCTTAAGACAGCTCTTTTCTTTGATATTGATAAATATTAATTTAAATAATATTGTTTAATTTTTAATTTTAAAATATCAAAATAGGACATCCAGTTGTATTAAGACTGTCCTTTTCTTTGATATTAAAAATAAATAGTTAAAAATTACTATTTATTATATGTATATTTATGAATATATAAAAATATTTAACAATATAATAAAATAAAAATATCACTAAAACAATATTTTAAGCAGTAAAATGAAAACATATAAAATAAATAACTAAATTATAATAAAAATAAAACTAAATCTAATTCCTAATTAATTGAAATTATAGGTATTAAATATGTTATTTCATTATTTTATTTTTTAGTGACTAAAATAAAATTATCTAAAATTCGGATATTATAATAAAATAAATTAAAAATATAAACTAGGGATTAAAATATTATTTATTAAAATTAAGGGATTAAATCTGTTATTTATCCTAAATATATTATTTTAATATGAAGGACTAAAATAAAAGAAATTAAAATTCGAAGACTGAATTAAAATTATTATAAATTCAGTTTAGTGACCAAAATATAAAATTTACAAGTTGGGAGGACTACGGACGGGATTTAACTATTTTATAATTACACGCATAGTCCTTCCCGAAACGACGTCGTTCGGGAAGGACTATATATGGTCCAAACCCGGCTGGCCCGAAGGGCCAGCCTTCATTTTTCATTTTCCTTCTCTCTCTCTTCTCTGAGAGAGAGAGTTTTCTCTCGCTTCTCTCTAAAACAGAGAGAAGCCCAACCGGCCGGCAGCCGTTAGCCGACGTTCATCCGCCGTCAACCACCGCCGCCGGCCACCGTCTTCGGTGGCCGGAAAAAAAAATTTTATTCTAAATGTAGATCGGACCGTCCTAATGACGGTTCCGATGTTTTTTTCCGTTAAACGGCTCCCAATCGGAGCAAATCTAAAATAATACCTTCGGCTTTTCGAAGGTTTTGGTGAGATCCGGCGACGGTTGTGGTTCTCCGATGACAGGGTAAACTTCTTTCCTCTCTTCTCTTTTTTTTTCCTTGCTGCGTTGATGTTGACTGAGATCGTTGGTATATTTGTTTTTTTTTTCTTTCTCTGTTTTTTTTCTTCTCAATTCTCTGTTTCTGTCTCTCTCTGTTTCTGTCTCCCTTTTTCTTTTTTTTTCTTTTTTTCAGGTTCGGGTGGTGGCTTTTATAGCCACCACCGTTGTAGCCGTCGGACCGGTCCGAAGAGGGGGTCTTGGTGAGTCACCGGACTACCAGTGGTGACTCACCCCGTAGCCTTGCATGGACGGCTGGCGTTGATCTTCTGGAGTCTTCATTTGGGACGTGGCAGCGGCGGAGGCGGCGAGAAAGTGTCGGCAGCCGTGTGGAAACTGGGGCGGCGCCGCGTGGCCCTAGGGTATCAAACCCTAGGGTTTCTCTCTGGAACCATCTGGACCGTTGGATCTTGCCAGATCCAACGGCTGTGAGCTGAGGCGGCTGGTTAAATTAGGGTTAGGAAACCCTAACTGGAAACCCAAATATTTAGGGTTTCTGGTTGGATCTGGACCGGTTCTGGTTGGTTTGTAACTGGGCCGGTCCAGTTGTAATTGGTCTGTAATTATTATTATGTATTTAATAATAATAATAATAATAATAATAATAATAATAATAATAATAATAATAATAATAATAATAATAGTAATAATAATAATAATAATAATATTAATAATAATAATATGGATAAAAAAATTAGTATCTTCAAGTAGGTCATCAAGCTTCTTGATCCACAATCAAAGGCAACCATAATGGTGAGAATATGAACTCGTTGTAGGAACGGAACCATGATTAAATATTGAAAGGATCAAAATATTAGACTATTTTAGAAATATAAAATAACTTATTCATACTCAAAATTTAGCACGAACCAAGTGACATTGGTAATTAAGGGATTGTTGTTATCCTTGAGGTCACAAGTTTGGCAAATGCGTATGTAAGGATATGAGCATTTATTGTCAAATGGTTGAGAGTCTGTACATATAGTACATTGTATTCACCCCATATTTTTATATATATAAAAACTAAAAATTCACTAGACAACACCTAATTTGTCTAATATTTAAACTTACAATGACTTAAATTGTTACTAGACCAAAAATTTGAGAACACGAAGTTATCATTTTTTTAGTTCAACCCCTACTCGATTAATATTTTAAAAAATCTTATATTTTTTAATTTAAATATTTATTTTTATATGAGTTAAAATAATATTAGACCAGAATTATATCAAATATACTAAGTTTTTAATAGGGGTTGGGGCCTTCTTGGGCACCATCAAAGCTCCGCCCCTGACTCGTCGACATCGACAAACATCATCCATGCACATTAATCTTTTAAATAAATTGCATTGTGAGAGAATCCAACTTCTTGGGTTTTAAGCCAAACCCAAAAAATATTATCGATGTTGTAATCTCCTTCTTCGTTGAGCTCTTTTATGACTCTCTCGAGATTGCCATCGCTGCCACTTTCGTATAAGATGAACTTATCGATGTTGATTCTCTTAGTTCTATGCGTGATATGTTTTTGGTGAGATCAACAAGCTTTGGTGGGTTGCTTATGCAGCTGCCTTGTGCTCCATTTGGTTGATGAGAAACTCGGTAATCTTTGACAAGAGATCATTGTAGACATTAGTTTTTGTTCGGGTTAAAGAATATTATTAAATTATTATTATTATTATTATTAAGTGTGTTTATATTTTTGTGCAGGTCAAATGTGGCCCAATTATAAGCTACAACCTAGTTCAAGCCCAAGAACCGGATCCACTCAGTAACCCATCAGTAGCAGACCAACTCCCAGACGTGAGCCGAGCCCCGAGCCTTCACCGATACATGAGCCACCTACAAGCTGCAGTCGAGCCGAGCCACCGTCAGAGCCGATTTTCACAAATCATCCACAGTGATAGATCACCTACTTCAAACAACCAAAGTCAAACAAAATTAATGATTTCACCTAAACCTTTCATTTTCATACCAAACGCAACGAAATTTCAGATATAGCCATGGAGATTCAGTGAAGATATCATGGATAAATCAAGGAGAAATTGGAAAAAAATGGGGAGGTCTCGAACGAAACAGAAAAAAAAACAAGAGGAGGATTTCAAAACCAAACAACGAAAGAAAAAAGAGAGTGAAATTACTTACCTTGGTCGGCATATAGTCAGAAAGCCAAAGGTCGTCGGAGCTCGGTTTTTTCGAAAGGTAAATTTATAGATCTATTGATCTAGAGAGGTTTTTAGGATAAGACGAGAGTGGATCTTGGTTGAGGGGTTGAGAGGTTTCGGTTTATGATTCTTGGGTCTCGGCCACCGTGCGCCGCTGTGAGCTCCGCCAGCGGCGGTCATGCCTTTCTTCTCCATGAAACGACGTAGTTTCGAAGGGGGACCAGTTCATAATTTTACGGGTGGGTAAACTCTACTTTAGATCCCTCTTCTATTGTAATCATATTTTTCAAACCTTTAATGGATTCTACTTTATTTTATTTTGAGTTTAGATGTTTAAGATTTTATATTTCAGTCCCGTTATTATTTATTTGTTATTATTATCCAGGTTCAACTTTGCTAACGAGATTTTCAATTAGTTTATTCTAGTCCATAAGCTTAATAATTATTTTAGTCACCAAAGCAAGGGTAAAATCACATTTTTTAATCCCCAAATTTAGACTTTTTCACAAGTTAGTCCCTTTTTAGAGGTTTTTGACTTTCGAATGTTGCTTTTGATTTTGTCCCTGTTACAAATTAGTCATATTTCCCTTTTATTTAATTCCATGCTTTATTTCATTTTCATATGTTTAATTTTAGTATTTTATTTTATGATATTTATTTCATGTATTTCGGATGTAAGCCTTTTTATTTATTGCATTTATCTATTAATGTTTATATTTCATGCTTTATATACGGAGGGCATTTCATAATTCGGAGGTCTCTTACGGAAGTTGCTCTCAACCTGGTGTTGGGGGTAGCCTACTATCTTACCTCCCCTTTACCCCATATATATGGAAAAAAGGGACAACCATTTTATATATATATATATATATATATATATAATTGATATTGATTTAATTTTGAACCTACCCGTTGAAATCCTTAATTCATTGCCACCGTGTTTCAAATCTTATATTTGACTTTGGATTCTTATTTTATCTTATTTAATTATTTATTTATTTTTTTAAATGTTTTCATTGTGCATGCGTAGGTATTTTTTTTATTATATTAAAGCTTGGTTATGTGAATATAATCCCTTGTTTCCTTTATAAAATATATTATCATGTTAGCATATATATATAATTAATATAAATTTACTTGATTTTGTTATAAGCATATAAAGTAATTTCAATTGTATTAATGTTATTATGTGGATTGATTTATTTGTTACATATTATATATTTTTTTTAAAAATCTTATATATTCATACATATATATTTTACTATTCAAATTTTTAGCAAGCATTACTTTATTGATTTTAATGTTATTTATTTAAATATATTTCAAGAATATTTTAAATGATCAATTCGAATCAAGTTAGTCATACTTTAATAAATGGATCGTATTTTAACTTTATATTTAATTCAGGATTTCCACCATTACGACAACGTGTAAGCGACACAGTACCAATTTTGGGCGCTGTGGGGGTACTAATCATTCCCCACGCGTAACCAACTCGCGAACCCGTTTTAATCAAATTTTTGGTAAACGCATACCAACTTTTGTCTTAAAAATGATTTTTTTTCTCTTAAAATTATTTTTAAAAGATGTTTTTTTATGTATTCGACCTACCTAACCCAAAGGTCGATGGCGACTCTTTCCAATTTAATCCAAATTAATTCAAAATCAACAATTTTCCAAAATTAAAAGTCATAACTGTTTTAAAACAATAAACGATTGTTCAACCGAAAAAACGGTTACGACAATCATGGTCCACTGACAGTGACTGAATTTGGTGATAGAGTTTGGGGAAACTTAAAATTTTAAAAAGTTTAAAGGTTTAAAATTTTTAAAATTAAAATTTTGAAGAAAATTAAAGAGTTTAGTTTACATTTTTTGCAAAAAAATGTTATGATCTAACTAAAATTTTTGAAATTTTGAGAGGTTTAATTAAAATTTTTAAAAATTATGAGAGAAATTTAATTAAGATCATTCAAAAAATTTTGAAGCTTAATATGAATTTTTAAATTTTTTATGGAGGATAGTTTTTTTTTGGAAAAATTTTAAAGTCTAAATTATAAATTTTTAAAATTTTAGGAGGGTCGTGCCCCCACTAATCTTTACTGTGTTCCACCTCTGTCCATCGATAAACTAATTTTTTTTAACGAAGGTTAGCTCGATGTTGTAGGTCAAGGCAATCAAAGGGGATAGCTCGGTGGTTGAATCTTCTTGGTGGAACAGTCCTGAGGACTGTGTTTCTTTCTTGATCAATCGAGCTAATTGGGGCGGTATGTTTTAGGAATCCCATGGTGTGAGTTTTTTGTAGTATAAAACTTTAATGTGGATGGAGCTGATTGTGGAGCGGTGCTTAGAGACAAGAACGGAGCAGTAGTTGTCATGTTTTTAGGTCCCCTTGGATACAAAAGAAGTTGCTTTTGTATGGTTTCTTGGTGGAATCAGACTCAATCAGTTGTCTCCTGGTGCAAAAGAGTTGCGAACAGGCCGCAACATCCTGGAGAAATTTTCTGAAGTCACATTTCTTGGTAAAAGGGAATATAAAGCACCAACACTGGGACTCAACGTCAATGGGGTTTCGTTAAAAACCAGAACAAGGAATTCCCAGCTGGGTAATAGAACGGAAAATAAATCGACGGCACCTTGGATCGAGGTAATGAGTCGAGTTTGATGAGTGAGCTCGTTTATATATTCTCTAATAGCATGGTTGAAAGAATCTGAGTCGTTCTACCAAGTGTAAAGGTTTTGGGGACGAAAGCGGAGGTCGGAGGGATAGGAAGATATGGCAGGGCGAGATAGAAAGTGACAGGTAGTGGTGCTACGAAGATGGTGATAGTAGTGGAGGCTTTACGATAGTGCATGTTCAGCTTTCATAAAAGGTGATCGGTTAACATGCCAAGTAAGGAAGCAGTCAACGGGCCAGATAAATGGTTAACAATCCATCTCAACTTTCGGTCACTGAGGTTAACGGCTATTAACATTGAGTGACTATTTTATTACAAATCGATAATATTAATGATTAATTTGTAACTTTTGAAAATTTAATGAAAAATAAAAATTTACTCAAACTTTAGTGATTATTCGTGTAGTTTATCCAAAAATTAAATTCATCTTTTTTTTTTATAATCAAAATTTCTATCTCAGCTGGAAACAAAAAGTGTCCAATATGTGTAGAATCATGTGATTGTCCTTTTTGGTCTGATCAAATTTAAAAAAAAACATCCCTTGTAATTTCTTCAAAAGAATTTTGTCTTCCTAGGTTAATGCATCCATGCCCAAATTGCTTTCAGTTTACATTTGTCACGGAAAGTAGTAATTGATTCTCCTGTAGGAATAAATAAAGATGTAGATATCTCAAGTGTTTTCTCCTTTCGTTGTGTAATAATAACTAAGTTTTTTATGATAAATTTGTGCCATTTGCCACTAGTTCTTCAATCGACTAATTTTAGTGAATGCCGTTACCATTAGAAAAATATTTCACACCAAATCATTTGTACCGTAAAATTGTTATCAGTAAACTGTTGATGGGTCCTCTTTAAATGAATTGAAAATTTATTTATATATTTGATCCAATGACGTTGAGAACCGATAGTATATACGACTGTCACATGTTAAATTTCCTAAATTTCAAAACAAAGAAAAAGCAAATTATATTTTAAAATATTAAGTGAGTTGGTTGATTCGAGTTACACATTCTTTGGACCATTGCCTCCATTAGGGTAATCATGGTCTTCGACGAATCGGGACCAATACCAGTGAGATTTCCAGACTTGGTTCATCTCTTCTATCGGTATGCCCTTCGTCTCGTCTCAGGTAAGAAGTAGTACATAAAGATGGACATCAACAAGACGAAGAGGGCGAAGAAAAGGAACAGTCCGAATTTCAGGTGGCAAAGCATGGATAAGAACACTTGAGCAACGGCGAATGTGAAGATCATGTTGACCGACACATTGACACTCTGTGCAGCTGATCGAATTTCCAATGGAAAAATTTCACTAGGCACCAACCATCCCAGGGGTTCCCAAGACCATGCGAATCCGGCTACGTAAACGCAGATGAAGAGCACCACAACAATGGCATGCCACTGGGGCAATTGACCAGGGTTTCCACTAGTTCCGAACTTAGCACCAATACAAGCCGCCACCACTGCCTGAAAATGCATCAAAAAATTAGTACGGACATAATGTTGTCGGTAACGGTTTCAACTTCACGTGAAAAATCAAGTACCAGGCAAATTAACATTTGAACTCCGTTGTTGCAACAACGTTAACAATACCAGTGATCACTGCTGACATGAGGGAAGCATCATCTCGGAAACCTATTGTGTTGAACAAAACCGGAGCATAAAACATAATGACATTGATGACAGTTAGTTGTTGGAAGAAGGGAATTAGGATGGCCATGGTTAGATGAGGCCTGTATTTCCTCTGCAACAAGTTAGTCCAAGGGTGATCAACAAGCTTCGATGCATCACTAGCAGCGACAAGATCCTTAAACTCCTCGTTGACTTCATCAACCCCTCGAATTTTCTTGAGTTTGGTCTTGGCTTCCTCGGTTGGACCACGTTCGATCATGGAGTTCGGTGTGTCCGGGAGGAGTAGGGATCCAACTGTGATGATAAGGGCAGGGACCATTGCCCCACCCAAACTAAGGCGCCAGCCCCATCTACCTTTGATCTTAGCGAAGAAATAGTTCAACACGTTGGCAATCAAGATACAAATTGTAATTGATAATTGGAAGCCAATGTTCAATGCTCCTCTATATCTGTAGGGTGCCATTTCTGAGAGGTAGAGTGGCACAGACTGTAAAAATTACAATCCAAAAAAAAAAAAAAGAAATTAGTCCAAATTAAAGTTATAATATTACCCATTTGCTTAGTAAACTGAAAGGCAGGCATCAAAGGAGTGCACAAATTGTCATTCTCGGGGACCACATGGCTTTGTCAAGTAGTCGATGTTTAATATATTGGAGTAAGAAAAAAGAAATTATTTCTTTTCAATATATCAAAGTCACGCTTGTAGAGGGAAAAAAAACATATTTGAAAGCACAATTATATATACATGTTTTGAAATATTCTTTTATTATAGAAATGATACAATAATAACATATTAAATCATTTATTTAAAATACATTTATTGCTGGCTCTCAAATTTCAAGAGACAGCTTGAAGAAGACTGGTATAGTTTCAGGGAAGAAAAAGGTCAAAACATGTAAAAAAAAGCCCAGAAGTTTTTTATGCAGTCAAATAGAATAGGAAAGCGCTTGTCTGGATCTGAAACAAGCTTTGTAAAGACATGTTTTATTGTCATTTTCCAGACCAAAAGCATTGTCTGGTCCTTTAATACGCAGAACAATACCAAGAAGAAGAAAACAAAACAGATCTGGAGAAAAAGGGCAAGGTTTCAAGGAAGAGAAAACAAAGAGACAAGTTACACGACAAGCAAAAGGAATAAACATGAACTTTTGTCACTATTTTCAAACAGCACATGTCTTCATTCTCTACGAACGACTTGCAATGAAACAAAAAATAAAAATAAAAAAATACTCGAACTTAAGAAAGTATCAAGAACCCAAAAATTAGGCATACGAATCTCTGCTCGAAACAGGGAAGAAAGCAAATCCAAACGTAAAAGTGATATCTAGAGCTTTTTGACGTCAAAGATAAAGGTTCATTACCTGATTGGCAAACCCGACACCAAAACCAAGCAACATTCTACCAACAATCAACATCCAAACAGCTTTGGCAAAGCCATCGATAAGAGCTCGGACAAAGAAGAGACAACCACCGAAAAGCATAGACAATTTCCTTCCGAGCTTACGAGTGACGGTGGCGGCTACCACGGAAGCAATCAGAGCAGCCAAATAGAGCGACGATGTTCACATCGTCAAGGTTTGGCTATCGTATTGACAATACTGATTCATCGACTTATCAGCTTCCTTCTTCTCCCACACTTTTGGGAAGAACTTTTGCAGGAATGGAGTGGTGTTTGTTTTTCAGAGGTAAAAGGTCTGCAGTATGCGGATCACATTGCATGCATCTACAGCAGAAGAGGTGGAACAAAAGTCTGCAGTCTACAAGAAGAAGATTGTTTATTTTTTAACGTCTTCAGACTGCTAAAATGAACTGAAATATAAATAAACTGATTTTTTAAACTTAAAAGAGTTTTGCAATACTGAGATTTAAATAATTTTAGTTTTACAATACTGAAATTTAAATAATCCATACAACTACAATAATAAATTATTTAAAATAAATCAATCCATATTTTAAAATAAATCAATTCATACTAATAAATTATTTAAAATAAATAAATTAATACAACTACAATAATAAATCAATCTATGCTAATAAATTATTTAAAACAAATCAATTCATATTTTAAAATAAATCAATCCATACTAATAAATTATTTAAAATAAATCAATTCATACATCTACAATAATAAATCAATCCATATTTTAAAATAAATCAATCTATTCTAATAAATTATTTAAAATAAATCAATCCATACTAATAAATTATTTAAAATAAATCAATCCATATTTTAAAATAAATCAATCTATACTAATAAATTATTTAAAATAAATCAATCCATACAACTACAATAATAAATCAATCCATATTTTAAAAATAAATTAATCACTACTAAATTATTTAAAATAAATCAATCATTTTAAAAAAACAAATCAACACTATTATTTAAAATAAATCAATCCATATTTTAAAATAATCAATCCATATAAATTTTAAAATATTTCTAAATAAATCAATTCATATTTATAATAATATTTAAATAAATATTTTATAAAATTATTTTAAAACAAATTATTTTAAAATAAATAACCTTATTAAATTATTTAAAATTATTTTAATAAATAATCATATTTTATAATTGTTCTTGAAGATGTTTGAAGACCTTTGAAGACATAAAATCATGTATGCACCAAAAAGAGTTCGTGCAGACGTTAGAAGAGCTTATGTCTTCTAAAAGACAAACGGTTTGCGAAGTTTAATGTCTGTGCGTAGTCTGCGCAGCGCAGACATAAGAGGCTTGAAGAGGTTGCACAATGAAAACAAACTAAGCCATAGTCGTCACCCCACCTGTTAAATACCCCCACAAAAAAGATTAAAAAAAACACATTGATTTCTACGAGAACCAAACAAAGAAAACTTGAGTTTTTTTATCTTCGAAATATTGCCAGAAATCCCAATATCATAACCGAAAATCAGACCCCCATGGCTGCAACAATACATGTTACGGTGACGAATGGGTTAAGATTTCCTGGTTACTCCTTCCCGTTACAGGGGCCAATTCCTCCTACAGCCGGCATTATCGATCTTTTTTACTCCAATCGTAAAGACAAAAGCAAATACACTTAAAACCAGGAAATAATGCTGAAATATAAAGAATGGAAGAAGCGATTAGAAGAAAGAGATAAACCAATGGATTTCAGAACTAAAGTGTATAAGCCAACCGAGAGTAGATGGAGAACTTAGAACCGCCGAGAGACCTTTATAAAGAGAGAAAAACACAATATTTACACAAAAAGCTATCTGTCAAAAAATAATATCTTAAAATTTAATTAAAAGTTATTAGATAATGTTTCCTATAAAATATTATATAATAATTTTTATTTAAGTGTAACAGATTAAGGTTTGGTCGGAAGAATGCTTTGAAGTGTTTGGTAAACTTTTATTAACAATAGCTAATTACAATGATCGTAATAAAGTCTAATGAGTATAATGCAACTTCTAAAAGTTTAGCGTCCAAATTAAAAGTATCTTTATATGTCCAAAATAAAACCGTCAGAATAGTTTACCCAATTATTATTATTGCCTTATCGAAGTTCGGATAATGTTGGATTTATATGTCACGTCTGCTGAAAGTCATAAAGCGGATAAATTGTGAATAAAAGGATCTTTACAGGAAACCAGCTTGTAATCCATGTGAATATCTCAAATATAGGAGCAAATTCTTCTTCTCTGTTAGAAGTTACGAGCAATACGATGATATATGTATTTCTGGCATCATATATATATTTGAGTAACTCTGGCATATTATATATTATTAAATTTATTGGTTCTTAATTATTATGTTTAATATAAAGATTATTTTATTAAGGTTATAGTATACTAATAAAATATATTTGTGAAAAATATATAGAGCAAGTAGTTAAAAGATAATTGACATATCTTTTTTTTTCTCCTTAATGACATTAAAGATAGAAAATTTTAGGGGAACGATCGCCTCAATCACCCTCGATTCATCTTTGAATGATACTTTTCTATAGCAATTCAATCAATATAGATAGATTTTAAATATTTGATTTTATATTAAACAAATATTTATTATAAAATATATAATTTAAATAATACAAATTTAAATATAATAAACATGTGCTCAAGTACTTCTGTTTTTATTCTTTGCTCTTTTTAGCAGTCAATAAAAAGAGGGGGAAAGATTCAAACAGAAAAAAAGGAGAAAACAGGAATACTGTGGGTATGATTGAGTTATTTAATAATTAATTTCTAATTCAATTATTAATTGTTATAAAAGGATCCGTCACCCGTGTACTAATGATGTTGTTAGAAAATTACATGATTTGTCACTGATGAGCGTGGAATAATTTACTTGGTTAAAAAAAGAGAGGAGAGAAATAGGAGTTTGTCCTAGAAGTCTATAAAAGACAAAAGCATTAGCAAGACGTACGCCCAGAAGAAAAGAAAGGCACCTATTTCAGATTCCATAGAAAACCAGCAACTTTTTCCGCCAATGGAGGTTTTATCATTTCTCACTTTCGATTTGCTTTGCACATAGGGTCTTCATTTGGGTAACGGTTTATGTTGAAAATCACCCACGTGACCCAAACATTGTATTGCCCTAATTGCCAACTTGAGCTAAAATTTTGAACCAATTTACCCCACCCACCATCCACGATTATGTTACTATTAAGCTATAACCCTTAAAAAATTCGTTTAATTATAAGATAATTGCTCAAACTATAAAGCTTTTCAACAATACGTATTTACACTAAATTTTTACTGATCTCATAATCTAACATTATCATTTTAGGTATTCGAACTGTAAACACCGTTTAATTTTATCCGTTAAGTGACACGTGTCACGTTACGATAATTTTAATTTTTATTTAAAATTAAAAAATTAAAATTATATATTTTTAAAAAACACAATTTTGAAATTGTCCCAAAACTCTGAAAATCTTCATTTTAACCTCTCAACTTATGTCGGTTGCCGCCTTTTGTCGTTAACGAAGCATCACCCAACCTCAATTACTCATAACGATCAATACACTTATGAAATCGCGACCGATATACGTTTTGTATTATGCGATTTCGACGACCAATCGACGACTTACGACTAAAAGAATTTAGGAAAGAGCGTAGGGGGTAGAGTTAGGTTTTATGATTTTTATGAATTTGATTTTTTTTTTTTGTAATCGGAGAGAAATCAGGGATTTTTATAAATATAATAATAATTTTAAGGTTAGTTTCAAACAAAAAAAAAAAAAAAAAAAAGAGAAAGAATAAATGAAAATCATAAACTAGAGGGAGGCGTGCAAATTGTGGGGACTGGGGACCCTCACCCTCGGCTCAGGAAGCTGGGACCTGGTAATTGAGTAGGGGGACCTGGTAATATCAAATCACACTTTTTTTTGGGGGGGTTAATTATTGTTGGTTTAAGGGGAAAATATAATTTTATTTTATGAATTGCAAATAGACAATTCATCTTCTTCAAGCATGAGAATGATTCACGTGTTTATTATCATAATTAATCTCTGTCAATGCTTCTGATACTAGGATTAATTTATTGAAACTTTTGTGCAGGACAAAAGAACATGCCGACAAAGTGCTCTTATTTAATATTCACTGTTTAATCATCCATTATAATATTTCTTTCCTCCTTGTAATACTAAAAGGTCGGTTTGTACCGATAAAACCATGATTTGAAGTTTTAAGTCGGCATTTGATAAATAAATAAATGAACGAAAGAGTTCCAAGCAAGTCGATAATAGTGGATTAAACACTCTTCCCTTTTCCATGGACAATAACCCACCGAATCATCTCCTCTCATGTTCTGTACGGGCAGATTCCCCAATGAAATACCAGTCTGCTACATGATAGCTTCCAACTCGGTTTGATTTACTCCTGAGTTGAATGACTCACTTTTAGAGCTATTCATCTGTAACCCTGAAATGGTGTTTTAAAAAAATCAACACCACTGGGGATGGTAGCCAAAGACCTTATGACAGCCACCTTGTTTTAAAGGACATGAGTGCACATTCGTGACAATAATTTCCCACCAGGAAAATAACTAATGAGGCCCCATCCAAGCCAACATAAAACTTAGGACTTGCAATGCACCTACTTATCCACGCAATAAGAATCACAGGGAAATCAAGAAGCTTCAGAATCTGCAAAATGAAACTCCAGCTGGTGGAGTCAAAAGCCTTCCTCAAGCTCACTTTCAAAGTTATCCTTGGTGACAAAGTGCTCCGACTATAACCACTGACCAACCCTTGACCTAACAATATCTTTTCCACAATATCCCTACTTTCCATAAAAGCAGCCTGATTCTTAGTAATTAACACTGGAAGAGTCTTCTTCAATTTCCTTGTAATTATCTTTGAAATGCACTTATAAATGATGGTACAGCAAGATATGGGCCGAAAGTCAGTCAAGTTCATTGGACTCGGGACTTTAGGGACCAAACCCAGAGTTGTAGAATTGAAAACAATAATCAATTCTCCCGTACTAAAAAAAATACTTGGTTTACGACCTATTCCGCAGCAAACTTGGAAGAACTTTGCATTAAAACCATCAAGACCGGACTTTTATTTCAATGTATCCAAAGCATAACCCTCCTCATCTGTAATTGGAGCAATTAACTCACTCGTCATGTCCTCTGGAGTCTGGACTCTTGGTGCCTATAAAGTCTTCCAAAACTTTATCAGAAATACAGCTAAGATTCTCATCAGTAGAGCCAAGGGCATTTATGAAGATAAGAATGGACTTGACTCCAAAAAATGGACCATTAGGAACAAAAAAAAATACTTGACCCTGGTCAAGGATTAAAAACGGAGTAGAATCTTCAATTTTGCCTCATCTGAGAATCGGTAGAATCCAATACTTTTGGGCCAATAGTTTTAACTTATCTTTTGATGTTTTATTTGTATAAAATGTTCATGACAGAATGGCCCAAATCATAGATTAGGCTTCTCGAATCGAACTCTTGCATTAGATGCAAATGGCAAGTGGAGTCGGATTTTGTCCGATGCTAAAAACTGGAGGCCGGTAAAATAAGGAAGGCGTGTGTGGGAAAATTTTGCTTGTAATAATTAAAAGCAGGAAGCAGCTTGTGGTGCACTGCGCCAGAAAAGAATGTCTGATGCCCTTCTTTTCATTCACCTAAATGACAATAAATACTTACATGTTATCTCACTTTATCAACAGTTCTTTTTGCCGATGCATTAAAATTTACATGTAGTGTGTACGTGTGACTGTGTGAGTATTTGCAGTATAGCATGATGGATTCATAATGTCTTGTTCATTGGATTTTTCCTCCTTTTGTTTTTGTTTTAAATCAAATTACCCGACATTTGTTTTCTTTTGCTTTGCCAACGAGGTTGGTTTTCTTCAAAATGGAAGCAGTCAAATCTCAAGATGAGCAATGACTTTTGGCAATGGATTCTGGTGGACATCATTGCTCATTGATTCAGCTTCTCAAAGCAATTGAAATCATCTTTCAGAACCGTAAAAAGAAACAATTCACTTGGAAGCAGCAGCAAAGTAAGTGGGCACATATGGGTCTCAAACTTCCAGCTTTGGTTCATGGTCCACTCTCCACTCTCCACTCTCCACTGGCCTAGCCAACCAAGTTGGTTAAATTCATTTGCATTAAATTTGTGTTCCCTACAAATGGTTAGGTCCCCAACATTATGCCATCAAAACCTCTTTCAGTCCAGCCGATAATCGACGTAAGCAAATGGAGTCAAAAACAGTTGTTTCTCAATTATCATGCCTAAATATCCTATCTCAACTTTGAAGCCAATACTAAAGTGATATCTGGCAATCTAATCCCTACGCTTTTATATCACAACATTAAACCGATTCTTATGAATTAAAGAAATTATGATAAGAGAGACTGTGCTGGAAAAAGGACAAGCAAATGGAGAAGGAACGTTCATCTATCACTATCCCCTCTGTCCCATAATTGCAGCTGACAAAAACTTGATTGCCACTGTTCACATGCCATTTGTGTTTTCATGCCTTCCCCATGTGCAAGCATGTCATATGCTTCCAAAATAATTTATATTAATCATTAATTATGGAAGCATATATTAACCAATGTAACTGCAATTGCATCATTAATTTTATATATGAACTGTAATTCCAAACAATAATGCCACAGTATCAATACTGGATCTATAAGAACAGCTTTTATTAGATTACTACTGATGATTACAAGTAAAACAAAAAGCTGTTTTCTTAACGAGGAGAAGGATTGAGGATGCAGTGACATTTTAAAGATTTGTAAAAACAAGTTAATGAGACTTGCAAAACACTTGTGCAGATATGCAGTAAGCAAAACCAAAAAAGAGTACATTCAAGAATGCCAGAATCCACTTAGAATACTACGAAATCTGTTGGCTGATAATTTCCTGACAAGTCTTTTTGCATCAGTAACTTCAGCTTCGGCAAGTTTTTCTATGTTCTTTAGATATCCGGAACTGGCAATTTTTCTTCTTCCACTACTGCAACTTGTCAATGACATTAATATAGAGAGTAGGAGCTTTTTGTTACCTGATATGCCTTCCTCCTGATCAAGCAACTGAAGGAGATACCCTATGTTTCGATCATCTTGAACAAATCGTTTTCGATTTCTGGGAATTGAGACCATGCTGGAGAGTGCTTCAGTTGCCATTTCTCGCACTTCATATGACTTTGCATCGAGCAATTTGATAAGCTCAGGCAAGAAACCAGCATCCCCCATTGCCTTTTTAGCATCTTCTGATGTGCCACAAAGCCTGACTGTTACCTTGAGCGCTAATTCTTGGACCGAAACCTCACCGTTGCGTAGGAAGAAGAATAGTTGATCAATGAACCCATAATTCATCAACATATTTACGCAATTCTGTGAAGAGAAACATAGCTTCTCAATTGCCCTCAATGCTACTTCTCTGGTCTTCGAAGAGGTCGATGATCTCGGATCCAAAACACGTACCAATGCACGAATTGCTCCTTCTCTAATCACCATTTGACGAACCGAGTCATCCCCGGAAGCTATATTTTGAAGGAACTCCATTGAATTTATCTGCACAATTTCTTCTCTCGATCTTGCAAGCTTGATGAACGTTGAAATGGCACCTTCTTCAACAATGAACCTCTTAATCTCTTCGACACCAACAAGATTTCTCAACAACGCACAAGCAAGACCAATTAATTCCCCTCTAAATTCACCACTTGAACATATTTTCAGAAGGGCAGTCACCCCACCATGAGCTGAAACAGACCATGCATTTTCTGAATTAACAGTCAATCTCTGAAGACACCTAGCAGCTCCTCCTTTACCCAATTCACTGCCATTATCCAGAACTCGAACCAAAGGCCCGATAATCCCAGCACCGACCAAAACCCCCTTATATAAATCAAACCCAGATAATAAAGACACAATCTTTGAAGCCTCTTCTTGAGTCTCCATCTCTGGTGAATCAAGAAAGCCTACCAGAACATTCACAAGGTCACCAACTTCAGCTACAAGTTTACCATAGCGCTCGTCTTCATCCACAACTTGGTATAAATTAACCAAGGCTTGCTTTTTCATTTCTATATCGCCTATCTTCATTCTCGTCAACAAATCTCCTATGTAAAACCTCATGTCATCTTTGCAAGCACCAAGACCAGGCCTTGAAACCACAATCGCAAAACCCTGACTCAGAATCCCGGCAGTGTACATCCCGGAAAGATTCTTTAAGTGGCCGTCAAATTTTGCAATCATCGTATCAAGGTCACTTTGCATCAAGAGCTTGCCGCTGTATGAAAGATCCACACAACTTCTTGCAAGATTGTGACACTCATTTACAGTGGCCAAGACGGAAGGGATCAAGCCAGAAAAGACTGTTGTGTTTTGGCTTGAATCACAGTTTTCGACTGCCATTAAGCAAGAACTCAATTCTTCTAGTTTCTTCCGAATAAGTAGCCATTTAACGGTGAAAACTTTGATAGAATGAGAGAGAGAAATCAAAGAAGATATAACCTCAATGGCCTGCCTGAGACTGGATTTCATTGCCGTGAAAGATTCTGTTGAGCTCTGGTTTTGCTCTTCTTCCCCCATTTTGCTGTCTTCTTTAACACAAACTTTGAAGCAAGCTTACTTCATGTTCTTTTTCAAAAGGATTTCGCTATGAAGAAAGGAATCTGAGAAGAACAGATGATCTTATCAGAAGGCGAGAGAGAAGAGAGAAAGGGCAGTGACAATATATCCGTAGTTATCGTTATGTTTGCAGCTGAAAACAAATTTCGGGACTTTTTGGAACATTGCATAACAGTGACAAGTCAATAGGATGAAGATAAGGGCATTCCTGTCACAATAGGTATGGTTAAAATGGTTTGGAATCATATTTAAAGAACTGAGAAGTGATAAACAGATGGAAGATGCATGGTTAAAGGGACAGGTGTCTGTGTGAGGGACACAAGGAGCATGAAAGCTTTAATATTTTTTGATGAGTGGGTTTTCACTGTGTAGCTCTGGGTTTTCTCTGTTTGAGAATAAAAATTTAGCAAAATCTTGGAGCAGCCATCACAATGGGACAGTAACTACTGAGTAGAAAGGGGGATTTTATTCTGCAAACAGAGCCTTATTTCTTGGGAATATAATTTTTAATTTACCAAATGACCTTAGCTGGTAACTAAAATCACGTTCCAGAGCAGGAAATCATCATAAGGTGCAGTAATTAGTACTCAATTTCACTTTTCAAGTTATTAGGTAACCGTTACTTTCAGCATATATATCATATGTAAACAACTTCATTCATACAGCACTTCATTCTCAACTGATAATTCTTTAGTTTAAACAAGGACTTTTTAAGATTAAATTGGGTCGTTGAATGACAGAGGCTTATTATATTTAATACATCATGATAGCTAATTTTAATGAACGTCGTTCTAAATCCATAAAAAAAATGAAAGAAATACTATAAACATTGCGTCTAATTCAAGTGATGGGTTGGTTTGTTGCATATTTTAAAAGGTTGGCAACATTCTCAAACTTTACGTACTCTCCTTAACCAATTAGAGCTCTCTTTTGTAATTTACAAGTGGAGCCAAAGCTTGGGCTTTACCCCCAAAAAAACACGTAAAATATGAAAGAATTTTTTTTTAAAAAAAAACGAAGAAGCAAAGTTGAGTAATAAAGACAAAGGTGAGGGATTAAGGGTTTGAGAGAGAAAAACAGAGCCCTTATGGACCACCCAATTGCTAAGGGATAGCCTTTCTATTTGGTGCAAAGAAAAAGTAGCTTTCAATTTTCTCAGCATGGAAAAGCACTCCACCACTTCAAAACCATGTGAAGGCCTTTGTTGGATGCCTTGAGGCAGCAGTCACGTACCTTTCTTCTTTTAAACCTTATTTTAGGGTTGATTAGGTTTAGGTTCTGAGAGGAACTTAAGAAAAAGCCAAAAGTAGTGTTATTGCAAAGCACTATTATGCAAAAAGAGTACCTAAAGGGTGTGTTTGATTGGGGAATGTGAGATTCTGTGAGAATGGAATCTATATTCTCTATTTGGTTGGTTAGGTATGCTATTCCCGGTAATCTTACATTACTAATAGTGAATTTTTTAGGGTATATTACCGGGAATGTCATTACCTCCCTTTCCTTAGGTATTGTTGGATTACCTACGTTTTGGACTAAAATACCCTTAAATTTTTTTTCCAAAAATATCCTTATTCTGTCATTGAATAATAAAAATTTTACGAATGCTAAATTACAAATTTATCTTTAAACTATTTTAGATTTAAAAAAAATCTATAATTAAAATTTTATATGAAGTTCAGAGGTTAAAATAAAATTTTACCCTTTCATTAAACTTTTTTATATTTTCAATTTTGTAAAAAAAAATTATATAAATTTTATGAATTTAAATTTTTAAAGAAAATATATAAATTTCCAACTTGTTAAAAAACAAATATATAATAAGGACAATTTGATCAAATATACATTCTAATAATCTTTTATTTCTTTAACCAAACACGATAATCTTACATTCCTGCTAAACCAACCAAACACAAAATACAACATTCCCAGTAATCTTATTCCCTGATAATCTTTTATTCTCACTGAAAATCTTTTATTCCTACTAGTAATCTTACATTCTGTGAACCAAACACACCCAAAGAGGATTGATCCCATTCATTAAAATGGATTAAAGTTTGTAGATAAAGAGGAATTTAGGGCAGCTGTTCTTACACACACAAAAAATAATAATAACCCTTGGAACAAGACAAATGAAATGTTTTTTTTTAGAAAAATGAATGAACCATATGATATAGCAGGTGTCAAAGTCCACACTCCAAACTAGGGATGTCGTATCACCAGACAAAATGCCTCATTATTTTGCGAGTCACGGATCAATATTTTATGAAGTCTTTACACAAGGTTTTACAACCACAAATCCTTTAGGATTGATTTGATTATCAATTAATGAAAAGAAGAAAAAGGGTCTTTGTTTTAACCAGCAAAGTGAATCAGCAAACTCCGTTAAAACCTGAATGTTGTACCCCGGCAATGGTCGATCTTCATCTCCTTTTAACAGCATAATTGGCTAAGCACATGACCTCAATCCATCACCTCTGGGACCGCGTGTTTTTCAAATCCATCGAGTACTTACATATTCACCAGCCTTAACTCGCCTAGCTACTCATTATTTGTCTACAAGATCCAATGAGCAAGTTAGGTTAACATACATAGATCGGTTTCTTAAGCTTTTTCTTACAGTTTTCGAAAAGCGTTCTTAACATACATAGATCGCATTATGGCCATTTTTGTTCATTCGTTCCGTGTGTTAGTTGGAAAGTGCTTCTCTTTCTTCCATCGTTGGAGTTGTTGTGGAGCTATACACTGCATAAAAGGCCTAAAACCCTATACCGTGTTTGATGTTTAATGCCAATGGAGGCGTTAGGTACATTACATTAATTGTGTGCTAAAAGCAAAGAGTGATGATCTTAGCACACCTTTTGAGTAGGGCACAAGGGAAAAATTCTAAACAAATGCGCCATTACAAAATACCTTTGCTTCAAAGAGAAAGGTAAAGATAACCAAAAAAGAAAAATGATCCATTAGTTAGCTAAAATAGGGTAAAAATACAGAATATGGACAATTACAAATTTGGGTTTGATGGAGACATTTGGATATGTTGACGATCATTCAAACTATTGAACGTTAACATGTTTTATTTTAAGGGTTAAAATTCTTAGCTTTCTACTCACCTATATTGCATTTCATTACTATTAAGACTGCTGAGTGTTGCATACAAGTTAATGACATAAAGCTTCGAACATCGTAATCCAATTTCAAATAACTAGATTTGAGAAAATCTCCATTAATAATGACCACGATGTGAACAAGCATGATAAAGGCCACTATAGTGAGTGGAGCCAGCGCTGGAAGCGAGCCTGCAAAGCAAAACTGGTTTGATTTCAAGTAGCTATCTGTGCCATATGGCCAGAGAGATGATGCACTGAGACCAGAAATCACGGCGATTAAGCCCTTACAACTCTTCACCGATTCATGCTTGCATCAATCCTGCTATACATGCAGAACATGACAAGTTGACCAGAATCTTTAACGTCTTTCTTTCGTATGTCCAATAATTAGCATGCTTTCCGAAACACCAGATCTTAAATTTAGCTACTATTGAAATCTTGACGAATATATTAAACTGCTGTAATGTTGATGGAATTTACAATAGAGGTTTTGTAACTTCCAGGGCAAGAAAACAATAAGCTAATGAAGGTGATTCATGAATGGGGCCGACAAAGATGGATCCCAATAGCAAAAATGGTTATCATGGTTGCTTTAAATTTGAAAGATATAGCTTACCAGAAAGTTGCTTAAACTAAGCTTTTGTCATTGTTTTATTGGATTGTTGCTCAAGAAAAAAATAAAAACATAAACGGCTTCGTTTCACCAAACCTAGAATGGAATTAATAATGGTGCTACTGCAATCAGGAATGGAAGTATCAAATTAATACCCACCAAATACAAAATCTTAGTATCCCTAAAATTCTAATGATTGCCACGAATCCAAAAGTGATGAGATCATGATATATTTTTAGCTGCTGGGCCGATTCCATTGAAATCATGTGGCCAGTGACGTGAATCGGGACCATTTGAAGCCCATCAAGACTGGGCAGAAATTCAAACATCAGGTTGTGCAATGAGAAACAGGTAATCACTAAAACGAAAGCCTTTTTGCTAGCTTTAACACTTGTATTAACTATGACTCCTTAAATACTTTCTTTTAACAATTCCACGCTTAGCTGAAATTTTGCCAAAGATATGCATGTAATTAATTTTACCAAATGAAAGGAATATATAAGACCGAGTGCTAAAAGGATAATTTATATGGAAACTTCTCAATGAATAATTTAAAAATCAATAAAGTTTTGATTGCCGAAATCAAGGCTTCCTTGATTCTAGTAGAGAACAGCTAAAATCACTTGCTTCAACTTCATCCTACACAGATTCCCAATTAATTCTCCAATAAAATCTCTAATAAATTTCTTTTACTCGACGAAGTTTTCGTCAAGATTTTGGCTCAAATTTTGTAGAAAGATTCAATGGATTTCCCACTCTTCAAGAGTTGGTTATCCCATGAAAGAGGATTTGTAATGTCTCCCATTCATTAACCAGTTCCTATATGTATGGCCTGTCATGAATCACAAGAATATAGATACATCATTGACAACAAAATGTAAATTATCTTGAGGAAACGCGATGAACATTTACTCGAATTCTCGGAGATTATAATTGAGTTATAGAACCATAATCCACAGTAAGCAAAACAGAACAAGAATCACTCTAATGAAAGTAGAAATGTTTTGTACGAGGAAGTATCTAAATTTATTATTATCACTGAAAATAACTTGTCCATTCCAATCTCAACTTTATCACACCAGAATGGGAAAGATAAGTTCCCCAAACCAAATACGCCCGAATCTGGAATTGCCCTTTCTTTCTCTCATGTACATAAAGATACTAACAAAAGCTTAAAACAACCCATATCTTCAACGATACATTTGAAGAAATAGCTTGTAAAGAATCATACCCATGTACAAAGATCCAACTACCAGATCCCCCCTTTTCAATCTACACTATTACTACTACAAGCTATATTTACAAACATTTCGTGTCAATCAAATAGTGCCACTGAAATAGCAACAAGTTTCTTCCTATTGATTGACCTGTGAGACCTCAATTGCCTTGGTGCATTTAGAGCTTCAATGTCGTCTATTTCACTTGCTTCCTCTAAATCTATGGACGTACGAAAAGCTTTCACCTTTGTTGGTGTGCTATAAGCAAAATACGACTGCTTTGCAATTACAGTCTGGGAATTGCAAAAAAAAAAGATGGGCTTTAATCAGAGTTAAAATCAGATTTAATAGTGTTCATCTATAAATGGAACAATTTACAATCCAAATTGAACAGCTTTACTATACTCACAGCTTCTCTGATTGATTTAGAAACATTAAAAAGTTGCTTCAAATCTTCATGGTCGACACCACAAATAATCCTAATTTGAAAAAAAAAGATCTCATCAATCACAGCTCGAAATCCAAAAATAGGAAGTAATAAAAAAACGAAACTTTGAACTTTTATAGGAAGTTATATAAGTACTTGCAAGAAAATCTTGAGGAAGTGATTCGAGAGCAGATTTTTCATAGTAATCATCAGCCGTCAGCATGAGTAAGTTATAAGTACATTGGTGTTGGAGAGATATGGTCGGCCAAGTCGGCTAAAAGTCGGTTAGCTTCTATCTTTTCTTTTTAACACCTTCAGTGTATTTTCGAATGTGGGTGGAGATACGGACATCTGAGTGGATGTTACTGTCTTGTTGATACTGATGGTACACGTGTAAGGTGGATATGAGCTTGATGATATTTAGTGCACGTTAGCAGTAGCCATTGCTTTGTTTGACCTTTGATACTCCAGTTTGGAGGTCCAGTGTTGACTGCTTTTCCAGATTTTTATTCATTTTAACAAGAGTCCCGCATCCATTAGGCAGCGAACACGCGTCAAGACTCAATTTCTTTAGTATATATTAATTAGTGTTGGTGGTGGTGATTAAAATAAATGAGAGAAAACAGGACATGCAGCAAAACAGAGGAAATAAGAAATGAAATATGAACAAATTTCAAACACTTGATGTTACATCAAAGCAAAATAGCTCAAAGATTCTTACCTAATAAATATTCAAAAGTCAAAGTAATTTAAAAATCAATACTAGCTTAACGAACAATAGCAGTTCATCATATACCTGTAGCGATTCCAAGTACTTTTGAGCCACGACCAAATCCCTCAATGACAGTACTACCAATGTACCAAGGTTCTGTTGGCAAAGTTCCCTCTATCCCTGAAATCATAGCATCATATTCTGATGAATATTGTTTACTAAGTCAAGGTTACTAACCTCGGTTTAAGAAGAAGATGAAGGTGTCAAGAGCTTTACAATCTTGAAATGGAGGTAGGCTCATTTTTCAGGTTGCAAATCAAGCAGAGTTTATAACTTCATTGGCATTGGTGAAAAGATGGATTTGTTCTGGAAAAGATGACACAACAACGACTGTTGGATTAAAATTCATAATTATGATCACATATTTTTAATGTATATTGTTATCATAAAATATGACATAAATTAAGTGATCAATTATGTTATAATGTCATAAGCTATTAGAAGTATCATGGAAATAAAAGTGTAGATACTATTAAAAGTATATTTATAATTTGATGAGGGACAGAGTTATAAATACAGACAATAACTGATTTTTAAATCAACTATATAAAGGGGTTATTGATCGCTTGTAAATGTATATGCTAAGGCAATCAATTTTGTGCAAGTATACACAATCGATTCAAGTAATATAGGGTAAGTGAGTTATCGTCTCCTCAGGGATTGGTCTAAAAATTTATCTTCACCACAACTAGAACTAGTTGTCACAAATTAATTCCTACTAGCTTGTCAACTTAAAAACTAATAAAACAAGAAAATATTATAATGATGATTACAGAAAAGTTTAGTCGAGACAAAATAAATATGCAAAATATTGGAATAAACTAAACAAAGACAAGTGTTGATTTAAATATAATTCAAACAACCTCACATATTCAGACTTACCACAGAGCACTTATGCTAATCTTTTGTATTGACAACAATTACTCTAAGTCTAGAATGAATTATTATGACTTATTTAAGCTGCTCGATAGGATTACTAAGTATTCTTAGACGGTTGCTATGGAAATACCACTCAGCATTTAACTACAACCCTTGGTTTGTCAGACTGTTGTTGTAGCAATACCTCTCGACGTGAACTATAGGCATTGTCTATCCTACTATAGCGTTTATCCCTTTTAGTCGATTGAAACCCGCTCCTTATCTCTAAGGTAGACAAGTTAGAACATCATCATCCCAGATCCATTCCATTGTTCATGTAGGTCTATCTTAATTCTCTCGAATCTAAGAATCACTATCTAGACAAAATGTTATATCTCGATGCTCTTACATTGCCAGACATGTTTTACCAAAACCCCAGACTATCTCTCGATGCTCTTACAGTGTCAAAGTAAAAGATTTAATCGATGAACAAAACAATCATGACCAAAAACATAATGCATCATTCATAAAATAGAAAATAATTGTCTAGGCAAACAAAGATTAACACCAAGTAAGACAGTCATAGTACTATCAAAAAGTCATCCAAGATTCAACGTTTAATAAAACCCCAAATATATAAAGAATTTAAGAACAAAAGAAGAATGACTCCCAAAATCGGGGGCTATGTCGTGACAATTCTGATCAGAGTTACGCCTGCCTTAGTGATCAGTCTCTCTCGAGACCTGATCACCGCTCAGCTACAGTCTAGGTATGGAGGACACCAAGGAAGGTCGGTTGGTAAAAGGTGGGAAAGCACTGCAGTTGCTCACTCACGCCTTAGGGAAAGTTCTTCTCTCTTCTTCTTTGCCTCCTCCTTTTGGAGGCTACGACTGGTTATTTATAGGGAAAAATCTCCTAGGGTTTTGCATGTTTGGAGATTCCTTAAATAACCGTTGATTTCTTGTCCAGGCTTAAAAAGGAAAGACGGCTGGTGGCTATCAGAATATTTAAGGCTTGCTTGCACGTGGAGGAGGTCATCCAACTGGCGTGTGACATAGGCGGTTTTGTCATACCCGCTTCAGACTCTTCAGATAAACCTTGCCTCGGCGAGATAAATATACTCCTCACGTTTTTCTCTGTTCCATTGGCCCTCGCAAATTGCGTTGTCACGACTGAAATGTTCTTCCTCTGTAAGTTTCCTGCACATACACAATGCACGCATCCCTTTCTCCTCAGCATCATTAGTTAAACCAAATAAATCTTGCCAAAGCAAAATTTATCCACCACAAGCAAATATAACCTACATGCAACTAAATGCAACTAAATTGATGTGCATGCTTTGTTTAGACGAAATTTAAGTGAAAAGACTAAGAATTGAGTCTTTTTACGGAGTTATCACACCCCAAAACTTAAGTTATTGCTTGTCCTCAAGCAATGTACAATAGCTAGAAGAAAATTAAAATGGTCATGGCAAAGCAGTGTTAAGAAAATCATATGGTTTGAGATTTTAGCCCTCAGCAAAAATAGTTTGCCTCAACATGTTCGACAGTCATATCAGTCAAGTCCCCTTCCCTAGTTAGGATTCCTTGCTATTGTGTGTGCGTGATTGTAACCAATCTATGCATAAAGGTAATTAGAAAACTTGAAGTAATTGCTTTTGGTTTGTCAAGGCATCAAATTATTTGTCAGGCTTAGTTTATACTCCTAGTTATTTATCCACTTTTTATTTCTTTTTTTTATTGGGGAGTCAGTTCATCACACCTACCGTCCCACACTCTAGGTGAAAGGGAGCATACCTTCCACCACAAGATAGTCGGGCAGAGTCATCCTGTGACTACTTTCATTCACTCATATGCCTCGGTGACTCTTAATTTATTATGGAGTTTTTTTCCTGTTTTATGCCTTTGCATAGAGGAGTGTCCCTTTTATTTTGTTTAAGCTTTAAACACTAGGGAGTTACACCTTACCCTTAAAATATTTTTAAAGTCTCGAAAAGCAAAAAGTTTTTTCCTAAAAATTTTACAAATTACCTTAAGCAGGGATAGTCTACAATCGTGTTTGTAAATTTCAAAGAATCAAGCGTAGGGTTGGTTCTCTTCCTTAGACAGTCTTAACAATAATTCTGGCCTAAACAATCAAATTATGCACTCATCATCGAATATCCCTAGTTCATTCTAAACAATAGTCTTAACTTGCTTATGTCATGACAACTAAAATTTTCAACCAATTATCATCAATTGCTTTTAACAAAGTATGAAAAAATATGGCACAATACCTCCCCCAAACTTGAGGGATGCATTGCCCTCGATGCATGAGAACTAAAACTACATGAATCTATATGCACATGCTAGAAGTAAAAAATAAAATGCAAACTTACTGTGGTGGGGTGGTTTGACTGGACACCCTAGTTCGACGTCGTTTGGGAGGAGAGTGACTCTCTGATCCCGAGTCTACTGTTTCAATCATCAAGGGTGACAGATGAAGGCTACGACATGCCGTTCGCTTGATGCACTTCTTGTTGGTCAAGGCTCGTGCTGGAGTTGGTTGCTCGATAGTAAGAGTCGGTTGTGCAGGAACTGGTGTTGAACTTTGAGTTGCTTCTGGGATTGGCATTGCTTGACGGACAGGGGACTGAATGGAACCTTGCTCGGGTTGCTTCGGGGATGGGGTGAAATCTTCATCGGAGATGAAGTTGGGAGGGGTGTCTTGACTGCTCTAGGAGGATGAGAAAGATGAGGAGATGAGGAGATGATGAACTCTTCGGTGTCGCCATGGTCTTCCTCTGGTACAGGTGAGACATGGGTGGCCAGTGTTGGCACGTCTGTGGGTACTTCTGGGGGGACATTTGATGTCGAAGCGTGGAATGTGCTGCCACCAGCATTGTATTTGAGGATGACGTTGAGGAAGGGTGACATATTAGCGGTTGTTCTTAGGAACAACTCTTTGAAATAGGCGTTGAGTAACGCGTCCCTTGCCTTGACATACTCGAAAAAAATCTTTATGTGATCCTCGAGGCGCCCTATCTTCTCACACGTTTCTCACATAGACGTAACCACTGCGGCCATTCTGGCTACGACAACATATTTTGTTCCCCTCTCCAAACCTTCGTGTAGGGCGTTATCATCGAAACTCATCAGCTCGGGTACTTTTTTCTTGGTGATACCCTCCTTGGATTTAAAGAAATTCTCAAAGGGCTCATCGGGGACCTTCTTTTTCCTGCACAGTGCGGTTATCAGGTTAGAAAACAATAAATTACCCCGATTCCTTTTAGCACACTCGTGGATTTGTTCGAAGATGAGTTCTCCAATGTCAATCTTCCTGCCGTATATTATCGAGTGCAAGAGCATCAATCTTTTCATGAGCACAGTGGTGTTGTGATATATTGGCATAAGCTTGCCCTTGAGAAAATGGTTCCACAACTTAACGATCAGTTTAAGGGCTCGGCGATCGACTCTCTTCCTCGTTGGTGCATTCCCTTCGAACTTGGCCCACCCAAAGCAAAGATCTTCAAATAAGCCGTCGTATGTTTCCTGGTCTGCCTCAGCCACAAATTTCTTGTGTTACTCATCCACTTTTCCCAACTTGAAGTATTTGTTGAGTGATGAAGGGGAAAATCAAAAGAGCTTTCCTCGGACATACATCGTGTGGTTGGACGGGTCTTCGAGATGGGCGTAGAACTCACTCACCATTGCTGGTGTTACAGCGTTGGGATGGCGAGCGAACTTATTCCAGTTGTGCTTTTTAATCACGTCCATCACCTCTGGTCCAAATGGCTCTTCATCCTTTGCTGGAAAGACGAACATGTCTTCTAAATACGCTTGTCTTTTTTGAGGATTATAAAGCGTGCTTCGGCTTCAACTTCAACTGTTTGGAAACGCTCAAAGCTCGGTGCTGGGGCTGGTTTTTCTTGATCTGGCCATGATGTTTGGTTGGTGCAGTGAAGAAGCGATGTTGCCATACAGATTGTTTGTTGAGCCACCTCGATATAGATCGTAACAGTTATTGATGAATATCTCCCCATTGAACTTGATGGGATGACACCATGATGTGGATTTCCCAAAGCATTACAAGTTACTTGAGTTGGGTTGTCAACTTGATCGTCTTGTTAAGTCAACCCATAGTGCGAGCATAATGACGTACCACAAACCGCAAACACTTCAAAAAATATCGCAAACATATGTGTATCGATGTCTGAATATTGATTCTGAGAATCAACCATCATAGCAACATCATCATCGTTAGAGAGTTAGAACGTTGTATAAGTTAACAGAAATACTACGGCTAGAAATCTATACTGAAGTGAAGACAATCTTATAGTACTTCCAAGATGAACTTTCATTGAAATTTTAGTGATCAGCTCCTCAAGAGTGACGTTTCTCTTGAAGGATATTTTGACAGAATGATTTGATGCGAAGACGACGTCGGTTTCATCTTCACGAATTTCTCTATCATAGTAAACAATAGCTTAAATACGCGTCATTTTGAGAGTTTGAAAGATTGAGAGTCTTATATCTGCAAAAACAATAGCTGAAATACGCCTAATTAAATAATAGTATATGAATTAAAATATAAACTAATCCAATTTTTTAAAAAAAATCACAATAATTTAAAAAAACACAATTTCATATTGTTACCGTATCGCCAAAATGTTTCGAGGTATGATCCCGCTTTCCAATTTTACAATGGCAAAAAATAATACAAAATAATTAATACAATAAAATTTGTTCAAAGAATTAAATATAAAATAAATATAATATAATAAAAATAATTTTATCATATAAAAACAATAACAAAATTTACTTAGTTTGGTAGAATGAATTGATAGAAGTGAGAATAAGCAAGTAATTTTGATGTGGTAATGTTTGCATTCGGAGGGGTTGTTATTTTCAGTGGAGGGGAGCGTTTAAAAGCTGAGTTTTCAGACTCGGTTAATAATAAAGTACCAATAATTCAACGTGCATAATGGAAGACACAAATCATGATCTGCGCCTTTCGTACGTGTCAGAGGTTCAGCGAAGACGTGTATGACGATCCACACCTTTCTTTATGTGGCGCCAACTCGGACAAAACCCCGCGAAGGCGCGGCTGACGATCCGCACTTTATTGCCACTGTGTCAGAAAGGGTGCTAGATTGATAATATTAAGGGAGAGGATGCCCGACAGATAATTATTGGGTCTAAGCGTGACATTTCGGTAAAAATGCCTCCTTTAGTAGCAATACATGCACCCTACGCAGCACCTGGAAAAGATATACCTCCTCGTTTTCTTAAGCACCAGAAAAGAAAAGAAAATAATTATTGCCGCTATTCAGACAAAGAATCTTTTTCTCTTTTTTCCTTTTTGTGAACGGCCATTGTAATGCAGGAAGGAAGGTGTAGGGTAAATATACACATAGTTACTTATGCAACAGTGAGATTTTGCTCAGGCAATGTCATAATTACCACTAATAAACATGCCCCTTATTATTATTATTTTTATTTTGTTAAACCTCAACAGAATACAATACATAGTATAGATGCTAGTACCATACATCGTATTGCATCTTCAACTTCGACTCACAGCGGAGACGATTGGCCGTTATAACATTTCGAGCCTATGAACTGAAACCATACTAGCTCTAAAAGCTTACTGTACAGATGGGAAATCTACAAGCAGAAAGGATCATACTGGTGGTAGCCAGACCCTGTCTTAGAACAAGTTGAAAGTCTTTACGGATCATCCAACTCAACCAGGTGTGCTCTCCTTTCAGCGGCTTTTTTCCTAATGAAGATTCCCCATCTCAGAGCGGCCTTAAGCTTGAGCCATCCTACTACAGCCTTGCCTGATGAACGAAAAGCTTTATTATCGAAATCGTAAGTCAGGGATGGAGTGGGCATATACTCTGAGGAACACGGATTAACGTCTTCAGTAGCATTAAAGGGAGTAGTGGTGTCGCAATTATGGCTTCCCATGTTTAATATACAGAGCAAGTGCTGCATATCTTCATTATCAAGCATTTCATTACTTCTTATTCTAATCTCATCCTCTGTTAAGAAATCATCTATTGCCTTGTAAGTTGGAATACTCAATGTCCCGCCATCACGGAAACCTGGAATGGATGACTGAGATGGACCAAGAGATTGCTCGTTATCGTTTCCTGGAACTTGTACATGGTGTGCAGAACCAACCATGGGGTTATGTAGATTAAATGAAGCATCGTTGTATTGAGTCTGAGCATGAAGATGCTCATTTTGTGATTGCATCGACAACCTCGCAGCCATATTATCGTCATAACCTAGAGAGAGAAAACACAGTCAAAACAAAACATACAAATAACAGTAGGACAAGCAGACAGCATGGATATGTTCTTTAAGAAAAATGAAAAATTTATATGAATTCACATTCACGCTCAGTGAAGAATTTATCGCCTCCAATATTTAGACTAGAATCCATAGGAGGATGCTCTGAAGGAACTGAAACAGTCAGGGCTGGTAAAGTCTCTTGCTGGTTGATGGAAATTGGATAGCCCTGCGGATCCGTTTGAGAACTGGCTTGTGAAGGACCTGCACTGTCTTCTTCCTTAGGGTCTAGCAGAGATCTATCATCAATTCATCATACTGTATAACGTGCATCCAATTTTTTTATGCTTTCATCACTAAAGAATCTACGTAAATCTGCAAGAACAAAACAAGTAAATCATACGGGAAAATTGGGGTAAATGAGTTTGAAGATAAATGCAAGTTATTTTACCTTCTGATTGTCTGCGAGAGAATCAGCTTGCATAAAATTGTCCATTGGCAATTAAGCCACTCAGCTTGTAGATGTTGTTGAAGACTATGCCAACACTCCTCACATCATCAGGGTAATAAACATAAAGTTTCCCACTTAGATCACAAGTTCTTGCATGCTCCACCAAAACATCCCACATCTTATTAGACATCCCACTTCCAAGAATCTACAAGAAATGGGTCAAATTTTAGTTACAGAAAGATGAATAAGAAAATATGATTCAGAGAGAAGAAGACAAAGAAGCCTTACATTTCTCAGCCTTTGCAAGTCCCTAATCACAAGTCTTAGAAAGTCTTCAATAGTAAAAATTCCAGCTTTATTCATCCTCTTGTGAAACGACCCATCTTTGTCAATCTTCTCTAATCTCCAGACTTCATCGTTTAATGCATGCGGATAGTGTTTCTTGTATACTGTTAAGGGAAAAGAAAAAGGCAATGATTTACTTTCTTTCAAATAATCAAGGTTAAATATGTTTTCACTTCACAAATACGGATGCTATCTTTTATGACCGAAGTTAGGTACTCAGACTCTCCCCGGTGATCCTTAACGGTGAAGGCTTCGGTTTTCGCTTCACGAATACGAATGCCTTCACAGCAGCGAGGAGAAACCTTTAGCCCAAGCCTGAACTTCCTGCTCCTAATCCAGCTCTAGTTATCGGTAAGTGTTAACTCCCCCAGTGTTCCTACACCATCCTCTAGCATTATCTGCAGTTCTCCGGTTAGAAGTGGTCTCTTCCCTTCATGCTCCTTGACGATATGACTGTCAAATTCTTCTTCTGTCCAGTTATCATCATCTTCATTGTTGAAATCACCCTCAATCACAACAACATCGAGTTTCACCACAGATTCCGGACCGCATGTAATGACATGACCCGTGTTTGCGTCAACCAAGGCCGCATGGATAGCAGCACCTTGCTCTCCTTCGACCTTCCCTCCGGTATACAGAGGAAGGGACAACCTGGATTTAAAGTGCAGCTGCAAATTTCTTCCATTAGGTCCTTCTGTCCACTTAGGAGAAAACCTGCACTGGCAACTGGAACAAGCATTATTTATTGGAACAATGCAGGGAAAGTGTGCATCAATAACAACATATCGTTACAAGATTTAGAGAAAAAGAAAAGGGATTTCATACTTTGCAGAAAGCTTGGCAGAGCCCAGCTTTGCTATAGCACGTTCCACTTCTTCACTAACCTGTTCATATAGCCAAGAGCGTTCAGCGTATGAATTGTGAAATTATAAAATATAATCCTCCAAATGGGAATATAAACCGAATAAGAATATAAAATAAACAATATAAAATTGTTGGAAAATCGAATACCCAGATACGATTTTCCCAAGAGCGCACGTTAGCTGGACTAATGAGACCTCAGGATTGGTTCTTCTTTGCTGTTTTTTCTTCTATTTTTGATGTTTTTAGTGTTGCGAGGTGGATTCTGGTAGCGTCTGAGTTTTCTATGGCTTCGAATTTGGATTGGAGGAAGTTATTTGGCGGAATCGATGAGCAAACCCTCGATTTCTTTCCTCCTGAGGAATTGGAGGGGATTTCCATTGTCAAGCCTCCTGCTGCAGTGTTTGACGAGGGGATTGCTGAATGGGGTCATTCGATTGTAGGGCAATTCATTGGAGATGCTTCGAATTTTGGCTCCATGCATAGGATTATTGAGATCTTGTGGGGGAAAAACTCGACTGTGAAGGTTAGTCTTGCTAGATCGAATCTCTACATTTTCTCATTCTCTAACAAAGATTTGAGGGATTGGATCCTTGAAAACGGGCCATGGCATGTGCATAACAAGCCGCTCATTCTTAGGAAGTGGGAGCCTAATTTACAGAGGCTTGATTTTGACCTTAAGAGCATCCCGATCTAGATTCAATTGTATAATATCCCTCTCAAGCTTTATACTAGACTAGGTATCAGCTACATTGCGAGTGTTGTTGGGTATCCACTCTATATGGATTCTATAACGACATCCAAAGAGAGACTTGAGTATGCCAAGGTCTGTGTTGAGATAGGAGTTGGTGTTGAGGTTCCTGATATGGTTCAGGTTTTGCTGAGTAATGGATCTGTTGCGAGGGTAAGGGTCCACGTACCTTGGTTGCCTAAGGTTTGTCTGCATTGCAATACCTTTGTTCATCTATCCAATGTTTACACAGAGGCACCAGTTAAGAACAAAGAAACTCAAGTCTGGAGGAGGAAAGCAAATCCTTCTGGGGCTATTGCTGTGAGCAAAGAAGTTCCTACAGGATCTTCTTCCTGTTCTATTGATCCTAATCTTGGTGTTAGTAATTCCTCGAAGGCTAAAGATCTGCAGGGTGGTCCAGCCACAGAGTTGACTGTTGAGGCCCTTCGGGAGAGTAATCATGTTGCTTCCTTCTCTGGTACTAATCAAGTGGAGTTGGTTAAGGCTGATGAAGTGATCACATTGTGTGCTTCTGGTGATATGGATGAACAGAGGGTTCGGAATGATGCACCTAGTGGTGATGTTCTGGATCTAGGTGATCAGCATGCTACTGCTGGAATTGCTGACCCATTGAGAGGGGATAAGGAAGCATCTAATGTTGGCCAGGATAATTCTCATATTGGTGGAGACTATCCTTCTCTGCAAGAATCCATTTTATAGAAAAAGAAAGCTAAAGGGAGGAAAAAGGATAATGTGGGCTCTTCTAGTAAATTGGATCAATTGGTAGGTGGTGGAGGCTGTGACAGTCGGAAGCCCCGGGCTGCTGCTATGGGTGTTGCAGTGCTGCTAAATGAGATTAGAACTAAGAAAAAGGATATGGTTGAGAAGGCTAAGAGTAGTGTGACAAGTTCTGGAGTTGGAAATGGAGGTCCCCCCATCATTGTTTAGATGATTATCTGTTTCTGGAATGTGAGGGGCATAAATAATGTGCTCAAACGAGGCAAAAATTTTAAAAGACTAGAGAATCTTAGTGTGGGTATCATGTGTTTCATGGAAACTAGAGTTAGGAGCTGTAATGTCTCTAATGTGGTTGATGCTTTTGTTGATGAGTGGAACTTTGAGGCTAACTATCAGTATATTGAAGGTGGTAGAATTTGGATTTTATGGAATAAGAGGTTGTCATTTTCTGTGATTGGTGGTTGTGATCAAGCTCTGTCCATTAGAGGTGATATTTCTGGTCACAGAGTTGTTATTACTGCTATTTATGGTAATAATAACAGTCAGTCTAGAAGAGGACTTTGGGATTATCTAAGGATTCTGGAGAGTAAGATTGGCCATTATTCATGGGTGTTGGGTGGTGACTTCAACGTTATTGCTGATGCCCAAGAAAGTTCTGACTATGATTTGGGTTCACACTCTTCAGCTGATATGGAAGAGTTCAAGGACTGCCTGGAGGATATGGAGGTGCAGGATCATCCTTTTGTAGGGCCTCTCTTTACCTGGTCTAACAAACAGGATGAGACCTATTTGGCTAGGAAGTTGGACATGATCCTCACAAATTCCCAGTGGCTGCTGGATTTTCTAGATTCGTATGTTGAGTTCAAGTCCCCTGGGGCTTCTGACCATTGCCTTGGGTTAATTTGGACTCAGAAAGAGGCTCAAGTCCATAGACCTAAGCCTTTCAAATTTTTCAACTGCTGGACTGCAAATGAAAACTTCTTGAGCAATGTGAGGGAATCTTGGTCTATGCACTGTGAGGGCAATGCAATGCAGGTCCTGTTTAACAAAATGAAAAGACTGAAGCCTGTTGTGAAGGAGTTAAACATGAATCATTTCTCTGATATATCTGCTAGGGTAATTGCTAAGAGGGTAGAACTGGAGTCTGTTCAACTCTCTATCCTATCTGGTACTAGCCATTTTGGGGTAGAAGAGGAAAATAAGGTCCATGCTGACTTAGTGGATCTTGAAGTGGCTGAGCTTGAGTTTTACAGGCAGAAAGAAAAGATTCACTGGTTGCAGAAGGGGGATTTGAGTACTAAATTTTTCCATCAAAAGGTTGCTCTCCATAAAAAGAAGAACACTATTTGAGTTATTAAGAGTGAAGATGGACAATGCCATGAAACATTTGATGGTATGGCTGTTGAATTAATGGACTTCTTTAGAAATTTAATTGGTGTTGTTGACCCCATGGTTCAAGAGTGTCCTCCTGAGTGTTTGAAGGAACTCTTGAGCTATACTCTACCTGCTGGTGCAGAGAGGGTTCTGGAGGGAGTGGTTTCAGATAGTGAAATTAAAGAGGCCCTTTTTAGACAAGGTAAAGACAAGAGCCCAGGACCTGATGGGTTCATATCCTGGTTCTTCAAGGTGGCTCGGGGGATTGTTCATACTGATTTCCTCAATGCTGTGAGGTATTTTTTCCAGTCCTCTTATCTTTTACCTGCCTTTAATGCCACTACATTAGTTTTAGTGCCAAAATCCTTGAATGCTTGTATGGCCAGGGAATTTAGACCCATCTCTTGTTGCTATGTGGTATATAAAACTATTACTAGGATTTTGGTCACTATAATTGCTCAGTTCTTCCCTGAAATGATCTCTACTAGCCAATCTGCATTTTTCAAGGGTAGAAGCATCACTGACAATACTCTTTTAGCCCAAGAAATAGTTAAGGGCTATTCTAGAAGAAATCTTTCTCCTAGATGTGCTATAAAGATTGATTTGCAGAAAGCATTCGACTCTATTAGCTGGAAGTTCTTATTGAATGTTTTTAGAGTTATGGGGTTTCCTACAAGATTCTATGGATGGATTGAGACTTGTGTGACTACCCCTAGGTACTCAATTGCTCTGAATGGTAGTCTTGTGGGGTATTTTAGGGGTATTAGAGGTGTTAGACAGGGGACCCATTGTCCCCTTACCTATTTGTAATTGTTATGAATGTTCTCTCCAGATTGCTTGATGTTGCTGCTAGGAATGGAATTTTCAGATTCCATCCAAAATGTAAGAGAATTTCTCTCACACATCTCTATTTTGCTAATGATCTGCTGCTATTTTTCCATGGGTCTATGGAATCAGTGTTAGGAGTTAAAAACATCTTAGACAAATTCTATCATCTGTCTGGGCTCAAATTAAATGCCCTGAAAACTGAACTCTTTGTATGTGGGATTAATAGAGGTGATTTAGAGCAGATTCAAGCAGTCACAGGGTTTAGATCTTGTAATCTTCCTGTCAGGTATTTGGGAGTTCCTCTAGTGACTTGTAAGATCTCAAGGAAGGACTGCACTGCTTTGCTTGAGAAAATTAAGGATAAATTGAGGATGTGGTCGAGCACGAAATTGAGCTTTGGGGGGAGACTCCAACTTATTAAAGCTGTCCTTTTTAGTATCTTTAATTACTGGAGTAGGCAGTTGGTTCTGCCTAAGGGTGTGATATAGGACATCGAGAGGATGTGCATGAGGTACTTTTGGAAGGGTAATGACTCCCATGTTCGTGGTGCAAGAGTCAGTTGGTGCCAGATTTGTTCTATCAAATCTGAAGGTGGCTTAGGGCTAAAAAGTTTGATTGGTTGGAATAAAACCTGCTGTTTCATGCTTGTTAAAAATATTTTGGCCGATGAGGGATCATTATGGGTTGCCTGGATTAAGGCATATTGCTTTAAACTTGATGATTACTGGAATGTTGAAAACAAATCCCACTTTAGCTGGATTCTTAGAAAGTTGATTAATCTGCGAGAGGAAGCCAGAGGTTTATTTACTGCTTTAGGTAGCTAGTCACAAATTAGGGGGAGTTGGATTTGGAATAGAATTCGGAGCAGGAAGAGCAAAGTTGCTTGGCATAAAGTTGTTTGGTTTCCTACTCACATCCCTAAGTTTTCTTTGATTGCGTTGATGGCCATCCTTGATAGGTTACCTACCAGGGAGAGACTTTGTAGGTTTGCTATGGTGACTGATGCAAGCTGTGGACTTTGTGGCACTGATCTGGAATCGAGGAATCATTTATTCATGGACTGTCTTTTTTCTAGGGGGTTTGGAACGCTATACTGTAGCTCTGTGGGCTGCAAATTCAGTGGCCTAGTTGGGATCATATGCTTGACTGGTTGGTCAGGAATCTGAAAGGCAAATCCCTGTTAGTGCACATTCTTAAACTTTCATGGACTGGTTTTGTTTACTTCATTTGGGAGGAGCGCAATCGCAGATGTTTTTAGAGGAGTGATGCGTTCGATAGATACTATTGTAAATACCATTAAAGAGGTTGTTAGAATCAAGTTACATAGACATTACATGAATAGGCTAGATAGTGTTAATAGACATTTAAGAATTGATTGGGGTCTATTCTAGATGGTTTTCTGTACTTTGTAGCAGCTTGCTGCTTTCTTTGGATGATATACAAATTTGATTATCCAAAAAAATAAACCGAATAAGAATATCAAAACAGTTATAAAATCCAGAATCTTACAACTCTTCGAAGAATAGGCTCCAGTGATGAGCAAAGCTTCTGCAGACTATCTACCTTCAGTGCTTCAACAATCACATTGCATCAATGTCAAAGTTTTATGTATACAAAACTTCTTTAAGCATTTCCCCACCAAAAACAAACTAGGAGAAGTTTTACACAAAGATGAACCAAATACCATTTAGACAACTATACATCAGATATAGAGTCCTCAATAGGCAATACCAGTAAAGCTGTTTCTTTTCATATATTAAAAAAAAGTTAATAGTCAAGGTAAGAAAGAGATGTTTCTTTTCTTTTTTTCAGTTGTGTCAGTCAAACACTGCAACTGCATCAACACCCATGCTCCAGTTTTGATTTGGCGCACAACAATGCACCTACACAAAACATAGCAACTATGGCCTCCGTGCTTTTTTTCATATATAACCACATATATAACCACCTCCAACTTCTCAAATTTTTTTATTCAATATTTAAACCGGAATAATCAAAAAGAAGAAGAAAAAACATTTTTCTCCATAAAATTTGGCCATTCCTACAGCTTCTTGCAGCATTTAATGCCGAGGTTTTTTTCAGATTCAGTTTACTCATAATTCAATTAAAATTGTTTCCTTGCATCAAAACGAATAAGACAACATCAACAAAACCTTCTTTGATTTGAGAGTTGTAAGAAAGGGAAGAGAGAGAAAGACCTGGCAAGAGCAGGTCGTTTCCTATCAGGCGCCCCTTCATCACCAGAACTCGAGTCTAGACTTCTCTTTTCTCTCGCCATATACTTCATTTGCATTTTTCAAACTCCGCCTGTTTGGTTTCCGATAAACTAACACAACAAACTTCTCTTTTCTCTTCTTCCCTCTCTTCTCTTCAAAGGTGATTCGATTTTATCCACACAAAAAAAAGGAATCAAATTTCTCTGTCTTCCTTTTTTTTTAATTTCAAGGGAAAAGGTGAAAAAAAAAGAAGAGGGCAAGGTGAAAAGGGGGCGAATTGGACTTTACGAAAAAAAAGGTTGGAGGAAATGTCGGCGAACTTTCGTTATTGATACTGTGTTGTCGACATCTTCCCTCACAGTGACGGCTTAGGCACTGTGACTAATCTGTTTCGATTCGGGAGTTGCATCATAAACTCGAACGGTCGCCTCTGCTCCGCTCTTCGTTTTCCAAGAGCCGTTGGATTATGGAATCTCGCTAGCGCAGTACTTGTCTTGTATTTATTAGCACAAATTTCAACTTCAGTATTACGGGTAATCATTGCTGATTCCGATACGTACGTGATGGACATTGTTTGAATTGCTGTCGATTTCACATGCTGCTCGTGTTCATTGATATCATCATCCATAAATAATCATAATCAAATACTTCTCTCAGTGTCTGTTAACCAAAGCTGGCTCTCTTACGTTTCAGTCTGTCTGGCTTGTTTAAACTAGCTTCCATTGTTGTGCTTTAAGCAAAATTTCTACTAACAGAAACAGACAAAAACTAATCATCGTTCATCAAAGAAAAAGGTAAAGCAGCAATTTTGAACGCTTTCTTCTCAGACGGACAAAACAAACGGGATTAATTATCTAACTACATTACAGGACGATCAGAGAGAAGAGTTTTTCTTTTCAACAATAAAATTTTGTCCTCTACCGTCTTGTGGACTTTAAACTAAAATATGAAAAATTAGTATTCTTGACTATATCGTTGCTTGTGTAAATTAAAATATATTAAAACATTCATATTTATATTTTAACTATAATCTCATAAATACATTTATTATAATAAAATTTCGAATCGTTGTAGCAAATGATGAGAAATTAGAGGAGGTCTTGTGTCATGAAACTTATCAGAATATGGAAGGATAATCGCTATAATGTTGTGTAACTTTTACATGGTAAAACAACTAATATATTCAAGGAAGTGATTAAAATAATAAAATCTTTAGTCAAAAAATAAATTTATGATATTGTTTAGGTAAGTCTCAAGTTTGAATTTGAGTCATTATGTATGTAGAAAATTTTGTTGGGAGATTTATCCATCAAAATTAAGCGTGAGACTTAAGCGGATATGAATTAGTCAAGACAAAACCTTAAAACTAAAAGGTAAAAAAAATTGTCGACTGTACCTTCGATAGCCAGTAGAACCATAAAAAACGGTTTTTTCTCTCTTGATAGCGGGACTATCGTTCTTGAGGAACCCTTGACAATTTTCTCGTGGGTGTTGATTGGATTGGCTTGTTTTTGCTGAATTTTCATGTGGTTCTTTGCAGTTGACTAATTGGTGCGGTTTTTTTGGCCTTGGTTTATTGGATGAAAATTTTCTCTGGCGTTGAAGAGCAATCTCTGAATTTTTTTTCCTCCGGAATCTAGTAAAGGCTCTGACTTTGAATCCTCCTTTGGGTGTGTTTGAAGAGGGGATATCTGAATAGCAGTATTCATTGGTGGGACAATTTATTGACTCACCTCCAAATTTTGGCTCAATACAAAAGATGGTAGAGATGACGTGAGGGAAGAATTCGATGGTGAAGATTAGTCTCGCAGGCTCCAATTTATATGTGTTTTTATTTGCTAATGTTACTGCTAGGAATTAGGTCATAGAGAATGGACCATGATAAATTTATCGTAAACTTCTGATTTTAAGGAAATGGGAACCTAATTTGGCGCTATTAGATATATTTTGATTTGGCTAAAATGTTCAATTGGAACTATATTTTAAGAAGAGGCCTAGTTATATTGCTAATGCTTTAAGAACCCTATGTACATGGATTCCATTATTGCCTCTAAAAAAAAATTGGAGTTGGCATGTATTTTTTGTTTCTCATTATTCTCTTATATGCATATTTATGTTATTTATTTATTTATTTATTTATAATTTTGTCTTTATAACACGTTTTTATCTATTTTATGGTACATTTTTTTGTCTTCATGACACGTTTTCGGTCATTTCACCACCTTTTCGAGGTTGGATTGCCGATTGCCGATTCCTTCAGGTTGTTAAATTTGTATTACACTTCTCTATGTGAATAACATCTGGAATCCATGACTACAAATTCTTTTGTTCCAGGTAGTCATCAATCATCAATGCTTGTTCTTGTTCCTTTTCTTCCCCTTATTTCTGTCTCTTTTACTTGGTGGCTTAGATCTGTGCTTTGCAACTTTCTTGAATGGTTTACTTTTACTCACAGGCAAGGCTTGTTTTCTATCAACTTTATCTCCAACTGATCTCAGCATTGCTGTTTGAGTCTTTTCACTGCTAAAGTCTTCTTCTTCTTCCTTGTGAGAGATCTCGCTCTTAATCACAGTGACAGTCATGTTTTCATCATCATGCTTCGTTGTCGCTTCCACGAATAAACAAAAGCCAACCACATAATAAGATAAACAACAGGTTTATGCTTTGCATCAGGATAGTAGGATTAGAAAAATACCAGCAACCGACGCAGTTGGGTCTCCTTCTTCATCATCCTCATTGTTCTCATCAACTCCATCAAGTTCTGAGCTTGTGCTGGGAAGTGCTCCTCCATATAGGGCAAATTCTTTTTCTAACTTTCTCTGATGAATTCACTCACCAACGAAGTTTAAATTATTTTCAAGTTAGATGAGAAAGCAAAATACTAACATAAAACTAAGTAGCCTGTAGCCTCTGTGTGCAACAAACAAAAACACTCGAAGCTAGAATCTACCAGGATTTTAACATATATATGAACTCGCAGAGGTATCTTCCAATTCCCTGCATATCCTCCTATGTTACTCAGACAAAAGGGAGAGCGCCAGATACCGGTATGAGTTTTACATGGAGTGCTCAATGTTTTCAAAGATTTTCTATGTACTTGGAGAATCATGCCACACACCCATGCCCAAATATTTGGGCACTAAGGGTGTCGGACTTGGGTACTTCAGGGAAAATAAAGATTCAGGGCAACGTAAGTATAATCTCCTTGAACTTTAAACAGGCGTAAACAAAGGTCGGAATGGATCGGAAGCACAATATTTGCGCCAATTGATACGCTTGTTAATTAAAATCTCATCGGCAGATTAATGGTGTCAATTCTTTCAGAATAGCTTCTAGAGAAATGACCAATGTAATAGAAAGTTCGTCAAGCTCAAATTGTGATGCCTAAGATAATTAGTTTCTACCTGTATAGGGCAATGGATAAAATCAATGAACTTATTTCCTTTAACAGTTAGAAGCAATGCTTCAGCCGCCATAATAATTCAACCACTAAGGCAAAAAATAGTAAAATTAACAATATTAGCTGCAGTTTTAAGACATCTGAATCGAAATAAAACAGCGTATTCTAGAATATAAAGAAATCAGAGGAGATAGGGAAAACCTTCTTGCGCTGTTCAATACGCTTGCGGCGTTCAGCCTGCTCTTGCTTCTTCTGGGCTTCTTTTCTTCTCTTCTTCTTCCTCTTGTGAAAACCAGTTACGTAATCCCTTGTCAATTCACCGATTATCAATACAAAGCAAAGTAAAATAATGTAGATTTTCTATCTATGGTGGAAATAAAGAATATGTTATACGTGTGGTATGGTACCTGAGATCCTTCTCGTTGAAAGAAACGGAGAGTGCTTTGTTTTTTAGGGCTCTTTTCTTTATGTGGCGACCTCGGGGCTTCGACTGTGCCGCCGTCGCTTCCTCTTCGTATTCTTCTTCCATCGCATCAGACAAAGCAGCTCCGTCTCCAGTCTCGCCTTTCTCCCTGGGTTGCAAAATGAGGTTTAAGGAGCCGGGGTTTTGAATTTGGGCTTCAGGTATGGGTTCAATGTTTATTCTTTTTATTTAAATTATCTAATTGTAAAAATATAAAGACTTAACGTAATATTTAAATCAGAAAAAAATTAATTTGTCTGAAATTTAAAAATAATAAAAATCTAAATAATATTAAAGTCATAAAAATAATATTTAATTTGTCTAACTTTAAGTTTAACATGTATCTAATTAATATTTATTACAACTATTTCAATTAATTTCAAAATAAAAAAAATCTAAAATACAATAGAATCAACAAATTTAGGGATATTGCTTAATTAATTTTAGAACTGAAAATGACAATATGTAATGGAATAAAATAAATTGGAGAGGAGCCCCTCTCACACTGTACATAGTTCCATCTATATAGGCCATTGCCACCTACTTAATCTTATTGCAGAAAATCCAAAACAACATCATAATCTCAGCAACTTCGAGAAATGAAATTTGTTGACGTCATTTTGATCCTCTTTGGAAATGGGTTGCCATGCATTCGGTGACTTTCTAATATCTCCCGCTCTGAATTTGACCAGCTATGCCCTTCTCACTTTCATGTATATGACTTGTACACCATCCTTCCATATTTTAAACACCATTTGACTTCATCAATGCCCAAAAAGTCATGTCCATTATAAGAAAATAAGAAAGTTCCAATTTTACTAAATAAATCTCAAAATTAAAACTAAGGATAGACAAAAGCCAAATAGAATAATCTTAGGACGAAGCATTAATTGTGATGATCAATTTTAACTTATTAGATCATGGTCGCTGCAACATTACATATATTGACAAATGTTCAATCAACGTAGGTAATTATCTTCAACCTTAATTTAAGCATATTTGCATGCTTGCAGAAGAAACATACAAAACACAAAACTACCAAACCCCGGTCTCAATATACTCGTTAACTACTATAAAACATGTGGGATCAGTCCAAGTTAACACTGTCGAGTACATAAAGTTTGAAGGTTGGACAGTGAACTGCACTTAGGAATATGCGGTGTGATTTGTTCACTCCTCCATTTGTTTACGTTCGTTTAATATATTTTTCATGTTATCATTTTTTCTTCTCTCTAAAAATATCATTATTTTTATGATTCCATCGTCAAGTTTAGACTCGAAAATAAGTATCAAATATAAATATATATTTAAAATTTGATTATATTTGATTTTTTAAAAAAAGTTGTATTCAAATCATATTCTTATATCATATTTAAATATGTTTGTGTATTTAGAAAAATGGAAGGTTCATAAATTATAAGAAACATTAATGTAAATCTAAAAACTATATTTTGTTACTAAACTTTTGGATTAGACTACCTATCCATGACCATGATTAAAATTATACTAAACCCACTCTATTTAATATTTAAAAATAATATTTTTATTTAAATTTAGTTATACAATCATTGATACTAATATAACATAATTTTTTATATCATGTTAAATACTTAAACGAATTTCTGAGTTGGCTTCTTGTCTTTGACCTTATCCCTGTGCATCTTTTGGTAATGAATAACGATTGTAAATTTGCAGGTACAAAATGTACAAAACTTAATATTTTGAGACCAATTTTACAAAAAAAAAAAGTAATAAAATCAAAACATAAGTTAAAAAAGGGAATGCCCAGGAAAGCGCGTTTTAGTTTAGAGAAAATGAAGCATTTGTTACGTGAAACATGCAAGGCTGTGGCGGCGGGCCTTGCATGATTCCCCCTTGCCATATAAGGATTATTGCATGTGGGGTCGATCGAAGTTGACTAAAATATTTTTTAGTTATTTGAGTTAATAAGTTTTATTTTATAACTAGAATTTAATTTAAAATTTTTTTCAAGCCGAATCAATTCGAAAATTTGAGTTTCTATGTAAAATTAATTATAAATATTTATAACATTTTGATATTATTTGATTTTAATTTAAATGATTTTTATAACCATATACAATACCTATATATTTATTCATATTTTTTTCATATGTAATATACATATATCATAAGAGTCAATAGACTCGACTCAAACTTTAAAATCAATCTACTAATTACTAAAAATTTAAAGTATTTGAGTTACTATCCAAGTTATTCGAGTTGTATTTTATAACTCAATTTAAATTTAAATTTTTTTCGAATCGAGAAGATTTTATGAAATTACTAAAAAGAATTTAATGCGAGGTAAAAATTTAAATATAAGCAGGTTAATAATCTTCTAATATTCATTACTGTCCATTCCTATTGGATATGTGTGCAAATCGTGGTATTTTCAAAGGTTAATTTTGTAAAACAAACTACACGTCCAGGACAAGTCAAAGGCCCCAAAAACAAAATATGAAAAAAATATTAAATTTTATCCAAAAGAAATTGACAACAAATAAGCAAAGCCATTAAAAAAACACGACGACGCCCAAGATATAAAAGGCCACGGACTCGACGTGTCTTTTAAGCATAAGCATCAACATTCATAGAGTTGTAATTAAAAAAAAAACAAATAAAAAGGGGAACATCAATGAAAAAATATGAGTAAATATTTTGAACTAAAAACACAATTTATTCTAAGGGGATAATTTTTAATTGAATATATATGTTTAATTTTAAAATTTCAAAGTTTTTAATCAAATTTCGATTAGATTAAATTGTTTATGTAAAAAAAAATTCTGTCTGATTGTTTATTCATTTGTTACTATTATATACAATATAAAAATGCATTTTATAATCTTCATATTCTTTAATTTTATCTGTCTCTCACTTAAATTTCACTCTTCCTCTCTCTAAAATCCCCTTCTTCAACCACTGTCCTTTCTATTTTGTTTCTCATGAATCATGATTGTGCAGATCGGCCTCTAACCATTTTTTTTACCTTTTTTGGTTTTTTTAAGAAACTGTAGAATCTAAGTTTGCGGGTTTTTGAAATATTGAAAGTAAAAAGAGTAATAATATGATGACGTCAACTCCGGGAGCAGCTTGCTCTTCTAAGATTTGCTTCAATTCGGACTGTAAGGACTTGAAACCGGAAATACCAAGGAAAGGTTGGCGGTTGCGAACGGGAGAGTTGGCTGAGCTTTGTGATCGATGCGCGTGAGTTTCACTTTTTTTTAACTCTTTTGACTTCGTTTTTCTAGCCGTTTTCTCGTTTTCTATATTTCAATTTATTTTAGTGTGAAATTAAGTTCAATTTCATAATTATTGTCCTTTTATGGCTATCCCGTTGGTTAATTTAGGGAATTTGTTCACTCGGTTTAGATGTTCAATATGACTTAATCAAGATTTTTTTCTTTTTAAACGTGAAGTATTAAAAGTGAATTAAGATTGCTTAATTTATTTTACATTTTATAATCTGAATTAAGTTCATTGTGGTTTTAGTTTTGCTTTCGAGGAGGGAAGATTTTGTGATACTTTTCACTTGAATGCTTCTGGTTGGAGGTGCTGTGTGTCATGTGGGAAGGTTAGTTGGTTACAATTATAAACGTTATTTGCTATATTTTGGTGTACGATTCCAATTACGTTCTTCGATCTTCCCTAGTTGTAGTTGTAGTTTTAGATTCATTTGGCGACTTTACCTTTGTTTACATTCGTTATATATCTGCAGCGGGTTCATTGCGGATGCATTGTTTCAGTTCATGCATTTACTTTGTTGGATGCTGGAGGAATAGAGTGCATAGCGTGTGCAAGGAAAAATGTTGTTTTGGTGAGCTTGGATAATTTTGCTCTGCTATTCTGATGTGTCTCTTCCAGAAAATATTTTTCGACTTAAGAATGGAGTTCGTACTTTTTAAAATACAGCCGTAATCTGTCATTCCTAGTTGCTTCGTGGTCATATATGAACAAAAGACATTTTTTCTAGCAAATGTTCTCTTACTTTAAGTTTTGCGTCTTTGAACTGTATTTCCTAGTCAATAGCATTTCTTGGCTGTGTAATATGCTATAAACCTTGTTATTTGACATTCTATCTCAGGGATCAAGTTCTTCCTGGTCACAATCTTTGCTTTTCCATTCATCTGTGCCTGAGAAATATAAAGAATATTCTGCAAAAGGTTGGACTCAGTTAGCTGGTTCAGGTCCTGTACCTTGGCGGCAGACACCCAGTTTGTTCAATTCTTCTGTTGCTCAGCCTGAGTTGCATTCTAGAGTGCCCTATGAAGTTGACTTATCCACGGGCATTGATAGACTAAATGTCTGTGACAGATTATCAACTCATTCCCTGGAAAAAAAGAATGTCGAGGACTTCTCCGAAAGGTTAATGAATGGAAACCTGAAGCCTGGAACACACGATATACAGGAGAAAGGAAATTCAGGTTTATAAAACTTTCCATTTTATCAATCATATTATCATAGGGAACATATAATAAGAACATTAATTCTTGCATTACCAGTTTCATGTGAATGCCACCTCCCATGCTAGGACGTACATTTTGTTCTGCAATTTTTTTTTGTAAAATCAACTTATTGGTGGGTGCTGAACCTTGTGTGAACCATTTCTTGTCCAGGAATCAATTTTGAGGAGCAGCGTAATTCATGTTTGACTAAATCTCAGCAGTCTTCTCTGAAGGAGGAGTCATCTAATCCATCATTTGGGTTAGCTGTACCTTATACATCTCCAGATGAAGCAAATGGTCAAATTGGGGTTTCTGGAACTCAATTGCGACCAAACCCTCAACCTCCACCTGCCAAGCAATTACATGGTGCTCTTCAAAATGGGATTGACTCATCAAGCGAAAGTCAGATTCGAAATGGGAGGACTCGACCAGATGTCCGTGGAAAAAATAATTTATTTCCTCGTTATTGGCCTAGGTTTACTGACCAAGACCTGCAGCAAATAACAGGAGAGTATCCTTTGGTTCTATAAGGCATTCTTGATAATTGCTCTTTTGTGAAAGACATACTTACAGTTACAATTATCATAAAATATCTCCAGTAATGTAAAATCTCAAAGTTGGATTATTGTGTAAATGTGCTTGTTGTATGCATAACAATTAATACCTATGGGTTAATCATGTCCATTCTTTAATTACGTTGTTCTTCAGTTAGACTTAACCATATTTAAGTTCAAATTCTGTAATCACTCCTTTGTTTGAGAAAATGTTGAGTGCTAGTGATGCTGGGCGAATTGGACGTCTAGTGCTGCCCAAAAAATGTGCGGAGGTGAGTGAGTCATTGCTCTTAGTCTAATCTGCTTAAAAGTTTTTAATTTGATTAGCATTTGTTTTGTTAACAGCTTTCTAATAAAAAGCTTGGCAGTAAACTTCTTTTTACATCAATTATCTAGATTGTTATTGTCACAAGATACCAGGTTTTGACTTCATGCATTTTTGCTCTCACATTTATACTGGAAACACTTTCATCTAGTTTTGTACTGTTATTAATTCGATGTTTCTTTTGCTGAAGTTAAATACGAGCCGTGTGTTTGGTGAAGTAAATCTTAGATTCTAATGAATTGTTTCCTATAGTATTGTAACATATTAAAATACACTTGTTATGAGCCAGGCCCATTTCCCCTCGATATCTCTGCCAGAAGGTTTACCTCTTAAAGTACAGGATTCAAAAGGAAAGGAATGGATATTTCAGTTCCGCTTCTGGCCCAACAATAATAGCAGAATGTATGTTTTAGAGGGGGTTACTCCTTGCATACAGAACATGCAAGTGCAAGCGGGTGACATAGGTAACAAATTGATATCAGTGGAATACATTGATTTAGATATTTCAATTTTTTATGCTCTGAGACCCAAAATATGCTATCTTTAATTCATTGCCATATCTTTGCCTTTCCTCTGTTATTTTTATTCACCAGAACCTTTCTGTTTTCATTTAGTTGCTCCTTGGATTTCCTGTTCATATACATAATGACCAGGTCTAGCCTATTGCTCTAGTGATTTCAGTTCTGTTCCACACTCCCGTGCTTTTGTTTTATCTTTCTTACCAGCCGTGGCTATTTTCTATGATCATGCATTATCATTTGATATTTACATCTATTTTGAAACAAATAGTTATGCTGTTTCTTCAGTAACATTTAGTCGGTTAGAGCCTGGAGGGAAGTTGGTCATGGGTTTCAGAAAGGCTTCAACTGCTTCAGCATCTGATCAGGTTTTGCATCTATTCTGATTGTGCATCTATATGCTCCAGGGCTAAGATTAAATGCAATAGAACTGGTTCATATGAGTGCTTTTGTTCCCCTTCAATTATGGTAAAACTTATTGTTGGTCTTTGTACCTGCTTTTAATTGTTTTTAACTTAACTTTTGAGTGCCCCCCCCCCTCTCTGTTGGATCAACAAATTCAAATAGCAATTTACATTCATTCATGTGCGTTTTTATTGGCAGGACAATGAAGCTAAAAATAACAATGGAGTTTCTATTTATGGAGATGTCAGTGCCTCAAAGCATAAAACTGGTGATATCCTTAACCATTAATTATTTGAAAATAGCTCAGCTTCACCTAGCTTTTTATCCACGAACCAGGGTGAAATGGCAGACCCCACCTCATGGTCAAAAGTTGATAAGTCAGGATACATAGCAAAGGAAGCATTAGGAGCCAAAGTGGCAGTTTCCAGAAAGAGGAAGAATAGCAGCATGCTGGGTTCAAAAAGTAAGCGTCTTAGATTTGATAACGAAGATCTTATAGAGCTGAAATTAACATGGGAAGAAGCTCAAGGGCTTCTGCGCCCCCCTCCTAATCATGTGGCGAGTGTTGTAGTCATTGAAGGTTTTGAGTTTGAAGAATATGAGGTATATCGTTATTAATCTGTTTCTTTTATGACCACATTTAACATCTGTTGTGATTCAAGTCACTCTTGGTTGTAACTGGCAGCATTAAAAGGCATATTTTGTCTTTTGTAGTGTTTGTTACTCATTTTTTGGCAAATTGAACTCCTCTTACTTGCATATCTTAGAATTTCTATTGTTGATGCACCCTTGATGAAAACTTAAAGATTGCTCTGGAACCTTTTTGTACTGTTATCTGTTTATGGATGCTTTCACAGAACCAGAATAATTAGATGCAAGAACATTTCATTCTTTCTCATTCTGGCCCTTTTCAAGTTTTTTTCGTTCAAAGATGTAATCCATTTCATCACTGACTGTTCATTTTGCTTTTGCTAGGATGTGATTATTAATTAATCAGTTCATTACTTTTTAGGCCGCCTATTAGTAGTATTTTGATATTTATGTTTTCCACAAATTCTATCCTTTCTGTGGGATTCTCTCGTTCCTTCTCTTTTCTGTAATCGTTCTATAGTTTCTTGATTTTATTGTGTTTGTTAATAACAGGATGCACCGATTCTTGGGAAGCCAACAATATTTGCTACTGATAATATGGGGTAACTTTCTTTGGATGCTCATGCATATACTAGATAATTATTTACTTTGTATTTCCCGTATAACGTTGAAGCATTGGTGGGTTTATTCAAATATTCTATGCTCATTATGAATCAAAGTCCCGTCATTTTTTACCTTTTTAGCTTACCTTATAGGAAGCAACAGCTGTCCTAAACCAAACAAATACCAATATTTCTTTTGTGCCAGGGAAAAGATTCAATGGGCTCAATGCGAAGATTGTTTTAAGTGGCGTAGATTGCCTTCTAATGTTCTTCTTCCTTCCAAGTGGACCTGTTCCAGTAACTCATGGGATCCAGAAAGGTAAGCACAGATTTGACCAATCAAGTCAAAAGATAATTTAAGGGAAAAAAACACTTGGTGGGTGAAAAGCTCAAAAAGTTGTTTGTGTGGACATTACACCAATTCTTTCTTTATCTACCATGTTGGCAGATCTTCTTGTTCAGCCACTCAAGAATTGACTGCCGAACAGCTGGAAAATCTGCTGCCACAATGTAATTCAGGTATTTGTTGACTGAAGAAAACTACACTTTATGTTTTGTGTGACTCACTTGGAGTAAAATTATACATGAATTTGATTCCTTGATGATTTTTGTAATTTATTACCATTATGAAATTAGAAAATTGGTTATTGTGATTGACAGCTGCTTCTAAGAAAATGAAGGTCGCTAAACAGGAACCAGAAAACGTATATGCTTTAGAGGGGCTAGACACCCTTGCCAACCTAGCTATCTTGGGAGAGGGTGATTTTCTCCCTGCTTCATCTCAGGCCACCACGAAGCACCCTCGGCATAGACCTGGCTGCACATGTATCGTATGCATTCAACCCCCAAGTGGGAAAGGCCCCAAACACAAGCAGACATGTACTTGTAATGTTTGCGAAACAGTGAAGAGACGATTCCGCACCCTCATGCAGCGGCGTGAGAAGAAACAGTCACAAAAGGAAGCTGAAACCACAGGCATGAAGCAACAAACATTATTGCCTGATAAAGTAGTGGATGGTGACCCTCCCTCTTGCACAAATGCAGAAAATAGCAGCCCAAAGCCAAAGAAGGTTGCCACTGAGGGTTCAGAAGATGATCCTAACAGAGTAAAATCCTCATGTTCACCTTTTAAAGGCCAAATTGACTTGAATATCAAACCAGAGCGAGAAGAAGAGCTTTCACCTGGTTCTGATTCTGGCAGCATGATGAAATTGCTTCAAGATGCCACCGACATATACCTTAGAGAGCAAAGCATGTTGACCTCTGGTGGTAATAGTAATTTAGAAGTTACTCAGACAGCACCTGGTGGGGGCCCAGGAGTAGAAAAAATTAGAAGCAGTGTCAATCTAGATGTTGACGGGGAACCTTCATCAGTTTTCTCTATTAAAACTTCTTCACCCACATCAGCCACCGGTTAGATCAATGCATTATGTTACATGGACCATTAGCAGGGAATGAACTGTTATGTCAATGGCGATACAGTTTTTGTTCCACACATTTGTGCATCGCTACAGGCTGTAGATAAAAGAAGAGGGGTCTAAGAAACTAAAATCCTCTCTACAGTGAGGTCGATGTTAAGGTAGTTCATTTCAGGAGCTTACCTGCAGATCAAGAAGAATTGAGATTGTGAATCAAGTGCCTGCAGAAGAATTGAATTGTATTGCATTACACGATGATTTTATGTTGTTTTGTAGCTTGCCTGGCCTACCATGTTTCATGCTTGGGAAGGGCTTGATGGCGGAGGAATGCTTTAATCAGGTGAAATGGAAATTTATGGCGGCCGATTTCCTTTAGCTGGTGAACTGAATCATGCAAGTTCGACTTTTTTTGTTGATAGGAATGCAAGTTCGACTTTTGAAACTGTCAAGAACCCTGCAAAGGCTAATCCATGACAGTATCTATCCATTACATTACCTATAAGTACGAAACATCTTATATTAGAACAAGATAAACTACATTGACTTTGATTGAAGAATTTCCAGCCATTATAACAAAACAAAATTAAAACACTATCTCATTCTCACGAGGCCATAAAATTTTCTCCGTAATCGGCAGAAAAATAGCATCTTTAACTTAAAAATCAGATCATTGCCAAGATGTATACGCTGTTATCAGCTTAATAATCCATTACGATATCACTGGGAATTATCAGTGAGCATAGAGCTAAACCAAAAGAAAAAAAAACTGTGTATTGGATCGCTTCCAAGTACCAGGAATAGGCAAAGCTAACATGGATGAATTATATGAAGATTTCAAGTCAAGGAGCTGCCAAGCTCTTCTATTGCCTCCATCTTCGACAACCATGAACCCAGTCGGCGTCATCTTTTTCTTCCCTTAGAAATCAGGTAGCAGAACTGGAGTAGAGGTAAAAGCAGATGAAGCGGCAGAAGCTCGAGAATCTACAATGACGACCACCCCATAGGTGACCAGATGATTTATAGCACATGGGCAGTCCATTTTAGATGTATATGCAAAGCAATGAATGCTAGGGATAGTGCCTTTGAGCGTAGAAGCTGAGGTTTCAAAATGGGCGATAAGCTTTAGGCACTCAGTTGCGTATTCAGATGATGAGAAAATAGCATCCCTCACATAAGCTTTCTCAAGCTCCTCTGTTACTTCGGGAGTGGCATATAGCTCCATGAAAAATACATACATTTCCCTCTCGCATTTATCGTGCCACAGCTTAACGTCCATTTAGGTAAAGATTTGGTACATTATTGAATAAATAGGTCAACTTGGAATCAAATAAAATGGGGGGGGGGGTTCAGCATGGAGGATTGGAGAAGTAAACAGGACACGCGCAAAGAGAACTGAACTTTATTCACTGCAAAACAATTGAATCAACAAAACAAAAGGGAAAGAGAGAGAATAATCAGATTACTATCCATTCATCATTAATTGAAAAAAAAGGCATACTTTGCAGCATAACTCCAGCCAATTTTCAGGTCATTAAAGAAAACGGAAGATACCCAGAGAGTTAAAAAATGAGCTTTATCTATACAAAATCTTCATCATCAAACTTTTTTACACTGTTCTTTACTTCTACCTGGTTCCCTAGCAAACCAAACCGGAAGCCAATACCGCTAAAGAAATGATCAAGTGATGATCAAACACAAACACGAAAACTGAAAGGCACCCAAGAAAACATCTTACCTTAGTTCATCCCAAATGAGTAAAGCCTTCAACGTTCACAATGCAAAATTTAAGTAGAACAAAAAGTCACCTTATTTTTTTATATGATAAAGATAACAAATATAAAAGAATACGATAATGGTGTGGGGGTGTAAGTGGAAACGACTCACAAATAAAGAAGGCGAAACGCGGCTTTGAATGCCGTGCAACGGGTGTTTGTATTGTTTGCAGTTGCAGCAGAGAGAGAGAGAAAACGGAGGAGGGGTTGCGTGTGGATTGAAATATATTATTAGGTGCTTACGGCATCTACGTGTAGCAGTTGGATGGCCTGAAAAGTTAAAAACGCTGGCTCGCTCCCATCCAAATCCAATCCTTGAATTATTATTATTGTATAGGTCTCAACGCTCCACCCACGCTTATAAGTCATAACTATGTAGCCTTTGCCCTTTTCTTTTCTCTTTTCTTCCCCAAGTCCGTAACTCATTCATTAATGAATCTCTAGCCAATAATCATATAGGAAGGTTGCCCTATATTGATGCATATATGCAGATATATGGAAATAATTTTATAATTTTCAGTGTGCACATATTATGTGTAATACATTAATTTTGATTTTACGTAAATATCAATCGAAGGAAAAAAGGGATGGAATGGATTTTTCTCTTAAAATTTAACATTATCACATAATTTAAGTTTTTTAAATATTTTTTATTAATAATATATTTTTGATTTCTTATACTTTTATAACTTCATATTTCTAACATAAAATTTTATGTTTTTCTATAATTTTACGTTATTATGTGTTAAAAATTGTTTTTGATTTAAAGTTTAATATTGTTATATTAAAATTCTAAATTTTCTCAATCAGTGTATCTTCTTTATTTTTCATTGGGTATATAATTATACAATTTAAATATTCATGAAAATTATTATTATGTTTTGTCATGTATGGTGAAGATCAAGCTTTTTTTTTATCAATATATAAAGATCAAGTTGACCGATAGAACTGTAAGTAAGTTCATTGCACATTGTCCATGTAGATCCAAAGGCCCATTCAAATTCACATAGGGCTTGAATGTTTCGTTCACATAGTCCAATGAAGCATATTTTATGGCCCTTTCGTCATATCTATAAGCGGGTTAAACAAAACCCGTTTGTTGCCATAGAAACTCATAAACTGCAAACAACCCTTCCCCTCGTCTTTTGGGCGCCATACCCATCCAATTCCAATTACCCCCCTTTTTTTTTTCTCATACTCCAGGATCGGGATCCCCCCCCCCCTAAAGTCTTGTTTCTTATCAATCACCAAAGGGTTTCTCTCAGTTTTAGAGACATTTGCAGAGCTCTTCACTCCGGTCAGTCGAGCAGTTTTCCCCCCAGGTTTAGGTTAAATAATATTCTTCTATTTCTGGGTTTTGTTTATTTTCTGGATATTTTTTTTCAATGTCGCTGTCAAAGGAACTATACCCATCTGAAGATGACCTCCTTTACGAGGAGGAACTGTTAAGGAACCCCTTTAGTTTGAAGCTCTGGTGGAGGTATCTAATAGCAAGATCGGACGCCCCTTTCAAGAAAAGAGTTGTAGTATACGAGCGAGCTTTGAGAGCTTTGCCCGGTAGTTACAAGCTTTGGCATGCTTATTTACGCGAACGCCTCGAAATCGTTCGGAATTTACCTGTTACTCACCCTCAATAATGCTTTTGAGAGGGCGCTTGTTACAATGCATAAAATGCCTAGGATTTGGATAATGTACTTGTTGACGCTAACTGAGCAGAAGTTGATTAGTAAGGCACGAAGGACTTTCGATACAGAACTTTGTGCGTTGCCTGTGACTCAACATGATAGGATTTGGGAACCTTATCTGGTTTTTGTGAGTCAAAGGGGAATCCCGATTGAGACATCGCTTAGGGTTTATAGGAGATATTTGAAGTACGATCCTAGTCATATTGAGGATTTTATTGAGTTTTTGGTGAATTCAAGTCTGTGGCAAGAAGCAGCAGAGAGGTTAGCGTCTGTTTTGAATGATGATCAGTTCTATTCAATAAAGCGTAAAACTAAGCATCGGTTGTGGTTAGAGTTGTGTGACTTGCTCACAACACACGCAACAGAGGTTTCAGGGCTCAATGTGGATGCAATAATCAGAGGTGGAATTAGAAAGTTTACAGATGAAGTTGGGAGACTTTGGACTTCCCTTGCTGATTATTACATCAGAAGAAATCTGTTCGAGAAGGCTAGGGATATATTTGAGGAGGGAATGACAACTGTGGTTACTGTTAGGGATTTCAGTGTCATATTTGATGCTTATTCACAATTTGAAGAGAGTATGGTGGCTCTTAAAATGGAGAACATGGAACTGAGTGATGAGGAAGAAGAAGATGTTGAAGAGGATGAAGAGGACACCCGTTTGGACATTGCTCTATGCAAATCAAAATCGAAGTTTGAGAAGAAGATATTTAAGGGGTTTTGGTTACACGATGATAAGGATGTTGATTTGAGGTTGGCTCGGTAAGAGCATTTAATGAATAGAAGGCCTGAATTGGCTAATAGTGTCCTTTTACGCCAGAATCCACATAATGTGGAGCAATGGCATCGTAGGGTCAAGTTATTTGAGGGAAACCCCACTAAGCAAATATTGACTTACACAGAGGCAGTAAGGACGATTGACACAATGAAAGCTGTTGGAAATCCCCATACACTGTGGGTGGCTTTCGCGAAGCTATATGAGACTTATAAAGATCTGGCAAATGTTCGTGTCATTTTTGATAAAGTTGTCCAAGTAAATTACAAGACTGTTGATCATCTGGCAAGTGTATGGGCTGAGTGGGCAGAGATGGAACTGAGGCATAAAAACTTCAAAGGTGCGCTGGAGCTGATGAGACGAGCCACAGCTGAGCCTTCTGTCGAGGTCAAACGAAGAGGTAATCCCTGTTTATGTTGCTTGAGCAAATGACCTCGAATTTGAATATTACAGTTACATTCCTTTGCATTGCTTCATATCATTTCCTTTCTCAAGTCTTAAAACACTTTTTTTCTTTTTCTATTATTTTAAAAGAGAATGGTATAATCTATAATCCCTTATAAATTTTATTCTTTGGTCTATTTTGTTGTTTGCAGTGGCTGCTGATGGGAATGAACCTGTTCAGATGAAGCTACATAAATCCTTGAGGATGTGGACATTCTATGTAGACTTGGAAGAAAGTTTGGGTACTCTGGAGTCAACTTGAGCAGTCTATTAGAGAATACTGGATTTAAGAATTGCGACGCCACAAATTATTATAAACTATGCATTTTTATTAGAGGTAAAAGCATTTTCATGTCAAAATATTTCCATACTTCTGTAACATTATAGTCTCATGTTTGTTATAACATTATAAATCACTAGTGATAATGATCACAATGCTAAATATCACAAGGAGAAAAGAGCACCGAGTACAAGATATTCAAACTAACCTTTCGAAAAGTTTAAGATTACCCTAATGATTTAAAATAACTACCACTTAAGATTCCTAAGTTGTTAATAAAGGTGATAGAATTACTGAATGCAGATCACCTTGGATTTTGGGATGACCATCCCGTACCAAACACCCTCGAAATGTTCTGTGGACTAACAAAAGTTCCAAATTGTTGCAGGAGAACAAATATTTTGAAGATGCTTTCAAAGTGTATGAAAGAGGTGTCAAGATATTCAAGTATCCACATGTGAAGGACATATGGGTCACTTATTTGTCGAAATTTGTAAAGAGATATGAGAAGTCGAAATTGGAACGAGCAAGGGAGCTGTTTGAGCATGCCGTTGAAACGGTATGTGTTGAACTATGTTTTGATATAACAATTTAAGGTAAAATGGTTTTTGGACTAGAATTGAATTTACAAAATGTTTTTGGACTTAATTGAATTTATTCAATGTTTTAAAAGGTTTAAAAAATAATTCAAATTCTATTAAATTCGGATTTGAGCCAAAATGTTAAAGGGTGTCAAAGTGCATCCATGCACCCCTGCAGTGCATCCATGCATCCCTGCAGTGCATCCATGCACCTGCACTAGTGCATCGATGCACCATGCAATGCATCCATGCACTCAAACACCGAATGCAATTAGTGCATCGATGCATTCTTCTGTGCATCGATGCATCCTGCTGTGCATCCATGCACGAAGGCTGCAACGGCTAGTTTATTTGAATTTAATGGAGGGGTATCGATGCACCATGATAATGCACCGATGCACCATGTTATGGGCAGTCTTTTTGAGTAGAAAAATCATCTCCAAACGGTTTCAAAACATCCTCATTGGCTATATACAACATCAAACACATTCCAAGTTATAAATATAAGCTAAGGACACTTGAAGAAGCAAGAGAACAACTATTCAAGCAATCAAACACAAGAGAAGAGTTTTTTATTCTTATTTCATCTTTCTCTTGTAAATATTTTGTTCTTGTGTGCTCAATCTTGTAAACAACTACCTTTGAGAGGTTTATTTGTTTACTTCTTTTATCATTTTGTAAAGGAGAAAGGTTCTAGCTAATCCCATGTAAAAGCTAGGGAAATGTTTTAGTTTAACCCGGAAAAACTAGGGAGTTTGTAAGGTTACTCTTTGTCCTCAAAAGAAAGAACAAATTAGTGAATTTGTTAGAAAATCCTTGGTGAGGAGTTAAGGTAGTGGACGTAGACTTTGATTGAGAAAGTCGAACCACTATAAATCGCTGTGCAATTCTCTATCTTTCAATCTCCTTACTCCCTAAACACAAAACCGTTCTTACCTCTCTTTGCAAATCGTTTCGGTTGTCGATTCGAGCTTCTGAAAATCCCAACAGTATCCATGTTATTATCCTTTCAAACCTATAGGCAGACACCATTATTGCTGAAGTATCATGAGCACGGCTTGTTTGCAATTGGCTCAATTTACTATTTCTGAAACTGAAGTAGGTTTAAGGTCGCATATTAAGTTGTAATCATTTAAAGAGACTGTAGCGAAAATAATATGCTGACATGTTTTTATCGTCATGGTTGATTTTAAAATTTTTGCTTGATCACTTGATAGAAAGAAAGATTTTTGCCAAAAAGCAAAAAAAGAACTTTTAAACTAGTTTGATTGCATTACTCAGTCTGCACTAGATTGCAAGAAATAATCATCGTTAGATGATTGCTATGCTGACATTAACATTTTTTTTGATAGGAATATCAAGCCTCATTAAAAATCTCCTTCTTGATTAATGGAGCTTGAAAGTAAGCTCCTTAATCAGCGGAGAGAGGAAAAGAGTGCCTTAAAAATTTTATTACTCGTACGAAATTACATAAGATTTAACTAAAACTCCATAATGAAATACACAAGGTTAACAACTCAACTAACAACCAAAAACCTAAAACTCAAACAATAAAACCCACTGGAAACACCTAACAATCAACCAATTTCCATCTTTGCTAAACTATCAGCCTCCCCATTACACGCCCTTAGAATCAATCTAACTGAGTTCACCCTATCCGAGATGAGTGATGAAATCTCTTTAACTAATGGTAAGATAAAAACAAGGGCCAAAGCTAGGGTTTGTATCCATTCCACAGTCGACTTACAGTCACTTTCCACAATCAACATTCCAACAGTAACCCAACAAGAAGACATATAGATTTAAATGCCTCTCTTTATAGCCTTTAACTCAGCAATCAGCGGGGGATCTTGACCTACATTTTCGGAAAAAGTCAGAAGAGAGTTGCTATTCCATTCTCTCAAAATACCTCCTATACCTCCATTTGTGCCATTGACATTCATCTTCAAAAAATCAACAGGGGGTGGGAACCAGCGAATCACCTGAAAATTCTTAGGTTTAAGAGTTTTAATACCGTCTGCAAGAGATGGATCACCAATCAGCACATCCTCTCGAATAGGAAACTTAGGGTACTTGGCTAGAAACCATTTAGATAACCTGAATCTAGCAATAAAAAACAGGGACATCCTATTAAGGGGAGAACCTTCGAACACCATTGCATTCTTAGCTTTCCAAATCGACCAAAATACTACTCCCGGAATAAATTTCCAAATCAACGAATTCCCCCTCAATTCACCCCAAGAACTGAGCAAAGAAGTTGGGTCCTTTGGAAGTACTAAAGCTATATCCCAAAAGCTTGCTATCTTATTCCATAGTTCCCAAACTATATCACATGAAATAAATAAATGTTGCATTGATTCCACGTGTTTCTTACAAAACGAACAAAGAATTTCATCCCTTAACTGCATTCCTCTTTTCACCAACTCCTCTCACTGCCACTTTCTGATGAGCTAACTGCCACAGGAAAGCTTCAACACGAAGAGGAGAAAATCCCAGCCACACCCCTTTTAACCACATTTCAGAACCCCCAGACACCTTCCCGAGTGCATTTCTGCAAGATTTTACTGAAAACATTCCATCCCCACATGCAGACCAAGAAAGAAAATCTTTTACTGAATCTATCAGTTTAAAGTCCTTCGGTTTTGTCATCAATTCCAGCCACTGATCCAATTCCCAGTCACACAAATTCCTTCTGGTTTCGATGTTCCACACCCAACCATTCGAATCAAAACTACCAAACTCAGTAACCTTACCCCATTTGTTTGTAGACAACACATACATTCTAGGGAAAAGATTTTTTAAAGGAAACTCGTCAGCCCATGTATTTGTCCAAAATGAAATAGACTTTCCATTTCCCACTTTCAACTTGGAGTATAATCTGATACATTCACTCTCCGAGTCGTTCTTCAAGAAATTGTTAGCAATACCTCTCAAAATCCAAGAAGATTTGAGCCAGAAAACCTTGCTAATAGACATGGAATTACAACTAACCTTGTGCCTGCAATATAACACACTTTTCCACAGTATTCTTTTCATTGGCGAACTTCCACACCCATTTTCCCAAAAGAGCCCGATTAGAAATATTCACATCAAGAACATCAAGACCACCAGAATTCAGAGGCTTGGAAACTGATTTCCAATTAACCCAGTGTATCCTCCTTTTTTCCTCATTACCCCTCATAGAAATCTGGCCATTAATGAATTGAGTTTCTTACCAATTTTGCAAAGGCAATCTAAAAAGAGATAAGAAGAATATTGGTAAGGATGTTAGCACCGACTTCAATAAAACTGTCCTGCCAGCCAATGAGAGACAAGAAGCTTTCCAACCGGCAAGTTTGGAGCTAAAATTCTTGAAAACTGGATCCCATAGGGCTTCTGAGTTTTTCTTAGCGCCGAGAGGAAGTCCCAAGTAATCTATTGGAAAGGAACCAATTGAACAGCCAACTGCTAATGCCCAATCTGTTAAAACTTCCTCTTCCACATTAATACCAAACAACTTGCTTTTAGCTAGATTTAGATGCAACCCTGTCATAATACTAGAGAGATGCTTGACAGAAAATGATCAAGTCATCGGCAAATTGGAGATGTGACAACCGAACAGAGTTTTCAGATTTCCCAACAACAAAGCCTTGAAACAGACCCCTGTCTACTGCTATAGTTATCATCAAATGAAGCAGTTCACCTACAATGTTAAACAGTAACGGAGATAAACTGCACCCTTGCCTAAGTCCTTTGGCCATAGGAAACTCTTCCGAGGGAGACCCATTTACAAGAACCGAGATTGAAGCTGTTGATATACACTGAGATATCCACGACAACCATCTCTTACCAAAACTCATCTCTGACATTACTCTGATTAAAATTAGCCATTCCACAAAATCGTAAGCTCTACGAAAATCTACTTTGAAGACAACCCCTTGTAACCCTTTTTTTCTCCAATAATCAATCCCTTCATTTGCTATAAAAGCACAATCCAACAACTGTCTCCTCGGTATAAAAGCAAACTGAGAGTGACTAATAATATCACCAACACAACAACTCAGTCTCTTCGATAAAACTTTAGAGAGGATTTTGTATAAACTGCCTACAAGGCTGATTAGTCTAAACTCCTCTGCACTGTCCGGATTTAGCTTCTTCGGAATAAGTGTGATAAAAGCATGATTTACACCATGCTCCCATTTCCTTCCAAAATAGAAATCTTCAAAAATTTTCAACACGTGTTCCTTTAAACTTGGCCAACATTTTTTAAAGAAACCCATGGTGAAACCATCCGGTCCTGGAGCTTTAGAGCTGTCTGATGATACTATAGCCTGCCAAATTTCATGTTCTAAGAAGTGCTCTTCAAGTTTGTTAGACTGTTCCCTGACAGCTTAGCAAATTCCAGAAGTAAGTCCTCCACTTCCATTGTTGAATTGGAGTTGTAGGTTGCCTTAAAAAATTATGAAATATGTAACTTTAACTGTTGAGGATCTGAAACCACATTCCCATTTATCTTCAAGCTTAAAATTTCATTTCTTTTGTTTCTGTTCAGTGCAGACAGATGAAAAAACCTTGTGTTTCTATCCCCATCTTTAATCCATCTAGTCCTTGACTTCTGAAACCAAATGCTTTCTTCGATCCTATACAGCCTCCAGAGATTAGTTCTACACTGCCTCAACTGATCCACTCCTGCTTCGAGAGAATTTCACCTTGAGCTTAACTCTATTATGGCAAACTTTTATGGGGGGAGGGTCCTTTAAAGGGCCGAATTCACTGGGTGAATTGGAAAAGGGTCTATCAACCTTTAGAGGAAGGTGGTTTGGGAATCTTGGATTTGAATTTCGCCAATAGAGTACTGCTAGGTAAATGGGTGTGGAAGTTCGTAAATGAAAAAGGCTCACTTTGGAAGAACATGATTTGCAGCAGACATAATGTAAGCATCCAGTCCTTAGACCTCAGCAAGGCAGTCTCTTCGTCGGATTCTTGGATATGGAAGGGTATTACAAAGATTTTTTTGGCAGAGGACGAAATTGGATATGGTTTGAGATCTCACTCGAAGATTCAAATTGGCAATGGAAAGTCGGTTGATTTCTGGCATGATGTGTGGCTAAATGAGGATTCCTTAAAGAATCAATTTCCAAGGATTTACGCTCTTTCTAATAATAAGTGGGGTAAAGTTTCAGAGTTTGGCAATCTAATGAGGAACAAATGGATTTGGAACATTCAGACGAGAAGGAATCTCTGCGATTGGGAGATGGATCATTGGATTCTCTTGATGCCATTATTGGAGAATGTCGGTCTCTCGGATTCGGTGGAAGATTTTCTGGCATGGTCGGGGAAGGGAGATGGATTGTTCACTGCTAAAGCTTGTAGGTTGACCATTTCTTCCAACTCAGGGGGTAATTTCATGTGGAAAAGGTTTGTTTGGTCAAGTTTGGCTCCTCCTAGGGTCGAAACCTTTCTTTGGCAGGTTTCTCATCAAAGATTAGCAGTTAGAACGGTGTTGATTAGAAGAGGAGTTCATTTGGCGGAGGTCTTTTGTCCTTTTTGTGCTAAACAGGAGGAAACAGTTCAGCATTTGTTCATATCGTGTTTGGTTGCATGGGACGTATGGAGCAAGTTATGGAGGTTATAGGGAGTCTCGTCTGTATTGCCTAAAGATCCAGACTCTTTGTTGTGTTCTTGGTCGGACTTAAGGCATAAGTTAATTATATGGAGCCTTATTTCGGGGGCAGTTCTATGGTCATTATGGAAGGCTAGAAACTCGGTGGTTTTTGAAGATTGAAAACTGGACAGATCTACTCTTTTCTTCATATGCAGATTCAGATTGGTTAAATGGTTCCTAGCCAAGTACCCAAATGTTTCCATTCAGGTTGACTCTCTTGTAGGGGATCCTACACTTGCAGATAAGTATCAGAGTAGTGACCATAAAAGGATGAAGGTGCAGGGATAGAGTCCTCCTCCACTTCATTTTTTTAAAGTTAATGTTGATGGGGCAGTTAGTGGGGATGGGCTACTGGGGGGTATTGGGGGCATTTTAAGAGACTCGGATAGTAAAATTCTAGGGTCGCATGCTGTTGGTCTAGGTCCCCCTCCACTCGCTGAGCTGAAAGCCATTGAGAAAGGCATTGATTTCTTCCTTTCGACGGATTGGGCATTGAAAGGAAGGTTAATTATAGAAAGTGATTGTAAGTCAGTGGTGGATTGGATTTTGTTGCCGACTACATCTCCTCGTTTTCTTAGTTCGTTGGTTCAAAAAATTGCTTCCATAATCATGGAGAGGGAAATCATTATTAGACATATCCCGAGGAGTTGCAATTGTGAGGCTGATTCTCTAGCTAAACAGGGGATTGGATGAATATTATTAAGTGTCATAGAGGTTTTCTAGCAGGTTCTTGGTCTATTGAGGCTGAAGGGGCTGGGAAAGTTTTGTTATTGTTTAAGGAAGGTTTGGTCGTTTAGGGAGTTTTGTTTAAATATTCTGTAATTTTTATGGCTTTGACAGTGTGTCTTGGTTATATTTTATGTAATGAGTCCCTAATCAATAAAATCCTAAGGCACTCTTTTCCTTCCTCCAATGATTAAGGAACTTTCCTAAGAATTCCTTTAATCAAGAAGGGGTTTTTTAATGAGGCCTGTAATTTCTATCAAAAAAAGAAAAAAGAAATAGACTCAAAAATCCCAAAAAATTTACTGCTTGACCAATTTCTGATTGATTTTTTTGTTCCTTGTAAGATGCTGAAGATTTCCCTTCTATTATTTCTCCCCCTCATAACAACCATGAAAGATTTAACCAATTCCTCAAATCCTTCCTCCTCTAATAGATAATTAAAAAATATGAATGATTTAAGACCCCAATTAACAACTTTATCCTCTAATAAAATTGGATTATGATCATATAAGGATCTAGGTAAATGTCTTTGCACTACATTCGAAAAACCGGTCAGAAACCTCCCAGAGATTAAGAACATGTCTAGTATTTCCCAAGTAGAGTCTTCTCTATTATTATACCAAGTATACCTTCCTCCCACCATAGGGAGATCAATTAAATTTGATTGTTGTAAGAAGTTTCTAAATATATCAATAGAATGCCAGTTTTGGGACTTGCCCAACTTCTCTGCCGGATCGAGATACACATTAAAATCTCCCCCGATACACACTAACAAATTTTGAGCAGAAACAAACTCTAACAGCTCCCTGAAAAAATCTTCCTTTTATGCTTCAATTGATGGACCATAAACATTAATAATCACACACTCTTCACTTGAATTTCTGAACTTCCCAAAGACTGCTATGAATCTGCCATTTAAGTGGTTGTTAGAGACTTCAAAATCATTGTCATTCCACATAATCATTAATCCACCTGCAGATCCTACTGCTGGAGCAACAATTCCTCCTTTAAGAAATCTCCCCCTATCCTTCTTCTTAGAGCCAAAGAACAACTTTCTAGTTTTGTTTCTTGAATTTGAAGAAAGTTCGGCTTATTCTTCTTCACCAAATTAGTTACAGCTCTTGATTTTTCCTTTTTTCCAAAACCCCTTACGTTCCAAGAAATTATGTTGACATTTATCATAACGAGAAATTCAACACCAAAACCTTTTTGCTAGCCAACAGAAGAAAACTAATCCCTTGAATTCCCCCGTTCCCTACTTTCGGCTAATCCCTCCTCGAAATTTATAATTTTGTCCAGAAAATCCTTCTTCCCCTCTTTAAAAGATATCCCCAGTATTTTGCTGACTTCCCATATAGCCAAAGCCTCCTCCAAGAACAACGAGAATGTTGAAGAATAAATAGTAGGGAAACTAACCACATCCAAAGCTTTTCTAATCAAAAGCCTTCTCTTACTTCTACTCACTCTCCCTGGCATAGAACAAAGTATATATCCAGTAGAGAACTCTTCTACATTCCCTGAATGTTGAGCAATATCCACTGCTGAAATATGAGGAACACCAATTTCCTCATCAATGGAATTGGACCCTTCCACTAAGGAATTTAGATATGATTGACTGCTCAAAATAGGGTTTAGAATTATCCTATTTTGAACAACCAACTCCCTTATTTGAAGTCCCTCATCTTTTCTGCTCGGATTATGCCACACCTTTCTTACCCTAGATCTTCTATATACTCTAGACACAGATCCTCTATTCCACCTTTCTATTGGGACGTTCCTACTACACAAACTTCCAGACAAGAGATCCAGAGGACTCCAACTCCTTAAACCATTTGAGAAAGACTCCTGATTGGCTCCCAACACCTGAATTCCAACCTTTTGGACTCGTACAACTTCCCTTTCCACCTTTGTTTCCTCTATACTTCTTACTTTATTGTCCAGTTCAACTTCTTTCTGTTTACCATAGCTCAATTCTATTAAGTTAATAGCTGGCCCAGATGGAGAGAATCTTGTATTAATTGAGGTGGGCTCACTAAAGTCGTCTGACTGTGCTTTTTCACTACCATAACAAATATTATTCCTCAACTCGAGGCCCAAATATTCCCCTCTTAAATTCAAATTTTCCTCTGGTAATTCTGACACCCTTTCTCCACTGGGTTGACCTTCATCTACCTGCCACAATAAATGCTGACCCTCACAACTGCCAACCGCCAACCGCATCAGTACATACATCCCCTTCCAACCACGTGTCAACTCTACCTCTAGTATCCTCAGCTAATATGTCGGGCCTACTAACCCCTCCTGAGTACCGATCATCTCCCTCCTCTGATGTTGCAACTTCCATGTACCCTCCACCGTCGTCCACCGCTGAATTCACTGCTAAAAAACCATTCTGTTTCAAATAAACCGAGCCCACATTAATTTTGACCAAATAAGATCTCTCATACGATCCAAGTGTAACTGTTTCCGGTATATCAAAAGGACTGGCCACCCTCAACAATGCCATTGCAACCGCCATATCCTCTCTTATAACCGTCAAATCTTGAATGCAAATCAGCTTCCCCCACCTTGAAACAAGTTTTTACGCGAACGGGACATTCCAACATAATAACGAAACTCCAACTAATTCAACCGAGCAAAAAGACATCGGTAAGCCTTCCTCATTCAGAAGCATATCAAGCCATTCAAACCAAAATGACAATATCTCCAATCTACTCGACCACGCCTCCTTTAATTCCTCCACTGAAGCAAAGGTTAAAATGCAAGAGTTTCTTGCATGGCCCCATTTGGCTAACTTGACTTTGATCCCATCACTAGCCAGACCCTTCATCACTAGATCCAAATCAAAGTGTGTTTTAATGATCCATGTCAATGATCTTTTCACCCAATCCGATTCATCTGAGAGAATGTGCATCTCCCACAAGTTCCTCAGCCCCGATTTCTTCCTAGGAATCCCCTCCCTATTTTCTTTGCTCACCGGATCTTCCCTCATCCCAACATTGGAGGCTAATGCATCCTTATATGATCTTTCATTTCTCAATCGATTAAAGGACTCTTTATCAACATTTCTTCTCCAATACCCTCCCTTATACAACGTATCTTCTTCCCTTATGAAATTTCTACTGGCCACTTGGCGAGGTCTCTGCTTCTGATACTTAGCTACCCCAACATATATTTTCTTTCCGTCAATCCAAATACCATTGACATTTTCCACCGCCTACTTCAATCCTTCCTCTGCAAATTGAACGAAAGCAAACGTATGGTTTCTATAGTTTGGTTTACTAGAACTACTCGGAATGAAAACTCGCAATACACGGCCTTGTTGAAAAATTTCCTTCATTGTTTTCCAAGAGACTCTCTTGCTCAGATTATCCACAAACACCGTCTAATCCTCACCGGAGGACTGAAGACCTACGATACTCTCTCTCTCTCTCCCCAGTTTTCTCTATGACACTCTCTCTCATCTCTTGTTTGAATGTGCTTTTGCAAGGGAGATATGAGGAGAGATCCTCAGACTAAGTTACAAAGGAGTTGGAAACTATGCTGATAGTAACATGGGTTTTGAGGTTGTGGATTAATACGATTACATGGAATCATGGATTTGACTGTTTGGAGATCTCCGTTCTATGATCTGCTTTATTCCATCCCACTATTTTTATACCTAAACTTTATAGGCTTGAATGATGTTGAATTACGAATGTTCTATGATAATCATTTTGACATCAATTTTTTCAGGCTCCTGCTGATGCTGTAAAACCGCTTTATCTTCAATATGCTAAGCTGGAGGAGGATTATGGGTTAGCAAAGGGAGCTATGAAGGTCTATGATCAAGCAACTAAGGCAGTTCCAAATCAAGAGAAACTCGACATGTATGAGATTTACATTGCCCGTGCAGCTGAGATCTTTGGCGTTCCAAAAACAAGAGAAATTTATGAGCAGGCAATAGAGTCTGGTCTTCCAGATAAAGATGTGAAGACAATGTGTTTGAAATATGCAGAGTTGGAAAAGAGCTTAGGAGAAATTGATTGTGCCCGTGGAATATATGTATTTGCATCTCAATTTGCTGATCCACGCTCTGATGCAGAATTTTGGGATAAATGGAGGCAGTTTGAGGTGCAACATGGAAATGAAGATACCTTCAGAGAAATGTTGCAGATTAAACGGAGTGTCTCTGCAAGTTATAGCCAGGTAAGCTTCTTGTTTTTTTTTATTTTCCTTGCACACAACTCCAGTAACTATTTATTTATTTATTATTAGATATGTACCTTGTAAACTCTCTTAACATTTGCATTAGTATTTACTATTTTGAATAGGTTCTTCATAGATCAGGTACCAGCTAAGGATTTGATTTTAGTTCATTTTATTCTATTGCTGCTGCTACTTGAAAAAAAGCCAGTTGCTATGAAATTGATGGGTGGTCTCAATATTCCGAAAATTTATTGATGTCACCCTATCAATTGCATATATTAACATGTATATATATATACTAATGCACATCAGTTTGTCACTGTAGTGGTGAACTAATATCAAGCTTCAATTTACATGTTTCGTCGCAAAGCTTGACCCTTAAAGATGAGTTAGTGGCTTAACTCTATCATTATTGCAAGCGTTTTATGGATACACGATCATACCCAAATTCTCTCGGCTACTTTCACCCTCTGTTTCCTAGTAATTACACCCTGTAGACACCAAATTTCGACCAATTAACGTTATTATATTGTATAATTTCAAATTATATTATATAATAATGTTTTACTACAAATTATATTATATAGTTTTATTAATATAATATAATTTACATTTATTTTATAGGCTTAAACAAGTGGCCCAGAACTAATACTACACGAGCCCAACAGACCCATAAAGACACAACTTGTATCTGCTGAAGCCCAAACACGTAGGCAACCCTAATCTCATCTCTCATCTCAATGCCACATGAAGCCAACAAAGCCGAAACGTTCGCCGTCTCCCTTGTTTCATGCAACCGATTTCCTCGACAATGAACAACAAACCAATCAAGAGTCATTCAAGCACTAAAAGACCGAAGTAGTTGAGTCCAAATCGGACTCTAAAAATAGATGTTCCTAGACTATAAATAACGTGTAATCCCCATTGTATTTGGCACGATTAATATACAAAAATCATAAGATTTACAGAGAGAGTTTACACGTGAGTCCATACACGGTTGTACACAATATCACACGATTTCATCGAGGATTTACACGAGAAATACCAAAAAAGATAAATCCAAGCCATGTACGCAGTTCGAAAAACAATAAAAGAGGTGAAAAGTCCTTACCTTTACTCGTTTGCTTCGTTTGCATGTGGGTTTTTGCTCGTTTCCACTTCATATCGATTCGAAAAAACACAAAACAATGAGTTTTGGCCGATGAACGAAGTGAGGCCCTTATCTTTCGAAAACTTTTTTTCCTAGATCTACGCTTTTCTAGGGTGATTTTTGAAAAATAGTTTCGATTCTAAAAGAGGAAAATCGAAAAGCTTTCGAAGTTTTAAAAAAAAAAAAAATTGACGCCGATGACCGGCGGCCATCGTCGATTAACGGCGGTGGAGAGGCGGCGCAACGCCGATTTCTGGGTTCCCATGAACCCACGGTGGCGTGTTCATCCCCTTGGATGAACAATGCAGAGAAATAAAGAGGGGAGGAGGGAGCTCTCGTGAGAAAAGGTAAAAAAATGAAGCATCTTTAAAAAAAATTAAGTGTTATACAACATATCAAGCGTGTTTTTAAAACACAAATGGAGCAATTCCATTTTTGGTCCCTCGTAGCTTTGGTCCTTTTATTTTGACCCTAAATCCTAATTTAAGCTCTGATTCTCTCTTAATTTGGTCATTTAATTCGCTTTTCCTTTCAATTCGGCCCCCACATTTGACTGTAAATCCCGAGCTCTCATTAAATTGGCCCATAAATTTTTTCTTTTTGTATTTTAGTCCTTGTTATATGTATTTAACTATACCGCTTATTATTTATTATTATTATTATTTATTTCTTTTTATCCTTTCTATTTTTTGTATTTATTATACTTTTTAGTATCTTATTATACTCTTTTATATAAATATATTTGTTTATTTATTATTATTATTATTTATTATCATTAACGTGTATATACATATATTTTATTTAGTTTCCTCTTTATTATTATTGTCTATGTACATATTTAGTTATGTTTTTTTATTTTATATATATATATATATATATATATATATATATATATATATATATTAGTTTTTCAATTTATTACTATTATATCATATACTTATTTCTTTTTTTCCCTTTGGCTATATTGTTACTCATTTTTTGTTTATTGTTTATCTATGTTTTATTATTATTATTATTATTATATATTTTATTTCATTTTATTTTGTGATCTTTTTATTGTATTGATTTATTTATTTATTCATTTTTATCCTTCTTTATCTCATTTTATGTATCTTCACTTTTTCATTTCTAACACTTTTCTTGATGCCTTAAGGGTACGTTTTCAAAAACGGTTAAAGGTAAGTAATTCGGATCGTCATTTTATCTTTTAAATTAAAATTACAATTTTCTTAACTAAAAACAACTAGAAATTATATAGTACCGAAAGGGCAGTTCAAGGGTGCTAACCCTTCCTTGACTGTAATCGACTCCCGAATCCGACACATCTTTGGGTAAGACGCAGATCAGGTAAGATGGTGTCCGACCCACCTAAATTCATTTTAAAGTGGTCGATGTCGACTCCTAATCATTTAACCCAAGTTGAAGCCCAATTCTGGGCGCAACCGAAAGACGGTTACGACAGCTTGGCGACTCCGCTGGGGACACAAGTAAGTGAGTCAGGCTAAGGTAATTTCCAGTTGTCTTTTTAACGAAAATGGTAAGTTTGAATTTTAAGGTAATATTTAGATCATTTTACTTACTTTTGATTATATTTTAGAGTAAATAGTTGTACTAATCGTTTTTTAATGATTTCAGGCTTTAAAGTTTTTTTCACTTGAGGCTCTATACCCGAGCACCAAATCCTGTTTTAAGTGGGGGTAAAAGCGACGCATTCGTGTGAATTTATTCACCGCATATGCCTATCAAGTAGCCTTCGGGATTCATATACCTTATTTCTTCGTGTGAATTTATTATCCGCATTGACATAAGGGAATATGTCCTCTCGAGTTTAACTTAGTCCATACAAGCTTGTGATGGGTTTAGAACTAAGGGTCTGGCAAGTCCAAGGGGGCACCAACAAGGAGAATTCGGGTACCGTTTTTAGAACCTAAATCGAGAGACCATGGAGAATTATAGCCTACCCCAAAATCACATTCCGAAACATATGATATTTTCATCCTAACTATGTTGATTTTTTGTCTTCTTACACTTTTTCTTTCATCATTTTTTTATTACTTTTTTTACTAACTCTTTTGCCTTTGTGTTTTTTATCATTCACATCATTCGAAAGAGGTGTTGATCCACCAAAAACGTGTTTGTTGAACATGAATAATCTACATTAATGGACAAAGGGGTTGTAATACAAGAGATGAAAATGCAAAGGACAATCTACAAGGCGACTATATGTCACATTCAATTCAGAAGACGTAGTGCCCACAATCGAAGAGTATATCACTCTGTTATGTTATAAATGACTCAGAATGAATCAGGTCTACATCAAACACAATGAAAGCCTATCTTGGAAGAACTGACTAGAGAAGGTTGCATGGGCAAGATGAAGGTCACTGATCTTGGGAGTCCCCTCAAAGACAACAATAGATAGTTGAAATTGGAGACCATTGCTGACGAATTCAAGAATCAGACAAATGAATTTCACATAGTTCCTATCAATTGAGGGCTCAAATGACGTATTCGTTGGGAATACGCTCAACAAAAGATAAATGCGTAAGATGCAGTCATTCGGGACTTCTTGGCCCAATACAAAAAGCAACCCAACATTTGCACGGTTCATCCAGAGAAGCTGGAACAGTACGACAAGTTATTCAACCGGTGATAGACGAATGCAGAAGACTAGTCAGCATGTTAGAAGCTGTCATGATATTTTTGGGCTCTTAAAAGATAAAACACTTGTATCCCCAATAAGGATTATTCATAATAACATGCACATTATTTGGATCGATGCCTCGAACATTTCATGCATTATGCATTCTAGTATATTCTGCATTAATTTTATTTTCTTTTCCGTTTTTTCACATTAACTAACAAGAGATGTATCAATAAAAGGGAACAAACAAAGCTCTGAAAGCACATTGAAGGTTACCTGAAGCGTGTCTGAAGATCCACATCGATGAATGAGATACTGACGCGTGTTAGTAAGATCGAGAAAATTCAAGAGAAAATCCTGAAAACTCAACGAGAGATGATTGATCAAACAAGAAGATTTCAGGATGAATCTAGAGAACAGATGGCCAAGTTAATGGATATGATAAATGTTGTGATCCATGAAGAGAAGCCACTAGTTGATCCCATGAATCCTGGTGCTGAAACTGAAACAATAATGACCAGATGACTTGTTAAAGGACCAGATATTCCAGGTCCGCCCCAAAAAACAAATGTGATTGTAGAAGGTTCCACTGGGCCAACCATGGGAGATGAGTTTTCTCTTGTGAGATATAAGCTTTACTCAAAGAAGAGAGTCACAGAATGTGACCAAATATTGACCAAAAAAAGCCAAGAATGGTCAACCTCTCACGATTAGAGGTTCTACCCCTTTTCGATCACCAAGACAAGACACTCAAGTTCTATCTCTGAGGTCATTTCCAAGTAGTCTCTCGTCATGGGGACTAGATGAGAAGAAAAACAAAGTGCAGGGTTTTCAGTTCCCTCCCTTCCACTTTTCACTTGAAAAATTACGTTCATAAATGCTCACAACCGGATTAATTGCACCGGGATATATCCAACCACAGTGGCCCCCGAATGAGAAATGAACCTACAAGGATATTCCTTGGGTGAGCCAGGATAGAACCCCAGTTTTTTCAGCTAAGGTTCCTGGCAACCTTGAGGATCCTTTAGAACAAGCAATCCATAAGTCCAAGGTAGATATGAAGGTCCAAATCTCGGGAGTTGTCAATTCAACAGAGAATGCCTACGAAGAACATAAGAAGCAAAAGATTGAAAAAAAGAAATCTGAGCATGAGGGCTTCCATGAATGTAATCCGAGACTGGCCCACAGGTTTGAGAATGGATAAGGCAAATGTAACCAAGAAGACACCTCAAACTGCTTCAACGGAATACTCATGCGAAAAACCTAAGGTGCAAGATGATCAGAAAAGAAATTCGAGCATGAGGGCTTCCATGGATGTAGTCCGAGATTGGCCCGTGGGTCTAAGAATTAATGAAACAGACGTAGCTTCAACACCTATATCAAATTTCCTGGAAGAAAAAGGGATTCTAGGCAGCTCAGGAGGCTTGACAAATATTACGCCAATCACAGCTGCAATATGTGCTCGGGATCCAACCAAAACTATCACCACCGAGGAAAACCGTTTTGGATCTAAATTTGGGCCCAATTCCCAGCATCCAGGAAAGGAAATACAGATAAATCACGTAGAAGTGGGATTTTCCCTGGAAAATGACCCGGAGGAGGAAGAAATTGATGTGTCTGAGGGTAAATCAAAAAGAGCCCCGGCCAGTGAGGAGTAGGGAGCCAACGCAGATGAAAGCCCTAATCCAACCAGTGGGGCACCAAAATGAGGCCTTATTCCATTTTATGGCATCCTGTTTGAAATTGTTTTTTTAAATTTCTCGTACTTGGAACTCATTTTTGAACTCATTTGGATATTTAAATGAATTTATGTTGAATGTTGAACCAAATTTACAACTTAAAATTCTTTGAATATCACCTGAATTAAAAGCTTTTTAATAATTGAGGTTGTAAATCTTTGACAAATGACGAGATTGAACCCTGCAAAACAAAGACCCCTTGGTCCTAATTTAAAAGATACATCAAACTACATGTTCTTCTCTTACAAGGACCGAACTAGTTTTCTCTTCTCATGAAGAGTCCATCAAAGGTTTGATATTCAGGTATGTGTTAGGAGCGAACAGAATGGGGCAATTAGAACATGAGATTGCAAAACTAATTGGGTTACACTTTTGTTTAAGATGTTCAATGATGATCATGATCTTCTCAGATGGAATGGTCAAGTAGGTGAATCTAGTTTAGGTCAGTTGCTTGGGAATTGAACTCTAACGATGAGATTTTCTTACATTCAAAAACATCTAGACTATAACAGGTTCTTCTTAACAAACTTAAGAAATTGGACCCGTATACCCACATTATAATATTATTTATATACAATAAAGCTTGAGTTTTCCATCTAGAGCAATTGGTTAAACGCCCCAGCTTTATGGATAATATTCAGCTAGCCTGATAAAGGTGATTATACTATACAATAAAGCTTGAGCTGTCCCTCTAAGGCAATTGGTTAAACGCCCCGGCTTTATGGATAAGATTCAGCTAACCTGATAAAGGTATTTACATACGAAGCTGTCCCTCTAAAGCAATTGGTTAAACTCCCCGGCTTTATGGATTCAGCTAGCCAGACAATGGCAAATTTAAATAAGGAATTTCAGTAAAAATAGACTAAGGGAGTTAAGGAACACCTGTTATAGTCAAATACACACGAGCACTCAAGAATCTCATTTTTAGATCGATATTTCTGCACTACCTTTGTTAGAGGAGCTTGCAAAGCTTAAACAAATGGAAGATTTCAGAGAACTGAAATATAAGTATTCTGAAAGGTCTAGCCATTGATTATGCTAGTTGTGTCACTTTGTTCGCCTCCGATCAAATCAAGAAAAATGGTATACCATGATCTTCACGATGACTGAATCGATGAAACAAACCTTAATAACCCACCTCTAAACCAACTTTTCGATCTTGATATTTGTCAAAAGTTTGCAGATATCAAAGATTAAAAGAGCATTTGATTCTTTTGATATCCAATAAACACTTGTTTTATGATTTGCTTCAATTCTGAAACCTAGAAGGAGACAATATTTTCCAAAACTCATTTTGATATTTTTCAAAATTTTGAAAATTCAAAGGAAGAAAAACATTTTCAAACAAGATGAGTTCTCTGGAAGCATGAATATCTCTTCGAAGCTCAAGACTGAAACTGGGGTAGGATAAGCCAAATTTTTTGGGGCAAAATTTGATAGGGAAAGGAAATCAAATTGTCTTAGGCTGAGGTCTACAAGAGTACACCCTGGTGGAAATAAAGACAAACTGAGTCAGAGATGGAATGAAGACTGCTCACGCAATTATTCTCTTCACAAAGCAACATTCTGTTTTAACCATATCGAAGAATCCCAGATCAAGAATCAGAAATTCAAGATTCTAGCATCAAGAGTCATCAAGGTTGACAACCAAGGATTGAGATTTCTATCCAAACCCTAAAATAACATGTTTTGCATATACATTTTAGGCATACATAAGAGCATCGCATCCATAGCATCGCATATGTGCATAATTTTGCAGATTCATGCTAGAGTCAATTCCAACTTCACAGCGAAGGATATTGAGCTCGAAATGACACAATATGCTCGAGAGTAGATTTCAACTTCATGAGGAAGGATATCTAGCTCGAAGCCAAACTTCACAATAAATGGGTCATCCACGGTTTCAACTTCACGATGAAGGGAATCGTGTCCACCCGCAATATACCATACTTGGATTTCAACTTCATGACGAAGGATATTCAAGTCAATGTTCAACTTCATGACGAAGGGGCCACCCGCGATTTCAACTCCATGATGGAGGATATCGTGCCATTTGAGGCTCAACTTCACGACGAAGGGGCTTCCCAATTTCAGAACCAATTTCAACTTCACAGCGAATGATATTGGACCCAAGACAACACAAGCTCAACTTCACGACGAAGGGGCGACTGATTGTCAAAAAACAACTTTCAGAGTCAATTTCAACTTCACAACGAAGGATATTGGACTCAAGACAGCACAAGCTCAACTTCACGGCGAAGGGGCGGCTGACTGTCAACAAACAATTTCCCAGTTCCAGAACCAATTTCAACTTCACGGCGGAGGATATTGGAATCGGAGCAATACAACTTACTTGGATTTCAACTTCACAACGAAGGACATCCAATTACCAGGCTCAACTTCACGACGAAGGGGCCACCCGCGGTTTCAACTTCACGACGAAGGGAATCGTGCACACAAGTAGTATCCATCTTTAGATTGGATTTCAACTTCGCGACGAAGGATATCCAACTCTAAGGAGGAGTGTCTGTCAATAAACTTCCCAGTTTCAGAGTCAATTTCAACTTCACAACGAAGGATATTGGCCTTGAAACAACGCAACTTACATTGGATTTCAACTTCACGACGAATGATATCCAATTTCAAGGCTCAACTTCATGACGGATACGATTCTAAAACAGATTGACCCAACTTGAAACAAATTTTGTCTCTCTTGAGACAGTTTCCCTTAAAACGAATTCTGTCTCTTTTGAGATAACTTTTCTTGAAGAATCATCTGAATCATGTCATTCAAATCGGAGGTATATCGTTTTGCAGCATAACTCAAGGCTAGAAGGGTTATCTGCCGACCAAAGACCTTCGAGTTTGATTCCGCTTAGCTCCAAGGCATATCATTTGCAGCATAGCTTAAGTCGAGAAGGGCTATCTGCCAACCGAATACCTTTCAAGTTCGATCCATTTAGCTCGAGGGCTTATCAACCACATGGCGGAGTCAAAGAGCTACTTTCCAGTCAAATTTTAACCAAGGTCTTTAAATCGAAAAGAATACCGATGCTGATTATAATTTGGCGACGAGAAGCCACGTTTCGATTCAAATTCTGAATTGTGGCTTCAATTCCATATCATTTCAAGATGGACTTGACTTCGCGACGGAGGAGCCATCTGCAACTCAATACGACATGGAGTTATTCTTAATTGAAACATCATAATTAATTTTCAACTCCACCGAACGAAATTTGTGTCTTTTTGTCTTTGTCCTATTTTTTGTTCCATAAAAAAGACAAAGAGGGGCAGCTGTAGACACCAAATTTTGACCAATTAACGTTATTATATTATATAATTTCAAATTATATTAAATAATAATGTTTTACTATAAATTATGTTATATAGTTTTATTAATATAATATAATTTACATTTATTTTACAGGCTTAAACAAGTGGCCCAGAACTAATACTACACGAGCCCAGCAGACCCATAAAGACATAACCCGTATCTGCTGAAGCCCAAACACGTAGGCAACCCTAATCTCATCTCCCATCTCAGCGCCGCATGAAGCCAACAAAACGTTCGCCAGTTTCCTCTCTCCACGCAGCCGATTTCCTCGACAATGAACAACAAACCAATCAAGAGTCATTCAAGCACTAAAAGACCAAAGTAGTTGAGTCCAAATCGGACTCTAAAAATAGATGTCCCTAGACTATAAATAACGTGTAATCCCCATTGTATTTGGCACGATTAATATACAAAAATCACAACATTTACAAAGAGAGTTTACACGTGCGCCCATACACGGTTGTACACAATATCACCCACGATTTCACCGAGGATTTACACGAGAAATACCAAAAACAGAGATAAATCCAAGCCTTGTATACAATTTGAAAAGCAATAAAAAGAGGTGAAAAGTCCTTACCTTTACTCGTTTGCATGTGGGTTTTTGCTCGTTTCCACTTTATATCGATTCGAGAAAACACAAAACAATGAGTTTTGGCCGATGAACGAAGTGAGGCCCTTATCTTTCGAAAACTTTTTTCCTAGATCTACGTTTTTCTGGGGTGATTTTTGAAAAATAGTTTTGATTCTAAAAGAGGAAAATCGAAAAGCTTTCGAAGTTTTAAAAAATAAAAAAATTGTCGCCGATCAACGGCGGCGGAGAGGCGGCGCAGCGCCAATTTCTAGGTTCCCATGAACCCACGGTGGCGTGTTCATCCCCTTGGATGAACAATGTAGAGAAATAAAGAGGGGAGGATGGGGCTCTCGTGAGAAAAGGTAAAGAAATGAAGCATCTTTTTAAAAAAATTAAGTGTTATACAACACATCATGCGTGTTTTTAAAACACAAATGGAGCAATTCCATTTTTTGTCCCTCGTAGCTTTGGTCCTTTTATTTTAACCCTAAATCCTAATTTAAGCTCTGATTCTCTCTTAATTTGGTCATTTAATTCGTTTTTCCTTTCAATTCGGTCCCCCCACATTTGATTGTAAATCCCGAACTCTCATTAAATTGGCCCACAAATTTCTTTCTTTTTGTATTTTAGTCCTTGTTATATATATTTAACTATACCGCTTATTATTTATTATTATTTCTTTTTATCCTTTCTGTTTTTTTTGTATTTATTATACTTTTTAGTATCTTATTATACTCTTTTACATAAATATACTGTTTATTTATTATTATTATTATTATTATTATTTATTATCATTAACGTGTATATACATATATTTTATTTAGTTTCCTCTTTATTATTATTGTCTTATGTACATATTTAGTTATGTTTTTTTATATATATATATATATATATATATATATATATATATATATATATATATATATATATATATATTTTAGTTTTTCAATTTATTACTATTATATCATATACTTATTTCTTTTTTTCCCTTTGGCTGTATTGTTACTCATTTTTTGTTTATTGTTTATCTATGTTTTATTATTATTATTATTATTATATATTTTATATATTTTATTTCATTTTATTTTGTGATCTTTTTATTGTATTGATTTATTGATTTATTCATTTTTATCCTTCTTTATCTCATTTTCTGTATCTTCACTTTTTCATTTATAACACTTTTCTTGATACCTTAAGGGTACGCTTTCAAAAACGGTTAAAGGTAAGTAATTTGGATCGTCATTTTATCTTTTAAATTAAAATTAAAATTTTCTTAACTAAAGACAACTAGAAATTATATAGTACCGAAAGAGCAGTTCAAGGGTGCTAACCCTTCCTTGACTGTAATCGACTCCCGAATCTGACACATCTTTGGGTAAGACGCAGATCAGGTAAGATGGTGTCCGACCCACCTAAATTTGTTTTAAAGTGGTCGGTGACGACTCCTAATCATTTAACCCAAGTCGAAGCCCAATTCCGGGCGCAACCGAAAGACGGTTACGACACATCCCTCTCTCTCTTTGGTTACACATACTATTGTGTTCAAACGAAGAGGTCATCTCTGTATATGTTGCTTGAGCAAGTGGCATCTGATTTAAATATTACGATTACATTGCATTGCTTCATATAATTTTTTTTTTCTATTTTTTAAAAGAGAATGATATAATATATTTTCACCATTTAATAGAAACGGTAATATAAGATAATGTTATATCATCATTGAAAAGCAATTGACATGTCAACAATTTTGTTTATTTTTTAATGCCGGATGATCAAAACGGAACAAAAAATATAACTTTAAATATGATTTAGAGAAAAAAATTATTGAAATTAATTCCGAGCATAGTTAGGTGATTATATATGTAATTTACCCTATACATTATATGTGTTCTAATTTTAGAAGGTTGGTATATATATATATATTGTCTAGATGTTGAAATATACTTGTCTTATTAAAAATATTTTATTAAAAAATTATATAACCAACCCAATTAAGAACTTAACAATAACAAGTAGAACAGATCACATGTGTTATGGGTCCCAATAGGATCAAAATTACATCTCGAGGGTCCAGCCCTTAATTATACTTGTTCTGGTTACAGATTCACAAGTCAACCTTGCATTGCATCTACGTGAAACAAAAACTTAAAACTACACAGTTAAATATATTGATGGATAACTTTTCTTTTACCAACAAAAAGAAATTACGAGTATTATCTACATATTGTTGAGGTCAAACCAAAGAGATGAAATGAATTTCATACATTTATTATTGGATTTAGACTACATCTTCATCGCCAAGCTTCAAATTTAAAATGGTTAATTACATAAATTGAACCATGAAAATGATGATTCTGTAGAAGCAGAGCCATTCATTGAAACTTGCCTCCATTTAGTATATTAGTAATTCCTATGAATTTCATTGGATTTGGATCAACACCCAAACCGTAAAAAAAAACATAAAACCTACCTTAAAAAACAACTCTCCAATCTTATAAAACTTATTGGAGCAAACATATTCCCAAAAGCTAATCTGATATAACTATGGTAATTTAGGAGCTAACTTCCACCATTAACCATCTTCATATATTGATCAAGTGATTCTTGTTTCTGTAACCTTATCTCGTCGTTAAATTTCTGTATAAATGCTTCCGCTCGACGATTCAACTCCTCCTGACTCAGCGACGGCTCTTTCCTCGGCTTTCCAGAAGTCAGAGAAGAGCTTACTTGTACAGGTAGAAGCTCATAATATGTCCGGTCCCTGAACATTTCTGATTTCTTCATCACAGTGGAGTCGGCCGATGCCTCCATGTTGATATTTCGGCCTTGATTCTCCCATGTGTCCGATTTCTGCAAGTGTCTCGACAGGGGCATTGCTTTCTTTTCCATTATCATCTTCCACGTGTTCTCCAGCGTCTCATGCCGTTTTTGCTTTGCCACTCTCAACGCTCGCCCACCTGTATTAGCACCATCCACACTGCATTAATTAATTAATTACTCCTTAATTACGTACATCATATGCTTCACTTTTTCATCGTACATTAAAAAAGGACTGTTTTGGACTTATTTTGTCCAATGGCGCGTCAGGTAGACGACATTGTTGAATACGAGGATAACAGACAGAACTGAAACGCCGCCGGAGATGGGCTTCTCCCAAGAAAGATTTTCTGAGCTTTATATATATATATATATATATTGTATTCCGGCACTTTAGAATCTTAGATATAGACACAAATCACAATATAATCGAGTAAGTAGTAAGCATTAAAGGGATTCGAGAGGGAAATGGTGAATATACCTTGAGGATTGGCTTTGGCATGTTTCTGGTGACCGAATCTAGAAGAAAGCGCAAGTTTCTCCTGTGGAAACAGAGCATGCAATGGAATCTCCGAAGAATTCGTTTTAGATGGAGGAATCCTCTCCGACTTAGACATAACAAACTCGTCATCTCCATTTCGGTCATCTTCAACCGCCGCATTGTTCTCATCCTCAACCTCAAGAGTCATCGTTTCCACTTCTTTTCCTCTATGATTTTGCTTGTACAGGAAAACACTGGATTCTACTACATCGTATTCCCAGCCGCTCTTTTTATTGTACTTCTCCACTGGCCGTTGATCCACCGAGATCTTCGGTTGCGGTTGTATCTGCTCCGTCTGATCTTTCCCGCTGTTGTTTATGTTAAACCGCGACGATGCTGCAATTGTGATGATGATTCCATTGATGATCACGTAAAGGTACGGAGGCTTGAGCCAAGAACGAAACGTACTCCACCATAACGGAGCTTGAGAAACACAGAATTCCAAAACTAATGGAACAGAGACTTTAAGTCCCAAAGCTATTCCAAATATACCCGTAGAAATAAAGATTATCTTTAACGACAGCATCCAAGTACTCGCCTACGCCATTTTTACAGGTTATAAAGAAAATTTGCTCTGCTTGTCTGGTTCGCTCTTGAGGGTTAAAGGGTCTCCTTTTGGTTCCTTTTTGGGTTAGCGTAGGTTGGACAGAGTGATAGTGAGTTGAATGCAAATATATAGAGGGGGAGAATGTGAAGATACAAATTATTGGTTGAGATTCGTTTTTCCGTAATATCTGTAGTGACTCGAGGTGTGTCCATAATATATTATTATTTAATAGTATTTATTATAATGAAAATTTATAATTTTATTTTTTTACTGATTTAATTAGTTATCTACTTTTTTTAAGGTTAAATTATACCTATAACTATTTAATTATTGTATCTTTTTATTTTAACCATTAATTTTTTTAATTTTATTAATTAGATCATTTAATTATTTAAGTTTTATCAATTTAGTCAATTGTCGTTAGCATCTAATGGAGAAGGTGAAGTGATTGCTAAAAATTTGATATAATTATATATGTAGTCTTTTATATTTACACATTTTATCAATTTAATCTTAATTTAGATTTAATCAAATAAATTTAATCTCTAATTAGATAATGAAAATGTCACTACCAATTTAAATGATATTTTCTTAAATATATTTTGTATCTAATTATATGGTGGCTTGTGTTATCACTCAATTGAGTATAAAACAAAATGAAGAAACATAATACAGCTGGTGGAAATCAAACCCAGGACATAAGACGCACTAAACACGCCTGAACCATTGGCCCAAGCTCGTTAACGTCAATCAATTGAGAAAATATCAGATAAATAGTGTTACAATTGTCGCTAGATAACTGAATATGGTATTATATAGATTCCAATACATGTAATGTTAGAAGATAAATCTGAAAAAGATGAAGTATGACTATTCACCCTAACCTTTCTTTCAGATTTTTCATTCTGTTTCACCTCTCTATAACAATATTTTTGCAAGTTTTGGTGTTCTAAAACTGTTAATTGCTCAAAATTTGAAAATTATAAAAATGCAAGTGGAGCTACTAACTCATAGTAGCCTAATAGATTTTTGTTGGTGGTGTGAACTTCAACTTTTGAGGTAGCCTGCCCCCCCTGCAACTTGGTGGGTGCATCACTGGCACTTCACAACAAAACCCTTTTTCAGGTGTACACTTCGCGAGGCCGCTTTTCCATTTCTTTTCCAAGTTCCTTGTTGAATGCTATTATAAGCTTTGAATTCTATTAATAAAGTAGGAGTAAAGAAGATCTGTCACACTTTACATGCAATTTTATTAATATTTTTGTAATTTAATTTTGTCGTAACCGATAACTTATTTTCGGTGGGAAGGCAGATCCGACGTTTTGGGAAAAAAAGATTTTTATAGAAAGATGAGAGTCGCCAACAATCATTTTTAAGATGAGATTAGAACACCTAAGATTAGGTAGTTTTAATAAAACATTTTATTTTACTGAAAACACCAAGTTTTGGTATGCGAAATAAGAAATTAAATTACGCATGAGGAATGATTAACACCCCATAACGCCTAAAATTGGTACCAAATCGATTACTTATAGTTTAAAATTGGAAATTTTGATTTCAAGATTTATTTAATTTAAAATCCACTATGTATGAATATTTTAAAAAGATATCGATTCACCAAGATTAATAACGACCACCCAAAACAAAAGCGGGAGTTTTGTTTCTAATCTTAAAAAATGAATATTGCCTTAATAATTTAGAAATCATGATATGGGGTTTTAAAATGATGTTGATTTACTTTAGGAATCAATAACGGTCACCCCCAAATAAAAACGGGAGATACACTACTTACACCTAATAAATGAACATTGTCTTATTTTGAAAACAAAATGCACTCAGACAATAGGTTATGAAACATAATTATACTAAATGAATTGATTAAAGATTTTCTCTAACTTACAGTGTCAGCTTATGAAATTTAAAGAACTTAGGGGATTAACCCTAAAAATGAAGACTATAATATTAATTCTAATTTTTTAGTAAATTATTGAATTGAATAGTCAAAATAATAATTTGGATTAAAAGAATTTAAATTTACAAAATACATGCAAGATCTAATTTTGTTGGGAGGAAGGGTTTTTTTTTTTGTCAAGTGGTGAGGTAGGGTAAAAAGAATTTATAAAGTAAATATGTGGGGGCAATATCATTGAGATAATACAGTAAAAAAAGTTTAAAAAAAAGTAATGAAAAATTTATTTTCTCAACTAGAGTATTTATTATAGTACAAATAGGAATATGTTTAATTCATCTGATAATTTTTTAAACGATATTCAAATGACATGATAATTTCTAGATTATACAGCTTACTGATCTGTATACAACATAGAAAAATCACTGTATTTTTTATGTATATCCCCGAAGACGCCAAATACTCCCTATATTTCCTACTTATATTGTAACAAACACCCTAACTAAGAAATAAATTCTCCAACACTTCATTTGAACTATATATTTTTTTATTATTGTATTATCTAAGAAATTTTACTAAATGTATGGATAATGGATATTGTGTGGCTGATGTAGTCCAAAAAAGATAACAAGTTTTTTTATTTAGCACATTAGGGTAGTAAAATTTTATTTTAGGATATACTATATTTTCTTCAGTGTTATTGGAATTCGTCACGTCGAGGTGACAAGTTCGAATAAAATAAATTTTTTTATTAAAATTCATCACATCAAGGTAAAAAGTTATAATTAAAAAAATATTTTTTATTGAAATTTATCACCTCGACGTGACGAGTTCCATGTCACTATAGAAAAGACCATAGATCCAAAAATAAAATTTTAATTACCCTAATAAACTAAATAAAAGACTCATATACCTCACTTGGCCAATTTTGCCCTATTGTGTCCTACCAATTTCCGGTTAGTAAATGGTTTGGCCCCCTAAGGGTACGTTTGGTTCACGGAATGTAAGATTACTAATGGGAATAAAAGATTACCAGGGAATAGGATTACTAGAAATGATGTATTTTGTGTTTGGTTGGTTTAGCATGAATGTAAGATTACCGTGTTTGGTTAAAGGAATAAAAGATTATTGGAATGTATATTTGACCAAATTGTCCTTATTATATATTTGTATAATATTACAAATTGTAAAATATTTATATATTTTCTTTAAAAAATTAAATTCATAATATTTATATAATTTTTTTACAAAGTTAAAAATATAAAAAAGGTTTAATGAAAGGGTAAATTTTTTTTAACCCCTGAACTTCATATAAAATTTTAATTATAGATTTTTTTTGGTAAATCTAAAATAATTTAAAGATAAATTTATAATTTAACCTTCGTAGAATTTTTATTATTCAATGACAGAAGAATAATATTTTTGAAAAAAAATAAAAATTTAAGGGCATTTTAGTCCAAAACGTTGGTAATGTTACAATACTTAAGGGAATGAAGGTAATGTCATTCCCGATAATATACTCCAAAAAATCTACTATTGGTAATAAAACATTACCGAGAATGAGATTCACGGCCAACCAAACATGGGAATGTGAGATTCTCATCCCATCCTTGAACCAAACACCCCTAACGGTTATATGAGCTGTGTTGGACCCAGAACCCATCATGCTCCAATTTATTTTATCCCCTCTCTCTCTATTCTTTATATTAGTGAACATGGTTGAAAAATCATGCCATCTGTTAATAAAAATAATACAACTGTTATGACAATTCAAATATAAGAAATATATGTACAAAATATGAAAATATATTTAACTTTTGGAAATATCAATGGAAGAAAAGAAATTTAAATTATAAAATTATTATTTTTGGGTATAACTATCGCTATCTGATCTATTGATTAACTAATCCCGACCAGGTACTATAGAGGCGAGGGCGACCCTCCCAACCCAGTTTGCTCTATTCACAAACACCATGATTTGAATCGCTGACTTTGTTTAAAGGATTTAATGTCTTATCCCACTAAACCAATTGGTTGTTGGTATTATAAAATTAATTTTTTTAATAATGTCAATTACTTTTATAATGATATAAAACTTTTTCATTTTTAAATAAAATTTATAATTTTTTTAAATTGAAAATTACACTAACAACTCAATCTTGCACATAATTCTACCAATGAATTAGTAAAGGAAGCACTTAATTGTGCTTTGCAACTTCCGTTTCAATAATTTATTAACTTAATATATCATTTGATATATGAATTTGTTGTTGTTTTTTATAGACGTGACTCATGTATTAGTTTAACCAATTTGATATTTATTGTTGTCAAACGATACATATTTGGTATATAAATTCATCACTTTTATGAATATAGTACACCTATTTTCTTTTTAATAAATTTGGTACTTATGTTTAATCAAATATTGTACATTTGTTAACATATATTTATTAAATAAATGTCCAATGTTTAAAAGTATAATGTAGAGTTCATATAACATTTTGTTATAATTTAAAATAAAATAATTTAATTTAATTTAAAAACAATTAATTATCAGTTATTAAATATATATATATATATATATATATATATATAATTTTGTATGATGAATAACAAATAAAAGTATTAAATATATAATATTTAAAATAAAATATCGATTCCGAATTTATTCAAAGAATAACACAAGTATCACTTTTGTAAAAATGAAAAACTCAAATACCAAATTGATTAAAAAATGTAGATACTATATTGTAAAATAATGACAAATTCGTACACGAAATAATAGATTAAACTTAATTGATTTTATGCTAATTTTATTATAAGATAATTGATATTTTTTTAATAATTTGATGTGACTGTATTTGTACATATTTTTCTTAATTTATGGACAATGTGTACACGCTATGTGAATGAAGCTGCTCAAACCTAAGACTTATAAAAAACATTTTCTTTTATGGTTGAAGTCATTCAATAGATTATATTGATATTTTATTTTTTACATTCAAAATATTTTATTTTATATTATATGAAAAAACATAAATACTTAAATTGAGAGCTATATATGAAATTGACTCGGGAACCCAAGGTTCGCGAACCTCTCCCGTCATTACGGGATAAGATATTGTAACCCCCTAGACCTAGCCTATGCGTTTCAACTAAGTATAATGGATTACATTAAAAATTCTTAAAACATTTTCCAAAAAAGTTATTTGATAATTTAAAATCATATTACAAATAACAATTATAAAAGAATAATAAATAATGATAAAAACCCAATTCGTAAATTTAAAACTAAAAGTGACTAAGTAAAATAAAACATGTAATAAATTTGAAGTATGGTATATCGAATATCAGTAGCAAAAAGGCAGTAAACATCATCATAAAATAAGTACTTCAAAATAAAGGCACATGTCACCATAATTGAAAGCAGTTCGGAAGATAAAAAAAAACATTACAACAAAAAGTTCTTCAAGAATGCGTCAATCCTCCAAGTGAGCTAGGGCTCAGTGTGTTCCAACAGTGCGAATAAAACATAATATGTAAAGCAATCAAGTTATAGTCCAGTAAAATATCATGGAAATCTTGATAAAGCATAAGTTTTTAAAACTTGTAGTTTACCCTCCTCCCGTACACCATATACAGTTCCCCAGAACTGCATCTATATGGCTTACCTTATACCCATTGCATATAAGAAGCCAACCTAAGGGAGCATCTTGGGGTTTGAGAGCCTACCTAAGAAAGTTCTCAGGGCCACGAGGCATATCCAAGAAAAATCTCGGGGCCGCAGGGCCTATCCAAGAAAGGTCTCAGAGCCGCAGAGCCTACCCAAGGGCCGTCTTAGGTCCTTAAGTATTTACCAGCTTGATCAGAGTTGAACCTCCATTCTCCAACCTACCCAAAGAAAACGTTTCAATAAAACAATTCACATAATGAGCAGTAATTTCCATGATCCATATTCGGTAAAATCATATTTGCTAGTAAAAACAAATATTCAAATATCATGCATCATTCAGTCATAGCCTGTAACACCCCCAACCCGTATCCGACCCGGATACGAGTCCGAAGTGTCACATTGACTTTTCAAACATTTATTCGTATAAAATAGTGAGTAATTTAAAAACTTTTATAACATTTAACTTATTCAAAACGTTTACAAAATATATCAGAGTTCATACAATTTATATCTTTAGACTACATGCCAACTACACTCTATATACAGTACATATATTTTCTGATCTGACATTTGGTAAGGAGAACTGACATGTCTTGCTCCGCATTACTCTTTACTCTTCTCGAAACCTACGTGTGAAACAATCACACGCTAAGTCGTTGACTTAGTGAGGCATATAAAACATATAACAATAAATTCATGAATGTGCATTCATACCATTGAATCATGACATTTCAATATGCATGTATCTATTGCATGATAACAATATATAATCATGTCATACACACATGCAACATACCTTCTTGTATTACTTTCACTTTCATTTGTCTTTCAATTGCATTGCCCATGTATATTATTGAGAATAGAGGTATGTGAGTGCATTGAGGTTGTGCACTAATGCTGTCACCACAGCTCGTATTAATTCCCTCATGGGGCACCGAACCTTAGTTCAGTATTCGTCCCGAAGGACCACGATCCAGAGGTCACAATATAAACTGTTCATATGTGCCTTTAAACATATGTAGACTGTTCATATGTGCCTTTAAACATATATAAACTGTTCATATATGCCTTTAAACATATGTAAACTGTTCATATGTGCCTTTAAACATATGTAAACTGTTCATATGTGCCTTTAAACATATGTAAACTGTTCATATGTGCCTTTAAACATATGTAAACTGTTCATATGTGCCTTTAAACATATGTAAACTGTTCATATGTGCCTTTAAACATATGTAAACTGTTCATATGTGCCTTTAAACATATATAAACCCTCGACTCTTGGCATGCCAACTACACCTATAGTTCTCATATCGTATACTATGAGCATTATTCTTATACCTTTCATATCACTTGTTCTTTCTCTTCTGTCACATACCATATGTATGTGTAATTATATATTTCATATCATATCACATGTATCACAAGTTCATACATTCACGTAGATCATGTAGCTCATATCACTTAATTCATATCATGTTCTCATATCATATATCATATCACCATAATTATCATGTATGCATGTTCACAATCATTGTATTATAAAAATCAACATAAGGATTAGACTTATCACAAGTCTTATTCCATTATACTATACATATAGTATGCACTTACCTTAGCTTTGCTTTGATTCGATTCTAATCCTTTGATCGTTCCGGAATAAGCTTACTTTTAGTATCTACATAATCACACATGGATCTATATCAGTATTATAACTAATATACTCTAAGGGTTCACTCTTTAGACTAAGAGAAAAGTCAATTTCATCTTTTAATGAAGGTATGCATCGATGCACTACTGATGCATCGGTGCATAAAAGGTATTCGATGTAGTATTATTGTTGGGATGCATCGATGCACTCCTTATGCATCGATGCACCGATTGTATTCGATGTTTCACTATTAATGGGATGCATCGATGCACTACTTATGCATCGATGCACGAATTGCATTCGATGTCTTTATTTTAAAAGAGTGTATCGATGTTGTAACACCCCCAACCCATATCCGACCCGGATACGAGTCCGAAGGGTCACATTGTCTTTTCAAACATTTATTCATATAAAATAGTGAGTAATTTAAAAACTTTTATAACATTGAACTTATTCAAAACGTTTACAAAACTATTCAGAGCTTATACAATATATATTCTTTTGATTACATGCCAACTAAAACTTTATTTATTAAAATACGTATTATTCACCTCTTTTCTGATCTGACATTTGGTAAGGAGAACTGACCGGTCTTGCTCCATATTGCTCTTTACTCTTCTCGAAACCTACGTGTGAAACAATCACACGCTAAGTCGTTGACTTAGTGAGGCATATAAACATATAATAAAAACCATAGAACATTTCATATAACAAAACACATACCTGTACAAATACTATCATTATCATTAACATATCTATCATATAATATCATACATTTTTCCAATCAATACCCATTTCATCCGATGAATATGTATTCTAAATATTTGATCATGACATTTCAATATGTATGTATCTATTACATGATAACATATATAATCATATCATGCACATACGAAACTTACCTTCTTGTACCACTTTCACTTTAAAGTTTGTATTTCAATTGCCCATGTATATTATTGAGAATAGAGGTATGTGAGTACATTGAGGTTGTGCACTAATGCTGTCACCACAGCTCGTATAATTGCACCGAAGTGCCACGTAGAATTGCACCGTAGTGCCATATAATAATGTCCATAAGGACCACATATTATTCCTTAAGAATCATATACATATACTAGGGATCAAGTATGTGTCTTACAAGACTTCACACATGTTCCACAGAATATATATATATATCCCGAAGGACCACGTAGAATTGCACCGTAGTGGCATATAATAATGTCCATAAGGACCACATATTATTCCTTAAGAATAATATACATATACTAGGGATCAAGTATGTGTCTTACAAGACTTCACACATGTTCCACAGAATATATATATATCCCGAAGGACCGCGTAGAACCCTCGACTCTTGGCATGCCAACTATACCTATAGCTCTCATATCATATACTATGGGCATTATTCTTATGTTTCATATCACTTGTTCCTTTTCTTCCGTCACATACCATATGTATGTGTGAACGTACATCTCATATCATATAACCTTTATCTCAAGTGCATGTAATCACGTATTACATGTAATCACGTAGATCATTTCATATGGATTATATCATTTCTCATTTTTCATGTAAACACACATGTCATATCTTATTCACATATGTTCATATATACATCATATATCACATCGAATAACATATAAACTTATACAAATATTCATGTACATACTTTCATATAGTTCGTATATCAATGCCCTGTAACTTATCTCACATTATTTATATCCTAGTTTCATATATTTACTTAATTCAATTTCACATAACTTGTTACCTATATATATTCTTATAACTTATCATCACATAACTCCCATAACATCTTCCTATAGCTTCATAGATCTTTACTATATGACTCATATATTATATGTTCATTTAAGCCCATAACTCTTCTCATATAGCTTATCTTACATGTTCATATAATCATTTCTGTCAATGTCTCCTAATTTATATATTATTTTCATATTGTCCTATAGGTCAATGTTATTTAACTTGTCTCACTTTTCATTTCATCTCATAAGTTGGTTATACTAATTCTCATATATTTAACTCGTGTAATTTATATCTTGTTATTATATCTTCAACTAGACCTATATCCACATGTTCATAATCACATAACTTATATTCTTTTTCATATAATCACATATGTCTATGTCATTTAACTTATCATTTATATCAATATCATCTATTTTATATCATTTTTCTTGCTATCACATAAGTCCTTGCTATTTTTACATAGTTCGTGATCCTATAGTCAATTATAATAGCATATGCTTATCTTATCTAATATCATATAGTTCTTTAACTTATATCTTATATCACATATTTATATTATAAACTTATATAATCACATATACTATTTAAACCCGTTCACATAACTTATCACACTAACATATATTCATTCAATTCATGTAACATATGCAATACATATAACATATGTACCCATTTTCATGCACTCATGCAAACATAAGAATCACAATTCAAATAACATTTTTAGGAGTCCCTTCTTACCATAGTGACTCCATCACTGGCTCATCGCAAGCCAATGTTTATTTGATACATAAGTACAATTTAAATTGCACTCACCTGGGCCTCATTGTTTGAATCAATCCTAATCCTTAGTTTGTTCCGGAACAAGCTTTCATTCTATATCTACATAATAATACATTAATACTTATCAGTATACTGATTGATATATTCGAAACTATCACTCCTTAGGCTCAGAGAAAATCCAATTTCATCTTTTAATGAAGGTATGCATCGATGCACTACTGATGCATCGGTGCATAAAATGCATTCGATGTTGTATTATTACTGGGATGCATCGATGCATGCCTTATGCATCGATGCACTAATTGCATTCGATGTTTCTATTTTAAAAGAGTGCATCGATGCATTACCAATGCATCGATACACCTTCAAGTAATTTCTGGGTTTTAACCTTGATGCATCGATGCACTATGAATGTGCATCGATGCACTCTGCCCAGAATCCTCTTTTATGCCCGAAAATCCACTCTTTTCAGCTTAATACTTCATATATCATCCCCTTTCTTATTTTTAACTTACATACTCATATTCAAACTCATTCCTATTCATTAATCACCTCTTTAACATCAAAATCCTATTCTCCATATGTAATTCAAGAATTACACTAAATTTTTAACATGTTCCAAATTCAATTCTATTGCTTCTAGCTTTTTAATTATACCCTTGACAAGCCAAATCCATCTTTAGAACTACAAAAACCTTTCTATAACAAAATTTCATTTCTACACCCTTCATATCATTTCCTTTCTAATTCTCTATTCTTGATGTTTAAAGCTTATATAAGCTTTCCTTAAGCTTATATAATACTCCAAGAATCAAAATCAACTTATAAATCCAAGAATTAAACAGTTGAAATTAAACTCACCTTTAAATGAGGCTTACAGGGAGAAGAAGAAGCTGGAGAAGAAGACTCTGGATAATTCTCTCCTTTCCCACGTTTTTATAACCCTAAAAGAAAGATAAAAAAAATCTTTCTGGTCAAATGACCAATTTACCCTTTATTTCCTTTAATAATTATTGAATAACCTTCATCATATTTCCAATAAATCATTGAACTATTCAATTATCCTACTTTAATCACCAATTTCTGAAACTTTATAATTTGGTCACTAACCCGGTATTGAGGATGTTACAAATCTCCCCTCTTTTAAAGAAAATTTGTCCTCGAATTTTCACTGAACAAATCAATAAGAACATATCTTCTATTGTTCTCATGTTACCTCATTTACTTACTTTTTCCTTCATGTATTTCTTCAATTGTCTTTTTCCTTTATACATTTATTTTCTGTTACTTATCATAAACACAGTAACTCATAACATCAATCCATTTCCTTTCTTTATTCCATTTCTCCTTTATTTATTCCTTATACACAAATCATATCTTTCTTTTCATATTCACATACTCTTATCTTATCACTTATACCCATCTTTATGTACCAATCTTCATTGTATCCTCATTACTCTGATAACCCATTTCTTATACATAACTTCATTCTTTATCATTTCTTATACTTGTATTTTCCTTCCTGAAGGTTCCATGCAAATACTTATCTCTGTTTCTACATCATAGCTATCTGCTCAGAATATACAACTATATTCAAATTCACATCATAATCAATTAACTCAACTTTATCTTTCCTTTCAATTTTATAACTCTATCACCTTTACTATGACAACTATTCAATAACATCTGTTCAATCTAGGGCACAAGTCCTAATCATCCAATCATATACATCCCGAAATTTCTGTTGTTCAAACTCAACATTATGACTTTCTTTGTCTTATAAACTAATTATCGATATACACATTCTCAAACTCTTCTTATCAATTCTCAGCTTTACTCAAATATACAATTGTATCCAGATCCATTCCATATTTGATTATCATATCCCGACAATATCTTACATTCTTATACTTCCCGTACATTCCCATCACATATTCTTGTTAGCCAACGCTAACTTTTTCCTTCTAGAATGCAAAACAGTATCTACATCACTTGATCCATTTAAAATACTTCTTATTCTTCACTTTATATAATTTCTAGCAAAACTCTGAATTCATTCCTCCAATTTCATATATATATCTTTAACTTTTCATTCAATTATCCAGAACCAGACTCTACTACTTAAATGAGTCTGACTTTCCTCCAATTGATATTTTATCTTGAAATACCACCAATTCCAATCAAGTTTGTAGTTGAAAATCATAATCTCTTTCTCTCTTTGGTGGTGCTAATTTATGAAATACCAGTTCCCTTAATCATTCTGAGTTTTCTCCAAAACCTTAACACAATAACCACTTTTTGAAAAGGGACCCATTTCAACACCTACAACACTCCTTTTAATCTAGGCACCAGCCCTCTACACATCACTTGCATGCATCATTTTCATTTAAATTAGCTTCACAACCTTTCACTCTACTCATCAAACTGTACTCTTGTCCATACACATTACGATTTCCCCCTGTATCAAACTCATAAACTCTAGCTTCATATACCTTATACACTTGTCACTGATGCACTTATCCTGGAACTCTTTTGCAATTCTCACTGCATCATTTGATCTTTTAACACTCTTATGGTGACACTTGTTCACCATATTCTATCTTATCCACATACTAACAAAACTAATTCATATAACTTTTCCGATTCAAAACAATAAAGATCTTCTATCACTATTCTAATATGATTTCAACTTTCTGAAATCAACATTTAATCTTATAAGACACTTTCTGAGGTTTCTGCTCTTCATCCTGCCTGGCCAGGGCAGGTGAATTGCTATCACCATCAGATTTGTCAGTTATCGATTTACTTTACTTTGACAATTTCTATAATCAATTCTTACTATCTCAGACAAATCTTATTCTATTAGCAAGACAGTATACTCCTTACACTATCAGATCAGAAATTTTCACCTTTAGTTGGTATGTACACATTTTTAAACCTCCTTTGACTTCGGTTTAAGCCTAGAATCGGCTAAACCTTAGCTCTGATACCATTAAATGTAACACCCCCAACCCGTATCCGACCCGGATACGAGTCCGAAGGGTCACATTGTCTTTTCAAACATTTATTCATATAAAATAGTGAGTAATTTAAAAACTTTTATAACATTGAACTTATTCAAAACGTTTACAAAACTATTCAGAGCTTATACAATATATATTCTTTTGATTACATGCCAACTAAAACTTTATTTATTAAAATACGTATTATTTACCTCTTTTCTGATCTGACATTTGGTAAGGAGAACTGACCGGTCTTGCTCCATATTGCTCTTTACTCTTCTCGAAACCTACGTGTGAAACAATCACACGCTAAGTCGTTGACTTAGTGAGGCATATAAACATATAATAAAAACCATAGAACATTTCATATAACAAAACACATACCTGTACAAATACTATCATTATCATTAACATATCTATCATATAATATCATAAATTTTTCCAATCAATACCCATTTCATCCGATGAATATGTATTCTAAATATTTGATCATGACATTTCAATATGCATGTATCTATTACATGATAACATATATAATCATATCATGCACATACGAAACTTACCTTCTTGTACCACTTTCACTTTAAAGTTTGTATTTCAATTGCCCATGTATATTATTGAGAATAGAGGTATGTGAGTACATTGAGGTTGTGCACTAATGCTGTCACCACAGCTCGTATAATTGCACCGAAGTGCCACGTAGAATTGCACCGTAGTGCCATATAATAATGTCCATAAGGACCACATATTATTCCTTAAGAATCATATACATATACTAGGGATCAAGTATGTGTCTTACAAGACTTCACACATGTTCCACAGAATATATATATATCCCGAAGGACCGCGTAGAATTGCACCGTAGTGCCATATAATAATGTCCATAAGGACCACATATTATTCCTTAAGAATAATATATATATACTAGGGATCAAGTATGTGTCTTACAAGACTTCACACATGTTCCACAGAATATATATATATCCCGAAGGACCGCGTAGAACCCTCGACTCTTGGAATGCCAACTATACCTATAGCTCTCATATCATATACTATGGGCATTATTCTTATGTTTCATATCACTTGTTCCTTTTCTTCCGTCACATACCATATGTATGTGTGAACGTACATCTCATATCATATAACCTTTATCTCAAGTGCATGTAATCACGTATTACATGTAATCACGTAGATCATTTCATATGGATTATATCATTTCTCATTTTTCATGTAAACACACATGTCATATCTTATTCACATATGTTCATATATACATCATATATCACATAGAATAACATATAAACTTATACAAATATTCATGTACATACTTTCATATAGTTCGTATATCAATGCCCTATAACTTATCTCACATTATTTATATCCTAGTTTCATATATTTACTTAATTCAATTTCACATAACTTGTTACCTATATATATTCTTATAACTTATCATCACATAACTCCCATAACATCTTCCTATAGCTTCATAGATCTTTACTATATGACTCATATATTATATGTTCATTTAAGCCCATAACTCTTCTCATATAGCTTATCTTACATGTTCATATAATCACTTCTGTCAATGTCTCCTAATTTATATATTATTTTTATATTGTCCTATAGGTCAATGTTATTTAACTTGTCTCACTTTTCATTTCATCGCATAAGTTGGTTATACTAATTGTCATATATTTAACTCGTGTAATTTATATCTTGTTATTATATCTTCAACTAGACCTATATCCACATGTTCATAATCACATAACTTATATTCTTTTTCATATAATCACATATGTCTATGTCGTTTAACTTATCATTTATATCAATATCATCTATTTTATATCATTTTCTCTTGCTATCACATAAGTCCTTGCTATTTTTACATAGTTCGTGATCCTATAGTCAATTATAATAGCATATGCTTATCTTATCTAATATCATATAGTTCTTTAACTTATGTCCTATATCACATATTTATATTATAAACTTATATAATCACATATACTATTTAAACCCGTTCACATAACTTATCACACTAACATATATTCATTCAATTCATGTAACATATGCAATACATATAACATATGTACCCATTTTCATGCACTCATGCAAACATAAGAATCACAATTCAAATAACATTTTTAGGAGTCCCTTCTTACCATAGTGACTCCATCACTGGCTCATCGCAAGCCAATGTTTATTTGATACATAAGTACAATTTAAATTGCACTCACCTGGGCCTCGTTGTTTGAATCAATCCTAATCCTTAGTTTGTTCCGGAACAAGCTTTCATTCTATATCTACATAATAATACATTAATACTTATTAGTATACTGATTGATATATTCGAAACTATCACTCCTTAGGCTCAGAGAAAAGCCAATTTCATCTTTTAATGAAGGTATGCATCGATGCACTACTGATGCATCGGTGCATAAAATGCATTCGATGTTGTATTATTACTGGGATGCATCGATGCACTAATTGCATTCGATGTTTCTATTTTAAAAGAGTGCATCGATGCATTACCAATGCATCGATACACCTTCAAGTAATTTCTGGGTTTTAACCTTGATGCATCGATGCACTATGAATGTGCATCGATGCACTCTGCCCAGAATCCTCTTTTATGCCCGAAAATCCACTCTTTTCAGCTTAATACTTTATATATCATCCCCTTTCTTATTTTTAACTTACATACTCATATTCAAACTCATTCCTATTCATTAATCACCTCTTTAACATCAAAATCCTATTCTCCATATGTAATTCAAGAATTACACTAAATTTTCAACATGTTCCAAATTCAATTCTATTGCTTCTAGCTTTTTAATTATACCCTTGACAAGTCAAATCCATCTTTAGAACTACAAAAACCTTTCTATAACAAAATTTCATTTCTACACCATTCATATCATTTCCTTTCTAATTCTCTATTCTTGATGTTTAAAGCTTATATAAGCTTTCCTTAAGCTTATATAATACTCCAAGAATCAAAATCAACTTATAAATCCAAGAATTAAACAGTTGAAATTAAACTCACCTTTAAATGAGGCTTACGGGGAGAAGAAGAAGCTGGAGAAGAAGACTCTGGATAATTCTCTCCTTTCCCACGTATTTTATAACCCTAAAAGAAAGATAAAAAAAATCTTTCTGGTCAAATGACCAATTTACCCTTTATTTCCTTTAATAATTACTGAATAACCTTCATCATATTTCCAATAAATCATTGAACTATTCAATTATCCTACTTTAATCACCAATTTCTGAAACTTTATAATTTGGTCACTAACCCGGTATTGAGGATGTTACAGATGCACTACCAATGCATCGGTGCACATTCAAACAAATTCTGGGTTTTAACCTTGATGCATCGATGCACAATGAATATGCATCGATGCACTCTGCCCAGAATCCTCTTTTTGAACCCGAAAATCATTCATTTTGGATTAAATCCTTCATGTTTCATCCCCTTTTTCATTCTTAACTCTAGTACACATACTTAAACCAATTTATACTCATTTATTTCATCTTAAATCTCAAAGTCCTATCCTTTATATGTAATTCAAGAATTACATCAATAATCCAACATGTTTGAATTCCACTTTTAACACTTCATATATTTTAACTAGATTGATGACAAGTCAAATTCAACTTTCAATTCTTGTTATGAACTCTATTCCAATATTTCATTCAAGAACCTCTAATCTTTAATCTTCTCTATCTCCTTTATCTTTTGATCTTAAGATAACTTAAGCTTTCCTTAAGCTTAGTTATCATCTAATGATCAAAACCTAATCTTAAGCTTAACAAATAATTAACTAAGTAGAAGACTCACCTTTGAGCTTGGAGATACGGGAGAAGAGGAAGAAGAAGAAGAAAAGAGAGTTTCTGGAGAAATCTCTCAATCTTATCCCATATATATCATTATTTTATCCTTTCCAAGTCAAATGACCACTTTTCCCTTAAAATCCTTTAATAATTACTAACAACTTTTAGGATTTATTTTCAGATAAATCATTGAACTAATTCATTCTTCTATTTTAATCATCAAATTCTGAAACTTTACAATTAAGTCACTAACCCATAGTTTAGGATGTTACAACTCTCCCCTCCTTATAAGAAAAATCGTCCTCGAATTTTCACTGCACATCTTAATAAGAACATATCTTCTAATGTTCTTATATTGCTTCCCTGACTTATTCTTTGTTGTCATCATCAGAAACTTACTTTTCAATCCTTTAGTTTTTCCAACTATCTTTTTCATTTATACATTCATCTTCTGTTGGTTATCATATAAACAATAACCAGTAATACCAATCCATTATTGTCTTTTCTCTCATTCGATTATGTATTTTCCCTTTGACCTTTCTAAAATTCCATATAATGTCACTCATCACGTTGACAATAACATCCATCTCATCACTCTATATCATAAATCCATCCCTTTGTTTCAAATTCATAACTCTGATTTCATTCATATAATGTTACTTATCCTGTAGACAATAACATCAATTCTTATCACTCAAAATCAAAAATCAATCAATTGATTTCTTTCCTCATTTTCTAATTAATTCACTACAATCCAAACTTTTACTCATTCTTTCATCATTGTCTGTATTACGATACACATAATCTCTTCATATAACCTTACATACTTTTCTTACTTTTAATCAAACTTATAATCTCCACTTCCTTATAACCCTTTATCATATTTAATCCTTTAAACACTATCTTTTCATTTCTTTATCCATTTATCCTTTTATTATCAAAATCTTCTTATAATTGTATCTTCCTTCATCAGCTTCTAATCCTTTAACTTAATATACTCCAACTTCATAACTCTGTTAAACAACATCGATTCTTCTAATCTAAAGCGAAAACCTTCATCTAACCTTTCATATACATTCTTTGCAATTGGAATTATTTCAACAATTACCAAATCTCAATACTCATCTCACCCCTTTATAACACTTTTCCCGCTTCAACTTTCATAACTCTAACAGAACTTTTAATCTAATTCACAAAGGTTGTCTTTAACCTTGGTTTATTATCAATTAAATCATTGTTTAATCTTTCAGTACCAGACCATACTAATTGAGTCTGGCTGACTCTCTTTGATGGTACTGAACTCTATGAAGCACCAATTCTCTTAATCATATCCACACTCTTGCTTATACCCAATATTATCCCTTCGTTTCAAACTCATGAGCTCTGGCTTTATATACCTTATACACTTGTTACTGATGCACTTATCCTTGAACTCTTTTACAAATTCTCACTAATTCATTTAATCTTTTTAACGTCCTTATGGTGACACTTGTTCACCATATTCCATCTTATCCACATAATAACAAACTAATTTTAGAGGTGGTCATCCCTTGTCGAAATTTATTTTAAAATTGACCGATTGATGTACATTATATGTTCATGATCAATAACATCACTAAGAAACATAGAACCGAGACAAGGTATTTATCTTTCTGCCCGTTTTGGTAGACGGGCAATTGGGTGCTTAAACAGTTGATTCAGTAAGTAGTCTGTAACGCCTCCAACCCGTATCCGACCCGAATCCGAGTCCGAAGTGTCACATTGACTTTTCAAAAACCTTTACTTGTATAAAATAGTGAGTAATTTAAAATTTATTTTTACATAAAACTTATTCCATGAAATACATATACAATAACATGTCAACACATACTATAACATATAACTCAGACACTCATAACAAACACATGTTCATGTTCCTGCTTCATGCACAATACTATAGAAATTAGACTTGTCGCAAGTCTTATTTCCCATTAAACATCATATATAAAATAATACGCACTCACCTTGGCCTCACTAAGTTCCAATCCATTTTTATAATTTTCTCTCTTGCGATCGAATCATAACTTGATAATCGCTCTGGGACTTGTTCGTGCTCGATATCTATATAATCATACATTGATACATATTAGTATCCAATTGATATACACTAATATATCATTTCTTAGACCAAAAGAAAAGGTGTAATTCTATTTCCCTTGAAGTCCATCGATGCATTCTACAGTGTATCGATGCATCCCTTAACATGTGCATCGATGCACTCCTTATGCATCGATGCATTAATTGCATTCGATGTTTCCATTTTTAATGGGTGCATCGATGCACTTCCTTTGCATCGATACACTCTGAACAATTTCTGGAAATTTACCCTTGATGCATCGGTGCACCTTGAATGTGCATCGATGCACCTTGAATGTGCATCGATGCATATAGCCCAGAATTCATTTTTAAGCCCGAAAATCTACTCAAATCAACTCAAATGCTTCATCTTTCAACCCCTTTCATGTTCTCAACTCATATACACATGCTTAAACCAATTTATATCCATATAAACCATCTTTATCTTCAAAATTCTTTTCCTCATATGTAACTCAAGAATTAAACCAACTTTGCAATATGTTTTAATTCCAATTCTATGGCTTCTAACTTCTTAATTAGACCATTGACAAGTCAAATTTAACTTCCAACTCTAGTTATGAACTCTATTTCAAGATTTTAACCAAGAACCTCAAATCTTTAATCCCTCTTAACTCTATCATACTTTGATTTTAAGATAACTTAAGCTTTCCTTAAGCTTAGTTATCATCTAATAATCATAAACCAACTTTTATTTTAACAAATAATCAACTAACCACAAAACTCACCTTTGCCATGGTGACTCACGACTGAAGAAGAAGAAGAGAACTCTGAAAATTTATTTTGCCTTCTTTTCTCTTCCTCGTGGCTTCCTTATCTAATAAAGGAAAATAAAAATCTTCCATGTCAAATGGCTATTTTACCCTTTACTTCATTCAATAATTACTAAATAACCTTCATCATATTTCCAATAAATCATTGAACTATTCAATTATCCCACTTAATCACCAATTCCTGAAATTTTACAATTTGGTCACTAACCTGGTATTAAGGATGTTACATAGTCCCCACAGCACATTTAGATCCATGCATCAATAACAACATTAAATTAATTATTTTTTAAAGTATATAATTATTTTATTTCGTGACGTTTTATCCATAATTTTATTTGTTTGCTACATGACACTCCCTATTGCAAAATGCATGAATATAATGATTCAACGGTTTATATAATATCATGGGAATCTTATCATTTAGAACTATTTAGTATTCATTTTTCTAATTTAAAATAATTAAATATCGATTATTGTTGAATTTTAAATTATAATAGAATAACTGTCCAGATGTGTATTTAAACCATTTATACATACACACTAATGTATTTAAACCAAGAAAGTGATTGTATTAATTGGTTTCTTATTTTAGCTTTAATATATAATTTAACAATTGATTTTAGTTTTGATATGTCATTTAGCCGCTGACTTATTCAATATAGATTTATTCTTAATTAAATATTTAAATTTATATTAAATTAAAATTTTAAATATAAATATTAACACTTTAAATATCTTTTAATTTATAAACAAAATGTAAATCATTATTTTAAAATTATAAAAAATCAGATATCAAATTACATATCAAAATTAAAATCAGAGATATTATTGCATAAAAAAATAGCAAGGGGCAAATTATAGTTTAAAGCCAAAATTAGGGGTCAAATTATGGTTCAAAGCCAAAGTTAGAAGCTAAATTTTACCCAAAAAAGTTAGGGGGCAAATTGTAGATCAAAGCTAAATCATGAGTCAAAAGGTACATTAACCCTTAAATTAATCAAGCAGTTAAAACGAAAATAAAACTTTTATTGTCCCGTTATCTATTTAAGTCAATTTATTTATAATTATAAGAGATAAGAGTAGTCCACACTTGAGATCCCAACCCTTTTCCTTTTGGACATACGTGTCTCCGGCCATCTATTTGCATGCAATTTGCAGTTTATTTCGTCTTTTCCATCTGTGATATATATGATTAACATTAATAATAAAATCAGAAAACTACATGATGCTATGTATAAAAAGTTTTAGTTAATAGTTAAAAACTAATATTCTCTTGTCATTATTAAGAGATTTTAGTAATGTGTTAAAGATAGTTCACTATCAATTATTCTATTTGTTTTATTAAAATTATCACTTATTGATTTTTAGTAATCAATTTTTTTAACTTTGATTTATTATTATTTAAATTTTTATTAATAAATATATTTTTAAAATTAATTAATTTTTAATTATATATTTTATAAAAAGTAATTATTTAAAATAATAATGATCAAAATTTTAAAAAGTTTAATAACTAAAAAACAATAAATGATAGATTTAATAGATAGGAGCATAAATTATGCTCTTCTAACATATAAAATATAAAGTAATATAATATATATTTTCTAGATTAATACAACAACAACAACAACAACAAAAACCCTATTCCCATATACAATGGGGTAAGGGAGAAGTGGGGTAGTAGGCTGCCCCCCAACGCCAGATTAAGAGCAGCTTCTGTGGAAGACCTCCGATAGTAAGATAATTAAAAATAAAGATAAAATATAATGCATGCATAAATAAATCAATAAATACACAGTTGAACAGTCTTCATATGCAATCTTCATATGCACGTCTGTAATAGAAAGTAATCCATGCAAATAAATCCCTGCGTAAAAATCTCTGCTTCTAGATAGAAGCGTAAGTCCCGGTTAAATTTAAATAGAGGAAACAAGAAGAGAATGATACACAGAAGTCAGCGATAGCAAGCTACAAGAAGGAATAAAGTCAAATGGGTTAAATCCTAAACTAAGGCAACACTACTCCGTTATCCTAGTTCTAAGCCTTCATAAATTCCCATGACAGAAACATATAAAAAGTAGAAGTCATGGAGATTACTATAAAGGCATTAAAAAAAGTCAGAGATGCTACACTACTCGGGTACCCTGGTCTTGAGTCTCCATACTTTCCTATCAGAGGTCATGTCCTCGGTAAGAGCTAATTCCTTCAAATCAGATCTCAAGTAGTCAACCCACTTCCTCCTTGGTCGTCCTCTCCTTCTGGCACCGTCGACTATAATCAACTCTACCCTTCTGACCGCATCCGACGGTTGTCACCTAAGGACATGCCCAAACCACCGTAGTCTTCCCTCCCTCAATTTTTCGGATACAGGCACCACCCCCAAGGATTTCCTAATTGCAGAGTTTGGTGTCAAGTCCCTCAGAGTCCTACCACATGTCCATCGAAGCATTCTCATTTCTGCGGCTTTCATCCTCCTTATGTGATCCTTCTTGATTTCCCAACATTCTGATCCATACAGCAGCACTGGTCTTATTACCATTCTATAAAATTTTCCCTTAAGTTTTAGAGGCACCTTCTTGTCACACAAAACTCCAGTTACAGCCCTCCACTTTAGCCATGCCACCTTTATACGGTGTGTAACGTCATCATCTATACCCCCATCTTTATGTATCATAAACCCCAGGTATTTGAAACAATCCTTTGAGGGGAGAGCGTGTCCTTCGATGCATACTTCTCCATTTTCATCGTTTTGGTTCCCACTGAAGTTTGAACATAAATACTCTGTCTTTTCAATATTGATCCTTAAACCTTTTTCTTCCAAAGCAGTCTTCCAAGTAGCCAGTCTACTATTTAGCTCATTCTTTGTTTCAGCAACTAGGACAATGTCGTCAGCGAAAAGCATACACCATGGAACACCGTCTGGTGTCGCACAATAGATGTCATCCATAATCAAGGCGAAGATGTAAGGGCTAAGAGTCGACCCTTGGTGGAGTCTGATTTCCACCGGGAAAGCCTCGATGTTGCCAACTGTCGTCCTGGCGTAAGTAGTAGATCTACAATACATATCATGAATCGCCCGGATATAAGCAGTTGGGATCCGTCTCGTTTCCAAGGTCTTCCAGATCGTATCGCGGGGAACACTATCATACACCTTCTCAAGGTTAATAAACGCCATGTGAAGGTCTCTATTTTTTCCCTATATTTCTCCATAAGCCGTCGAAGTAGATGAATTGCCTCCATTGTAGACCTGCCTGGCATAAAGCCAAATTGGTTTTCCGAAACCCTAGTAATCTGTCTCAACCTAGTCTCTATCACCCTTTCCCATAGCTTCATGGTATGACTGAGTAGTTTAATACCTCTGTAGTTACCACAACGTTGGGGATCTCCTTTATTCTTATAGATTGGTATCACCGTAGACTCTCTCCACTCCTCTAGCATCTTGGCAGTCTCTAAAATAATATTAAAGATGTTGGTCAACCACTTAACTCCATCATCTCCTAGGGCCAACCACACAGTGATAGGAATTTGATCTGTACCGACAGCTTTGTCCCTCCCCATCTTTCTAAGAGCCATTTTGACTTCCTCAATCCCAATCCTACTAGCAGGGCAGTCATTGGTCGTAGGTTGATGGTCGGCTGATCCATCAACGGTACTATCTCTATAGGGAGAGGCACCGTCATTAAATAATCCGAAGAAGTAACTACCCAAAATCCTCTTAATATCATGATTTTTCACAATAGAAAATTATTTTGACCGTTATATTTTGGGGGATAAAAAAATGTATGTTGCACATTTGCATCACAAAAGAGAGAATGGTAGTAGTTAGGGTTCTTATTTTTAATTTTGTTCAAATATTGGTTGGCACGTAATTCCCTGTTCATAAAAGAATCTATTCCTATGCAAATAAAATATCCTATATATTATGGCCTAAGATGCATGATACCAATCTTTATAATTTGATTGATTATAATTGGTTAAAAGAAAGCAGTTCTTTATTGGTTCATGGAAAAACAATAACTCTGGAAACGTCCTAGGAGAAAGATGAAAATTGAAGTCTAAAAATAAGCGTATTAAATTTTGTGGTCGGGTTGGTAGTTTTAAGATAATATATATCATGGATATATAATATTATAAAATAATATTTAATTGGTTGGCAAAATTATTTACCATTATTCCTTTGTATTTCCTTGGGTCATAGGTTCTAAACTTATTAAGAGCATTCTCTTTCCTTCTCCTAAAGTGCTCTTCCCCTCCCTCTAGATAGGATTAGGATTAGGTATAGAATTTGTTTAAAAAAAACCTAAACTAATATCATAAGTTAACGTTTCTCCTTTTAAGCTAACCACCGTCGGGCAGTGATTGCTTGAGGAGTTGTTTCACGTTATCTTGTTATATTTGGTCCAAAAAAAAAGTTCAATGAATTTGACTGGAAACACAACAGAAGCGCAGATGATATCGAAAGGGATTTGTGGGACAATTCGTATGTAGTCGAGATAGAGACGTAGGGTTTGGACGAATCCTAAATATCGAAGAAACATCCTGGAAATGTTTTACATGATAAGGTTTTTAATCTATAATTCTGAAATAAATAAAAAAAAGAAGAAGAAGCAGTTTTAACGGTTGAAATTGTGGACGGTGGTGGGATTGCACAAGTCAAACAAGTTGGAAAAATCTTGATCGGTCGGTAAGATAAACATTTGACGGTTTCATATTTATCAAACCATCCAAAGTCAACTGTATACGTTTACGCGTTGAAAGCTTATTACTAGGTCATACACATAGATTAGTTATTCCTTAACTAAGATTTTAATGTTTGTTAATGTGCAGGTTAGGTTGCCTAAATGCGCATTCTCCTTGAAATTAAGCTTAGGTCTAATCAGCCTTGGTTGTCTCGAGGTTGGTGGCTATATGTTTATTGTATTCTTTGCGTGCATCTAATTGCAAAATGGTTAGGGTTTGAAAGAAACAGTTTAGATCTAACTATCATTGAAAAAAAATTACAACTAATTTTATTTGACTCCTTTAAATCTTTGCGTGCATCTAAAGTGTTACCTACTCAAAGTTCATTCTAGTACCCATGAAGATGTGTAACGGTGCATCATTTCTAAAATTGTCAATGAACCCTCATTGCGATGATTACATTGCATTAACAGAATAGCATATTCAGTATTCTGTAATCCAATATTAGTAAACTATGAATCTGGTGCTTGGATTTTGGTTTTTTTTTACCACAAGGATGTGTAACATTCTTGTTGGGCACCCCATAACCTTTAAGATTTTTCATTATGGAAATTGAATTTTAAATAAAAATAAATAAAAAAATAACGTTATGGATTTTCTAACATCGATAACCTCTTCACTAGTAAAATCAATATTAACACTACTGGCATGCATGTGAATAAAAAAATTGTATGCATCATGTAAATCACGAGAAAAATAAAGTTATGGATTTTCTAACATCAATAATTCGTGGAAGGACAGTGAGAAATGTCCTTATTCATCACCATCCAATTAAAGTTACAAAACTGGTGTTGGAAGAAGTTACTGGAAGTGCTTAAGCCATTTAATATATTGCTATGATAAAAAAAAATTACCACAAAAGCTGTAAACTATTTAATAAATTTCCCGAATCATTAATTTTTTTACTTTTTAGATACTTAAAGCAAATATTTAAAGGTATTCTAATGCACACTATTTAGTAATGTTTTTAAGGACTAGACCTTAAATCGGTGAAGGTACTGGTTCAACCGTGGTTTAACCGCAGTTGAACCGGTTTATATAAAATAATATTTTTTAAAATTTTACATAATATTCAAAGAAATATATATATATATATAACACTCTTTTTAAGTTTACAATATTAAAAGGTATAAAAAAATCACAAGTCATTACATATATAAGTTAAATATCATAATATCAAGTAAAACAAAATGATTCAAATCAACTACAATATAATATTTAAGGTCAATACCTAATGAAATTCATCAACAACTAAATAAAAAAAGTACATAATTGATACAAGTATCAATCATCATAATATTCATTGAAATTGATTCCCTCAAATTCCAAAATATGGGGAAAAGCTTCTTCATTAGTTGAACTACCACCACCATCACCACTTTGAACTTGAAACTTCATAGCATCACTTTGAACTTGAAAGCCCACAGCATCAAGATCTTTATCACCGAGCAATATGATAAATAAATACAAAGTTAAATTTAAATTCCCAAACAATACTTAACAATTAAAAGTGGAACGGAAAAGTGGAAACATGAACGCTAAACAAGTAAACATTATTAGCAGGAACTCAATCAAGCACAAACAGAAACACTAAAAAAATACTTATGATTAAAAAAAATACTTGTGGCTGAGACATGGTAGGAACCGAAACGAAGATGATGTTGTAATGTTGTGCGGAAGATGAGTAGAGCGCGTCGGTGATGGAGTACGCTGCTGATGACGGAGTACGAGGTCGGTGAGGGAGTATGATGCCGGAGACGGAACGGTGATGAAGGAAACCAAAGTGGAAAAGGGATAGGGTTCATCGCTTGCAAACGTTCTTGAAAATGGCTTAATCCAGATGCAAAATCAGAAAATAAAATTGGGGCTGAAAAAAATCATAACAAACGACGTCGTTTGGTTTAATTTTTTTTTAAAAAAAATCAGAACCATGTGAACCGCTTGAACTGCCGGTTCCCAACCGGTTCTACCGGTTCTTTAGCAGTTCATTGCAAAACTGATTTTGAAGGCTGACCGGACCGGATAGACAACCGGTTCCCGGTTCAATCAGTCGAACCGATTGTTCCGGTCCGATTTTGATAACATTGCTATTTAGATTGGTAGTATATCTATTTAATTTATTGTATTAGTAATAACATTAATATCATATCCAGACTATAAGGATCCTTGGGTTTTAGAATATATATATATATATTTTTGTTTTTTGTTTATGTTTTCATAAAATGGATTTTATTTTTATTTTTTAAAGATGAGAAAACATGTTTGGTTAATATAAATTAAATGAAAACTTGAATCCAGCAATAAAAATAAAAAAAATGTATTTGATATTCAATTTTTTTAAAATGAACAAATAATGATTAAATAATTAAATTAAACTATAATTATTAAAAAAATCATTACACAAATTTGACATGTATAAAACAATAAAGTTGATAAGAAATTTCATAACAGATAAATTATTTCAGTTTATATTAAGAATAATGTTAATCCATATTTTCCATCAATTAAATTTAAAAAGTAAATAAAAAAAATTGTTATAAACAAGAGTACACAAGCATGTTATTAAAATAAAAAAATATGGTTAATGGTAATTGATGCCTTCAAACTTTAGGGGGAGGGGGGGGAACTAGTGTAGTTCCTAAATGTTTTTTGCGTTCAATGTAACACTTAAATTAAGAAGAAAAAAAATCTAACCCTTTGACTAACGAAATCAAAAGTTGACCATCATGACGTTTACATGATAATTTACAATATTAATGTGATAGTTCACGATATTGTTATGGTAGCACACAATGGACGATTATATGACATATTAGCTTATTTGCTTTTTTTTTAGTTAAGTTCGAGGACATAATTGATTTTTTTAAAAATATTGAGAACTTATTTAACTTTTTTTTTTAAAAAAGTATTAAAATATTAAATATAAGAATACTAAAAAATTAAATTATTAAAAAAAGTTCACTTTAAGTGTAAAAAAATTCTGGACGACATTGATTTTTTTTTTTGTAAAAGTTTGAGGGTTTGAGATATCATTAAATAAAAAAATTTGTTAAAAGGATTTGAACTCGTGTAAACTAAATTAAAAATATAGATCTCATTAAAACTAGGCCTGCCTAGTTAAGCTTTTAGCTTTCTTTCCTCACTAAAAAAAATCTAGATATCATGTTTTTTTTATATTTTGGATGATGCTGTCACACTTGACGAGTACGCATGATCATTATTAACGACGAGCACTATTAAATTAATTTATAAAATGTTAAATTATAAATTACTAAATGTATAATTATAAATTAATTAAAAATATAAATGTAATTTAATTAAAATAAAATATTTATAAAACATTAGTTTTTATAATCTTATTTTAATTATAATTAGATCACATATTAATTTGAGAAATTTATAATCTCTAATTTATTTTCATAGCTTTGAAGCTCATGTTGCCGCTATTGCTATTGTCGTCATCGCCGCCGTCATCGTCACTGTCGCCGCCGCCGATATCATCTTTCACCATCGACAAATGACAAAGATTAAATCAATGGTGAAAGATGATACCAGTGGTTGTGGTGATGGCCGTGGCTTCAAAGCTATGAAAATAAATTTAGGTTTATAAATTTTCCAAATTAATATTTGATCTAATTATAATTAAAATAAGATTATAAAAACTAATATTTTATAAACTTTGTATTTTATTTAAATTATGTTTAGATTTTAATTAATTTATAATTATACGTTTAGTATTTTATAATTTAACGTTTTATAAATTAATTTAATGGTGCTCATCGTTAACTGTGTTCATATACAGTCGACGAGTTTGTAGAATTTTTCTTTTATCTTTCAAATTTCTAAAATAATTTTAATGAAAATAGTGAATATTTTTTTATGTTTTCATATTTTCATTTATTTTTGTTTACATTTTCCATAAATCATTTTTAATTTTACAACCAAACATGTTTTATTTAATGTTTTTTGTTTTTTATTTTCTAAAAAATGAAAATAACCTATATTTTATAAAACCGAATGGACCCTAAAATTCTCATTTTTAACGCAATCAAATTTAATATTTTAATTTCTAATATAACATACACCTAACTTAGATCAATCATTTAAAAGATAAAAGATCAACATACTCTAAACTGCACACAAACATGTAAAACATACGCTTACATATAAACGTTAAAACTACAAATTCATATATACTTAATTATATATTGCATGCATTAAGAATTCATACTCTATATAATAAGATGTTTAGACACTCCACATTTTTTTCACATACGAGCTACTTATTCATAAGGTATCATGTTTAAGGTTACCTGCGTTGTCAGATAACTAGGATTCTTTGTATCGTAGGATTTGTTTATATTTGAAATACATACATATATAACAATATATTACTTGAAATGTTCTCCATGTAGTTAGTATCGTGAAAATGTCTTTCTTGCGTAAATAAATATATTTATGTTTGATATACAAATGCAATTACAAAACAGATTATAAGCATTCATAAAAGTTATGTTCGAATCCCACAGGAACAGATATTTTCTTTTCTTTTCCAATTAGAGTTTGGGAATCCCAAAATCATTCAATTTTCTTTCCCAGCTTCAACTTAGCTTCAACATCCCCACTATATGGGTAAACATGGTATGCATACTGCTGGAGAACAGAGAATACAACCATCTCCAGACACACCAATATGTTTTGAAAAGCTTCCTCAAGGTGCTCCACATCCAACCAGAAATGATGCGACTTTATGATGCCCATCGCAACAAGTACATCAAGCACCACTCCCTGCATGCAGTCAATTGATGCCATTAAATATAAGATGAATGCAGAATAATATTAGTTCAACAACAAACTATTGCAAATGAGGGCGAGGAAAGATTGAGTTGGTAGTACTGCAGGATGTTACCCACAGCTTGCAACATAAAGCAATGTTAAGAATTCTACAACATTTATATCTAGTACACCATAACAGTCAAACCCTCCTCTTTAGCTTCAAATAATTGAATAATTCACAGTGCTCAAAGCAGAAAGTTCCAGTCTGAACCAGTAATCCTGCAAACTTCTTAGAAGGAAGAAACAAAACATATCCAGCCAGAGGAGGAAAGAAAATTCAGAAGAAGCTATATGGACTGTTAAGATTCCATAATATACTATTATCTGATGAGTTTCAATCTGATTTTCTATTCAGAGCAAGCATTTGATTGTATATAGCATTACCTAGATTAGGCTTAATCATAAGAGATATCTTCCCATCTCCAGAGTGAGCAATGTTTCCTTCAAGGAGACAATGATTTTATAGTTTCAAGTTATGGATGTATGTGTTAGCCAACCACCACACGAGTTAAGAGCCTATGCAATAGGCTTGGTTAGTTTTCCTATGGGCCATCACTGTTTATCCTCAAGGGTTTAGAGAAAACAAATGTCTATTCCTTCATGATTCTATTGAGTGTAAACTAATGAGTGCTCCATAAAAGCTAAAAAATGAAGAAGGTTTTTATACCTGCCAAAAGCAGAAGAAAACAATTCCCTTGATGCACATGAATTTTGCAAGTGGCTTGTGAGGTTCCAACTCTTTTGCAAAGACATGGTAAAAAGCTACCAAAGAGTATAATGCTAACGAAACAGACACATTGAGGATGATTGTGAATGTCCAGCTCAACCAAGAAGGATAAAACCGAAGAAGTTGCAGAGTTATCATCAAGACAGAACACACCGGGCGGATGATGACAAATTGCCATGTCCAATACTTGAGAAGCTTTAGTGTATTGTGGTTCAGCTTAACTGTTTGAGGCTGTAGTTTGAGCAACCGCAATGTATCAAAAGATATGATTAATAGTGTAACTACTAGCTACAAAATATTTTTAATTGAAATATATTGGCTTAAAATTCCATACCTGAAAAAGGGTCATTGGAAATGAATGATGAATCTCTCTTCCTTTGATTTCATCAGGTACCACATTTTTGCTAATTGATATATTCAAGTAACTATACATCAAAGCCATGAACTTAGCAATCACCTAGAACCAAAAACATAAAAAAGAAGCAGTGAATAACATTTAACACAAATAAATGCAACAAAGTCAAATCCAAAGATTAAGGAAAAGGGGCACTCACTAAAGCCTCATAACATTCCTTGATTGATTCCAGAAACATGAAGAACGCTTTGCTTCCTTTAACATCCAATAACCCCACGAAGGAGACAACAGCATAAATAGGAGCCATAAGGATAATGATTAGTATAGCTTTCTGCTCCTTTGGGTTTTTCCAGTAAAAAATATGCTGTGACACAAGCTGCAGTGTGAAATGCAATGAAAGCACCACACAAAACGCAGATCCCAGCAGAGTCATCTGCGGACGATTTAAATTGCTAAAATCCATGGTTTGTTTCAGCTAAGAGATGAGAAAACCCAAAGCACGAATCTGCAAAAAATGGAATAACACCGAATCTGACCAACAAACATAGGATGAGCAACAAATTCTCAAACATTAAAAAAAAAATTTAAGAGCTACCCAGTTTGCAGTAACAAAGATTTAAGGTAACGATCGCGAAAACGAACCTGATTAGTGAAATCTTTAAGGAGAGTTCAGGGGAAAAAAACGACAACAAAAGTCTAAGGACACTCTGGAACTAGAAATCAGACATCGAGGCTGAATGAATCCTCTGCAGTTTTATCCTAATCAATAAAATTTATACATCCCAAAATAACTTTTAAATAATTACTCATTTTTTATTTATATATAAAAAATAAATAACTTTTATTTATTAGAAAGGGCCTTGATTTTGCCACGTGAGCGTTGTCTCCACAAAGTGAAACAGGCGATATTTATTATATATGCAGATCCGGTGTCAGTAATTTTTAAAATGTCTAATCATGAATCTCAACCCTTTATTGTATAAAATTGAGATCTTAATTCTTATAAAAATTGGTAGGTATAATTTTTATGACAATTATGTAATTTGTAAGTTGTATAGTTTTATATCAATAGATGAAGTGATCTTTTTTGGATCAATGGAATCAAAGGTATCCAATGATAATTAACTATAAAGATATGAACAAGGTACACATAAAAGTTATGGTTCCAAATTATTCTCAGAATAAAGTTGCAGCTGCAAAGATTATGGAATGAGAAGAATTTTCCCAATGTGATTGCCACTTTCCATAAGCCGGTGAGCTTCCGCTGCTTCTCCGAGTGGGAATTGTTGGTAAATTACTGGCTTCACCTTACCTGACATGATTGCAGGCCAAACATTCTTCTCCACTTCATTCACAATTGCTGGCTTCTCTTCCACACTTCTTGTTCTCAAGGCAGTAGCTGCATCATGTTTGAGCTTCGAACCTTCAGCTGTCTTACAACATATTATACAGTAAAGGGTCTGATCTGGTCTGCTGGTGTTTAGGGCATAATACCTTGGATTGAAAGCCGTTTTGCGAACATAGCTCCCATGTTTAGTTCTGCAACAAATCCAGTTACGGCGCCAATCATGAGAAGTCTGCAATTGACGTTTAAGCTGTCAAGGTTTCGTTGAAGGTAGGCTGCTCCGACACAATCTAGAATTACATCCACGCCTGCCATTAATGATGGAAAACAAAAGTTTAGCTCTTTTCAATGTTGAACAACTCTAACAAGTTAATGATAAGTACACTTTGTTTATACCTTTGCCTCCCGATTCCTCCATTACTCGTGCTACAAAGTCCTCAGTCTTGTAATTGATGCAGATATCGGCTCCAAGATCCTTGCAAAAGGCTGATTTTGCTCATCCCTGGTAGAAAAGACTCAAACGACTCCAAAGCTTAGATTAATGGATGAATAATTGAAAACAACATTTCATATCTTAGACGACTGCTGGTGCAAATAATTAACCTGCTGTGACAAAAACTTTCGCTCCGTTGAACTTTGCAATCTGAATGGCAAATGTACCAATTCCACTAGATCCCCCATGGATCTGTATCCAATCAATTCTTGTCATTATCAGCATAGATTATCATGCATCATGACAACAAAAGGAAATTAAGTGATAATTTGTTACCAAAAGAGTTTCACCAGGACATAGTCGACTCATCATAAAAACAGTTGATCAGACTGTGCAAGCAACCTCTGGGAGAGAGGTAGCATCTGACAATGAAACTCGTGACGGAATAAGCAGAACTTGTGTTGCTGGAACAGCCACTTTTTCGGCATACCCTCCTCCACTTAGAAGAGCACAGACCTTTACCAAAATAACAGAAAATTAAAACAAAAAACCATTGGAGACAGTTGACTTTTGTTTTTCTTGCAGATCAATTCAGAATTCACCTTATCTCCTACTTTCCACCTAGAAACATTTTCTCCAACAGATTCGATGATGCCTAAGCATTCAACACCTGGATAACTATTGGCATCTTCAGGTGGAGGGTAAAAACTGTCTTTGATAGATGTCACAACGGTTCAGGGCTGCTGCCTCAATTTTGATAAGGAGATGGTCATTGTCATAATCATTTTTTTTAGGTAAAATAATTATTTATTATTTTAAAAAATGATTATGATTTTAATTTGAAAAAATGAGTGATTTCGAATTGATTTGGATTAAATTGAAAGAGAGTCGCTATCGACCTTTGGGTTAGGTAGATCGAATACTTAAAAACGTCTATTAAAAATAATTTTAAGAAAAATCGTTTTTAAGACAAAAATTGGTCTGCATTTACCAAAGATTCGTTTAAACGAGTTCGGGAGTCGGTTACATGCAGGGAAGGATTAACACCCCCATAGCGCCCAAAATTGGTATTGTGTCGCTTACACGTTGTCGTAAGTGGTGAAAATTAGAAATCGAATATGAAATTAAAATATGATCCATTTATTGAACTTTGATTAATTTACTTCGAATTAACTATTTAAAGAAAATCCTTTAACTCAATAATAAATCTTAAAATTTCAATCCTCCGTCGGGAAAGCTATTTTGACTATTTCTTATCCATAAAAAATATTTCTCTTTCGATAAAACGCTAATCGAATATAAACGGAAAATTGACATTTGCATGAAATGATAAATTAATAAAAACACATTGAATCATTCACATAAAATATTTAAATAATAAAATAAACTAAATTTATTTCAAGTCTCATTCCGTTCGAACGTCGTATCGGATTACATCACTTCGATCAAGCGGTGCTTTCCACGCCCATTCTACAAATCATTGTTCTTGAGAATATTCGGACAAACCACTAAAAATTTAACATCAAATAAGACATACACATGATATTCACAAAATATCATTTTATAAATCAAATTAAAACAAATGTGATACATTCATAAAGGTAAACATTATGAAAGCATTCTAGGTAGATAAAAAATAAATAATATAAACACATAATAGTAATAAAAATACTTAATACTATTTTCATTAAAAATGAAAAGATAATAAAATTGTGATAAATCATATCATATATACATAAAACGATTAGCATTAAAGTAAAGAAATAAATAAATGTTGAATCTCACACAAAAAAAAACATTTATATGCAACAAATCATACAACTTGATATAAAAAGTCGTTAAAATGAAAAACTAAAAAATAATCGTACACCATGGATAAATATATATCTTAATTCAGAGGGCATAAAGGATCAAAATGATTTGAAATATAAATTGCCAATAAAAAATCTAAAATTAACCACTACACAGATCAACAACAAATGGGACACTAAAATGTACTAAACTAAAAGTTAATAGTTGCAATAAATATTTATCCAAAAATAAATAACAAGCACATAGTGACCAAAACATAAATATAACACATTTCAGATTCGAAATAAAATGCAAGAACTTTCATTTAAAGAGTAAAATAGAAATTTACAAAGGATAGAGGGACCCAAATAGCTAATATCCCATAACCAAAAAACACAGAGAAGGTTTCTGTTGAAATAGTGTCGTTTCGTTAGGGATATAAAATCTTAAAATCGGGCTTATTTTCTTCACTCTTTCTTATTTCTCATTTGCTTCAAAAATCAGAGGGAGAGAGAGTTTTAAACTCTCTCAACTCCCTCATCGGGGAGGGAAAAAGCCTCTATCATCGTTGGCACCTCACGTCGGCGCACGACAGCCCACGGTGGCTGAAAGAGGCCAAAGGGCTCCAAATCACTTCCCTCACAACCCTCTACTTGAAACCAACACTTGTTTAACTTAAAAATCTCCCTAGACCCGTAGATCTAGGGTTTACCTCTCAAGAAACAACGGCTCCGACGACCTCTTAACTTCCCACTTAGAACCCAAGTACTTCTTTCCTTTTCATTTCTTTTTCTTCTCCTTTTTTCTTTTTGGTGTTTTGCTTGAATGGTCAATTTTTCATATTTTTTATTTGATTTACTCTCAGTTTTTTTTTCTCACCGAATGCCTCCTTTTAAAATGGTGGTTGCATGTTAATTTTTTTTTTGTTTGGTGAGATGATGATGGGTTTAGGTGAAATCATCATGGATTTTCGGGGTAATGATTGTTTTTTATTTTCTCTTTTGACTTTGGGATATTGATGATATTGGGTTGTTGTTTGACAGACTGGAAGGATATTCGGTGGCTTGATTACTCAACGGCGTCGGCCTGCTTCGACTGATGGTATTCATTAGGGTGAAACCCTAATTCAGGGCGATATAGACCGTTAGTTGGGTCCAGATCCAAAGGCTTATTGGAGGTGGCGATGGCAACTGATGCTAGGATAAAACCCTAATCGGGTTTGGGTTATCACTGGGCCGGTTCGGGTCTTGGGTAGTATTTTGGGCCTCGAGTTGAGCCTAGATCAGGTTGAGTGCTGGTTACATCCAAGTTGGGCTTCAGTCATGGTGAAGGGTTTAGGGGATTGGGCCTTGTATCTGGGTTGTTGAGTGATTGTAATTGGGCTTTGTGTGAGGCCTACAAACATGTAGTAGTAGTAATAATAATAATAATAATAATAATAATAATAATAATAATAATTAATAATTAATATTTTTGGTTCGGACAAAAACGGGTGTCTATAATCATCTTTGAATTCAGGTTTTTCCACTTCTTGTAGCTCCAATACTCTCGGATCACCTGGATTCATTATCACTACAGCTTTTATAGTTGAGTTTCGAGTCTTTCAACAGTTACCTCTTTCCCGTGTGTTGCAACTTATTGGTTGTGGATATTGGAAATATGAATTTTATATGTTTTTTTTATTAATGATTATATGAGATGATTCTCCTACCATGTGATTCCAAAAAAAATAGATGCTTGAACATTATAGCTCAGCATTATATTTTATTTGTACAACTTCACTTGGGTCTGATCTCATATTTCATTAACTTGCTTGATTTTGTTATATATGCCTTAGGCCTTTCAAACAAAATATCAAATTCCATTGGCAAGTACTTGTTATCTTTTCATCCAATACTGGCATTAGCAAGTATCAGAGATCTTTGACAACATATCAGTTCTGCACAATTTTCACTTGATACTAAGATTAAATTAGGTCACAAGGGACATCACAAAGTAAATTGTTGATACGCTATGATATGTTGTTTATTTAGTTATTAATTTGCCTTTAAATTGATCCTTAGTTGTTGTTTTTGTGGTTGATTTATTCGTTTTGATTCATTTTATGTCAAAGACACTAGATTATGGAAATTGTACTAAAAGGACATAATTCAACAGTTTTTTTTATTTTCCGAATCAAGGTTGGATTAGTGGGCATGTCGCATCTAACGTGGCATTGAGTCAACATCATCCAGAAGGTACAATCAATGCTTCTAGAAAGATGAATGAGTCTTCTGCGTTTTTGAAATTCGAATTCAATCTTATCTCATGCTTTTAGGATTTTAGTTTGGATATTTTCAAGAACTTTCTTTAGGAATTTTCTCTTATTTTTAGGAATTATCTTTTCATTATTTCTAGGGATTTTGAAGGCTATAAATACTCTCTTAGCATAAGCCTGAAAACACATTCAGAGTTCATTCTTCTTCTTTGCTTTAAGTTTTATAAAAGTTTTATTTTCTTTTTCAAAGTTTTATTTGTTTTTATTTTTATGTTTAAAGATGCTAAGTATGATTGTCATACTTAGCTAATTTCTCAATAAGTCAAGGGCTAAAGCGGTGACTCAATTCCTATTGTGAGGATTGAAAAGCACTTAAAATACCTTCGGGTTATTTTCTCAATTTTCTAGAGAAATAGGATAGGTAATCGACCTATCATTTAAAATCAAAACACTTTTAAATCAAAAAGAGCTCGTTGGTTTAGATGTTCTGGTTTAAAGTTGGGAGGAAGACTCGGTTGGTAGCAAGTTTGACTTCCTGTGAAAACACTTAGTGCGGTATGGTAAGGGAAATTGAGATCGATCACGATTCTCATTGAGATAAAATAATCCGAGTTGAGTTTTTCCAAAGCTTTTAAAACTGAGTCGGTGTTGACGACGATAGTCGTAATTAATCCACATAAGGACTGTAATTCAAAGATAACTTTTGGATTTTATTTTTATAAGAGTGAGAAACAAGTTACATGGGTTGAGCCTTATAGACTGTAACCAAAAGATATTTGAAGTGAAAATATATTCCAAGAATCAATTTGAATTGAGCCAAAAGCTGAAACCAGATGTTTTTTTCACCATAAGTTTTCTTTATCTCTATTTATTCATTTATTTATTTATCATATCTTTATCTCAAATTATTATTTTTTTTAACAATTTAAACCCCTTTTTATCTCATCCCTATCTTTTCTCACTTTTATCTAAATCCTTATCTTTTCTCATCCTTATCCAAATCTAAATCAAAAAGTCCACAACCACAAAAGTAATATGACACCTAATTCTCTTTACTACTCTTTCTTTTATTTATTTATTTTTAGTAGAAGGAATTATTTGACAGTAATACGACACTTGTCATATTGGAGTCGTTACCGAGGAATTCGGCTAAAGTAACTGATAAAGTTGCTTCTTTTTTTATTTGTGAACAGAAGTAATCCAGGTGATTTGGTAGAATTTGATCCATAAATCGAATCTCGAGCCAGAAGAATTCACACAAAAATGCTTTGAGAAAAAAAAGAAGAAAACGATAACAGAAACAACTGGAGTAATCATATCTAGAATTAAATCCAGAATGTTCATCTTTCTTTAATACAAATGAAGAACCGATAACCGAATATACACTAGGAAAAGATAACATGCCATAACTAATGGCAGATAAAACGATTTGCCAGTTAGCTGCGACACATTCCGTACAACAACGTTTGTACATCACTTTCCTCAAGGCAAAACTCTGTTTACTCTGAAAACGGACCTTATTCATTTTCTTCCTATATTCTATGGGTTTCCCAGTAAGAGTCCACATAGAGTTTCATATGGTCTGTTCAAGCATGAAACCTCATGGAGTGTATGAAGATCAAATAAAACTATGGGATTTCCCCTTTTCTTTATATGCTTTAGCTAAATAATGGCTATTTTATTTACCTCTCAATTCTATAAACACTTGGGCTAATTTAACTCAGATTTTTCTTGATAGGTTTTTCCCAGCAGCAAAACCAAGTGAATTAAGGAGAATCAATTTGGGAATAAGACAAAAAGATGGAGAATCACTTTAATATTACTGGGAGCGATTTAAGAAGCTTTGTGCAAGCTGTTCGTAGCAAGTATTATTCGAGCAAACACTACTATATTATTTCTATTAAGGGTTTCTTCCAATTGAGATGAAAACTATATATGCTTCTAGTGGATGAGCTCTTGTGAACAAAACATCAGTTGCATCAAGGGATTTTATTTCGATAATGGCTGCCAACTCTCAACAGTTTGGCAATTCAAGTGAACCCAACCGATGGGTTCACGAGATAAGTATTATTTCCTTAGAAAACAAAATTGATAAGTTAACTAATGTATTTAATTCTTTGGTTACAGGGAAAATTGTATTAAGAAGAGTATGCGAAGTATGCACAATGCCAGATTATCAGATAGACTGATGTCCAACGCTACAGGAGGAAGTTGGCGCAGAAGCAAATGTTGTAGGGAACTTTCCATGACCTCCCTAGAGACCCTATAACCCATACTCTAATACTTATAATTCAGGATGGAGAGACCATCTAAATCTCAGCTATGGACAAAACCCAAGGCAGAATCAAGCCTATTAGCAAAGGCATCCACAAATGTTTCAACTGCAAAAATCCTCTCTGGAATCTATTGTTGAAGGTTTTGCCTTGTCCCAGGAATAATTTCAAAATCAGAATGAGGCCCATTTTCAAGAATTGGACAAGCATATTAGCTAATTGTCTCAAATAGTGGGAAAGTTAAAGTCGTAAGAGAAGTTATATTCTCAAACGGAGTCAAATTCGAGAGAGAATGTAAACACTATAACTCTCTGAAGTGGTACGATAGTCGAACAACAAATCCCATAAGTAGTAGGCACAAGCCCACAAAGGAATAAAGAAGATCCGAAATCCCAAATAGAAGAAGAAAGAAGTTTCAAAACCCGATCTGACACTATCTCCCTATGAAACTCCACCGTTTTTTCCTTCTAGATTGGTAAATAGAGACAAACAAGCTGAAGAGAATAAAATCTTGAAAGTAATTTGAAAGGTTGAAATTAACATACCTCTTCTTGACGTAATCCTAAAAATACCAAGGTATGTTAGATTTCTTAAATATCTATGTACCATAAAAAAGGCTTACCATAACAAAAAATATGAATTTGGGAGAGCATGTTTTAGTTGTCTTCCAACAAAAACTTCCACCAAATTTAAAAGATCAAGGTATGTTTGTTATACCTTGCAAAATTGGTAAAGTTGGAATTAAACATGAAATGTGATATTTAGGAGCTTCTATAAATATTATGCCTTTATCTGTGTACAACTTACTTTCTAAAGATCCTTTGAACGATACAAGAGTGACAATAAAACTGGTGGATCGGTCAATAATATATCCCGAATGACTCTTGGAAGATGTCTTAGTTAAGGTAAATGAGCTTATATTTTCAGCATATTTCGATGTCATTGACATGGCAAATGATAGAACAAATACTTGTTTTGAGATACTTCAGGGTTGTCCATTCCTTAGCATAGCAAATACGAAAATCGATGTAAGAAATGAAATTCTTATAATGGAGTTTGATGGTGAGATCGTAAAATTTGATGTATACAAAGCAATGCATTATCTTGATAATGTTGCTAGTATAAACTTTGTTGATGTCATTGAAACTTCTATTGAAAATTTATAGAATCTAAGTTTGTTCATGATTTGTGCAGGGAATTGGAAGAACTTAACTATGAAACTAGAGAGCTTGAAGAATTTTTTCGATTAATTCTAAATCATGTTTTATTCCTTCAAATCATAAGTTGTTACCTTCTGTTATGTGGACACCTCAAATTGATTTGAAAAAATTACCTGAGCTCTTGAAGTATGCATTTTTGGGAGAAAACGAAACTTTATCGGTAATTATCTCAAGTAAGTTATCCAAAGAAGAAGACGATGAATTGGTAATAGTGTTAAGAGCGCATAAAAAGGCAATCGACTAGACTATTGCCGATATTAAGGGACTTACCCCCTCAACTTGCATGCACAAAATCAAGATTGAAGAATGAGCAAAACTGTCAAGGGAAGGACAACGCCGATTAAATCTACCTATAATGGAAATGGTGAAAAATAAGATCTAGAAACTTCTTAATGAAGATGTAATTTACCCAATCTCAAACAATAATTGGGTAAGTCTAGTCCATATGGTCCCAAAGAAAACCAAAGTTATGATAATTGAAAATTCGAAAAGTGAGTTAGTTCTGACAAAAGTTCAGAACAGATGAAGAGTATGCATCGATTATAGGAAGTTTAATTTATTAACTCGAAAAGACCATTTTTCTCTTCCATTTATAAACCAAATGATAGAAATGTTAGCTAGTAAATCTCATTATTTTTGTCTTAATGGCTTTTCAGGATTTTTCCAGTTTCTAGTGGCACCAGAAGATCAGGAAAAGACAACATTCACATGTCTTTTCGACACATTTACTTACCAACATATGCCTTTCAAACTTTGCGATGCATCTGCCACATTCTAGAGGTGTACGATTAGTATTTTCTCTGACTATATCGAGAAATGTATTGAAGTCTTCATGGATGACTTCACTATTTACGGTAATTTGTTTAATGAATGTCTATTAAATTTAACAAATGTGCTTAGACAGTGCCTATAATTTAACCTTGTTTTAAATTACGAAAAATGTCATTTTATGGTTGATAAGGGGTTAATTATATACCATATTGGTTCTTCAAAAGGGATTGCAGTTGATAAAAAAATGGATATTATACGCTCACTTCATTTCCCCATATCTGTGAGGGAAGTTCGTTCTTTTCGAAGATAGCACAACCTTTGTGTAATCTACTTCAAAAGGATTAAGAGTTTGATTTTAATTCAGAATGCAATGAGTCGTTTGATTCATTAAAGGAGAAGCTTATATTAGCCCCAATTGTTCAACCACCAGATTGGTGTGATGCATCGGGTACAAGCATTGAAGCCGTTCTCAGTCAGAAAATTGACAAAGAGCCACATGACATAGCCTATGCATCTTAAACCTTGGATTCGGCTCAGAAAAATTATTCCACAATGAAAAATGAATTGTTTGCTATAATTTTTGCTTTAGAAAAATTTAGATATTATTTGTTTGGAACTAAAATTATTGTTTTATCTGATCATACATCTTTAAGATATTTGATGAGCAAAATTGAGGCTTATCCAATGGATCTTGCTTCTACTGGAATTCAACTTGGAAATCAAAGATAAAAATGGATGCGAAAATCTGGTAGCAGATCACTTAAGTCGAATTTCCCTTTCCAGAACTGATCCACCGCTTAAAGAAGAATTTTGTGAAGAAAATCTAACAGTGGCACAAAGCATAACTCCATGGTTTGCGAATATGGTCAATTATTTAGCCATATGTAAGTTACCATTAGATTTACCAAGAGCTGAAATCAATCGAATAAAGTGAGAGTCCCGATACTATATTTGAGATGATTCTTACTTATGGAAACATTGCTTGAATCAGGTAATTCGGCGATGTATCGCCGAAGATTAGGTAAATTTAATTTTACAATTTTTTCACTCTTACTATTATGGTAGTCATTTTGGGCCAAAAATTACATCCCATAAAATTCTTGAATGTGATTTCTTTTGGCCTAACATCTTTTGGGACTATTCTTTATTTTGTAAAACTTGTGAAAAATGTCAGTGTACAAGTAATTTAAGCCGTAGAAACAAAATACCTCTTAATTCGATACAAATTTGTGAGGTTACATGAGCCCTTTTATTTCTTCATTTAGAAATACCTATATAATTTTGGTTATAGATTATGTATCTAAATGGGTGGAAGCTAAGGTTACCCGGAATAATGATACTAAAATTACAGTTAACTTCTTGAAAATTCTATTTTTCTAGGTTAGGCACACCACATGCTAGAATTAGCAATAAAGAAATCCATTTCATTAACCGAGAAATTGAATCACCGATGAAGAAATTTGGAGTAACTTAAAGAAATGCTATCGCTTACCATCCATAAAAAATGGCCAGACAGAAGTGTCAAATTGAGAAATTATAACAATTCTTGAGAAAATTGTTAAACCGGACCATAAGGATTGGAGTCTAAAATTAACTGATGCATTTTGAACTTACTGAACCGCTTATAAATGTCTCATTGGTAGTCTCTATACCAGCTTGTTTTCGATAAACCGTGTCATTTTTCGGTTAAGTTGGAGCACCGATCATATTAGGTGGTTAAACAATATAATATGAACATGAATGAGGTTGGTGAAGCTCAAAAGTTATAAATTCAAGAACTTAAAGAAATCCAAAGAAATGTCTATGACAGTGCTCGAATATTTAAAGAAAAAACAAAAGAATTGGACGATAGTAGAATTTCTTCTAAAACTTTTTATGTGGGTAAAAATGTTTTATTATTTAACTCCAAATTTAAATTCTTTGCAGGAAAACTCATATCAAAATGACTTTGACCGTTTATAGTAACTCAATTATTTCCTCGCGATGCTATTGAAATTGAAGATAACTCAGGAGCTCAATTTAAAGTTAATGGTCAAAGATTGAAGTCATATTATGAAAATGCTCTGGTTGGTCTAATCGAAGAAATCGAATTAAAGGAACCCAAAAGCTAAAAAAAAATGTCATCGAGCTATCGATATTAAACAAAAGTGCTTTATGGGTGACAACCCATTTCGTTTTATTTTATTTTTAGCAAACTTCATCTCACTTAAGTTTATTTCATTCTATTTTATTTATATTTTATTTTATCATATGCTTACTTTATTTTATTTTTCTCCGAGTAGATTCCAATTTCAATCAAATATACAGCCATAGGAGCAGTGTCTCATATTTGGAGATAAGAGGTGGTGCATGTTAGCATAACCCACCCCCATGTGGTGCACGATCACAACTCCCAAAGCCAATTTTGTTTAATTCTGCCGCCAACTTAAATTTTGGGAGACTTAAAATTTTGTTTCAAAAGTCTCAACGGATCACACCTTATACCCTTTTTCACCTTAAACCAATCTTTTTCCTTTTAAACTTCTCATGGGTCCCACTATCACTTTACCTATCATTATCCAATACTTTTCAATTATTTAAAAACCCTTATTTTCTTTTACTTTGACTGACTACACTTTTAATCTAACTCAACTTCTTTTCTTTTCTTATATTTTAACTCCCTATGGACCTCACATTCTTTTTTCAAATAATTAAATATTTAAACTTAAATCCTTATCTACAATCCTAGCCGACCAATACCCAACATTATCCCAACTTCTCTTTTCATTTTATTTTAATTTTTATACTCTATTTTATCCTTATCATTAACCACCCCAAATAATTTTACTCCAAGTCAAATTCTTCCTATTTTATCTTTATAATACCCACGTGACCTATACCCCAAAATAAAATAAAAAAACTTTTTATTTCTTCTTTACCCAGCTGCATAACACCACCCTTTCTTTGCCATTTCTTCTAATTTTCCTTAGCCAGCTGATTCACTCTAACCCATTACCCATACCGCCAGACGCCGGGTATCGTCGCTCGTCTGTCGCCTTATTCTCTTTGCACTGCCTTTTTTTCCTATTTCCTCACAATGGTGGGCACGCGCAACCAAATGAACCAAAGAGAACCACCGTCAATTACCCTCGGGGGTCATCGTCACCACGTCACCCAGGCTTTCATATATGTTCTGAGTGACTCTGACTCATTACCCACGCCACCTCCTGCTCGTCGTGGTGGGCAACGACCGTAAGATACACCACTGAGATCTCCGTCACAAATGCACGAGCCTGCTGTCATTCATTCATCCGCCAATCACTCTGCCTCTTACAATCATCACACTGTCATTCCAAGAAACCCTCAGTAAACTCGACCATCATCCACGGTCACCCCGACGTTCTACTCTATGCCATCGGGTTCTATTTCTCAATCCATGCCGGATGTCGCACGATCATCGTTTGTTGTCCCTGAGCAGCCTGAGGTAAACTTTTCCCCTATGAACTTGAGTATTTACTGATGTGAAACCCTTCTTTTAGTTATACAAAGGAAATTGAACAAGGATTTCCCATTCTACCGGATACTGCAGACTCTTCTTCCTCTCATCAGCATGTTGCGCCACCACCATCTCCTTCTTTTGCTGCAAGCTTTGTAGTTGATTATGATGAGCATTCTACTTACAGGGATGATGCTGATCATGACGATTCTTCAGAAAGACACCGTAGGGGCCGAACCTATTCGATTCTAATTGAACCTATTCGATTCTAATTGAACAAGTTCTTCAGGGATATCTACAATTTGATGACGATGAGTCCTAGAGGTTTGACAGCATCCGACATCATCGGTTTAGGTTTGCAAATATATTCCCTCCCGCACTCTTGATACTTTACATTTGCGAGAATTTGTCTCAAATTATTTTGCTTCTATTGGTTAAAAATTGTATCATGAGATTCGGTGTAGCACATACTATGAATTAGTTTTTGAATTTTATGCTACGTTTACCTTTTTGAGGCACCGAGTGGTTTTTATTGACTCTCATGATGTTACTTCCTTTCGATTGCTTAGCCAGTATTTTAGAATGTCTGTGAATGATTTCATTTTTTCTATGGGCTTCATGAAACTATCTGATTGCTTTACTTGATATTCCTCAGGATTTTGATACCGACATAGCTTATGTAGGACTCACATATTCGCCGGGATTCCATTATAATGCACGCAATACTAAAACATGGCACATTCATGATTCTACTCTCCATTACATCCACCGGTATTTAGCATATAACTATTTCGGAAGTAATAATACTAAGTCTGCCCTAAGTAAGGTTGAATTTTTCTTTTTATGGTGTATGCAAATTGGTACTAAGGTAAATTTGGGTTTTTGGTTCGCCTGTGCCTTTGAGCATGTTGTGTGATCTTATCACCCTCTTATTCTCGGGCCTTATATTACTCACCTTGTATCTCGTTTGTTTTCATTGCCATTTGACACTACCCAATTTACTTATGCTTTTATAATGGATGCTAGGTGTTTGGACACCAAGGGACTCTTTACCGGCACCTCCGACGCTCCGCACATAGTTCCTTCCGGCACTATCACGCATCGTAATCAGTGAGTTTTTATTCGGAGGACTACTCCGCATCCATCACCAGTTGAACATCTGCACAATGATATCCATGAGGTCCATGGACGCCTCGATTCCATTGAAGTTAACTTAGACGAGATCCTATCCTATCTTTGACCGGGTTCATCTCGTCGTGGTCGCGACCTTGGCCACCATTAAACTAGAGGAGTAATTCTATTCTCTCTCTTGTTCTTTTTTAATCATATTGGGACAATATGGTCTAAGTGAGGGGGTAGAATTTGCTATCAAAATTTTTGCTTGGTTGTTTGATTGGTTGGAATTATGTTGTTCTGATATTGATGTGTTGGAATCTTTACTTTCTTATCTTGAAATTCACTTTATACTCTTGCTTTCTTTTGGATTGTGATCATGCTTTGATCGAACTTAATTTGCATGATGGTTATTGGCATAGCTGGTGATTTTCTGCTAAGTATTGATATTTCATGCATTTGTTGATGGAGATGAACTTGACTCGTTACATATAAACCTTTCATGTGAGATTTGAGCCTAACGATCATATATTTTCTTTCTTGTTCATTGTTTGACTGAGTGTGTCAGACTAATTATGATATTCTAGAACTAGTAGTCATAATGCATATCGAGACTACATGTTGGGCATAATGTTTTAATGTGATAGAGACACTTAGGATTAAACCCACTTTTTCCCAAAAGTCTACCCATTTATATATCTACTAGTGAACAACTTTTTGAGTCTTTATCCTTTTTCTTTGTTTTTACCGCATACTTAAACTCAAGCCTTTATTTTTATCCCTCTTTTTTACCCATATCAAGACAAGTAGTTTAGTTTTTTTTTCATTTATGTATGTTTCTTATTTAATTGTTTTATTATTTTTGTTATTTCTTTTTTATAAAAAAAATGGTTCAAACAATTACGACAGTACAATGTAGAAAACAGTAAAAGAAAAAACCAGAAAAAACACAAAAAGAAAAAACACAAAAAGAAAAAGAAAAAAAGAGGTAATTTATGTTTATGTTTATTAGTTTTTTTTTTCATTTATTTTATGAAGTTATGAACTATTTGTAAATCTCTTGTCTTGGTACTTAAACTGATTATCATGACCTTTTCCATACCCTAACCTAAGCCCCATTACACCTTGATTTAAAGACCCCTTGATTATTGCATTATGTTCACTTTTAGTAGTGGAGACTTGATTGGATTCCAAGCCTATGATAATATCTTGGTTAGTTCCGGTTTGAGCGATTCCATTTTACCCTAAACACTTTGAGCGGATATGTATGCAACTTTGTGAGGTATTGAGTCATGTTTCATTAAAGTTGACAAATAATTGAGATATCTTGCTTGTTTAAAATTTTTCTTAGTTGTGTCTTTGCTTGATTGTACCTTGAATTCCACAATTATCATAAACTTAGTTCGATTAGAAGTATGAATAAAGTGAGATTGAAGATGTCAACTTATGATTTTGATGTGTTAATTGAGGAACGTTTGAGGACAAACATTGAATAACTGAGGGGTAATTTGATAGGTGGTTTATTTGGTTATTATTTTGCCTTTAAATTACTCCTTAGTTGTTGGTTTTTGTGGTTGATTTGTTCGTTTTGATTCATTTTCTGTATAGGACACTAAATTTTAGAAATTACACTAAAAAGACATAATTATGCAGTATTTTTGAATCAAGGTTGGATTAGTGGGCATGACGCATCTGACGTGGTGTTGAGTCAGCACCTTCTAGAAGGTCCAGTCAGAGCTTCTAGAAGGTCGAATGGGTCTTATGCGTTTTTGAAATTCGTATTCAAGATTATCTCATATTCTTAGGATTTTAGTTTGGATATTTTCAAGAATTATCTTTTCATTATTTATAGGGATTTTGAAGGCTATAAATATACTCTCAGGGTAATCCTGAAAACACATTCATAATTCATTCTTCTTCTTTGCTTTGAGTTTTATAAAAGTTTCCTTTTATTTTTCAAAGTTTTCTTTGTTTGTTGTTTTTATTTTTATTTTTAAAAATGCTAGGTATGATTATCATACTTAGCAAATTTCTCAATAAGCCAAGGGCTAAAGCGATGACTCAATTTCTATTGTGAGGATTGAAAAACACTTAAAATACCTTCGAGTTATTTTCTCAATTTTCTAGAGAAATAAGATAGGTGTTAATCTATCCTTTAAAATCAAAACGTTTTTAAATCAAAAAGAGTTTGTTGGTTTGGATGTTGTTCTGGTTTAAAGTTGGGAGGAAGAATCGACTGGTAGCAATTTCGACTTCATGTGAACACGCTTAGCAACGGTCTGCTAAAGGAAATTGAGATCGGGCTCGATTCTCATTGAGATGACATAGTCCAAGTCGGGTTTTTTCCAAAGCTTTTAAAACTGAGTTAGTGCTAACGACGATAGTCGTAGTTAGTCCACATAAGGACTAGAATTCAAAGATAGCTTTTGGATTTTCGGTTTATAAGAGTGAGAAACAAATTACAAGGGTTGGGCCCTGTAGACTATAACCGACAGATATCCGAAGTAAAAATCTATTCAATGATCAATTTGAATTGAGGCAAAAGTTGAAGCATGAGGTTATTTTCACCATAAGTTTTCTTTATATCAATTTATTTTTCAATTTATTTAGTTATTTATTTATCTTATATTTATCTCAAATTATTATTATTTTAAACAATTTGAAACTCCCGTTTGTTCTCTCATCCCTATCTTTTCTCACATTTATCCAAATCCCTAAATCAAAAGGTCCACAACCACATAAATTTCAAAGTCAATGTGAACCAACCCTACTTCTCTTTACTACTCTTTCTTTTATTTATTTATTTTTTAGAAGAAAGAATTATTTGACAGTAATACGACACCTGTCATGCTGTCACGAGTGGCTATATTGTAGTGTCAAATGGACAGCATTGTTATAATAGAAGATAAAAAACCATTAGACGCATCATGGAATAAGCAATATCTTCCCAATATGCTCATTGCTTTCCATCAGCTTGTGACCCTCCCCTGCCTGGGATAAGGGAAAAGATTTGTTGATGATAGGCTTCAATTTGCCTGCCACAACTTCTGGCCAAACATTCTTCTCCACTTAATTAACAACCATTGCTTTGTTGTCTGGGTTTCTTGCTCGCATACCGGCCCCTAAATACAAAAAATATCAAATTACAATTACATACTGATTTATGATTTGCCACTAACCCACTACAAAAGTATGTTTTAAACGTTTTGACAGCAGATGCAAGATATGTGAACGTTCCAGTATAAGTAAACCCAAAGCTTGTTGAAAGGTGGGTGCATAGGCTTGACAGTGTTTCTAAACAATGTGGTGCTATATTCTATGTTCTTTATGTTCTGTACTACCTTGCACGGTGAGGCGCCTTGAAAGTAAGATCTTGTTTAGGCAACGGCTCCACTCTGCAAACCGATAATACAAAGCCTTCCATCAAAATTTAAGCTGTCCAGGTTTCGCCGAAGGTAGGCTGCCCCAATGCAATCCAGAATTACATCAACTCCTGCCATTAACCATTAAAGAATTTAGATAGGTTGGTGGATTGCTGAAAAAAAGTGAGTACGCAATACAAGAACAAAATACCCCTAGAATGTGAACCAAAGATGCACCTATTAAAGCTATACAACATACCCTTCCCTCCGGTTTCTTCCTTAACACGTGCAACAATGTCCTCTGTCTTGTAATTGATGCAACATCCGCTCCAAGTTTCTTGCAGAAAGCTAACTTTTCTTCATTCCCTGGATATCAACGCTACCACATCTAATATAAGAACAAATGAAAATACAAATTCTACAATACAATAATTGTTGCAGGTAGACTTGATGTAACAAACACTTGCGCCAATACTATGGTATGCGAATTATTGTCTGCAAATTAGAACAATTAAGATATCTAATGGTGATAATCTAATTTGACGCGACAAATAGCTATAGGCTCTTCAACTAAAGGGTGTGTTGAGGTTTATGGTTTGGCTTAAATCATCTGAAGCATGTATATATATATATATATACAACATGAAAACTACTGCGACTTATTACAGCTTTTGTCATTGTGGTCCATGGCTTTATTTCCTATTAATGCTTCCATCTGATTCTATGTACTTGGAACAGCAGAGTCTTCTGCAACTATCTTCCATCAATTAGTACATACCAATGAATTATTGGGATCTGCTTACATAACCTTGGAATTATTTCTTAAATGTTCTTGTATTTGGAATGAATAGAAACGCCAGATTGAATAAGTAGTAGAACTTATGAAGGCAGAAAAGAAGAGAACTAACAACAAAAGGAAGTTTAAGGTGTAAGAGAATTAATTTTTTTTATAATAACTAATACTCTGTAGGTTCCTATACTTGGTAATGTGAAAAAATCTGTTGGAAAAGAAGCATATAATTCCTTTTAAAGAAAAAAAAAAAGAAAAATGGATTGTTACTAGCAGGAAAAAAAAGACCTGCTGTAACAAACACCGTTGCCTTTGGCCTTGGCTATCTGAATTGCGAAAATGCCAATTCCACTTAAACCACCATGAACCTGAAATTTTAATAGCAGTCATATTAGTTTCAAGGAATGGATCACATATTACAAGTGATGCCCTTTGCGGACGAATATCAGGACAAATAACTCCTATAGTAACTTGAAAGATAACTGATTAAACAATGAAGAGGCCAAACATATGCTATCTTCACTAAGATAGACACACAATTCCAATAATAACATGGACATGTAAAACAAATTAAAGTACTTGAACATAAATCTGGCACTTACATCTAGGATGGAACTCATATATGTGAGCCTCTGATAAAAAGATCAGCCAACAAACTGTGTAGATATTAGAGGAGAAAATTGGCACAAACGGCTCATCTACAACGTCCAAAGATAATCAAGAAATTACACAGTAAAATCTAAACCATTTAGTCATTTTTGTTAAATTGAATTATACTCTAGCAATCCAAAGATTATGAAAAATCAAACTAGGTCAAATTGGATGATACATAGAAAACATAGTGGATATAGAGGTTACTAAGAACGTCTCCCCAACAGATAATCGACTCATCATAAAAACAGTGGGCCAAACGGTACAAGCCACTTCAGGTAAACCAGCAGCGTCTTTAAGGTTTTGGGACTGGAAGAACTTGACCAGCTGGAACTGCCACTTTCTCAGCATATCCACCTCCACTAAGAAGAGCACACACCTACAGATAACAAACAAGGCACAAGCTACTCATTCAAGTTGCATCCCCCATGATCCAAAACCCTCTAAAAATCTTACCTTTAGACCCGAGATCATCAAAAACAAAGAATCGTTCATAAAAAGTTTACACCTTTTCGATCAAATCCATATGAAGTATACTTCCGAGAAGTTGAATTGTCAATTACTGATCACTAACTCTCCAACGAGAAACATTCTTGCCAACGACATCGACGGTACCAGAACATTCAAGACCAGGGTAAGGACTGATCACTAACCCTTTGGAGGGTGGACACCTTTCCTTTGTAGAGTATCGGCCCGATTAAGAGCGGTAGCTTCTACCTTAATGAGAACCTCGTCATTTTTGAGCTCTGGGTCTTCCACTTGTTGCAATTGCAACCCCTCCGGGCCTCCTGCAGTTGTTATAACTATTGCCTTCATTTCTTTATGTATTTTTGGCTCTATAGTCTGCAGTCTTATTGATAAAGAAGAATTTGGGTTATGCCCCTTCGATTGGGATATAGATAGACCTTCATCAATCTTCACATTCGACCTTTTTGAAAAACCTCAAAAAAGTGCCAAAATTTGCCACGGCATTGTTCGTTTGTTGACCCTCCAACTAAAAAAAAAAGGCAGTACAATCTTATAATTTTTTTTCCTTTGTCTTTATTATCAAACTTTTATTTTAATGAAAGAGCTTAAAATATTGAAGTAAACTGAGCAGACCATATCATGTTTTTATATTCATGTTCTTTGATTATCTTGAATCATTCAGTCATGCATATGCTGGGCTGGATTGTTTGAACTGTATGATGTAAATATTCAAAGCACATTAAAAGCTAAAAGAACGGTTATATTTCTACGCTTTACTTTATGGCCTATGTCTAATCACTAATTAATCCAGGCTCTTATATTAAATGTGATCCAGTTCATTTTTCGGTTTTCCATGCATGTCTTCTAAGGGAGATGTCTCTCTTGTTACTTGTTAGGCAATCTGCTCAAAGCTATAGAAGTCTGAGTGAAAATCTGTAGATATGCATGCCCCCAACATGCAAACACGTTGTTTTTTGTTACTAGGAACTGCCATCATTAGACTTGATAAATTGTCTCTACATCCCATATACCTGCTTCAAGTCATGCCTGCAAAGGATTGTTTAAGAGTAATCAAAGGCTTCAAAGAAGAAATAAGCATTCGCATCTGTTCACCGCCTAATTTCATGGACACTTTTACAGTCACTGGCTGCAGAAGCTGTTGAAAATTTGCTACCTCACTACCCCAATGGGGACGTTTCGACCCGCTGTGTTGATGGCCTGGTCAAATCCAGCATGGTACAGGTATAGATGGTCACTTCATAGATAACCCAGATGATGACTGCACGTACGACTGTTCAAACATGCATGAAACTGTCGTAGAACTACACAAAGCGTTTCCTTTGGTGTATCTTATATCAATAAATGAGCAAACCAAATCAATGTATGACATTTGCTTGCTTTGTATTGTAGCCTTGGAAACAATAGTGTTGTCATATCTTGCTTGAATTCGATAAAAGAAATCAAACACTCTTCAAAGCCCATGGCTTTGTTGATCTTTGATATTTTCAAAATTACATTAAAAATTTTCGTTCATTCCATCTCTGTGTATCTGAAGCACTACGATGTGTAGCCAAAACGTACAGGGTAAAACCACGAATCCAAGCATTAAATAGCACAATAAATTGCCCAATATGACATAATATTTTTGCTTTGCTAACTCATCAATGAGATGAATCAACATGGCGAGGCTAGTCGAAATGAAATTAGAGAATTTGGGTTAAAATGAATTATCTATTTCTGGGAGGAGTTGAACCTAAGTTTGTCCATTGATCTTAATTTGTGTTTTTTAACTTGAAAATCGCCTTTTTCCAATGTTATTAAAACCGGACCGGACCGGCCGGTTCGACCGGTTGAACCGTGAACCGGTGGCTTGTCCGGTCCGGTTAACTCCCAAAACCGGATTAGCACAGAACCGGAAGAAGCGGCTGAAAATCGAGAAAACCGGGGTGAACCGGCTGAAAACCGACAAAATCGGTTTGAACCACCGGTTCACTTTTTTTCTTTAAAAAAAATTAAACCAAACGACGTCGTTTGTTCAACGAGCCGAGTCAAATTCGAGTATTGCTGAGCTCGACTCGAACTCGAAAACTTTAAAAGTAAGCTCAACTCGACTCAAAAACTCACGAGCTAAAAAATATCAACTCGAAATATAATATTAAAACTTGAAATCGAAAAGGCTCGAACTCAAAAAAAAATTTAGAAGTTCGATTGAAGCCTAAAACTTGAGCTCAATTGAAGCCTAAAATTTGAGCTCAATTGAAGCGAAAGAATAGTTCGCTTTATGCTCACCAAAAGGCTCCATGATTTTGAATGTCAAATTACATCTATTATTTATAGAAGTAAGTTGGGATGTTCTTCTATGTTTCTTAGCCATGTGAGATTGTTTTGTTATCATATTTTTACTCTTTAAACTTTTGAGATACTCTTTTATATTTCTTAGTCATGTGCGATTGTTTTTTTTAAAACAATTAAACTAAATGATATTATTTGTTATAATTTTTTTAAGCCCAAATTTTATTTTTTTGATTATAGTTATATAATTATATTTATTATTTAATATGTTTTACCTTAAATATTATATTGTAGTTGATTTGAATCATTTTGTTTCACTTGATTTTATGTTTTTTTTATTTATACATGTTATGACTTGTGATATTTTTATACCTTTTAATATTGTAAACTTAAAAAAATTATTACTTATATATAAATATTGCTTTAAATATTATGTAAAATTAAAAAAATATATTATTTTATATAAAATTTGATTTAACCACGATTAAACCCGGTTGAATCAGTAAATCAGTACCTTCACCGATTCAATGTTCGGTCCGATTTTGAAAACATTACCTTTTTCAATCAATAATCAAAACTAGGTATTGGGAAATGATGGGTAATCAATCAGCGGATAAGTAAAAAAACCAGAATGAAAATTCACTCATCAACTCTGGAAGCTATTAAAACAAACTCTGTACAAAACTGGTATGAACAACGACAAAATCAGCTCACATCTTTCCTAAGACAGGCAACAAGCCCTCTTCTTCAACCTTTTGGGAGAAACTGAACATGCTAGGAAAAGTGAGAAGCAGCTGCCCTGCGACTACTTGGAGAAAAAATAGAAGCAAAAGAATGGGCAATCCCCAGCAATATAGCAACTTTTACTTGACCCCTCCTTGGGATCGGACGTCCAGAAATCTTCGGCGAAAAGTTCCCACCGTTGATCATTTCCCTCCTTGCACCTTCCATTTCTTCTTAGCTTTCTTGCAAAGATCTAAAGGTTTTAAGAGAGTAGAAAAAAAGAGAGAAACAGAGAACTTGGGTTTGAGATTTGCTGCTTTGGATGTTGAATTAGTTGTGTGATTCGAAGTGGAAGGTTGTCCCTTGGTATATATAAAGGAAAGAACACATGATTGCCCTCTGGTTTTGTCTAATATTACAGTCGTGTCCTCAGATTTTGATTGTGACTTGACGATATTGACCTTTCCTCTTTATGTGCATTCACGTTCTGGAGTTATTTATTCACTTTCTTTTAGGCGGGTTCAAAATTCGATTTTAATCGAATTAATCGATCGAATCGAATTAATTCGATTATTTAGTCGGTCATTAAATTAGTTCGATCGGAGAATGGTTAAGATTTTTTTTAGATATTCGATTAACGGTTAATTTTGTTTGAAATCGGTTAATTAATAGAATTAACCGAAATAAAATTTTAAATTTTAAATATTAAATATAACATATGAACTAAACCCAAATCATTTAAAACTCAATTAATAATTTAAGATTCTATATCTTTTAAACCTAAATCAATATTAATTAATTAAAAAATTTATATACAATTTTTATTTTATAATTATATATTATTTAAATTAATTGTAAACTGTTTTTTCTGAATTAAAAAAATATTAAATATATTATATATAACATATAGGTTCAACTTAAATTATTTAAAACTCAATTAATAATTTAAGATCTAATAACTTTTAAATCTAAATCAATATTAATTAATTAAAAAATTTATATAAAATTTTATATTTATATTATTTAAATTAATTATAAACTATTTTTTTGAATTATAAAATATTTAATTTTTATATAAATTATAAAATTTTAAAAAATTTCGGTTAATTCGAAAATTAACCGAATTAACTGAAATTTATTCGGTTCGGTTAATATTTTCGAAAAAAAGTTCGGTTCGATTAACGATTAAAGAAAAAAAATGGTTAATTCAGTTAATGATAATTCGATCGATTCGACTACCGAATTAACCGAATGAACAACCCTACTTTCTTTGAGTGAACGCCCAGTCTGCAATCTATTCAGCCAAATTTCAATGATAAGAAGAAGAAGATGATAATTAAGTTGAAATATTCATAAGCAATCCATTATGTCAAAACTTAAACCTGGATTTGAATGAACTATGAACATTGGATTTTTCATTCTCTCTTTTTAAAGTTTGAAAATTTCGATTTTAAACGCTAAAAAATGAGTTGGAGAGGTAGAAGTCAACAGAGACTTGCGGGACCCCTAAAAGAATGGAAATAGTACTATCAAGTCTCTAATTGTTGTATAATATATGTATATATATAACGACATGAGTTGATTTAAGTATTAAACAGTTTAATATCATTTAAGTAAGGTCTTGAGTCTGGGTCCTTATATGTGCACAAATTATCTGCTGGGAGACTCACTCATCAAAATTAAGTGTGTGACGCGGGTCGGTCTGAATTAACCAAGACGAAAGCTTGGAACTGAGAGATCAAAAAAACATAGATATATGAATTTAAAATTATTTTTTAAAATATTGATTTTATACAAATAAAATTTTTAAAATCAATAAAACATTAATGAGATATAATTGATATATACACAACTTAAGTCTTGGTTCTTGGATTTTTACTATTATTTTTATCCTTATGTCTCAAAATTCTTTTCATTTCTCAAATTTTATAGTATTTTTAAATAAAATTAAAAGAAAAAGTAAATTAAAGAAAATCAAAATTTGATTTTAATTATAATTTTTTTAATTAATAAAAACGAAAACTCTAAAAATTCTAACATAATATTTTAAATACTTTTAGATTACTACTTAATCTTATAAAAAGATAAATTTTTTATTAATTTTTCTAACATTTAAGAAGTCTATTTTACGAGTTGAACGTCAAAAACTACTATTATAATTTAATTTATTCTTAAAAAAAGTTTTAATGAATTTTTAAAAAAAAATAAACGATCATTATGAATATGTATGTGTGTATTATAAAATCATATAATAGTTTGTTTAATAGAGAAAATTACTATTAAAATTATTTTTAATAATTAAGTCTTTAAGTAGCTAAGGACTGCCCTATCTTTCCCCGTTGCCTTCCAATACCCACTGCACGTTGCCCTATTTCTCCTCACCCCCGTTGCATATTTCCTATCTCTTTTGCTGTTCAGATCTGGACTCGAGGCTATACAAACAAGAAGAAGAAGAAGAATAGCCCGTCTGTTTTCGAATCTAAAATTCCAAAACCGAGCCTCCGTTCCCTTTTTTCTTGCGTTGTCAACGACAGATTCTCTGTCCCTATCTCTGTATCGGCTTTTTCACAAAGAGGTGGTAAATCTGAGCTCTGGTAAAATCAATTCAACTTCTTCTGTTTCTAATTTTGGATTTATTTCATTATCGTTTCCGTTGCTGGGTTTTTTTTAAGAAGTTAATTTTGGTTTATAATTGAATTGCTCTACGGGTTTTCTTTCTAATCTCAGTGTAAAAGATTTCTTTTCTTGCATGTGTTGGGTTTTATTTATTTATAATCTGTGGAAAAATTCAATCGTTTTTTTTTATTTTATATAAATTTGGGTTGTTTTTATATCATCTCTGGATCCGCCTGGGTTTCCAGTTTTCTGATTCTTCTGTTTTTAGACTTTGAATAATAGAATAATAAGAAAGTTAAAAAAAACGAAGATTGGGATTTGAGTTAGCTGGTGGGTTCTTTGCAAAATAACTAAAGTTTCAACATTGGATTGAAAACTGCAATTCGATCGTTGAAAAAAATTTGGGGGTTTTCTTGACTTTTACATTTTTAAGTAAGATGGTGTTAATTTGTTTTAAAATCCTTTTAAGTAACTAACTAGGCTTCTTAGTACCCCTCAATTCTCTAGCGTTTTTATAGTTCCTCATAGCTTCGGCTATAGATGATTACTTGAGGTCATGTCCTTCTTTTAGATCCCATAGGGCGTATAGGGGGAGGGCTCGACAGAGTGGTGCCAAGAAGACTAGACTTAGAGTTTGTTCGTTGAATGTAGGCACATTAAATGCTAGGTTGCTGGAGCTGACCGACGTACTTAGTAATAGGAAAATTGATTTTGCATATATTCAGGAGACTAGGTGGAAAGGGGCTCGCGCCAGAGAGTGTAATGGGTACAAGTTGTGGTATTCAGGCGTAGATAACGCTAGAAATGGGGTGGGTATCTTGGTATCCTCTAGGCTCAAGGAAAATGTAGTTGAAGTTTGTAGATACCGGGATAGGATCATGATGATTAAGGTTATTATAGAAGCGGAAGTGGTGAATGTCCTTTCAGTGTACGCCCCACACGTTGGCCTAGGGGATGGGGAAAAACGTTGCTTCTGGAATCAGTTAGATGATGTACTTAGGAGCATTCTAGAGGACCAAAGAGTTTTCATAGGGGGAGACTTCAATGGCCATATAGGTAGTGCAACTGACGGGTACGACGGTGTTCATGGGGGTTTCGGTTTTGGTAGTAGGAACGAGGAGGGGCGTACGTTGCTTGAATTTGCTACTGCACATGATATGGTGGTCACTAACTCCTTCTTTAAAAAGAGAGATGTGAACTTGATTACGTTCCATAGCAGGGGATATTGTACCCAAATCGACTACATTCTGGTTCGAAATCGAGATCGATGGTCTTGCATTGACTGTAAAGTGTTCCCTGAAGAGGCATGTGCATCACAACACAGATTGTTGGTTTTGGTATTCCACGTACACCGCGGGCGGAGCACTCATAGGAGGGATAAACTTGATAAACCTAGGATCCTTTGGAAGCACTTACATGGAGTGACAACTGATGACTTTAGGAGTAAGGTTTTGTCTAATACAAGTTTTGGAACTACAAAATTAAATAATGCAGATATGTTATGGAAAAATATGGCAAATTCCATTAGAGATGTGGGCAAAAACACTCTTGGGTTGTCGACAGGGAAGGTCAAGGAACATAAAGAATCATGGTGGTGGAACGAAGAAGTCCAAACTAAGGTGAAGAGAAAACAAACTTGCTTCAAGGAGTTTCTACAATGCAATGACGACGAAGAAAGATCGAGAGCTAAACAAAGATACAAGGATGCAAATCGGGAAGCCAAGAAAACAGTGGCTAAAGCAAAGGATAAAGCATACGAGGAAATGTACAAGAGATTAGACACCAAAGAAGGACAAAACGACATCTTCAGGCTTGCAAAATCCAGGGAAAATAGGAAAAAAGATCTAGGTAGCATTAGGTTTATTAAGGACAACAATGGTGTTCTTTTAGTTAAAGATCATGATATTAAGAGGGTTTGGGGTAGTCACTTCTTTGGCTTATTTAATAATGGTTCCTCTCCCTGTAGAGATAATATCGTTGATGGGTCAGCCGACCATCATACTACGGCCAATGACTGCCCTACAAGTAGGATTGAGTTTGAGGAAGTCAAAATGGCTCGTAGAAAGATGGGGAGGGACAAAGCTGTCGGTCCAGATCAAATTCCTATCACTGTGTGGTTGACCCTAGGAGAAGAGGGAGTTAAGTGGTTGACCAATATCTTTAATATTATTTTAGAGACTGTCAAGATGCCAGAAGAGTGGAGAGAGTCTACGGTGATACCAATCTATAAGAATAAAGGAGATCCCCAACGTTGTGGCAACTACAGAGGTATTAAACTACTCAGCCATACCATGAAGCTATGGGAAAGGGTAATAGAGGCTAGGTTAAGACATGTTACTAAGGTTTTAGAAAACCAATTTGGCTTTATGCCAGGCAGGTCTACTACAGAGGCGATTCATCTACTTCGACGACTTATGGAGAAATATAGGGAACAAAATAGTTATCTTCACATGGCGTTCATTGACCTTGAGAAGGCGTATGATAGCGTTCCCCGCGATACGATCTGGAAGACCTTGGAAACGAGATGGATCCCAACTGCTTATATCCGGTGATTCGTGATATGTACTGTAGATCTACTACTACCGTCAGGACTACAGTTGGCGACACCAAGGCATTCCCGGTGGAAATCAGACTCCACCAGGGGTCGGCTCTTAGCCCTTACATCTTCGCCTTGATTATGGACGACATCTATTGTGCGACACCAGATGGTGTTCCATGGTGTATGCTTTTCGCTGATGACATTGTCCTAATTGCTGAAACAAAAACTGAGCTGAATAGTAGACTTGCTACCTGGAAGACTGCTTTGGAAGAAAAAGGTCTAAGGATCAATATTGAAAAGACAAATTATGTATGTTCAAACTTCAGTGGAAACCAAAACGATGAAGATGTAGAAGTATGCATAGAAGGACACATTATCCCCTCAAATGATTGTTTCAAGTACCTAGGGTCTATGATACATAAAGAGGGGGGTGTAGATGAAGACGTTACACACCGTATAAAGGCGGGATGGCTAAAGTGGAGGGCTGCTACTGGAGTTTTGTGTGACAAGAAGGTGCCTCTAAAACTAAAGGGAAAATTTTATAGAATGGCAATAAGACCAGCGTTGCTGTATGGATCAGAATGTTGGGCAATCAAGAAGGATCACGTAAGGAGGATGGAGGCCGCAGAAATGAGAATGCTTCGATGGACATGTGGTAGGATTATGTGGGACATGACACCTAACTCTGCTATTAGGATGTACTTGGGGGTGGTGCATGTATCCGAAAAATTGAGGGAGAGAAGACTACGGTGGTTTGGGCATGTCCTTAGGCGACAACCGTCGGATGCGGTCAGGAGGGTAGAGTCGATTACAGTCGACGGTGTCAGAAGGAGAGGATGACCAAGACGAAAGTGGGAAGACTGCTTGAGGTCTGATTTGAAGGAATTAGCCCTTACCGAGGACATGACCTCTGATAGGAAAGTATGGAGACTTAAGACCAGGGTAGTTGAGTAGTGCGGTTCACAGCCATAGGGTGTAACATCTCTGTCTTCTTTTAAATGTCTTTGTAGTACTTTCCATGACTTCTACTTTATACATGTTTCTGTCATTGAAATGTATGAAGGCTTAGAACTAGGGTATCGGAGTAGTGTTGCCTTAGTTTAAGAATTAACTCATTTGAATTTATTCCTTCTCGTATCTTGCTATTATTGACTTCTGTGTATCATTTCTATTCATGTTTCCTCTTTTTAAAATTAGCTGGGTCTTACATTTTCAGTCTATATGCAGAGATTTCTATGTAGGGAATTATTTGCAGGGAATTATTTATAGGGATTACTCCCCATTACAGACGCACATATCAAGACTGCATATGAAGACTGTTCATCTATGTATTTATTTATTTATATGCGTATTTGCATCTTATCTTTATTTTTAATTTTCTGACTGCCGGAGGTCTTCCACGGAAGCTGCTCTCAACCTGGCGTTGGTGTCAGCCTACTACCCTACCTCCCCCTTACCCTATTACATATGGGAATCAGGGTTTTATTGTTGTTGTTGTAAGTCTTTAAGTAAAACGTGTGATTCCGTAGAAAAATATCATAGTAGAGCAGATGAAAGATGCTAACCCTTAAAAACAAATATGAAAGTAAGGAATGATGCTAATATAAAGTTAATTATTGATGTCATGTGTGCATTAAAATCACGTGCTCCATTATCTATTTGTATTTGATGGATCCATCCACTTTGCTTGCATTAACGAGAAAAGAGCATAGCGCAATTAATGGTAATGCGTGCATCCAAATCCAAAGTCCCAATGGTGGCTTTTGTCCACCCCCCCCCCCCTCCTTGTGGCCCCTTCTTATCTTCATCCGAAGGAAAAGAGATACTGCAAAAAAAATTCCCATGGGGTTAGTGGGGACTCACAATCTCATCGTCAGATGGTCTTTTGGAGGAAATAAGTTAGTTTATTCAATGAATCATATGATGAAATCAACTTTTTCTTCTTTTGTTTGTCAAGTGGAGGATTTGAACAGCTAATTGTTGATTACTTTAGTTGCAAATTATTGCTTGTAATTAGGGATGTCAACTCAACCCGAATCCGACGGGTTTCGACCCGACTCAACCCGATCGGGTCGGATTTTTTTTAAAAAAAATTCGGGTTCGGGTCGGGTCGGGTTTTTTTTAAATGCACTGTTCGGGTCGGGTCGGGTCGGGTTTAGGGTAAAAAAATCCGACCCGACCCTACCCGAAAAATATATATATAATTTTATCTTATATATTTAGGGATAATTACAATAATATCCCTCCATATATAATTTTTTTCAATTAAGTCACTGTTTTCATTGAATTAATTTTTTTTTTTATTATTTCGGGTCGGGTCGGGTCGGGTCAGGTTTCTAAGTCATATATTCGGGTCGGGTCGGGTCGGGTGAAACATTAATTTTGTCGGGTCGGGTCGGGTCACGGGTGGAGAACCCTTTCTTCTCGGGTCGGATCGGGTGGCCCAAAAACCCGACCCGACCCGACCCATTGCCATCCCTACTTGTAATTGTATTAGTTTGTAGTGCCTATCAGTATATTTAGGCATTCAATGAATTTAATAGTGAAAAAAGGGGATTATGCCTTGAAAGTACACGAGGGGATTAGTTTAATGAAAGTTGGATTACGTATAAAGGAGGGAATAGATTCGACTCTATCCCTTAACTTAATCAGGTTTGTTTAATTACGCAACATCACACCCAAATAACCTTTTAAATTATGGATTTTGTTTATTAGTGTCTTAGATCGGACTTTTCCTAGCTGCTCTTAAAATCTTTTACATAAGACTTTTTACATCTAAAGATTCTATTCAATCCTCACTGTCTAATTATTGGCTTCTCAAAACAAAGTTGCAATTTAAAACAAGATAAAGCCCAGTGGCACGAATAGGTATGGTTTTCTTTTGGGGAAGATTACCAACAAATGATAGACTTCTTGTTATGGGTATGATCAATGCAGGTTTTGCAAGAGTGGAGTGGAGTGGAGTGGAGTCTAGGAATTATTTATTCTTTGATTGGAAGCCAGTGTTTAACCGGTGTAATATTATTAAGGAATTTATTGTAATTAGGTTGTGGAGCAAATGTATATAGATAGAATTACTAGGGCTAATACTCCTAGTATTTTAAATAATTTGATCAATTAATCAGTTTAGAGTTTTATAAAAAGTGGAAATGATTGACTTGAAATTTGACATAGTGAACTGGCTGCTAATCAGAATGCGACGCCTTTGCTTACATCATAGCTGACAAAATGTGTGAGCGAATCAAGGGCTGAGGAGAGATAAAAAGACAAGATACATTGAACCAAGACTTGTATTGTTTTGTATTACGTCGTTCAGAATTGAACTAAGGTTTTGGATCACGTGTTCAATAACATCATCTCAACATTATAGCCCAACCATGGCAGGTTGCAATAAAAGCTGCTTTGAGTGAACCAATTGTACCAAAAATACAACTTAAAAGGGATGGCCAAAGGGAAGATGATCTCGATGCCTTTTAAAGAACAAGCGTTGGGTATTTGTCAAGCTAAAAAATAATGAATCACCAATTTAATATGGAACTTTTTAAGGCACTTGGAAAATTTTCAAATCCCTGAGAGTAATAATGCAATTCAAATTGATATCTTTTCAGAAAATAAAGATAGATCTCAACGTACAAAGACTGTAAAGCTGCCTACATCAAAAACAAACAACTCAGAAACAGAATAGGGTTTGTAAATAAATCAAAGTTAGTGTTTTGAACGGCCAAAATCCGGTGCTTTAATTCATGTAGACAAGGAAGCACATCGGCTACTGCTCCAAGAGAAGATGGAAGCTAAAGATTGGACGAAACACAATAGTACCGCTATCTTTACTTGACCCCTCCTGGGAATCCTACGGCCCGCCATTCTCTTAGAGTAAATCCCATCGTTGATCCGTGCCCTCCTTGTACCACCCATATCTGTTATCTTCTAGTGTTTAGTGATATAACAAAACCTCTTTAGTTCGGAGAATTTAAAGTTTGAAGTAAGTAGTGAAGTGGTGATTTTGTCTGAAATTCAAATTTAGATTGGATTTAATTGGTAGACAGGAGAATTGGCTTTATACAGTATGTAGAAGTGGCTGCGGAGTACGCTTCGATAAAGTCCCCTAATTAAGGGCTGCTCTTAGGACTTACGGAGTATTATTTTGCGTCGGATTTGACATCGTGGACTGACTGGTCCAAATTTCTAGGGCAACCAAGATAAAGGTGAATGGGAATCAATTGATTTCCCCCCAAAAAGTAGAGTTCTTGATGATCAAGTAAGATGCACATTGATCACATGCGTTTTTTTTTCATTTTGTACCGGTTCAAGCCTTCAAGGAAGTATTATTATTATTTATTTTTGAAAAATAATAATTTCATAACAGCCCAAAAGAGCAAGGGAACAAATACTGCGATGATCAACAGAGCACCCAGGTTGCTGTTTCCAGAGAACAAAAATCAACTTAGCACCAACCCAAACGAGTCAAGGGTACACTGGGTCATTTTGTTTACATAAGCACAATATTTGTGATAAGAAAAGGAGAAACTCTTAAAAATATTCTTAAGGTAAACATATTTAATTTTTTTAAAATATAATCTTGCTTATAAAAATGCAGGGCAGTCTGCGTCTAACCCTTTTTTCCAGCTAAAAAGACTTTTTTTATGTTGCAATTGCCACCAATCCTATAAGATGCAAGTGATTCAATGTATAAGTACATAATATATCACCTTTTTTTTTGTTGAAAAAATGTCTAAATGGGGTTAGGACTGAAATTTGACATTGTGAACCGGCGGCTGACCATAAAGTGACACCTTTCTTTACAACATAGCAGACAAAATGTGAGAGAAGACTGAAGAGATGAAAAGAAAAGGTACATTGAACCCAAGATTGATGATGTTGTTTTACATTTATCTTTGAGGGTAGGTTTGGGTCGTTACCGATTAAATGCTTGTGCCAGATGTTTTCAAGTCACATTCATCTCGGTACTAAAATTTTATCATTCCCACTGTTAAGATTTTTGATGACGACGATGAAAGGGATAAGGCAACCGTCCACCAACAAATATATATTTATAAGAATGTTAGAGGTTTATTTAGTTATTATTTTGGCTTTACTCCTTAATTTTTTAATTTTGTGGTTGATTTATTCGTTTTGATTTATTTTTCTGTACAATATACTAGATTCTGAAAATTGCATTAAGGGATGTTTGGATGGAAGAAATAATGATTACTGGGGTGAAAACTTTTTTCCAAAATTTAATACCCATGTTTGGATGGAAAATATTCTCAATTGGAAGTAATAACTCATTCCCAATAGTAATTTTTTAAAGGTGTTTTACCGGGAATGTAATTCCCACATGTTACATAAGTATTTATCTATTTTCATGAGTTTGGACTAAAATACCCTTAAAACAATATAATTATTTCAAAAATACCTCCCTTTGTTCCTTATCCTTTTCTGCCTATGACTTAGCTTCTTTCTAGAAAGAAATTTCAGTTTTTTTTTCAATCCTTAAAAAATATGATTATTTTTTTAATAATAATAATAATAATATTTTTAATTAATAAATTAAAAATATTTTCTAAAAAAATAATAAAGTAATCCCTGCACATTTTGGTAGGTGTAAAATGATTCATCTCTTAAAATTTTCATTTTCTTATTTAGTTAAATGTTGATGTAAAATTTTAATATATTTTTAAATAAATAATGTAAAAGTTAATATTAATTATAATTAAAATAATATCTGATATATTTACTCTTTTATTCTACCCATTTATCTTTTAACTTTTATAAAAAATTATATATGAATTTTATGAATTTAAATTTTATTAAAAAAAATATAAAAATTAAAAATAATAAAATATTATATTTTCTATGAATTTTTATATAAATATTTTTCATTTGACGTGGGCATTGGTGGGCATGATGTATCTAACATGGCATTGAGTCAGCAGCTTCTAGAAGGTCCACTCAACGCTTCTAGAAAGACAAAAAGATCAGCCACGTTTTTGAAATTCGAATTCAAAATTATCTTATGCTTTTAGAATTTTAGTTTGAATATTTTCAAGAATTATCTTTAGGAATTATCTATTGTTTTTAGAAATTATCTTTTCATTATTTTTAAGGATTTAGAAAGCTATAAATACCCCCTCAGGTTAAGCTTGAAAACTCATTTGAATTTCATTATTCTTCCTTGCTTTGGGATTTATAAAAGTTTTCTTTATTTTTTATTTTTTTAAATGCTAAGTATGATTGTTATACTTAGCTAATTTCTCCATAAGCCAAAGGCTGAAGTGATAACTCAATTTCGATTGTAAGGATTGAAAAGTACCAAAAATAACTTCAGGTTATTTTCTCAATTTTCTGGAGAAATAGGATTGGCAATCGACATATCCTTTAAAATCAAAACGTTTTTAAATCAAAAGTTGACGTTGGATTGGATGTTGTTTTGGTTTATATTTGGGAGGAAAAACCAGTTGGTAGCAAGTTTGACTTCCTGTGAACATACTTAGCGGCGGTTCGCTAAGGAAAATTGAGACCAGGTTCGATTCTCATTGAGATAACATAGTCTGAGTCGGGGTTTTTTTCCAAAGCTTTAAACTGAGTTGGTGTTAATGACGATAATAGTAGTTAGTCCACATAAGGACTGGAATTCAAAGATAGCTTTTGGATTATCAGTTTACAAGAGATAGAAACAAGTTATAGGGGTTAGGCCCTGTAGAATATAACCGACAGATATCCGAAGTGAAAATCTATTATGATGATCAGATGGAATTAATGCAAAGCTATAGTCTGAAACTACTTTTACAATAAGTTTTCTTATCTTAATATATTTTTATTTATTTATTTATTTATTTTATCCTCATCTCTTATTATTTTTAAACAAATTAAAATCTTTTATTTTAATCTCATCATTATCTTTTCTCATCTTTATCCAGATCTAAAATTAGAAAGTCCACAACTACAGAAACTCCAAAGTCCATATGGACTGACCCTGCTTCTCTTTACTATTATTTCCTTTTATTTATTTATTTTTTGAGAAGAAGGAATTATTTGACAGTATTATGACGCCTTTCAAATTGACGTTGTTGCTAGGGACTTTGGCTAAAGTAACTGATAAAGTTATTTCTTTTTTATTTATGACCAGGTGTAATCCAGGTGATTTGGTAGAGTTAGATCCAGAAATTGAAGCACGAGCCAGAAGAATTCACGTAAAAACGTTTCGAGAAAAAAAAGAAAAACGACAATAGAAACAATTAGAGCAATCAGATCCAAAATTAAATTCGGAATGATCATATTCCTTCAATATAAACGAAGAACCGATAATCGAAGATACATTAGGCACAACCAACAAGCCATAACCAATGGCAGATTAAACGATTCGTCGGTTAATTGCAGCACCTACCGTTGGTTAATTGCAGCACCTACCGTACAACAAGTTATTTGCATCATTTTTCCTCAAGGCAAAACTTTGTTTACTCAAAAAACGTAACTTGTTCATCTTCTTTTTATATTCCATGAACTTCCCAGTGATAGTTCACACAAACATCTCTAAGAGTTTTATATGGTCTGTTTAAGCATGAAACCTCAGGGAGTATTTGAAGACCAAATAAAACTATAAGCTTTCCCTTTTTCTTTATCTGGTTTAGTTAAAGAATGACTATTTTATTTACCTCCCAATTCTATAATACATAGGTTGATTCAACTCAGACTTTTCTTAATAGGTTTTTCCCAGCAAAAAAAGCAAGTGAATTAAGGAAAAACATTATATGAATAAGATAAAAAGATGAAGAATTGTTTTACGATTACTGAGAGTGATTTAAGAAGCTTTGTGCAAGCTACCCAGTGCATGAATTATCCTAGCAAACACTCCTCAAGTATTTCTATGAATGGTTGTTTCCAATGGAGACGAAGACTATAAATGCTGCTAGTGGATGAGCTCTTGTAAACAACACACTAGTTACAACAATGAAATTAATTTCAACAATGGTTGCAACTCTCAGCAGTTTGTCACTTCAAGTGAAGCCAGCCGACGAGTTCACGAGATAAGTATTATTTCCTTAAACAACAAAATCAATAAGTTACCTGACGTAGTTAATTCTTTGGTTGCAGAAAAAATTGGAACAGAGTGTGGAATATGTACAATGCCAGATCATCCAATAGACTGATGTCCGATGTTACAAGAAGAAGCTGGTATACAAGTGAACACATTGGGAAAATTTTTGGGACCTCCTGAGGCCTTACAACCCATACAAAAACACTTACAACCTAGGTTGGAGAGATCATTCAAATTTTAGTTACGTACAAAACCTAAGGCCTAATCAAGCCTATCAATCAAGGCCACCTCTACCACCTCATGAACTGCCAAAGTCCTCTTTATAATCTATCGTTGACAGGTTGACTCTTTCTCAAGAAAAATTCTACAATCACACTAAGGCTCATTTGCAAGAAATATATAAGCAGATTAGTCAACTAGCTCAGGCCGTGAGACATTTTGAATCACAAAGTAAGCTTCCATCACAAACTTAGGTGAACTCAAGGGAAAATATTAACGCCATCAACCTCCAAAGTGGTACAATTTTTTATCAATCAATCCCAGAGGATGTTGGCACAAATCCCTAAAAGAATGAAGAATAATTGAAATCCCAATAAGAAGATAAAATAACTGACGCATAATCTTATACAGACAAAGGGATTGACGCAAATCCCCAGAAAATAAGAAAGAAGCATCAAAATCCGATCCAACACTATCTCCCTATGTCACCCAACCTTCTTTTCCTTCAATGTTAGTAAAAAGAGACAAACAAGATAAAGAAAAGGAAATCTTGGAAGTATTTCGGAAGGTTGAAATCAACATACCCCTCATTGACTTAATTCAAAAAATACCAAGGTATGCTAGATTTTTTAAAAAACCTCTGCACCACAAAAAGAAGGCTCACCAAAACTGAAAAAGTAAATTTGGGAGAACATGTTTAAGTTATTTTCCAACAAAATCTTCCACCAAAGTTAAAAGATTAAGGTATGTTCTTTATACCTTGCAAAATTGATAAAGCTGGAATTAAACGTGTAATGTGTGATTTAGGGGCTTCTATAAATATTATGCCTTTATCTATGTACAACTTACTTTCTAAGGAGCCTTTGAAGGATACAAGAGTAACAATACAACTGGCAAATCGATCGATAATTTATCCTGAAAGACTCTTAGAATATGTCTTAGTTAAGGTAAATGAGTTTATATTTCTGGTAGATTTCTATGTCATTGACAGGGAAAATGATCGAACGAGTACTTGTTCAGAGATACAATTGGGTCGTCACTTCCTTAGCACAACAAATACAAAAATCGATGTAAGAAGTGAGATTCTTATAATGGAGTTTGACGGTAAGATCGTAAAATTTGATGTATACAAAGCAATGTGTTATCCTGATAATGTTGCCAGTATAAACTTTGTTGATATTATTGAACCTCCCGTTAATGATTTTATAGAATATAACTTTATTGATAATCTATGCAGTGAATTTGAAAATGAAATCAGGGAGTTTGAGAAAAAAATTTGGTTAATTCTGATTTATGCTTTACTCCCTCAAATCCTTAAATGCTACGTTCTGTTTTGCAGGCTCCTCAAATCGATTTGAAGAAGTTGTCAGAACACTTAAAGAACACTTTTTTTTGGGAAAAATATATACTTTGCCAATAATTATTTCAGACAAGATGAAAAGGATTTGTAGAAAAACCTATGAGAATGCCAAAATCTATTAAAAAAAGAATTATATGGTTGTAGAATTTCTCATAAGGAAATTCTTAATTGCAAAAAGCGTATGAGATACAGGAAGTATTTCTGTTAAAACCTATAATATGAAAACATGTCGTCGAGCTAATGACATTAAACAAAAATGCTAAATAGGAGGCAACCCATTTTATTTTTAGTAAATTTTATTTTATTAGGTACTTATTTTATTTTATTTAAATTTTTTGAATAGATTCGAATTTAAATCGAATATGCATCTTTGGAGTAATGTTTCACAATTGGAGATAATACTTTATTCAATAGGCGGCGCAGTCGATTGTAAGACACCATGGTTCTACCAATATGTCCATCTTTTGTCTTCATTAGACCATTGAAGTATTTTTGTTCACTCTCTTGTGTTTTTCTTTACATATTAGGACAATATGGTCTAAATGAATATGTAACACCCCCAACCCGTACTCGACCAGGATCCGAGTCCAAAGTGTCACATTGACTTTTCAAAATATTTTTCCTTTATAAATTGGTTAAAATCTAAATTCATAATTCAATAAAATGGACAATTACATAAGTTGAAGACATTTGATATTACAAAATCCATGGGCATTCTCTTTCATATCATGGGCATTATACCCCTAGCTCTCATTTCACATAACATGGGCATTCTCTTTCATATCATTTCCCATATTCACATAAACATATAGTTCATTTTTCATGTATCACATATCATATCTCATATCTTGTGATCATGTAATCACATTACTATCTTCATATATCTCATTGTTATATGTCACACATACTTATACTAATAGGGTTCACTGTCATTGAACTTAGTTCACTTTTTCATGTTATCACACATACCCATAATCTTATATTTCCTTTAATAACATATAGACTTACGCATATACTTATATGTACTCTTTAATGTAATTTTCTCAGTAATGCCATATACTCATACCCTATAATAATTTCACCCATGTCTCCCTCTTAAAGTTTATACTATATGCTCATATAGTCTTATTTTATCCTATAAGTAATTTATACTCATCTTATCTCACTTTTCCATTTCATTCACATAAATCATTTATGACCGTTCAAATGATTTAATTTCACTAACCTGAATTCATACGGATCATATAACCTATATTACTTATCTCACATTATTTATCTACTAGTTTAATCTATTTATTTAATTCAATTTCACATGACTCTTATAATACTCTTTCATAAAGCTTTGTAGTTCTTCGCTTTATAACTCCTATACCATAGTTTCCTTTAATTATAAATCTTCCCTATATAGCTTATCTTATAATTTTTTATCATCATTTATGTTTATGCCCCCTAATTTATATACTATTTTCATAAAGTCTTATACCATTTTTTGTATAATCACTTATACCATATAATATATCTTATACTTGATTATCTTCTGTTCACATATATTTATATCAAATAATTCTTTAGCTTATAGCCTATGTCATGTGTTCATTTCATTTCTTATGTCTTTATCACATAGATTATTTCATAATCATATAGATCATTTGTATTGTTTCACATGACTTATCACACTAACATATATTTATACAAATCATGTAATATACATAATAACATGTTAACACATATACTCTTGCACACATATAAATTATAACAAACACATACTTGTATCTATGAATTCATGTATTTTAATATTGGAAATAGACTTATCGCAAGTCTTATTTCCCATTGAACATCATATACTAAATAATGTGCACTCATCTGGCCTCACTTGTCAACACCAATTCCTTATCTCTTATTGATGACTATTACATGACACCTTGTCCAGACATTGCTCTCGATTGATATTTATACAATCACACGTATAATATACATATCAACATTTCACTTGGCATACTCTAATCTTTCATTTCTTAAACTAAAAGAAATATTTATTTCCATTTTCCTTTGAAGTGTATCGATACACACTATAGGGTATCGATACATCCCTTCACTGATGTATCGGTACACTGCCTATATATCGGTACATAAATTACATTCGAAATTTTCATTTTCAAGGGGGTATCGATACACTCCCTAATGTATCAATACACCATGAAGATGTTCTTCAAAATTGGTCTTAGTGTATCGGTACCTGTTCATAGGGTACCGATACACCCTGCCCAAAACAAACCTTTTCACCTGAAAATTCACTCAATTCAGTGCAATTGTTTCATATTTCATCCCCTTACATATTCCTAACTTACATACACATGCTTAAACTCATTAATACTTATTTACCACATCTTAAACCTCAAAATCCTATCATCCAGATAAAATTTAAGAATTAAACTAAATTTTTAACATGTTCCAAATTCAATTGTATTACTTCATATCTCTTAATTAAGTTGATGACAAGTCAAATTTGGCTTCCAATTTTACTTATCAACTCTATTCCAAGTTTTCATTCAAAAACTCCAAATCTTTAATCTCTTCTAACTTCTTCATCCTTTGATTTTAAGATAACTTAAGTTTTCCTTAAGCTTAATTATCATCTAATGATCATAACCCAATCTTAATTTCAGCTAAATATCAACCAACAAGAAATCTTACCTTTGCTTGGATCTTCACGTACGAAGGAATAAGAAGAAAGTTTCTGGAGAAATCTCTCGTTTTCCTCTTAATCCCCACGTTTTATAGCCTACAAAAAGAAAGATAAAAATATTTCTTATCAAATGACTATTTTACCCTTCTTTCTTTCCATCTTTACTAATTAATCACACTAACATAATTTTCCCATTAAGTCCTTGAAGTTTTCAATCTTTTGAAATCAAACTTCAAATTTTTAAAACTTTTATTTTAGTCACTAACCCTTATTTTGGGATATTACAAATCTCCCCTCCTTTTAAGAAAATTTGTCCTCGAATTTTCATTGCACATACCGATAAGAACATATCTTTTGAAATCAAACTTCAAATTTTTAAAACTTCAATCTTTCGAAATCAAACTTTAAATTTTTAAAACTTTCATTTTAGTCACTAACCCTTTTTTTTGGGATATTACAAATCTCCCCTCCTTTTAAGAAAATTTGTCCTCGAAATTTTATTGCACATACCGATAAGAACATATCTTTTAATATTCTCATGTTGCTTTCTTTACTTTATCCTTTCACAATTTATAATCAATGATTTGCCTTTCACTTCCAAAGAACCCAATCCATTTGTCTTTTCTCTCATTCGATTCTACATTTTTCTTTGACCTTTCTAAAATCCATATAATGTCAGTCATCATGTAGACAGTAATATCCACTCTCATCACTCCACATCATAAATCAATCTATTTTTTTCATTAATCTCTAATTATTTTATAACAATACCAATTTTTTATTCCATCTTCACTTGACCAAAAATACAACTTTAAATCTTCTTCAAATGTGATTAAACATATACTTTACGTAATCAAACAATCTTTTCACATCACTTTGCACACTTTTCTTACTTCTATATCGAACTCATCATCTACACTTCCATATAACCTTTGTCATACTTAATCCTTTAATTCTTTTTTTTCATTTAACTTCCTTATCCCTTTACTCCTCCACAAATCAAAATCTCCTTGTAACATAGATCATATATTTTCTTTAGGTTCTCATACTCTTTTCATATCGCTTATACTTATCCCTGATTACCGATCTTTATCACATTTTCATAACTCTAATTATCGACTTCACTTATACAAAATCTCATTCTTTTCCATCTCTTGTACTTGTATTTCTTTCTTTAAAGCTCCCTTTAGCACATATAAATACTTATTTCCTTGCCTACATCATATTTATATGATCAGAATACACAACCACATTCAGATCCACGTTATACTTGATTAATTTAATTTTATCTTTTATTCACATCTTATAACTCTATTATTCATACTATTACAGTTAATCAGCAACAACTTTTCAATCTAGGCATAAGCCCTAATCAGACTAATCATATACATCTTCTCAGTTGAAATCCAATCAGTGTAATTTACTCACTTATCAAACCCACACTCTTATTCATATACAGTATTATTCCCTTGTCTCTTCTATTACCTTATATTTCTATGATCAAAATACATAATCATATCTCAATCCACACCATAATTAGTTTACCCTTACATCATCTTCTAATCCTTTTAACTCTAATACACTTACCATTATATAACTCTGTTAGTCAGCACCAATTCTTCCAATCTAAAGCATAAATCTTCATTGAACCATTCATATGCATTCTTTCTAGTCGGAATTAACCTATCAATAATTTACTTAACTTATCAAATCCATATCCTTCCTCAAACACTATGCAATTTCCTTTGCTCAATTCAACATTCCAACTTCCTCTGTCTTATAAACTAATCACCGATGTACCCATTCTTAAACTCTTATGAACCATATCTACCTTATTTTCCTTCAAATTAGTTAACTACTATTCATTCAACTTATCAAGCTACACTCTTATCCATACACATTACGATTCTCCTGTTTCAAATTCATAAACTATGTCTTCATATTTCTGATGAACTTATCATTGAGATATTTATTATCGAACTTTTCCAAACTAATAGCTGTATCACTAAATCTTCTATCATTCTCATGATAACATTTGTTCACTATACTTCAACTCATACGTATAGTAGCTAAACTACTTCATCTAACTTTTCCGCTTTAGAACAATGGAGACTTTATAACATTATTCTGATATGATTTCAACTTTCTGAAATCAACATTTGATCTTACGAGACACTTCCTGAGGTATCCGCTCTTCATCCTGCCTGGTCAGGGCAGGTGAATTGCTATCACCATCAGGTCAATCACCTCTCACTTCTTTCAAAATTTTCATTATTATATTTCTATTATAACGTATAAATCTAATTCTATTAGTAAGACAATACACTCCTTACACTATCATATCAGAAATTTTCACTTTATGTTAGCATGTACACATTTTAAAAACTCTTTTACCTTTGGTTTAAGCCTAGAATAGGCTAAACCTTAGATCTGATACCATTAAATATAACACCCCCAACCCGTACCCGACCCGGATCCGAGTCCGAGGTGTCACATTGACTTTTCAAAACATTTTTCCTTTATAAATTGGTTAAAATATAAATCCATAATTCAATAAAATGGACAATTACATAAGTTGAAGACATTTGATGTTACAAAATCCATCAGAGCATATCCAATACAAATCTTTTATTACATGTCAACTACAATTAATAAAACAACATACATAAATTTCCCAATACTTTTCTGATCAGAACTTCGTAAAGGAGTGGCTAACTTGTCTTGCTCCTCATAGCTTCTCTTTCTTCTTTCCAGAACCTACGTGTGAAACATTCACACGCTAAATCTATGAATTAGTGAGGCATATAAAAAATATAAGGTAACTTTAACTCCTATAATGCATGAACATATAATTATATTATACCATACAAAATTCATATGTCCTTTCATATAACAAATGCATACATATGTATATATATACTAATATTGTTATCATTCACATCCTTTTTATTATCAATATTATTTCATTCATTCCTTTAATCTTGTAATCTTATCCTTAACCTTTATGCATATCATATATCACATAGATTAATTCAAAATAAATCAAATATATCATCATATAGTTTCTATAATTCATCTCATATAATATAAGCATGTACAATATATATATATATATATGAGGTATTTATTGTTATTTCTGTCTTAGCCCATGTACATATATGAAAAATAAAGATATATGAGTACATTGAGGTTGTGCACCTATGTTGCCACCACAACTGGTATAAATATCCACTGAGTGGCATGTGAAATTGTCCCGAATGACCTGTGTATATCCCGAAAGACCTCTATATTTCCTGAAGGACCTCTGTATGTCCTGAAGGACTGATGAACCCTAAACTCTTGGCATGCCAACTATACCCCTAGCTCTCATTTCACATAACATGAGCATTCTCTTTTATGTCATTTCCTATATTCATATAAACATATATTTCATTTTTCATGGATCACATATCATACCTCATATCTTGTGATCATGTAATCGCATTACTATCTTCATATATCTCATTATTATATGTCACATATACTTATACTCATAGGGTTCACTATCATTGAACTTAGTTCACTTTTTCATGTTATCACACATACACATAATCTTATATTTCCTATCAATAACATATAGACTTACGCATATACTCATATGTACTCTTTAATGTAATTTGCTTAGTAATGCCATATACTCATATCCTATAATAATTTTACCTATGTCTCCCTCATAAAGTTTATACTATATGCTCATATAGTCTTATTTTATCCTATAAGTAATTTATACTCATCTTATCTCACTTTTCCATTTCATTCACATAAATCATTTATGACCGTTCACATGATTTAATTTCACTAACCTGAATTCATACAGATCATATAACCTATATTACTTATCTCACATTATTTATCTACTAGTTTAATCTATTTATTTAATTCAATTTCACATGACTCTTATAATACTCTTTTATAAAGCTTTGTAGTTCTTCACTTTATAACTCATATACCATAGTTTCCTTTAATTATAAATCTTCCCTATATAGCTTATCTTATAATTTTTATCATAATTTATGTTTATGCCCCCTAATTTACATACTATTTTCATAAAGTCTTATACCATTTCTTGTATAATCACTTATACCATATAATATAACTTATACTTGATTATCTTCTGTTCACATATATTTATATCAAATAATTCTTTAGCTTATAGCCTATGTCACGTGTTCATTTCATTTATTATGTCTTTATCACATAGCTTATTTCATAATCATATAGATCATTTTTATTGTTTCACATGACTTATCACACTAACATATATTTATACAAATATTGTAACATACATAATAACATGTTAACACATATACTCATGCACACATATAAATCATAACAAACACATACTTCTATCTATGAATTCATGCATTTTAATAGTAGAAATAGACTTATCGCAAGTCTTATTTCCCCATTGAACATCATATACTAAATAATGTGCACTCACCTAGCCTCACTAGTCAACACCAATTCCTTATCTCTTATTGATGGGTATTACATGACACATTGTCCAGACATTACTCTCGATTGATATCTATACAATCACGTGTATAATATACATATCAGTATTTCACTTGGCATACTCTAATATTTCATTTCTTAAACTAAAAGAAAGATTTATTTCCATTTTCCTTTGAAGTGTATCGGTGCACACTATAGGGTATCGATACATCTCTTAACTGATGTATCGGTACACTGCCTATGTATCGGTACACAAATTACATTCGAAATTTTCATTTTCAAGGGGGTATCGATACACTCCCTAATGTATCAATACACCATGAAGATGTTCTTCAAAATTGGTCTTAGTGTATCGGTATCTGTTCATAGGGTACCGATACACCCTACCTAGAACAAACTTTTTCATCCGAAAATTCACTCAATTCAGTGCAATTGTTTCATATTTCATCCCCTTACAAATTCCTAACTTACATACACATGCTTAAACTCGTTAATACTCATTTACCACTTCTTAAACCTCAAAATCCTATCATCCATATAAAATTCAAGAATTAAACTAAATTTTCAACATGTTCCAAATTCAATTATATTACTTCATATCTCTTAATTAAGTTGATGACAAGTAAATTTGGCTTCCAATTCTGCTTATCAACTTTATTCCAAGTTTTCATTCAAAAACTCCAAATCTTTAATCTCTCCTAACTCATTCATCCTTTGATTTTAAGCTAACTTATGCTTTCCTTAAGCTTAATTATCATCTAATAATCATAACCCAATATTAAATTCAGCTAAAGATCAACCAACAATAAATCTTACCTTTGCTTGGCTCTTCACGTACGAAGGAAGAAGAAGAAAGTTTATGGAGAAATCTCTCATTTTCCTTTTAATCCCCACGTTTTATAGCCTATAAAAAGAAATATAAAAACCTTTCTTGTAAAATGACCATTTTACCCTTCTTTCTTTCCATTTTTTCTAATTAATCCCACTCACATAATTTTCCAATTAAGTCCCTAAACTTTTCAATTTTTTGAAATCAAACTTCAAATTTCTAAAACTGTCATTTTAGTCATTAAAAAAAGTTGTGTCTTTGCTTCATTGTACCTTGAATTCGGCAATTGTCATGGACTTAGTTTAATTGGAAGTTTGAGGAATAAAGTGAAATTGAATATGGCAATTTGTGATTTTAATGTGTTAATTGAGGAATGCTTGAGGACAAGAATTGAATAAGTGAGGGGGAATTTGATAGGTGGTTTATTTGGTTATTATTTTGCCTTTAATTTTCTCTTTAGTTTCTGGTTTTTGTAGTTGATTTGTTCGTTTTGATTCATTTTCTGTGCAGGACACTAGATTCTGGAAATTGCATTAAAAGAACAAAATTCTGCATTTTTTTTATTTTTGGAGTCAAGGCTGGATTAGTGGGTATGACTTTAAGAATGACACATCTGGCATGGCGTTGAGTTAGCATCTTCTAGAAGGTACAATCAACGCTTCTAGAAGGACAAACAGATCAACCACGTTTTTGAAATTTGAATTCAAAATTATCTCATGTGTTTAGGATTTTAGTTTGAATATTTTCTAGAATTATCTTTATGAATTATGTCTTATTTTTAGGAATTATTTTTTCATTATTTTTAGGGATTTAGAAAACTATAAAAACCCTTCAAGGTAAGATTGAAAACAAATTCAGATTTAAGCTTGAAAACATATTCAGATTTCATTCTTCTTCTTTGCTTTGAGATTTATAAAAGTTTTCCTTTTTTTTCAAAGTTTTCTTTATTTTTTTTATTTTTCAAAGTTTTCTTTTTTCTCTTTAAATTGAGATCAGACTCGATTCTCATTGAGACAACATCCAAATCGGATTTTTCTAAAGCTTTAAATGAAGTTGGTGCTGACGACGATTGTCGTAGTTAGTCCACATAAAGACTGGAATTCAAAGATCGCTTTTGAATTATCGGTTTGCAAGAGAGAGAAACAAGTTACAGGGGTTGAGCCTTGTCCACTATAACATATATATATATATAAAGTGAAAATCTATTTCGATAATCAGATGGAATTGAGGAAAAGATAAAGTCCGAGACTACTTTTAAAATAAGTTTTCTTGTCTCAATTTATTTTTAGTTATTTATTTCTTTATTTTATCATTATCTCATATTATTTTTAAACAATTTAAAATCCCCTATTTTATTCTCATCCCTATCTTTTCTCATCTTTATCCAAATCTCTATCTTTTCTCATCTTTATCCAGATCTAAAATCAGAAAGTCTACAACTATATAAACTCCAAAGTCCCTATGGACTGGCCATGCTTCTCTTTACTACTCTTTCCTTTTATTTATTTTTTTGAGGAAAATGAATTATTTAACAGTATAATAACACCTGTTAACGAAAAAGACATATTTATGTATAACGCATTTAAACAAAAACAGAGAATATTAAGTGCAATTTTCTTTATAAATAGCTAAGAGATACAATGGCACAAAAAGGTGGAATGCAAAAAGACTTTAAGGCAAAGAATGTATTAGATGTATTAAGATACAAGACAAAAAGGATAAGGTGCCCTGGTTTAGAATGATTTAGGGGAGTTCCACTGTTCCCATGCACTCATTTATTGCCAAGGGCCCAAGGCTCTTCATATCCACCAAGGGTGCATTCTGTTCGAATAAATTTCTCGATTTTCTAGTTTTATTTATTTATTTGAACTCCTATATTCACTAAATTTATTGTTAAAAAAAGTTACAAATATATTTTATAGTATAAGAGGTACATTTGGTTTTAGTTTGACAAAAAAAAACTTAAAATGATATAGCAATTAAGGGCGGGAAAAATTTAAGGAGGAATATTCGAGTTAACAAGTTTTGAAATAGTCGAGCTGATGATTCATATTTTATCATTCAAATTTTATTTGAAAATTTTTGAGTCAACTCGAAAATTTTTGAGATATTTCACCAATGATGCCCGTTCCGTTGTGTGGTTTAACAATGACTCGACTACTTCCAACTTCTTTATTGAGCCCTTTCTTCTTCATTATATCCCTCAACTTATCAACAGAATCCCATTTTCCAACAGCAGCACATAAATTCGAAAGAAGCACGAGATTACTAGCGTTAAGCAATGCTATCCATATTGCTGTTGTAGGCCTTGTACCATTTTTAATCATATCATCCAAGAGAGACCATGCTTTATCTATTCGACCGGCTTGTCCTAAAACATCAATGAAGCTAGCATAATGTTCTTGATTCAGGTCAAGACCATGCTTCTCCCTCATCAAATTAAAGCACTTCTGGCCTTCTTCAACCAGACCAGAATGTCCGCATACATATAAAAGAACAAGAAATGTAACAGAATTGGGCATAACTCCGTTTCTGCTCACCTCCATCAGCTTGAACAGCTCAAGAGCTTCAATCCCGTATCCATGCCTACCACATGCATCAATCATGCTCGTCCATGAAACCACACATTTCTTTGAAATCCCATCAAACAATCTTCTCGCATACAAAATCTTCCCGCATTTTGCATACATATCCAATAAAGCATTACATAATTGAGTATCATCAGTAATGTCACACAGTGCTTTCCGATCCACAAATCCAAGTTTTCAGAGCAAGCTCCAAGAGCACTAGTCAGTGCAACTACATTGTATCTCATTTTACTCATAATTGAAAATGCCTCTCTATAATTTCGATTTTTAATGCAGCCACTGATCAAAGAATTGCAAATTATATTCCCTTTGATATCATTTAAACTAGAGAAAACTTTCAGAGCTTCAGTAACACGCCCCATGTCCGAGTCAAAGTCGATGAGAGCAGTACTCAAAATCACTAAATCACGATCAAATACAACCACCAAACCATGAATCTGCTTTCCTAGCTCGGGAGCCTTAAAAAAAAGAACAAGCTTTTAGCATAGAACACAATGTAAACTCACTAAGCAGAATTTTTTTCTCTCCTTGTTGCTGCGAAAGCATCAAGTGCTTCTTTAGCAAGACCATGCTTTAGATAGCTCGAAATCAAAGCATTCCAACTTCCAAGTCACAATATCCTTCAGCTCAATTTCTTCAAACGCCTTAACCGAGTCACTCAAGCATCCGTACTTCGAATACAAGTTCATTAGTGCAGTTTTGGATATCGTTCCGGCATCCACGCCCGTTTTAATCATTAGTCCATGCACTTGCTTTCCATGTTCCGTGCCCGGCAAAGCAGAGCAGGCACTCAAAACCGGCGTAAAAGTATATGCATCAAGGTCACAGCCTGAAAAAATGCATGCGACAAAAGAGAGCCCATGTTTCTTGAACGTTGCCTCTGGGAACATACGAGGCAAGTTTAACATACGAGGCAATTCTTCAAGCGAGTGGCGGACGTGAGCATATAGTTTATGAAGCTTAACTATGGATACCTCGATTGAAGCAATGGCTCGAAGGTTTCTGGTTTGGTAATTAAGATAACGAATGCGACGAGGAGACGCAGACATAAATCTGCTATTTCTCTACCTGTCAGACTATCAAAACAGATAAGACGGAAGCTTTGAGGGAAGATGGAGGGAAGAGAAGAAAGAGAACTTTGCTGCCTACTCTTTATTAAGTATTAAATCTAAGTTACAAAATCTATTTGCTATATTATTTAAAATTAAATAATGGATGTAGTTAAATTATTTGATAAATATAAATTTTAAAGAATAATATAATATTAAAAATTTATTTTATAAAAATTTTCATCAAGGGAGAAGTAAATTTTTATTCATTTATTATTTTCTACATTTTATAACTGGTAAAATTTTCATTCTGAATTATCAAATGCATTTATATTCTCAGACCATTTATGCATTTGTTCATTTAGAATGGAGAATTAGGTATAAAGTAGAATGAATGGTTTCCTGAATGAATCAGTGGGTGGGTGTAATAGTGGCGGCCAGGTTTATGTTGTCTGGCAAAATGGCAGGTATTGTCATTTGGAATGATATATATACTTATTAGTTCTGCTCTAATTATGCCAAATAATGCTGTTAACATGTACTGCTTTGTAAGGGCAAGCCTAATGATTCATTGTTTCCTATACTAGGAGGGTTATATACAATGTCCTTGACGCTAGCTACAGTATAGTAGGTAAGAAAATTAACTATTGGATCGTATCTCACACACAATACATATTATCATTATTATATGATACCCCTTGTCGGACTTCTTTCTCTTAAATCTAGCTGTGGTAATCAATGATTCCAGAAACTTGTCAATTATGCGTAAACTTTCTTTATTGCCGAATCAGATTTGAGTGCACATTTACATACAGATAGGTCCGAAATGAGCTGCCAATGTATTCATGCTCCGCAAACAATTAATTTACTAGTAGCAACAAGGTCCAATTGCTAAATCTATTTGTTCTTTATTTTTGATCGAATGAATCAGTTTATTCATATTCTTCTATTATCAGCACTGCATGTGAATGTTAATCATCTATAAGCATGCTAAACTCACGGCTTATTATGCAAAAGATACAAAGCTTAGGCCTTGGTTCAGTGCTTCCTTTTACAAGCTTAATCGCATGGCTTAATCTTCTCCATTGTCAAACATGTAAGAAGAAAATCAAGCAATCAACCCATCTGCCACTAAAAGTAAGATAGGGTCATAATTGAGCCCCGGCCTACTACAACCTACTAGTTCATGAAGGACCATCCTCCTCATTTATCACCAACACTATCTTTTGTTCCCGCTTAAATGACTTATTTTAATCATTCATCTCACCACTCACCCATTAAAAATACTAGTTAAATATTCCTTTATCATCACTCTTTTATCTCCTCTCCATGCTCTGAAAGAAAAAGAGAAAGCGATAGCTCAAAGCGAAACTCCTTCCATAAAATGAATCCCAAAAGCATCTTCATCTTGTCTGTTCTGTTAATTTCAGCTTCACTATCTGCAGCAACTAGGCCTGATTCATTCGGTCCCTTATCATCTAAACTAAAAAAGCACAACCAAGGCAGCAGGAAACCGAGCAACCAAAACAACAAAAAACTCGGCGGTGGAAACACTGGAGGGAACGGCGGGTTCTTCGGTATAACACCCGTGTTTGGGTTGCCGGGGTTTGAAAATGGGATCGTAGGCGGTGGCTATGGAGCTGGTTTCGGAGGTCCTAAAGGAGGATACTCAAAAGGTAGTATTATTAAACCCACGGTTGTTTGTAAAGAGAAAGGCCCTTGCTATAACAAGAAGCTGACCTGCCCTGCTAAGTGCTTCAGTTATTATAGCCGGTCAGGGAAAGGTTACGGCGGCGGTGGCGGCGGTGGTGGCTGCATAACGGATTGCAAGAAGAAATGCAGAGCTTACTGTTGAAAAGGGTAATAATATACAATACAGTACTCGCCACGTCATGAAATCTATAGTGGCTTAACCATGTATGATTATATATGAGATGTATGGAGGATTTTCTATTAAAAGTAATATAATATGCATATTTATGGAGGAATTTGATGCTATACCTAATAATGTTGATAATATGTAATGGTTTGCAAGGGCAAGGTTAATGATTCTATGTTTCCTGTATGGCTGGGCTATGTACTATGGAAGTTCTTATCCTTGGTACAAAGGGAGTAAAATTCTTGACACTGCCTACACTTGAGCAGGCGAGTAAAATAAATATTCCATCACGTCTCACACAATAAATGTGTATATATATTATATAAGTTTACACATAATAGATATTGGACCGTATTCATATTCTTTTGTTGCTGATATCTATAAACATGCTAAAAGGGATACCTTGTTTGAAGCAATGGTAATCCTGTCTGGCATCAATGCCTCCTTTTTAGGGTAAAACTAACATTGCCGTAGTCATCCTAATAGCATGGCTGAATCCTTGTTTACAAGACCATTATAAAAACAATCAAGATGTTTTGTGACTTCTTGTAAGATGAACCATAATTGAACTCCAACTTTCAACCTCATCTGTCACTAAATTCATGGAACACCCTCCCCTCATCTGTCACCATTTCTTGTTTTTCGTTGTATAAATCACCGTTCATCACTTATCCATTAAAATAGTAAAAAAAATCCTTCACTTTCTCTTCTCCATACTCTGAAAGGAAAAACATAAAGCATCTCAAAGCTGAAATCCTCCGGAAAGAGAATAAAAAACAACTGAAAATGAACCTCAAAATGACCTTCATCTTGGCTGTTATGCTAAGTACAGCTTCACCATCTGCAGTGGCTAGGCCTAGGCGTGACTCATTCGAAGCCTTATCATCTGAGAAAAATAACGACGACAGATTCTTTTATCGAAGACCAGAGTTTGCCGACCATGGTAGGATTGAGGGGATGCTCGATCCGGGATTTGAGATTGTCGACCAAAACATTCAGAGTGGTAGTGGAGACAGCGAGTTAGGGTGGCCAGGGTTTGAAAAATGGTGGAAAGATGGGATTATGGGAGATAACGAGGGATCCTGGTTCCGAGATCCCAGCGGAGGTGAATATGGATCTTGGGCCGGAGATTTTAGTGGAGGCTACGATGTTAATAGTGGTTCAGTTGTTTGTAATCAGAAAGGCCCTTGTTACAAGAAGAAGCTTACCTGCCCTGCTAAGTGCTACGCCTCCGTTAGCAGATCAGGGAAAGGTTTCTCTGCAAGTGCAAGTGGCGGTGGCTGCACCATGGATTGTGAGAAGACATGCACAGCTTTCTGTTAGGAGGGTAATATACTAGCCTTTTTTTTATTCTAAATACTTGAGGGAAATTTTTCACCTCTTGTTATCTACCCAATTCGACAGTATAAGTTTATAATTAAACTGTTAAATGCATAAATATGTAGTTCATTTAAACAATAAATTTCCGAGATTATATTTGATGTAGTAAGTGATCAATTATCATATTAATTTACATCGATATTCAATTTCAGACATTAAATTTTCAAATGTAGTAAAAACTTTACAGAAAGTAGCATTGAAAACAAGTTACAAAAGATGAGCAACAAAAGCAAGGATAGACATATAACAACCTCAATTTTCTCCTCAACTCACTGCTGCCGAGTCTGTGAATGTGACTAGATGGCAGCCCTAATAGCTCCTCTCGCAGCTTCACGTTTCTGCTCAGCAGCTTTACCGCTCCCACGGAAATACATGTATACTTGCTGTTAGGTCAATAGCCAACGAAGTTTGAGATACCATACACCTTGTGGATGAGGACGTGGCATTGAATCATGTTGGGAACAGAACAAACCTTGATAGGTATGGCTCATAAATATACCAGTAAAGAGGACAAGGTTAATTATGTACCAGGTTTTTTATTATAAATAGAGATGTAACATAAACCTATGAGATATTGAATAAAACTTCTAGCGCCGCCTAGGCACCGAGGACGTAAGCACATTGCCGAACCTCGTTAAAATTCTTGTGTTCTTTCGTTATCTTTGCCCGATTCTTCAACAATTGGTATCAGATGTCAGGAGAAAAATTCGAAGTTGCGAAATTCAATGGTCAGGGTAACTTCGGATTATGGCAAATGAGGGTGAAGGATATGTTGGCGCAGCAAGGGATCCTGAAGGCTTTGCGACCTACAAAGCCGGCGTCAATGGAGGAGGAAGAATGGGAAGAATTGCAACAACGAGCGGCAGGAACCATACGATTATGCTTGACGGACGAGGTCATGTATCACGTCATGCATCTGTCGTCTCCAGACGAAATTTGGAGGAAATTGGAAAGTCAGTTTATGTCCAAATCCTTAACGACAAAATTGTATCTAAAGCAGCGGCTATATGGGCTGAAGATGCAGGACGATCATGATTTGGCGCAACACGTGAATGTCTTCAATCAAATCGTTTCTGATTTGGCTTGGCTTGATGTGAAAATTGAGGATGAAGACAGAGCGATGATTCTGTTGTGTTCGTTGCCTCCCTCTTACGAACACATGGTGACTACTCTTACATATGGGAAAGAGACTATCAACGTTGAGGAGATTACTACAGCCTTGTTGGCTCACAACCAGCGGAAGCAGAATGCAGGGGAAAGCTCTCAAGCCGATAGCTTATATGTCAAGGGTAATCGAGACCGTGGACGGAAGCTGGAGAAGGCAGGGTCTGGCAAGCGGAATTTCTAGATCCAAATCTAGGGATAAGAAGACAATTCACTGTTACAAGTGCAAGGAGGCGGGACATATGAAGCGAGACTGTCTGAAGTTGAAAAAGCAGACTGATGAGAAGCGTGATATTTCATCCAAGTCTGTGAACGTGACCGGGGATGACAATTCTGATTGCAGTGAGGGTGATTGCTTTCTATTTTAACGACTCAATTGATGGATGTGTGGATTCTTGATTCTAGTTGTTCTTATCACATCACGCCAATATAGGGAATGATTTTCGACATACAGGTCGGTTAATTCTGGTTCTGTTTATTTGGGTGATGATCGGTGTTGCAATATTGTTGGTATTGGTGAGGTCAGAATTAAGATGTATGATGGCTCTGTTCGGACGTTGAGTGGTGTTTGGCATATCCCAGATTCGAAGAAGAATTTGATTTCTTTGGGCACTTTGCACAAGAATGGTTTTATCCCTAAGGCTGATGAGGATAGGGAAACCATTCGGATTGTTAAAGGAGCTTTGACTGTGATGAAAGGAAATATGACTGCAGGGAATATTTACAGATTGTTAGGGAGTACCGTTGTAGGTGGAGTGCATTCTGTTGAGTCCTGTGATGATACAACCAAACTGTGGCATATGAGTCTTGCTCATCTTAGTGAACATGGTATGGCTGAATTACATAAAAGAAATCTGTTGCATGGTGTTAAAAGCTGTAAGCTCGACTTTTACAAGTATTGTGTTCTTGGTAAACAGACTAAAGTTCATTTCAAGACTGCGAAGCACACAACTGAAGGCATTCTTGATTATGTGCATTCGGATGTATGGGGGCCTTCCACGACATCATCTTTAGGTGGATCTAGGTATTATGTTACCTTTATTGATGATTTTTCACGGAAAGTTTGGGTGTATTTTTTGAAACATAAGTATGATGTTTTTGAGAAATTCAAGTTATGGAAAGTTGAGGTAGAAAACCAAACAGGATGAAAAATCAAGTGTTTGAGGTCTGACAATGGTACGGAGTACACAGATTCACAGTTTCTACAGTTCTGTATGGAGCATGGGATTAAGAGGCATTTTACAGTGCGCAAGACACCACAACAGAATGGTATTGCGGAACGGATGAACAGGTTATTGAATGAAAGAGGAAGATGTTTGCGGTTGAATGCGGGAATTCCCAAACACTTCTGGGCTGAGGCTGTTAACATGGCGTGTTATCTTATCAACAGATCGCCAAGGGTATCATTGGCTGGGAAAGTTGCAGAAGAGGTATGGATTGGTCATGATGTTAGTTTTGATAACTTACGGATTTTTGGTTGTCCTGCTTATGTGCATGTACCTGCTGATGAGATATCCAAACTTGATGCAAAATAGAAGGAGTGTATTTTTTTGGGTTACAAGAAAGGTGTCAAAGGATTCAAGTTCTGGGATCCAGTTGCGAAGAAAATTATGATTAGTAGAGATGATGTTTTTGATTAACAGTCCATGTTACAGCAGAAGAAAGACACGACAGTGGTATATTTCGAGTAATTTCCAGTTGAGAAAACAAAAATTTCTCAACCGACTTCTGATGATTCCGCTACGGATGATTTGCAGGATTATAGTCTCGCCAGAGACAGGGTGATACGGACGAATATAAAGCCTCCGAACAGATTAGGTTTTGAAGACTTTGTCTCTTTTGCACTTACTGTTAGTAGTGATGATCCGGTTACTTTTCATGATGTCTTTACTAGTCAGGAAAATGACAAGTGGATGACTGCCGTGGTTGAGAAGATGGAGTCTTTGAATCAAAATCGCACATGAGAGATAGTTCCCCTTCCTGATAGAAAGAAGCCTATTGGTTACAAATGGGTGTATAAGAAGAAACCAGCAATAACAGAAAAACAGGGGGAGAAGTTCAAGGCTCGTTTGGTAGCAAAGGGTTTTTCACAGCAGAAAGGAGTTGATTATGATGAAATCTTTTCTCCTGTGGTCAAACATACTTCAATCCGAGCAGTACTTGTATTAGTGGCTAGTTGGGATTTGCATTTAGAGCAGATGGATGTTAAAACTGCTTTTTTGCATGGTGATTTAGAGGAGTAGATCAACATGCGGTAACATAAAGGTTTCATTCAATCTAGAAACGAGCATTTAGTTTGCAGATTGAAGAAATCTTTGTACGGGTTGAAACAATCTCCGAGACAGTGGTATAAACGGTTTGACTCCTATATGATCAAGATTGGCTACAATCGATGTGAGTATGATTGTTGTGTCTATGTTAAGAGCCTTGATGATGGTTCTTTTATTTTTCTGTTATTGTATGTTGATGATATATTGATTGCTGCGTAGAACATGGATGATGTTATTGGTTTGAAAATCTTATTGAGTCAGGAATTTGATATGAAAGATTTAGGTGCTGCAAAGAAAATCCTTGGAATGGAAATTTGCAGGGACAGAGACTCAAGGAAACTGTGGCTATCTCAACGGGGTTATATTGAGAAATGCTAGAAAGGTTTGCGATGAGCAGCGCAAAAACCAGTTAGCACTCTATTGGCAAATCACTTTAAGCTCTCACCAGAATAGTGCCCGAAGACAGATAAGGAAGCAGAAGATATGGCAAATGTTCTGTATTCTAATGCTGTTGGCTGCTTGATATATGCAATGGTATTTACTCGTCCTGATTTAGCTCATGCTGTTAGTCAAGTTTGTAAGTACATGTCTAAACCTGGTAAGCAACATTGGGAAGCAGTCAAGTGGATTTTTCGGTACTTAAAGGGTACTGTGGGACATGGAATTGTTTTTTGTAGTCAGCGAGATAATCCTTTGGTTGTAGGATATGTGGATTCAGACTATGCAGGTGACTTGGATAATAGAAGATCTACGACAAGGCATGTGTTTACTCTTGGTGGAGGGCATATTTGTTGGAAGTCTACTATTCAATCTGTTGTGGCACTATCTACAACTGAAGCTGAATACATGGCAGCGGCTGAAGCTACAAAAGAAGCTTTATGGCTTATTGGTTTAGTGAAGGAGTTGGGTGTTCAACAAGGTGGAGTTCAATTGCTTTGTGATAATCAAAGTGCTATTCACTTGGCTAAGAATTGGGTGTATTGTGCTAGAACTAAACATATTGATGTAAGGTTCCACAAGATCAGAGAGTTGGTTGCATCTGGAGAGGTTTTGTCTCAGAAGGTACATACTGATGAGAATGCCGCTGATATGTTCACCAAGCCAGTTACGACAGACAAGTTTAAGCATTGCTTGGACTTGTTGAATGTTTCGAGTTGTTAAACAGTTAGGTAACCCAACCCACATTGAAGTTTCCAAGGGGCAGGATATTCGCCAAGGTGGAGATTTGATAGGTATGGCTCATAAATATACCAGTAAAGAGGACAGGGGATGGAGCGGAGTCTACGCAAGGTTAATTATGTAATTATATACCAGGTTTTTTTATTATAAATAGAGATGTAACCTAACCTATGAGATATTGAATAAAACTTCTAGCGCCGCCTAGGCACTAAGGACGTAAGCACATTGCCAAACCTCGTTAAAATTCTTTTGTTCTTTCGTTATCTTTACCCAATTCTTCAACAAACCTAGATAACCCAGATGCTTACAACTGAATCGAGACAGAATAATCCAAAACCAACGAAGTAGAAGATCTACACAAACAAAGAAATTTCATTAAAATGGTCAAGAAAAATGGAGAGAAATATCTCTCAACTTTTGCGCAGACTCCAACTGCAATCACGATGTTCTCAAGCCTTCAGCAGTACAAACAACATTCCTTTGTTCCCATACGTGTCCCACTAAACTATCCACATATAATAAATCTATGATATAGGTTAAACATAACTTAAGAAAATGCTCAACTGTTTCGATGACCAAACTTTGTGGATATAATTTTCTCAGGTTTAAGCATATACTTACCCCAACCAAAGCATTGCTAATAAGATCAACTGCAGGTAGGATCCCGCTGTATAAGGCCCAAAAAAGACCATTAGTAAGATTGTATGGATAGGAAAATGAAAAAAGAACTAGAATACTTATTGCATGTCAAATACTTGCATTACGTGTATATTCCACCGAGATAGCGGACAATCCATTATCTTATACTTGAAATAGAAGAATCCCAAAAGAGAAAATGATCTCTTTTGGAGGATGAGTGAATTATGACAACCCTGACGCACTGATGTAGTTACAAATAAAAACAGAAAGATAGATGCAAGTCCCATCAGTATAACCCGAATATAGTTTTCCAAAGATAAGCTGAACTAGTTAAGAATCTTACGTGAGTGATTTCCCTCTAAAAACTACAGGGGGTGCCACCGCAGCAAAGATGCAAAAGCCAATGTGAAGCTATAGACAGGAAAATTAGAATAAAACGATCAGAATCTAATTCCCAGAATAGATCTATTAGAAGAAACATGAGATATTACCAAATAAAACATGAAGAACCATCCAAACTTCAAAGCACTCTCATTCTTGCATGATAGTCATAAGGTGAGAAAAAAGAAATCAAATTAAAGTAAGGTCTGATTAGCAAGGGTAAGGAACATGAACAGCTGGATTTAAGAAACCAGCACTAGAAGTTAGCACTGGAGAAAGCTAGCATAGAAAAAAGAAGAAGCAAAACATGAATTCTTTATTAAGAACAAATATGGAATATATAAAATACCTAAAAGCACGATACCGTGGGCGATACCAGAATACATAGGCTCCTGGTACTCCTGCTATAAAGTAGATGACAGACAATAACCAGATCCTAACACCTAAACAATAATAAGGAAAACACAACGTAATCACAATGTTATATTTAGAAGAAAAACAAGACATGGAAATATATAACTAAATTAACCTTCCCCTTTGATACATGTTGTAATAACGGCTATGATGTTCCACAGAAGGCATAGAACCAATCTTACATAGAATCACCATCAATCATTGAATTGTCTCCAGCCCATGGCTTTACTCCAAAGCCATTTTCAACTAAAGAGTTAACAAAATAAAATCATGGTACGAAAAATTACCCAATGCAATCTAGCAAAGAACTAACAGTATAAAAGCATGGTACAAATAATTACCCAATGCAATTTAGCATGATACAAATGAAGGCATGATACCTAGATGTACCATGCATAGAATCCTAAAAAGGAAAATATAGGAGAAACTTACATACCTAAAAATGTAAAAAATGCAACATACTGCAATCTTTTTAGATGAATTGGAATTTCATTGGCAATATCATGATGAATGATTGTAAAAAATGGTGGCCAAATTTTCTCTTCCACAACAATTCCAGCTGCAAAGCAGAGAAGTCAAACTGTAGTTCACGAAAGAAATGTAGTTTTAACCATAAAAAGAAATAAAATAAGGTCAAATATTTTGCAAAAAAGTGTAGAGTAATCTAGACCAAATATTGAAGCTGAGAACAAAACGAAATGTGATCACTGAGACTAGTTAAATAAAGGAAAACGAAATGTACCTCTTGCCACTGCCTCTTCTTTCTGCCTCACTTCCTGCAAGGAGTAAGCTAACCAATGAAATTGTAGGGATGCTATGATCTATCATGCTATTTATTTGAGAAATAAATGTGCAAGAATGGGAACTTGCAACTTAAAACCATCCAAATAACTTAGTACACTAAAATAGATCGAGAAACACATGACATTCCACCAACAACCTAATAAAGTATCCTAACAGTATTTTATGATACTGGGATTATTGAGATAAATTTTTGCTTTCATTACATCATATTCTAAATAGGTTGATGATACGTCTTTGGAAGAGAAATGAGAGAAAAAAAGTAAATCTATGATTCAGTAGATCACAAATGAATTCAATGTTGTAAAATCTATTATACAACACGCCTGTTTTCGCCTTCTCAGTTCTGCTTCCTTAGACTGAAGTTTCTTGTTTAAATCCTAAATTTAAACAGTAAACCAGGAAAGTGAAATTCAAGGCTTAACCGAATAATGTAAATGAAATTTAGAGATATTTCTTTACCAACATGATTATGTGATCCTCCTGAAGCTGTATCAAGAGGAATATCAATTGTTGCCCCAAGGTCATAACTGAAACCGGTAGGTTCCAGAGGTAGCGGTGAAAGTCTTGGGTGAGGCAGGTGTAACACTTGTAGTACTCTGAAAATTATTTACAATATGCATTCAAGAAGCAGATAATATAAGCAATTATTCCATTATACAGTTATTGAGAAGTGATATTAAAAAGCAATATTAGAGATGACCAAATCAAAACAAATATAGCAAGGAACCTATTTTTTCAGGACTAAGTTATCCTAAACCTTGGTCAAAATGAAACCTCACTCCTAAACCTCTCTCAGGCCCAGAGTTATAACTACCAATTTTGCATTCACTAATAGATCTGAGATTTCAGCATACGAGGGATTTAAAAGGGTTGTTAGCATAGTATGACCTCAACTTATGGTTTTATATTGCATTGGTATCTACATTTACGAGAAAACAATCTAGCCTTCCTATAACTGCACTCATTCTAATTTCAACAAGAAGTTTTAAATTAAATGTTTACTTGAAACTTTATACTAACAAGGATTAGTTTACCGTTTAAAATAGACATCCACCTAATTTAGACTGACCAGGTGCATTCCCTCTCGCTGCTCTGTTCTGGTAGAAATTATTAAAAAGGGAACTATATTAAAAGAGAAGCTAGTTAGCGTCTAAACACAAACTTATTGACAGATAAATCAAGTTATAAAGCAAGGAAATTTAACATAATCTGCATTTAATGAACAAAAGGTTATCTAAGTACAAAAATGAAAATCATACGAATTCCCTTCTGCTTATACACTACAAGAAAATATACCTTTAATGACACACGAACGATGACGCACGCTAATTTATGACTTGCAAAACATGTGTGTCATAAAAAATGTCATGTTTTTTAAAATCTGAACAATTTATGGCTTACAATGATGTGTGTCATATTTAATAGTCATAATCCAAAATATTTACAAAAACACGGAGTATAGATAATTTTGTGTGTCATCTTTAGGAGTCGTATTCTAATTCCCCCTTATTTTTCATCATTTCCCGCGCGCTTGATCTTCCCCCCTAGTTAACAAAAGTTCACGCCGTGCTTCCCTCATTTTTCTCTGTTTTCCCTTTTTGTCTTTGCATCCTCCCACCGGTTTGGCCATTCACCACAACGCGGTCGAGGGTGTCAAAAATCAAGGGTTTCCACAGGTAATCCTCGTTCTCTATTCCAATATTTCTGGGTTTGTTGATTTCTATTTTGTCTGATTTAATGGGTTTGATGCTTTTACTTCATATATGTTTTTTTGAATCAAGATTTGTTGCATGCATGCTTGTTTTATTTTCTATTATTTATTTAATCACTACTGATTTGTTCATTTCATTCTTCGTTTAAGTGGGTTATTTCGATTTTTTTACTTCAGTGGACTCTTATGCTAGTTCTTGATCTCTTTTTGATTTTTAGGTTTTGATGGATTATGTATTTTGGTTCAAAAATGTTGAACTTTGATTGTCTTGTGATATATGTTTTGTTATGCTTGTTGAAATGTTTACAAACATATCTTGTTTCACTTGACTTGAAGTATCATTGTCCGACATAAGGAGGGTATGGTGATATGACTCTCCAAGTACATGGATAAACCTAAAATAGAATCTCGTATCCGTTACTCACTTCCGAGTCCAAGCGATATAGGTCTGAATGACCCTACAATAGTATATATTTCGAGGATTTTTGGAAGGTTATATTATGTTTGGGATTCTTTTGTTTAAAAAAATGAGTGAGGGAGGTGCCTCTGCTTCCCAATTCCCACATATGTATTTCATTCGCTAACTAGAATGGTTCCAAGTTTTTACCTAATTGTCATATTTCATATGGATTTACTTTTGGTTGCTTATGGTTGCTGGTTGTTGACTTTTCATTAGAGAAGAGGCTTTAAATATATGGTTCTGTCCTTTGCATTGGTACTTAATGTTTCACTAACACAACTTTTCCTGCCTTTTTCTGCTTTCTATGTTGTTTGGATTCTTCTTTTCATTTGAAGTATCAGTATCTGACATTTTGTGTCGGACATATAGATATGTGGATATGACCTCCAAAGATCTTCTAAATGCATAGAAATAACTTTAAAATATCTAATAATACATGTTTTCGACACTCATACTTACGTTCAAGTAGCATAGTTTCCTTTTTATTGTTTTGCTAGTTTAACTAAACACTCACTCTTGAAATTTAATTTTTGTTTTTGATAAATGTAGGTTGGCATAACTTTGGCACGGATGCTATCATTAGATGTAACATGATATTCCTTTGCTGAGTCTCTCTCAAGAAATGCCCCATACATAATATCCACAGTTCTCTGGGTATACTAGTTAGTGGCATCTTATCTTATTATTTATTTTAGTCAAATTCTGTAACTATATGTTGCTCCGACTTTTGATTCTTTTCTTGAAGTGTTTATTTCTAACATTTTTGTCAGTCATATGGGTACTAACATATGACTTTTAAGAATCTTCTGTCTAATATAATCGTTTCAGACATGTACTCTTATATGATGCTCACACCCGAATTCAAGTATCATAAAATACGATTATTAACTTTGATTTAGGCAACATTCTTTGAATGATGATTACGAATATAGGCAATGAGGCTTTCTCATGTTACAACCATGTGCTTCAACTTAAATTACAACAAGCACAAGACATAGATTTTGAGGCTAACACCAAGAACGTTAGAAGATATCGAATAGGCTAACACTAATAATTTATCTAACATTGTTAGGATTTTTTCCAGTTTCAAATGGGTTTTTTAGATTTTATGAATGGGTCATAGCCCTTGAACATTCTTCTATAGCATATTACAAAATGAATTTGTTAGGGTTACTTTGTACTTGGTAATTTGGGGTAAACATTTTTTTCTTCATATCTTACATAAATATTTCATCAATCATCAATTATAAAGTTGTAGTTTTGCTAATACTTTATAATTATTTAGGTTGGTAAGTAATGGTCGATGGATAAATCATGGATTTCGTCTGATAGGTTATCTGATGCATATGAAGTGGGTATGAACATCTTTCTAGACTTTGCACAAGGTAATGATCCAAATTCAAATCTTATTCGATGTCCTTGTATACATTGTATTAATTTGTGGCACCACTCAATTCAGACTGTGAGCTATTATCTATTTGCCTATGGCTTCGATGAAAGTTATAAGGTTTGGTCTTTCCATGGAGAAAGACAGCCCAAGCTTGATTCTAGATGCCCTAACAAATCTATTCCTCCCGACTTTGATTATACAAGAGATATAATACATGATGCCTTCAGAGATATAGAAAAAGAACCCAATTCATTGAAATCACTTCTTGAAGAATGTGAGAAGCCACTTTACGTAGGGTCAAAGTATAATGCACTTAGTGGATTATTGAAATTCCAACATATCAAGGGTCAATTTGGGTGGTCTGAGGCTAGTTTTGAAGTAGTGTTAGGTGCCCTAAAAGATGTCTTACCATTAAACAATAGAATACCTAAGTCCCTATATGATGCCAAGAAATTGCTAAAAGGAGTAGGTCTACAATATGAAAAAATTCATGCATGTGAAAACGATTGTGTTCTATTCTGGAAAGGAAATAAGGATGCTTCTTAATGTCCAACTTGTGGCACATATCGTTGGAAGAAGAATACCAAAAATGTACCTTCGAAAGTTTTGTGGTATTTTCCTCCCATCCCCAGATTTAGGAGAATGTTTTCGTCACCAGAAATGGCACAAAACTTAACTTGGCATGCACAAGGTCAGGCTAATAATGGTATGCTAAGTCATCCTCGTGATTCCCCCTCTTGGAAGCTTGTTGATAGAACGTGGAAAGAATTCGCAGAAGAAAAACGGAATCTTAGATTAGCCTTGTCCGCTGATGGTATCAATCCTCACAAGTCATTAAGTTCCAAGCATAGCTGTTGGCCAGTTATCTTAATAACTTATAATCTACCCTCTTATTTGTGCATGACAAGAAAATTCATGATGTTGACTCTATTGATATCAGGTCCAAAACAACCTGGTAACAATATTGATGTCTACTTGGCACCATTGATAACAGATCTAAAACTCTTGTGGGAAACTGGCGTCAAGACATATGATGCTTATAAGAAAGAATACTTCAATCTAAGAGCAATATTACTTTGGACTATAAATGACTTTCCTGCATATGGTAATCTTTCGGGGTGTGTTACCAAAGGTTATTATGTGTGTCCAATATGTTCAGAGAATACTTGTTCACAGTGGTTGCCAAATTCGAAAAAAGTATGCTTTCTTGGTCATAGAAGATTCCTGCCACTTCAACATCCTCTTCGTAAAAGAAAAAAAGATTTCAACAATCAACAAGAGGATGGTGTTATAAAACAACCATTATCAGGTGAAGAGATTTACGACTATATGACGGGGTTTGAGACTTCATAGGGAAAAAAGAAAACGTCTAAAAAGAAAACGTCAAAGAATAAAACTTCAAAGAATAAAAAAGAAAGCATCGATGAGAGAGCTAAATTTTGGCACAATAAATTGATTTTTTTTTAACTTGAATATTGGAAGAAGTTGCCCATTCATCATCAGTTAGATGTTATGCACATAGAGAAAAATGTGTGTGAGAGTGTTTATGTGACATTGTTGAATTTGCCTGGCAAGACGAAGGATGGGTTAAGAGCACGACAAGATCTTGAGGCGATGGACATTAAACCTGAATTACAAACTCAACCAAGAGGGAATCGTACTTGGCTTCTGCCTGCGTGCTACACATTGAATACCACGGAAAAACACCGATTTTATGAGACCCTGTCTACCATAAAAGTGCCTGATGGGTACTGTTCAAATTTCAAGAATCTCGTGTCTGATGATGTATCAAAGATGAATGGTTTGAAGTCTAATGATTTTCATGTACTGATGCAACAATTTCTCCCTTTTTCAATAAAGGGGGTGTTACATATGAAAGTGAGGAAAACAATCATAGGTTTGTGTCATTTTTTCAACGTGTTGTGTAGTAAAGTCGTTGATGTTAATAAGCTAGGCAAGTTGCAAAGTGACATCGTATTAACTTTGTGTTTGTTAGAGAAGTATTTTCCTCCTTCGTTTTTCGATGTCATTATCCACTTGATAGTGCATTTAGTTAGAGAGGTGAGGTTATGTGGCCCGGTTCATTTTAGGTGGATGTATCCATTTGAGAGATATATGAAAACACTCAAAAGCTATGTACGGAATCATCATCGACCCGAAGGTTGTATTGCAGAATGTTATGTGGCAGAGGAAGCCTTTTAATTTTGCTCAGACTACTTAAAAAATATGAAATTAATTGGCAATCCTCATAAATGTGTTGATGAAAGAATTCGCACAGACAAACCTTTATCACAGGGTACAGTCGAGGTTGTAGATGCTAAGCTACTTGATGAAGCTCATCTTTATGTATTACGAAATACTGTTGATGTGGAGCCGTATATAGAGTAAGAACCACTGTGTCTTCTTTGTACTCTATGTAATGCATTAAACTTTTTCTAACTTCTAATATGATTCTATCTTCAAATATTATTTAGGCAACATATGTTGGAATTGAAGGATCATAACCCACGTGCCTCTCGAAATAGTAAATGGTTACAGACTCAACACAGTCGAACATTTATTAGTTGGCTTAAGACCAAGGTTTCGCTAACGGGGAAGACATTTGTGAGAGTGTTCGTTGGTTGGCCAAAGGGCCAAGTTTTACTGTGAAGAAATATAGCGGTTTTGCCATAAATGAGTATCGGTTCCATACAACATCTCGAGATGAATCAAGAATAACTCAATGTAGTGGAGTATCTCTAGTTGCACATACTATGTAGATTGCTAGTGCAAAAGACTCTAATCCCATGTATGGAGTTGTTACTTACTATGGTCGTATACAGGAGATATGGGATCTTGATTATCGCATATTCACTGTTCATGTTTTCATGTGTGATTGGGTTAATAGTCGTGGAATAAAAAAAGATGACTTTGGATTCACAGTGGTTAACTTTGCTAGGCTTGATCACCAATCTGAATGCTTCATATTAGCTAGTCAAGCCAAACAAGTTTTTTATGTTCAAGATCAATAAGATGCAAATTTGTCTGTTGTCGGCTTCACACCAAGTAAGATGTACAAGTATGGAGCAAATGGTGAAACTGATGATATGTTGGAATACCATGTTACTTTTGATTTTTCACAAGACTCCCCTTTAGTAGAACTTGATGATGATTTTTTGTGTACACGCCTGAATGGCGAGGGCATATTAGTTTAAAATATTTTTTGCAAAATAAAATCTTTACTTTTTGGTATGTTTTTATTTCAATATATGTATGTTATTAATTCTGTCCCAACTGCAAGAAATAGCAATGTACTAACTTTTTTTATTTCAATCATGTTGAAACAGGTTGTACTTGGTACCATGGAATCAAATCAATCTTCGAGTCATGATGAAGACTCTAAACAAAGAGGTCCGACAATAAAGGGAAAAACTACTAAAGGAAAAGTTATCGTTACTTACAATAAAAAGGGTGTTCCGATTGGCGTTGAAGCAATAAAACTTGCTTCCTTTGAGGGCATGGTAGCAAGATCAATGGTGCCTATCACTTATGCCACTTGGCGAGATGTTGAACAGGAAAAAAAAGAAGACTTATGGCAATATATTTTGTTAAGTCTAACATCTGATCTTAACTTCCAATTAATCTTTTTTTTTTGTTAAAAAAAATATTTTTTTAATTAATGCTTTATTTTTCAGATGAATTTTGAACTTGATCGAAGGAGTCGGAAGAACACCCTTCAATCCATTGGGACAAAGTGGAAGAACTTTAAGCATTATCTGTATAAGAAATTCATTGAGAAGTTTAAGAATGACCCTGATGCAAATCTGCTCAACCCTCCAGAGATGTATCATTATTTGAAGATAGATGAGTGGAAGGTTTTTGTATCGGAAAGACTTTCAAAGAAGTGGGAGGTTAGAAACTAGTCTGTATTTGTTATATATTAGTTTTAGAAACCAGTCTTGACTGTTTTAATGTTTCTAATGCAGGAAATAAGTCAGAAAGCTAAAAAAATGCGTGGACAGCATAGATACAATCATCGGTTGAGTAGAAAAGGATATGATGGACTAACTCTTGAGATTGTATGTAGTAAATTAATTGAATAGTTTAGATATACATTTGTATATTTTAATTCATTGTTGTTATTATTTTTAATTTAGATTCAAGAAACGGGAAAGGAGGAAGACGAGATTGATAGAGCATTGTTGTGGAAAAAGGTAAGACAAATGAAAAAAGGAGGTTATGACCCGAATGTCCAGATTGTTGTTGATAAAATGGTAAGTTCCTATGAACATTCCTACTTTATTTATTTTCATCTTATTGTTATAGCACCATATGAGCTTTAATCCTTTGAATATTTTGAATATGAATATTTGCTTTCACTACAGGAAGATATGCAGAAGTCAGAAACTTTAGGATAGGTTAGTTGTGGAACAAATGACATGCTTACCCAAGCCCTAGGTACCCAGGAATAATGTGGGCGTGTACGAGGGATGGGCAAATTTGTAAGGTCACACCAATACTTTGTCTTACCCAATACCGTGAAGAATTACTTGGATGGTGAGAAGAAAAAGATTGAAAAAAGCTTCAACCAAATTGAAGGTGCAATAGAGAAACTACAAAAAGAGATGAATCATGCTTCTGAAGGCGCAAGTTGCCAAGGGTGGGGTAAAGCAGATTTTGAAGACAACCCACCCGAGGAATTACTTGTAAGTCTTATTAAATTATAGTATGAATTAAATGTAAGTCTTGACTACAACTAATATATATATAATTTGTAGGATACTTCATGTTATCTTGCGATTGATATTGCCTCCAATATAGTTGCCAAAGGAACAATAGTGAAGCACAATGATCTATCAGGTATTACAAAAAATATCAGTTTTCTTTTTGACTTTTTAGAATATTGTATTTTAGTAATAACTTTATATAACAGGTGAAAAAATTGAAGTAATGATGGAAATGAGTGTGCAAGGAGACGCTTTACTACCGTTTCCACTAGATGAGGAGTTCATTTACAAGGTTAAAGATGCAGTGGGGTTCCTAGTGAAGTGGCCTAGATATCTAGTCATTCGATGCTCTGATTTGGTAATATTTTCATTTATTTAAAGAAATTATATATGTCTAATTTAAATGATATCTTTATATTTTTTTTGTAGGAAAAAGTGTTGGCATTTATGGGAAAAAAACGTGTGAACGGAGATGAAGTAGAAAGTAATAAAGGAAAAAAAACGACAAAGAGAACTTGTTGAAAAAGAAGAGGAGAAAGGAGAAGGGACACCGAAGATGGAAAAAGAGAAAGAAAAGGAATAGGGTAAAGGAGAAGGGACACCGTAAAGGAAAAAAGAAGAGGAGAAAGAAGAAGGGACACCGAAGAGGGAAGGAAAGAAAGAAAAGGAGGAATGAACACCGCAAAGAAGGAGGACGAGAGCACAAATGAGGACAAGGCTAAGAGTTGAAAGCAACCGTGTTTTTGAAAGTGTTTGTACGTATGGTTGATATACAACTTAAAAATGCGGAGTCCGTGAAAGTGCAATGTGAGGACGATATGTTTGGGTACGAGAGTTTCACGTATATAACTTGGGAAGATTTTGAAGTGGTTTTTACTGTGGATGAGATGATCGGTTCTGCGATTACTTGTTATATGATGTAAGTGCATAATTTTAATTTTTATTAAAACACAATATATTTAATCATCGTACTTGTCTAATGTTAATATATAGGTACTTGTTTGAGGAAATCAAGAATGGGCCAAAAAGAGATCATGGAATTTGTTTTATGAGCTCGTCTGCAATCTCGCCATCAGGACGTAAGGCAAAATTCAAAAATAGCGATGAGGCAATTCGAAGCGTTGCAGATCGATTGTCTCTAAGAAAGGACAATGACATCGTCCTAGTGCCATATAATCCCGGGTTTGTTTTTTCATTTGATTATCAATATATTTTAGTAACTTAATTTGGTTTTTCGTTTTTATAGAAGACATTGGGTGTTGGCGGTGATAGATATGAAAGCAACAAGTTATTATTATCTTGATTCCTTAGGGCCCACCAATATCCATCTGCAGTTGAAGCAAGTTATTGATGCGTAAGTAACATAAATTATCGAAACATTATAGTATATTCTTTGATATATTTAATCATTTTTTATATGGCAATGAAATTGTACAATGCTCAAAGTGGATCTAACAAAAGGGTTAGCCTCAATTGGATCAATGTTTTGGTGAGTACTTCGAACGATCATTCCTTGTTTAAATTGCAGCTTTCATATTGAGTAATCGTTTATTGTAAACTATTTGTAGTGTCCCCGTCAGTCGGGAGGTACCAAGTGTGGACATTATGTTTGTAAGTTCATGAAAGAGATAGTCGAGAACGGACTTCAAGTGCTGGTCAATAAGAATGTAAGCAAACTTTTCTGATACACATATGTCATATCATACATACACATTAGTCATACAACTATCATATGGACTTGAAGTAGGATGATATTATTGGAAATTCATTTACGATAACATCTTGTCTATTCATATTAATAAGAATTGTCATGCTCTTTTTATTTCTGTATGGAATGGAGGTTATCGTTTATAATTTGAAACAAACTTAAAAATCTTGTGAATTTAACTTAGTGAAAGATTACATTGATGGTAAACTTCTTGTTATTTGCTTCTATATATTGATAGATTCTGTTGTAAGTAATGAGTGAATTCTTGAATCTAATTACACGTTTTAAGCATGTGGCAATTGATACTATTTTTCGATATATGAATCAATGTCTAAAGGAACAATTTGAAATGTTCGGTGGAGTTGTGAAAGCATTTGACACGTACTAGCACTTAAAATCCAAAATTTGATTTTGTCAAGTACTATAAACGTAACAGGGACTCTCTTGTGGTTATTATTTGTGATGATATTGTTGTGAACAAAGTTGGAATTTTTTATAATGCTATTGATTTTATGACTTTGCATAATGTTATTATGCTTCAAAGAATGCATATGTAAAATTGGTCATTTTAGTACTCTTTAATAGTTCATTATATACTTCACTTTAAATAAGTATAAATTATATACTTATTTCATATTTTTTACTTAGGTTGGCGATGGGAAAGAAGAATACACTGATGATGACATTCGCAAAGAATGGGTATCTTATGTGGCAAACTTATTATGCCTTGATATTTTGTATCGACATATGATTAATACAATATTTTTTATAACTTAATGTGAATATATTGTATGCAAATGGATTGCTTATATATAATATGGTACATAGATTTAGTATTATGAGGCATTCAATGTGATTTAGTTTGATTATTTGTTAATCTACAATATATATATATATATATATATATATATATATATATATATATATATATATATATATATATATTATATTATATTTATATTTATATATATTTATATATATATATATATATATATATAATTTATGAAATACAATCATGATACACGAACGTTTGTGGTCTTTTTAAATGACGTGTGCATCAATGACACGTAATGTAAGTCATATATGTATGCCATAAATTTATGACACACAAATGTATGTCAAGCAGATTTATGACGGGGGCTTCAATGACGCGCAATGTAAGTCATACATACGTGTCATAAATTTATGACGCACAAATGTGTGTCATCTTAATTTATGACGGGGGCTTCAATGACGCGCAATGTAATTCATACATGTGTGTCATAAATTTATGATGCACAAATGTGTGTCATCTTAATTTATGACGGGAGCTTTAATGACACTCAAAGAACGTCATTAATGTGCGTCATCAAAAATTCATGTCGATGGCTTCAACGACAGGCATTTGTGTGTCATCCGTACCCATAGATGACGCGCAATGCGCGTCATTAAAGGGTATTTTTCTTGTAGTGATAGAAGAAATGTATAGAATATATGGATTAAAAGGTACTAATATCACAATTAGATTAACGAGAGAGTTGATACTTAAGAAAAGAAACCTTTCCTCTTTGATTCCCATAGATATATGGTCAAATAAAACATGAAAAAATCATTATCAATGTCACTTTGTTAAGTATGGCTTGCAAATTAGCAAATTGGCAAGTTGAAAGCTTGCCCAACTTGTGCACATGGGATATTCATCTTTGGTTAGCAAGTTGCCAACTTGAGCACATGGGATAATTCATCCTTGGTTGGCAAGTTGACAAGTTGTGCAAGTGGCCAACTTGTGCACATGGGATAATTCATCTTTGGTCCCTAAACTATTAGGTTATTTATAAGTTTAGTCTTTAAAACTCAAATATAAATAGGTCTAAGTGTTTCCATTAGAAATCATCCCAAAACAAGTGCTCTCTTCAATTTGTTTTCTACTTTCTCACTTTGCGAATTCTAAAGAATTTAATTTGTTGTAATATTGGCAATATAGTGAAGTTATCATTCGGTGTGGTGCCCGAGGAGTAGACGATATTTCGTCGAACCTCGTAAATTTAGTGTGTTCTCTCATTTATTGTTATTTATTCAATTTTTTCATTGTGTTTCAATATTCAACAGTTTGATGGATTTGTCCGTTGTGCAACCTTTGGTGGTTTTAATCTTGATATTTCAAATCAATTTTGAAACTACGTTTGTGTGGGAAATAACCTGGTTTCCCAAATAATTGGTATCTAGAGCTTCGTTTGAGGTTATCCTGGTGGTACCGTTGCTGAAAAGATACAATTCGTTCTATTAAATATTGTTTGTTAGAATTAAAATGACAAAATACGGATTAGATGAGACATCAAGCTCTTCATCTGGACCGGTGAGGAGGGTGATGTCAAATGTAAACTTCTCGGTGGAGTTGTTCGATGGATCCGGTCATTTTGGCATGTGGCAAGGTGAGTTGTTAGACGCTTTATTCCAACAAGGTCTAGACATTGCCATTGAGGAAGAAAACCCTGTAGATATGGAGGAGAAAGAATGGAGAATAATCAATCGTTTGGCATGCAACACGATTCGATCTTGTCTTTCCAGGGAGTAGAAGTATGACTTCAAGAACGAGACTTCTACAAGTAAGATATAGAAAGCATTGGAGGAAAAATTGCTAAAGAAAAGCTCTCAAAATTGTCTCCACGTGAAGAAAAGATTGTTCAGATTTGATTATCAACCAGGCACCAGTATGAATGAACACATCACTGCGTTCAATGAGCTACTGGCATACTTATTGGGCATGGATAAAATCTTCAAAGATTAAGATTTGGCTTTGATGTTGTTGTCATCTCTTCTAGATGAATTTGAGCACCTTGAGACAACATTACTTCATGGTAAGGATAATGTTACCCATAGAGATGTAACTGTTGCTTTGTATAGTTATGAGCTCAGGAAGAAAACCAAGAAGGAGAGCAAGTACGAAGCAGCGGAGGCCATGGTGGCAAAAATTTGCTCAAAAAATCAAAAACCAAAGAGGAGATGGAGATCAAAGTCGAAGTATAGGCTGGGAAAAGATGAATGTGCATTTTGTCATGAAAAAGACCATTGGAAGAAAGATTGTCTGAAGCTGAAGAAGAAAGGAAAAGCTGCTCCAGATGCATGTGTTGCAGAGCATGATGCCAATGACTCTGACATATCATTAGTTGCTTCATCATCAACATTCCATTCAGATGAGTGGATATTATATTTGGGTTGTACCTACCATATGTCCCCTAATCAGGAGTGGTTCTGTGATTTAGTAGAACTAAATGCAGGAGTTGATTATATGGGCAATGACAATGCCTATAAAACTGTTGGGATAGGTTCAATTCGATTGAAGAATCAAGATGGATCAACAAGAGTTCTGACTGATATCCGATACGTACCCAGTTTGAAGAAAAATCTCATCTCGTTGGGAGCCTTGGAATCCAAAGGCTCAGTAGTTACTATGAGAGATGGAGTTTTAAAAGTCGCATCTGACACACTTGTAATGATGAAGGGCATCAGGAAAAATAATTTGTATTACTACCAATGTAGTACAATTATTGGAGCAGTTGCATCAGCTTCTGGAGGTGATGATTTGGACACAACCCAGTTGTGGCATATGCGTTTGGGACATGCAGGAGAGAAATCCTTGCAAATTTTGGCAAAGAGAGAATTGTTGAAAGGTGCAAAGGCTTGCAAATTGAACTTTTGCGAGCACTATGTTCTGGGAAAGCAGAAGAGAGTGAAGTTTGACACCACTATACATAATACAAAAGGTATTATGGATTATATTCACTCAGATGTATGGGGTCCTTCAAATACACCATCTTTGGGAGAAAACCATTATTTTGTAAATTTTGTAGATGGCTTTTCCAGAAGAGTTTAGGTGTATCCGATGAAGTCTAAAGATGAAGTGCTCCAAATTTTCCTTAAATGGAAAAATATGATCAAGAATCATACTGGTAGAAAGATCAAATGTCTTAGGACGGACAATGAAGGGGAATATAAAAGTGACCCATTCTTTGACATTTGCCATGAGTATGGTATTGTTCGACACTTCACCGTTAGAAATACACCACAACAGAATGGGGTGGCAGAGCGTATGAATCGAACACTTTTGGAGAAAGTTTGATGTGTGTTATCTAATGATGGGTTAGGTAATGCATTTTGGGCTGAGGCTGTGACATACGCTAGTCATCTCATCAATCGTCTGCCGTCATCATCGATAGAAGAAAAAACACTTTTGGAGAAATTCGTAGACCTGTTTGATTTGCTGATATGGTGGCCTATGCTCTTCCAGTTGTTGATGATAATATCCCTATCACTTATCAAGAAGCAATACAAAGCTTGGAAAGTGATAAGTGGAAAAGTGCCATGGATGAATAAATGCAATTTCTCCAAAAGAACAACACTTGGAAACTGGCACAATTACCGAAAGGTAAAAGAGCAATTGGATGCAAGTGGGTATTTGCAAAGAATGATGGATCTCATAGCAAGAAAGATGTTCGCTACAAGGCAAGGTTGGTAGCTAAAGGCTATGCTCAAAAGGAGGGAATCGACTACAATGAAGTATTTTCCCCTGTTGTGAAGCATTCCTCCATTAGAATATTGTTGGCCTTGGTAGCACAGTTGAATTTGGAGCTAGCTCAACTTGATGTATAGACAGCTTTCTTGCACGGTGATTTAGAAGAAAAGATCTATATGACTCAGCCAGAAGGATACAAAAATAGTGGTTGTGAGAAATAGGTTTGTAAGCTGAACAAATCGCTATATGGATTGAAGTAATCTCTGAGGCAATGGTACAAGCAATTTGATAGCTTTATGAGGAGGAAAAAGTACACTAGAAGCAAATATGATCATTATGTGTATTTGCAAAAGCTCAAATATGGATCTTTCATTTATCTTCTCTTGTACGTTGATGATATGTTGATCGCTTCGAATAGTCAAAAGGAGATAGACAAATTAAAGGCTCAGTTGAATCAAGAGTTTGAGATGAAAGATTTAGGTGAGGCCAAGAAGATTCTTGGTATGGAGATAAGCAGAGATAAACAGAAAAAAAAAGTTTTGTTTAACACAGAAGCAATATCTAAGAAAGGTATTACAATGTTTTGGCATGAATGCAAATACCAAACATGTAAGTATCCCACTGGCTTCTCATTTGAAACTTAGTTCTCAGTTATCACCTAAAACTAATGAAGAAAGAGAGTATATGGAAAAAGTTCCATATGCTAATGCAGTTGGGAGCTTGATATATGCAATGGTGTGTACGCGTCCTGACATTTCACAAGCAGTTGGAGTAGTGAGCAAGTACATGCATAATCATGGAATAGGACATTGGCAAGCTGTGAAATGGATTATACGGTATCTCCAAAAAATCGTGGATGTTGGTTTAGTTTTTGAACAGGATGAAACACTTGATCATTGTGTGGTTAGATATGTTGATTCCGACTATGCAGGTGATTTGGATAAGCGTCGATCAACTAAGGGTATTTGTTTACTCTTGCTAAAGCCCAAGTAAGTTGGAAGTCTACTTTGCAATCTACGGTGGCTTTGTCTACTACAAAGGCAGAATACATGGCAGTTTCAGAGGTTGTAAAGAAAGCAATTTTGCTTAACGGGTTGATGGAAGACTTGGGAGTTGTTCAAAGTCACATTAGTCTCTATTGTGACAGTCAGAGAGCTATTCACTTAGCAAAAAATCAAGTCTACCATTCAATGACTAAGCATATCGACGTAAGGTATCACTTTGTGAGTGAGATATTTGAAGAATGAAAGATTCTACTTTAGAAGATTTGCGACAACAGAAAATCCTGCAGATATGATGACCAAGGTGGTAACAGTAATCAAGTTCAATCATTATTTGAACTTGATTAACATCCTGAAAGTTTGAGCATCTTCGGGTGTGTGGCGCTTGTGAGTGCAATTAGAAACACTACATAATTTTGGGAGTTGAAGAAGTTGAGTAGGCTTGGTAATTTCAAGTCAATGTGGAGATTTGTTAAGTATGGCTTGCAAATTAGCATATTGGCAAGTTGGCAAGTAGCCAACTTGTGCACATGGGATATTCATCCTTAGTTAGCAAGTTGCCAACTTGAGCACATGGGATAATCATCCTAAGTTGACAAGTTGTGCAAGTGGCCAACTTGTGCACATGGGATAATTCATCTTTGGTCCCTAAACTATTAGGTTATTTATAAGTTTAGTCCTTAAAACTCAACTATAAATAGGCCTAAGTGTTTCTATTAGAAATCATCCCAAAACAAATTCTCTCTTCAATTTGTTTTTTTCATTCTCTCACTTTGGGAATTCTAAAGAATTTCGTTTGTTGTTATATTGGCGATATAGTGAAGTTATCATCCGGCGTAGTGCCCGAGGAGTAGACGATATGAAATATACAGGATTAAACTGATAACGATAGGATTAACTTCTTCGTCTTCGAAAGGATTTTTATCGTAACGACCAGCCATCAGCGTAGGGTTTTTATCCGCAAAAACTTGTTCTTAGAGCAAAAGAATATAGTAGTTATTAAGAGGACGATCTAAACTACAATAAAAATAAAAGATGTCTTTAGAAGAAGCAAATTGAAAAAACAATAGGTTAAGAATTCTTTGAGCAAATTACTTAACTGTTTTAGCAAAGGGAAGGAGAATTCTGTAGAGAGAAACTTCCTTTTGCTGTGAAGAGCAAGTTGGACTTTTCGACTTTCCATTAACAGTGTGGTGGCAGCTTGTACAAATTTGAACTTCTCCGACAAATAAATAAATTCGGCAAAATGCAAAGTAGAATAACTAGTCGGTATCTTATCTGATAACAATAATTATTTTTTAATAAAATTAATATTTTTAATGAGACGAGAATATGAGTTATTCTTTTATTACATAATAAAAATATATTACTGATAAAATTAAATTAAATGACAATGAAAGTAAATAGGTAAGGTTGATGGTCTATGTTGTCGTGGCTCTACAATAATGTCACTTTCCACGCCGATGTTCAGGTTGCCTTGTGATAGATAAGGAAGCCAAATGGATTTAGTTTGCATTCTTGTTACCTTAAACTAGGGGGTCTGCACTGTCTTGTCTCAATTAAAGTATAGTTTTTTTTTAATTACATCCTAGAATAAATTGCATAAGAAAAACGGTAAAGAAGTCGTGCAAAACTGGATTATATATCAGAATCAGACAGATAAAAGCATGTGTTCAAATAATGAAGTAATTATGAGCATTCAACAAAGGGGTAGAGGAAAGCTAAAATACAAGTACGGGTGATGATGATGAGATTAAACTACTGTATCTGTGACTCTGCATGAGGGCAACCATAATCGGCTTTGATTAGTCATAAAGGTCAAAAACTTTGCTTTTACGTTTATTTCTTCGCCTTAGTTGCCTCGGAAATGGATCGACCCAATGTTTGTATTGTTCTACGGCTTGATTCCATCGCTCTTTGAAGACTCTATGTTCCCATGTGGATTGCCTGCGAATCTGCAACAGTATATATTTCTGTGCTTAGAAATCGCTTTCGCTTTAGATATTTCTTTAACCTGAAGAAGCAGGGTAAAATCTCTACGGCCATGTTATCAAGTGGCAGACATCCTTAGTTCAATTATAACATGCATATGGCCATCAAGATGGGTTTCTTAGACATACTTACCAATTGCGAATTGAGCGAGTTTAAGAGCGAAGCTTTTGTTCGCCTGAGTAACAAAAATAATTTACTATCGTTAATCACATAAATTTCTTATCTAATCAACAGAATGTCTACTGATAAGGGATAAAGTGAATTCAGGAATTATGGATCTCACCTCAGCTCGTGGATCAAATTTCGAAGCCCGACTCGAAGCCCTACCACTCTGCACATAAGCAGGAAAAACAATTAAGAAACTAAGTTTATGATAACTTAGAAATAACTCAGAACAACAATTCAGATTGATTACTGAAGTCTTCAAACTATTTTAAGATAAACCCAAAATGTTACTTCGCGAAAATTTGGCAGCAAAATCAATAATTAGGTAATGTTCCGATGGTTCTAGAAGTTTGGTCTCTGCATATGAAATATACAGGACTAGTGGTATTGTGTTTCGGGTTTAGATAAACAACAAAGAGATAAAGATATGAAAAAAAAACAAGAGAGCAGGTAAGCATATTAATCTTATACTTTAAGGGAGAAACACCTTAAAGGAGTCTATTCTCCCTGCTTGTTAATCATAGAATATAAGCAAAATAAGATGAAAGATATGCTCTTTTATCCTTGTCAAATGTAAGCACAATTCACCCATAAAGCACAGAAACTATAAGGGAAGAAGACAAAGCAGAAACCTTTCTGGATTTCCTCAATGGGAGCTCTCCTGTCCCACCCAAAGTTTGTATGCCCTTATGAACATTGTACTCTCTATCAATCACCACCACATTCTTCGTGCGATCACCCTGAATAATAGCATATGCATCCATAATAAACATAATGTTTCTTGGAATCATGCTGAAGTATATATCTACTACAGTAAAAGAAGTGAACTATAAAGAATGAATAGTCAACAAGAAACAGGTCCGAAGTAGAATCAAGTGAAATCTTACCTGTGCACAATACCCAAGTTTCATATCCATTCCTCATCCATAAACAAGATCATTCTGAAAGAAAGAAAAAGGGCTTAAAGATCAACAGCAAAATAATATGAAAATGAGAGATTTATGCGTTATGATAAATGTGTATGCTACAAATTTATAGAAAAGGAAGGGATAGATCATATGGAAATGTGAAGCGGAGAATGAAGCAACCATCCTTAAAATTTTATGTAGACGAAAACATGCAAGATTACCTGTATGAAATGCCATGCACAAAACCAGGCAGCTCTGGAGAACACGGGAGCCATTCCCTCCACAAATCTACAAAGATAATATGGATGATTAAAATCAGCACCAACCAATCAAATCATGACATTTGATTTTCTTAAAGCTTATAACAGAGGATCTCAGATAGAGCATGGAAGATGTGCATGGGGGCAAATCCTCTTAGGACTTAAATCCAGGCACAATTTCCCATGTCATTTTTAGAAGTTATCAATATAGGAAAGGAATACGGATGGAATTGTTGTCATTAAATTGCTTTAAAACATTATATCATGCTATTGAGTAATGTGATGAAAAATAACTCACCCGGAACATGGTGCCCCCTCGCTTATATTTGAACACTTTGTTTTATCTCTGCGTCCATAGACTCTTCTGTATTTTCCAAAAACTTTCAAGTATTATACAAATAATAATCTGTAAGCATTTTATGAATTGTCATAAATCATTTCATTCACCTATGGAACTTCTTCATTCTAGCACGTATAGTGATTCTGTGGTGTATTTCCATTGAATTTGGGTCTAAAGCCGGCTGAGAAATCATCTAACCCTTCTGACTTCACTATTTCTAGGTACCTGGAGAAAGAAGATTCACCCATTTGGTCAAAATGTTTGGATTCTGCGCCCCCCAACCCCAAGAGCCTCAGAAAGCAGAAATAGTAGTAAACGAGAGAAAGATGGAACTAAATGCCGAGAAACCTGGACAGAAAATTATATTATTATTTAATAACGCATAAGATTATGTTAAGGCAAGAAAACATCAGGATATTTCTGGTGACCGAAACGTCATAAAAGCCATTTCCCTTCTCGGATTGAAATGCTCCACCCCAAAATCTTAATCCCAAAGAAATATGTAGTCATATATTGACACAATATCTGGATGTAGAAAACGCTTTGCAAACCACCTGAAAGAGGGAAGAGATCCGTAACCTTATTAAGAAATTTTAGGAGACAAAGTATGGATACAACAAACCAGTCAATAAGATTCATCTAGGCCGTCACTTTATATTTTTAAAGCAGTCTAAAGTCCATGACCCAATTTATATAGCAGACCAAACTCTTAGAGCAGCACATGTAACCTCTAGTTCATAATGTTACACGTGCACTCGACAACAGCAAAAACTGGATATACATCAATACAAATATAAGAATTATAAAACTGATCAAGTCCTTGTTTGATACAGCAAGTCTTAAGCCAGACTGCTGACTACAACTCAAAATGACTCAAACCTTGTTAGAATCTGCTTTAGCAACAAACCTACAATATGAGCAGCTTGATGAACTCCAATTCCATTATGAGCATACACATCCAACCATGCATTTCACAAGACATGACAAAAGAATTCCTTTTACCAACAATAGGTTTTACCACTTTGTTTGGTTATGAGCCACTATGTTAATGGCTTTGCTACACCAATCAAGATCCCACCATCCATTCACTTTGCCATCGTAATGGAATAAAATAATGGTAAAATTTGCTGCAAGAAACTGAATTTAACAAAATTAGGCAAACAGTGTGCAGTTCATCAATGTTGAAAGTCAACAGGACAAGATGCAATACCTTTCGCACAAGGCCGTCAACACTTTCTTTTTGTTTAATACCAACTGACATTGCCAGCAAGTTCTTATTTGTGGTAATATTGACCTACAATTGGATATCCATCCAATCGCATTAAATATTGTAAACAATCTTATTTTTTTCAACAATATCAAAATTTTCAGAACAATCGTCATTACTTATTCATGAAAGAAAGAAACCAAGGAAAAAGAAAAAAGAAAGTGGCTAATATTCATATCTTAGTATAAAAGTTTATGTTAGCGAACAAGAATATTTGAATCTCACCTCAGATCGTGAATTCTTTGACCATAGCTTTAGTTCCAAATCTGAACGAGGTTGCATAATGCCATGTGCTAAATCTGTTAATATTCTGGAAGGCAATTCATTATCCTAGCCACAAACATGATACACAACTTAGATGACAATGAGGAAATGTATAAAAACAATGCAAATCCAGTATTAACATGCTTACCTCTACTGTTTCAAAAGGGTGCAATTTGGTTTCAATCTAGCAATAAAAGAAAGCAAAAGGTTAAATTTTTTCTTCTTTGATTAACCAGACACCTTATCACAATAATAATGCCAGCATGAAATAAGTGGGCTAACAATAAAAAGTAATAAAAATAACCCAAATTGGCCAGTAGAAAGGCCAGGAAACGGAAAAACCAGTGAAAAATAGAGAACAAGGAGAGTTTTTATACCTCTGTCTCGTAGTATTGATATTTTGTGGTTCTATGCACAATGTACAACATGACTGTAAAAATAACTACCATAAATGGAAGCTGCCTCATTTTAAATCCGACGTTTCCCTGCAACAATATCAACATTTTACAAGCTTTGAAAGGTAAAGTTCTACTAAAACTTCAATGTTGGAAGACCTTCAAACTTGAAAAGAAAGAGAATACCATGTCAGATGAAGCATTTCTTCTCTTATCAGCAACTGTCCTCATACACAAAGCTTCTATGTTAAACTAATAGAAAACTACAGGAAATTTCATTGAAGTAAGCAAAAGGAAAAAAGCTACACCAACAGCTTTTAGAAGTAAATGTTACAAACAAGAAGGTACTGAATTAGTTTATGCCTCTGAAAGACCATAAATCATATTAAGAAAAAAGACACAGAATTTGTTTTGCCTCAGCAACTAACATAAGGAAATGGAAGTTGCAAAAGGATGATCGAATAAATTAAAATCTGAGAAACAGATATGTCAAATACGTGATGCCATTAAATCTTCAAATTTAAGAACGTGTTTAAATGAGCTGAAGCATGTGCATGCTGCATGTGATGGCAGAATCTCAAAAGAAAGAAAACAAGAGACAAAATTAAGATTTTGTTAGATCTAAGAATGCAATTATTACTATTATATGCGCCTGATAATAACTTCAAAAACAAAAAGAAGAAAAGGAAATGAAATGAAATGAAATGAAATAATAAGCACTGTAAGAGCAAAGTTTCGGTTTTTAGATTGAAGTGAAAGTGAAAATAAGAAATCGAAAAGTAATGAAAGCTAACAACCTCTGTCAAGGTTTGACCTTAAACTGAGAAACTATTCATTAGTACAATTATTTAAAAAAAAGAATAAAAAAGAATAAAGATTGAAGAATGAATATGTACAAGCAGAAACAAGAATTTCTTGAAAAGCAGATCTTGATGGAACCAACATTGCCAGAAAATAAAAATTAAAAGAAAAGCATATAATGAGGGACCTTGAAGATCAAAAGGAGGCGGAATTGATTGATCAGAGATGAAAATAGATAAGAAAGAGTAAAGCTTTTTTGCCTTCGGGTAAATTTGGGTCCGCTGATTCAACAAAATCAAATTGCATGAATGAACCAGCGAAAACCAACAGAGATAAAAGGTTTTTAAAAGAAAACCGAAAGAAGAGGATGTGAATAGTGGAAGAACAAAAGGCAGGTGATTTGGGGTCGAACTTTGTTTTTTTGGGTTTGGCATGGGGAAGGGATTTTGGACTGGGGTTTATATGAATTGTCGAGCCGCGGATTCCCGACGTCTATGTTGAAAATTAAACCAATGGAAAGTTAAATTTAATTAATTCACCGAATACAATTATCAAAAAATAATATACAATTGTTAGATTTTTTAATAATGGTAGAATTTTAATTTTAGTCATTATAATTTAGGGTATTTATAAATTAGCTCTTAAATTTCAACTATAAATACCTTAACTCATTTAGCTTCAAAATAATCCTAAAGCATTCTAGCTTTCTTCCAATACTAGAGAGAATTTAGAGAGTTTCTTGAGAGTTGTTTTCTCCTTTTTATAAAGAGAGAATTATCATTGTTTTCTCTTTGGTAGATCGAGAAATGTTGTAATTCCTATTTTCTCATAGTGAAATTCTTCTACCGTTGCCCGTGGTTTTTATCCTATATTATTTAAGGGTTTTTCCACGTAAATTTTGTGTCTCTTTTATCTTCATTTTTATTTTCTCAAATTATCAGTTGCAATTTTACTCTATCTGATAGCCGTCTTCCGCAACAATTGGTATCCGAGCCAGATTAGAGTTTGTAATATCTGCTTATTGTCTTTGTGGTTGTCACCAAAAGGTGGATCCTCTAACATAAGAAAGTAAGAAGTTATTACACATTCTTTAAAGGTTCCAGAGAACTATTCACGATAGTGAAATAGTGGGAGTTATCCGTAAAAGAAGCTATTGCAACGAAATTTGATATTGAAAAATTCAATGGGAGAAATTTCTAATTGTGGAAATTGAAGATGAAGGTCGTCTTGAGGAAAGACGGTTATCTAGCAGCTATCAGTGAAAGGCCGGTGGATTTCACAGATGACAACAAATGAATCGAAATGGACGGGAATGCTATGGCAAACTTTCATCTAGCATTAGCAGATGAAGTATTGTCAAGCATCGAGGAGAAGAAGACAACTAAGGAGATATGGGATCATCTCACCAAACTGTACGAGGTCACATCACTGCACAATAAAATTTTCCTTAAAAAGAAATTGTACACTCTCCGGATGTCAGAATCTACTTCAGTGACGGAGCACTTAAACACACTGAACACTTTATTTTCTCAGCTTACATCCTTAAGATGTACAATAGGAGAACAAGAACGTGCTAAACTTCAACTTCAAAGTTTACCTGATTCGTATGATCAACTCATCATTAACTTGACAAATAGTAATGTCACCACTCTAGTCTTCGATGACGTTGCAGCTGCTGTTCTCCAAGAAGAAAATCGGCGCAAGAACAAGGAAGACAGACAAGTAAATCTGCAACAAGCAGAAGCGTTGACAACGATGAGAGGGAGATCAACAGAACGTGGCCAAAGCAGCAGTCACAAACATGGTAGATCGAAGTCGAGGAGCAAGAAGAATTTAAAGTGCTACAACTGTGGAAAGAAAGGTCACTTAAAAAAAGATTGTTGGAGTCTAAATAAAAACTCCAATCCACAAGGCAATACCGCAAACACTTCAGATGATAGAGATGCTCTATGATGTGAAGCGTCAACCACCGTAAAATATAGAAAAAGATTTGCAGACATATGGCTCATTGATTCGGGAGCAACATATTACATGACCTCAAGAAGAGAATGGTTTCATCATTATGAACCTGTCTCAGGAGGATCTGTGTATAGCTGTAATGATCATGCCTTAGAGATAGTTGGCGTGGGAATCATCAAATTGAAGATGTATGATGGAACAATTAAAGTTGTTTGAGATGTGCGATACGTGAAAGGCCTAAAGAAAAATTTATTATCCTATGGATTGTTGGATAATAATGTAAGCAAGATTCAAACACGGAAAGGAATCATGAAGGTGTTCCGTGGAGCGCTTGTGGTGCTGAAAGGCGAAAAGATAGCAACAAACTTGTACATGCTGAAGGGGGAGACTTTGCTAGAAGCAGAAGCCTCTGTTGCCTCATGTAGTTCAGATTCTGCAATGCTATGGCATCAGAAACTTGGACACATGTCAGAACAAGGAATGAAAGTTCTTGTGGAGCAAAAGCTTCTTCCGGGCTTAACAAATGTATCACATACTTTGTGTGAGCATTGCATAACAAGTAAGCAACACCGGTTGAAATTCAACACATCAAATTCCAGAGGCAAAAATGTTCTAGAATTGGTTCACTCTGACGTATGGCAAGCACCAATTACATCCCTAGGCGGAGCAAAGTACTTTGTCTCATTTATTGATGACTACTCTAGGAGATGTTGGGTGTACCCTATTAAGAAGAAGTCAGATGTGTTTTCAACTTTCAAAAACTTCAAAGCGCGGGTGGAACTTGATTCTAGAAATAAGATCAAGTGTTTTCAGAACAGATAATGGAGGAGAATACACAAGCGAAGAATTTGATGACTTTTGCAGGAAAGAATGCATCAAAAGAAAGTTCACAGTGGCGAACACTCCTCAACAAAATGGAGTGGCAGAGCGGATGAACATAACCTTGTTAGAAAGAACAAGAGCAATGTTGAGGTATGTAGGCCTAGAAAAATCATTATGGGCAAAAGCAGTCAATACCGCCTGTTATTTGGTTAATCGAGCTCCATCAACTGCAATAGAGCTGAAGACACCAATGGAGATGTGGACTGGTAAACCAGCTGATTATTCAAACCTCCATGTATTTGGAAGTGTTCTGTACGTGATGTACAACTCCCAAGAAATTTTAAAGTTGGATCCAAAATCCAAGAAATGCAAATTCTTGGGGTATGTTGATGGTGTAAAGGGGTATCACTTGTGGGATCCCACTGCCCGCAAAGTGATCATTAGCAGGGATGTTATCTTTGTAGAAGATAAACTAAAAAGAAAAGAAGACGATGATAGCACTGAAAAGTCAGAGACTACACAAATACATGTGGAAAATGAGATTGAACAAGGAGATTCTTCTGAAGTAGAACCAACACATGATGAACAATAACCAGAGAGTTCTGAAGCTCCAACAACTCGTCAATCAGATCGTGTGAGAAGACGTCCCAATTGGCACTCAGATTATGTTATAGAAGGTAATATTGCATACTGCCTTTTAACAGAGGACGGTGAGCCATCAACATACCAGGAGGCAATAAACAACTCAGATGCTTCATTATGGATGATGGTGATGCAAGAAGAAATTGAAGCCCTTCATAAAAATAATACATGGGACCTTGTGCCACTACCACAAGGAAGGAAGCCAATTGGTAACAAATGGGTCTTTAAAATCAAGAGAAATGGTGACGATCAAGTTGAGAGGTATCGTGCAAGACTGGTGGTCAAAGGATATGCTCAAAAAGAAGGTATTGATTTCATTGAAATATTTTCTCCTGTGGTTCGACTAACAACAGTTCGAGTAGTTTTGGCAATGTGTGCTACATTGAACTTACATCTAGAGCAACTAGATATTAAAACAACTTTTCTTCATGGAAATCTTGAAGAAGAGATTTATATGCTTCAGTCTGAAGGTTTTGAAGGAAAAAAAAAAGAAGAACTTGGTTTGCAGGTTGAACAAATCTCTGTACGGTCTAAAGCAGGTGTCGAGGTGTTGGTATAAGAGATTTGATATTCCTTCATTATGTGCCTTGGATACAACAGACTTAATTCAGACCCTTGTGCTTATTTCAAGAGGTCTGGTGATAACGATTTTGTTATATTACTGTTGTATATGGATGACATGTTGGTTGCAGGACCCAACAAAGATCATATTGAAGAATTGAAGGCACAACTGGCTAGGGAATTTGAAATAAAGGACTTGGGATCATCAAACAAGATTCTAGGAATGCAAATTCACTGAGACAGAAGTAATAAGAAGATTTGGCTTTCACAAAAGAATTACTTGAAGAATATCTTGTCACGATTCAATATGCAAGATTGTAAGCCAATTTCTACCCCTCTTCCTATTAACTTCAAATTATCCTCCATTATGAGTCCTAGCAGTGAAGAAGAGATGATGGAGATGTCTCGAGTATCGTATACATTAGCAGTGGGAAGTTTAATGTTCGCTATGATATGCACAAGACCAGACATTGCACAAGCAGTGAGAGTGGTTAGTCGATACATGGTGAATCCAGGCAAAGAGCATTGGAATATAGTAAAGAGGATCCTGAGATACATCAAAGGGACCTCAAATGTTGCATTATATTACGGAGGATCAAACTTATTAATCAATGGGTATGTAGATTCTGACTATGCAGGAAATTTGGATAAAAGCAAATATACTACAGGATATGTGTTCAAAATTGCTGGTGGAGCTGTAAGCTGGGTTTCAAAATTACAGTCAGTTGTGGCTACGTCAACAACAGAAGCATAATATGTAGCAGCTACACAAGCCAGTAAAGAAACAATTTGGTTGAAGATGCTATTGGAGGAGCTTGGGCACAATCAAGAGTATGTCTCTCTGTTTTGTGACAGTCAAAGTGCCTTGCATCTAGAAAGGAATCCAACATTTCATTCAAGGACAAAGCACATACTAGTTCAGTATCATTTCATTCGTGAAAAGGTGGAAGAAGGGACGGTAGATATGCATAAGATCCATACCAAAGACAACATAGCAGATTTCATGACGAAAACGATCAATACCGATAAATTTACTTGGTGTCGATCCTCTTGTGGCCTGTCAGAAACATAAGCAACATGATGGTACAAGGTAGAAAGAATGGTGTGAAGATATGATTGTTTCAATCAAATCTTCAAGTGGGAGATTGTTGAAAATTAAACCAACTTTCGGTGGAAAGTTGGATTTAATTAATCCACCGAATACAATTGTCAAAAAGCATAACACAATTGTTGATTTTTCAACAATGGTAGAACCTCAATTTTAGCCATTATAATTTAGAGTATTTACAAATTAGTCCTTAAGTTTCAACTATAAATACTCTAGTTCATTTAGCTTCAAAATCATCCCAAAGCATTCTAGGTTTCTTCCAATACTAGAGACAATTTAGAGAGTTTCTTGAGAGTTGTTTTCTCCTTTTTTATGAAGAGAGAATTATCATTGTTTTCTCCTTGGTAGATCGAGAGAGGTTGTAATTCATATTTTCTCATAGTGAAATTCTTCTACCGTTGCCCGTGGTTTTTACCCTATATTTGGGGGGTTTTCCACGTAAATTTTGTGTCTCTTTTATCTTCATTTTTATTTTCTCAAATTATCAGTTGTAATTTTGCTCTATCCGATAACTGTCTTCCGTAACAGTCACCCCTGCGACAGCTCCCGATTACACACTCCCATTGTTTTGAATAAACTTCACCGTTTGTCCTCTTGCATGGATATTTTCAAGAATTGGAACCCACATGAAGCAGTTAATGAATCAAGCATAACAACTGTTAAAGAGCGAAACTGTCAGCTAATGAGGCAAATTAGCTGCTTAATCTCAGTTTTGGCCGATAATCTCAGGGAGAAGAAGAGAACAGAATGATAGACTGTTCAATCAAATAATAATAATAATAATAATAATAATAATAAACAGACAGCTCTGGCGGGATTATCAGCTGCCTTTTCTGCTACGATGTTAATAATTCTTAATTAATTACATGTTTATTTTTCATATGTTCTGGAGATAAACCTGTAATGATTATTCACCCTTTATATATTTCAGAATGATTAGGTCGACTGGATTTTGGATTTATTAAAAGTTCAGGATTATCCCATTCTTTTTGTTGAATTATGGATAAGACATGCTAGTTTAATGTATAAAACATTTATAGTATTACTGGAAAATGTTGTGTTAGAAGAGACTGAATCTCACTATTGCTTGACAGATAAGTGAAGATCACCCATGCAAAATTCCATAGAAATCAAGGTCAAATTCACATGTATCCTTATTATAAAAACAAAATGCAGGTCCAAGTACTTGGATACATCATAGATAAAGAACTCTGGTAAAGTCTCAAACCGATATCTTCACCATGTTGAAGCCTTTATGCAGTAAACAAAAAAACAAAAATGAAATTAGAACTGTCCAGAAATAGCTGTTACAGGGCTATTATCCGGATTGAGATCGTCTTTCACTCTATAGCGAGCAACCATCGAAGAGTGCTTGAGAATAGGTGCTTTGTATATAGTTTAAAACCAGAAGATCTTCTTAAGGAGTTCCGTATTTTGGAACTCCATCAGCTAATAAATCCATTGACAGATTATAAAGAAGAGTGGAGGAACAAGACTCGCAACTCTAACATGATGCATTGGCAATACTCATCTTGGGTTTTTCTCAAAACTTGTCTCATCTCCGCCATTCGTTGTTTACGTAACTCCTCAAACCAAGAAAAATGTAATGTGAATATTAATAAAGCACCATACTTCAAAATGTAATTAAGCAAGCATTAGAAGTTCAGAACAAACACTGGAGAGGATTACTCACTGGCAACCTGAGTAACGTGGCTGCAAATCCTCGTACTTAGATTTACAAACCTGCATTTAGATGCTAACTTCATAGGATGAAATTTATAAATAAAAAAAAGTTAAGCATTTTGACAAAAAATCTAATAGACTATATCACAGCTGCACTACCAATCTATCCTTCCTAAATAAAGAAAGAAGAGTTTAACTGAATTATACATCACATCAACTTCCATAATCATTAATTGAATTATAAAGGGTAAATTACACGGGAGAACACACAACTATAGTAAAAAATCAATTTGACCATCGAAGTTTTAATAGAATCAATCAGACCATCCAACTATTTAAATGTTTCAATCAAACCATCGACCATTAATTTTTAACGGAGGTGGTGGCATGTTCGTTAATAAAATTGACATAATTATATATTTAGTCCTTAATATTTAAACATTCTATCAATTTAGTCACCATTTTAATTCAATTAAATAAATTTAATATCCAATTAGATAGTCAGATGTGTCATTAAATGATTGGGTAATTATTTTAAATTTATTTACCTTCCAAATTGGAAGAAAATAATTGAAGGAAATCGTAATTATTGTTTGGAAGATTCGAACTAAGGCCAATAGGATGGTGATCATAGGCAGAGATGGGCATGAGACCCGAACTAAGGCCAATAGGATGGTGATCATAGGCAGAGATGGGCATGAGACCCGAATCCGACGGGTTTCGACCCGATCAAGTAGGATTTTTTTAATAAAAAAAATTGGATTCGGGTCGGGTCATTTTTTTCATGTTCGGGTCGGGTTTAGGGTGAAAAATATCAGACCTGACCTCAAAAATATATAATTTTACCTTATATATTTAGAAATAATTACAATAATACCCCTCTATATATTATTTTTTTCAATTAAGTCATTGTTTTTATTGAATACATTTTTTATTATTATTTTAGGTCGAGTCGGGTCAGATGAAATCTTGTTTTGGTCAGATTGAGTCTCGAGTGGATGACTCCTTATTTTTGGGTCGAATCGGGTGAACCAAAAACCCGACCCATGCCCATCCCTTGCAGGCACAAACCACTCAGCCAAATACAATACGCTGTATATGTTTACAATATTTTTTTATATATCCTGTCATTCTTAATGAAAGTTTTTTATATATCCTCACATTCTTAATGAAAGTAAAAAATGAAGTCAAAATGAAAATAGAAGGTTTCAAACTTGAAACTTTACCACTGATCCAAACATATATTAAAAGCATAAATACAACATTGTTTTATATATTATTAGTTCTTATTTAATGAGTGTAATTTACTCTAATATTTAATATAAAATTTGCATTTATTTTTGTTATTGTATATAATATTATGTTTATTCTTTTAAAATATGAAATAATTTTATACCATTTTTAATAATTTGAATTAGATTGTGTTTTTAATTTTTTAATAAGAATTTTTATTAAAAATAAAATTGTTGTAATCTAACTATAAATTTTAAAAAAATTATATTAAAAACATATTCTTTTTGGTGTGATGTTTAAAATTATCATAAAAAGTGTATATATATATTTTAAAAATTATCATATTCTTTTTAAGAAATTTTTTTATTTAAATAAAAAAATTTATAATCTAACTATCATAAATAAAAAAATTCAAAATTAATAACAATTAAAAACATAATATTAAAAAGTTGTAATCTAACATAATTTGTTCAAAAATTATCTAACTAAATTAATAGCTAAAAGTTTTATAACTAAAAAGTAATCATATATAGAACAATATTAGCATTTTAATTTCATATGTTTCTTTCTTTAACTGTGACAGTTTATATAAAACATATTATAACTTCTCAGCAAGAATTGAATTTGGTCGAGTGGTTTAGGCGGACGATAATTCTCCCTTTGGCATTGGATCGAAACCACAGTAGAATTTTATTTCTCCAACTGTTTTCCTTTAATAAAGGTAGTGAAATGTGTCACCGTCTTATTGGAAGATAAATAAATTAGATTAAATAAATTAAAATTAAAAAAATCCTCCAATCATCTAATGACATATGTCATCATGTAATTGGATGTTAAATTTAATTAATTAAATTAAAATAGTGACTAAATTAATAGAATATGTAAATATTAAGGACTAAGTATAGAATTATATTAATTTTATTAACGGACACGTCACCACCTACGTAAAAATTAACGGCCGGTGATTTGATTGAAACATTAAAATAATTGGGTGGTCCGATTGATTAAATTTACCTAATTATAAATCACAGCAACTTCAAGATTCCAATCTAGGGTACTACCATGACGGAGAACTGCCCCACCTAATTACAGGCCGCTTGTAGTACTACTCTGTCATCTTTAAAGAGCTTGACTGCTTTCATCTTCCTTGGGATGGAAAAATTGTACCTCAAGGATTTAGTAGAAAAGTTAAAAATGATCATTACCAAACTTGGTCGGGGTCTTCTTCAACATGTTTTGGAGTTGCTAGAAAAATGTAATTCTAAATTTCCAATGAATGAATGTAACGAATATCCTACCTGCAGTAGAGATCCATGATACTACAACGTATCCACAACACCAATAACCCATTTTCGTATTGACAGTCCATGTCTCAAGTCTCAACACTGAAGATCTAATGCAGGGGGATCCGAGACAAATTATGATGAGCTATCAGATTGCACCTTGATGGCGCTGAGATACCATGAGTTGGCATATCAGCGCAAAGGCGGGAATTGATTGTGATATGTTCCTCATTGGGGCCGTTTTGAGTATGTTTCAGTCTTTTGGCCATAACTTTGGCTACGAGTGTCAGAATCGTGCATAAGACCCCAATCCGAAAAGCTCTTTTCGACGCGCACGCTGTCTACATGAGCTATGCTCCATGTGGCCCTTTTTTTGACCTCAAATTCTGTCATTTTCCCCTCCAAATCACTATATTTAGATATTTTTTACTATTTATGATAATATTTCGATTGTTAATTATGAAGTCATTTTAAATCCGATTTCGGCCGGATTTTTTGCAGATTGCTTATTTTATTTTGAATTTCAATTTAGAGTGATTTTCGGGATTTCGCTATTTTTGGTAAAATTTCGATAAACAATATTTTTGGCTATAACAGTCCGGCTTGTGGACTGATTTTGGACGATTTTAATTTGATAATATTTTATTAAATCCTATAGACTTTTTTTTCTCTGGTTTTTGGGCGAATTTTCTCTTGTGAATCATTTGCTGGAACTAGCCTGCAGGATAATCATTATTCTGTCTGGCGTCAGTTGGCATCAGAGCTTTAACATCTTCTTGGGAAATTTTACCAGTTTCAATGGTTGGAGGTCGTGGTCGTGGTTGTCGTGAACAGGTTCCGAATGAGGAAGCCCAACGTCGTGATCGCAGCATTCAGGATGTGATGATTGCGGATTTGCAGAGGCAAGTCGCAGAATTAACCCAGCGCCTGGCGGCGCAGGATTTCGAGGATCGTGAGGCCTCTGATCACGATACCAATTCCGCTTTCGAAAACCCATATCACAATTGTGCTCTATTCCGGGAGCACCGTGATCGGGAAGAGCATCATGGAGACCTCGATTTTTGGGTCGATCTCCTTGAGTTTTCCGGTACGTTACAAGCTGAGGGATTCGTGGATTAGATTAATGAAGTAGAGTGTATTTTTGAATATAAGGAAGTCCCCAATCGTGTGAAAGTGAAACTGATCGCCATCAAACTCAAGGGCAGAGCATCTGTGTGGTGGGAACAGTTGCGACGTTCATTAGAAAGACAGGGCAAGGCCAAGATCACTGATTGGGAGAAGATGAAGAAGAAGATGAAGGGTCACTTCCTTCCCTTCGGCTACATGCAAACCTTATTTCAGCGACTTCATGCGTTGAGGCAGGGCGTACGATCAGTCGATAATTACACGGAGGAGTTTTACCAATTGGTCGCCCGGAACGATTTATCTGAGACGGAGGAGCAGATGGTGGCGCGATATTTGGGGGGGTTACGCCAGCCCTTGCAAGATGTCCTCAGTCTTCATTCACTGTGGAGTGTTTCGAAAGCATACCATCATGCACTTGTTGTTGAAAAATAGTAAAACCAGACACCAGTGATCAGGAACGACCACAACAGTTGACCAGTTCACCCTCAGGGTTCCCGTCCTGATCAGTTTTCGTTATGGTGAACAAGAGCATAGGGCGACTGATTACAGGAAGCCTGCTAGTCAAAAGGGCAAAAATTTGTTGATTGAGGAAAAAACGGAAGACGAGACTGAGGAGATTAGTGAACCCGTGTATGACGATGATGAGACTGATGATGTGTTGTATGGAGATGGTCATGAGACTCTGGTCGTTCGCAAGAGTCTACTTACCCCTAAGGGCGATTCAGGGGACGATTGGTTGAGAATCAATATTTTCTACACGACCTGCACAGTTGCAGATAAAGTCTGCAAAATGATCATTGACAATGGCAGTTGTAAGAATGTAGTGTCAGAGGAGGTTGTCTAGAAATTGCAGTTGAAGACGGACCGCCATCCTAAACCATACAAGTTGTCATGGCTAAATAAAAGAAGTGAGGTAACAGTTGATAGGCGATGCCTCATATCTTTTTCAATTGGTAGAAAATATTTTGATAATGTCTGGTGTGATGTTGTGTCTATGGATACGTGTCATATATTGTTGGGTCGACCTTGGCAGTATGATCGCAGTGTCATTCATGACAGATGGAAGAATACATATTCTCTTAGCATCAAGGGTAAAAAGATTGTGTTGGCGCCCCGGTGGGAAGGACTCACTCCTACCCCAGTAACCAATAATACTAACTTGTTTTCTATGTCCAGGTTTTTAGATGAGATTGAGCATGGAGGCGTGGTCTATGCCTTACTACCTTACGAGAATAGTGCAGTAGACGTGGATACGGATTTACCAGTATAGGTACAACGGCTGTTGGCAGAATTCTCTAACTTGATGCCAGATGATCCTCCTGCTGGACTACCGCCTATGAGAGATATTCAGCATCAAATTGACCTTGTTCCTGGGTCAAGTTTACCAAATCGACCAGCATATCGCCTCAGTCCCAAGGAGGCTGAAGAATTGCAGCAACAGGTGGAAGAGTTGTTGGAGAGGGGCTATATCCGAGAGTGCCCATGTGCAGTCCCTGCCCTGCTAGTGCCAAAGAAAGATAGTTCTTGGCGTATGTGTATTGACATCCGAGCGATCAACAGAATTACAGTGAAGTACCAGTTTCCAATTCCCCGTTTAGATGATATGTTAGATCAGCTATCCGGTTCTAAGGTCTTCTCAAAAATTGACCTTAAAAGAGGATACCACCAAATCAGAATAAGGCCTGGAGATGAGTGGAAGATAATATTTAAAAAGGCTCAAGGTTTGTATGAGTGGATGGTCATGCCTTTTGCGCTATCCAATGCGCCCAGTACGTTCATAAGATTTATGCATCAGGTCTTGCGACCTTTTATGGGGAAATTTGTTGTAGTTTACTTCGATGATATCCTCATTTATAGTCTGACATGGACTTCACACTTCGATCACCTCCGTGTTGTTTTTGAGATGCTGAAAAAAGAGTGCTTGTTCGTCAATCAGAAGAAGTGTTATTTCTTCACTACTTCTGTGACTTTTCTTGGTTTTGTTGTGTCTACTGATGGTGTTCATGCAGATCAGTCAAAGATAGATGCAGTCTTGGAGTGGCCCATACTAAGAACCTTACATGACATCCGAAGTTTCCATGGATTGGCATCTTTCTACCGTCGGTTCATTAGAAATTTCAGTACTCTGATTGCCCCTATCACATAATACCTCAAGGGGCGTGATTTCCAGTGGTCTGAAGAGGCAGAGGCCAGTTTTCAACTGGTCAAGCAGAAGATGACCGAGGTACCAGTTTTGGCACTTCCTGATTTTGACAAAGTGTTCGAGGTAAATTGTGATGCATCTGGCGTTGGCATTGGTGGTGTTCTTAGTCAGGCAGGTCGTCCGGTTGCTTTTTTTAGTGAGAATCTATCAGGATAAAAAAACTACTCCACTTATGACTTGGAGTTCTATACCATAGTTCAGTCCCTGAAGCATTGGCGTCACTACCCAGTACAGAAGGAGTTTATTCTATTTACTGATCATGAGGCCTTGAAGTATATCAATGGCCAACACAAGCTGAGTAGACGTCATGCCAAGTGGGTGGCATACCTGCAAGAATTCACTTTTACGCTAAGGCACCAAGCATGGAATTTGAACCGCGTCGCAGATGCCCTGAGTCATCGTACCTTACTCCTCACCACCATGAATACCAAAGTTGCAGGCTTTGAGTCGTTCACAGATATATATGCAGTTGATCCTTCCTTTAGAAGAATATTTCAGGAGGTAACTGAGGGTCACAGTCATGATTTTGTTTTGCATAATGGGTATCTATTTCGTGGATTACCTTGGCCCTTATCTCTTCTGACTTTTATTGGCCCAAGTTGACTAGTGATGTGGCCCATTATGTGGACCGTTGTTATGTGTACCAACAGTCTAAGGGAGTTCTCACCAATGCGGGCTTGTACACTCCCTTACTTGTTCCTGAAGCTCCTTGGTTCGACATCAGCATGAATTTTGTATTAGGCTTACCCCGTACCTAAAGGGCCTCGGATTCTATCTTTGTTGTGGTTGACAGGTTTTCCAAGATGGCTCATTTTGTAGCTTGCAGAAAGACTATGGATGATGACCGGATTTCCCATCTTTATTTCAAGGAGATTGTGCGTTTACATGGTGTTCCTCGATCCATCACTTCAGATCGTGATACTAAGTTCATTAGTCATTTCTGGAAGAGCCTATGGGGGAAACTGGGAACGCAGTTGAATTTCAGTAGCGCCTACCACCCCCAGACGGATGGACAGACCGAGGTGGTTAACAGAAGTTTGGGAAACCTTTTGAGGTGTTTAGTATGAACGAAGCCGAAGTAGTGGGATTTGGCATTGCCTCAGGCAGAAATTGCCTACAACAGATCAAAAAAACAGATCCACAAGTTTAAGCTCATTTGAGATTATCTATGGTCAAAACCCATCCGGGATGTTGGACTTAGCCCCTATTCTACGTATAGGACGTTTTAGTCCTAAAACAGATGAGATGACAAAGTATCTTCTGGGTATCCATGAGCAGGTGAAACAGACCATTCATGAGAGCAATACCAAGTACAAGACTCGGGTTGACAATCATCGTCGTCAAGTACTTTTTGATGTTGGTGATTTTGTTTGGACTGTATTAACTCGTGATCGTTTTCCTATTAGTGAGTATAATAAACTTAAGGATCAGAAGATTGGACCTTGTGAGGTCGGTCAGAAGATCAATGATAATGCTTACAGGTTGCGCCTTCCCAATCACTTGAAGACTTCTGATGTCTTTAATGTGAAGCACCTGAGTAATTATTTTGTGGATTCTGATGACACTACTCTGAACTCGAGGACGAGTTCTTTCCAACCCGGGGTGACTGATGCAGGGGGATCCGAGACAGATGATGATGAGCTGTAAGATTGTACCTCGATGGCGCTGAGATACCATGAGTTGGCAGATCAGCGCAAATGTGGAATTGATTGTGATATGTTTCTCATTGGGGCCGTTTTGAGTGTGTTTCAGTCTTTTGGCCATAACTTTGGCTACGGGTGTCAGAATCACGCATAAGACCCCAATCCGAAAAGCTCTTTTCGACGCGCACGCTGTCCACATAAGCTATGCTCCATGTGGCCTTTTTTCGACATCAAATTATGCCGTTTTCCCCTCCAAATCACTAAATTTAGATATTTTTTACTATTTATGGTAATATTTCGATTGTCAATTAGGAAGTCATTTTAAATCCGATTTCGGCCGAATTTTTTGCAGATTGCTTATTTTATTTTGAATTTCAATTTAGAGTGATTTTCGGGATTTTGCTATTTTTGATAAAATTTCGATAAACAATATTTTTGGCTATAACAGTCCGGATTGTGGACTGATTTTGGACGATTTTGATTTGATAATATTTTATTAAATCCTAGAGACTTTTTTTTCTCTGATTTTTGGACGAATTTTCTCTTATGAATCATTTATTGAAACTAACATACAGAATAATCGATATTCTGTCTGGCGTCAAGATCTCTCAGTAGAGTGGGAGAAAGATTATTTTTCAATACTGTGACGTCCTATTTAATGTTTTTACTTACCTCCCCTACTACCTGCAACTACTGCATAAATGCATTTATGTCTCTCTTTTTTTAATTGCAAATTCCCCGATCCATTCCATTGGTTGTTTTGTTACATCGCTGAAATTTCACATTAATCTAAAAAGATGTCATTCGTTCTTATTCATTTAATAAAAAAATAATGAACTAAAAATAATGTGAATTAACACTTATATCCAGAAATCAATTTTATACAAAATCCATATGATATTCATGACAACTCTGCAACCTTTACAGCTCACCTGTCGGCTCTCGCATTGACTGTCGACATATGTCTGGACAGTTTCACTTAGCCTGAACAAAATACATGTGCTCACTGCTCATAAAGAGAGAGCTCCCTTTGTAAGCATGTGTCTGTCATGTTGGCATCTGTTCTGATATTACTATTAATATCACAAAATCTAAACATTGATCATTTGTGTATGCAATTGCTGGATCCATCAGATTTATTAGTCTAGTTAACCATAATCCCAACATGATTTTCATTTATTAAGGAAAAATGGAAAAATCCCTCCATAACTCAAAATTTGGTTTCTTCCGAGTACAAACTGATCCAATCAGAAAATGTCTCGGAATGTAATATTGTTGTTCTTCAACCTGAAGATCAATATGAATTATTTCCCAATTATTTATAAACTGTCTACGCATAGCAAATTATATGGACCATGTTCATGTAAATCCGTTTCAGGTCAAATGGTCAACCCCAAACATTGACACCAGTCACCTCCGTTAGATTTTCCATAATACCACTTAAGTTCCAATAATACTGTTTATAGTGGCCCCCTCTACCCTGCATTCTGATTTAGATTTGATTAGATTTGACTAGGGGTGTATACATCCTGATATCCGGATTTTCGGTACCTAATTATCGAGTATCCGTAATATTTGGGTTGGTGTTTTTTCGGCCCGTGTCTCGACCAGGATGTTATGGGTACCCAATGTCCGGTTTTTTTTATTTTTTTATTTTTAAATTATTAATTTAAAAAAAAAAGAAAATAACTTGAGTGACCGAAAACGCCTTATAATATACGATTTTAACCAATTTTTATAGATTTGCAAAAATAACCCGAAGTCGCAACTCGATTTCGAATTCGCAACACGAACTCTAATTTTGCAACACAGTTTCAGAATTAGCAACTCGAATTTGGAATTCGCAACACAGAAGTCGAATTCGCAACTCGAATTTGACAATTTCGCAACACGATTTCTTTTTGCGAATTTCGTTTTCACAACTCGATTTTATAATTCGCAAAGCGAGTTTTAATTTTTCAACGCGAATTTAAAATTCGCAAATTAGTTTATAATTTCGCAACAAAACAAGTATATTCTCCTAAATCACAACTCATAACCTAAATCTCTAAATCGCAACTCTATCACATCTCCATATCTCACTCTCTTTGGCGACATCCGTCCCCATCTCCGACGACCCCCCTTCATCTCCATCTCTCACATTCATCCTCTCACAACCATTCACGACCACAAATGGAAAATCAACCACTGAGGGTTAGTTTTCTATTTTGAAATTTTTATATTATTACTATATAATTAATCATTTTCATAGATAGATTAACCATTTCACTTAGATTGCTTAGTAAATTCATTCGGTTGCTCTTTTTTCTTCTGCTAAACAGTTGTTTCGTCTTTAACCCTGTGAAGTTAGTATTTGGTAAATAGACTTACATTATGCCATCGCTCTTTGTTTTTTGGTTGAAGTAATGTATTTCATTCAAGTTTCAATTTACAGAAGATAGTAGTTTATTTCAAGAAACTTAAATTCGCAACATGAAAACGAAAATCGCAACTCGAAAATGAAATTTGAGTTGCGAATTCAAAATTCGAGTTCCGAATTTTATTTTCGAGTTGCGATTTTCGTGTTGCGAATTTCATTTTCAAATTCGATTTTCGAGTTGCGAATTTCATTTTCTTGAAAATTTAAGCACTTCTTCTACGCACAACACTTATGTTGAGAGACCTTGAACCTACACTAAACCTATATGTTGTCCTTTTTGTTTATATATGATTACTTCTAAAATGTTATCTGATGCACAAACTATGATAGAATAGTCATATTGGTTGAATACCGGGCTAGTTTGAAAGATTAATATATGTTTATCGTGTATAATTTGTAGTTTTTTGTATATTATACTAATATCTAACTTAGTATTTTTATTGTTTTTGTTAGGAATTTTTTTCGGATGCATTGACTTTAAGGAATAAATTAAGCCTAGCCACTACATTTGCGTCGACACTTACACATGTCCAAAGAAATTTGTTTGAGAAAACTTGTTTCGAGCCATGGCTAAAGGTACAACATCCAAGTGGAGATGTTTTGTTGACTCATTTGTTTCTACAGACCATGACTAACGATCTACCCGAGGGAATACCACGTGGCGATGAGGAGATATGGTTTCATTTTCCACCGACGTATACTCGTTTTGGGTGGGAGGAGTTTTGCTTGGTCACTGGTCTACGTTTCGGATGAAACGATGAATTAGGTCCGTACACTAGACATATCGCCACCCCATCATGGTTATTTCAGGTTTTTCCTGACCTGGCAAAGGTGATGGCCACTTTACACGTCGACGATTTGAGAAGATTACTTCTTAAAGATGATTTTACTCGGATGGATGACCTTGATGTTGTCCGAGTATGCCTTTTGTTACTTTTTTATGCCGACTTTTTAGCAAAACAGGGCAGACAACCTGTTTGTAAGGATTGAATATTAATGGTAAATGACCTAGATGCATGGAACGTGTTTCCGTGGGGTTCATATATATGGAAAGCTAGTTGGAATAAATTGCCGTCTGCCTTTGAGGACCGTCGTAATTTGCATGGGCATGGTTCCAAATACACTTTGGTAGGCTTTATTTGGGCCTTTATGGTTAGAAAATATATAATGTTTCCAAAATTAATTATTTAACAATTACTAAAAAGTAATGTTTGTGTATTATATTGTAGATTTAGATATTTGAGGCATTTCCCAGCATGCGTACTTATGCCATCAAGAATTCAAATGATATTCCTAGGGCTATTACTTGGAAGAGGATCCGACAGTTGGATTGGGATGAGATACTACCATATATGATGATCGATGATGTAAGTAAACACAAATACTACCATATATAAACAATTTATTACTAGTAGACGTTTGACTTTTTTGGGTTCTCCATTACAGACATTGATACCCACAGAGGCTGAGGTTGCCACTGATTGGTGGCAAGCTAATAGGCATTTTTTATATGGGACGGATGATAAGCACCCCCACTTTTTCATCAAGTCGATTCTCCAATTCGACACCGAGATCTATCACCTCCTTGAGTCGATTCTCCACTTTGACACCGAGATCCATCACCTCATCGAGCTGATTCTACACATCAACACCGAGATCCATCACCTCTAGCCAACTCTACACCTCGACACTGAGATTCATCACCTATTCCATCACATCATCGAGCCTCTTCTCCACCATCACCTCATGATAGGCGACCGGCAAAGATGCCACGATATTTATCCCCCCGTTTTCCACCTCCACGAGATGAGTTAGGTGCTTTACGTGATGAGGTCGGTGATTTACGTGGTGAGGTAGTTGCTTTACGTGGTGACAATGGTGCTTTACGTGATGAGGTAGGTGCTTTACGTGATGAGGTGGGTGCTTTACGTGAGATTGTTTCATCGTTGCAGAATGAGGTGCGTATTCTACGCGAGGAGGTAAGTTTGTTTAATTTTAGAAGAAATATTATAAAAATGCAAATAACCTTTTTTGACATTATTTATTTACTGATTTATGTATTAATTTATTTTTAGAGACCCGATGATAATATATTACTTACGACTATAATTCCGAGCCAGACCAGCCATCTGCCTTCAGATATATCGATACTGTTTTTCTTGCATGATGGGGTTCACACATAAGACGTCGTGGACCTTCCATTACATCTCCTTTCACCCCAATAGTTCCAAGACTGTGTAAGAATGAGTCTGATCCATCTACCATTGTTCAGGATCCACATCCCATTGTTCAGGATTCACCTCTCATCGTTCCAGAGGCCCCTCCCATCATTCAGGATCCACCTCTCATTGTTCCAGAGGCCCCTCCCATCGTTTAGAATCCACCTCCCATCGTTCAGGATCCACCCCGCATCATTCAAGATCCACATTCCATTCTATGTAGACATATTGGTAAACCCCCTCTTGTGCCCAGTATGTTAGATCTGATATGGCTTTCGTATCAGCTATTGGCCAATACTATTCCTCGGCACGAGATATGCACACTACCGGACACAGTTAATGATAATACCGTTTGGGCTAAGACCGCAGTTGATTTTTATCTACATGGGCGGAGCAAGGGGTGCTTCACCGACATATGCAAAATCGACAATACACATTTGTTTCTTGAGCGGTCTTGGTGGGGTGTTTTATTAGGGGTTGAAGAGAATGACTATTTCGAATGGGGGTAAGTATTATATTCTTTTTATATTGATTTTGATTATTTTTTTAATTTATTAAATTCACTAATATATGTACTTTTTTTATAAAACAACATATTGATGCATGGGTAACATGACTTCTTATTTTAAGGAAATTGAAGAAACTCAAAAAGACGCGATGGACTATTATGCCTTTGTCTTTTCACGTAGCTCACTTGCAGGAACAGAGAAACGCTTCATATGTGTTAGGTAATGACAAAGCTATCATTTATCCTGGGTGGTGGGAGGTCGATAAGGTTAGTATTTATTTTTTCATATTTAAAGGTGTTTATTTAATTTATTTGATGTGCGCAGTTAAAGTATTACTTATTTAATATTGTAGGTATTTATCCCTATTATGGAACGTCGTCATTGGATTCTCGTTGAGCTTCAGCTCTCATCACTGAAGACGATAATATATGACAGCGTGCTGAATTACATACCATTGTCTGCTTTGAAATATATGATTTGTAGGGGATTGACCGATCTTTTGTCTAAATACTTGGATAAGATTGCTTATTGGACTAATTCGGGAAATAAAAACCCAAATAAGTTAAAAGTTACAATGATGAGAGACGAGATAGTGCCACAACAAGCGTCAATAGCCAGAGGGGATTGTGGTCCGTTTGTATGCAGGTGCTTGGAACGTATGACGAGAGGAGGCAAACAGTTTCTACCTCCAACAGATAGAGATAAAGGTGCAGTAGGGTATTGGTTTCGACATTTTATGGCTAGAGAGATATATGCGAGACGTTGTCTACCTGCATCCAGTGGTTGATATGCGACAATATGACCATGTGAGAATTTCCTTTTGCCTTAGTTCATTATTTTCATATATGAATGTTTTGGGAATTTTTAGAAAATATTGAACACACCCATGCTTGGCCCTTACAACAGTGTCTCTATAACATAGGTGCTGAGTAGTGTTGTTTAATGTCAGTTAAGTTTGGGGATAATACAAGTTAGGTCTCCATATTTTGCCAATTGGTTTTGCAATGAATGTTTAAGTATATTCTATGTCGTCTTACTTCTTTCATTTTTAGTATTTGTCAACCTAATATTTACCAAGAAAATAGTTAATATTTACAAATTTATCAGGAAATAGATCTACGAATTGGAGCTTCCTTCACCAGATTTCAGACTATGTTGTTGAGAGATAAATTCATTATTGATTCTGCTACAGATGACAAAAATGTTGTTCTAAGTTATGGTCCTTGTCAGGTACGGTAAGAATTGGCAATATCAGGGGTGTATATTTTATTTACAGTCGTGTCTTATATCTAAATTTTAACAATACATTTTCCTACACTTGGCTTTGTTGTGGAACGTTATTGGGAAGTACAGTCACCTGAGGCCGAAGAATTTTGGACAATCATCTGTTCTCACAAATCAGATGAAGGTGTTGCTACCTTCAATTGGATGTAAGTTGTGGAAAGCTCTATGGTTGTTTGGCTTGTCATATGTTTAAATTTTTTCTATAATTAATTTTTTCCCCTTCGTTTAACCACTCATGAATACTGTCTGGGGCACATACATACCAATTTGCTGTAAAGTGTAAATAATTTGAATTTTTTTGTTTGATTGGTTTGTTTAATTGAATTTGGATTATGTTGAAGGCAAACTATCAAAAGACCTGTTGAATGCAAACTATCTTTAAGAAAATCAAATTCGCAACTCGAAAATCGAATTTACAACTCGAAAATAAAATTCGCAATACGAAATCGAGTTGCGAATTCGATTTTTGAGTTACAAATTTTAATATCAAGTTGCGATTTTCTTGTTGTTAATTGCGAATTCAATTTTCGTGTTACGAATTTTCCTACTAATCATACTTGTTTAGTTATTAAAAAACTAAAGTCCAAGCGTCTGGAGAAGTTCACAATAACCATCTTTTTTTCTAGTTTCTCATTCAAGGCAAACACCTTCAAAAAGATAACAGACAACAATCCTGATAAGTGATAACAACTGAACAGATCATAGCAATGGGCAAACTCAAGTGATGTCAGGAGTATATCTTAATAATGCATGCCTAACTGAAAAAATGTATGCATTCACACATAAAATATACATAAAGCAACTGTAATGTTCAGATGATTATAGCTATAAAATAAAGATAAAAACTAGGATCATATTAGTGCTATTAATATAGTAATATAAGCTTACTTTATACATAATACAACGTTTGCATCTAAAAATCACCTAAGTTAATAGTCCCAAAAGGTGAAGGCGATTGTGATTGAGATTTTGATTGCGATTTTGATTTCCCTTTACTTGACATCATATGAGCTTTGGATTTTGATGAAGATCTGTATTTTGGTGGAGGAAAAGATGATTGTGATGGCACTGGTGATCTACAAGTCAACCTTGTATGACCACTTTCCTTGTACCGACTACAAGTCAATATCTTCTTCTCTTCACCCTTAGACGGTATACGATCGTGATTTTTTGGCCGGCCAGGTAGCCTTCTGTCCATGACTAGTGGCAAAACTGTTTGTAAGTCATCTGGTATGTCCCACTCAGAAGGATGTAGAATAGGGTAGACAATATCGGCATAAGTCTGTCGATATACTTCTGTAGTGTAGCAATCCATAGCGTATGCGCTTGAATCATCTTGGTTTAGATGAAGAACAGCTTTTATAACATGGCCACACGGATAACCAGATGTTTGCTATTTCATACAACTACACGTCTTTGCATTTAGATCGATAAGCCCATTTAAGTTATTATCCAAGACTTTAAACAAAGTGTTTGAACATGGTTCAACTCTCCATGAGGTTGACTTCACAACACGTTTCGTTATCTTTTTTTCAGTCCATGGTGTAACACGACGTTCTAATGTTCCTGTAATTTTAAATAAATAATACTTAGTAAAATCTATTAAATATAATAAGTTACGAATTTAAAGAAATAATATCTGCATGGTTTCTTTTCTTATAGTACCACTGTTGAATAAAGGCTCAAAAAACTCAATTAACATAGTAATGGGTAATTTTCGGGAATAACGACTTAGAGCGTTGATTGATTATGCACTATTAGACGCCATGAAAACCATATCTTGCTCCAAATTGATGTACTCTTGACCATCTTTCAAACCCGACATCTTCTAGTGTTTGAGCACATTGAGGCAAAACACGTCTTAAACAATTTATATGTTTATTAAAAATCAATTCCCGATAAGCTTTTACAGTCTTCTAGTATGTCCATTTGTGATTTTTTATACCAACAGACCTTGATTTTAGATTTCTGTACAAATAAACACCACAAAATCCATGAAAAGCATATGGGAAACACCTTCTAATAGCGTTATCAATTGAGTTTTCCCTATCGGATATGATTGTCAGATTGCTAATAGGACCTATGCAATCCCTAAGATGCCCCATAAACCATGTCCATGAATCAGAGGTTTCAGATTTACCAACCCCGTAAACTATTGGCAGTATCTCATTGTTAGCATTCATGACTACTGCTAATAAGTTTGTTCCAGGGTATCAACCTTTCAAATGTGCTCCGTCAACTATAATAACTGGGCACATGCAAGTAATAAACGAACGAATCTACAAAATAATATACACAAAAAATATATTCAATTAAATGTGAAATGCATGTAACTAACAAAAATGAGTCAACAAAATTATATTGATTTACTAACCGCAACACCAATGATGATAAACAACAACTCAAAACGTCAATCTCTATCTGTTTTGATATGAGTTACCGACCCAGGATTTTTCAGCTTTAAATTGTGACAATAAGCCGACAGTTGGGCAAACGATGCTTTTGGCGACCCCTCAACAATTACAGGGCATAACATTTGGCTCTCCAAGCTTGAGAATATGATATACTAATCTTGAACCGAGCATTCATGTCAGTCATAATTTCATGACCTCGATATACCCTACCATTCAAAAACATCAACTCAGCCAGAAAACCACCCAACACCTTTTTGTTTGCCTGTTTATGGTGAGGAAAAACTTGGGTTCTTGAACATGTATGTTTATTAATAAAAGTCCTAACTTGAAAAATTTCACAATCTTTTATCCTCTTTACAATCATACGCCACGTACAATTTTTGTCAATCCTACACTTTGTTTCGAAACGATCTTTGCTTGATTTATTAACTTTTAGTTGATAGCCATCTTCCACACATTTCGTATACAAAGCTATCTTCAAGTCTTCCTTTGTATCAAAACAATCATCTTTCTTGATATGAATAACTTTTGTGTAACAATCAACTGTTATCTTTACCAATTCTTCTTCCAGTATCGGAAGTAATTCTGACATATTCCAGTTATACTCCCGTGGCTCTTTCTTATTCTTATTCTTTTTCTTCAGGGACTTTATCATCTTCTTCTTTATCTTCTTCAGGGTTATATGAATTACAGAATGAATATTCAAAATGTTTATTCACAGCCATAACTTCCTCCTCATTATCATCAACAACATCTTCATCGGCAGTAACTGTTTCATCATCAAAATCCGGGTATTGACCAATATCAAAATCATTACAAACAGGGTCTGTTTCTTCTTCTGAAATATCATCAAAATCCGAGTATTGACCAAGATCAAAGCCCGGGTATTGACCAAGATCAAATTTCGAATACTGACTAGTACTCACATTTTTTATTGGCTCATCATCGTCTAACTGGTCAATACGAAAACCGGAATTTGGGTCTGTAAATTGATTGGGATTTGGATTAAGGAAAAGTTGTGGATTTTGAGATTGTGTTTGATATTGTGTTTGGTATTGGAAATGTGGTGAAACAAAATTTTCTTGGTAATGAAATTGTGGTGGAACCATGAAATTTTGAGGTTGATAACAACATTGTACATTGTGATCACCATAAACTGGGGCTGAAAAACTTAGTTGATTACTACCCGTTACTAACCCAACTTCACTACTTCTAGGTTCAACAACATATAATGTAACATTATCTTGCGAAACACTAATGTAAGCAATGAATCGTTTAACATCTTCATTGTCGGTTACAAATAAACTTTACAATTTCTCTGATAAGATAGCCTAAATCCACTTAGAGACTCTAAACTCAATTTCTTTGAAACACGTAACATTATATTTTTATAAGTTAACTTTTTTAATGTTAGTTTTAGTTGAAGATTCATGGGTAAAGACATATATTGTAAAACACCATTAACATTCTCCCATGTCCCTCCAAAACATAAATCTATCCAAACATGATCAACATTAGATGATTTCATTCTATTTGAATTGTAAATAAATTAATTTACTAAACAAACGAGCTATAAACTAGATATCATCACTAACTTAGAGAAAAACATACATTTATTAAGTTGATACTTGATAATTTGGGAGAGAAATCATTGAAAAATTATATAGAAATAAAATTATGAAAAAATAGAGATGGGGAAGGGTGTCGTCGGATATGGGGACGGATGTCGCCGAAGAGTGTGAGAGATGGAGATTGACTGAGTTGCGATTTAGGTGTTTAGGTTATGAGTTGCTGCTGCTGCGTAGTTTATATACCAAAAACATTTGTGTATTGAAATTAAAATCTGTGTTGCGAAATTAAAATTCGCGTTGCGAATACAAAAATCAAGTTGCGAAAACGAAATTCATATTGCGAAATTGAAAATCGCATTACGAATTAGAAAATCTTGTTGCGAAATGGAAACTCGTGTTGCGAATTTAAAAATCGAGTTGCGAAAAGGAAATTCGTGTTGCGAAATTGTCGAATTCGACTTGCGAATTCGACTTCTGTGTTGCGAATTCCAAATTCGAGTTGCGAATTCTGAAACTGTGTTGCGAAATTAGAGTTCGTGTTGCGAATTCGAAACCAAGTTGCGAATTCGAAACCAAGTTGCGAATTCGTTGATTATTTTTACAAATCCAAAAAAAGTTGGTTAAAATCGTATATTATAAGGCATTTCGGTCACTGAAGTTATTTTCTCTTTAAAAAAATATACATAAATTTAAATGTTCGAAACTTCGAATTACATACTCTAATATCCGAACATAAAATTTAAAAGTTCGAAATACAAAATCTAATAATTCATAATATAAATAATTCATTATATTATATATATATATATATATATATATATATATATAACAAAAAACAAAAACTAACCGGGTACTCGAGTAATCGGGTACCCGAAAAAATTAGATTTTGTGACCTGAGCCCGACCCGGAAAATGTCGGCCCAAATACCTGACCAAGAAAATTACCTGATTTTTTAAGTTCGGGTCGGCAAGTCGGGTCAATCGGATCTGATAATTTTATACACCCCTAGATTTGACGGCATACATGGAAAGGCCGCTAAAATCTCATGCATCGACGGTTGTAAACATACAAAAATTCCCCCTCCGCCTGCGCCGATTGCTAAATATAAATATTTGCGCAAATCGCGAGACTGGAGTGCTACTATTATATTAAAAGCAACAAAAAAGAAGAAAAGGGACTTGAACGAGAAGGAACAAAAATGTGAAGGTCACGAACAGAAATAGCAAAAAGTTAGCTTAGCGAAGTAGAAATGACGGGTGATGTTAGAGAATAAATGCATTTCATTGACTATCCGATATCTATTGTGATATCTTCACATTACCACCCTACTCCCTGTCTCCTCTTGTTTTCTTCGTCTCTTAAGCCGCTAAATACGTAATCTTCAAGAGAGGGGGGGGGGATCTTCGTTTTTGAGCTTAACCCAACAATGCCACCTTGTTTCTGAGTCAAACGTAGCGTACGCTTCTTCAAATGGGTTGCTGTGTAAGCACTAACAGAGGTTCTTCTGGTGAAAAAGAAGCACATTTAGAGGTGGGTCTTGAATCTTTTAACCAGAAACCAATTCTCGAAAGCAGAACTCCACCGCCTTCGGCCGAAGAAGAAACTGTGAAAGAAGTTTTGTCTGAGACTCCAAAGCCCAAAGATCCCATATTTATCCCACAAGAAGAAAAGAAGAAGAAAACCCAGATAGAAAACCCGGCTTTTGTTCAGATCCAAGGGAAGGAAAGTCTGAATTTTAACATCAAGCCTGAGCTGAAATCACCTGCCAATTTCATAGAAGAGTTAGCTTCAGAAGATGTTTCCGAGATCTGCAGTGTTAGTTTAAGTGAAAGCGTTTCAACTATAACTGACAGGAGAGATGAAGAAGAAGAAGTTACGAAGCCACAAAGAGTGTTCAGATCTCCAGCAAGGTCCGGGTCAAGGAACCAGGTCGTGGGCAGGTCCCCGACCCGAAAACTTGAACAATCACCCGGCAGAAGAAATGGGGTTGTCAATGGTGGATCGTCAGTGAGGTTGGTCCAAAGCAGGGAACCCACAGTGAGACGTGGGTCAAGGGCCAACTCGCCAAGGAAGGATCCTGGTGAGAATTCAGGGAGGAGGTCAAGGTCACCAGCTGTGAATAGGTCTGTAATGGGTCATAGCCCGTCTGGAAGAAGGACTAATCAATCCCCTGGTAGGGCCAGACTTGACCCGAGAGAGTCTGGTAATACCAAAAAAGTGGAGAAGCAGCATGGTACTACAACTACTACAACCACCATGGAAGGAAAATGGCCAAGTTGCAATAATAACGGAGCCACATCAAGTGCTCCCAATGAATCACTTGAAAACCCTCTTGTTTCCCTTGAATGTTTCATCTTCCTTTAGAGATGAAGAAATGTACCTAAAAATGTTCAATCACTTAATCCTTTTTGTTGTTGTTGTTGTTTAAGTTTGTGAATATTGATTGAACATTGAAGTCAAAGGTCAGTCTGAACTAGAAGGGAATATTTTTTTGTATGAGTTCGTGGGATTTCAGAACTCAGGGTTGCAGTGGTAAGCTGTTGTCCAATACTTCTCTTGCTTGCCACTGTTGGATTTGGAAACTTTGGGTGCATGGTTGTTGGATACGGAATGTCTTAATTGACCTGTGATTATCGTCTAATTAAGTTAAATTATGCTGTTGTATTGTCTACTCTTGTTTGCTGTTATGGAAAAAGATCTGCATTTCTGCAAAAAGACTAACAATTAATCAATCTGGTACAAAATCATTGGCTCCTTTTCCCTCTTTCTTTATTCAAAATTTCCAGGCTTGAATCATGATTGAATCCTAACATTTAAATAAAAGTGATCACTTAAAGAATACCGTTATTTTTTATGTTTGGTTGTTGGTTTGATTAAAGGAGTTGTTGGGGAGACAACTTTTAAGTATAAAAGTTTATCTTAAATCATTAATCATGATTAGAATATAAATAAGACATAATTATGTCGTTGAAACTGGGATCTTGAGGCGCCTATTAACAATTTTGAGGCATACCATTGCCAGTATTTTAAATCCTTTGTAGATCCAACTTTTCTCCTCACAAGAGCACGAGGAATATGCATGGTTCTTCATGCTTGGCCCTACATTCCCTTTTTTAACACCTAAATGAGAGACATTAAAGGGAGGGAAGTAATGTACAACCAAAAGGGGAACATAGAATCCGCTTTAATAATTCAACGGTTTATAAATTCCACAATAAAAACACAACGGGAAATATAGTAAATGAAGTATGATGGTGCAAATTGAAAATTTGGAGGATTCGAGTGTAGCCGTTGTGGGTGAATGAGTAAAAGACAGTGGAAGGAAGTGGTCCTATGTTTATTACTGATCCGTTGATGGAATATGTTGGTGGACTCTCTCCACCAAGGAATGCTGGTGGTGAAGAAGATCAGATCAGTTACGTTGTCTGCTTCTTTTTACCTTTCTGTAATCGTGTCTCTTCCATGAGAATAGACAGAGAATGCACCCAAACTTCAAAAGTTCGAATTTTTTCCCAACCAAATTGGCTAGACTTTGTTCCATTACAAAAGATTGAATCTCATCCCCTGGCATTAAAACTGAAACTCTGCTGGTCATCTGCACAAGTAAATCGCCTTTATATCATCTTCCAACAGATGGTAAGATTATTTTTCTTAGGAATTAGCAGAGCATTGTGTTCCATGAGTCCAAGAAATGGAGAACGTGTAGAAATTATTTCCAGCCATATCCATTTGAAGAACCAAATAAAATGTCCTATTGAAAAATCTTACATCAGATGAACAATATATTCTACTCCATCAAAAGCAAAACAAGCATCAAACAGAGGTGACCAGCATGGCTGAACATTAACTTTAGTCCCGATCTCATTGAACCGAAGATCTGTTTCTACACTATAGCATCCAATGCTTTTATGAGAATTGCCATTACCAAGGATAAGTTGATATAAAGCCACAGAGGAATTCTCCTAAAAGATTTGGCCCGTAGATCAACTAACTATTCCAACCCTCAACAGGTGCCCTCAAAGCCCTACGTGGGACACTGTGTCTCAAGATGCCAAGGTGCGGACTTGGGTCCTTGAGACAAAATCAGGTGTATCGTGTGAGTTGATATCGGCCTATGACTACACCAGCAGTACCCAATGTACATTCTAATATGCCATAGTTGGCTAGAATAAGATTGAACCAGTAAAACACAACTTCATTGCGAGGAGATTACTACATATAAGCATTGCATCACTATGAAAAGCTTACAGGGTTGAAAACTTGGAATATTTCCTGAGACCTTTGGAAAAGCTAACCTAGGGTTCCTACATTTTACCCGACCTCCTTTCACGTGGCACATCCACCTCATCTGTCACGTCGGATAACAGGTCTGCCTCTTGAGAAAATATTACTCCTACAAAAAGTATTATACTGTGAATCTTAACCGTTGATTTTGGTGTCAAATAGGCTCACGCGTGTACTGTGAATCTCACGTAAGATAGCGTGTTCCGGTGAAGAAATTGACCAAGTAACCAGTCATCCGGTTGCATGCATGGGGGCTTGCGTGTCTGCTGGTAAAGGGGCATGGTGGTTCGTGCAAGAGCTTCACCGAAATGATACTTTACGCTTTTATTGGCCTTTGTTTTTTGTTGAGGGCTATTTTCCATTGACCCAACCCCATGATTTGCATATTCTTTATAAAGAAGATCTTTTGCATATTCTTTATAAAGATCTTAAACCCATTTGGGCTATTTTTACACCAATTGATCTGCAAGGTAAAGAAGCTTGACACATTGGAAATTCTTGTAATCTGGGCCCAATTAGAAAGCAGCATCATTTCTTGCTTCAAAGCTTGCACATAAAAAATGCACTTTTACGAAAGGTAAATAGTATTTCCACACCACTTTTTGCTTATTTGTTACAACATAAGCTACTGAGACGCTAATTCACCATCCAACAAAAGCAACTAAAGAGGTACATTTTAATCAGTTAAACAAACACCTTAAACCGCAGAGTGAACCCATGTAATCTAAAGGAGGATGGCCCGGTAATAGGCTTTTCATGGCTAAGGCAAAGACTGCTTACGAGAGTTGAACCACACAACAATGACTGCATAGCTCTTTCTCCCCATCTTCCTCTGTCGGTTCTAAGCTCTTCCATGGATCAACAGATGCCAATGTATCGAATGTGTAGACCATTGAAACTGTTCGTGGTGATTCACCCGCCATCCGATACCCTGCAAGGAAGTATAAATGGTTTCCTATTGGTGCCATTGTTAAGTAAAGTCTTTCCACTTGTGCCCAATTTTCATTGTTATTGTCACCTAATGTGGAGACTGGTGAATTAAGAGTTTGGAAACGAGATCCATCCACTTCGTCCCACATGTTCTGCTTCCCATCATACACATCAATGTGACCTTTCCATGGCTTGAGACAGTCCCCGGAGCTAAACAACTTGCCATCCACTGCAACGATTTGGTTAGGTGGAACATCCAGCTGCCACATCCCCACCGCCAGGTCCCATCTCCCTGCTCTTGTGTCGAACATCTCGGCTGAGCTACGCTGTGGGGAAAATGTCAGCATGTTTATATCCGAATCACCTCTTTCGGCGAAACCGCCCATCACATAGATTTTCCCTTGCCATGTCACCCCAACACATTTGTATCTCAAACTACTCATGCTAGGCAATGGAGTCCATTCGTCAAAGGCAGGATCATACACCTCAGCCGATGAAATCCCTCTAGAACTGTCCAAATTGGACTTTCCTCCAGCCACATAAATTTTATTTTCACAAACACAACAAGCAAAATCGTACCGTGGAACGCCCAATGTTGCACAACTGAACCATTGGTCCAATCGAACATTGTAACAGAGTACTAAAGGCGACACTTGGACACCAGCATCGACAAATTCATCAAAATCACTTGAATTTTGAGGCTTTCTTTTGTGCCACAACCTCCCACCGATAATGTAAATAGACTCTCCAAGAGAAACCATCGCAAAGCCCTTCAAGACATGATTTTCAAGTAGGTTTGGAATCAAGGTAACATGACTCCATGTATTGTCAGATGGATTATAACACTGTATGCAGTTGAAAATTTTAGTATTAGACCTTCCTTCTTTAGGACAAAAAGCCACGAGAACTCGATAACGAGAAGAATCGATTTCAGGTGATGGTGGTGGTGGTGTCGGCCATGGAGGGGAAGGGAACGAACCCATCAGATTAGTAGAGAAAGGTGATAAGCCTAACCGGGGTTCCTATAGCGTGATTCAATGTCAACTGGTAAGATTTAATGTAAAGATTAGATCAAGATATAGGGAAAGAAAATTATGGCGGATAATACAAGAACAATGGTGAGTATGCGGGCATCGACTAAGAATAGTTCGTAGGATCCAAGCATGGGGAGATGATATCTAGGAATTTTATCCATAGTGTTTGAAGGATTTAATGATTTGGCTTTGGTTGTCTGTTGCATTGTTTTGTTATTTGCTAGAAGATCCCCACAGTTTTCAAGGACATGGTATATATATGGATATAAGTTAATAGTGTGATAGCTTTGTTTACGGTGATCATAAATCATGTTTGGGGCCATTGTGCGACTGCATCGAAGCTTGTCTAGCCGGCTAAGTTTCATGAAGCGACACAACCTTGTTAATTCCTTTACGAGACATCGAAAACATCAATGAATATAGACCCTAATGGGAATTTATGAGCAAAACAATAAATCAAAAAACAAATCAACATAAATAAAATTCATTTAAGAAATAAAATTGATTTGATATTATTCATCTTTACAAAATAAAAATAAATAAATAAATATCTATTCAAAAATAATAATTTACTGATAATGTAAAGATTATAAAAAAACATAATTGTGTACAAAAATTTGTATCTTATACTCTATATATATATATATATATAGATATATATATATATATATATATATATATATATAATATATATATATATATATATAATATATATATATATATATATATCAAAAATTTTAAAAAACACTAATTTGATACCTTACAGAATTATCCTATAATATAGACCCTTCAGTTAGTGATTGTAAAAAAATTGTATTTTTAAGATAATCCTTTTTCATATTTTTCAGGTTAAATTTTTTTCTATATTTATGGAAAAATAAATTTGATCGTAAAAAAATTTACTCTATAAAAAAATAACTTCAAATCTTAATAAACTTTAATTCTTATGTAATACTGGTTTGGACGTGGATAAGTTGATTGAAAATTATTTCAAATACAACTTAAAAACTTGTTATAGCAAAATACGTATTACATGTCTCTAATATCTCTAACAATTTTCATAATAACAGAACTTTAAAATTAAATAATTAGAATCATAACTCATAATATCATTTGTTAAAAATTTTAAAAAACATATATAAAAAATAAAATCAAATGGACACTAAATATATAAAAAGAGACTATTAATTTTGTTTATCAATATTAAATAAATCAAAGTTTGACAAAAAATAAATAAATCAAACGGAGTTATTACATTTACACACCCCTAGAAGCATATGCTTTGGAATCCGTACTAACTGGTAAAAAGGAACTGAAAAAAGAGAGAAAAAAGTGTAAGGAGCAAATCCATATAAGATACCGCTGCCATGATACACGTATAGAATGTCACACTTGTGCTTCTCATTAAGGCAGCATAAACTCTGTTCTAGGAAGTAAGTTAGCTTATCAAGGAATGACCTTTACTCCATGCCAATAAAGTCATTAAAGTAGTTTCTTTTTATCTATTCATGACACCCTCCTGGGATCCCCTCTTTTATATATATATATATATATATATATATATATAATGTGGGTTTGAGAAATGCAACATTTCCCTTTGTTTTTATCTTCTTGTTGTTTAAGATAACAGGCAGAAACCATGGCATGTGCCTCGTGACAAATCAAGCTGCCATTTCCAGTTTTGTCAAAATCATTCCATGGACTGTTGTTCATAAAATTTATCGAATTTAATTATTTGTGTGTATAAGCGCTTTGAAAAAGGGTGTAGCGTTTTTCTGTCTTTTTGAATCAACTCTTTCATGTATGAAATATAATGATGCATAGGATGTAGCATAGCAGCAGACCTAAATGCTAAGTCGAGCTTGTTGCAGAGAAAACCTGCAAACGGCACATGAAGAGATCATCAAGAAAGGAAATGAGTGCACAGATTACAAGGAAATCCAGCAAATTTTGAGAGAGATTGCCGATGGGAATGATTGAATTGAATAGTGCTTGGCTTTTGCATATTGTTAAATCCAGTTAGTTTATAGTGTTGGCAAGCCAAAAGCTATCCATTGATCCAGAAAGAAAGGGGGTCTAACGAAAGCACAAATTCCCAGTTGGCAACTAACGTGGACCAAACTTGAACATCAATCCATGTGACCGAGACCTGGCGCTTGAAAACTCAAACCAGAAATGGAATTGTTTGTTTCTAGAAGGGATTGGTGCCAAAACTCGGGACAAAGATTGCCTTACTGGCTTAAGAATGACTTATCATCTGACACGGGACCAGCAATTTCCACAACGGGCAAAGAGTGGAAACAAACCGGATAAAGCATTGAGTTGAGGGGTGAAGTTAAATGAGACAAAAGGGAATTTTATTGAGAATTAATAAAAGCAAAATGACTTTCAAGGTGAAGACAACAAGAGATAAGGAAATGTGGAAAAGATAATGCAAAACAGCCACATTGCCCCAGGATTTCTAATGTCTCATAAACTTAGAAGGATGCGTTGATTTTGACTTACCAATATTTTAATTTTCTAATTTCTACATTGCCCCATTATAACCCCTTCTTTTGTGGCTTCCTTTTCAATTTGTTTTCTCACTTTTGGATGAATTTTATCATCCCAATGTAATTCCCAAAATGAAAAAAGCAGTCTCTCTATTGAAACTGAAAGTTTAGCTGCGCAGCTTACTTGAAAAACGAAAAACAGACCTCCCACCTCCATTTATCTTTTATCCCGACTCTCGTATTCTAGATTCAAACCACATCCCTTATATAAAACCCTCCTTTCATTTGTCTAAAGAGTCATTGAGTTTTGCTTTTAAAAAGAGAGAAAAAAAAATGGGAGGCTATTTGGATTTCATGGGAAGGTTAGAATGGGTGAATAATTATGGAAAGAAGCAATGCAGAAGTCTGTTTTGGAGAGCGAAAGCAGCAATGAAAAAAGCTGTGAAGAGTAGAAGCAAAAGGCAGTTGAAGTTCCAGTATGACCCTTCAAGTTATGCTCTCAATTTTGACGATGGCTGTTGCCATTCGGGTGTTGGTTCGAGTTCAATCCAACTTGCTGGATTTCAGGAGTACCAGAATGATATAGTATGGGTTTATGTTCTTCGGGTCAAATCGTAAACAAATCCAGGAGTTTTGAGGTACAACTAGCTATGGTTTTTGGTGGAGTAGTTTGGAGAACATTTTCAGTGGCAATAATTTGCATTTTCGTTCTCCCTGTTCTTTTTGCACTTCCTATGGCAGGATTTCAATCGTTACTTTTCTCAATTGCATCCTCAACATTTCATTAAACAATATCAAAATGCATAACATACTAAGAAAGGCAAAAGATTTACGTATCGACATAACTATTAGCTAATTCTCAAATTAACTTTTAAGCTTTGAATTAAACAAACTTAAATTTCTTAAAAGATTGGAATCCAGTCAATTATCGAATTAAATCGTACCATTTGTTCTTCAATTTTAGCTAGTTGACTAATCACAATCCAAAACTGTAATATTAGTTTTATTTTATCCAAACCTTTTCAAGTATTCGTACCTAGGGGTAAATGAATAGAGAGTTGGGTGTACTGTTCGTTTATGTTAGTTTATTAAGTTAAATAAACGAAAACTAACTAAATTTTAAGTTTATTTAATAAACGAATGAACACTAATAAATGTATGTTCGCTTCATTTATGTTCACAAATAATTTATCAACTTATTTATTTATTATGTTCATGAAAAGCTCGTTTAATGTCTAATTTACTTTATTTTTTTATTACATTTTAAATATTGGTGAATATAGGGACTAAATTGAACACATGGTGAAAATTAGAGTTTAAATTATAAGAATTAACAAATTTAAACACTAATACTATAATTTTACTATTTTTAACTTGTAAATTAATTAGCAGCTAGAAACATAAAAATATTAAACGAAACCAGCGGCAATCTACCTACACACCACAAAACTACAGCCCCGGGAAATTGTATTGTCTAATGTTTAACTACTTCGAAATTGTATTTTCTAAAGATGAGTCCGGAGTGAATGACATACAATGTACATTATTAATGATGTGGATTGAAGTGTTACTAATATAAAAATATGATAAAATTTATAAATGATTATTAAATTTATTAAAATAATTTTATTTGTCTTTGAAATTTTAAAAGTTATAAAATAAACATTGAATTTCAGATTTTATTAAAAAATAGATAGCGATCGTGAAATATTGTTAAGGGAGTGACGTTTCATGCTAAATTAATAGGAATTTTGGCCCCTCAATCGTAACTAATTTTTTTGTTGTTGATATTTTTAAGTTATAATTTCAAAATGAAATTAAAAAATTATTTTTTTAAATATACGAAAACAAATTATTTTTAAAATAAAAAATTATAATTTCTTAAATTTTTTATAACTAATTATTTATTGATCTTGATTGTCTTTGTAAAATTAAAAATTTACAATTTTTAAAATCCAAAAAATTAAATTATCAAACAATGTAATTATTTTTTTTATTAAACAATGTGATTCAAGCAAATGACTTTTGTTTAAAAAGTTTAAACACATTTAAAAAAAAATACATTTAGAAGATTACAGTATCACATTAATAAGAAAAATACATCCAAACTTAAATAAAAATAATCGAAATAATCATTAAATTTTAATAATGTATCAAGTAATTTATATGATATAAATTCAATATTTATAATATGACACTAAAAATAATATTTAATTTATTCATATCCATTTTGTTTTCAATTCATTGAAAATAATAAACATTATTTTAATTAAAATTTTAGTTACGATTCTATCCATATATTTAGCATGCCACAATACTAATTTATTACATCTTTAGCATATCCGAGTTGTAGAACATTTGAAACACTTTCAAGCATGATAAGTGAAGTTGCCTTGATGCCAAGGGCAGATCACTTAATCCATCCATCAAAGCATGTTTCATTAACTCTTTCCTCTTGTTTTCGAGCAAATCCCTGATAAAGGCGATCGAATCATCGATGTCTGCATCTGGGTTTTCTTTCATGTAAAGCAATACGTAGTTCATTTTCCCATCTTCAATCTCCTTCTGTCACCATTTGCTACCGTATGAATACAAAGAGATTTCTATTAGAAACAAAGGAAACTTTATGATAAAGTTATACAATCACCTGGTAGCTTTGAATGTCATTCAACAGACGAGTGACCAGGATGATATCGGCATTCCTTAAGCTTGATTTCAAGAAGCATGAAGCTGGAAGAGCCAACGTATATGCAGCAACCGATGTCATGCCGTTCCGAAGGTACTCATCAGTCTATGGTAATGATCCACTTTTGCTCCATTTGGCTTCCACAAGCCATGAATCAAATGTTTTACACCACTGCATCAAATGTTCATAACTTACATTAGTATTGGCCAAAAGGACTACTCTCAACATTGTCTCGGTTCTTGCTGGAAAAGGCCAATACTTAGTTAACCCACTTACTATTTGCTTTAGAAAACATGTTATATCAGTTCCATTCTGTTGCTGATGGTTTGCTGCAGTTTCTTTCGCAAGATTATCAAGGGCATCAAATATGACCTTACTGTGACCACTTAATCCTCTAGCATACCATCTGTTATTTCCATTCAAAACCACCATTAAACAGATTCATTAATCAGCATTAGTTTGCATTTGCTGTTGGCGATTACCTTCTAACTGCATCAGTGAGGATGTTGAGCTCTTCTAGAGAACCTTCCGTGTCAAAGAAGTCATCAGCAACTGTGATCAATATGCCACTTTTTGCAACCACCATTCGAATATCGGAGTCGTAAGGCAGGGAAAGGCTGGTAGATATGGCAAAGTAGCAATACATAATTTTCTCGACCAAATCCCATATCATTGAGACCATTTTTCAGGCACCAACTGTTGCAATGAAACGAATAAGTGTGCCATTTAGAAAACAGACCCATTATTAACATAACGTTGAAGAAGGCTTCAGTTTGTTTACCTTTTCAATTCATCCATTTCTTTCTTTTAAATTGACTTCCTAAACTCATAATCTGCCACAGCAAGTTGCACTAGCTTTTCATTTTTAGCGCTTGATAACCTGCTTCCAGAGAATTAATTTAATGTTATACGGATAAATGAATATTATAGCACGTGAGAGACAAAGTCACAAATTCCTTTGGAAATATAATGAAGGTCAAAAATATAATCTTAATATTACTTTAATTTATAATTATATATAATAATATTTTAGAGATATAACCTTAGATTTTAAACTTTTACTTGAAAGTTGAGCAAAAGTTTAGACCTCGTACCTGTGAAAAGAGGTTTTTCCAGGCCACATAGCATTCATTTCATTCTTTCAACCCACGCTCTATGTTCCAAGTGATCCAGTCGCGCCACCCATGGAAGACTCAGCTCGTGCTCGATCTAATTAAGCCAAAAGATAACAAATATTATTCTGTGCCTCATAGTTCAATTATAATTTCATTGTAACAGGTAATAAAATTGAATACCATTGTCTGAAAGTTGAATGATTTTGTTAAAGGGTCATTATCTGATCCAGTTCCCTTACTTCCAACTTTCTCCAGCACTTTCCTAGAAAATGATCTAGCTTCCTCAAGTTCATACTCTCCGGGAAATATGAGATCCGTGGCTCTATAAACATTAAACATTACACTCGAGAAGAATTCGTGATTTTTTTCAATATGATCTAGAATTTCATGATCATTCAAGAACCAACACAATCTCCCTGCATATGAAAAAAACCATTGATTTAGAGAGTTTGAAAACCGCAAGTGCATGCTAATATATCGTGTGAAATTTGTTTAAAATTTAATCCTTTCAAGGGGATACGTTATAACGTTATAACAAAACTGGCAAAGAATCTTTGTATAGCTGGGTTGCAACTGAAGCAACACTATAACTTTTTTATGGCGGTGATTCCTTTTCATAATTCCTGTTAATTAGAATCATTTGTATTTTTTAAAAAATGTGTCGAATGAAATAAATCAAGTCGTGCATTGACTTTTAAGTTATTATTGTCGTTACTTGTAAACTTTGGTCAATATATCTTCAATCTGCCAGGTAAACTGTTCAGCCAACCCCAACCTTTGCATTTGATTCGCCAAACCAAGTTTTACTAGCTCTTCATCCACTGGACATGTCGGTGGAACTACCAAAAGAAAGTATATTTATGGTTAGAATCTAAACGTAGCATGAACAGTAAAATCGATATTAAAATATAGAAAAATCAAATATAGAGTGTGTAATGATAAAATATGTTGTATTCCTACATATTCGTTGACAATGTCATAAGAGATAATCCCGGGCCCAAAACACATATAAAATAATCAATTTACCTCCACTGTTGGAACATGTTTCAACTAGGGATTGTAAGTAAGCTAAGCAGTCTTTATTGCCAGTAGCCATGAATGCACGTGCTGTCGCAGAAGGGGATTGGAACAACGAGCCGTCACATTTTAAGTTTACGCTTATCTCTTCTTCATTGATGGCATAAAATGAAGGCAACGCTTAGAGGTATGATAGTAATGGAGGATATGGACCACCAACCGTTTCACTACATACCAAAATGAAAAACAGGAAATATATATAATTGATGAATTTCACAGTTAATTTATACATATCAATGCTCATCATTAATCACTCGGTTTAGGTCTTTGAAATTACTTTTCGAGGATCCGTTGTCGTTCAAAGAACACAACCATCACCAACTCTTGCCAATGGTCGGAGAAGTCAAGGTCTAGGCCAGTTTTACGTGCAAGTTCAATCATTCCGGGGAAAACATTGACAAACCAACGAGGAAACTGTCGTCGGTATCCACCTAGGAGCTTCTCTGCGTTCGCTCGTATAAATGCCAACCCTGAGACACACACAATATAGTAAAGATTTAATTGTATGTTAAATTGTTAGTAATAATTAAAAGAGAAAGTATATTCATCACGTTCCAACTCAACATCATTTGATACTTGTCGCGGCCGTCTTTCGGTTGGATCCAGAATTGGATTTCGACTTGAATAATTGGGTTAGAGTCGCCACCGATCACTTTAAAACTTTTAGGTGGAACGGACACCATCTTACCTGATCTGTGTTTTACCATAAATGTGTCAGGTTCGGGAGTCGGTTACAGTCAAGGAATGATTAACACCCTTGAACTGTCCTTTCGGTACCAATTAATTTGTCGATTGTCTTAATTGCGAAAAATTAAAAATTTAAATTAAAATTTAAAAACCCAATTCGAATTGCTTACATTTGATTGGTTGGAATTCATCTAAAAAAGTCAAAAAATATTAAATTGCAAAAATAAAAATAAATAAATATGAAATAAAAAAATAAAAAGAGAAAGTTCTTTAAATATATAAAATCAAGTTTAAAAAAATGGGAAACAATGAAGATAATTAATTTTCAAGGAAATAAATAAAATAATAAATAAATAACAAAAGAGTAAAAAAATGCTAAATTTCAAGAAAAAAATAAAAAAAATAGAAAAGGAACATGAAATGGTCCAACAACTTGAACCAATTTAATCAGAAATTCTACCTTACATGACTGACGAATAGCTATATGCATTTATATAAAACCAAATTGTTTTATGTCTAGCCTTAAAGTACAAGGAATTATGCACCTTTCGAAGAGTTACCAGAATCATATTTAGCACATCAAGTGCAGCAATCCGCCAGAAGATTCAAAGACCTCGCGATGACTTTGGTTACGATGTGGACAATTAAGGCATCATAGAGCGAGATCTTGGTGCAGAGCCCTTCGGGGGAGAGGTTGTAAGGACAGTCCACGTTTGCGAACTGCTTGAGCAACGTCAGACCCTCTTTGCCTAGTTTCTCCTAAATTTGATTTGCAGGGCTGCTTGGACTTGAAATTAAGAAACAGCGAGGCAATTTGAGCTTCATCGGTGTTGAAAACGGACTATCATTGAACGCCGTCGTGCTGGATCTTAACCTTCGTTTCTGAGGAGTACAAGAACCGTTGGATACAACCACCTCGCAGCTCTTGGCGGCTGACACCTTCTTGAGTGGAGACCTCCTCCGAAGCTTAAGAAAAAATGAGAAAGATATTTGGGTTTGAGGAAGCCCAGGCCAAGAACCAAACAAAGCTGACCATTTAAAAGGTGCTCCCCAAAAGGAATTAAACTTCGAAAAATAAACGTGGATTATATTGCACTGGTTAATGTTGGGTGAGTGCGCACGTTGGAGGGAGGTCTGCACTAGCCGAATTTTTAGGAGTTTTGGGAAATGATGGAGATAGTGGGGTTGAACATGGGGCCTGAAAAAGTATTAAAAATATATAATAATAATAATAATAATAAATAATAATAATAATAATAAATATTTTTTAAAAATTCGGACAAAAACGGGTGTCTACAGTTGTCTCTCTTTGCACATTCTTGTGTTAACAAGGATAAGACAAAGACGAAAAAAGACAACCAGTTTTTGTCCGGTTCTTTTTTTTCTGATTTGATTTGGGGAACGACACTGCTTATAGGTGATGAAGAGGCTTGGTCGTGTAAGGGTGATAACATGGTTCCTATGACACTAAGTCGATCCATTGGGCATGATATCATTCTTCGTGAAGTTGAAATCGTGGGTGACTAATTCGTTGTGAAGTTGAGTTGAACTATAAAATATTGAGCACGATATCCTTTGTCATGAAGGTGAAATCGTGGACCACTTTAGCACGATAACCCTCGTTGTGACGTTGAAACTAAGCTCAAAGTATTGGGAAGTAGCTCATAGATTGTCTTCTAGCCCAATATACTTCGTTGTGAAGTTGAAATTTGACCTGAATGAAACATGTTTTTCATTGTTGTGTCACAGATGACTCATTCGTCACGAATTTGAGTCAATCTTTTGGGTACAATATCCTTCGTTGTGAAGTTGAAATCGTAGGTTTGATGACATATAACTCTTCTTGCCTTTGAGTTATGCTGCACTGGGCTAGGGAATGAATACCTATTTTTGCAGATGACTTTAAGTCGATCCGTTGGGCACAATATCCTTCGTCGTGAAATTGAAATCGTGGATGGATCATTCGTCGTGAAGTTGAGCCTTGAATTGGATATCATTCGTTACGAAGTTAAAATCCAATCTAGAGATGGATGCTTCTTGTGAGCACGATATCCTTTGTCGTGAAGTTGAAATCGTGGATGACTCCTTCGTTGTGAAGTTGAGCATTGAATTAGATATCCTTCGTTGTGAAGTTGAAATCCAATCTAGAGATGGATGCTACTTGTAGGCACGATATCCTTCATCGTGAAGTTGAAATCCAATCTTGAGTAAGTTTTACCAAATTGGCTTTGAGTTGGATATCCTTCGTCGTGAAGTTGAAATCCAATCTTGAGTAAGTTTCGCTTCGAGTTCAATATCCTTCGCTATGAAGTTGAAATTGACTCTGAATGAAACTAGAAAGTGGTTTGTTGACAGACGCTCCTTCACTGTGAAGTTGAGCTTTGAATTGGATATCCTTCGTTGTGAAGTTGAAATCCAATCTTGTGTAAGTTGTGTTGTTTCGAGTCCAATAACCTTCGTTGTGAAGTTGAAATTGACTCTAAATGAAATTGGAAAGTTATTTGTTGACACACAACTTTTCTCGGCTTAAGTTGTGGTGTAAATTTCCTCTAAACGAAAGATGACCCCATTCGCAGGTCTAAACCAATCCTAATTGTTTGGATGACTCCCCCTCACGGGAAAGCCAGATTTTGTCAGTCGGATATCATTCATTGTGGAGTTTAAATCTGGCTTTAAAATGTGAACTGGAAACTAGCCACTTGTCATTGAGTTAAGCTGAACTGGATTCGTTCTGAATTGACTCTCGAACCCGTCTGAAGTTGATTCTAAGATCTGTCGATCTTTCAATATGTCAAATTGGTTGAGGTGTAGCTTCTCGCTGCTAAGTTAAGCAACCACCATCGATTTTTTACAAACTCTTTTGAATCAAGTATCTTTCGCCTTGAAGTTGAAACTTAACTCTAAAGGCAAAAATTATGAATGTGAAAAAATGATAAATATGATGCTCTAAAATGTATGCATAATGAATTAGTTCTGTTTTATCTCCTGTATGGAGCCTCATTCTTTGTCTGCTTGTTCTTGCATGTGGAGGAAAGGCCTTCAGAAGATCTAGTTATTTCATATCTGAATGTTGAATCCTCAAAGATGCCCCAATATTCGATGTTAATATCCAAAGATGCCCTAATATTTGATGATTCAAAGATGCCATCATTGTTCCTCATCTATTGCTTCAGCACTGATTCTAAGCATAAGCTTTATGTCTGAGAGTCACATGTCAAATACCAAGATCCACTCTAGAGAGATTGTCTTGTTTGAAAAGTGTTTTTCTTCTTCTTTTATTTTTGAGATCTGAAAATATCAATTAGAAGAGTATTGAAAAAATGTTTCATCAAAAGTTTTGAAAATATTGCCCCTTTCTCGGTTTCAGAATTGAGACGAACAATAAAACTATAGTTCATTGGATATCAAAGAATTAATTACATGGTTAATCCTTCAATAAATTATAGTTATTTGACAAGTGTCATGATCAAAGATATATTTGGGAAATGGTTAAGTAAGGAAAATATAAAAAAGTCTCGGGTTATTGTGTTTTGTCAAAGGTTTGGCATTTTTGTTTATTTGATGCTCAATGGTTTAATGAGGTAGCTTGTATGCTCCTTTACTAGAAGTATTCTCCGACTCCCAGCTTTCATTGTCACACTTGGATTGTATGATGCTTTATCAAGGAATTTGTATATTCGAGCCGCCTTTTTAGGTTTTCAACTCGAATCCTCCTTTGGTTTTAAGGCGTAATTAGAATTTACGTATTAAACCCCCTTTTCTCTATCATGCATTAAAGATTTTAGAAATCTTTTTTGCAAATAAAGATTAATCCTGATTAGCAGGATGAAATCTGAATATAGTCTCTTATGTTCAGAAATTCATATATGATTAGAAGAGACTTTTAAGACACGTAATGTAGGCCATGATTCATAGTTATGAAAGAAAATGATAAATAAGCCAAACAAGTGTTTCAGGGTATTGAACCAATGATCAATTCATTCTGATGCCTTCAATCATGTCTTGCTCAATTTGTCGGTTGTCTTAATTGTGAAAAATTAAAAATTAAAATTAAAATTTAAAAACTCAATTCGAATTGCTTACCTTTGATTGGATGGAATTCCTCTAAAAAAATTAAAAAAATGTTAGATTGCAAAAATAAAAATAAATAAATATGAAATAAAAAATAAAAAAGAAAGTTTTTTAAATATATAAAATAAAGTTTTAAAAATGGAAAAAAATGAAGAAAATTAATTTTCAAGGAAATAAATAAAATAATAAATAAATAATAAAAGAGTAAAAAATTCTAAATTTCAAGAAAAAAAGAAGAAAAAAAAGAAAAGGAACATGAAATGGTCCAACGACTTGAACCAATTTAATCAGAAACTCTACCTTACATGACTGACGAATAGCTATATGCATTTATATAAAACCAAATTGTTTTATGTCTAGCCTTAAAGTACAAGGAATTATGCACCCTTCGAAGAGTTACCAGAATCATATTTAGCACATCAAGTGCAGTAATCCGCCAGAAGATTCAAGGTGCAGAGCCCTTCGGGGGAGAGGTTGTAAGGACAGTCCACGTTAGCGAACTGCTTGAGCAGCGTCAGACCCGCTTTGCCCAGTTTCTCCTAAATTTGATTTGCAGGGCTGCTTGGACTTGAAATTAAGTGACATCGAGGCAATTTGAGCTTCATCGGTGTTGAAAACGACCGTCATGCTGGATCTTAACCTTCGTTTCTGAGGAGTACAAGAACCGTTGGATACAACCACCTCGCAACTCTTGGCGGGCGACACCTTCTTGAATGGAGACCTCCTCCGAAGCTTATGAAAAAAATGAGAAAGATCTTTGGGTTTGAGGAAGCCCATGCCATGAACCAAACAAAGTTGGCCAATTAAAAGGTGCCCCCCAAAAGGAATTAAACTTCGAAAAATAAATGTGGATTATAGTACACTGGTTAATGTCGGGTGAGTACGCACGTTGGAGGGAGGTCTGCATTAACCGGATTTTTAGGAGTTTTAGGGAATGATGGAGATAATGGGATTGAACATGGGGTTGAAAAAGTATTAAAATAATAATAATAATAATAAGATAAAAGAATTTTACTGACCGAAAATGTCTTATAATATATGATTTTAACATTTTTTTTGGATTTTCGAAAATAACTAACAAATTCGCAACGCGAACTCCAGTTTTGCAACACAGTTTTTAAATTTGCAACGCGAATTTCTTTTTCGTAATGTTAATTACCGATATAGGTAAACACAACTATTCGCAACTCAGTTTTCAAATTCGCAACTCAAATTTCGCAACGCTAATTACCGATATAAGTAAACACAACTATTCACAACTCAGTTTTCAAATTAGCAACGCGAATTTCGTTTTCGCAACTCGAATTTCGCAACGCTAATTACCGATATAGGTAAACACAACTCAGTTTTCAAAATTGTCGAATTCAGATTTTTACCGGATTTTTTCTACAGAGTTTACCTATATTGGTAATTTAGTTGCGAAATTGGCGAATTCGAGTTACGAAATTCGCATTGTGAAAACAAAATTCGCGTTGCGAATTTGAAAATTGAGTTGTGAATAGTTGTGTTTACCTATATCGGTAATTAGCGTTGCGAATTTGAAAACCGCGTTGCGAATTTGAAAACCGCATTGCGCTTTTGGAGAATCGCGCTACGAATTTGAAAACTGTGTTGCGAAATTAGTGTTCGCGTTGCGATTTTGAGATCGCGTTGCGAATTTGTTGGTTATTTTCGCAAATAAAAAAAATTGGTTAAAATCGTATATTATAAGGCATTTTTGATCACTGAAGTTATTTTCTCTAATAATAATAAATATTTTTTAAAATCCCAGACAAAAACGGGTGTCTACAATACCTTTGTCTGCATTTTCTCTCATGCGATTCCACATTTTGAGAGCAACAACACAAGCGAGAGTAGCAGGCAAAGACTCAAGGGTAGGGTTGCCGTGAGCGTCACATTCTCCCCAAAACCCTTCTTTGGTCTGGTTATTGACCACCCAATCCAGGCAATCCTTGAACATGGGTTCCATCTGGTTCGAATCTGCAGGAACCATTGCTAACCAGGCAGTGTCATAAGCAGACGGCGAAAAGAAAGAGTTAGGATCGATGTCTGATAACATCATCTCTTCGTTTATCATTTTAACTAAAGCTTCAATCGAAACTTTTGTAACCTCCATTGCAAAGAAAATATAATCAAATTATAATTTTGATAGGTAAATTTAGTATTAGATATGAAGTAGCGGTGCGAACTGCTTAACTGCTGCATACATCCATTTATAGTAGTTTCAATTTTGTCATATTTTTAGTACCCTAATTTAAAAAAAAATATTATATTTTTACTATATAACATTTGTATGATTAACTATAGTATAATTCATCAAGGAATCACTTAATCTTACTCTTCTAACGTTTCTATCTAAAATCCGTGGAAATTAATTAAAGTATTTTATAAAATGTTTGGAGAAGAATTAATTATAGGATTAAATATTAAAAGCTATAAAATTGGAGTTTGTATATTAAATAGAGAGATATTATATTTTAGGTAAATGTAAATTATGTAAGACGGGACAACATAAACATTTTTAATCAGTACTTGACCAATTAATGAATTTCCAAAATTAAAATTTAGTGATTTTTTATATTAAATCGAACCTTTTAATTTATGCTTTGGTGGAATCAAGCTATTGATTGAAGTTCACTAACTTCTGTCGAATTACCTATTCAAAATCTTAATTTAAGCGTGTGAATTTGAGTCATTATTAAGTTTGAATTGTTATCTTATTTGTCTAAAATCGTTAACTTGGTAGAAAATAAAGATACATTGTATATTTAATTACTCAATTATTTCAACTGTCCGTTTTGATCATCTAACTATTTTATTTTTAAAAATCATCATTAAACTTAAATTTTCACTATGTTTTGATCTCCCAAATCAATTCGATTTATTTTTTAAATTTATAATTAAGTAAAAAAAATATATCATATTTTTTTATTTGACACATTAATTTAATTTAAAATAATAAATAATATTAGAATTTAATTTCGACCAACTTATCGAGGTACCCTTATCTTTATTCTTCTCCTTCCATTTTGACTTCAACATAATGATTAATGAAATATTGGAATCCTAAACCTGTTAGATATTAGAGGTGAATACATGAACTGTCATCCAATTGACTGAATTGTTGTTGTAGAGTTTTTGAATTTTTTTTGGTTGAATTAAGATATCGTTAGAATTAATTTTTGATATGACGTGAACATTATAATAATCGGAGAGTTGTCGGGAACATAGTTTGTCTTCCGGAGAAGACGCTGGGAACACAACGTGTCTTCCTCGTTTTTATGCCATTAAACAAAGCTGAAGACGCATTGTGTTTTTGACAACTTTCTGAAGACACACTGTGTTTCCGATGACTTTCGACAGGTACTGTAACAATCACACTAGATCAGAAAATAATTCTGGTGAGACTCTATTTCAGCCAATAATTTTCTCACAACACAATAGAAGTAATTCAGCTCATCCAATTTGGTGTTTTAGATGCAGCTGCTTCTGGTTCGGTGTTTGTCATTCAATCGAAGTTCAGTTAAATTTTCTCGAGTCAGCCACCTGCTCAATGTCGGTCTATCTATAGAAGAAAATACAGAAAAAGACCAACAGAATTTTAGGTTCTCAAACCTAATTCATTCACTCTATTTTCCTATTCTAACCAGAGATGCACATAAGCCGGATTTCAATCCGATCCGGATAAAAACCGATCCGGTTTTTTCTCCCAACCCAAAAAACCGGATTTTAAAAAAACCGGTTCGGATTTTAACCGGTTTAGAGGGTCGGATGGTGTAACCGGTGTAACCGGTTTCGGTTTGTAAAAAACCGGTTTTTTATCCGGTTTGAAAAAAACCGGTTTTTAATCCGGTAAAAAAACCGGTCGTTCAATTTTTTCTCAAACTGGTTATACTATCCGGTTTTTAAATATCCGATCCGGTTAAAAAAAAACCGATTTTTTCAAAATCCGGTTTCGGATATTTTTTACCCAAAATCGGATATTCGGATTTTTTGTGCACCTCTAATTCTAACTATGGATTTCAAACGGATTAGTTTATTTAATTATCTTTTTTACTTTCTATTTTTTTCATGTCATGACTTCTTAGTATTTTAGGTGGTTGGATAGTTGGATTTTGGGAAGTTATCGTTATCGTTATGCCTCTTCAAGTTGAGATGTAAATCTTCTAGATTGATTTTTAAGTGGAATGGACTTACGGTTTTGAACGATTTCAAGGGTAATCAGACTGTAAAAAAACAGTGAAGTTAGTCCTTGTCTCGAGCGCAGACTTTAGTCCTCTCCCATTAGTAAAAGTAGGTGTATATGCTCATTTTGTCCGGGATTTCAATCGAGCTTCGTTTGGGTTATATATATATAATTATTTATATATGGTCATACTATTATTATTATTATGAGTTAATCATTTATATTAGTTATGCGCATAAATATATTATGGATGTATGTGATTATTAGACGCATAAATATTTATTAAATAAGTAAATCGAATATATATATAAGACATTAGATTATTTTCTTTTTCTGTTGCAGGCCGATAATCGAAAACCCAATTAACAACCCAAAACAGGAGGCCCAAGTTCAGTAGCCCGATCTGCTAGGTTTTAGAGGAAACCCTAGCTTTCCCCTCGCCTAGCGTTGCAAGCTCACAACCGTGAGATCTAGACAATACCAACAGTCCAAATTAGGGGTCGATCTAGGGTTATCTCACCCTAATGCTGCTTCAGTCGCTGCCAGTACATCCGATCTGTTGGATCTCATCAACGATCCAATGGTTCACTTTCAGCCCGAGGAGATCAACTGCCTTAATTCGCGAATGGGCCGCACGCACGTCTTTCCAGACACCTCACGCGCCCGTTCTCAGTCTCCGTTTCACGTCGTCCGGCTACTTCGAGGTAAGATCGCAAGATATCCGGGGCATTAAATGCCCCGACCGATCGGCTTTACTATCGTCGAACCCGCCGACGCCTGTCACCTACAACGGCCATTTGTCCCCCTCCTATGACATGACAGATTAGCAAAAGTTACAATCTTTCCTCATTTTTCTCGCATGCGGACCAAAAACACAAAAGATAATAAAAAAAGAGGAAAGATATATTCCCCTCAGCAAAGATCGAACAAGGCAGAGCAAGAAAGAGAAAAAAATCCTCCATTTTCGATGGTATATAGCAACACAACAACAAAAATCGGGATTTTTTAGAGGAAAAGAAAAAAGAGAACCGAGAGCTAAAATCCAGAGGATTTTTCAAAGAAAAGCCGAAAGGAAAAAGAAAGAGAATGACGAAGGAAATGAGAGGTTTACCGTTCTTCTTGCCGGAGAGTTCAAACGTCGTTGGGAAGTTTTTATTTTCGAAGGTAAATGTTTAGATCTAGGACGAGCAGTGGGTCTTTAGGCTTAGAGGTGTTTGGATTCAGGTTTACAGAAGAGAGAAGGTTGTTTTGGGGCTTGTTCTCTCAAGCTCCGATCACCTTGTGCGGTGGTGGAGTGCTTTAGTGAACGTTGGCCGGAGGTTTTCGGCCTCCCCCGGCGAGGAGTAGAGAAGATAGAGGGCAGAGAAAAAAGGGTTTTCCCCTTTAGGGAAAAAACGAAAATGAAGCAAATGGGGATTTAGGCCATTTTTGGCCAGGGTTTCGGGGTTATATACCCCATGCTACGCGATGTTGTTTTGGGAAGAGAAGAGTGTGTGTTTTAGTGCGTGGGTAAACCCCTTCTCGGGTCCTTATATCTTTGTAAATTTTCTATTTGGTCACTGAAATTTATTTTAATTTATTTTAATTTGCATTTTAAGTTTCATTCCGTTTCTATTTTAGTCACTACCCACATTTATATATGCTTTGGCCGAATGCCTGACTCAATCCTTAAATTTTAGATTAATTTTGTTTCAGTCCCTTTAATTTTTTCTCCATCTTATTTTAGTCATGTATGCCTATTAACTTATGTTTTTTTACATTTGATTTTATATTTTATATACTTTTACTTTAGTCCTTGTTTGTTTGTTAGCCACTGTTTCAGGTTTCTCTTAAATTTAGGACCTTATTTTTATATTGTTCATTTTAGTCATGCATAACATCTTTGGGTTTATTTCACTTCTAGTATGCATGTTGTAAGATATTTGCATTGTTGTGATGTTTTACGCCATGTTTACTATTATATCTTTCTGCTCCTTTGTTTCTATTTTTATTATTTTATATTTAGTACCTCATTTTAGCATATTCATGTTTCAATCCTAGTTCTTTACCATGCTCGTATATGCCTTATAATTTTAATAAACTTTGTTTCGTGTATTAAATGTTTTTTATACATATGAACCATTTATTAAATGAATATTATATTGTATGGTAAATTTATGTAAACGGGCCTTAACTAATAAGAAATATGTTTTCAAGAGTTAACCACGCAAATAACATTTTTTATATGCTCCAATGATTTCTTTATTTTATTTTATTTACTTATATATATATATTAAATATATAATTTAAGAAAAACATAGTAATGATCTTTTGTATGGAGAATCCATAAAAACGCGCCTTAAATAACAATAAGTGTGTTTTTGAGGATTGTCCATACGAAATAATACAATTTTTGAGATTTTTAATAGGATCATAATTTAAATGTATATTCAAATTTGCAAATTTCAATATTTAGATGACATATAATCGCTTAGGTATCTATTTCGGGCTCTGTGGGGGTGCTCATCCTCCCCCACGCGTAATCTACTCCCGAACCCTTTTCAAAATGAGTTTTTGGTTAAACGCATGCCATTTTTTTATCTTTTAAAATTATTTTTCGTAAAATTATTTTAAAGGATGTTTTTGGAATTTTGACCTAGCTAATCCAAAGGTCGATGGTGATTCCAAATTTATTTATTTTTAAAACCCAATCTTTTCTAAAATTAAGTTGGATTGTTTCCCCACAATTGCCCTAAAAAGCTTAATGACCATTCCAACAGTAGGGATGAGCATGAGTCGTGTTGGGTCGAGTTTTTGGTCAACCCGACCCGAAAAATATACACCTGATCCAATCTTGACCCACCGTTTTGAGATAAAACCCAAATTCGATATGGAATAATATATTTATAAAAATATTACTTTTATTCAATAAAAAAATAAGGATTTAATAGAAAAATATATATAGTGGGGATATATAAAGTAAAATTATATTTTTTGGGTCGGATCGGGTTGAATATTTTCACCCTAAACCCGAATTCGACATGACGCAAACTCTACTTTAAAAAAAAAATCTGACCCAACAGGATCAGGTTGTGTTCAGGTCTCGTGCCATCCCTAGTTAAAAGCCATCTATGTTATTTGAAATGAAGTTCGGTTTACAAAGCTTCTTTGAATCCCACGAGAATGCAACATTGTAGCTGATCGAATGTCAAAGATGTTTGTTCTTAATCACTATCGAGTTTCATTGTTTGATTATGTATCCCGACATACAACCACTTATTTCAAGGGATATATCAAGGGTTAGTAATGCAAATCTCACAAACAGTTAATTTATTTTTTTAAATAATAATAATATTTTTTTAAAAATTATTTATTTTTTGAATGATTAAAGATAAATATATAATTTAAATTATTTTATTTTACATCGAGACCTTCATATTATAGAACTGCTTGTACATAAATTATTGATTTAAAGTAATATTTTAATTTTTTAAAAAAATATAAATTATTTTTGTTTTATTTCAACATCAATTTCATTAAAGAACATATACAGTGAAGTATGAAACAAATGTAACAATTGGGTCCAATAAGTCAATAATTGAAATGGAGAATGAATGGTAAGATGTCGTAGTCGAATTTTCATCATTTGCGAAAAAGATGATACGGCAAAATTTGAGAACAGAAACACATTGTGGCCCAAAATGAATGCAAAGACGTTGTAGTCCAATCTCTTCATTCTAGAGAATATGCGCCGACAAATTTTGAGGACAGAAACACATTTTGGTCCCTCGTCTCTCGTTTCACCTTATACTAAATATCTCATGTCTGAAATAAACATGGCTGCTAATTTTTTTCCAGGTCAAATCACAAAAAACTTAAAAGGAAAATATTTATTGGCCAAGTATTCCATCTGACTGAAAGAGACAATCTACCTTTGCTGTTCAAACCGACAGATGAAAATGATTAATTTTATGTTTTTATCCCTTCCTTTTATACTTACACACGCATATCTTATTATCTTTTTATTCCTTCATTTCACACACGATAATTGATCTATGATATCTCCTATGTCCAATTCAGTGGTAGTAGAAATAAAAGTTGTAAAATAGATTTTTATTCAGTTGTAGTTGAGGTAGGGTTCAGTGAATGAAATATTGATATGGATAGTTTTGATCATAACATTTCAAAATTATTTAATTTACATATTTTATTCATACAGTGATAAAGTCTTTTAGAAAATTATTTTATATTAAATGATGTGTTTTGAAGATAAGTATGTAAAATTATTAATGGGATAGGGTTTTGTGAAGGTCCGTCTCACTTCGCATTCAATCAAACGAAAATAAATACAGATTTCATAAATAGTGGAGCAAGATTAGATACAAAAATTAAAAAAAAAAACAAACAAACATAGAAGTATATTCTTTACTGTTATGTCCTATTTTAAATATGTTCTACAAAGCTCACGATTGATATCATGTTAATTAGTAGTCAAAATGGCCTTTCTACATGTAATGACGAGCAAGGATAATAAAAATAATTGAATATGATAGATTTATATATGATTTAATTTAATAGAGTGAATTTTTTACTTTTACAGTCGAATTCGTGAAAATAACTAAAGTTTAGGAAATTTAAAGAGTAAACTAAATAAATTCGACTTGACTCAAAGGTGCTTACAAAAACACCCCTCTCCTTTGTATACATTTTCCTTTGTCCTTTTTTCTTACACATGATCTCTTGGCCTCTTTTTCTCTTTTAATTCCCCATCTCCCTTCTTTTTCTCTTTCTTTCAATAATTTTGATATTTTAAGGGGACGTTTAGATCATGGATTTTTGTATTCCTAAGGGAATATTTTTTTCCTGGGTTAAGATACCCAGGTTTGGATGGGGGTACATTCCCAAGTGATGGTAATATCTCAATACCAAAAGTATTTTTTTGGTCTGTTTTACTGGGAATATTATTCCCACAGCTAACTTAGGTATTCTTTCATTCCCGTGCTTAAGGGCTAAAATACCCTTTCTCATATTCTTCTCCCAGTTAGCTTGTTGTTGTGAAGGAAAACAGTCATCTTCTTCGAATTGGCGACAAAATCTCACAGAGTTCAATTCCTCTTCTGATTTCAAAGACCACATTATTCGTTATCTGCTTTATTTCTTTCTATGTATATCTCTTTGTTCTTATATGATGCCCTTTTTAAAGGCTGAAACTTTTTGGCTTTAGCCCTCACAATCTTTGAGGACTCGCAGCAAGCAATGGCCAGTTGGGTTTTGTCAGAATGCGGCTTAAGACCCTTCCCTATAATCAGATTCTATTCAAAACCTAGACCTTCAATTCCTTCAAACACCAACAACAATGGCCTAAAGATAAGAACTTTACCTGGTTCTTCTCCATTCAAGGTCTCCACTTGGTGTAGAAATAGGAGCTTTGTGGGTTCTTTGAATGTGAGTGCTCCTTTGGAGGCTATTGAGACCATTAATAGGGTTGAAGAAGAAGAAGATGATGGTGGTTTTGATCTTGCTGTGCATCCTCCTTTCAACCTGGCCGACATTGATGTTTTTTATTTTTTCCTTCAATTTGGACATTGATTTATGTGTTTTTGGTTTTGTTGTTTTTTCCTCTTTTCAATGGACATGGTAGTTTCTCCAACAACACGGCATTGAACAGTGTTGATGGTCATCCTCTTCATTCTTCTTGTCCCATACCATGGATGGTTAGTCATTAGTTCTTTGAATACTCTTAATCTGGTCTCATATGAATGAATCTAATGACAATTTTGACTATATTTATGTGTTTACTACCATGTCTAGCTGAACTGGCATTTTGACAACTTATTTGATGGATTTGTTGTGGGATAAGAACAATTAACTTCAAATGATTGAATATTTCAAATTTAGAGAAACAATAGCTATAGTAATATAGAACAGAAAAAAGTAGAAACTGCTTGTGATGCAAACCATTTTATATCATAGAAATGGTTGTTTCGGGGCAATATAATTTTAATTGGGTGATCTTTGGGTCTCTTTGAGATTATACATAGATGTGGCTATGTGATATTTCTCCATGTATTAAGTTTAAGCTTTTGTAAGTTCCAATCATTGATAACTTGCATTAAATCCAATCAGATGATTATTTTGAGTTCTTAATGCAGATTTCTAATTGGATTGAATTGCTAAATTGAAAGCTTCAGATCGTATTGATTTTAATGTTAAACAAGATTTACAGACAGATGTAACGTGAGGATGTTTTAGAGTTTCTTATTTACATTTATGCAATTGCCTTTTACTTTGACAAAAAATTGGGATGGTCAAGCTATTTCGGATTCATTGTAAATTAGAATTTCTCTGCAATAGCATTGTTGTTCAGTTATAGGCTTATACCCATTTAGGTGTATTGTGGTTTGTTTTTGAATATGTTTCTACATAAATAAATATATTGGATAGGGATATTTGTGGTTTGCATTAAGAGAGACATATTGATAGTTGATTGATCACAAGTGACCAGTGTGAAGACCATCCCAGAGTTTCCCAGAACTGCATCTAACAAATTGCTTAGGAGAGTCTTGAGGGACCAAATACAACATGAACTGTCTGTCAAAAGCAGGATGTGAAGGTTGACAACTTCAACAATGCTTCAAGAATCATACATATTATACCCACCAGAATGCTGGAAATTGGATTTTATCTGCGAAAATTGAACTCAACATTTTATCAAATAATAATGAACTGATCGGCGGTTTTCAGAAATACCGGTTCCGAACGGAACTAGCCGTGTGATTCATTTTCTTCTTGCCCCTAAATTGTTATCCTTGTTGAATAAAAAATAGAGTAAAAACTCTAATTGATTGAGAAGAAGAAAAACTCTCTTTAGAATAATCTCACAAAATTGCAAAAGGGAAGAACTCTTAAGAAAGCTTTCAAATGCTTATAATTAAGCTTTGATTGTTGGATAATAAAACTCAAATACAAGTAGGGTATTTATAGGTTACAAGAAACAATCTAAACCACTCATTAAAATAAACACTAAATAATCTAAACCATTGAAATTAAAAATGAGAAAAATACTTAATTTTCACCTAACTAAATTGATGTAAGCAATGACATCAAAACTAAATTGATGTAAGCAATGACATCAAATTAATTTAGGTATGAACTTAGCTTTTTGTAAATAAGTCAGCAATTTGCTCACCTGTCTTGATTTGCCTCATCTCAATCTCTTCTTGCAAAACTTTTTCCCTAACAAAGTGGTAATGTACTTCAACATGTTTAGTTCTTGCATGAAAAACAGGATTCTCCGCCAGCCGAATTGTCGATTGGTTGTCACAATACAAAGGAATTGCATAATCTATTGGAAGATATAGATTATTCATCAACTGTATCAACCATGTACTCTCTTGAGCTACCATTGCTGCTGCTCGATACTCAGCTTCAGTGGTTGACAATGATACCGTTGGTTGTCTCTTGCTATACCAAGAAATTGTTCTGGAGCCAAGCTTAAACACATTCCAGTTGTTGATCTCCTGGTGTCATGATCTCCTACATAATCAGCATCACAATAACCAACTAACTTATATTCTTCACCTTTCTTGTACAAAATACCATAGTCAATTGTACTCTTCACATATCTCAGTATTCGTCGAACTGCTTCCAAATAAGGCTTCTTTGGATTTTGCATATACCGACTCATCACACCAACTGCATAAGAAATGTCAGGTTGGGTCAAGGTTAAGTAGATCAGACTACCTACCAATTGCCGATACATTGTTGCATCTTTCAAATCTTTTCCTTCATGTGCACACATTTTGACATTTAGTTCCATTGGCGTCGAAATTGACTTGCATTCGAGCATTCCAAACCTCTTCAACAAATCTTTAGCATATTTCTGTTGACACAGAAATATTCCTTCGTGTGTGCGATCAACTTCTAGACCAAAGAAGTGCTTAAGTTGTCCAAGTTCCTTCATCTGGAAACGAACTGATAAATTCTCCTTTGTCTGAAGAATTTCTGCCTCATCATCACCGGTTATGATTAAGTCATCCACGTACACTAGCACTATAGCTAGCTTACCTTCATTGACTTTGACAAACAAGCTAGAATCTGCAGGTGTTACTGAATAGCCACTTTTCGTTAGAAATTCAGCAATCTTACCATATCATGCCCTAGGTGCTTGTTTCAATCCGTAGAGTGCTTTTCGCAGCTTATACACATACTCAGGATGATCTTGACTCTGAAAACCCATTGGTTGGGTCATGTAGATCTCTCGATCTATCTCTCCATGAAGAAAAGCATTCTTCACATCCATCTGCCATAAATTCCAGTCTTTGTTGGCTGCAAGTGCAAGTAGGGTTCGTATGGTTGTATGTTTTGCCATTGGACTAAATGTTTCATCATAGTCTAGTCCATACTGTTGAGAGAAACCACGAGCTACCAATTGTGCCTTGAACCTCTCGATTGACCCATCTGGACGACGCTTTATCTTGTAAACCTATTTGCAAGATATGGGTTCCACATCTTTTATCTTTGGCACAAGATCCCAAGTTTGATTTTGCTGAAGTGCATCGATCACTTTTTTCATAGCTGTCATCCACTCAGAACTCTGCGATGCTTCTTCGAACGTCTCAGGCTCTGTTACTTCTTCAATTATGGCTACATTGACATATTTAGGATTTGACCTTCATATTCTTATTGACCTTCGGAGTTGAGATTGTGGAATTGATTCTTCTGTTTCACTAGGCCCACCTTCTTCATTTGGTTGTTGATACACGCCAGTTTGGCAAGGATTCTGGGTCACTCTTTGTTCGACATCATCGCTATTTGGATCTTCTGATTCATCTGAACTTGTTTGGAGTTGAACAACATGTTCTCCCATCTTTTATTGTAGCTTGTTTCCAAATTCTCTCGAATCTGGCAACACCTCATTCCCTAAGGACCACCAAGAAGATGTTTCATCAAATACCACATTTCGTGACGTGTAGTATCTTTAACTAATTGGATCACAACATTTCCACCCCTTTCTCTGGCTGTCATATCCCACAAAGATACATCTAACAACTTTCTTATCAAATTTGCTCCGTAAATGATCAGGAACAATCACATAACATACACATCCAAATACTAGAAAGTAACTAACTGTAGGTTTTATGTTCCATAGTTTCTCAAAGGGTGAAACAAATCCTAACCTTGGTTGAGGAAGTCTGTTGATCACAAAGGCTGCAGTCCTCATTGCTTCAGCCCAAAACCTTCCAGGTACATTATTTGCATGTAGCATACTTCGACAAATTTCTGCAAGATGCCGGTTTTTTCTTTCTGCTGCACCATTATGTTGTGGCGTGTTGGAAAAAGTTTACTGATGACGTATTCGACATTCCCTTAGGTATTGAGAGAACTCGTTTGATCTATATTCTCCTCCGTTGTCTGTACGCAAGCAACATATCTTCTTTCTCACTTCTCCTTCAGCTGATTCTTTGAACTCTTTAAACTTTGAGAATGTGTCAGATTTTTCTTTCATAAAGAAAACCCACACATACCTGGAGAAATCATCAATGAATATTACCATGTACAACATACCGCTAACTGGCTGTTGCTTAACTGGTCCGAACACATCAGAGTGAACCAGCTCCAACGGTTCTTTTGCTTTAAACTTCGACTCGTCATATGATAATTGGTGTTCTTTACCATACTAGCATCCCGCACAGACCGTGTCTATTCTTACGTCTAGTTGAGGAAGCCCCTTAAGCATCGACTTCTTCACCATCACACTTAGCTTAGAATAGCAAACGTGACCTAACCGCATGTGCCATAGATCTGATGTCTCATTTTTCCTTGTCCTGTCTACATATGCAGACTCTGCCGATATCACGTAAATTGACTAAAAACGTCGTCCCTCCATTGTTGGTGTTTATGAGATTTTGACATCACTAAAAACCTTCACGTAAGTTGAGCCACATATAGCAAATTTTTCTTCATTCCTGGGACATGATAAACATCTTGAAGTTGTACATGGTTAGTATTATATCGAGACGTAACTATCGTCTTACCGATGTGAGTTATTGGTAACCTTGAGTTGTCAGCTGTCACCACCAAATGACCTTTATTGTACTCAGACAGGTTTTGTAACTTCTGTTTGTCACCCGTCATATGATTTGAGCAGCTCGAATCTACGATCCAGTCATTCTTGTAGTCAATTCGTTATGGTATTGTTACCGTGAGAGCAAATTCTTCTTCCTCCTTAGCAAATAACGCTTCAGCATCCCAACCATCTTTACTATTCTCCTTCAAACTGGAAGTAGCAGTATTAATTTCAACAGTCTTTTGCCATGTGGTCCATCTTCCCACAATTGTAACACTTGCCATCAAACTTTCTACTATTATCGCGATTCTTGGAAGCTCCCCCTGAATGGGGGCCTTCATTTCCTTGGAAATTTTTCACCTTGTCACCATCCTTTTTAGATCTACTGCCAATATACTGCTGAAAAGTGCCCCTGCTTTTGCTGGTGTAGAGCGCTTCCTCTTCACCCTTCAGCGAGACTCCTCCCATTTGCTTGGCCATGTCTTCTTGACCTGCAAGCAAATTTTCGAACTCAACAAGTGATGGTTGTGTCGGTCATCCCTGTACAGCGATAACAAACCCTCGATATTCGGGTCTCAACCCATGGACAATTATTCTTTTTATCATGGATTCCCCAATAGCAGCTGTTGGATCTAATTCTAAAATTTCGCGGCATATCGACTTCACCTTGTGAAAGTATTGGGCAACCGCCATGTCGCGTTGCGCCATTGATAGAAGTTCATTCTCGAGAAGTTGCAATTTTGTATCGTTCCTATTCGAAAAGAGTATAACAAAAGTGTCCCATGCTTTCTTTGGTGTTTTAGCATCCCGGATGTGCTCTAACATTTCTTCTTTAATTGTGGTATTTAAAGCAAACATTACTTTGCCTGCTTTAATTTTCCACTTTCACAAGATGCCATTGGCATCTTCTGCCACCAATTGTGTAACTTCACTACCATCGACAACCTCCCAAAGGTCTTGACCTTGTAAGTATGACTTCATACATGTTGCCCACGTGTTGTAGTTTTTGTTGCTGAGCTTCTTGATTCCTCCAACTACTTGAAGATCACCCATCTTAACGACAAGGCTTTGACTACACCGAACAAGCTTGAGTAACAAACGTGCAGAGTACTAAATTACTCTAAACACAAAGAAGCTCCACAAGGTTTGTAATAACCCCGACAATAATCTTAAGAAATCTTTTCTGATGTGGAAGATCAGTTAACAACTGCAGCCACAGAGCATACTCAAAATTTCAAGAGACCTTAAAAACGTGGCTCGGATACCAATTGTTGAATAAAAAATAGAGTAAAAACTCTAATTGATTGAGAAGAAGAAAAACTCTCTTTAGAATAATCTCACAAAATTGCAAAAGGGAAGAACTCTTAAGAAAGCTTTCAAATGCTTATAATTAAGCTTTGATTGTTGGATGATAAAACTCAAATACAAGTATGGTATTTATAGGTTACAAGAAACAATCTAAACCACTCATTATAATAAGCACTAAATAATTTAAACCATTGAAATTAAAACATGAGAAAAATACTTAATTTTCACCTAACTAAATTGATGTAAGCAATGACATCAAAACTAAATTGATGTAAGCAATGACATCAAATTAATTTAGGTGTGAACTTATTTAGGTTAATATTGAATTTTCAACAATCCTAAACTCTAAAAAATAAAATCCTATTTAGACTACTTTAGATTTCTAAACTTTTAATATTTTCAGAATATTATCGATCATAATTTGTATGTTATTGAATTAGATTCATGTGTTTTGTTCACTCTAAATTGAATCGAAAATTAATGGTCCAAAAGGTAACGTATAACCTGAAATAGAACAAAAAAAAATTGGACAAAAAATGTTTGAATTGGTTTTAATGGCTAAATGGTCAACATTGACATAATCTTTCAAACGGTTGAATAATATTGTCATTGTAATACATATTGTAATAACGTGAACCGATGGTTTACCCTACATTTTACTTGCTTTCGACTTTAATAGAAAATTAATTAGGTCAAAAGAATGATGTGATTGACTACTCGAAACAACTTGTACATTTTCTAACTTATTTGAATTATGTTTTTATAATATAAATTCATGAGATAAATAATAATGAGAAAGTATGCAAAATTAAGTATAAATATAAAAGATAAATAAATAAATTATTGTATATAGAAGATATAATAAATATTATATCTTAGATAACAAAAATAATTTATATCTTTTTATTATTATGAATATCTATGATAAATTATTGTACATAGAAGAATGTAAACCTTGTCGATTGAAAAATACAATAAACCTCATAGTGAATGCGTCACATATGAACTGAAGCTAGTTTCCACAATGTAAACATTAATATATTTTTACCATAAATTATGTAAAATTTAATATTAATTAAAATTAAAATAATATATGATATATTTAAATACTCAAGTAATATATTATCAACAGATAAAATTTTTATTAAAATAATTTTTATTTAAATATTTAGAATTTTACTTGTTAAAAATATAGAACAAGGACAATTTGGTAAAATATACATTTCAGTAATCTTTTATTCCTTCAACCAAACACGATAATCTTACATTCCTGCCAAACCAACCAAACACAGTAATGTAACATTCCCAGTAATTCTATTCCTTGGTAATATTTTATTACTACTGGTAATCTTACATTCCGTGAACCAAACGCACCCTAAGAGGAAAATTCTCTCTTTCTATATATATAAATATATTATTTAACCAACACTATTTGTTTTATTGACCAATTAATTCGAACTGAATATAATATAGAGATCCCTTATAAGAATGACTTTTTCAACTCAGTTTGATCTATTCACAATATTAAAATTTGAACCTAAGACCTTACTTAAGTAATCTAATATCTCTTTCCACTAAACTAATCGGTGAATATACAATTAAATTTTAGAATCAACTTTAAAATGAGTACATTAATATTTAATTTGAAATCAAGTTTCACATCAGATTATAAATAAATTAATTAATATTTAATTAAAGATTGAATTTAGAAATAAACATTTTGAATCGGATTTGGACAATCAAAACTCGTTCCGCCCTATTATCATCCCTAAGGGTGCGTTTGGTTCACGGAATGTAAGATTACCAGTGGGAATAAAAGATTACCTGGGAATAGGATTACTGAGAATGTTACATTACTGTGTTTGGTTGGTTTGGCAGGAATGTAAGATTATAGTATTTGGTTGAAGGAATAAATGATTATTGGAATGTATATTTTACCAAATTGTCCTTGTTCTATAAGTGTTAACAAGTAGAATTCTAAATATTTAAATGAAAATATTTATATAAAAAATCATCGAAAATATATTTCTTTATTATTCTAAATTTATATACTTTTTAATAAAATTTATATATAATTTTTTTTATAAAATTTAAAAGTAAAATGGGTAGAATAAAAGAGTAAATATATAATGTATTGTTTTAATTATAAATAATATTAATTTTTATATTATTTATCTAAAAATATATTATCATTGTCTTAAAAAGTCAATTCACTCGTCTAATTAAATTAGTGCAATGTTCTGATCAGGAGAGATTATTCAACGAAATTAAGGGAAAGAAATTAAGTTTAAAGATATTGTTTTATCATTTAAATTTTATTTATTTATTTTAATTAAGTTTGTAAAATTTGAATTTAGTTAAATTGAATATATTTGTTGAGAAGTTGTTTAAACATGAGTGTAATTAAATATAATGTTACAATATTGATTGTTTTCAACTTAAAAATAATAATTTAAAAAGAATTATAGTAAGAAGATCAAATTAAATATAAAGTATAAATTTGAGGAATTAAATTAAAAAAACCATTGTTGTGAGAAAAACTGAAGTTACACTTTATAATTATAGGGGTTGAAGACATGCAGTTTAAATTTAGTCAGAATGGACTTAAAATTAAAGAGAATTTGAAAAAAATAATGAAATAAAAGATTACATAATAATCAAATTAATTAAATATTAAAACAATATTATTTTAATTTTCAATTCGAAATTGAAAAATTCAAGTAAAAATGTAAATTAACTCAAGTAATTCACTATTTATCTCTAATAATTCAGCATTTAAAAAAAATACTTTCTAAGTCGAATCAAATTTCACTTTTATATAAGTGTATTAGGTTCAAGAATCAAAGTCGATTATACATATGCACACACAAACTGCTAACAAACATTACTTTCCAGTTGGTGGAGACCGAGAACAGAAGCCTTTTATGTATTCCAAAAAGAAAAAAATATATATTCTCAAGACTTCTTATGTACACGTAAACGGGAAAATTAGCAAGAAATAACGGAACAGAAAGGAGAATTTCATTGCAGACTCTAACCAGAAAACAACCCCCCCCCAAAAAAAACATATTTATATTTAGAGTTCCTCAAACCCTTCCTCATCGCCATCTTCCACCGCCATTTGAAGCTCTCTCCTCCAAGTTTCCGTCTTTTCCAAAAATGAAAATATGTCATTAGTTACATGCCACTTCAACTCACACCATCAACGAAATCAACGAATGAGACGGTTATTATGTACAACACAAAAGCAACCAACAAAAGGAAATAGGAGATACAATATGAGCTGAATTAGTTGTAATGGCACCTTCATCTGTAATGTAAGTTAATGCACTCTCACGCTTCACAATTTGAACCGGAAAAAATAATCAATTGTACCTGATCATCCAAACACCGCAATTGCTCTGCAACAAATAGTATGTTCTCAGAATCTCCCGGTTTCACTACCTTACCTAAACGTTTAGCTACTTCATCGTAGCTAATCATTTCCACCTTGAAACTGTTGCTCATGAAAAGATTGTCCATCCATTTCTATGTACTGGACAACCATACATGGGGGTGTGTTTCCTAAATAAAAACAATATAAGTAAAGAACAGATACAAGCTATGGAAAACACAACAGACCTTGTTACCAAATTCGGTCTCTGCCAACCATGCATGAAACTCTCCCAAGAAGAGTTTCTTGAATATTAGGTGATTCCAAAGAAACATGAAGAAGCAAACATTTTCTTGGGATCTTCGCACCGATACCTAATTTTGTTCAAGAACATTCTCTCAGAACATGAACTACTTATCCAACATAAAAACCAACCATATATGCAATAAAAACATCAGATTGTCATAATACCCAACACACACAGAAAACATATAAAAGGAATTGCTTGTTTCTCTAAAATATATATCATACCATAAATAAACTAAGCAGAATTAAGTTCAAGAGTCGGGCACCCACAATTCAGCTTGTTTTCTTTGTTCTTGTAATCCAACAGATTTTGGTCAAAAAAGGTTAAAGCTCAAGACCACCAATTCAATTTGTCATTTTAAGTGCTGCTAACTTTATTTATCAGAAAAGGAAAAACTTTTTATTCATATATAAAGATTTCTTACACTATAAACAATCTATCCATCCTAACAGGAAAACCATGTTCATGATAATGAATGACATATCTCACCATTCACCATACATCTTCAAGCACCAAATATGATATAAATTTAATGTAATTACTCTATTAACCAACAATCAAACTCAAGCAATATCAGAAATAGGTTAACAGCCTAACAATGATAAGCAGAAAAACCATTCCACAGGGAGTGAAGAGAATAATTCAATTAGAATATAGGCCTGAAAAATTCTCACAAAAGAAAAAAAATTAAAACACAAACACACAAAGGGAAAGGAAACGAGAAAGCAATTAAAAAGCATTGACCTCTATATTCAATTTTGTATTTTTCGACAGCAAAAATGGGTAACGTAATAAAACTCAAGCACACAAAGGGAAAAGAACCCAAGAAACAATTGAAAGATTTTTTTTTATGAAACAAAGTCTCAAACTTAAAACCTATGGCATGGAGGACTATAAAAACCCTAAACAACATACAAAAAGCAACAAGCTTAGTTGGGAAAGCACGAAATTGTGTACTTTGTGGATAACAAAATGAATAAAATAGGAAGCAAAGTCAGAGAAAGTATGAGTTTCATGTGATTTTTGGATCCTAACGACGAAACTTTTACTCACCACAAGCTGAAATCAAAAGCATGGAGGTCGAATTCAGTTTAATTTTCTGAAAATAGACTATCAGGAAAAGAATCTAAGGCAGGGGAAAAGAATCAACACAAAATAGGAGGTTGAAAATAGGAATCAAACCCAACATTAGGAAAAGATTCAAGAGGTTTCAGAAATAAAACCACAAAATATGGAAACCAAGTAACATTACTGGGAAAATAAAAGAAAGAGAGTGGATGAGAAATCTTACCAGAGGAAATCTTACTGAGAAAACCACGAAGGGGGAGAAGGCTATTTTAGACAACGGGACGGGAATGAGCAAATACCTAAGGGAGATGAGGGATTAGTATTCCCGGGAAAACAGTAAAAAATTCACTGTTAGTATTAGTTTATTACCGGTACTTGGTAATGACGCCCATCCAAACGTGGGTATATTAATTTGGGAAGAAAACATTCCTCCCAGGAATAAAATTTACCGTGAACCAAACGGGGCCTAATGGTTATTGATTCTCACTGTTCTAACAATCAACTATTTTATATTATTATCGTTGTTGTTATAAGGTGTGAAAATTGGCATTTTATCTATATATTAGATTTTAGATTTTACGTTCCTCTTTATTCTATCGTTCAAATGTTCTTTTAAAGCATAGTAAATATCATGTATTTAATCACATTTTTCCAAGAGTCATTTGATCAAAAGAAAAACTTTAGAAATATGAAATTAATTTATTAGAGAAGTGCATTTATTTATCATCAAAATAAAATATTGTAACCTTTATTCTTTGTGCAGTAAAGAATTATTTTTTATATTAATGGATTAATATATATATTTTAAATAACTTTATATTTCATCAATCAAACAAGAAAATATTGCATATTTAAGTTACATAAACTAAACATAATAATATTATCAAATATAAACTTATATTTTTTAATCAAACATCCCATTAGAGTTTAAAATAGCTAAAAGGAAACACTTTTGGTAACTAAAACTTACATAACATATAGACATAGTAGGCAAATGAAGAGGTAGGTAGCTCAATCTTTGGTATTTCATATTTGGAAGGGGATGGACCAGTGGGGGAGTTTGATCGTTGATTGCTATCTCATTAATGTTGAATCAAAATAGAGTAAAAACTCTAATTGAACGAGAAGAATAAAAACACTCTTTAGAATAATCTCACAAAATTGTAAAAGAGGAAGAACTCTTAAGAAAGCTTTCAAATGCTTGTAATTAAGCTTTTATTGTTGGATGATAAAATTCAAATACAAATGGGGTATTTCTAGGTTACAAGAACCAATCTAAACCACTCATTAAAATAACCGAAAAATAATTTAAACCATTGAAATTAAAAATGAAAAAAAAATACCTAATTTTCAGCTAACTAAATTCACGTAAACAATGACATTAAAACTAAATTGATGTAAGCAATGACATCAAATTAATTTTGGTGTAGACTTATTTAGGCTAATATTGATTTCTCAACAAATAACGCTGATCACTTTGAGTTGGATCCAATATCTAGAGGGATATATATTGCCTTTTGGATGTCTTGAAGCATATCCATGTTGGAATCATATCTGTTGCTCGAATGGAAGAACATCTGGAACACCTTGACGCATGATAAGTGGAGAAACTTGGATGCTTTTGGCAATTCTCCCAATCTATCATCCATCAGAACATGTTGGAGAAACTCTCCCCACTTGTTGTCAAGTATTTCTCGAACATAGGCAGTCGAATCTTCGATGTCTGCTCCGGGGTTCTCTCTCATATACAGTAAAACATAGTTCATTTTCCCTTCTTCTTGTTCTTTCTGTGATTGTTTGGATAAATTATTAGCAATGATCTTGTTTAAATAGAAAGGAACAGCATCTGGAAGATTCAACGATTTTCACCTGATAGCTCTGTATATCGTTGAGTAAACGAGGTATAAGCATTGACAATTTGGTAACAGGCTGGTATTCCCCTGCCCTAACTTTGCAGTCTGTTAGGCTTGGATTCAACAGATACGAAGCTGGAAGAACAAGGGTATGTAGAGCAATGGATACCATTCCAGTTCCAAGGTATTCTTCTGTTGATGGAACAAATCCACCCATGCTCCACTTTGCCCCCGCCTCCACAAGCCATGAATTAAACGTTTCATACCACTTCATTGTAAATAAAAACAGAAGTTATTTAGTTTTCGAAGGGAAAAAAAATAAGTGAACCGCCGATTTGTTGTGTAATCTTACTGTCTGCTGAAGAAAAAATGTGATATCAATTCCATTCTGATGCAGAACTTTAGCTACAATTTCAGTGACGAGATCATCAAGGGCATTAAAGATGGTCTTACTGTGACCACTCAATCCCTTAGCATCCCATCTACAATACGTTTCAATTACATATCAGTGGATTGAAAATTAGCCTGTTGGTTCTGTGATTGGAAATTACCTTGCGATTGCATCGGTGAGGCTGTTCAATTCATCGAAAGAAGCTTCCGTATCATAAAAATCGTCGGCAATGGTTATCACAACGGCACTTTTTGTGATTATCATCCTAACTTCAGAGTCATACGGCAATGGGATGCTGGAAGCAATGGCAAAGTAACAGTACGTAGTTCTTTCTCGGCCAAATCCCATGTCGCTCATACCCCTGCTCTTGGACCACCTGTATATATAATTTATACAGAGTTATTTGGCTGGTTAGTTTTTTTTTCTCCATAAAATTAAGATTAAATACTAAATCTTGTATTCTGATCTGATGATGACGATGATATAAAAGAACATATTCTGATCTGATGATGACGATGATATAAAAGAACATGCACCGTGTAACTTCCTCCAACTCATTCCTGTATGTTGACTGTCTAAACTCATACTCCGCCACAGCAAGTTGCAATAGCTTCTTATTTAACAGGGTTGACAATCTGCTTCCAAAAGGTTTGATGTTTAAGTATTTGACCTTGACGAGGCATTTCTTTAAGATTTTTAATCATTTTAGTAATGTCAAGTTAAGCTGATATTATATATGTATACCTGTGGGAGGAGGTCTTGCCTACCCACAAAATGGTATTATTGCTGTCCTCGATCCATGCTCTATGGTCCAGACGATCCAGTCGAGCGATCCATGGAAATCTCAGTTCATGCTCCATCTGTTACACAATCACAAACTAGGAAATCAATTTTAGTTACATTAATATACCACTAATTCTCTTTCTATATATAGTTTTTAATATGATGCGGGGAGGATTCGATTACCATTTTCTTCAGCCCGGTACATCCAAAGCTAGTATCTTTCAACGCAATTTTCTCCAACACTTTCCTAGAAAAGGATCTCGCCTCCTCGAGCTTATCTTCTCCTGGAAACTTAAGATCTGTGGCTCTATAAACATTGAGCATGGAGATTGACAAGTATTCGTGATTTTCTTCGATATGAGCTCGAACTTTCTCATTGTTCATGAACCAACATAATCGACCTGCTATGCGAAACATAAATATATATAATCATATTTCTATGACGTTGTAAGAATTTAAAAGAAACCAAGACGGAGGTTTTTTTTTAATTGAATCGTACCAGGCGATACGGTATAACCATGCATGCGGAGTAGTCGAAATGCTAAAGAATCTTTGTGCAACTGGATTGCCACATCTGCATTATTGCCTGACTTTTCTGGTGACTCTCGAGTTTTGTAATTCCTGAAAGTTTTAATAATAGATCGACGTCAAAGGCTAGGGATGTTTATCAATCGTGGTAGTCGAAAAAGAGAGTTTTGGTTTTTATTGGAAGAATATTAATGTTACACGTGTGTATTTCCTAACGTACCAGTAAATCATGGCCAAATTGTCTTCAATTTCACGTGTAAAATGGTCAGCTAACCCCAATCTTTGTAGGTGATTGACCAAACAAAGCCATATTAGCTCTTCATCCATGGGAAAAGTTGGTGGAACTGCATAAAACATAATTTGTTCTTTTTAAAAGAATACTTTTATGAAGCAATCTATCCATGTGATGTCATATGATTAGAAATAAAATAAAATGAATTTGATTTTAATTTTAATTTTTTCTATGATAGTCGGAAGATGTGCTAATGGAGGTTTAATAAATTTTGAGGTAACAAGGCAAATGCAGAACAAACGTTGAAGTTTAATTTGGCTGACCTCCATTAGCACATCTTCCGACTACCATTTGAAGATTAGCACATCTTCCCACACACTTCAAATGTATCTTACCGATAAACAACCACCACGACAAACTGAAAACCACGCTTTAAACGTATTTTACCAATCAATCCCAGATTAAAAAGAGCATCAACAAGGGAAATGACCTCTCTATAAGCTTGAAGAGAAGAATCAGAAGAAATCTCCTCAAGCCTGTCAATACACTACTCACTTTGCATTTTACTTTTTTAAGGATTTATATTTGGTTAAATCTAACCTATCATAGAAAAAATTAAAATTAAAATCAAATTCATTTTATTTTATTTCTAATCATATGACATCACATGGATAGATTGCTTCATAAAAGTATTCTTTTAAAAAGAACAAATTATGTTTTATGCAGTTCCACCAACTTTTCCCATGGATGAAGAGCTAATATGGCTTTGTTTGGTCAATCACCTACAAAGATTGGGGTTAGCTGACCATTTTACACGTGAAATTGAAGACAATTTGGCCATGATTTACTGGTACGTTAGGAAATACACACGTGTAACATTAATATTCTTCCAATAAAAACCAAAACTCTCTTTTTCGACTACCACGATTGATAAACATCCCTAGCCTTTGACGTCGATCTATTATTAAAACTTTCAGGAATTACAAAACTCGAGAGTCACCAGAAAAGTCAGGAAATAATGCAGATGTGGCAATCCAGTTGCACAAAGATTCTTTAGCATTTCGACTACTCCGCATGCATGGTTATACCGTATCGCCTGGTACGATTCAATTAAAAAAAACTTCGTCTTGGTTTCTTTTAAATTCTTACAACATCATAGAAATATGATTATATATATTTATGTTTCGCATAGCAGGTCGATTATGTTGGTTCATGAACAACGAGAAAGTTCGAGCTCATATCGAAGAAAATCACGAATACTTCTCAATCACCATGCTCAATGTTTATAGAGCCACATATCTTAAGTTTCTAGGAGAAGACAAGTGTCGAAACGATTTTTAAAACGGTGGGGAAGCGAGATTTAGAAAAACGCATCATTTTTAATTATTCTCTTTTCAATTGAATTTTTAATTAAAAACAATGTGATTTTTAGAAAACCTCTCGTTTCGAAAATTTGGAAATTCATTTACGATAAAAACATATGGTTCGAGGAGTCGCCACCAATCTTTGATTAGGGTGTGATTGGACACCCAAAAACGTTGTCATTTTAAATAAAAATTAATTTTAATTAAAACGACAAATTTACGGTCTACGTTACCAAAATCCAAGTTCGGGAGTCGATTACGTGTGGGGAAGGATTAGCACCCCCACAACGCCCTAAATCAGTACCTAGTCGATTAATTAATGTCTTTGCAACGAAATTTACAAGTTCATCTTCAATTTAATTTATGATCCCTCAAAACAACAAAATGCAAATTTGTAACATTAAAAAACAACGAAATAAGTTATATTAAAATTACCAAGCCATTAGAAAGATAAAGAACGTTCGATTATTTAAATATATTGAGACCAGATCTTTAGGTCAGTTCTAACGACCTTTTCTCAACAAATTTAAATAGCCGAACATTTCTTTTTCTTTCACTTCCAAATTTTAAAGTGAATAATCCATTTTTGGTGACAATGACGGGATACACTTGTAATTTAAAACCGTTAAGAATAACTTCCCTGTGAGTTAAGAAAAGTTATTCTTGCAATTTTAAATTAAAAGGGTATTACCCTTAATCCGATTATGTAATCAAGTTGAATTATGCACGTGGGGCTATCATGCAATCATACAAAGGATGTCATGTGACTAAACATTTATACGAATATACATATTCTAAAAGCACTTAACATGCACTAAATTAATTAACAAAGATCCATTATTCATACATGAACCATACTTCGGTAAATAAACGAAGAGCATGACAATTTCACACAACCATATCACGTATTTAATATATGTACTAACACAATGATATATTTTATAAGGGTAACAAAGATTATAACATGCATCCACATAACCCAAGCATTAGTTCACATCCAACAACATTATCAAACATTTAAACCTCGAACACTCAAGCCAAAAAACATGACACTGTACTTAACTTGCCTAACCTACATTGCTACCCTTGTTATATTAACACAAATCGATAATAGTATCCTAAGATAAACTACCCTATGTGCATATTAATTACCATGAAAAAAAAACAGCATCTTAACATCAAATACTTGTAATATTACTAATGAACATTAGGAACTAAATCAATAATCCATCACTGTAGCTAAAGAGAAAACATATAGCGAAAAAAAATCATGAATCTAAATGAACGAAATCAAACATATACGGAAGGGCTTAAACGAATCGATTCAATACTTAAAATATGTTTGTTTTTACTTACAAAACTCAAAATACTCGTTTGTATTTCCCTTCCCTGGATGCCGCAACTAATAATGGAACCAAATATTGCTCGGACGTATGCCCCCCTTTGTAGATTTTTGTTCGTGAATCCTCTTGCTTGAATGGCCTCCTCTTTGAATTCTTTTTTTTTTCTGAATGGCCGATCCCCCCTGTTCATGACCTCTTCCCTTATTTAAGTGGGAAAATAATTCATCAAGACAAAGCTGGTGGGTCTGGTGCAATTCCAGCCATGATTCTCCAATAAACTGTCCACGTTATCCCTTGAATTGGTGAGTGGTTCCTGTTTTTCAGCTGTCCAACGTGTCCTTATGCTCCAATAACTATTGTGCCATGCTGTGTGAGTTGTTATAATGCATTTCCAGCCTAAATTACTCTCCATTAAGCTGCCCATGATCTGCCATGAAATGCTGAATGGATGGTGAGCTGGATTTGTCTCCTAAGTGCTCCACTCCACCGCGCATTCTGGGACAGATTCGTGAGGTTCATGGGCTGTTATCCTTCAAGTGGTGGAGACAACTCTTCATGGTCTTTGCTGGACATGTTTAGTGTATGGGGCTGGTTGAAAACAAAGCTGGATATTGGTTCATTATGGGCGTATGACATGTCTCCACATGTATGAGTGCATGGGTGAGTCATCAAGCATGGGTGTTTAGAGACAATGCTGGAAATTGATTCCACGTGTTGTTCCCCTCTCTTTGTGTGCTGTTTATGTTCAATTTCAGCTGGTTATACACTCCTTAGTGCTCCCAAGTGCTGATCCAACGTGTCTATTATGCAAGTGAATGGAAAACAAAGGTTTGTTGAAAATTCGTAATTCCCGTATTAATTATCCAGCCTGCACAGTCCTTATTTATATGAGCATATCTTGAGCTACCGATATCGGATTGATACGATTCAAAGTGCGTTGGAAAGGTAAGAGATAGAGGATTAAAAGTTAAGAAGACTTACTCATCCAAATATGCTTGTAACGTGTTCAAAATTGGCAATCAATATGGATGACGTACACTGTCCACTTGACTGTTTTGAATGTACCTTAAGAGTCTTCGTATTTCTATCGCTTTGCTTTATCGATTTCTTTTGTTCCAATTTATCTCTTGAATTCCAAACTGAAATAAATATGATTACAATCCAATTTAACACCTAAAGCTTCTCGATTTCATATTAACCCAAATGCAAGCTTCCACGATTTATCACTTGAATTAGTTCATCATCGAACACAAAATCTCCAAATAAATTCTCGATCATCTTCAAGTGAATTTAAAAAATTGCCGGACAAAATTAGGGTATTACAGCTGCCCCTCTTTGCTCGTTGGTGTGAACACAAGAACGTGGCAAAGACAAAAATAATGACCTAATTTTGTATGATTGTAACGTCACTTCCCTTCTTCAATCTTCTTCTTGACTTTTGTCTTCATCTCACGTGCACAAGCCCTCTTAATCGATTGCTTTGCTTCTTCGTACCCGAGAATCTCCGGTTTCCCTCCACATCTGATGATCTGATGGTTTGCTCCAACGCTCTTTCGAGAAGGTTTAAAATGGCCCGGATGATTTATCATACTTGGGTGTTTCTGTCCAGTTCCATCTTCTTGCTTTAAAATTTGATAAAATATCTGCTCCACTCCTCCTCCGTGGTAAGTGAGACTTGAAAAATCTTCTGAAATCGTGTCTGCTCTCTATTTCTTCAGAGCGTATAAGACTCGAACAATTTTCAATAATCGTGTCTGCTCCCTATTTCTTCAGAGAGTATGAGACTCGAATAATCTTCAATAATCGTGTCTGCTCCCTATTCCTTCAGAGAGTATGACACTCGAACAATCTTCAATAATCGCGTCTGCTCCCTATTTCTTTTAGAGAGTATAAGACTCGAACAATCTTCAAACGGGTTCGCTCCCTAATTTTTCAGAGAGTATAGAACACGAATAATCTTCATCAAATGGGTTCGCTCCCTCTTTCTCTAGGGTGTATGGAACTTGGATATCTTCTTCAAACGGGTTCACTCCCTCTTTATTTAAGGAGTATGGAACTCGAAAATCTTCTGAAAACGGGTTCGCTCCTTCTTTCTTTAAGGAGTATGGAACTCGAACATCTTCAAACGGGTTCGCTCCTTCTTTCTCTAGGGAGTATGAAACTCGAACATCTTCTTCTTACGGGTTCGCTGCCTCTTTCTCTAGGGAGTATGAAACTCGAAAATCTTCTGAAAACGGGTTCTCTCCTTCTTTCTTTAAGGAGTATGGAACTCGAAAATCTTCTGAAAACGGGTTCGCTTCTTTTTTTTTAAGGAGTATGGAACTCGAACATCTTCAAACGGGTTCACTCCCTCTTTCTCTAGGGAGTATGGAACTCGAACATCTTCTTCTTACGGGTTCGCTCCCTCTTTCTTTAGGAAGTATAGAACTCGAATAATCTTCTGCTAACGGGTTCGCTCCCTCTTTCTTTCAGGAAGTATGGAACTCGAACATCTTCTTCTTACGGGTTCGCTCCCTCTTTCTTTAGGAAGCATAAAACTCGAATAATCTTTTGCTAACGGGTTCGCTCCCTCTTTCTTTCAGAAGTATCAAACTCGAATATCTTCTTCTGCTTCACTACTTTCTTGTGAAGGCTTAAGTTTGATTTTCTTTAAAGGTTAAACCTGAAAATCAAACATTATCACTCATTAATGTATGCTTCAAAATATTATACTCAACAATTCAGAGTTCACAAAATTTTTGAAAATTTGTCTTCATCGTGAAACTTGTTTGAGAGCCCTTAGATACAAGAATCCATTCCGGCTCAATCGTCGTCATCAATCTTTCCAAGATCACCAAACTAATCATCCTCATCTTCATGCTTCAATATCTTCAATCTTCAACTATCATTGGGAAACCTGTAGACATTTTAAATCATCATGCAATGCTATGATCCTATTTATGCCTACGATGTATGCGATCATGCAATTTAATGCACTTTCTTCTTCAAAGGAACACCGTCTCCTTTAATCTCGATGGAATTTGGTTTCGTCTTGGGCACAGAACATTTGGCCAATTCATCCCAGTTGACAATCTCAATACCATAACTTTCGGTTTGACAGGACTTCGACTTCTTTCTTTCTTGAAACCTGTCAGTACACATGACCAATCTTCTTGATAAATGACAACATCTTTGGGTCATCTATTAACGGCTGGGATTTTTTATGAATTCCCATGTTTTAGCTTCCCACAATCATACAAGCTCACATACTAAAACCATTGTTAGTTTCAGAATACCTGCACTTTCCAAAACCTTTTGCATAACAATACAAAATGATCTCATGCACCATAAGTTAAGCTGCGCGTTTTAACTTTTTCAAAATTAGATGCTTGTAAAAGGGAAATTGAAAAGGAAACATATCCCTTTATTTATATAAATGCAGAGAATTTTTAGACAACTACATGGCAAACTTTTGAATTGAAAAACAAAAGGACAGGCGTCCTCAAATATCAATGATTGGATGCTTTTGAATTGACACGCCGTTAGAACGACTCGAGTGTAGCTTCTGTCAAAAGGACTTCCAACATTGTGATGATGCCTAAGAGTGTGAAGCTTTTTCTGAACTCCAAAATCTCCCATTATCGGATGCCCTAAACCAGTATTGAATCTCAGGTGCATTCAATTTCTCCCCTGGTTGTCTCCATCGAGACTCATTAATCTTTGGTCTCATTCCTGATTATCCACTGTCGTTGTTACTCATGTCAGGAGCTCTTTTCCATTCCAAAAAAACAATTCAGAACCTCCACCATACATGAATTCTGAATCTTAAAACTCAAGCCGCCCTTTGCGGGTTTTCAACTTGAGGTCTCCTTTGGTTTCAAGACGCCCTTCTCAAGTTTTCATCTTGAACCCTCATTTTTCTTTCTTTTCTTTTTTTGTTCTTCTTTTTTTGTTCTTCTTCTTTTTTTATCTTTTTTTTATCTTCAAGCAAAATATCTCTTAACTGCGTCAGAATTCACTGGATAGGGTAATTCTGACCCATCCATTTCAGTTAAGACTAGAGCTCCCCCAGAAAAGGCTTTCTTGACGACATAGGGTCCCTCCCATTTGGGCATCCATTTCCCCCGGAAATCTTTTTGAATGGGCAATATCCTCCTGAGCACCAGATCTCCTTCGTAAATTTCTCGAGGGCGAACTTTCTTGTCGTGTGCTCGTATCATCTGCTTCTGGTACATCTGACCGTGACAAATAGCTTTCAATCTCTTTTCTTCAATTAAATTCAATTGGTCATATCTGGCATGTATCCATTCTGCCTCATCCAGCTTCACCTCTGACAAAACACGAAGTGAGGGAATTTCCACTTCAATAGGGAGGACGGCTTCCATGCCATAAACTAAAGAAAATAGAGTTGCCCCATTCGATGTTCGTACTGATGTCCGATAGGCAAACAGAGCAAATGGCAACTTTTCATGCCAATCTTTATAAGTTTCCGTCATTTTCTCTATAAGCCTTTTAATGTTTTTTTTTGCCGCCTCTACTGCCCCATTCATCTTTGGGCGATAAACAGTGAAATTATGATGTTTTATCTTAAATTGCTCACAGACAGAGTCCATCATCTTGTTGTTTAAGTTCAATGCATTGTCAGAAATAATTCTCTCTGGTAAGCCATATCTACAGATGATTTCCTTCTTCAAGAACTTACATACCGTTGACTGGGTAACACTTGCATAGGAAGCTGTTTCTACCCACTTGGTGAAATAATCTATTGCTACCAGAATGAAGCGATGACCATTTGACGCTTTTGGCAAAATTTATCCAATAACATCCATTCCCCACATAGAAAACGACCACGGAACTGTCATCACATGCAACGGATGAGGAGGGGTGTGCATTCTATCCCCATAAATATAACACTTGTGACACTTTCGAGTATAATTAATGCAATCAGTTTCCATAGTTGACCAATAATACCCAAATCTCATAATCTGTTTGGCCATTACATGTCCATTAGCATGTGTGCCACATATCCCTTCATGTACTTCTTCAAGGATCATTTTGGCTTCTTTAGTGTCCACGCACCTTAATAAGACCTGATCCATGCTTTTCTTATACAATGTCTCACCATTAAGCACATATCCTGCTGTCATTCTCCTAATAGTCCTTTTGTCATTCTCAGTTGCCTGTTCAAGGTAACTTTGATACCTTATATATTGCAAGATATCATAGTACCAAGGTCTTCCATCTTCTTTCTCTTCAATGTTAAAGCAGTGGGATGGATACTCATAAGCCTTCATCTCAATAGACATCATATTTGAATGATCGTTCATCTTAAAGGCTGTTGCCAAAGTAGCCAAGGAATCTGCCATTTGATTTTCTTCCCTGAGGAGGTAATTGAAAGTCACTTCTTCAAATTCTTCAATGAGTTCCAGGACTAATTTACGATATTCCACCAGTTTGGGATCTTTCGTTTCCCATTCTCCTCTGAGTTGGTAAATTACCAAAGCTGAATCCCCATATACCCTCAGCATTTTTTCTTTGAGTTCAATAGCTGCTCCAAGACCCATAACACAAGCCTCATATTCAGCCATATTGTTTGTATAATCAAAATTAAGCCGACTGGTAAAAGGATAATGCTCTTCATTTGGTGAGACCAAGATTGCCCCAATCCCATGCCCCAAGGCGTTTGAAGCACCATCAAAGTTCATCTTCCAGTATTTACCGGTGGGTACAATTGTTTCTTCCTCCGAGATAGCCATTAGATCCTCGTCTGGAAAATCAAAGTTCAACGGTTCATATTCTTCAGATGCCCTACTTGCAATAAATTCTGCTATGGCGCTCCCTTTAACCGTCTTCTGACTTACATACTGGATATCAAATTCAGACAGCAGGATTTGCCAGTGGGCTAATCTTCCAGACAATGCGGGTACACCCATTAGATACTTCAAAGGGTCCAACTTGGATATGAGCCAAGTAGTGTGATACAACATATACTGTCTAAGTCTTCTGGTAGCCCATACTAAAGCGCAACACAGTTTTTCAATTGGTGAGTATCTGGCCTCACACTCAGTGAACTTCTTACTGAGATAATAGATAGCCCTCTCCGTCTTCTCAGTTTGATCATGTTGCCCCAACACACATCCCATTGAATTATCATAAACTGACAAGTAAAGAATTAAAGGTTTGCCTGGGATGGGTGGCGCTAGGATTGGAGTATTCGAAAGATATCTCTTTACCGCCTCAAAAGCCTCTTCACAATCCTCACTCCATTATCCGGAATCATTCTTACGAAGAAGGCGGAATATGGGATCGCATTTCTCGGTTAGCTGCGAGATAAACCGAGCGATGTAATTTAATCTTCCTAAGAATCCCCGAACTTCTTTCTCTGTTTTTGGGGGTGGCAAATCTTGAATGGTTTTTACTTTATCGGGATCTATTTCAATTCTTTTTTGGCTTACTACGAATCCCAAAAGCTTTCCCGATGTCACCCCAAAAGTACACTTATTTGGGTTAAGTTTTAGTTGGCACATTCTTAATCTTTGGAAGAGCCTCCCCAAATTCTCAATGTGTTCTTCCTCCGTCTTGGCCTTGACAATCATATCATCGACATAGACTTCTATTTCTTTATGCATCATGTCATAAAATAATGTCACCATGGCTCTCTGATATATTGCCCATGCATTCTTTAATCCAAACGGCATGACTTTATAACAGAAGTGACAAACGTTGTTTTCTCCATATCTTCAGGATGCATCTTAATTTGATTGTAGCCAGAGAAACCATCCATAAATGAGAATAAGGAATTTCCGACAGTATTGTCCACCAACGTGTCTGTGTGCGGTAAAGGAAAGTTGTCCTTCGGACTGGCTCTGTTAAGATCTCTATAGTCAACACACATTCGCACTTTCCCATTCTTCTTCAGCACTGGGACAATATTTGCTACCCACTCAGGATATTTGGCCACCGTAAGAAAACCAGCCTTAAATTATTTCTTCACTTCTTCTTTAATTTTGAGCAGCATCTCCGGTCTCATTCTTCTCAATCTCTGTTGAACGGGCTTACAATCAGGCTTTATCGGCAGTTTATGGATAACCAACTCTGTATCCAAACCTGGCATATCTTCGTACGACCAAGCAAATACATCCTTGAAATCTTGAAGTAATTCTATCAAACTCTGTATTCCTTCAATAGACAGGGTAGTACCAATTTTTACTTCTTTTCTATCCTCATCCGTACCCAAATTCAAAATCTCTGTATGCTCTTCGTGAGGCAGAATCTGCTTATCCTCCTGTTCCACAATCTTTAGCAATTCAGAAGGTAGTTCACATCCCTCGTCATCATCACAACCTTCGATTTCCCCTTGACATATGGGCATCTCAAAATCAATCTCCGGGTCAGGGTCATCAGCATTTGCATCATTGATATCTGAGTTCCTGAAAGAATAACGGAAGAGATGATATATATACATATATGCATATGGGAGAATCTTTTCCCATATGAATAAAATAGAAAGAAATAATATATACGTATACAACCAAGAATGATATGCATGAAAAATGTTTGCCATTTGGGAATCAAAACACATCTTTTATTGAAAGCAAGTAAAAACACACAACTTAACCCTTTACATCAAATCACCTACTGTCCCAGGGTATGAACAATAGGGAAGAGTTCTAGTGTATTACTCTACAAAAGATTTGTAAACTACAGGCAGTTTCTCCGCAGTCCAGTTGTTCAACATAAAGCCCGGTGGCGCAGGGTAAATGCCCATATCTCTCATTTCTTTGAACCCCTCATCGGTTATAACATTAATGCCTAAATCCCCCAGGGCATTCTCAACTATTACTTTAGTCCTTCCCAAAGTCCCTTGAAACATATGTCCTCTTGACACGAAAGTGTTGCTTAATGGCGAGAAAATCATGGGTTCTCAGCTTGGGCCTTCACCAATCAATCTTGCCCTCCTCAATTCTTGACTCTTCTTGATACTCCTCAGTTTCTCCTTCAAGGTTGGCTGATACCCTAAACCAAACCTATCTCTTTTAATTATAGGGTAAATTGGATTCATCGGTCCTTGCAATTGACGTCCTATCCCCATTCCAACTTTTGCTCCTCTTCTAAGGGTTAGTTTAAGTATCATTTTGGTGCAGTTTGACAATCTAGGCTTTGTGATCTTCTTTCCTTCGGCCACAAACGTGGCATTGACATACTCTAACGATCTGAAAGAACATTCAACAGCTTGTTCTTCTACTTCAACATATGGAGCCACAGTAGAAATAGAAGCAATAATATCTTCTTCAGCGTGAATGCATACCAGCCTTCCATCTATTGCGAACTTCAGCCTTTGGTGTAAAGTTGATGGAACTGCCCCGGCCTGATGAATCCAAGGCCTTCCCAACAAGCAATTATATGTAGGCATGATGTCTATAACAAGAAACTCCACTTCATATATCGTTGGACCAATAGTCAAAGGAATATCAATCTTTCCTAATACTTCTCTTTTTGTTCCATCAAAGGCTCGAACCACACTTCGACAATTTCTCATCAGGGTACTATCCACTGGCAGCTTTTTCAGAGTCACCAAGGGCATTACATTTAACGCTGAACCGTTGTCTATAAGTACTATGGATAAAACATGCCCTTTGCACCTAACTGTAATGTGCAGAGCCTTATGATTGCCAATCATCCCTGAAGAGATCTCGTCCTCGGAAAAAGATAAAAAGTTATCGGCTTGTATGTTGACAACTAGTCGATCCAGCTTTTCTGTGGATATCTCATTCGGGACAAAGGTTTGGTTCAAAACCTTTAACAAGGCGTTGCGATGAGCCTCTGAACTCAGAAGAAGTGATAGGACAGAAATACGGGCAGGCAACTTGTGTAGTTGTTCAACAATACTATATTTGCTATGTTTCAAGAATTTTAAAAATTTCACCGCTTCATTCTCCGTCACCGGCTCATTGACGACGGGCTCATCGTCTTTTATCTGTATGTCAATACTTTTCCTTTCTCGACAACAATCTTCTTCTCGGGCTCTTTGTGATAACATCTACCACTCCTGGTCATGTGTCCTACTTCGTCTACTTCTTCTTGTTGCTTTGTCGCCTCTCCTATTTGATAAGTATATCTCCAAGGCACCTATTTATTATCTTTGTAAGGGAACAGAGATGGAGGTGTAATAATCACCTTTGGGGTCACCCTTTCAGCCACTCGATTCTTAGGAGTAATGACGAGGGGATAACTAGCAGTGTAGACCTCTTTGGACGACCCTTCAGAGGCGTAAACTTCTGCTTCTTCCTCTTCAGCCACTTCTTTGAAGAACTCGATTTCTTTACTATCCATCATCTCTTGCACCAGCTCCAAGAAATCAGGACAATGTTGTGTAGTGTGTAGTGTGTCCTGTGCAGTTATGGTAGTGGCACATCTCTACATTGTTGAATAGCTCACACGGTAGATTGGTCTTTAATAGTCTTACTTTAACCATTTTGCACCACACCCAAGACATAGGAGATAATACCTCATGAACATTCCTTATAGTTATCTTTCATTTCTCTTCAGTGACGGCGTTAATCCCGACTCCTGTATGGTTTGGCAGTGGATTTTGGGCTATGTTGGGCTGTTCGCTGTCACCAAAATTGATAATATTCCTTCTTCTCAAAGCTTGGACGACTTTTTTGAACGCAGGACAATTTTCAATAGAATGTCCGTGAACCTCCGCGTGGTATTCACACTTAACACTAGCGTCGTACCATTTGGGATAAGGGGATGTATGGGATCCACATGATATGGCGAGACTGTATGTCGATCGTATAACTCGTGAAATAACTCCTTATAAGTCATGGGAATCGGGTCAAATTGAGGCCTCTCTCTTCTCGGATCCTTTGCCCCTTGTCTATTGTCCATTTGTGGTGGTGCTACAGTCCCCTGAGGTTGGGACACTGTGATGTTATGAGAGTCGTACTGTCTTACGTTGCTGACTTCGTTTTCATTTTTCTTCATTGGCGGCCTCTTACTGAGCTCTCCTCCCTCGAGTTTTCCACTTTTAATTGCCATTTCAATCATTTCTCCCGCTGTAACTATATCGACAAAACTTCGCGAAGAATTACCAATAAAGTGTGAGAAAAAGGGGGCCTTCAAGGTATTAACAAAAAATAGGTTTGTTTCCTCCTCTACCAACGGTGGGTGGACTTGCACTGCTATCTCCCTCCACCTCTGAGCATATTGTCGGAAACTTTCATTATGCTTCTTCTCCATTGCTTGCAACACCATTCTGTTTGGCCTGACATCCTTCACATGTTTGTATTGATCAAGAAATGATTTGGCCAGATCTTTCCATGACTTAACATCAACTCTTCTTAGTTGATTATACCAGTGCAATGCTGAACCAATCAAGCTTTCTTGGAAACAGTGGATTAGTAGCTGATCATCCTCTATGTACCCAGTCATCTTCCTGCAGAACATCGTAATATGGGCAGAAGGGCATTTGGTACCGTCATATTTCTCGAAGTCAAGAGTCTTGAACTTCGGAGGCAGGATCAAATCGGGAACTAAACTCAACTCCTTAGCGTCAAGTCCGTACAAGCTGGTGTCTTCTTTCATAGCTTGGACTTCGCTTGCCAACTGCTTATATTGCTCTTGTAATAGCTTGTTTTCATTCCTTTTAGCTACCTCATCAAGGTCCGAGACCTGGTGGTATGGATTTTCTTCGGGATGTGAACCATATCCCGGTTGTAGATTCTCAGCCGTGTTGATAGGATTTATGTGTACCCTGGTAGGGACAGACGTTCCTTGACCATTCTGAGACTATACAGGGGTGAACCCTGGAGGATAAAGGGGTTCTTCAGTTCCTTGCTCAGGGGCCTTTCCATGCTCGGGATTTCTCCCTCCCAGCATACTTGCCAACTTAGACAGCATATCCTCTTGAGCCTTAAGCATGTCTTCTTGCATTTTCCTTAGATCATCTTGCAACTGCAGTTGAGTTTTTTCAAATTGAGCAATCTTATCTTCCATGACTTTCCTTGTGTTATAGCGATGCTTGGAAGGTCCCAGTATTCTGTAATGTGTCACTTATTGTTAATTTGGATGTTTTGAGGATGAATGTAAACTATGTGGGAATAAAATGATAAAATGTAAATAAAATGCATAACACAATGATAAAACGTAAATGTATGCAGAAAGACATTGATTCATAAGACGTGACCAGTTTTGGAACAACTTTCATTTAGGATAAAAGCATCATCTTTACAAGAAAAATCCATTATAAAAACGGTCTAGCTCTAATGTTCAGCTTCATTATCTCATTGATAAGCCAATCGACCCTCTTTCCCATATCTGATGCCGGATCTGTATAGTCATGGATGACTCTCGCCTGGATGTCCATCTCTCCCAATTGCCTCGTAATACCACTCAACTGATTCATGGTTTCCCTGATCACGTGATTCACGTTTGTCTTCCAGTCTCTAAAGTGATCGTTTGAGTTTTGCCATTGTATCCTGGTGCCTTGAATGGTGCACTCAATACCAGCGATTTGTGTATGGCAGCTTCGTAAGGCAGCCTCTAAATCATGAATCTTTTTTTTGCAAAATAGCGTTCTCCTCGAGGCTAACCCTTTGATCCGTTGGGCAACGTTGACTGCTTTCTACAAATAAGGAGCTTTCAAGCTGTATAACGTAGGCACTGTATTCTTCGCCTTGGCTTGAGCTAACTCTTCCTCATGCCTTTCTTCCATTTCATGCATCTCTTAATTGAGTACCTCTATTCGCTCATTCCTTGCTCCGCACCTTTGTATCCAGAGGAATATTTCATCTTGTTTGCCTTGGAGCACACTCTCTCGATGTTGTCTTTCTAATTTTAACTCCTCTTTGCTTTGCCTCTTCTCAGTTTCGAGCTCGTCGATTCTTTGTTTTCTAATCTCAAGTTCGCGTTGCACGCTTGTTCGCGTGTTGTGAGTACTATAAAAATATACGCAAATAATGTGCAAGTATACACAATCGCTCAAGTAATATAATGATGAGTGAGTATCGTCTCCACAGGGATTGGGTGAAATTATGAAAGTCTAACCAAAGCAACACACTAAATTATCTAAGTATAGTTAGTCTTGATATATACAAATGTCACGGTAATGGAAATGTGTATGCTGGTGAATGTGGATTGATGGTGTGATGGTGTAGCAAATGGAAATGCAGTGGCAATGATGGATGTTTAATATTGAGTATGGTGAAATGTCAAGGCAATGAAAAATGGTAAAAACAGTAAATAAAAAGATAAATAAAATAAGAAGAAAATAATCCTCACGTGACAAGCTTCCAATGAAATGAATGGTAAGGATTGGTCTAAGGTTGCTAAACTTATTTCTCAAGTATATTTAAGTTATATTGTCTTTACTTACTCGACAGGGCTTTCCTAAGGTGTTCAAAAGAACCTAACAGAATAGGATGCCAAGGCATCTACTCTCACTCAACGATGTTGGACATCCTACGCTATTGATAAAGACACCCTTTTTAGTCGTTAAAATCCTATCCTAGTCTCTTCCGAGATCTAAGGAATTAAGTTATAATATTCCTAGGCCAGTTCAAAGCCCCTTGAAAATACCATAACCCATTGCTTATGAGGATCTTATCTTGCGTTTCTTCCGAATACTTACAAGTATTTTTAGCTTAGGATTCTTCTGAATACCTAACCTTCATCTAAGAGATGGACATTTCCATGCCTCTTACAAGCCTAGATGGTGAAGCATTCATAAGCAAAGTAAATAAAGAACCCAAAATAAACTTAAATATACCATAAAAAATAAAGTTTAAACAATCGTTCAACCAACCACCACCAAATAAGTTAGTTCATGGTGGGGTTCGAAATATCCAAACTCAAAGTCATGAAAATATTCGTTCCAACAACCCACAAATTAATAGAAAAATAGCAGCAAAAGGGAAGTGAGAAGAAGCCTTCGACGCGCCATCGGAGGTTTCCTCTCGGCCACCACGAACCACCTAGCTCGCTAGTTTCTTCGGCGCCTAGCTTGCCACTCCTTGGAGCTTTATCAATGGAGGAATATCCCAAGAAAGAAGAAAGGAAAAGAGAAAATAAAAATGTGATTTTTTCTGCTCTATGCGTGTGCTCTCTGTCCTCTCTTTTTCTTCTCTTCCATGAGGTGTCATATATAATAAAAATATCTAGGAGTAATGATGAGGTTGTTGGGTGCAAAATACCCCTCATACCCCTATAATCACATGTTGTGCATGAACCTTATCCTCCAAGTGGCAGTGGTCCTTTGGCAGCTCTGGCAGGCGGTTACAGCAGTCCTTCACGTGCAGAGACAGCTGTCCAGTGCCAGCTGTCCTTATGCAGAAATATCTTTTTGTCTTTTTCTGCACCAGAAATGCCAAGGCATTTCAATATGCTTTAGCAACGTGTGATGCCGCGGCATTACTTCCCAAAGAATCCTTTTTCTTGTTATTCCCTGCACACCATAGACAAACTGCACCTTTCCCTCAAACAGAACCATTAAGAAATAAAATAGCACAACCACCACAAATGCAACTATATGCAACTACATGATCCTAAAATGACTAAAATGAGCTTTTAAACAAACAATAACTTAAGTGAAAAAGGCTTTAAAAGTAGCCTTTTTAGGAAGTTAACACACCCCCAAACTTAAGCTATTGGTTATCCTCAAGCAATGGATAATAGTTACATAAGCATAATGTCATGGCAAAGTTCGATAGTAAGACAGTAGGAAAAAATTGAATTTCAACCCTCAGAACGATAGGCTTCAACATGCTAGACTTATCAAGAATTCAAGTACTTTTCCCTAGGTCAAAATCCTTTGTGGTAGTGTGTGTGCGTGATTGTATCCAATTTATACTTAGCGAATTTAGACAATTTCTAATCAAGTCCCCAAGTTTTTTGTCAAGGCATTTTCTTATCATTAAGCACATTTTTACTCCCTTTTCTTTGATTTTTTTTATTTTATTTTATATATGCTATTACGAAGGGAGTCAGCTCATCACACCTACTCTCCCACACTCTAGATGAAAGGGAGCATACCTTCCATCCCCGAGCTAGTTAAGTAGAGTCATCCCGTGACTTCTTTCATTCACTCATATACACAAGGCTTCCATTTATTAAAGAAAGTTCCAGGAAATGCCACGGCAAAGAGGAGTGTCCCTCTACAGCTATGCTTAAGCATTTATTCACAGTTTCATTTCTAAGGGAGTTTGTTTTTGATTTTTCTTTTAAACACCATACTATATTTCAATGCCAAGACTAACTAAAGTTCCTTCATAAAAATTTCCTAAATTTTCTAAGTATAGAAAACATACAAATCGTGTAAATATTTTTCACAAAGCATCAAGCCCTAGAGTGAGTTCTATCATTCTCAACAGTCATTTACATTCAGATTCTAGCCTAACAAAATTATCATCATCTGGTATCCTCAAAACATTTCATCTAACTGTCCTACCATTTACTGATGCCATGTCATAATACTATGCTAATGCTATCATGCATATGACCTACCAAGAACAATACCTCCCCCAAACTTAAGGGAAGCATTGTCCTAAATGCTTTAAAGAGAACTAAACTAACTATAAACTATATGTTATGCAATGAAATGCAACTAAATGAAAATGGATGCAAGAGAGGTACCTCAATGTTTACGTGGTAGTGGTGCTTTGGAGGTGCTAGCAGCTCCTCGCCGGGTGCGCTTTCAGATAGGTGTTGGGCTGGACTCGGAAGAAGTGGAGTAATAGTGCACAATGCGTCCAGCTGTGGTCTTGGTGCGGCGACCACTACGTTGTGCATGAGAAGGATTGGGTGCTGGGATGGGCCTGGGTGTTTCTTCGACAGGGACAGTGGGCTGATATTCAGGAGTCTCGGACCGGTGTGTATCAGGAGTAGGGTCATCAGCAGGAGGATCAGGTGCATCGTGCTCAGGCTCTGGAGATGTCTCGGCATTGAATGCCGGTAGAATTTTGTCTGGGAAACCAGGGAAATTCCGTTGACCGTGGGGAATAATTTCTTGAAACAACGATTCCACCACAGCATCTCTATGCTTCACGTATCCAAAGAAATTACGGATGTCACCGTGTAAAGCATGCAGTTGAGATTGAGTCTGCGTCACAGCTTCCTCGAGAGTAAGTAACCTTGCCTCGGCATTTGATTCTGTAGCACCTGCAGATTGCTCATGAACAGGGTCTTTAGACTTGGGATTTTCAAGTCCCAACAATAGTGGAAGTCTAGCCCTAGTGATGCCTGATAATCCAGGTAAAATTTCATCAAAAGCATTTTCCTCAACCTTTTTCTTACGACATAAAACGGTAATTAAATTAGGAAACACCAAAGCACTTGCCTTTTTACCCAAACAGTCGTGAACTTGCTGAACAATAATACGACCCACATCGATCGGACGGGATACTATCATAGAATGTAAAAGCAATAAGCGTGAAAGTGATACCGTAGTGTTGTGGGAAGTGGGCATTAGTTTATGCTTGAGAAAGTGATTCCATAACTTTGCGCGTGGCTGAAGACGTTCTCGGTTGACCGAGTATCTACTCGTTTGTCGTCCATTCCACTCAGTGTTTTTAAAACAAAGGTCCTCCAAGACCCCATCGTATGTGTTGCTATCGGCTTCCTCTTCGAACATGGCATGGCCGTCTACTACCTCCTGTAAATGAAAATAACGATTAATAGCAGTGGATGTAAAACGGATTTTCTTACCTCGAACGAAGATGGAGTGTTGATTGAGCTTGAAAATGTTCGCATAGAACTCCTTAACTAATGATGCGTTCACCGAACCAGGATGACGGGCAAACTTCAGCCACTTGAGCGGCGTCACGATATCCATAACATCGGGTCCAAAACCACCATCGGTTTCCTTGGTAAAAATAAATCCCAACTCAAAAAAAGAGTTTTCGGTTCTTGAAGTTTTGGAACCGAGCCTTGGCCTCATCGTTCTCAAACTGTTGCCAAGCGGTCGTGTCGGTTGGAGCTGGTCTTGAGCGCACCATTTTCAGTGTTTTTGAAGTAAGAAAAATGAAAAAGGAAGAAGCTTTTGAAAGCTTTAAAAACTTGGATGTATTTCAGCTATGGAGAGAATAAGGGAAGAAGATGAGTAAAAGAGAGAGAAAAAGTAAAAGTTAAAATGAAAGAGAAAAAACGAATAAAGAAAGAGAAAAGAAAAAGTTAAAAATTTGGGAGGAAAAAGGGGTGATAGGACGGTTAAGAGAGGAATTAATGGGTGGGGGTTGTGCATGTATAGGGAAGGAAAAAAACTGCCAAAAGGTAATGATGTTGATAGGACAAGTCTGTGGAAAGAGAAAACGAAATTTCAGAAATTAAATTAAATAAAAAGAAACAAATCAAAAGAATATCTCTCCAATTAATGCTTTGTCCTTTCCTCCCTTTGGTAACCGCTCCTTGTACGGTTTGCAGCAATGTGGTCCCTACAAATCAGATCAAAAATTAATTACAAAATAAAATAAAATAAAACTAAAGAAAAAACTTGAATGTTAAATTTCATTTATGCACATACACAAATTCAATGTCGTGGCATCGAATTTTGGTTTTCCTCTAAGCACGCTTCAGTATCGTGCAACCGTAACACGTCCTTGTTGTGCGGTGGTGGAATTCCATTGTAGGCTTTCAGATGATGGCCATTGACCTTGAAGATCTTCCCATTATCTATTCTCTTGATGTCAACAGCTCCATGGGGATAGACATAATGCACCTCAAATGGCCCTGACCATCGAGATTTTAGCTTCCCAAGAAAGAGTTTAAGTCTGGAGTAGTAAAGCAAGACTTGTTGCCCCACATGAAAATGCCGTGGCATCAGTTTTTGGTCATGCCACTTCTTGGTTTTCTCCTTGTATATCCGAGCATTCTCATATGCTTGTGCTCTAAACTCTTCCATTTCATTAAGTTCTAATAATCTCTGCTCCCCAGCTAGTTGAGCATTGAAATTCATTCGCTTGATAGCCCAATAAGCTTTATGTTCAAGCTCAACCGGGAGATGACAAGCTTTACCATACACTAACTTGAAGGGTGACATCCCCAAAGGAGTTTTGAATGCTGTTCTGTACGCCCAAAGTGCTTCATCCAACTTTGGCGACCAATCCTTTCGCTTTGGGTTCACCACTTTCTCTAAAATCTGCTTGATCTCTCGATTAGATATTTCTACTTGGCCATTTGTCTGCGGATGATACCCCGTGGCAATTTTGTGTCGAACTCCATATCTCAGTAATGCCTTGGCAATCAACTTGTTATCAAAATGGGTTCCTTCTTCACTGATGATAGCACGAGGTACTCCAAACCGAGTGAAAATATACTTGCGCAAAAACTTGAGTACGGTATTGGAGTCATTCCTTGATATTGCTATTGCTTCCACCCACTTTGACACATAATCCACAGCAAGCAATATATATAATTTTCCTTCAGAAGATGGAAATGGTCCCATGAAGTCGATGCCCCACACATCAAACAGCTCTATCTCCAAAATATTTTGCAGCGGCATCTCATGTCGTCTGGAGATGTTTCCAGTCCGTTAGCATCGATCACATCCTTTGTAAAATGCTTGGGCATCTCTAAACAAAGTTGGCCAGTAAAAGCCTGATTGCAGGACCTTAGCAGCAGTCCTTGCTCCACCAAAATGGCCTCCACTTGGGGCCGAATGACAATGGTACAAAATATCACTTTGCTCCTCTTCAGGTACACATCGTCTAATGAGCTGATCGGCACAATGTTTGAACAGATATGGCTCATCCCAAAAATAGTGCCTTGCATCGTGCTTGAACTTCTTTTTAGCCTGACTATTCAAATCAAAAGGCACAATTCCACTAACAAGAAAATTAACAAGGTCAGCGTACCACGGGATTGCCGTGGCATATAAAATTTTCTCATCAGGAAATTCCTCTTGGATATCTACAGTGTCATGGCATTCAAAATTGTTTTCTAGCCTAGATAAGTGATCAACAACTTGATTTTCAGTTCCTTTTATATCTACCACCTCTAAGTCAAATTCTTGCAAAAGTAAGATCCACCTAATAAGTCTAGGCTTGGCATCCTTTTTGTTCACTAAATATTTTATAGCCGAATGATCAATGTGAACAATAACTTTATTGCCTATTAAGTAAGATCTAAATTTATCAAAAGCATATACCACGGCAAGTAATTCTTTCTCAGTGGTGGTGTAATTCAATTGTGCTTCATTTAAAGTGCGGCTAGAGTAATAAATAACATGAAAAATTTTACCTCGACGTTGCCCCAAAACAGCTCTTACGGTATAGTTGCTTGCATCACACATCAGCTCAAATGGTGATGTCCAATCGGGAGGAACTACAATGGGTGCCGAGATCAGTTGTCGTTTCTGCTCAGTAAATGCGCCGAGGCATAATTCGTCAAACACAAAGGGTTGGTTTTGTTGAAGCAATGTGCACAAGAGTTTAGAAATCTTGGAGAAATCTTTGATAAACCTTCTATAGAATCCAGCATGTCCAAGAAAACTTCTTATTCCCTTGACCGAAGTTGGTGGTGGCAATTTTTCAATCACTTCAATCTTTGCCTTGTCCACCTCAATACCCTTGTGTAAAATTTTGTGGCCTAATACAATGCCTTCAGTCACCATGAAGTGACATTTTTCCCAATTTAAGACCAACTCAGCCTCCTCGCATCTCTTGAGAACTTTTACTAAATTGTCGAGGCATCGTTCAAAGTCATCCCCACAAACAGAAAAGTCGTCCATGAAGATCTCCAGAAAATCCTCAACCATATCTGAAAATATAGCTTGCATACAGCGCTGAAACGTTGCCGGGGCATTACAGAGTCCAAAAGGCATCCTCCTAAAGGCAAAAGTGCCATAGGGACAAGTAAATATAGTCTTCTCCTGGTCCTCTGGTGCGATGGCAATTTGATTGTACCCCGAGTACCCATCCAAAAAGCAATAGAATGCTTTGCCGGCCAATCGATCCAACATTTGGTCGATGAAAGGTAGAGGAAAGTGGTATTTCTTCGTAGCTTTGTTGAGTTTTCTATAGTCCATACATATCCTCCATCCGGTCATAGTGCGAGTGGGTAATAGCTCATTATCCTCATTCGTAAACACCGTCGTGCCTCCTTTCTTCGGAACACATTGGACAGGGCTCACCCATGAGCTATTGGAGATAGGGTAGATCACTCCAGCATCAAGCCATTTCAGAATTTCTTTCATCACCACTTGCTTAATAATAGGGTTGAGTCTTCTTTGTGGTTCAATTGAATTGCCGTGGCAATCTTCTAGTAGAATCTTGTGCATGCAGATCGTGGGACTAATGCCTTTCAAATCGGCCATAGTCCAACTAATTGCTTTCTTATGCTGCATCAAAACACTTAACAAACTTTGCTCTTGGTTAGCAGTAAGGTTAGCGAAAATAATCAGCGGTAAAGTCTCATCGCTACCTAAGTAAACATATTTAAGATGCCCTGGCAAAGTCTTAAGCTCTAGATTGGGTGCATGCAATAATGAAGGCTTAGGAGAAATGAATTCATCAAAATTCAGAGGTTCAAAATTCATACCTGATCTAACTTGTACTAAGCTAGATTTCTCCTCCAAAATTGGAAAGTCGTCGGACTCCACTAACCTTTCATCATCCACCCAATATTCATTTTCTGCTAGCTGAATGAAGTTGTTCTGGCAAAGATGTTCAGTCTCTTCTTCAATCACTGAGTTCAATTCAGAAATGCCTTGGTATTCTTCAGTGTCATCAACATATTTGAGCGTTCTAAAAACATTGACAGTCACACACTGATCACCCACTCTCATGGTGAGTTCACCTTTTTCACAGTCTATCAAGATACGTCCAGTGGCTAGGAAAGGTCTTCCCAGAATGATTGGTGCCTTGGCATCAACTTCGCAGTCCAGAATTAAGAAGTCGACTGGAAACACAAACTTGTCCACCCTTACTATGACATCCTCGACTCTCCCTTCAGGTTTAACATGGGATTTGTCGGCAAGTTGTAAAATAACTGAGGTGGGTCTTGCATCTCCTATGCCAAGCTTCAAGAATATCGATTTCGGCATTAAGTTGACACTTGAACCAAGATCACATAAAGCCTTTCCAACGAAATTAGCTCCAATTGAACAAGGAATAATGAAGCTGCCCGGATCATTTCTCTTTGGCGGCAACTTACTCAATGAAGAACAAAATTCTGTTGCCGTGGCAACAGTCTCTACTTTCCTCTTCTTGGTACAGATGTCCTTCAGAAATTTAGCATACATCGGCATCTGTTCAACAGCTTCCAAGAAAGGTATATTGATATGGAGCTGATCAAGAATGTCTACGAACTTCTTGAACTGAACTTCATTATTGTGCTTCTTCAATCTTTGCGGGAAGGGTGATGGAGGTCTAGCTTCCTTAGTTGCAGGAATAGAATTTTCTTTTACCTTGGCATCAGAATCTGGTACTTTGGCAGAATCCTCCTCCTTGTCCTTCTCAGAAACTCTATCATCATATAATTCAGCTTCAGTAGTGGGATTAGAATCATCTTGTTGTGGCCCACTATCCTTGACTTGTCGATTGATTTGTGTTCCACTCCTAAGAGTTAACACATTGCAATGTTCTTTTCCAGGCCCTTTAGTGACTTCAGTATCACTTGGCAAACGTCCTTGCTAACGTTCTTGCAATGCCGTAGCAATCTGACCAACTTGACCTTCCAAAGCTCTCAGAGACGAGCTATGGCTTTGAAGTAAGGCGCCTTGACTATGAAGTAAAGCTCCTTGATTCTTAATTGAAGTAGAATGGTCTTGCAGTATTGTCTTCGTAGTAGATATGAATTCTTGAATTGTAGCTTCTAAGGAACTTATGCTCGCTAAAGATGAAGCTCCTTTGTTAGCATTATGCCATGGCATAGCATTTTGGTAACTTTGAGGCTCATTGTGATTCTGCTGCCTAGTAGGTTGATTAGCATTGTGGGCTCCTTGATTTCCCCATGAAAAATTGGGATGCTGACGCCATCCAGCATTATAAGTGTTTGAGTAAGGATTGTTGCTGCCTCGATTGTAATTGCCTACAAAGTTGATGGACTCATGATTGGTTGGGCATTCGCTCTCGTGATGATTGCCTTGGCATAACAGACATGCCAGACTAGTTGATTTCACTTCCTTCACATCAGTGGAACGTTGTAAGTTCTTCAACATATTAGTAATAGCGGAGAGTTGAGCGGACACCGAATCTTTGGCTTCTAACTCGAATGCTCCAGGTTCTCTCCTCCCACTCCCAAGTCTTGAGGAAGGAAATTGATAATCATTGTTAGCAGTTCTGTCCAAGATAGCAAACGCCTCCGTAGGTGATTTGTCCAGCAATGTCCCATTTGCCGAGGCATCCAATAACATCCTCGTGGGTGCATTGACTCCATTATAGAACATGACTACTTGAGTCCAATCATGAAAACCATGATTTGAACACTTTCGAAGCAAACTCTTGTAACGATCCCAACACTCATACATGGATTCGTCGTCGCCCTGGCAAAAAGATGATATTTCATTCCTTAGCTGCGTATTCATGTTTGGTGGGTTGTATCTCAATAAGAACCTCTTACAAAGATCAGCCCATGATTCCATCGAACCGGCTGGTACACCACTCAACCAAGCCCTTGCTCGGTCACGCAATGAATACGGAAAAACTTTAATTTCAGAAAATCCTCATGCACTCCTTCTTGGCGGAAAGAATCACAAACTTCCAGAAAATTGCGAATGTGCTGCCTGGCATCTTCAGTTGGCATACCCCCAAACTGCCCAATGGAATTCAACATGTTGAACATGACTGGTTTCAGCTCGAAATATGCAGCTTGAATTTTGGGTGCCACAATCCCAGGATTCAGATCATCCAACATCGGATTTAAATGATCTCGAATAACACGAGGCCTGATAGCAGGTTCAACATTGTTTAATGCTGCGGCATTCTGATTTCCGTCATCTTGACCAATGCCTTAGTTTCCAATCTGATACATATTTCCTTGAGCACGTCTTCTTCTTCTAAAGAGTCTTTCAATCTCAGGTTCTATTGGTTCCAAAGGCTCTTCAGAATTTCTTCTAGGCATACACTAAATAAACATGAAAAATAAAACAAAAATATAAAGTAAAACTATACACAAATAAAAATACAAAACAAAATAAAATGCTCTGGCATAACTAAATAACTTCAGGCTGCCAATCCCCGGCAACGGCGCCAAAAACTTGTTCACGTGTTGTGAGTACTATAAAATATACGCAAATAATGTGCAAGTATACATAATCTCTCAAGTAATATAATGATGAGTGAGTATTGTCTCCACAGGGATTGGGTGAAATTATGAAAGTCTAACCAAAGCAACACACTAAATTATCTAAGTATAGTTAGTCTTGATATATACAAATGTCACAGTAATGGAAATGTGTATGCTGGTGAATGTGGATTGATGGTGTGATGGTGTAGCAAATGAAAATGCAGTGGCAATGATGGATGTTTAATATTGAGTATGATGAAATGTCAAGGCAATGAAAAATGGTAAAAACAGTAAATAAAAAGATAAATAAAATAAGAAGAAAATAATCCTCACGTGACAAGCTTCCAATGAAATGAATGGTAAGGATTGGTCTAAGGTTGCTAAACTTATTTCTCAAGTATATTTAAGCTATCTTGTCTTTACTTACTCGACAGGGCTTTCCTAAGGTGTTCAAAAGAACCTAACAGAATAGGATGCCAAGGCATCTGCTTCACTCAACGATGTTGGACAGCCTACCCTATTGATAAAGACACCCTTTTTAGTCGTTGAAATCCTATCCTAGTCTCTTCCGAGATCTAAGGGATTAAGTTATAATATTCCTAGGCCAGTTCAAAGCCCCTTGAAAATACCATAACCCATTGCTTATGAGGATCTTATCTTGTGTTTCTTCCGAATACTTACAAGTATTTTTAGCTTAGGATTCTTCCGAATACCTAACCTTCATCTAAGAGATGGACATTTCCATGCCTCTTACAAGCCTAGATGGTGAAGCATTTATAAGCAAAGCAAATAAAGAACCCAAAATAAACTTAAATATACCATAAAAAAATAAAGTTTAAACAATTGTTCAACCAACCACCACCAAATAAGTTAGTTCATGGTGGGGTTCGAAATATCCAAACACAAAGTCATGAAAATATTCGTTCCAACAACCCACAAATTAATAGAAAAATAGCAGCAAAAGTGAAGTGAGAAGAAGCCTTCAACGCGCCACCGGAGGTCTCCTCTCGGCCACCACGAACCACCTAGCTCGCTAGCTCCTTCCGGCGCCTAGCTTGCCACTCCTTGGAGCTTTATCAATTAAGGAATATCCCAAGGAAGAAGAAAGGAAAAGAGAAAATAAAAATGTGATTTTTTCTGCTCTATGCGTGTGCTCTATGTCCTCTCTTTTTCTTCTCTCCCATGAGGTGTCATATATAATAAAAATATCTAGGAGTAATGATGAGGTTGTTGGGTGCAAAATACCCCTCATACCCCTAGAATCACATGTTGTGCATGAACCTTATCCTCCAAGTGGCAGTGGTCCTTTGGCAGCTCTGGCAGGCGGTTACAGCAGTCCTTCACGTACAGAGACAGCTGTCCAGTGCCAGCTATCCTTATGCAGAAATATCTTTTTGTCTTTTTCTGCGCCAGAAATGTCAAGGCATTTCAATCTGCTTTAGCAACGTGTGATGCCGCGACATTACTTCCCAAAGAATCCTTTTTCTTGTTATTCCCTGCACACACCATAGACAAACTGCACCTTTCCCTCAAACAACACCATTAAGAAATAACATAGCACAACCACCACAAATACAACTATATGCAACTACATGATCCTAAAATGACTAAAATGAGCTTTTAAACAAACAATAACTTAAGTGAAAAAGGCTTTAAAAGTAGCCTTTTTAGGAAGTTAATAACGCTACTTGCCTTCATTGCAAGTTTTTCAATATTGGCTTGCAACTCTTCTTCTTGTTTCTTGCTCAAGGTGTACCTTTGCCTTAACTCTTTAGCCTCTACCCTTTCGCTCTTCAGTGCCCTAACCCAGGACCTCCTCTCGGACTCAAGTTCTTGATTTCTCTTCTTCTTCTCTACCTCTATTTCTCTAACTCGGCGTTCTCTTTCGGCTCTGACGTCTCTAACTCAATGATCCCTCTCAACCCTAAGCTCTAATCGCCACTGCTCTGAAGTTCTTCCCAGGCCAGCAATTCCCCGGGCTCGACTCATTTTTTGGTAATCGCTCTACAAGCTAGTGAAATTGGCCTCGACTTCATCTTTTCTCTTGCGTATAAGCTCAAATTGTGTATTATAGAACCCCTTATCGATGTCCAACATAAAATTATTTTGTCTAAGAGCCTCACACTCTGCCTCCTTTCTGTCAATTTCTGCTTCGAATTCACTCTTCAGTATCTCCAACTTAGACGGCACATATCTGAGCTGTGTTTCCAAAGGAATCACTTGATCACGATCCGCTAATAGAATGACATCATTGTTCATTGCAGCTCTCCATGCCACATAATCTGGTGTCATCATGACCTCGGCTGCTACCTAATCGGCTCTAAAGGTTGACTTTCATGCGTCTGACATTGCGCGAGCAGTTTTCTTGTAGTGGTTTCCACATTACACAATTTCGGATGTCTTCAAGCCAAATGTAGCCTGGACGAATTGGCGTGCCCCAAATTGTCTTAATATCATTAGTGGAGCATAACCTACTCCACCCCATAACCCTAATAAGGTTACCCAATCAGAATCCCCACATTTGTACAACACATCAACAAAAGCTAACCAGGGGACGCGCCATACTATATCATGCTCCTGTAGATTTCTGAAGAGTGAAACTCAATCCTTCCTGGTGAGATGCTCTGGCCATTCTTTAGTGAGGAAATCTTTCAAAGGTGAATACGCCGTAGAAAACCTACGACTATACTCTCGATTAATCTTCCAGAAGTGGCTGCGTATCCAAACAGTAAGCAACTGGACACACCCGGTGAAGTGGCTATTCTCAGCTCTTCTGCAATTTCTAAGCGCTCTGAATTTCTCGGCCAAAACCGCAGGAACAGGATTCACCTTTCTTTCCAAACGCTCGAATAGATCAACTACAGCGGCTTCCACATGACAAAGGACTTTCGGGAAAATCACCAAACCGTAAATTCCCAAAGCAAACATCTCCATGCTCTTCTCGATATCGTTGTGCTTGACAATGAGTTCTTTAAGACACGACCAAGGGAAGCAATCTGACTCTCCTTTCTTTTGGATTTGGTCACTGACCCATTTCTCACCCATTCCGGTGATCTTTGTGATCTTGCTTTTAAAGGATTGCCCTTTTGCGGCCTTTGAGTATATCCTATCCAACTGTATCGTTTCGAAATGAAATATGGATGTGTACTCTTCTAGCGTGGGAGTCATATCTTCCTTGTTGAAAGTGAAACAACTGTATGCAGGATTCCAAAACTGGATGAGCGCTTTGATTAGGGGTTCATTCACTTTCACGTATAGCAAAAGGGCCACGTCACCATATTTTTGCCAGAAAGCATATTTCACATCAGAATTCCAACCCTCCCAGATTTCACGTAACTCCTGTAGGTCATTTTGCTTCAGGCTGACTGGAGCGACCTCTGGCAGTACCAATACATAATCTTGATTCAGACTATCACCTTTCTTCCTCTGAGTTTCCTCGGACCAAGTCCTCACTTCTGCATTCTTCATTTCCTTGCTATGAAAACTCTTGTCCATTTTACGATCGCCTTCCACTTTGATGGCCACTTCGTAAACCAACACCTTTCTTTATGAATGACAATGCAATGCAACAATTATAAACAAAACACAAATAAAATTATGTTAGTATGAATAGTCAAAGAATGAATAAAAACAAAATATATACATTCTAAACCTTACCCACATGTAATCTACCCAGTCATGCTTTAGTAAATCCTACCCAACATGATTTCTACCCACATGCTTTGTTATTCGCAAGAAAACTTGACCGCATGGTATCTAATTCATATGTATATTCGAAAGATAACCCTAACCACATGATCTCTAGTTTGCATGCTTCTTACAAAAGTAAATTCGAGAAAAAGGTTAAAATGAGTTTCCCCTTTGTGTCTCTTGAAGAACCAGAGACTGAGGTTCAATATAAAACGGGCAGAGTTTTGGTATCACTAACAGGGTCCTCGAATTGTTCTTTGATGGTGCCCCTTGGGCTTGCCAGACCCTCGATTCTCACCCATTATAGGCTTAAAACGAATCAAGTTCAATTCGAGAGGATACATATCCCTATGTCCATGCGAGGAAGCTCAATGATTCACTCGTAAACATAAGTATGTACCCCAGAAGTTACTTGCTAAAGCCCATACGGAGAAAAGTAATTTTTCTCACATAAGCATAGCGTTCACCCCTACCTAACGAGACAGAGCACAGTTAGAAGGCTCTAAATATCGAAGGTTTATAGCAACAGTGAGGGGAAACTCATAATCCTTTTGCCCCGATCCACGAAACACAACAAACTAAAAGTGAAGGTCAGAAAACTGAAACATGTAGATCATACATTAGTACAACTATTTATTCATTAACCAAATCACAAATTAAAATGAAAATAAGAAATTCAAAACAAACGAGGGATCAAAAACCAAATTAAAGCGAACTTATAACTTTCGTTTGCAAAGAGAATTAATTAATCGACTATCGGCCTGACTCTCTAAAAAAAGTCCCAAGCGGAGTCGCCAAGCTGTCGAAACGATTTTTAAAATGGTGGGGAAGCGAGATTTAGAAAACCGCATCATTTTTAATTATTCTCTTTTCAATTGAATTTTTAATTAAAAACAATATGATTTTTAGAAAACCTCTCGTTTCGAAAATTTGGAAATTCATTTACGATAAAAACATATGGTTCGAGGAGTCGCCACCAATCTTTGATTAGGGTGTGATTGGACACCAAAAAACGTTGTCATTTTAAATAAAAATTAATTTTAATTAAAACGACAAATTTACGGTCTACGTTACCAAAATCCAAGTTCGGGAGTCGATTACGTGTGGGGAAGGATTAGCACCCCAACAGCGCCCTAAATCGGTACCTAGTCGATTAATTAATGTCTTTGCAACGAAATTTACAAGTTCGTCTTCAATTTAATTTATGATCCCTCAAAACAACAAAATGCAAATTTGTAACATTAAAAAACAACGAAATAAGTTATATTAAAATTACCAAACCATTAGAAAGATAAAGAACGTTCGATTATTTAAATATATTGAGACCAGATCTTTAGGTCAGTTCTAACGACCTTTTCTCAACAAATTTAAATAGTCGAACATTTCTTTTTCTTTCACTCCCAAATTTTAAAGTGAAGAATACATTTTTGGTGACAATGACGGGATAAACTTGTAATTTAAAACCGTTAAGAATAACTTCCCTGTGAGTTAAGAAAAGCTATTCTGGCAGTTTTAAATTAAAAGGGTATTACCCATAATCCGATTATGTAATCAAGTTGAGTTATGCACGTGGGGCTATCATGCAATCATACAAAGGATGTCATGTGACTAAACATTTATATGAATCTACATATTCTAAAAGCACTTAACATGCACTAAATTAATTAACAAAGATCCATTATTCATACATGAACCATACTTCGGTAAATAAACGAAGAGCATGCCAATTTCACACAACCATATCACGTATTTAATATATGTACTAACACAATGATATATTTTATAAGGGTAACAAAGATTATAACATGCATCCACATAACCCAAGCATTAGTTCACATCCAACAACATTATCAAACATTTAAACCTCGAACACTCAAGCCAAAAAACATGACACTGTACTTAACTTGCCTAACCTACATTGCTACCCTTGTTATATTAACACAAATCGATAATAGTAACCTAAGATAAACTACCCTATGTGCATATTAATTACCATGAAAAAAAAAACAGCATCTTAACATCAAATACTTGTAATATTACTAATGAACATTAGGAACTAAATCAATAATCCATCACTGTAGCTAAAGAGAAAACATATAGCAAAAAAAAATCATGAATATAAACAAACGAAATCAAACATATACGGAAGGGCTTAAACGAATCGATTCAATACTTAAAATATGTTTGTTTTTGCTTACAAAACTCAAAATACTCGTTTGTATTTCCCTTCCCTGGATGCCGCAACTAATAATGGAACCAAATATTGCTCGGACGTATGCCCCCCTTCGTAGATTTCTGTTCGTGAATCCTCTTGCTTGAATGGCCTCCTCTTTAAATTCTCTTTTTTTTCTGAATGGTCGATCCCCCCTGTTCATGACCTCTTCCCTTATTTAAGTGGGAAAATAATTCATCAAGACAAAGCTGGTGGGTCTGGTGCTATTCCAGCCATGATTCTCCAATAAACTGTCCACGTTATCCCTTGAATTGGTGAGTGGTTCCTGTTTTTCAGCTGCCCAACGTGTCCTTATGCTCCAATAACTATTGTGCCATGTTGTGTGAGTTGTTATGATGCATTTCCAGCCTAAATTACTCTCCATTAAGCTGCCCATGATCTGCCATGAAATGCTGAATGGATGGTGAGCTGGATTTGTCTCCTAAGTGCTCCACTCCACCGTGCATTCTGGGACAGATTCGTGAGGTTCATGGGCTGTTATCCTTCAAGTGGTGGAGATAACTCTTCATGGTCTTTGCTGGACATGTTTAGTGTATGGGGATGGTTGAAAACAAAGCTGGATATTGGTTCATTATGGGCGTATGACATGTCTCCACTATGTATGAGTGCATGGGTGAGTCATCAAGCATTGGTGTTTAGAGACAATGCTGGAAATTGATTCCACGTATTGTTCCCCTCTCTTTGTGTGCTGTTTATGTTCAATTTCAGCTGGTTTATACACTCCTTAGTTCTCCCAAGTGCTGATCCAACGTGTCTATTATGCAAGTGAATGGAAAACAAAGGTTTGTTGAAAATTCGTAATTCTCGTATTAATTATCCAGCTTGCACAGTCCTTATTTATCTGAGCATATCTTGAGCTACCGATATCGGATTGATGCGATTAAAAGTGAGTTGGAAAGGTAAGAGATAGAGGATTAAATGTTAAGAAGACTTCCTCATCCAAATATGCTTGTAACGTGTTCAAAATTGGCAATCAATATGGATGACGTACACTGTCCACTGGACTGTTTTGAATGTACCTCAAGAGTCTTCGTATTTCCATCGCTTTGCTTTATCAATTTCTTTTGTTCCAATTTATCTCTTGAATTCCAAACTGAAATAAATATGATTACAATCCAATTCAGCACCTAAAGCTTCTCGATTTCATATTAACCCAAATGCAAGCTTCTACGATTTATCACTTGAATTAGTTCATCATCGAACACAAAATCTCCAAATAAATTCTCGATCATCTTCAAGTGAATTTAAAAAATTGCCCGGACAAAATTAGGGTATTACAACAAGCTCGAGGAGGCGAGATCATTTTCTAATAGAAAACCACATTGAAACTTGTTATGAATATAGAAAACTAAGTATTATTGATTTCATCGTTTTACAAGCAACATCACCTTCCTTTATATACAAGTAAAGGTTTGTATAACAGCTATAACAGAAAGTTGTTATGCTCTTAACTGCAATCTAACTGAATTTGCTAAGCTGGTGCATGCTCCATTGCAATCCATCCAACATGCTCCATGCTTCTTCCACTTTCAACTTCTTTCAATGACACAACACCTAATCGTTGTCTAAACATATGAAAATAGTCTTTTGACAACGCCTTAGTGAAGCCATCAACTATCTGATGCGAAGAAGGTACATAGTTAACCTTCAACCTGTTTGCTGCCACCTTTCCTCTAACAAAATGCACATCCAACTCCACATGTTTAGTTTTTGAATGGTAAATCGGATTGACACTCATAGATATGGCACTGGAATTATCACTCCAGATGACAGGAGTACCTTGTAGCTTAACTCCCATACTATCAAGTAATGCACCTACCCAAGTGGCATCAGAAGACGCATCAGCCAAGCTCCTATACTCGGCTTCTGTTATGGACCTGGAAACAATTTTTTGCTTCTTGGAGTTCCATGTGACTAGATTACCAGCAAGATACAGGCAATTACCTGAGATTGATCGTCGATCATCCATATTATTTGCCCAATCATCATCTGCAAAAGAAACAAGTTAAAAAGGCGTGTCATTTCGAGACATAACCAGCCCATAATCCAGAGTTCCATTCAAGTATCTGAGAACACGTTTCACAGCAGACAAATGCTACTCACATGGTGTATGCATGAACTGTGCCAATTTATTGACACTATATGCAATGTCTGGTCTTGTGTGACATGCATATGGTAATGAACCAACAAGACTCCTATTTTTAGGTGTGGGCATTGGCGAGGCACTGTTCATCTGTGATTTGTCCAACAACTCCATAATGTACTTCCTTTCACTTAGAAATATGTTATCACCCATTATTTGACCTCAATTCCGAGAAAGAAACTAAGTTGCCCCAAGTCTTTAAGAGAAAATTTCTCACCAAGTAAGCTAACCACTTTTTCCACTTTACAAATCATACTTCTTGTAACAATTATGTCATCCACATATACTAGAACATACTTACATATTCTTCCTTTCTCATTACAAATAATGAACAATCAGTAAGTGATGCTTCAAAACCAATGTGTAGCAAGTGTTCCTTCAACTTGACATAACAGTTGCGAGGAGCTTGTCTTAGGCCATACAAAGCTTGATTTAGTTTGCACACTAAAAGAGTTTCATCTGAATCAACTTCTTCAAACCCTTGAGGCTGCTGCATATAAACATTTTCATGCAAATCACCATTTAAAAAAGCATTGTTTATGTCCACCTGTCTCAAGCACCACCCCTTTTGAACAGCTACAGCAAGAATCACATTAATTATGGAGGACTTAGCTACAAGACTAAAGGTGTCTTGAAAATCTTGCCCAGGAATTTGGGAAAAATCCTTAGCCACTAATATGGCTCTCTCTTGCTTCGAGTTATCATGTGATGACTAGATACAACCTTGGAGCTTGAAGCAGTATCTAAGTCTGGCTGAATGACATGTGTCATCTCTTGCTGCTCAACCACAACACCATTTTAAGTTGTTACATGTTGACCAGAACCAATACCTTCAACATCATTTTCAGTTGTGTCATGTTGACTCGAATCAATATATTCCTCTTCAGCAGACTGATTCATCAATCCAGAATCAAGATCTTTAACTGGACTACTTACAGGTAGTTGAGCATTAATCTATGAACTCTGACTTGTATTCATGCAATCATCAGCCCAATCATATACTCTATGAGCTCCATTAATGACTGTCAGCTTTCGAGAAGACATTTGATCTATGTCAACCGTTTTTTCACTACCTCCTGCAAAAGGAAAACAACTTTCATCAAATATCACATGCCTTGATATATATATTTTTTCACTTGGTTCCAAGCATTGATAGCCCTTATGATAAGCATTATAACTAAGGAACGTGCATGGTTGAGACATAAAGTCCAACTTATGTTGCTGAAAATCTCGAAGATGTGGAAAACATCTGCACCAAAAAACACGCATGAAACTGTAATCATGTTGTTTGTTGTAAAGTTCTTCAAAAGGTGATTTTCCATGTAGGACCTTAGTGGGAAGTCGATTTATAAGATACACAGTTGTGCTTATAGCATAGGACCAGAAACACAATGGTAATGATGTATGTGCCATTAAAACTAACGCTGACTCAATAATATGTTGGTGCTTACGCTTAACAACACCGTTTTGTTCTGAGGTATGAGGGCATGTCAACCGATGATGAACACCCATATTAGTCAGCATCACTGATAATGGTTTGTATTCTCTACCCCAGCCAGTTTTTAGTTCCTTGATTTCAGCCTCAAACTGAGTTTTAATAAATGCATGAAATAACTAAAATGCCTGCAGTGTTTGATCTTTAGTCTTAAGAAAATACACCCATCAGTGCCTTGTACAGACATCCAAAAATGAAACATAATATATGAATCCATTGGAGATTATGTGTGAAGGTCCCCACAAGTAAAAAAAACATGAGCTGAAAGGGTTTATCATACATTGTGGTGGACTCATGAAATGGTATTTTGTGGCTTTTCCACATTTGACAAGCTACACAAACATTTGTACTTTCTTTACTAAACGAGGAGGCAACATCAACTCCAATTTCTTTACATATTTGCATCAATGGAATATGAGTAGGATACCCAAGCCTTTGATGCCACAAGTCATACATGTCTATGCTAGTTGCTACATTCGCTACTATAGAACTTGAATCCTTATTACAATGTGTATGATCAACAACAAACTGATACATCCCAATAGTCTCTCATCCTTGCAACAACACCTCTTTAGTCTTCTCATCTTTCACAAAGCAATGATTGGCATGAAACTCAAAAAATACCCCGTTCTCTCTAGCAAACTTAGAGACAGACAACAGGTTTTTAGTAACACCAGGAACATGCAGCAGATTATTAATGAAAAGAGCTTGAGACTTGGTTTGAAGGAGAGATGAACCAGTCTTAGATATATCAAGACTTTGTCCATTACCCACAATTAATTTACCTTTCTAGAATAATCAGATCCATTGTTCACCTTGGAACCATCTCGAGTGACATGGTGAGTCGCTCCTGAGTCAATAACCCATTTATGTGAGCTGAAAGATGAAGCAGTGCAGGTATATCATTCATTTTCCAAACCTGCTACTTGAGCATTAAAAGACTCATGTTTATCTGCCAAAACTCCAGAAAATGAGTGGTCAAATCGATGCCAACACCGATCCACCGAGTGACCAATTTTTCCACACAACTGACAATGCACCCTTGATCTTCCACGACCTCTAGTACCAGTTCTACCACGCGAATACTTTTGTGGATTTCTTTCACTTCCAGAGTATTGTTGATCAGTAGATCTATCAGAATACTTCCTTTGAATGTTGTTCTGAACATGCATAACATTGGCACTAAGAAGCGGTTGACATTGAACTTGAAAGCTTTTAAGCTGGGCTTCTACATCAATTAATATTGATTGTACTCCATCCAATGTAAAGGCATCTTTGCTTACTGTACTAAAAGCAACAAAGGGTTAGAACTTAAATGGAAGTTCATTCAAGATCGTGGAAATCTGATCAATGTCAGATATAACACTGCCACAAGCTGCTAATGCATCGCAAACTTTTTTGATCGAGGTGAGATACAAACGCAAGCTCTCATCTCCTTTCTTGATTGATTGTTATTTACAATGTAAACTCATTATACTAGTAGTAGAGCGATTGGAAAAGAACTTGAGGACTGTGGTCCATACCTCAACAGCAGTTTCAGTACCAACAAATTGTGGAAGGAGATGATCGTTGATGGTAGACAGGAGCCAAGAAGCCAGGGCACTATCTTGTGCCACAAACACATCATATTCTTCATTGATTACAAGATTGCCATCAGCATCAAGAATTTTCTCAGGTGGAGACCTAAGATCACCAGTGAGTAATCTTTTAAGTCGGTGACTCCGAACAGTTAAAAGAACATGCTGCTTCCATCGAAGGAAATTCACTCATCAAGCATGATGTTTATGCGTTTATTAGTAAACATCTTGCCAGGCCTCAATGAATCTGAAAAACCAAGAATATTTCCAGAACCGCCAAACGCCATGACATCGGCTCTTGCAAGATTGCTTCAAGAATGCTGCCAAGTAGCAACACACAACAGAAGAAACGAAACTTATCCCAGAACCAACTTATGCGTCTGATACCATAATAGAAAATGACATTGAAGCTTAATATGAATATAGAAAACTGAGTATTATTGATTTCATCGTTTTACAAGCAACACCACCTTCCTTTATATACAAGTAAAGGTTTGTATAACAACTATAACAGAAAGCTGTTATGCTCTTAACTGCAATCTAACTGAATTTGCTAAGCTGGTGCATGCTCACGTTGCAATCCATCCAACATTTTCTAGGAAAGTGTTGGAGAAAATTGCGTTGAAAGATACTAGCTTTGGTTGTACTGGGCTGAAGAAAATGGTAATCGAATCCGCCCCGCATCATATTAAAAACTATATATAGAAAGAGAATTAGTGGTATATTAATGTAACTAAAATTGATTTCCTTGTTTGTGATTGTGTAACAGATGGAGCATGAACTGAGATTTCCATGGATCGCTCGACTGGATCGTCTGGACCATAGAGCATGGATCGAGGACAGCAATAATACCAACATTTTGTGGGTAGGCAAGACCTCCTCCCACAGGTATATATATATAATATCAGCTTAACTTGACATTACTGAAATGATTAAAAATTTTAAAGAAATGCATCGTCAAGGTCAAATAATTAAACATCAAACCTTTTGGAAGCAGATTGTCAACCCTGTTAAATAAGAAGCTGTTGCAACTTGCTGTGGCGGAGTATGAGTTTCGACAGTCAACATACAGGAATGAGTTGGAGGAAGTTACACGGTGCATGTTCTTTTATATCATCGTCATCATCAGATCAGAATATGTTCTTTTATATCATCGTCGTCATCAGATCAGAATAAAAGATTTAGTATTTAATCTTAATTTTATGGAGAAAAAAAAAACTAACCAGCCAAATAACTCCGTATATATATTATTTCATGTCATGATTGTTTCATTTTACTTGTTCTGCAATGACTGCTACTTAGGTATCGAATGGTATTTATGAATGTTAATCGTATGTGAGATTGCTTATGTCATGTTTTGATATTTATTTATTTATAATCTACGTGCATATATAATCCTTAAAAGTTGGTGCAGTATTTACATAAGTTAAAGTGTGCATGCCTTTTTTATTTAATAAATATATATAAATATATATTATGTTTAAAATATACTTTTCAATTATAAAGATGAATATTATTTTGTGCGAATAATTTAAGGAGATGAGCGTTAACTAGCAAAGAGTGTGTCTTAGCGAAATTGTCGGTACAAAAATGGTATGTTCTTATTCAAGTAAGTATTAAATATATCGCAATGTCATTTCGTAATAGGAACATGGAAACGCACCTTAACTGGCGAGGAGAGTATTTCCGAGGATTGTTCGTACGAAATTATATCCTTTTGTTACTCAAATATTTTTCGAACATATCAAATATATATCTAATTTATTACAAAGATCAAGGCAATGGCCTTTTATATGGGGAATCAATGGAAACGTGCCTTAACTGGCAAAGAGTGTATTTTTGAAGATTATTCGTATAAAAGAATAACCTTTTAAAAAAATATTTAAAGGAGAGGATCGTAATTTAAATACCACTCAATTTTATAATTTTCAATATCTAGATGACGTATAATCGTTTAGGTATCGACTTTGGGCGCTGTGGGGATATTCGTCATTCCCCATGTGTAATCGACTCACGAACCATTTTCAAAATGAGTTTTTGGTTAAGCACAAATCATTTTTTATCTTTTAAAATTATTTTTCTTAAAATTATTTTAAATGATATTTTTAGGTATTCGACCTACCTAATCCGAAGGTCAATGGCGACTCCAAATTTATTTATTTATTCATATATTTATTTTAAATTTCAATATTTTCTAAAATTAAGTTGGATGACTCTCCACCATAGTCCTAAAAAACTTAAGGACCGTTCCGACAAAAGAAAAATAATAAAATATTATACTCAGTTGCATTTATATACAACATAATTATTTGTTCTTATACGAATGATGAAAATCTTCAAATTTAAAAATTATAGAAAACAAGATTAAAAAATAGATAGAATAATTAAAAAAAAAAAGAGAAAATAAAAGGTTTAACTGTATTATTTGTCCTATTAACTATATATTTTATACGAAGTTTTCATCTGAAATATTTTTTTGAAATTTTTTGTTTTATTAATTTTGAATCATTATCTTATTTGTTTAAAATCGTTAACTTGTTAGAAAATAAATATAAATTATATATTTAGTTACTCAATTATTTCAACTGTCAGTTTTGATCATCTAACTATTTTATTTTTTAAAATCATCATTAAACTTAAATTTTCATTATGTTTTGATCTCTCAATTCAATTCGATTTATTTTTTAAATTTATAATAAATAAAAAATTTATATCATATTTTTTTATTTGACACATGAATTTAATTTAAAATAATAAATAATATTAGAATCTAATTTCGACCAACTTATCGAGGTACCCTAACCTTTATTCTTCTCCTTCCATTTTGACTTCAACACATAATGATTAATGAAAATATTGGAATCATAAACCTGCTAGATATTAGAGGTGAATACATTAACTGTTTGTAGGGTTCTTGAATTTTTTTTTGGCTGCTTTAAGATATCGTTCGAATTATTTCTCAAGATGATGTGAATGTTATAGTAATCGAAGAGTCGTCGGGAACACAGTGCGTCTTTCGGGGAAGACTCCAGGAAGACAAATGTGTCTTCCTTATTTTTATGCCATTGAACAAAGCTGAAGATGTATTGTCTTTCAGACGACTTTCCAAAGACGCACTGTATTTCCGGCGACTTTCAATGGATACTGTAACATTCACACTAGACCAAAAAATAATTCTGGTGAGACCCTATTTCAACTAATAATTTTTTTCACAACACCATAAAAGTAATTCAGCTCATCCAATTTGGTGTTTTGGATGCGGCTGCTTTTGATTCGGTGTCTGTTATTCAATCAAAGTTTTCTTAAATTTTCCCGAGTCAGCTACCTGCTCAATGTCGGTCTATCTATAGAAGAAAATACATAAAAGACCAACAGAATTTTAAGTTCTTAAACCTAATTCATTCACTCTATTTCCCTAGTCTAACTATGGATATGAAATGACCATCCAGCTTAGTTGGTAGAGCACAAGGTTCTTAACCTTGAGGTTGTGGGATCGAGTCCCATGGAGGGTATTTCGTAATTCGGAGGTTTCCTACGGAAGTTGCTCTCCCAGTTGGGAGCAGCCTACTATCTTACCTCCCCTTACCCTATACATATGGGAAAAAAGGGACAGCCATTTATAGTAGGATTTTGGGAAGTTATCGGTATCATTACGCCTCTTCAAGTTGAGATGTAAATCGTTTAGATTGATTTTTAAGTGGAATGGGCTTAGTAAAAGTAAGAATGAGCATGAGTCGGGTTGGGTCGAGTTTTTGGTCAACCCGACCCGAAAAATATACACCCGATCCAAACTTGACTCACTGTTTTGAGATAAAACCCAAATTTGATCTGAAATAATATATTTATAAAAATATTACTTTTATTCAATAAAAAAATAAGGATTTAATAGAAAATAATATATAGTGGGGATATATAAAGTAAAATTATATTTTTTGGGTTGGATATGGTCGAATATTTTCACCCTAAACCCGAACTCGACCAGACTCGAACTCAATTTTTTTAGACAAATCTGACCCAACAGGATCGGGTTGGGTTCAGGTCCCGTGCCATCCCTAGGTAAAAGCCATCTATGTTGTTTGAAATGAAGTCCGGTTTACGAAGCTTCTTTGGATCCTACGAGAATGCAACATGGTAGGTGATCGAATGGCAAAGATGTTTGCTCTTAATCACTATCGAGTTTCATTGTTTGATTATGTATCCCAACATACAACCACTTATTTCAAGGGATATATCAGGTGTAAGTAATGCAAATCTCACAAACATTTAATTTATTTTTTTTCAATAATAATATTTTTAAAATAATTATTTTTTTGAATGATTAAAAAATAAATATATAATTTAAAATTATTTTATTTTACATCGAGACCTTCATATTATAGAACTGTTTGTACTTAAATTATTAACTTAATGTAACATTTTAATTTTTAAAAAAATATAAATTATTTTTGTTCTATTTCAACATCAATTTCATTAAAGAACATATACAGTGAATTATGAAACAAATGTAACAATTGGGTCCAATAAGTCAATAATTGAAATGGAGAATGAATGGTAAGATGTCGTAGTCGAATTTTCATCATTTGCGAAAAAGATGATACGGCAAAATTTGAGAACAGAAACACATTGTGGCCCAAAATGAATGCAAAGACGTTGTAGTCCAATCTCTTCATTCTAGAGAATATGCGCCGACAAATTTTGAGGACAGAAACACATTTTGGTCCCTCGTCTCTCGTTTCACCTTATACTAAATATCTCATGTCTGAAATAAACATGGCTGCTAATTTTTTTCCAGGTCAAATCACAAAAAACTTAAAAGGAAAATATTTATTGGCCAAGTATTCCATCTGACTGAAAGAGACATAATCTACCTTTGCTGTTCAAACCGACAGATGAAAATGATTAATTTTATGTTTTTATCCCTTCCTTTTATACTTACACACTCATATCTTATTATCTTTTTATTCCTTCATTTCACACACGATAATTGATCTATGATATCTCCTATGCATTGTTTTGAAAACTGGATCGGATCGGTCGGTTCAATCGATTTAACCGGGAATCGAGTGCTAGTCCGATTTAATTTAAACCGGTTGAACCGCTACTAGTGAACCGATCAGAATCGCTGAACCGTTCGAATCGGACTGGATGAAAATCGGAAAAAACTGAAAAAACCAAAAATTTTGTTTGTTTTTTTTTTAAATTAAACCAAACAACGTCGTTTGTTAAACGAGCCAAGTTGAACTCGAGTATTGCAGAGCTCGACTCGAACTCACAAGCTAAAAATTATCAAATTCAACTCAAACTCGAAATATAATATTGAAACTTGAACTCAAAAAGGCTTAAACTAAAAAAAAAATTAGAAGATCGATTGAAGCCTAAAATTCGAGCTTGATTGAAGTGAAAGAATAGTTCATTCAATGCTCACTAAAAGGCTCCATGATTTTAAATGTCAAATTACCTCTATTATTTATAGAAGTTAGTTGTGATGTTCTTCTATGTTTCTTAGCAATGTGGGATTGTTTTGTTCTCATATTTTTACTCTTTAGACTTTTGGGATGCTCTTCTATGTTTCTTAGCCATATGAGATTGTTTTTTTTTAAAAAATTAAACCAAACAATATCATTTTGTTATGCTTTTTTTAACTCCAAATTTATTTTTTAATTATAGTTATATAATTATATTTATTATTTAATATGTTTTACCTTAAATATTATGTTGTAGTTAATTTGAATCATTTTGTTTCACTTGATTTTATGGTTTTTAACTTATATATATTATGACTTGCTTTGAATATGACTTGTGATATAAAAAATTATTTTTTATTAAATATTTTTGGTATTTTTATTTAATTTTTTAAATAATTATGACGTCGTCCGGTTCTTCGAACCGGTCGAACCGATTCAACCGATTGAACTAGTAAACTGATAGTATGACCGGTTCGCTAACCGGTCCGATTCTAAAAATCATGCTCCTATGTCCAATTCAGTGGTAGTAGAAATAAAAGTTGTAAAATAGATTTTTATTCAGTGAATGAAATATTGATATGGATAGTTTTGATCATAACATTTCAAAATTATTTAATTGACATATTTTATTCATACAGTAATAAAGTCTTTTAGAAAATTATTTTATATTAAATGATGTGTTTTGAAGATAAATATGTAAAATTATTAATGAGATAGGGTTTTGCGAAGATCCGTCTCACTTCGCATTCAATCAAACGAAAATAAATACAGATTTCATAAATAGTGAAGTAAGATTAGATACAAAAATTAAAAAAAAAACAAACATAGAAGTATATTCTTTACTGTTATGTCTTATTTTAAATATGTTCTACAAAGCTCACGATTGATATCATGTTAATTAGTAGTCAAAATGGCCTTTCTACATGTAATGACGAGCAGGGATAATAAAAATAATTGAATATGATATTTTTATATATGATTTAATTTAATAGAGTGAATTTTTTACTTTTTACAGTCGAATTCGTGAGAATAACTAAAGTTTAAGAAATTTAAAGAGTAAACTAAATAAGTTCGACTTGACGCAAAGGTGAAACACCCCTCTCCTTTGTATACATTTTCCTTTGTCCTTTTTTTCTCACACATGATCTCTTGGCCTCTTTTTCTCTTTTAATTCCCCCTCTCCTTTCTTTTTTCTCTTTCTTTCAATAATTTTGATATTTTAAGAAGAAAATTCTCTCTTTCTATATATATAAATATATTATTTAACCAACACTATTTGTTTTATTGATCAATTAATTTGAACTGGATATAATATAGAGATCCCTTATAAGAACGACTTTTTCAACTCAGTTTGATCTATTCACAATGTTAAAATTTGAACCTAAGACCTTACTTAAGTAATCTAATATCTCTTTCCACTAAACTAATGAGTTAATATACAATTAAATTTTAGAATCAACTTTAAAATGAGTAAATTAATATTTAATTTGAAATCAAGTTTCACATCAGATTATAAATAAATTAATTAATATTTAATTGAAGATTGAATTTAGAAATAAACATGTTGAATCGGATTTGGACAATCAAAACTCGTTCCGCCCTATTATCATCCCTAATGATTATTGATTCTCACTGCTCTAACAATCAATTATTTTATATTATTATCGTTGTTGTTATAAGGTGTGAAAATTGGCATTTTATATATATATTATATTTTAGATTTTACGTTCCTCTTTATTCTATCGTTCAAATGTTCTTTTAAAGCATAATAAATATCATGTATTTAATCACATTTTTCCAAGAGTCATTTGATCAAAAGAAAAACTTTAGAAATATAAAATTAATTTATTAGAGAAGTGCATTTATTTATCATCAAAATAAAATTTTGTAACCTTTATTCTTTGTGCAGTAAAGAATTATTTTTTATATTAATGGATTAATATATATTTTTTAAATAACTTTATATTTCATCAATCATACAAGAAAATATTGCATATTTATGTTACATAAACTAAACATAATAATATTATCAAATATAAACTTATATTTTTTAATCAAACATCCCATTATAGTTTAAAATAGCTAAAAGGAAACACTTGTGGTAGCTAAAACTTACCTAACATATAGACATAGTAGGCAAATGAAGAGGTAGGTAGCTCAATCTTTGGTATTTCATATTTGGAAGGGGATGGACCAGTGGGAGAGTTTGATCGTTGATTGCTATCTCAATAATGTTGAATCAAAATAGAGTAAAATCTCTAATTGATCGAGAAGAAGAAAAATACTCTTTAGAATAATCTCACAAAATTGCAAAAGAGGAAGAACTCTTAAGAAAGCTTTCAAATGCTTATAATTAAGCTTTTATTGTTGGATGATAAAATTTAAATACAAATGGAGTATTTATAGGTTACAAGAACCAATCTAAACCACTCATTAAAATAACCACAAAATAATTTAAACCATTGAAATTAAAAATGAGAAAAATACCTAATTTTCACCTAACTAAATTCATGTAAGCAATGACATTAAAACTAAATTGATGTAAGCAATGACATCAAATTAATTTAGGTGTAGACTTATTTAGGCTAATATTGACTTCTCAACAAATAACGTTGATCACTTTGAGTTGGATCCAATATCTAGAGGGATATATATTGCCTTTTGGATGTCTTGAAGCATATCCACGTTGGAATCATATCTGTTGCTCGAATGGAAGAACATCTGGAACACCTTGACGCATGATAAGTGGAGAAACTTGGATTCTTTTGGCAATTCTCCCAATCTATCATCCATCAGAACATGTTGGAGAAACTCTCCCCACTTGTTGTCAAGTATTTCTCGAACATAGGCAGTCGAATCTTCGATGTCTGCTCCGGGGTTCTCTCTCATATACAGTAAAACATAGTTCATTTTCCCTTCTTCTTGTTCTTTCTGTGATTGTTTGGATAAATTATTAGCAATGATCTTGTTTAAATAGAAAGGAACAACATCTGGAAGATTCAACGATTTTCACCTGATAGCTCTGTATATCGTTGAGTAAACGAGGTATAAGCATTGACAATTTGGTAACAGGCTGGTATTCCCCTGCCCTAACTTTGCAGTCTGTTAGGCTTGGATTCAACAGATACGAAGCTGGAAGAACAAGGGTATGTAGAGCAATGGATACCATTCCAGTTCTAAGGTATTCTTCTGTTGATGGAACAAATCCACCCATGCTCCACTTTGCCCCCGCCTCCACAAGCCATGAATTAAACGTTTCATACCACTTCATTGTAAATAAAAACAGAAGTTATTTAGTTTTCGAAGGGAAAAAAAATAAGTGAACCGCCGATTTGTTGTGTAATCTTACTGTCTGCTGAAGAAAAAATGTGATATCAATTCCATTCTGATGCAGAACTTTAGCTACAATTTCAGTGACGAGATCATCAAGGGCATTAAAGATGGTCTTACCGTGACCACTCAATCCCTTAGCATCCCATCTACAATACGTTTCAATTACATATCAGTGGATTGAAAATTAGCCTGTTGGTTCTGTGATTGGAAATTACCTTGCGATTGCATCGGTGAGGCTGTTCAAGTCATCGAAAGAAGCTTCCGTATCATAAAAATCGTCGGCAATGGTTATCACAACGGCACTTTTTGTGATTATAATCCTAACTTCAGAGTCATACGGCAATGGGATGCTGGAAGCAATGGCAAAGTAACAGTACGTAGTTCTTTCTCGGCCAAATCCCATGTCGCTCATACCCCTGCTCTTGGACCACCTGTATATATAATTTATACAGTTATTTGGCTGGTTAGTTTTTGTTTTCCATAAAATTAAGATTAAATACTAAATCTTGAATTCTGATCTGATGATGACGATAATATAAAAGAACATATTCTGATCTGATGATGACGATGATATAAAAGAACATGCACCGTGTAACTTCCTCCAACTCATTCCTGTATGTTGACTGTCTAAACTCATACTCCGCCACAGCAAGTTGCAATAGCTTCTTATTTAACAGGGTTGACAATCTGCTTCCAAAAGGTTTGATGTTTAAGTATTTGACCTTGACGATGCATTTCTTTAAGATTTTTAATCATTTTAGTAATGTCAAGTTAAGCTGATATTATATATGTATACCTGTGGGAGGAGGTCTTGCCTACCCACAAAATGGTATTATTGCTGTCCTCGATCCATGCTCTATGGTCCAGACGATCCAGTCGAACGATCCATGGAAATCTCAGTTCGTGCTCCATCTGTTACACAATCACAAACTAGGAAATCAATTTTAGTTACATTAATATACCACTAATTCTCTTTCTATATATAGTTTTTAATATGATGCGGGGAGGATTCGATTACCATTTTCTTCAGCCCGGTACATCCAAAGCTAGTATCTTTCAACGCAATTTTCTCCAACACTTTCCTAGAAAATGATCTCGCCTCCTCGAGCTTATCTTCTCCTGGAAACTTAAGATCTGTGGCTCTATAAACATTGAGCATGGTGATTGAGAAGTATTCGTGATTTTCTTCGATATGAGCTCGAACTTTCTCATTGTTCATGAACCAACATAATCGACCTGCTATGCGAAACATAAATATATATAATCATATTTCTATGATGTTGTAAGAATTTAAAAGAAACCAAGACGAAGGTTTTTTTTTTAATTGAATCGTACCAGGCGATACGGTATAACCATGCATGCGGAGTAGTCGAAATGCTAAAGAATCTTTGTGCAACTGGATTGCCACATCTGCATTATTGCTTGACTTTTCTGGTGACTCGAGAGTTTTGTAATTCCTGAAAGTTTTAATAATAGATCGACGTCAAAGGCTAGGGATGTTTATCAATCGTGGTAGTCGAAAAAGAGAGTTTTGGTTTTTATTGGAAGAATATTAATGTTACAGTACGTGTGTATTTCCTAACGTACCAGTAAATCTTGGCCAAATTGTCTTCAATTTCACGTGTAAAATGGTCAGCTAACCCCAATCTTTGTAGGTGATTGACCAAACAAAGCCTTATTAGCTCTTCATCCATGGGAAAAGTTGGTGGAACTGCATAAAAATTAATTTGTTCTTTTTAAAAGAACACTTTTATGAAGCAATCTAATCCATGTGATGTCTTATGATTAGAAATAAAATAAAATGAATTTGATTTTAATTTTAATTTTTTCTATAATAGGTTAGATTTAACCAAATATAAATCCTTAAAAAAGTAAAATGCAAAGTGAGTAGTGTATTGACAGGCTTGAGGAGATTTCTTCTGATTCTTCTCTTCAAGCTTATAGAGAGGTCATTTCCCTTGTTGATGCTCTTTTTAATCTGGGATTGATTGGTAAAATACGTTTAAAGCGTGGTTTTCAGTTTGTCGTGGTGGTTGTTTATCGGTAAGATACATTTGAAGTGTGTGGGGTTGTCTCAATCTGCAGGTTGCTGTTTAGTTAAATAATAATAAATTTTGAGGTAACAAGGCAAATGCAGAACAAACGTTGAAGTTTAATTTGGCTGACCTCCATTAGCACATCTTCCGACTACCATTTGCAGATAGGATAGAGATTTTTCATTTCCAGTAGCCATGAAAGCACGTGCAGTGGCAGCAGGAGATTGGAACAATGAACCATCAGCACTCAAGTGCATGGTTATGTCTTCTTCACAAATATCGTAAGATGAAGACAGTGCTTCAAGATATGATAGCAATGGAGGATAATACTGATGGCCAACGAGTTCCTCGCTGCAAAAAATATCACGTTTAATTATATAGCTAAGGGTTAGATCTCAATACATCAAAAAATTCAATTAAACACCGAGAGGAATTACGCATCAAGGAGGCTTTGCCGTTTGTGGAAAATGTCGAACAACAAGCCGTTATTCTGGGAAGGGAAGGCAAGGAGGATCCCAGCTTCACGTGCAAGTTCAATCATTCCCGGAAAAACAATGGTAAACCAGCGAGGAAGGTCGTCGTAGGTCTTTGCAAGGATCTTCTCAGCGTTTTCTTGAACAAACTCCAGTCCTGAACGTTCATCAAAATTACGACTAAAATCAATCAAAACTAAAAGTAGAGAGAGAATAATACCTCGCTTGATATTATTAGCTCCAACATTCCACCTGTGGAGTGCAATTAAGCAAGCCAAAGTAGCAGGAAGAGAGTCGATGGTGGGATCGCCATGGGCGTCCACACAGTCTCCCCAGTACCCTTCTTTAGTCTGGTTATTGGCCACCCATTCCAGGCATTCCTCAAACATGAAACATGTCTGGTCGGAACCAACTGGAATCATGGCTAACCAGGCAGTGTCATACGCAGAAGCTGAAACAAAAGAGTATGGATCCATGTCCGATAACATCTCTTCCTTTATCTCTCCCACTGAAGCTTCAATATTTGAAACCTCTGAACGCCCCATTGCAGGTAAGAGAATTTAGTTAAAATCCGAACACTTAAATTATACTATTCTTAGAAGAAGTACTATAAGTATTGGTGCTTAATTGTTTGGATTTCTATTTATATAGGCAAAGCTCCCGCACATGAATGTTGCTGTTGCAACGTTTAGAAGGCGTTTATTGTGCATCTTTACCCTTTTAATTTCATTTCTCAGTTCCCAAAGTTTAACTCTGATTAATTTAGATTGATTTTCCAACTTTAACATAACATAGTAATCCAACTTTGAATGATCGATTTTTCAATTTTAACACAGTAATTCGACTTTGAATGATAGATTTCATATGGTGCGGGGAGCAGCACGACTTTTAATATCTTTTGGTGTACATTTTGACATATTTATATATTATAAAGATGATAATTAATAATTTATTTTTACACATGAAGATTTTTTTACTTAAATTTATTTTTTTATTTTTAATTTTTTTACGGAACCAAACGAATTATATAAGAGTCATCTCACTAGAAATTAAAATATATTAAAGAATTAAGAGTTTGCCCCCTTTTTTTTGCCATCCATAGATTTTCTTTTTTATCTTTGTGACCGACAACAATACTAATTTTGATGTTTATCGTCGACTACTGATATTTATTATTTTTTTTATTTTATTATAGTACATATTTGCTTTTTTTTTAATTTTTAATAACTTTATCTTTACGATACGATTTTATTTTTACTTATGATAGGGATGTGTATTCAGTTTAATTCAATTCAATTTTTTGATAAATTATGAACCAAACCGCACTTTGCAGGTTTTCAAAATTTAAAACCGAATAGTATAAAAATCACAATTTGATTCGATTCGGTTCGATTTTATGGTTTTTAATTGTTCACTATTTTTCAAACTCAACATCTAAATTAAGCAAACTTAAGCTTGAATTGATTGTCTATATACAAATTTAAATGCATAAAAATATTATTAGTTTTAAGATTTTATTTATTTAAGTTTATTTGATAATAAATTCAAAATAAATTTATTTTGGATAATTATTTCCTTTTCTTTTTCTAATTCGGTTTGTTTTGGAAAAAACAATTTTCATATGAAAAAATCGAAACTGAACCGAATTGTATAATTTTATTTCTAAATCAAACAGAAACTGAACTGCAAAATGAAAAATCTGAACCAAATTGAACTACATAGCTCGATTCAGATCGATTTTTTTGATTTTCTAGCTTTCATTGCTCAGCCCTACTTTATGGCACATTTTTTTCGTTGTTGTTTTCGTTTATATCTTTTTCTCAAAGTTGGATTTGATATTGTCACGACTTATTAAGATGGTGCTTATTTGTTAAGGTTGGATTTGACATCGTCACGACTGATCAAGATGAAACTTATTTATTATAATGTTGATCTTCTCTGATTTGGACTATTGGATTTGATTTGGATACGTGATTTGCATCGTGAATAGTTTTTTCATGTTCTTCGACTCTAATTTACGATTTGTTGGTGATATTTCAACAGTCTTATCTCCTTTTGTGGTTTGTTTGTCGATGCAGTAAAATATGTTCATATCTACCTTTTGTTTATGTTTATTTGGTTAGATTTATTTACTTTTTCATTATATGGTTCTTATGTGATATTAAGTAACTAACTAACTTTTGTGTTAATACTTATAAAAAATATCATTATTATATATTTAATTTACGATTTTAATTATATACTTTCATTATAATTTGAATATTTTTTATTTTTAATAAAATAAATTTATATATATATAAAAGAAAATCATCTGAGTTTATGGTTGTAAGCACCGGTAGAGGACCCACTTTAACAAGTGGCAGCCGTGGTTGTAATGGGTGGTTCATAGTTTCGGAAAAGTATGCTTGGATAAATGTGGAGAATTCGGCATATGACAATTGTAGTGGTCCAGTTCACGATGCTTGTGGACACTAACATGGTAATCTTCGAGCATTATGTCATCCTCTTTTATTGATTTTGATCCAATTATTTGTTGTAGGCCGCTCCATTCCTAATTATTTAACAGATGCTTGGTTTACAGAATATAAAATTATTTTTAAAAGTAATATTATTGAAATATAATATTATTATAAGAATGTTATATTATTTTGTTTGGTTTATTTAGTAAATATGTAAGATTACAATATTTGATTAAAAGAATATAAGATTACTTAGATGTATATTTTATCAAATTATTCTTATGATATATATTTTTTTAAAGTTAAAATTTAATAATAATTTATAAATATTTGAATGAAAATTTATAAAAACATTTTAATCGTTATACTATCTAACTTTTGAGGAAAAATACATTTAATATATAATTAATATAATTAGTATATTAAATCTATATTTTTAAATAATATTCATATGTATCTTATTTATTTATATAAAATATAATAAAATATTAAAAAATAATATTATGATATTAAGTGGATAAATATACATTTTTAATATATAAGATCTTATTTTAATAACTAAAAGTTAAATATTATTTTAAATAATTACATTTTTACGACAATATAATTTTTTCATCCCATAAAATTATAAATAATAAATATATTGAATATTAAAAATATAAAATATTTTAAATTCTCAAATCTATTAATATTTTAGCAAATCAAACTCTTTGAATATTATTATTATGTTTATAATTTTGACTAAAGTACAAAAAAATAAGAATTCAGAAATATTATTATAAAAAAATACATTATTCTAAGGGTATTTTTATCCAAAGTGATAGGAATTGTGTAATACCTAAGAATTTAGAGGTAATGACATTCTCGCCATTTTAAAAAAAAGCCACTATTAAGAAAAGAGTATTCATGGGTAATAATCTTTCCAGTGAAACAAACGTGAGAATGCAATTCCAGTATTATACAATCTCCAAATCCCTTTAGGTTTAATATATAAATAACACAAAATGTTTCATTATTTGATAGTCCAATATTATACCAATAGGCTCTACAACCTTCCCATCCCTATATTCAAAAGAAGAAGAAAATTTGAGCCCACAAAGTAATCAAAGCATTTTTATTATTTGTCTTTTCATCCTTCAATAAAAAGCCTATGACACTCATTTTATGGGTGAAAATTATATTAAAAATCTGAAATATTTAATAAAAATATAAATTCAGTTTTCAATAACTTTAACATATTTTTTTCTACCTTTATGTCAGATTTTTCTTATTTTTAGCACATTTTCGATCATTGACCTTTTTTCGTTTATCCTTTATATTAAGGTTGGATTTGGCATCATCACTAATGATTAAGATGAAATTTATTTGTTATCAAGATGACATTTCTTGCTTTGGACCCTCGAATTGAAGTTGGATACACGATTTGCTTTTGTGGATAGTTTTCTCACGTCTATCGACTCTAATTAGCAATTTGTCAGTTGTTTTCAATAGTTTGATTATCTTTTGTGTTTCGTTTACCGATACAATCATATCTATTCATATCTACATTTTGTTAAAGTTCAGTTGATTAGATTTTTTAATATTTTTATTGTATGGTCCTTGTGTGATCTTAAATGACTAGTTTCTTGTGTTAATGATTATAAGAGAATGTCCTATTATGTGTTTAGTTTACAATTATAATTGCAAACCTTCATTGTTGTTATGAATATTTTATATTTTTAATAAAATTAGCGGTTTCTATCAGTCAAAAGAAATGATGAATATTTTTAACTGTTTTGTAGGAATTTTTAATCTTAATTTTACATATAATTTTCTTCTTTATAGTTGAAATTATTGATAGTTCTTCAGTTGATAGTTATTTGATTATTTTTATTGATCTACTCTTAAGGATGATAATGGGGCAGAACGAGTTAATTCTCTCTTTTATGTTGAAAGTCTAAGTTGGTTGGCAGCCGACTGCTTTGAACAAAATTAGGCAGCCAACTTTTGTTGAAAAAATTAAAAGGGATAATTAAAATTAGTCCTTCACTTTAGGGTATTTACAAGATTAGTCCTTAAGTTTCAACTATAAATACCCTAGCTCGTTTAGCTTCAAAATCATCCCAAAGCATTCTAGCTTTCTTCCAATACTAGAGAGAATTTAGAGAGTTTCTTGAGAGTTGTTTTCTCATTTTTATCAAGAGAGAATTATCATTGTTTTCTCCTTGGTCGATCGAGAGAAGTTGTAATTCATATTTTCTCATAGTGAAATTCTTCTACCATTGCCCGTGGTTTTTACCCTATATTATTTAGGGGTTTTCCACATAAATTTTGTATCTTCTTTATTTTCATTTTTATTTTCTCAAATTATCAGTTGCGATTTTGCTCTATCCGATAGCCGTCTTCCGCAACAATTGGTATCAGAGCCAGATTAGAGTGTGTAATATCTACTTATTGTCTTTGTGGTTGCCACAAAAAGGTGGATCCTTCAATATAAGAAAGTAAGAAGTTATTACTCATTCTTTGAAGGTTCCAGAGAACTATTCACGATAGTGAAATAGTGGGAGCTATCTAGAAGCTATGACAACGAAATTTGATATTGAAAAATTTAATGGGAGAAATTTCTCATTGTGTAAATTGAAGATGAAGGCCATCATGAGGAAAGACGGTTGTCTAGCAGCTATCAGTGAAAGGCCGGTGGATTTCATAGATGAAAACAAATGGATCGAAATGGACGGGAATGCTATGGCAAACTTTCATCTAGCATTAGCAGATGAAGTATTGTCAAGCATCGAGGAGAAGAAGACAACTAAAGAGATATGGGATCTTCTCACCAAATTGTATGAGGCCACATCGCTGCACAATAAAATTTTCCTTAAGAGGAAATTGTACACTCTCCGTATGTCAGAATCTACTTCAGTGACGGAGCACTTAAACACACTAAACACGTTATTTTCTCAGCTTACATCCTTAAGATGTACAATAGGAGAACAAGAACGTGATGAACTTCTACTTCAAAGTCTACCTGATTCGTATGATCAACTCATAATCAACTTGACAAACAGTAATGTCACCAGTCTAGTCTTCAATGACGTTGCAGTTGCTGTTCTCCAAGAAAAAAATCATCGCAAAAACAAGGAAGACAGACAAGTAAATATGCAACAAGCAGAAGCATTGATAACGATGAGAGGGAGATCAATAGAACGTGGCCAAAGCAGCAGTCACAAACATGGTAGATCGAAGTCGAGGAGCAAGAAGAATTTAAAGTGCTACAACTTTGGAAAGAAGGGTCACTTGAAGAAGGATTGTTGGAGTCTAAATAAAAACTCCAATCCACAAGGTAATATCGCAAACACTTCAGATGATAGAGATGCTCTATGCTGTGAAGCGTCAACCACCACGGAAGGCAGAAAAAGATTTGCAGATATATGGCTCATTGATTCAGGAGCAACATATCACATGACCTCAAGAAGAGAATGGTTTCATCAGTATGAACCTGTCTTAGGAGGATCTGTGTATAGTTACAATGATCATGCCTTAGAGACCATTGACGTGGGAACCATCAAATTGAAGATGTATGATGGAACAATTAAAGTTGTTCGAGATGTGCGGCACGTGAAAGGCCTGAAGAAAAATTTATTATCCTACGGATTGTTGGATAATAATACAAGGAAGATTGAAACACGAAAAGGAATCATGAAGGTGTTCCGTGGAGCGCTTGTGGTGCTGAAAGGCGAAAAGATAGTTGCAAACTTGTACATGCTGAAGGGAGAGACTTTGCTAGAAGCAGAAGCCTCTGTTGCCTTATGTAGTTCAAATTCTGCAATGCTATGGCATCAGAAACTTGGACACATGTCAGAACAAGGAATGAAAGTCCTTGTGGAACAAAATCTACTTCCAGTCTTAACAAAGGTAACACTTCCTTTGTGTGACCATTGCATAACAAGTAAGCAACACCGGTTGAAATTCAACAAATCAAATTCTAGAGGCAAAAGTGTTCTAGAATTGGTTCACTCTAATGTATGGCAAGCACCAGTTACATCCCTATGTGGAGCAAAATACTTTGTCTCATTTATTGATGACTACTCCAAGAGATGTTGGGTGTACCCTATCAAGAAGAAGTCAGACGTATTTTCAACTTTCAAAAACTTCAAGGCGTGGGTGGAACTTGATTCTGGAAATAAGATCAAGTGTTTCAGAACAGATAATGGAGGAGAATACATAAGCAAAGAATTTGATGACTTTTGTAGGAAAGAAGGCATCAAAAGACAGTTCACAGTGGTGAACACTCCTCAATAAAATGGAGTGGCAGAGTGGATGAACAGAACCTTGTTAGAAAGAACAAGAGCAATGTTAAGGGATGCAGGCCTAGAAAAATCATTCTGGGCAGAAGCATTCAATACCGCCTGTTATTTGGTGAATCTAGCTCCATCAACTGCAATAGAGCTGAAGACACCAATGGAGATGTGGACTGGTAAATCAGCTGATTATTCAAACCTCCATATATTTGGAAGTATTGTGTACGTGATGTATAACTCCCAAGAAATCTCAAAGCTGGATCCAAAATCCAGGAAATGCAAATTCTTGGGGTATGCTGATGGAGTAAAGGGGTATCGCTTGTGGGATCCCACTGCCCGCAAAGTGATCATCAGTAGGGATGCCATCTTTGTAGAAGATAAGCTACAAAGAAAAGAAGACAATGATAGCACTGAAAAGTCATAGACTACGCAGATACATATAGAAAAAGGGGTTGAATAATGAGATTCTTCTGAAGCAGAACCAGCACATGATGAACAAGAACCAGAGAGTTCTGAAGCTCCAACAACTCGTCAATCAGATCGTATGAGAAGACGTCCCAATTGGCACTCAGATTATGTTATAGAAGGAAATGTTGCATACTGCCTTTTAACAGAGGACGTTGAGCCATCAACATACCATGAGGTAATAAACAGCCCAGATGCTTCACTGTGGATGATGGCGATGCAAGAAGAAATCGAAGCCCTTCATAAAAATAATACATGGGACCTTGTGCCACTACCACAAGGAATGAAGCCAATTGGTAACAAATGGGTCTTCAAAATCAAGCGAAATGGTGACGATCAAGTTGAGAGGTATCGTGCAAGACTGGTGGTCAAAGGATATGCTCAAAAAGAAGATATTGATTTCAATGAAATATTTTCTCCTGTGGTTCGACTAACAACAGTTCGAGTAGTTTTGGCAATGTGTGCTACATTGAACTTACATTTAGAGCAGCTAGATGTTAAAACAACTTTTCTTCATGGAAATCTTGAAGAAGATATTTACATGCTCCAGCCTGAAGGTTTTGAAGAAGAAGAAAAGAAGAACTTGGTTTGCAGGTTGAACAAATCTCTGTACGGTCTAAAGCAAGCTCCGAGGTATTGGTATAAGAGATTTGATTCCTTCATTATGTGCCTTGGATACAACAAACTTAATGCAGACCCTTGTGTTTATTTCAAGAGGTCTGGTGATAACGATTTTGTTATATTGCTGTTGTATGTGGATGACATGTTGGTTGCAGGACCCAAAAAAGATCATATTGAAGAATTAAAGGCACAACTGGCTAGGGAATTTGAAATGAAGGACTTGGGATCAGCAAACAAGATTCTCGGGATGCAAATTCACCAAGATAAAAGTAATAGAAAGATTTGCCTTTCACAAAAGAATTACTTGAAGAAGATCTTGTCACGATTCAACATGCAAGATTGTAAGCCAAATTCTACCCCTCTTCCTATTAACTTCAAATTATCCTCCAATATTAGTCCTAGCAGTGAAGAAGAGAGGATGGAGATGTCTCGAGTACCGTATGCATAAGCAGTGGGAAGTTTAATGTTTGCTATGATATGCACAAGACCAGACATTGCACAAGCAGTGGGAGTGGTTAGTCGATACTTGGCGAATCTAGGCAAAGAGCATTGGAATATTGTAAAAAGGATCCTAAGATACATCAAAGGGACCTCAAATGTTGCATTATGTTATGGAGGATCAAACTTACTAATCAATGGTTATGTAGATTCTGACTATGCAGGGGATTTGAATAAAAGCAAATCTACTACATGATATGTGTTCAAAGTTGCTGGTGGAGCTGTAAGCTGGGTTTCAAAATTGCAGTTAGTTGTGGCTACATCCACAACAGAGGCAGAATATATAGCAGCTACACAAGCCAGTAAAGAAGCAATTTGGTTGAAGATGCTATTGGAGGAGCTTGGGCATAATCAAGAGCATGTTTCTCTGTTTTGTGAGAGTCAAAGCGCCTTGCATCTAGCAAGGAATCCAACATTTCATTCAAGGACAAAGCACATACGAGTTCAATACCATTTCATTCGTGAAATGGTGGAAGAAGGGACGGTAGATATGCAGAAGATCCATACCAAAGATAATATAGCATATTTCATGAAGAAGGCGATCAACGCTGATAAATTTACTTTGTGTCGATCCTCTTGTGGCCTGTCAGAAACGTAAGCAACATGATGGTACAAGGTAGAAAGAATGGTGTGAAGATATGATTGTTCCAATCAAATCTTCAAGTGGAAGATTGTTGAAAGTCTAAGTTGGTTGGCAGCCGGCTGCTTTGAACAAAATTAGGCAGCCAACTTTTGTTGAAAAAATTAAAAGGGATAATTAAAATTAGTCCTTCACTTTAGGGTATTTACAAGATTAGTCCTTAAGTTTCAACTATAAATATCCTAGCTCATTTAGCTTCAAAATCATCCCAAAGCATTCCAGCTTTCTTCAATACTAGAGAGAATTTAGAGAGTTTCTTGAGAGTTTTTTTTTCTCCTTTTTATCAAGAGAGAATTAGCATTGTTTTCTCCTTGGTCGATCGAGAGAAGTTGTAATTCCTATTTTCTCATAGTGAAATTCTTCTACCGTTGCCCGTTGTTTTTCCCTATATTATTTAGGGGTTTTCCACGTAAATTTTGTGTCTTCTTTATTTTCTTTTTTATTTTCTCAAATTATCAGTTGCGATTTTGCTCTATCCGATGACCGTCTTCCTCAACATTATATATATATATATATATATATATATATATATATATATATATTTAACCAACACTATTTGTTTTATTGGCCGGTTAATTTGAACGGGATATAACATAGAGATCCATTATAAGGATGATTCTTTCAACTTAGTTTGATCTATTCACAATGTTAGAATTTGAACATTGATCTTACTTAAGGAATCTAATATCTCTTTCCACTAAACTAATCGGTGAATATACAATTAAATTTTAGAATCAACTTTAAAATGAGTAAATTAATATTTAATTTGAAATCAAGTTTCACATCAGATTTTATATAAATTGATTAACATTTAATTTAAGATTGAATTTAAAAATAAACATGTTGAATCGGATTTGGACAATCAAAACTCGTTCTGCCCTATTATCATTCCTAATGGTTATTGATTCTCACGGCTCTAACAATCAATTATTTTATATTATTATCGTTGTTGTTATAAGGTGTGAAAATTGACATTTTATCTATATATTATATTTTAGATTTTACATTCCTCTTTATTCTATCGTTCAAATGTTCTTTTAAAGCTTAATAAATATCATGTATTTAATCACATTTTTCCAAGAGTCATTTGATCAAAAGAAAACTTTAGAAATATAAAATTAATTTAGTAGAGAAGTGCATTTATTAACTTTGAATGATCAAACTTTGAATGAAGGCGTCTTGTCCCCGCACCATCTGAGAACGTAAAGTTTGATCAATCAACTACAAAGATTAGGGTTAGCTGACCATTTTACACGTGATATTGAAGACAATTTGGCCAAGATTTACTAGTAAGTTGGGAAATACACAAGTGTAACATTAATATTTGTGAGAATGCAGCCATGGAACTAACAAACGTGGAAGGAGGAAATGTAAAGAGAGATATATGACGAAATTTTTTTTATTGAATAATACTCTACTTCAACCTCATACAAAGGTATGGCTTATATAGCCCAAGTAAGCAACAAATCATAACAAACTACTAACAAACTAATAACAAACTAAGTCCTAACTAATAACAAATAATAACGAATCTTTATTAACATTCTAATATATTGGAACACTGCAGAAATGCACAAGAAGAAACAAGATAATACTTTCTTGATTGAATAGCTTGAATGAATTTACAATATGCAACCTTATGGTTTTATACAACGCTGCAACAATCTCCTGTAACTAACTAATAAATTTATAACAACTTAGCTTCTAGAACTTCTCTATACTCAGATATGCATGAGCTGTACATACACGTAATGCATGACACTCCACACACACTTTTCTTTCACACGCAAGTTGCATCATACTCTCAACACTCTCCCTGCTTTCTCAACCTTCTTAATGAAAAGATGAACACTTGAATCGAAAGTGTCGATGCTTCCTTCCATTTGACTTGAATCAAAAGTGTCGATGTTTCCTTCCGTTTGACTTGAATCAAAAGTGCCGATGCTTCATTCCGTTCGACTTGAATCGAAAGTGTCGATGCTTCCTTCCGTTCACTTAAATCGAAAGTGCCGATGCTTCCTTCCGTTCACTTAAATCGAAATTACCAGATGCTTCCTTTCGTTCACTTGAATCGAAAGTGTCGATGCTCCTTTCGTTCTTCTTATTCACCTTTATTTCTTTCTTCTTCATCCTCTTATACAAGATTACTTGACATATTTTTTTCTCTAAAGGCCTATATTATCATACTTATTACAAATTCACCACCAAGTAATTATAGCCATTTTATTTTACCAAATTGAAAAAAAACAGTTGATGCAGTAAACCACGAACTCCTTTAGATAAAGAATAGGACCACCGCCGGTTTAACACGCTTGCTATGGCTCATCAACTGGTCCTCTACATCCAAAGTCCAGAGAGTAAGATTTTCCCTTAGCAGTTGCATTATGAGAGTGATGTCCTTGTATAACTCTTCTCCAAGCGTATCTAGCTCTGCAATGGCTTCATCAAAAGCCTGTTTCTCAATAGTGCAAGCATGATCGGGAGAGTTCAAGATCTCATAGTAGAAGACGGAAAAATTCAAAGCCAAACCTAATCGGATGGGATAAGTTGGGGCCAGCTCAACAGTCGTAATGTCCTGAGCAGATTTATAGGCAATGAGCGTGTTCTCGGCAACCACTTTCCGGTCATCGCCAGTCTTGAACTCAGCCAAGTACCTATAGTAATTCCCTTCATCTTCAGGTAAAATACATTGGAATCACCGTCCCATCGGCCGGAACGAGCTTCTCTTCGAGGAGGTTTAAGATTCCAGCGCAAATCTCGGATAATTCGGCCTCGATCTTGGCCCTGTACTCACGGATGACGAAGACGTGGTCGGTGTTATCACATCTTTCCTCTTGCTCGATGGAGGAGATGATTCACTAGGAGGCACGACGAGCGCCGATCACGTTCTTGTAAGCGATAGAAAGGAGGTTTTGCTCCTCGACGGTGAGTTCATCGGGGACGGGACTGCGGAGACTACGTTCTCCATGAGCTTGACCATCTTCTACATCAACAAGCACGATGAACTAACAAGAACACCCTGAGTTATGTAGCAAGAAAACAGGAGGCTCTAGGAACTTATGACGATTGATACCATATTGGAACACTGCAGAAATGCACAAGAAGAAACAAGAGAATACTTTCTTGATTGAATAGCTTGAATGAATTTACAGTATGCAACCTTATGGTTTTATACAACACTACAACAAACTCCTGTAACTAACTAACAAACTTATAACAGCTTAGCTTCTAGAACTTCACTATACTAAGATATGCATGAGTTGTACATACACGTAATGCATTACACTCCACACACACACTTTCTTTCACACTCAAGTTGCATCATACTCTCAACAATATTCTTCTAATAAAAACCAAAACTCTCTTTTTCGACTACAACGATTAATAAACATCCCTAGCCTTTGACGTCGATCTATTATTAAAACTTTCAGGAATTACAAAACTCTCGAGTCACCAGAAAAGTCAGGAAATAATGCAGATGTGGTAATCCAGTTGCACAAAGATTCTTTAGCATTTCGACTACTCCGCATGCATGGTTATACCGTATCGCCTGGTACGATTCAATTAAAAAAACCTTCATCTTGGTTTCTTTTAAATTCTTACAACATCATAGAAATATGATTATATATATTTATGTTTTGCATAGCAGGTCGATTATGTTGGTTCATGAACAATGAGATAGTTTGAGCTCATTTCGAAGAAAATTATGAATACTTCTCAATCACCATGCTCAATGTTTATAGAGCCACATATCTTAAGTTTGTAGGAGAAGATAATCTCGAGGAGGCGAGATCATTTTCTAATAGAAAACCACATTGAAACTTGATATGAATATATAAAACTGAGTATTATTGATTTCATCGTTTTACAAGCAACACCACCTTCCTTTATATACAAGTAAAGGTTTGTATAACAACTATAACAGAAAGATGTTATGCTCTTAACTGCAATATAACTGAATTTGCTAAGCTGGTGCATGCTCACGTTGCAATCCATCCAACATGCTCCCTTCTTCTTCCACTTTCAACTTCTTTCAATGACACAACACCTAATCGTTGTCTAAACATATGAAAATAGTCTTTTGACAACGCCTTAGTGAAGCCATCAGCTACCTGATGCGAAGAAGGTACATAGTTAACCTTCTCTAACAAAATGCACATCCAACTCCACATGTTTATTTTTTGAATGGTAAATCAGATTGGCACTCATAGATATGACACTGGAATTATCACTCCAGATGACAGGAGTACCTTGTAGGTCAACTCTCATACTATCAAGTAATGCACTTACCCAGGCATTCCTTAAACATGAAACATGTCTGGTCGGAATCAACTGGAATCATGGCTAACCAGGCAGTGTCATAAGCAGAAGCTGAAACAAAAGAGTATGGATCCGTGTCCGATAACATCTCTTCCTTTATCTCTTTCACTGAAGCTTCAATATTTGAAACCTTTGAACGCCCCATTGCAGGTAAGAGAATTTAGTTAAAATCTTAACACTTAAATTATACTATTCTTAGAAGAAGTACTTGGTATAAGTAGTGTGGTGCTTAATTGTTTGGATTTCTATTTATATAGGCAAAGCTCCCGTACATGAATGTTGTTGTTGCAACAGTTTAGAAGGCGTTTATTGTGCATTCTTTACCCTTTTTTTTCATTTCCCAGTTCCCAAAATTTAACTTAATACATATCAATATGAATCGTACACTTGATTTTAGTGGATAAGTCTCTTAACATAAATTTTTTATATATACAAAAATTCAAACTCGAAATATACTTAAGACTGTATCAAATTACTTACCAATTGAATTAACTAATATTATATATGTATTATTCACTTTGAAAAAAAAGTAGACAAAACACAATAATTTTTTAGGTTATTTTCCTCAAAAATCACATTTTCGTTATATATTTACCTGTTAGACATTCTTTTACATATATTTCCCGATCTAACACCATTTGTAAAAAGGCGCGACACATGCACCGCGCCTTACGCTGATGTGGCGTCACGTGGGGTAAGGCGCGGCCATGCACCACGTGTAAAAATCGGGTGCTAATTTCATAAATGTTTTACAATGATACCTAATATGTAATTAATTTATGTTAGAGTGATTTTTGTGTAAAACTATCAATTTTTATTTATTTTTCGTGTGCAAAAAAACTTTATGCATTCAAATCTTTAAATTTTCTTTTACAAATAATTCAATTTTTTTTTATTTTTGCATAAAGAATTTATTGACTTTAAAATTAATTGTTTAAAAATATAAAAAATATTAAAATAAACTTTTAATTATAATTGATGGATCAAACGAATTATTAGTCATTAATTATTATTTTTTAACAACAGTTAATAATGTTTATTTATTTTTAATAAAATTAGAATTTAATATTTATTTATATTTTTAAAATTAATATTAGAAATAATATTTTAAATATATAGGTGATATTTTTTAGCTTTACCTTCTTTTTATTGAATTTTAATTCTTTTTTATTTTATTTTTATTGAATTTTAAATATATGAGTTATAATTCAAATTAATCATTTATTCTGCTATTATTCAAATTAATTAAGAAAAATTATGGTAAAATGTTTCTAAAAGAAAAATATAAATACAAACATGAAAATCTAAAGATTTTTCTTTCTTTTGTGTTACTCTCTAAACTTGTAACAAAATTCAATAAAAAAATAATGTAAAGCTAAAAAATATCACCTATATATTTAAAATATTTTTTCTAATATTAATTTTAAAAAATATTAAATAAATATTAAATTCTAATTTTATTAAAAATGAATAAACATTATTAACCATTATTAAAAAATAATAATTAATGACTAATAATTCATTTTGATCCCTCAATTGTAATTAAGGTTTATTTTAATAATTTTTTATATTTTAAACAATTAATTTTAAAAGTCAATGAATTTTTTAAAAATATATGAACTTTATAATTTTTTAAATTATAAAATATTTCTTATCATCTTCATTTTGTAAAAGAAATACTAATTATAAAACTTTTATAAAATTATTCATATTTTAAATTATTTACCCTCAAAATTTTTGTATACTAGATTATACGTATTATGTAATTTTATGCAACAATAAAAAAATTTTGAGTTATAAAATAATTTACAAAAGAATATTAAAAGATTTTAATGCATAAAAAAATTTTCACGCATAAAAAAAATAAATAAAATTGACGTTTTTCCTAATAGAAACTAATTATATATTAAGCAATTTTTTATAAAATATTATGAAATTAACACTCAACACGTGGCGTAAAACCCGTCTTATGTTAAATCGTGAAATATATTTGAAAAGTATTTGATAGGTAAATATATAACGAAAAATGATGATTTTTGGGAATTATGGTGCGGGGACCAACACGCCTTCACTCCCTCTTCTATTATCCCCAACGTGTTTCATGTTGGCTGATATATTGTATGAACATTTATTTTGTTTTCTTTTGGTTGGGTGTCCGAGAGAGAATTACCACAAATAGAAAGAAATGAAAGAACAAAAGATCGTTATTTTTAAAATTATTTAACTAGTATTATAAATTTATCATCATAGAATTTATATGATTTTTTTTGAGTTAATATCTTATCGTGTACATTTTGACATATTTATTTATTATAAAGAAAATAATTAATAATTTATATTTACACATGAAGATTTTTTACTTACATTTTTTTTACGGAACCAAAGGAAGTCTATAAGAGTCATCTCACTAGAAAATAAAATATATTAAAGAATTAAGAGTTTGTTTTTTGTTGTTGCCATCTATAGATTTTCTTTTTATTTTTTGTGTCTGACAACAACACTAATTTTGATGTTAACCGTCAACTACTGATATTTATTGTTTTTATTTTATTTTATTATAGTGCATCTTTACTTTTCTTCTTCTTCTTATTTTTAATTTTTTAATAACGTTGTCTTTACGATACGCCTTTATCTTTTCTTATGATAGGGATGTGTATTCGGTTTGATTCAATTCAAATTTTTAATAAATCGCACTTTGCATGTTTTCAAAATTTGAAACCGAACAATATAAAAATCACGATTTGGTTCGATTTGGTTCAATTTTATAGTTTTTGATTGTTCACTATTTTTCAAACTCAACATATAAATTAAGCAAAGCTTGAATTGATTGTCTATATACAAATTTAAATGCATAAAAATATTATTAGTTTTAAGATTTTATTTATTTAAGTTTATTTGATAATAAATTCAAAATAAATTTATTTTGGATAATTATTTCCTTTTCTTTTTCTAATTCGGTTTGTTTTGGAAAAAACAATTTTCATATGAAAAAATCGAAACTGAACCGAATTGTATAATTTTATTTCTAAATCAAACAGAAACTGAACTGCAAAATGAAAAATCTGAACCAAATTGAACTACATAGCTCGATTCAGATCGATTTTTTGATTTTCTAGGTTTCATTGCTCAGCCCTACTTTATGGCACATTTTTTTCATTGTTGTTTTCGTTTATATCTTTTTTCTCAAAGTTGGATTTGATATTGTCACGACTTATTAAGATGGTGCTTATTTGTTAAGGTTGGATTTGACATCGTCACGACTGATCAAGATTAAACTTATTTATTATAATGTTGATCTTTTCTGATTTGGACTATTGGATTTGATTTGGATACGTGATTTGCATCGTGAATAGTTTTTTCATGTTCTTCGACTCTAATTTACGATTTGTTGGTGATATTTCAACAGTCTTATCTCCTTTTGTGGTTTGTTTGTCGATGCAGTAAAATATGTTCATATCTACCTTTTGTTTATGTTTATTTGGTTAGATTTATTTACTTTTTCATTATATGGTTCTTATGTGATATTAAGTAACTAACTAACTTTTGTGTTAATACTTATAAAAAATATCATTATTATATATTTAATTTACGATTTTAATTATATACTTTCATTATAATTTGAATATTTTTTATTTTTAATAAAATAAATTTATATATATATAAAAGAAAATCATCTGAGTTTATGGTTGTAAGCACCGGTAGAGGACCCACTTTAACAAGTGGCAGCCGTGGTTGTAATGGGTGGTTCATAGTTTCGGAAAAGTATGCTTGGATAAATGTGGAGAATTCGGCATATGACAATTGTAGTGGTCCAGTTCACGATGCTTGTGGACACTAACATGGTAATCTTCGAGCATTATGTCATCCTCTTTTATTGATTTTGATCCAATTATTTGTTGTAGGCCGCTCCATTCCTAATTCTTTACCGGGTTGTAGGCCGGTCCATTCCTAATTCTTTACGGGATGTTTGGTTCACATAATATAACATTACTTTTAAAAATAATATTATTGAAATATAATATTATTATAAGAATATTGTATTATCTTATTTGGTTTGTTTAGTAAAGATGTAAGACTACAATATTTGGTTGTAAGGATATATGATTACTTAGATGTATATTTTACTAAATTATCCTTATGATATATATTTTTTTAAAGTTAAACTTTATTAATAATTTATAAATATTTGAATAAAAATTTATAAAAACATTTTAATCGTTATACTATCTAACTTTTGAAGATAAATACATTTAATATATAATTAATATAACTAGTATATTAAATCTATTTTTTTAAATAATATTCATAAGTGTCTTATTTATTTATATAAAATATAATATAATATGAAAAAATAATATTACGATATTGAGTGGATAATTTTTTTTCAATATATAAGATCCTTTTTTAATAACTAAAAGTTCTATATTATTTTAAATAATTACATTTTTACGATAATATAATTTTTTCATCCCATAAATTTATAAATAATAAATATATTGTATATTAAAAATATACAATATTTTAAATTCTCAAATTTATTAATATTTTAGTAAGTCAAACTCTTCATATATTATTATTATGTTTATAAGTTTAAGTAAAGTACAAAAAATAAGAATTCATAAGGATCATTATAAAAATAATTTATTATTCGAAGGGTATTTTTGTCCAAAGTGATAAGAATTGTGTAATACCTAAGAATTTAGAGGTAATAACATTCCCACAATTTTAACAGAAAAAACACTACTATTAGGAAAAGAGTATTCTTGGGTAATAATCTTTCCCGTGAACTAAAGGTGGGAATGTAATTCTAGAAAAGATTAATAATCTTTTATGCGAACCAAATACACCCTAAAATTGATCTACATTCTCCAAATCCCTTTAGGTTTAATATATAAATAACACAAAATGTTTCATTATTTGATAGTCCAATATTATACCAATAGACATTACAACCTTCCCATTCCTACATTCAAAAGAATAACAAAATATGAGTTATCAATGTTTGAAGCCCACAAAGTAATCAAAGCATTTTTATTATTTGTCTTTTCATCTTTCAATAAAAAGCTTGTGACACTCATTTTATGGGTGAAAATTATATTAAAAATCTGAAATATTTAATAATAATATAAATTTAAGTAATGGAAAGGAGAATAATATAATACTTTCAAAATTGAAATTAAAAGGACACAAAAACTGATTTTAGAAGAGTAAATTGGATTGGATTTTGAAAGGAGAAAGGAACACGAAGTTTTTTCATCTCACGACTATGGTAAGGCGCAAATTTAATAAAATTGTCGGGTTGTTCATTGGGAATGAATGGATAACAGAAAACAGACCCTTTGTCATCATGTCTGTAACTTTTACAAGGGGTTGTTCACTGGGAAAGTGAACGTTCAGTTGTCAAGGGATTACGATCGTTTTATGCCCAGATTAAACGAAGAAGAAAGAACCGAGCTAATGAACCAAGCCACTATAGAGGAAGTAAATGTAGCATTATTCTCCATGAAGGGTTTGAAAGCTCCGGGTCCGGATGGCATTCAACCCATTTTCTATAAACAAAATTGGGACACGGTTAAAGACACCATACGAGAGTTCGTGACTAGAACCTTGGAGTTGGGAAAGATGGAGACAAAAATCTTAAGAACCTTCCTTGTGCTAATTCCGAAAAATTACTGCAGTTGACAACATTACTCAATTTCGGCCAATTAGCCTTTTGAACACGTCTTACAAAATCTTCTCAAAAATTATCGTTCGTCGCTTGTGTCCTATGTTACAAAGGTTGATTGGTCCTTACCAAAACAGCTTCCTAAAAAGTAAAAGTACATCAGACAATATATTGATAGTTCAAGAGGCAGTACATTCCATGATGAACCTTAAAGGAAGGAAGGGTGCAATGATCTCCAAAATTGATCTACAGAAAGCCTATGACAATGTTAATTGGGAATTTCTCAAGAAAACTCTCCAAGACTTCAATTTTCCTGGAAGATTGATAGAGGTAATATTGTTTTGCATTACTTCCACTACTATTGAAGCGTTATGGAATGGGGAAATCATCGAGAGCTTCAGTCCTGAGCAAGGTTTACGCCAAGGTGATCCGTTATCGCCTTACTTATTCATATTGGTTATGGAAAGGTTCTCTCACATCAGCATGGAGAAAGTGGACAGGGGTATATGGAAACCGTTTAATAGCTCGAGGGGTGGAATTAAATTAAGCCACTTATTTTTTGCGGACGATCTCCTACTGTTTGCAGAAGTGGATTCCGGTCAAATGCAATACATAAAAGGTTGCCTAGAGGAATTTAGCCGAGCAGTTGGAGTTGAGGTAAATCTCCTTAAATCAAAAATGTTTATTTCCCCAAATATTAACTCTTCCATAGCTCAACATCTAAGTGAATTGTGTGGCATCCCCCTTACGGATAATCTGGGAACTTACTTGGGAGTCCCTATAATCCATAAAAGAGTTAATATAGGAACCTATGAATCTCTCATTGAAAAAGTAATGAAAAGATTGGCAAGCTGGAAAGGAAGAGTCCTATCCATGGCGGGTAGGAAATCGCTCATTCAAAGCGTTACAAATGTCATTCCAATACACACGATGCAAACCACCGTACTTCTTGTTTCAGTCTGTAGAAAGCTGGACATAATCAATTGTAATTTTTTTGTGGTGAGGAGACATAGCAAATGCTCACAATCATCTGGTCAGCTGGTACAAAGTGTGTCAATCCAAAAAGACGGGAGGGTTAGGCATCCGTAAAGCAAGATTAATGAACATCGCTCTCATGGCAAAAAACAGCTGGAAACTTCTCACCAGACAAGAGAACATCTAGTGAAAAGTGTTTGAAGGAAAATATCTAAAAAATAAAGAATTCTTGGAGGCAGATTCAAGAGGAAATAGCTCTTCCACCTGGAGGGGACTGTTACGAACTCGCAATTTATTAAAGCAGAGGCGTAAATGGAAGATTAAGTTTGGTGTTCAAGCTAAGTTCTGGCAAGATTGGTGGGTAGGTAAAGAACCATTGAAAAACTTATATCCTCTAATGGATAACCCAAGCATAATTGAAGAGGTGGCCAGATACATTGACGATGATTGATCTTGGAATATCCGAGGAATACAGAACATGATCACTGAGGAAACAAAGCTGGAAATTCAGAAAGTTTCGATCCCGCAATTAACCGATCCTGTAACACCCCCAACCCGTACCCAAGCCGGATACGAGTATGAGGTGTCATATTGACTACTCAAAACATTTACTTTTACAAAATACCCAAGATTCAGTTTGATATTTCTAATAAAACTATATATTTTCTATGATATAAAACATATGCTTTTACAAAACTGATCAGAGCGTATCTAATACAAATCTTTTAATTGCATGCCAACTAAATTCTATATATAACAAAATACATGTTATTCATTTAGCTTCTGATCTGACATTTGGTAAGGAAAAACTAACATGTCTTGCTCGTCTTAGCTTCTCTTCCTACTTTCCTGAACCTACGTGTGAAACACTTACACGCTAAGTCATAGACTTAGTGAGACATATAAATACATATGTAAATTATCAAATGCATGTACATATCATGTAATACAACGTCATACTGGTATACATACTTTTTCATGTAACAATTACATACACACATGCATGTCACCATTTATATTTTCTCATACTCTTATATGATTATCCTTTCTATCTCTTCTCTCTTGTTCATATGATCTCTTATTTTCATATTCTATATCTTATACCATGTTCTTACATCATCATATGAGTCCTTGATATTCATTCATATATATACCTTAACATATATTCATATACATCCCATAACAAATGCCATAACCCATAACACACATTCTTTCCTGTAACATATAGACACGTTCACATATATCATCATATAAAACATGTAACATATTTCTCATTGCAACTCACATTTTATCGTTATCTTTTTGGTTAGCCCATGCACACTACTGAGAACTTAAGGTATGTGAGTACATAGAGGTTGTGCACTATGCTGTCACCACAGCTCATATAATTCCCACTAGGGGAGAGTAGAATTTTTCCCGAAGGACCACGTAGATGTCCCGAAGGACCATTTATAACACATATGTCCCGAAGGACCACTATGTCCCAAAGGACCGCGTAGACCCTCGACTCTTGGCATGCCAACTATACCTATAGCTCTCATAACACATGACATGGGCATTATCTTTTACCTCATTACACATTCACATATCCATATCACATAGTCACGTAGTTTACTTTCACGTAGCATTTTCCATGAAATTCATATTCACGTATCACATAACTTTCCACTTGTACCTGTATTCTTTTTTTTCACATAGCTCTTAATTATGATTCTTATCTCATAACATATATTCACATCACTCATATAACATACATAGCACATCGTGTAACGTTCTCATAGAAACATATATGAGTTATATCACTTTCACATATATTTTATCATATATCTTATCTCTTATGATCATATAACTTATTATCACACATACATGCATTCACAAGGTTCACATATAAAGATACATTCGAAAATTAAACCTATGCATTTACTCATATACTTCTAGCACCATATTATTACAGGATCATGCTCAGGTACTCTTAAACATCATATCATACTATACTTATATTATTGTACTCATGTCATCTATTATCGGAATTAGACTCATCGCAAGTCTTAATTCCATAAACATCATGTACACTTAATATCATGTACTCACCTGATCTCACTAGTCAATACTGATTTGTTATCTTTTCCTTGATCGATCTTATTTGCCAAGTTCCGGAACTTGTTTAGGCTCTGAATCTACATAGTAATTTATTGATACTAATCAGTATATTAATTAATATATTCTAAACTATCATTTCTTGGGTTAAAAGAAGAGCCATTTTATCTTTTAATGACGGTATGCATCAATGCACCACACCCTACATCGATACATAAATCCTATTCGATGTTTACATTTAAGGGGGTGCATCGATGCACTACTTGTGCATCAATGCACTGATGGCATTCGATGTTTGTATTTTAGAAGAGTGCATCGATGCACTTCAGGTGCATCGATACACATTGAACAATTTCTGGGATTTACCCTTGATGCATCGGTGCACATTGAATGAGCATCGATGCACATAGCCCAGAATTTCAATTTATACCTGAAAATCCACTCTTTTCAACTTAATTACTTCATATATCATCCTCTTTCTTATTCTTAACTTACATATACATGTTTAAACTCATTTATATTCATTTATCTCGTCTTTAAACTTAATATCCTCTCCTCTTCATTAACTTCAAGAATCATACCAGATTTTCAACATGTTTTAAAACTCATTCTATCACTTCACATATCTTAATTTAGCCCTTGACAAGTCAAATTCAACTTCAAAATCTATTAACTCCTTCTATTTCAAAAATTCACTTAAAAACTCATTTTCTTTAATCTCTTCTACATCTTTCATCTTGTTGTTTTAGAACAAATTAAGCTTTCCTTAAGCTTAATTATCCTCTAATGATCATAACCTAACCTTAAAATCAATAATTAATCCACAAGCAAAGAAACTCACATTTGAGCTTGGAGATACGAGAGGAAGAAGAAGAAGACTGAAGAATGCTCTAGAGAAATTATCTCCTTCCCACGTGCTTATTACCCTTTATAAAGGGAAATAAAAATCTTTCCTGAAAAATAACCATAATACCCTTGTTACTTCAAACTTTGTTATTTAAATCCAACATCAATACTTTTCATTTAAATCCCTAAACTTTCAATCTCTTCTGAGATTGGTCACTAAATTACCAAAAATTCTATTTTGGTCATTGACCCGACTTTTGGGATGTTACAGATCCTCACGAACATGATGTTAACACTTGGGGCTTCTTAAAGGATGGGCAATTTATGGTTACTTCATATTTTCAACCATGTCTAACATGGAGGTGGGTGGTCATAATGGGGACAATCTAATGTGGGTATGGAGAACTAAAACCAGTGAAAGAATCAGATTTTTTATTTGGTTGTCCTACCTTGACAAACTTAATACGAATGAAGTTAGATGCATGAAGAACATGACTCAGAATGCGAACTGCAAAGATTGTCGAGATGATACAGAGTCAATTAATCACATATTCCGGATGTGTCGAGCAGCAAATTTCGTTTGGGAAGAACTACAAGTGAAGGAGCAGGACAACCAATTTACTTCGTTGGAGTTTAAGAGTTGGCTGAAATGAAATTGTCTTTCAAAGAAGGTCGGGTTGGATGGATTAAAATGGGGTCCTTTGTTTATGGCTATAATTTGGGGACCGTGGAAGAGCATGAATGAAAGGATTTTCAAAGAAACGAAGTTTGATCCCTTTAAAGTAATAAATTATGCTAAACAATTTACAGGGGATCTGGAGAAGTCTCTGTCAAATGCACATAAAAGGATGGTTCAAGATCCTTGCTTGATTAAATGGAAAAAACCTCCTGAGGGAGTATGGATTCTTAATACTGATGGTGTGTATAAATTGAATTCAGGCATGGCTGCTGTAGGTGGTTTAATCCGGGACAGTAATGGTGACTGGATTGCGGGGTTCATGTTGAGATTAGGGAGGGTTAATAGTTCGATTGCGGAAATTTGGGGGGCTCGTCAGGGTCTCAATTTAGCTAAAAGTCTTGGTTCAAGAAATATGGTACTAGAAATGGATGCTAAATGGATTGTGGATCTATTTAATGGAGACAAGAATGAAGATTTTCTAGAATTTCAGTTGTTACTGACTGTTTAGATATTATAAAGGAAGGATGGGTTATTGAAGTTCAACACATCTGGCGAGAAGGAAATAAATGAGCTGATAAACTGGCTAATCTGGCGCTCATTCAAGAAGAACATTCCTCCATTTTGCAGTCGCCTCCAACGAAAATCCAAGCGATGTTGGCAGCTGACAAGAACGAAGTGAGCGAGTTGAGAATTTAATTTTTTGTTTTCTCCTAATGTACCAAAAAAAGAATAATAGATTAATGGGTAGGGTTTATATTTTAGAAAAAAAGATATTAATATCTTTTAAATATATATTGTTTGTTATGTAATTTGGTTTTTATGTATTTTTTCACTTCATGATACTAAACTTAATTCAATATATTATTGTAACTATAGATTCATAAATAGTAAATGGATTTATTTGCATCAATTTTTAGTTTAAACAAAAATAATTCTTGTTTGGTCATGATATTAAATTAGTTATTATCAACGATGATTGTCTAAGGTTAGTCGTCGGCCCCTTTTATCTTTTCATATTCCTTCATTAATTTCCTTTTATTTATCTTTTTCTCTCTCTCTAGAATTTACTTTGTATATTTTTTCCCTGTGTTTTTTTTATTTAATAAGTCTCTCCCTTTACTAACGAGAATGATGAATATCTATTGGGGAAAAAACATAATAACATTTTACCTATGAAATTTTAATAGTTGCTTAATTTTTCTTTATCTTTGGTTTATATGTGACGGTAGCAATCTTAGTGTTAATTGCCTCTATCAGTATTATTTATACATATTTTTTATATCATATCTTTAATTTATTTTCCTTTTTTAATTTTTATTAACTTTATTTTTATAACATATTTTTTTCTAACTTTATGTCACCTTTTTTTCTTATCTTTTGGTACATTTTCCGTCATTGACTTTTTTTTCGTTTATCCTTTTTATTAAGGCTAGATTTGGCATCATCACTGATGTTCAAGATGTCATTTATTTATTATCATGATGATATTCTTTGCTTTGGACCTTCGAATTGAAGTTGGATACTTGATTTGCATTTGTGGATAGTTTTCTCACGTCGCTCGACTCTAATTACCGATTTGTCGGTAGTTTTTCAATAGTTTGAACATCTTTTGTAGTTCGTTTACCGATACAATCATATCTATTCATATATATCTTTTGTTCGAGTTCAATTGATTAGATTTTTTAATATTTTCGTTGTATGGTCCTTGTATGATCTTAAATGACTAGTTTCTTGTGTCAATAATTATAAGAGAATATCCTATTATGTATTTAATTTACAATTATAATTGTAAACCATCATCGTAGTTATGGATGTTATATATTTTTAATAAAATTAGCGGTTTCTATCGATCAAAAGAAATGATGAATATTTTTAACTGTTTTGTAGGACATTTTAATCTTAATTTTACACCTTTTTCTTCTTTATAGTTGAAATTATTGACAGTTCTTTAGTTGATAGTTATTCGATTATTTTATTGATCTACTCCTAGACATTTGGATCGATTCACTATCTTGATAGGTGTTTACAGTCACCTTATATATGTCATGCTTGAGCAGTGGTAAAATCATTTATTAACACTTTATCATACTCTATTATTATATTTATATTAATATTATTTAATCTTCATTTTATATAATAATATAATTGATTAAACTTTTAATCATTACATGTATGATATTATAAAGTCAATAGGATATTGGATTATATATATATATATATATATATTAGGTGGAGTATATAAATGGTTTCTTGTATTAATTTAATTATGAGAGGCTATATGAATTAATAAGATAATGTGCTGAGTGACGATTCTATTTCACATGACTTTTGATAATGTAATTAATGAACTAATCAGATATTCTTTACTTTCTTATTTTATCTCTAATCATGAGTTCAACGAAAATTACACATTGACATATACTTACAACCCAATCATCAAAAACAGAAAACTAATGAAGGATTATTGAAACCCAGATTAATTATATGTCTGAGGACCAAACATGAATCCATGATAATTAGATATTGTAATGTAAAAACTGTTGGTTTATTGTGATATTTGAAAAGCAATCATCTAAGGACACGATGGACCCAAATTGGAAGTAATGACAATGGGGGAGACAAGTAGGAAGACTGCTTTTACGAGAAGCCAATACCTGATCGAAACATTAGAAGCAGGAGATGAGGTAAAAAGATCATTTCATGTTTTTCAAACCCGCAAACCATTTTATCCTTTCATTTTTCTCTTGTTGTATGTCCAGTTGCTTGATTATGACCTTTGGGGTCTGGAATGACCATTTTATCCTTTCATTTTTCTCATGTTGTATATCCAGTTGCTTGATTATGACCTTTGGGGTCTGGAATGAGCATTTGTGGACAGTATGGCTCCGACAGATGTATATTATTCTTTCATATATCTATAGTCAATTTCTTGTCGGTCCTTAAGTTTTTTAAGGCTATTGACGGGGAGCAATCCTACTTAATTTTAGGAAATATTGAGTTTTTAAAATAAAAAACAAATAAATAGATTCAGAGTAGTCATCGACCTTTAGGTTTGATACGTTGAATACCTAAAAATATTTTTTAAAATAATTTTAATAAAAATAATTTTAAAAGATAAAAAGTAATATGTGTTTAACCAGAAACTCGTTTTGAAAAGGGTTCGGGAGTCGATTACGCGTGGGAAAGGATTAGCACCCCACAACAATTATACGTCATCTGAATATTGAAATTGACAAATTTGAATAAACATTTAAATTAGGATCTTTTTTTATACAAATTAAAAAGAGGTATTATCTTTTACGAATAATTCTCGAAAATACATTCCTTGTCAGTTAAGGGGCATTTCCATGGATTCTCCATACGATATAATATTGCCCTAATTTTTAATGAATAACATACATTGAATAAATATATTTTAAAAAAATATTGAGATGTAAAAATAGTATATATTTTGTACGAGTAATTCTCGGAAACAAACTCCTTTTAAGTTAAGGTACGCTCCCATAAATTCCTCTTTCAACATAATATTGCTTTAATCAATGGTTCATATGTATAAAAAACATTTAGTACACAAAACAAAATTTATTAAAATTGTAAGGCATATACAAGCAGGGTAAGAACCAAGATCGAAATGAAGTACTAAATATAAAATAACAAAAGTAGAAACAAATGAGCAGAAGGACAAAATAGTAAACATGGCAAATGTAACACCCCCAACCCGTACCCGACCCGGATACGAGTCCGAGGTGTCACATTGACTTTTCAAACTTTGACTCTTGACAAAATTCAAAGAAAATTTAAAACTTTAATTAAAGTAAAAGCAGTTTATTTACATAACTTAACCATAATAACTAAAATTAATCAGAGCATATTAACTCAATCCTTTAGTACATGCCAATTATATTCAATATAACCAAAATCATTTAAATCATCTATTTTCTGATATGAAATTTGTAAGGGAGATGCTGACTTGTCTTGCTCTCTTAGCTTTTCTTCTAGCTTTCCAGAACCTAAGTGTGAAACACTCACACGCTAAGTCGATGACTTAGTGAGGCAAATAAAACTTATAATGCACTTAATAACATTTAACAATGCATGCTTGTTTCATTCTATCATGCTATACTAAATCACCTTATTTCATCATAGCATACAAAATCATATCAGATTACTTAACAAAATATACCTACATACATATAAAGCATCATTAACCGTTTATCTTTTAATCACATACTTTTATACTTAAACCCCTTAATCAAACAATATACACACACACAACATCATATCATTTCTACAACATTTATCATATCACAAACACATATTTGTTATTATCTCATGATTAGCCCATGGACATATGTGAGAACTATAGGTATGTGAGTCTATAGAGGTTGTGCACTAATGCTGTCACCACAGCTCGTATAATTGCACCGAAGTGCCGCGTAGAATTTGAACCGTAGTGCCATATAAGATTGTCCATAAGGACCACATATAAATTCCTTAATAACCATATACATATACCAAGGATCAAGTAAGTGTCTCAAAAGACCTCATACATGCTCCAAAGAATACATATACGTCCCGAAGGACCACGTAGAAAATTCCTTAAGAATCATATACATATGCTAAGGACCAAATACGTGTCGCAAAGGACCTCATAGATGTTCCATAGGATACCTATATGTCCTGAAAGACCGCGTAGACCTTCGACTCTTGGCATGCCAACTATACCCCAAATCTCTCAAGACACATAACATGGGCACTATTTTTTATATCCTTGCACATATTCATGTAAACATATCACATATTCATATAAGCTCGTAGCTTCATTCACACATACATGTAATCACGTAGTTCATGTCAATTCACATATGATTTCATATTCATATAATCACGTAACTCACTTACACATAATACATTTTCATGTAATTCACAGATATCCCTTAGCTTATATCTCTTGATCATTTAATCACAACTTCTTATCACATATCTCATAGTCATGTTTTCATATATTCATTTCATCACACAAGCTCATAGTTTCTGGTCATATTATTCACATTCTCTGACTTGTCTCTTATGATCTTGTAATCACTACACTTATTTCATTTAACTTATTACCGAATAATTCACATATAAACACCTAGATCACTTTCACATAACTTATATAAGTTTCCTGAATCCTTTCATATTACCTGCTAACATATAGCATATAGGTATATAATAACTTATCTCATTTCGTCTACTTTATGCTTTATTTCTTTGTATTCCCTTAGATTATATAACTTATGTCGTATTTCTAAACATATATATTACACTTAATCGTATTTTATTTATATACTACTTTAATCCACTTAATTAATTCAATTTCATATATTCCTTATAACATTTTCATATAAATTCATAGATATTTAGCATATAATTTATCCTATATATATACATATCATCGCTTTATATTCAAGTTCCCTAATTGATATATTATTCCCATTCCATTCTATAATTCAATCTTATTTAGTTTCCTTAATTCTCATTAAATCAAATAACTCTATTTTACTAATTCTTATAACCATGCATTCACATGGTCTTATATTTCATTATCTTATTACTTATATTTATTCTCCTATGATTCTTCATAAACCTCTATTTCCATTTCCTTACATCTCTTGACTTATCTTCTGTATTCATATAATTTCATAACTTATTTGATATTCTCTCATTAACACTTAATAGTGTTTGTACATAAACCACATAGCACATACAAAACATACCAATTCATATAATCAAGCATACATACACTCATATTCAACTCATGCCTTTAATCATGAATTCATATGTAACTCTTTAGGAAATAGACTCATCGTAAGTCTTCTTCCCATCACCCATCATATATTATTGAATATGCACTCACCTGGCCTCACTAGTCAATTCCAATATCTTATCTTTCCCTTTGATCGATCTTACTTGACAATGATTCCGGAACTCGTTCAGGCTCTGAATGTACATAATTATACATTTTAAGGCAATTCTTAGATACCTATACCTTGTAATTTGATACTAGAAACTTAACCGAACTCATTAAACCAATAAACACTTTTTCTTTTAGGGGGGAATCGGTTCCCTACTGTGGGGGAATCGGTTCCCCAAAGACATTCTGGAATTTCTGGTTCGGTTGAGGGGGTATCGATTCCCCTTTGAATGGGTACCGATTCTCCCTTGAATGGGTATTAATTCCCATTGAATGGGTACCGATTCCCCTAGCCCAGAAATCATGTTTTGAGCTCGAGAATCACTTCATTTTCAGCTCCACACTTCATATTTCACTTCCTTTAATATTCTTAACTCAAATATACATACTTAAACTAATTAATACCCATTAATTTCATCTTAAACCTCAAAATTCTATTCTCCATATAGAAATCAATAATCATAACAAATTTTCCATGTTACCCAAACTTAATTCTAACACTTCTAGCTTCTTATTCTCATAGATGACAAGTCAAATTCATCCTCTAAATTCATATAAACCTTCTTATTCAAAATTTCACTTAAAAACTCCAATTATTCAATCTCCTCTAACTCAATTATCTTTTGATTTTAAGATAACTTAAGCTTTCCTTAAGCTTAGTTATGATCTAATGATCAAAACTAACTCATAAAATCAACAATTAATTGATTAACCAAAAAACTCACCTTTGCTTTGGAGCCTTCACGGGAGGAGAGGAAGAAGAAGAAAGAAGAAAGAGTTTTCAGATAACTCTTTTCCCCACCCCCACGTGATTCATATTTATTAAGGGGAAAAATATCTTTCTGGTCAAATGACCATTTTGCCCTTTAATTCCTTTAATAATTATTAACAACTTTAAGAAAATATCTACACATAAATCATTGAACTACTCAACTATCCTACTTTTATCCCCAAATTCTAAAATTTTACAATTTAATCACCAACCCGGTATTGAGGATGTTACAACAAAAATGAAAATATATTACAGCATGTATACTAGAAATGAAATAAACCCAAAAATGAAATAAACCCAAATATGAGCAGAATGACTAAAATGAACAATATAAAAATAAGGTTCTAAATTTAGGATAAACCTAAAACAGTGGCTGAAAAACAAACAAGGATTAAAGTGAAACTAATAGGCTAGATCAAAACTAAACTAGAATTACAAGGACCTATTGACAATGATTTCATTTTGTTTTATGTAACCAAGTTGAAACAATGGTCGAAATAAAAATTAAATAAATCTAGAAGGGCCTACAACATGATTATCATATGTTTACACACAACTAATTGAGGATCAAAGAGTATTAGACCCAAATTTAAGGACTATAACAATTATTAAACCAAAGCTCATCAGAACATGCATGATGACTAAAATGCAAGTAAGAATAAATTTGGAGTCCATATCATAACAATCAAAATCTGTATTAGTCGCTAAAATGAAAGGGTTACAAAGTATAAAGACCCCTCGTAGGGATTACCTACGCGCTAGGTGCTCACTCTCCCCCTCAAACGAAGTCGTTTCAGATTGGGTATAAATACCCAAAATGTGGTCCAAAATGGGCTTAATCCCTCATTTTTTTCCTTTTCTTTCTCTTTTTAAAGAGATAAGATTTTTTTTCTCTATACCTTCTCTCTTCTTTTCCTCGTCGGGAGAAGCCGATAACCTCCGACCATCGCTCGTTGGAGCACTCAGTCGTCGCCCACAACGGTCAGAGTTCGACTAACTTACCCAAAACAACCCCTCTCTTCCTTAAACCCGAATCCAAACACCCCTTGCCCTAGATCCTCTTCCCTCGTCCTAGATCTAGGAGATTCGAAGAGGTTACCTTAAAAGAAAAGGCACCACCTTCCGACAACGTTTGAGTTTTTCAGCGAAACTAGAGATGGTAAGCTTCTTCATCTTTTTTTTCTTTCGAAAGGAGCTCTCCATTGTTTTCGAAAATCCCTTGGAATTTCAAATCTTCTCCCTTTTGTGTTCTTCTTTTGTTGATGGTTCCCCCTCTATTATTTCTCTGTGTTGATGGTTGTTGTATATCACTGAAAAAAGAGAGGACTTTTTCTCTTTCCTACTTTTTTTTTCCGGTGTTGCATGTTTTAGGTAAGGGTCTGACTTTTTTTTTTTTTGCTTCGAGTGCTTGGACCGAGGAGAGTGAGACACATCGGATGAAATGCGACAGGTGACATACGTATGAACGGGGTAAAAACATTTACCCCGAGGCCTCTCTTTAAACTTTTCGTGGTGACCGACGACAAATTTGACGGTGGTTGCAGACCTCGGGAAGGTGAGAAGTGATGACCAATGCTTGGTCTGGCGTGTGTAGGCTGATCGGGGCGTGGTGGCTGCTGGATTGACGCGTATGCATCTCACGCATTGAGAGGTTGGAGTCTCGGCGGTGTTGGGACTTGATGGGAGCAAAGGTTTCTGCAAACCCTAACAGCTTGGGCTCACTTCGATTTGGGCTTGGACTACCCTTTGAGCTGTTTCTGGTTTGGGTTTTGACTGCTATTTGGGCTGCTTCGACTTTGGGTTTTAGCTTGTAAAAAACCAGTAATAACAATAATAGTAAATAATAATAATAATAATAAATATTAATAATAATATAAATAACAATAATCCAGACAAAACGAGTGTCTACATTTCTTATGTGGTTTTTTCTTGGCTTTCCCCATTTTATCTTATTACTTTTCATTTCATGCAACTTAGGCTTACATAAAAATTCAATTTTATTAATAAGTAAAATGGCACATCACCCAATCTCCTGGCAATATAGAGAGCAACGTCAACCAGATAAAGCTTACATGCTTTGTCATACCGTTTTGTATTTGGGTAAACTACTTATTTAGCTATCACTTATTTTTGTCATTCTGTTTTGGTTATTTAATTATTTTTAAAAATCATATTTAACTTTACGTTTTGATTCTATTTCAATAATTCATCGTTAAAAAATTAACAGTAATGTTGATATATCATTATAAGATAATGAAACATCATCATTAAAATATAACTTATCTCGTCGGTGGTTCTATTTATTTTTTTAAAGGCGGGTGATAAAAACTTAATGTTAAATATGATTTTAAAAAAATAAAATAGTTGGGAGATCAAAATGAAACTGTAAATATAGGTGAGTGGCTAAATGTGTAGTTCACCCTTTATATTTTAATAATTTGATTATTGAAATTAACGCTTTAATTTCATTTGTTTTGAAAAAAAACATAAAGAATGAATTAAAATATTACGGACAAATCTGTATAACTGTAATAGGAATGAATGATGATGTAAATAAAAAACTTTGTATGGCTTGGGTTCAGACAGTTGGTTAGGGGAAAGTACTTGGTCATTACTGTATAAAGATATACATAGGCTATTGTTTTTTGTTGCAGTATTTTTGCTGCTTTTTGGATATTAATTAAACTCATGAATTATTTAGTACAATTATAAATATAAATAATATATATTTAAATAATTATTATAAAATAAGTCGATATTGATCAACTTAGAGGAAGCTTTTTATTTAGCAATATTGATCAATAAGTTGATAGGTATTAAATTTAAACTTCAAGGGTATATGTTGTCAAAACTCCAGATTCCACTAATATTAATAAGATGAAATGACAAAAGAATAATCCGTCACCATTCACCACGATCTTCCGAACTAGTAAGGGATTAACCATTCAATATATAATTCTCTGGTATTATAAGGTGTATGATTTTCTTGTCCCTCGAGTTTATTTTAATCATTGTATGCAACGCTAAATATTGCAGAAGATACCCTAATTTCGAAAGAAAAACATCCCACAACATACAGAGCCGCCGGAATAATTACGTCCCTCATCGAGAGTATTAATTGTTCAAAAGCATATACACTAACTACTTGGCCTATATAGTTCCAACATAATGCATTTTCTTACACCTGCTTAAATCATTTCAAACATCAAATAAGTACCGAGAATTATTGCATTAATTGTAGATATAGTTACTTCCAAAGCATTCTAGGAACCAGGAAGTATAAACTGTTGCCCAAGGGATCCAACGATCGTGCCAGGATAAAACGGGGTGTTTTGAGGTAGCTGGTTGAGCAAAGAAACAAACGAATTGGTATAGTCAATATTGCCAGATCTGCTGTTACAGTTTAGATCATCTTGCTGGAATCTTTTGCCGGATTCTGAAGCTGTTAAATTCGTTTCGTTCCAGTATTGTTGAGGAAGCGTTCGTTTAACAGTAAATGCCATGGGAAAATTTTGCTTTGAAACATTGGAACTGCTTCGCATCCCTTGGTCTGATAATATCCCTTCAAAGAAATTATTATCTTCATGTTGTAGCAATGACCCGTATCCCGTAGCTTTTGATGTAAGAGCGCTTGGATTTTGATTGCTAGGAGTTGGCAGTGTCGCAAGCATGCCCATGCCCTCTATGCTGTAGCCTTTGTCCCTTTCCATTGGTCTTTGGGCATTATTCTTCTTGTAAATTCGGCATAAAACCCAATCATCAAGCTGAAAACAACAAGAGAAAACCCACTGATATCCGTGAATGATATGAATATGAAACATAGTTTTATGGGACTGTAACTCATACCCGTAAAGAAGCTTTCCTGTTGGGTAGATCAGAAATTTGAGGCTTTGAAGTGGAAATATTGCCGGTAAGGCGATATTCATGCATGATCCAATTCGTTTTGATGCCTTTGGGAGGCTTACCTCTGTAGAACACCAGAGCTTTTTTAACACCAACCTTTTGGTTTCCATTAGAAGTTACAATGGGCTTATCGGTCCCAGTGGCTTTCCAATATCCAGAAGTGGCAGCTCTATTAGGCCTCGCTCCATTGGGATATTTCCTATCTCTAGGACTGAAAAAATACCACTCTTGCTCTCCAAAAGTCGCCTTACCTACAAAATTATGTAAATTCAAAGACTAGTTTGATCAATGAAAACATGGTCAAATATAAATTGTTGTATATGTATATGTACTTGGCAGCTCCCATGGATCAAACTTGTAAAGATCAACTTCGGCTATGATTGTAACAGGCAGAGGAGCAGAGGCAGCCTTCTTTTTCAGGTAGTGAACAACTAGCTCTTCGTCGGTCGGATGGAATCGAAACCCTGGTGGGAGTTGCGGGTGTGGCGACACTGAAGATGAATCTGTACTTTCCATTAATTCGCCCATCACCTTTGGTTCAAACTTTTCTTACTAGCTTTCATGAAATCAAAGGAGTTGGGAGACTATTAAACTTGAGGGAGATGAAGAAATTAAAGATATACGTTAATGACTTCATAACGTTATAAGGAGGGGAGTGGCTGGCTGTTAAGGTTCATAAAGAGACAAATGGACAACGGTGATCAAATGACACGTGGAAGAGAAGATTGAAGGGTATGTTGACACGTGGTGGGTTACGGGTGGTGGGGACCACCGGAAGCGGGTAAAGGGCAAGAAAACTCGGAGGGGGGCATGTCTTTGGGGTCGCATGTTTGCAACTGCCTGTTACGCTTACCATGTCACGCTTTTCTTATGTGTGATGGTCTCGCTTCTGTCCCCAAACTAATTTCAAGAGAAAAGGGAAGAAAGTATGGTGTGCAACCATGTCTGTTTCTGACTCATATATTTTATTTTCGAAATTAGTTTTATTTAATTTCATATACCAAATGTATGCTTAATCAAACAAGTTTGTATTAAGATTTTATTTTGAAACTATTTTGCATGTAAATTAAGCTTGCTGATATGGAATAAAAACCCCATTTTACTATTTTGGAGAATAGGCATAAATCCATAGAAAAGGGGGCGTTTTTGACCCGGCAACTTATCGTTTTCCTTGTATATAATCCCATTTGAAGAAAAAAATAGACTACAGATAGTTTGCTTCCCTCGGTAGTGCTTTGTTCTTTTGGATTTTATTACTTGTACTGCTATAACTTTCATAAATTTGTATATGCTTCTCTTTTGGTTTGGTTTCTCTGGTTTCAAAGTACAGTGCCAATGCCAATCAGTTTAACGTTACTTTCGATAACATGTATGATCTGCTGTCGCCAAGTAAGTTAAACAAACACGAGAAAAATGCAGAGAAGAACGGATTGACCTTGCATAAATGCGTAAAGGGCCAAAATTTAAAAAAGTGTTGCAATCTGCTTGGAACTTTTCTAATAAGTCGAAACTTAAAAAGGCATACTATATTTTGGATATTGAGATTTAGATCCTAGTTGAGACTTGCACACACATGGTGCTGCTGGCATACTATATGTGGTTAGGTCTCGTAAGCAGGTTTAAAAGGCAACGACCCACTTTACAAATGGAAAGTATAATGTTTTCGGGGTAACAACACGTTGGTTGAAATGGCTAGAGAACGTATTTCAAATTTATTTATTTAGGTTAACTATAACGTATTGACAAACGTTGTATTACTGTCAAATAATTCATTCTTCTCAAAAATAAATAAATAAAGGAAAGAATAGTAAGAGAAGTAGGTTTGATCCAAAGGGACTTTAGAGTTCTTGTTGTTGTAGATTTTTTGATTTAGATCTGGATAAGGATGAGAGAATATAGATATTTGGATAAAGGTGAGAAAAGATAGGGATGAGAGAAAAAAGAGGGTTTTAAATTGTTTAAAAATATAATACTTTGAGATAATGATAAGATAAATAAATAAATTGAAAAATAAATTGAGATAAGGAAAACTTATGGTGAAAACAACATCACACTTCAACTTTTGTCTTAATTCAAATTGATCCATGGAATAGATTTTCACTTCAGATATATGTTGGTTACAGTCTACAGGGATCAACCCCTATAACTTGTTTCTCACTGTTGTAAACCGAAAATCCAAAAGTTATCTTTGAATTACAATCCTTATATGGTCTAACTACGACTATCGTCGTCAGCACCGACTCAGTTTTAAAAGCTTTGGAAAAAACACAACTCAGACTATGTTGTCTTAATGATAATCGAGTCTGATCTCAATTTACCTTAGCGGACTGCCTCTAAGTGTGTTCACAAGAATTCGAACTTGCTACCAGTCGATTCTTCCTCCATACTTTAAACCAAAACAACATCCAAACCAACGTCGACTTTTTGATTTAAAAGTATTTTGATTTTAAAGGATATGTCGATTACCTATCCTATTTCTCTAGAAATTTGAGAAAATAACCCGAAGGTAATTTAAGTGCTTTTCAATCCTCACAATATGAATTGAGTCATTGCTTTAACCATTGGCTTATGGAGAAATTAGCTAAGTATGACAATCATACTTAGCAACTTTAAAAATAAAAATAAAAACAAAGAAAACTTTGAAAAAGAAAAGAAATTTTTTATAAAACCCAAAGCAAAGAATTATAATGAATTATGAATTGTGTTTTTAGGCTTATAATGAGAGGGTATTCATAGCCTTCAAAAATCCTAAAAACAATGAAAAGAGTCAAAATCCTAAAAACAATAGATAATTCCTAAAGATAATTCTTAAAATATTTAAACTAAAATCCTAAAAATATGAGTTTAATTTGAATTTGAATTTCAAAAACGCGGAAGACACATTCGTCCTTCTAGAAGCGCTGACTGGACCTTCTAGAATGTGATGACTCAAAGCCTCATCAGATGTGTCATGCCCAAAGTCATGCTCACTAATTTAGCCTTGATTCCGAAAATAAAAAAAACTGCAGAATTATGTCCTTTAAGTGCAATTTTCAGAATCTAGTGTCATGTACATAAAATGAATCAAAACGAACAAATCAACTACAAAAAATAACAACTAAGGAGCAATTTAAAGGAAAACTAATAACTAAATAAACCACCTATTAAATTCCCCCTCACTTATCTAATGCTTGTCCTCAAGCATTCCTCAATTAACACATCAAAATCACAAGTTGTCATCTTCAATTTCACTTTATTCATCAAACTCCCAATCAAACTAAGTCCTTGATAATTGTCGAATTCAATGTACAATCAAGCAAAGACACAACTAAGAAAAATTTTAAGCAAACAATATATCCCAATTATTTTCCAACTTTAATGAAGAATGACTCAATACCTCACAAAGATTCACACATACCCGCTCAAAGTGTTTAAGTAAAATGAATTCACTCAAACCGAAACTAACCAAGATATTACCATAGGCTTGGAATCCAATCAAGTCTCCACTACTAAAAGTGAACATAATGTAATAACCAAGGGGTCCTTAAATCAAGGTGTCATGGGGCTTAGGTTAGGGTAGGGAAATGGCCATGATAATCGGTTTAAGTACCAGGACAAGAGATTTACAAATAGTTCCTAACTTTATAAAATAAATGAAAGTAAAAGTAATAAACATAAACATAAATAATTTTTTCCTTTTTCTCTGTTGTTTTGTTCTTATGTTTTTGCTTTTTTTTTCTGGTTTTTTTCTTTTTCTATTTTCTGTATTGTACTGCTGTAATTGTTTGAACCAATTTTTTTAGAAGAAGAATGGAAATAAAAAATAGTAAAATAATTAAATAAGGAATATACATAAATGAAAACAACTACTCTACTTGTCTTGATATGGGTATAAAAGAGGGATGAAAATAAAGACTTGGGTTTAAGTATGTGGTAAAAACAAATATCACTAGTGGATATATAAATGGGTAGGCATTTTGGGAAAAAGTGGGTTTAATCCTAAGTGCCCCTATCACATTAAAACATTATGCCCAACATGCAGTCTCGATATGCATTAAGATTGCGAGTTCAAGAATATCATAATTAGTTCGACACACTCAGTCAAACAATGAGTAAGAAAGAAAATATATGCTCGTTAGGCTCAAATCTCACAAGAAAGGTTTATATGTACTGAGTCAAGTTCATCTCCATCAACAAATGCATGAAATATCAATACGTAGCAGAAAACACCAACTATGCCAATAACCATCATGAAAATTAAGTTTGATCAAAGCATGGTCACAATCCAAAAGGAAGAAAGAGTATAAAGTGAATTTCAAGATAAGCAAAAAGAGTATAAAGTGAATTTCAAGATAAGCAACTAAAGATTCCAACAAATCAATATCAAAACAACTTAATTCCAACCAATCAAACAAGCAAGCGAAAAATTTTATAGCAAATTCTACCCCCTCACTTAGACCATATTGTCCCAATATGTATAGAAAAGAACACGAGAGGGAACAGAAATACTGTAACATCCCAAACTATGGGTTAGTGACTAAATGATAAAATTTCAGAAATTTGGTGATTAAAGTAGAAGAATGGATTAGTTCAATGATTTATCTGAAAATAAATCCTAAAAGTTGTTAGTAATTATTAAAGGATTTTAAGGGCAAAGTGGTCATTTGAGTTGGAAAGGATAAGATAATAATCTTATCTCTTTATTAAGAGATAAGCATGTAGGGATCTCCAGAACTTCTTCTCCTTCTTCTTCCTCTCCTCCCGTATCTCCAAGCTCAAAGGTGAGTCTTCTACTTAGTTAATTAATTGTTAAGTTTAAGATTGGGTTTTGATCATTAGATGATAACTAAGCTTATGGAAAGCTTAGGTTGTCCTAAAATCAAAAGATAAAGGAGATAGAGAAGATTAAAGATTAGTGGTTCTTGAATGAAATCTTGAAATAGAGTTTATAATAAGAATTAAAAGTTGGATTTGACTTGTCATCAATCTAAGTAAGAGATATGAAGTAATATAATTGGATTTGAAACATGTTACAAAATTGATGTAATTATTGAATTACATATGGAATATAGGATTTTGAGGTTTAAGATGAAATAAATAAGTATAGATTGGTTTAAATATGTGTACTAGAGTTAAGAATGAAAAAGGGGATGAAACATGAAGGATTTAAGCCAAAATGAATGATTTTCGGGTTCAAAAAGAGGATTCTGGGCAGAGTGCATCGATGCATATTCATTGTGCATCGATGCATCAAGGTTAAAACCCAGAAATTTGTTTGAATGTGCACCGATGCATTGGTAATGCATCGATGCACTCTTTTAAAATAAAGACATCGAATGCAATTCGTGCATCGATGCATAAGTAGTGCATCGATGCATCCCATTAATAATGAAACATCGAATGCAATTGGTGCATCGATGCATAAGGAGTGCATTGATGCATCCCAGTAATAATACTACATCGAATACATTTTATGCACCGATGCATCAGTAGTGCATCGATGCATACCTTCATTAAAAGATGAAATTGACTTTTCTCTTAGTCTAAAGAGTGAACCATTAGAGTATATTAGTTATAATACTGATATAGATCCATGTGTGATTATGTAGATACTAAAAGTAAGCTTATTCCGGAACGATCAAAGGATTAGAATCGAATCAAAGAAAAGTTAAGGTAAGTGCATACTATATGTATATTATAATGGAATAAGACTTGTGATAAGTCTAATCCCTATGTTGATTTTTATAATACAGTATTTGTGAACATGCATACATGATAATTATTGTGATACATGCATAAGATATATATATATATATATATATATATTATATATATATATATATGTTCATGTGATATGATATGTGATATGACCTATGATATGAGAACATGATATGAATTAAGTGATATGAGCTACATGATCTACGTGAATGTATGCACTTGTGATACATGTGATATGATATGAAATATATAATTACACATACATGTGGTATGTGACAGAAGAGAAAGAACAAGTGATATGAAAGGTATAAGAATAATGCCCATAGTATACGATATGAGAACTATAGGTATAGTTGGCATGCCAAGAGTCGAGGGTTTACATATGTTTAAAGGCACATATGAACAGTTTACATATGTTTAAAGGCACATATGAACAGTTTACATATGTTTAAAGGCACATATGAACAGTCTACATATGTTTAAAGGCACATATGAACAGTTTATATATGTTTAAAGGCACATATGAACAGTCTACATATGTTTAAAGGCACATATGAACAATTTATATATGTTTAAAGGCACATATGAACAGTCTACATATGTTTAAAGGCACATATGAACAGTTTATATTGTGACCTCTGGATCGTGGTCCTACGGGACGAATACTGAACTAAGGTTCGGTGCCCCATGAGGGAATTGATACGAGCTATGGTGACAGCATTAGTGCACAACCTCAATGCACTCACATACCTCTATTCTCAATAATATACATGGGCAATGCAATTGAAATACCGAATTAAAGTGAAAGTGATACAAGAAGGTAAGTTTTGTATGTGCATTATATGATTATATATGTTATCGTGTGATAGATACATGCATCTTGAAATGTCATGATCCAATGGTAAGTATGAACATTCATAAGTTTATTGTTGCATATGTTTTATATGCCTCACTAAGTCAACGACTTAGCGTGTGATTGTTTCACATGTAGGTTTCGAGAAGAGTAAAAAGTAATGCGGAGTAAGACATGTCAGTTCTCCTTACCAAATGTCAGATCAGAAAATATATGTACTGTATATAGAGTGTAGTTGGCATGCAGTCTAAAGATATACATTATATGAACTCTGATATATTTTGTAAACGTTTTGAATAAGTTAAATGTTATAAAAGTTTTTAAATTACTCACTATTTTATACGAATAAATGTTTGAAAAGTCAATGTGACACTTCAGACTCGTATCCGGGTCGGATACGGGTTGGGGGTTGTTACAAATACTCCCATGGTCTAATGATGAATATGTTCTAGAATTTCCTTGATAAAAAATATTTGGGAACCTAAAAATTCAAAGAAAATAGAATAAGTACAAATAGAATAAGTACCCAATAAAATAAATATAAACTAAAATAAATTAAAAATTAAATTACGAAAAATTAAATGAAATAAAAATAAAATAAAATGTGTTACCTCCCATCTAGCGCTTTTGTTTAACGTCGTTAGTTCTACGACCAATTTCAGACTACAAGTTTCGAGAGAAATACTTCATCCACTTCATACACTTTTCCAACTAAGAACTTCCTTATGAGAAATTCTACGATCATATAATTCTTTTATTATTTTATTGTAGATTTTGGCATTCTCATAGGCTTTTCTACAAATCCTTTTCATCTTGTCCAAAATAATTAATGGCAAAGTATCTCTTTTTCCCAAAAATGTGTTCTTCAAGTTTTCTGGCAAATATTTCAAATCGATTTGAGGAGCATGCAAAACAAAATGTAGCATTTTTAGGATTTGAGGGAGTAAAGTATGAATCAGAATTAACCAAAAATATTTTCTTGAACTCCCTGATTTCATTTTCAAATTCCTCCAATTCCATGCATAGATTATCAATAAAGTTAGATTCCATATAATCATCAATGAGAGGCTCAATAATATCAACAAAATTAATACTAGTAATTTTATATGGATGTCATATTGTTTTGTATACATCAAATTTTACGATCTCACCATCAAACTCCATTGTAAGAATTCCAGTCTTACATCGATTTTCGTATTTGATGTGCTAAGGAAGGGACGACCCAAAAGTATCTCTGAACAAGTATTCGTTCAATTATTTTCCATGTCAATGACATAGAAATATACCGAAAATATAAGCTCATTTACATTAACTAAGACATCTTTCAAGAGTCCTTTGGGATAAATTATCGATCCATCCATTTGTTGTATTGTTACTCTTGTATCCTTCAAAGGCTCATTAGAAAGTAAGTTTTACACAAATAAATGCATTATATTTATAGAATCTCCAAAATCGCACATTGCGCGTTTAATTCTAACTTTGCCAATTCTACAAGCTATAGCAAACATATCTTGATCTTTTAACTTCGGTGGAAGTTTTCATTGGAAGACAACTGAAACATGCTCTCATAAATTCACCCTTTTTTGTTCCGGTAAGCCTTTTTTTGTGGTATAGAGGTCTTTAAGAAATCTAGCATATCTTGGTATTTTTCGGATTACGTCAAGGAGAGGTATGTTGATTACAACCTTTCGAAATACTTCCAAGATTTCATTCTCTCTTCAACTTGTTTGTCTCTTTTTACCAAATTTGGAAGGAAAAGATGGTGGAGTTTCAGAGAAAGATGGTGGAGTTTCAGAGAGAGATGGTGTCGGATCGGGCTTTGAAACTTCTTTCTTCTTTCTTATTTCTTTGGTGATTTGCGTCAATCTCCTTTTTTTAGGGGGTCTGTGCCAACTACTTTTTCTTCTATTTAGGATTTTGAATATTCTTTATTCCATTTTGGGCTTGTGCCTACTGCTTTTGGGATTGGTTGTTTCACTACCTTTTCACTTTGGAGAGTGATGATACTTACATTCTCTATCAGATTTGACTCCGTTTAAGAAGGTAACTTCCCTTATGACTTTAACTTTCCCACTGTTTGATCCAGTTGGCTAATCTTCTTGTCCAATTCTTTAAAATGGGCCTCAGCCTGATTTTGGAATTTTTCCTGACACAAGGCCTGTAACACCCCAAACTATGGGTTAGTGACGAAATGGTAAACTTTCAGAATTTGGTGATTAAAGTAGAAGAATGGATTAGTTCAATAATTTATCTGGAAATAAATCCTAAAACTTGTTAGTAATTATCAAATGAAGTAGAGGACAAAATGGTCATTTGACTAATAAATGAATTAAAAATAGATATGATAAGGATATATATGTTAGAGGGTATAAGGATGAAGAGATATTCTCTTGATCTTCTTCTTCTTCTTCTTCATGTACGAGAGAAAGAAAGAGCCAAGCTTGCAAAGGTAAGATTCCTTGTTAGCTTATTATTTGTTAATTTTTAAGAGTGGGTTTTGATCATTAGGTAATACTTAAGCTTATGAAAAGCTTAAGTTGTCCTAAAATCAAAAGATAAAGAAGTTATGAAAGATTAAAGAAAATGAGTTTCTAAAGGAAATTCTGGAAAAGAGTTAGTAAGTGAATTTTGAGAAGGAATTTGACTTGTCATCAATCTAATTAAGAAATATGGAGTGTTAGAATTAGATTTAAAACATGTTAAAAATCTGGTATGATTCTTGAAGTTAATAAAGATGAGAGGATATTAAGGTTAAAGAAGAGATAATTGATTATAAACGAGTATAAACATGTATATGAAAGTTAGGAATATGAAAGGGGATGAAATATGAAGTATTTGAGTGAAGAGTTGATGATTTTCGGGTTCAAAAAGAGGTTTTGGGCAGAGTGCATCGATGCACATTCATAGTGCATCGATGCATCAAGGTTAAAACCCAGAAATTTGTTTGAAGGTGTATCGATGCACAGGTAGTGCATCGATGCACTCTTTTAAAATAGAAACATCGAATGCAATTAGTGCATCGATGCATAAGGCATGCATCGATGCATCCCATTGATAATATAACATCGAATGCATTTTATGCACCGATGCATCAGTAGTGCATCGATGCATACTTTCATTGAAAGATGAAATTGGCATTTTTCTTAGTCTAAGGAGTGAACCATTAGAGTATATTAGTTATAATACTGATATAGATATATGAATGATTATGTAGATAGAACATGATCCCATTCAGAAACAATTGAAGGATTAGAATCGAATCAAAGCAAGCTAAGGTGAGTGCAATTAATTGTACTATGTTATCGATAAACATTGGCTTATGATGAGCCAGTGATGGAGTTACTATGGTAAGAAGTGACTCCTAAAATGTATTTGATTTGGAATGATATGATGCTTATGTGTATGAGTACATGATTACATGTATGTGATATGTGATATTGAACTATATGAAATTATAATATATGAGAATACATGCCTATGTGACAAGCTATGTGAAACTGAATTAAGTAAATACATGAGAATATGACATGAGATAGATAATATGAGTTATGTGATCATATTAGAAAAAATGTTAAGTGATATGTGAAAGTGGATTACATGTTATGTGAATATGTGATGCGATATGAGATTCATAATATATGTTATGAGATATATATTTACACATACATAGGGTATGTGATAGAAGAGAAGGAACATGAGATTATAAGATCAATGATTACACGTATATGTGATACGTGACAGAAAAGAAGAGATATGTGTTTATAAGAGAAATGATATGATATAAGTTATGTGATTACATGTATGTATTAATACATCTTGCTTGCATTACATGTTAGTGTGATTGTGAATAGGTAGAAAGGAAACAAATGATTATATAAGAATCTATTATAAGATATATGATATGAAATACATGGTTACACATACATGTAGTATGTGACAGAAGAGAAAGAGTAAGTGATGAGAAATGTATTCATAATGATAATGCCCATGTTATGAGTTATGAGACTGTAGGTATAGTTGGCATGCCAAGACTCAAAGAATACCTATGTCTTTCGAGACATATGGACAGATACCTATGTTCTAAGGAACATATGGATAGTTTACCTAGGTTCTTCGGGACCTATGGATAATTATCGAGGATCTTTATGACCTCTGGATAGTTACCGAGGATCTTTATGACCTCTGGATAGTTACCGAGGATCTTTATGACCTCTGGATAGGTCCTTCGGGACATTGATCGAGCTGTGGTGACAACATATGTGTGCACAACCTCAATGTACTCACATACCTTAAGTTCTCACTAGTGTACATGGGCTAATAAAGAGATTAAACAAACATACTGAATGTGATATGTATACGATGGGTTTATAAATGGTTATCAAAGGTAAGTGGCTGAAATGTGTTACATGAACCATATGATGTTAGTGTGTTTCTTAATGATAATGAGAGAGATTATGATAATGATGGGATATGTTTATGTATGCTTATATATGAAATTATATGTTTATAGCCTCACTAAGTCATCGACTTAGCGGGTGATTGTTTCACACGTAGATTTGGAAAGCGAAAAAGAAAAAAGAGAGAAAAGACAGGTCAGTTCTCCTTACCGAATGAATGTCAGATCAGAGAGATGAATAATTTGTATTTTTGTATATAAAGTTCTAGTTGGCATGTAATCAAAAGAACATGTATAAGTCTGAATAGTTTTGTAAATGTTTTGAATAAGTTAAATGTTATAAAAGTTTTTAAACTCACTATTTTATACGAATAAATGTTTGAAAATTCAATGTGACACTTCAGACTCGATCCGGGTCAGATACGGGTTGGGGGTGTTACATTAATGGTATCAGAGTTACGGTTTAGCCGATTCTAGGCTAAAAACAAAGTCAAAATGTTTAAAAAGTATACATGCCGACATAAAGTATAAATTTTTTTGATCTGATAGGGTAAGGGAGTATGTCTTGTTAATAGAGTTAAATTATGTTAAATAAGATATGTGAATACCAGAGAATGATTTATGAAATTTATATATATGTTATATGATATGATGGATGATATGTGAACATATGCAATTGACATATGTTATACAATATGAATTGGATAAGCATGCACACGTGATATGTGATGAAGAAATGATATGAGCACATGAAAATATGAGAGTTTCCAAGTGAAACACAAGGCTATAGACCTGAAGGTAATAGTATTCACCTGCCCTGGCCAGGCAGGGAGAAGAGTGAAACTTAGGGAATGCCTGTATAAGATTAGAGAATGATTCATGATGTTGAATGATATTTCGATGTGTTACAATGTTATTTTGTTAACTCATAGAATGAATGTATTGAGTAGTTAAAAGATTTAGGAGCACCTAAGTTCAAAGGTGAATTTGAGGAATGTTCTATTGTTACAGACATTTGGTTAAAGGATATGAAGAAAATGTAAACGGTTTCATTTCTCCAAAGTGGAGAAGTTAAATGAGTAGTTCATACTACACGAGTAAACTAGAGTATGGTGCACAATGTCACCATAAGAACGTTAAAGATCAAGTGACGTGGTTATTGTTTGTAAAAGAGTTTAGAATAAGTGCATCAGTGATACGTTTATAAGATGTATGAAATCAGAATTATGAATTCGAAACCAAGGGATATTACTGTGTATAAGCAAGAGTGTGGATATGATAAGAGTTTGTATTCTAGATGGAAAGAGTTAGCATTGGCTACAAGAGTATGTGATGAAAATGTAATGGAATTATATATTGACAGGTTATGATAACCAAATATGAAGAGGATTTGGATACAGTTGTATAGTTTGATCATAGTAAGGTGTTGTGGTGAAGAAGATAAAGATTTGGATGTTTGAAGGAATTTAAGTACAATAGATGATAAGAATGAGGTACAAGTAAAGTTGATTATCAAGTTATGAAAGATAGTTTAGTTATGTTATAAGAAGATTTTGATAATGAAAGGATTAAATATGATAAAGGATTAAAGGATGTGCGATTATAAGTTTGATTAGAAGTAAGAAAGTATGTAAGGTATTGAAGAGATTATGTGTATCGTAATATAGACAATGATGAAAGAATGAGTAAAAGTTTGGATGTGGCGAATTAATTAGAAAATGAGGAAAAGGAATCAATTGATTGATTTTTGATTGAGTGATAAGAATGATGTTAATGTCTACAGGTGATTAACATTATGTGGATTTTAGAAAGGTCAAAGGAAAAATGCATAATCGAATGAGAAAAAAAATAGAAATTGATTGATGTTTATTGGTTATTGTTTATATGATAAGCAACAAAAGATGAACATATAAACGAAAAAGATAGTTGGAAACTAAAGGATTGAAAAGTAAGTTTCTGATGATGACAAAAAAGAATAAGTCAAGGAAGCAACATAAGAACATTAGAAGATATGTTCTTATTATGATGTGCAGTGAAAATTCGAGGACGAATTTTCTTATAAGGAGGGGAGAGTTGTAACACCCCAAACTATGGGTTAGTGACTAAATGGTAAACTTTCAGAATTTGGTGATTAAAGTAGAAGAATGGATTAGTTCAATGATTTATCTGGAAATAAATCCTAAAACTTGTTAGTAATTATCAAATGAAGTAGAGGACAAAATGGTCATTTGACTAATAAATGAATTAAAAATAGATATGATAAGGATATATATGTTAGAGGGGATAAGGATGAAGAGATATTCTCTTCATCATCTTCTTCTTCATCATCTTCTTCTTCTTCTTCATGTACGAGAGAAAGAAAGAGCCAAGCTTGCAAAGGTAAGATTCCTTGTTAGTTAATTATTTGTTAATTTTAAGAGTGGGTTTTGATCATTAGGTAATACTTAACCTTTTGGAAAGCTTAAGTTGTCCTAAAATCAAAAGATAAAGAAGTTATGAAAGATTAAAGAAAATGAGTTTCTAAAGGAAATTCTGGAAAAGAGTTAGTAAGTGAATTTTGAGAAGGAATTTGACTTGTTATCAATCTAATTAAGAAATATGGAGTGTTAGAATTAGATTTAAAACATGTTAAAAAATCTGGTATGATTCTTGAAGTTAGTAAAGATGAGAGGATATTAAGGTTAAAGAAGAGATAATTGATTATAAACGAGTTTAAACATGTATATGAAAGTTAGGAATATGAAAATGGATGAAATATGAAGCATTTGAGTGAAGAGTTGATGATTTTCGGGTTCAAAAAGAGGTTTTGGGCAGAGTGCATGGATGCACATTCATAGTACATCAATGCATCAAGGTTAAAACCCAGAAATTTGTTTGAAGGTGTATCGATGCATAGGTAGTTCATCGATGCACTCTTTTAAAATAGAAATATCGAATGCAATTAGTGCATCGATGCATAAGGCATGCATCGATGCATCCCATTGATAATACAACATCAAATGCATTTTATGCACCGATGCATCAGTATTGCATCGATGCATACTTTCATTGAAAGATGAAATTGGCATTTTTCTTAGTCTAAGGAGTGAACCATTAGAGTATATTAGTTATAATACTGATATAGATCTATGAATGATTATGTAGATATAGAACATGATCCCATTCAGAAACAATTGAAGGATTAGAATCGAATCAAAGAAAAGCTAAGGTGAGTGCAATTTAATTGTACTTATGTTATCGAATAAATATTGGCTTGTGATGAGCCAGTGATGGAGTTACTATGGTAAGAAGTGACTCCTAAAATGTTATTTGATTTGTGAATGATATGATGCTTATGTGTGTATGAGTACATGATTACATGTATATGTGATATGTGATATTGAACTATATGAAATTATAATATATGAGAATACATGCCTATGTGACAAGCTATGTGAAACTGAATTAAGTAAAATACATGAGAAAATGACATGAGATAGATAATATGAGTTATGTGATCATATTAGAAAATATGTTAAGTGATATGTGAAAGTGGATTACATGTTTATATGAATATGTGATACGATATGAGATTCATAAATATATGTTTATGAGATATATGCTTACACATACATAGGGTATGTGACAGAAGAGAAGGAACATAAGTTTATAAGATCAATGATTACACGTATATGTGATACGTGACAGAAAAGAAGAGATATGTGTTTATAAGAGAAATGATATGATATAAGTTATGTGATTACATGTATGTATTAATACATCTTGCTTGCATTACATGTTAGTGTGATTATGAATAGGTAGGAAGGAAACAAATGATGATATAAGAATCTATTATAAGATATATGATATGAAATACATGGTTACATATACATGTGGTATGTGACAGAAGAGAAAGAGCAAGTGATGAGAAATGTATTCATAATGATAATGCTCATGTTATGAGTTATGAGAACTGTAGGTATAGTTGGCATGCCAAGACTCAAAGAACTACCTATGTCTTTCGAGACATATGGACAATATACCTATGTTTTAAGGAATATATGGATAGTTTACCTAGGTTCTTCAGGACCTATGGATAGTTCTCGAGGATCTTTATGACCTCTGGATAGTTACCGAGGATCTTTATGACCTCTGGATAGTTACAGAGGATCTTTTATGACCTCTGGATAGGTCCTTTGGGACATTGATCGAGCTGTGGTGACAACATATGTGTGCACAACCTCAATGTACTCACATACCTTAAGTTCTCACTAGTGTACATGGGCTAATAAAGAGAATAAACAAACATAGTGAATGTGATATGTATACGATGGGTTTATAAATGGTTATCAAAGGTAAGTGGTTTGAAATGTGTTACATGAACCATATGATGTTATGTGTGTTTCTTAATGATAATGATAGAGATTATGATAATGATGGTATATGTTTATGTATGCTTTATGTTATATGAAATATTATATGTTTTATATGCCTCACTAAGTCATCGACTTAGCGGGTGATTGTTTCACACGTAGGTTTGGAAAGCGAAAAGAGAAGTAAAGAGGAACAAAACAGGTCAGTTCTCCTTACCGAATGTCAGATCATAAGGGAGGTGAATAATATGTATTTTTGTATATAAAGTTCTAGTTAAAATGTAATCAAAAGAATATATTGTATAAGCTCTGAATAGTTTTGTAAATGTTTTGAATAAGTTAAATGTTATAAAAGTTTTTAAATTACTCACTATTTTATACGAATAAATGTTTGAAAAGTCAATGTGACACTTCGGACTCGTATCCGGGTCGGATATGGGTTGGGGTGTTATATTTAATGGTATCAGAGTTACGGTTTAGCCGATTCTAGGCTAAAAATGAAGTCAAAATTGTTTTAAAAAGTATACATGCCGACATAAAGTAGAAAATTTTCTGATCTGATAGGGTAAGGAGTATACTGTCTTGTTAATAGAGTTAAATTATTATGTTAAATAAGATATGTGAATACCAGAGAATGATTTATGAAATTTATATATATGTTTATATGATATGATGGATGATATGTGAACATATGCAATTGACATATGTTATACAATATGAATTGGATGAGCATATGCACACGTGATATGTGATAGAAGAAATGATATGAGCACATGAAAATATGAGAGTTTCCAAAGTGAAACACAAGGCTATAAACCTGAAGGTAATAGCATTCACCTGCCCTGGCCAGGCAGGGAGAAGAGTGAAAACCTCAGGGAATGCCTGTATAAGATTAGAGAATGATTCATGATGTTGAATGATATTTCGATGCGTTTACAATGTTATATTTTGTTAACTCATAGAATGAATGTATTGAGATAGTTAAAAGATTTAGGAGAACCTAAGTTCAAAGGTGAATTTGAGGAATGTTCTGTTGTTACAGACATTTGGTTAAAGGATATGAAGAAAATGTTAAACGGTTTTCATTTCTCCAAAGTGGAGAAGTTAAATTGAGTAGTTTCATTACTACGCGAGTAAACTAGAGTATGGTGCACAATGTCACCATAAGAACGTTAAAAGATCAAGTGACGCGGTTATTGTTTGTAAAAGAGTTTAATAATAAGTGCATCAGTGATACGTTTATAAGATGAATGAAATCAGAATTATGAATTCGAAACCAAGGGATAGTACTGTGTATAAGCAAGAGTGTGGATATGATAAGAGTTTGTATTCTAGATGGAAAGAGTTAGCATTGGCTAACAAGAGTATGTGATGAAAATGTAATGGAATTATAATATATTGACAGGTTATGATAACCAAATATGAAGAGGATTTGGATACAGTTGTATAGTTTGATCATAGTAATGTGTTGTGGTGAAGAAGATAAAGATTTGTATGTTTGAAAGAAATAAAAGTACAATAGATGATAAGAATGAGGTTCTGTACAAGTAAAGTTGATTATCAAAGTTATGAAAAGATATAGTTTAGTTATGTTATAAGAAGATTTTGATAATGAAAGGATTAAATATGATAAAGGATTATAAGGATGTGCAGATTATAAGTTTGATTAGAAGTAAGAAAAGTATGTAAGGTTATTGAAGAGATTATGTGTATCGTAATATAGACAATGATGAAAGAATGAGCAAAAGTTTAGATTGTGGCGAATTAATTAGAAAATGAGGAAAGGAATCAATTGATTGATTTTTTGATTTGAGTGATAAGAATTGATGTTAATGTCTACAGGATGATTAACATTATGTGGATTTTAGAAAGGTCAAAGGAAAAATCCATAATCGAATGAGAAAAAAAATAGAAATGGATTGATGTTATTGGTTATTGTTTATATGATAAGAAACAAAAGATGAACATATAAACGAAAAAGATAGTTGGAAACTAAAGGATTGAAAAGTAAGTTTCTGATGATGACAAAAAAGAATAAGTCAAGGAAGCAACATAAGAACATTAGAAGATATGTTCTTATTATGATGTGCAGTGAAAATTAGAGGACGAATTTTCTTATAAGGAGGGGAGAGTTGTAACACCCCAAACTATGGGTTAGTGACTAAATGGTAAAATTTTAGAATTTGATGATTAAAGTAGAAGAATGGATTAGTTCAATGATTTATCTGGAAATAAATCCTAAAAGTTGTTAGTAATTATCAAACGAAGTAGAGGACAAATGGCCATTTGACTAATAAATGAATTAAAAATAGATATGATAAGGATATATATGTTAGAGGGGATAAGGATGAAGAGATATTCTCTTCATCTTCTTCTTCTTCATGTACGAGAGAAAGAAAGAGCCAAGCTTGCAAAGGTAAGATTCCTTGTTAGCTGATTATTTGTTAATTTTAAGAGTGGGTTTTGATCATTAGGTAATACTTAAGCTTATGGAAAGCTTAAGTTGTCCTAAAATAAAAAGATAAAGAAGTTATGAAAGATTAAAGAAATGAGTTTCTAAAGAAAATTCTGGAAAAGAGTTAGTAAGTGAATTTTGAGAAGGAATTTGACTTGTCATCATTCTAATTAAGAAATATGGAGTGTTAGAATTAGATTTAAAACATGTTAAAAATCTGGTATGATTCTTGAAGTTAGTAAAGATGAGAGGATATTAAGGTTAAAGAAGAGATAATTGATTATAAACGAGTATAAACATGTATATGAAAGTTAGGAATATTAAAGGGGATGAAATATGAAGCATTTGAGTGAAGAGTTGATGATTTTCGAGTTCAAAAAGAGGTTCTGGGCAGAGTTCATCGATGTACATTCATAGTGCATCGATGCATCAAGGTTAAAACCCAGAAATTTGTTTGAAGGTGTATCGATGCACTATGCACTCTTTTAAAATAGAAACATCGAATGCAATTAGTGTATCAATGCATAAGGCATGCATCGATGCATCCCAGTGATAATACAACATCAAATGCATTTTATGCACCGATGCATCAGTATTGCATCGATGCATACTTTCATTGAAAGATGAAATTGGCATTTTTCTTAGTCTAAGGAGTGAACCATTAGAGTATATTAGTTATAATACTGATATAGATCTATGAATGATTATGTAGATATAGAACGTGATCCCATTCAGAAACAATTGAAGGATTAGAATCGAATCATAGTAAAGCTAAGGTGAGTGCAATTTAATTGTACTTATGTTATCGAATAAACATTGGCTTGTGATGAGCCAGTGATGGAGTTACTATGGTAAGAAGTGACTTCTAAAATGTTATTTGATTTGTGAATGATATGATGCTTATGTGTGTATGAGTACATGATTACATGTATATGTGATATGTGATATTGAACTATATGAAATTATAATATATGAGAATACATGCTTATGTGACAAGCTATGTGAAACTGAATTAGGTAAATACATGAGAATATGACATGAGATAGATAATATGAGTTATGTAATCATATTGGAAAATATGTTAAGTGATATGTGAAAGTGGATTACATGTTTATGTGAATATGTGATACGATATGAGATTTATAAATATATGTTTATGAGATATATGTTTACACATACATGGGATATGTGACAGAAGAGAAGGAACATGAGATTATAAGATCAATGATTACACGTATATGTGATACGTGACAGAAAAGAAGAGATATTTGTTTATAAGCGAAATGATTTGATATAAGTTATATGATTACATGTATGTATTAATACATCTTGCTTGCATTACGTGTTAGTGTGATTGTGAATAGGTAGGAAGGAAACAAATGCTGATATAAGAATCTATTATAAGATATATGATATGAAATACATGGCTACACATACATGTGGTATGTGACAGAAGAGAAAGAACAAGTGATGAGAAATGTATTCATAATGATAATACCCATGTTATGAGTTATGAGAACTGTAGGTATAGTTGGCATGCCAAGAGTCAAAGAACTACCTATGTCTTTCGAGACATATGGACAGTATACCTATGTTCTAAGGAACATATGGATAGTTTACCTAGGTTCTTCGGGGCCTATGGATAGTTATCGAGGATCTTTATGACCTCTGGATAGTTACCGAGGATCTTTATGACTCTGGATAGGTCCTTCGGGACATTGATCGAGCTGTGGTGACAGCATATGTGTGCACAACCTCAATGTACTCACATACCTTAAGTTCTCACTAGTGTACATGGGCTAATAAAGAGATTAAACAAACATACTGAATGTGATATGTATACGATGGGTTTATAAATGGTTATCAAAGGTATGTGATTTGAAATGTGTTACATGAACCATATGATGTTATGTGTGTTTCTTAATGATAATGATAGAGATTATGATAATGATGGTATATGTTTATGTATGCTTTATGTTATATGAAATATTATATTTTTTATATGCCTCACTAAGTCATCGACTTAGCTGGTGATTGTTTCACACGTAGGTTTGGAAAGCGAAAAGAGAAGTAAAGAGGAACAAGACAGGTCAGTTCTCCTTACCGATTGTCAGATCAGAAGAGAGGTGAATAATATGTATTTTTGTATATAAAGTTCTAGTTGGCATGTAATCAAAAGAATATATTGTATAAGCTCTGAATAGTTTTGTAAATGTTTTGAATAAGTTAAATGTGTTAAAAGTTTTTAAATTACTCACTATTTTATACGAATAAATGTTTGAAAAGTCAATGTGACACTTCGGACTCGTATCCGGGTCGGATACGGGTTGGGGGTGTTACAAGGCCAAACGTTCAACAATGGATTACAGAGAATACTTTTGCGTTTAAAACGTTTGTGGAGGCATTTGTTGATAGGCTTGATTCTACCTTGGGTTTTATCCATAGCTCATATTTGGATGGTTTCTCCATCTTGAATTATAAGTATTGGAGTATGGGTTATAGGGTCTCTGGGAGGTCCCGAAAAGTTCCCTACAACATTTTCTTCTATGCCAACTTCCTCCTATAACATTGGACAGCAGTCTATCGGATAATCCGTCATTGTGCATATTCCATACACTCTCGTTGATCCAATTTTCCCTGCAACCAAAGAATTAACTACATCAGTTAACTTATCAATTTTGTTTTCTAAGGAAACAATATTTATCTCATGAACCCATCGGTTGAGTTCACTTGAAATGTCAAACTGTTGAGAGTTGGCAGCCATTATCGAAATTAATTCTCTTGTTGTAGCTAGTATTTTGTTCATAATAGCTCATCTGCTAGCAGCAACTATAGTCTTCATCTCCATTGAAAGCATCCCTTTATAAAATACTGGAGGAGTGTTTGCTCGGATAAGTCGTGCTATAGACAGCTTGTACAAAGCTTCTTAAATCGCTCCCAGTAATCGTAAAATGATTCTCCATCTTTTTGTCTTATTCCTAGAATGTTTCTCCTTAATTCATTTTCTTTTGTTGCTGGGAAAAACCTATCAAGAAAAATATGAGTTAAACCAGCCCAAGTATTTATAGAATTGGAAGGTAAATAAAATAGTCATTCTTTAGCTAAACCAGATAAAGTAAAAGAGAAAACCCATAGTTTTATTTGGTCTTTAGATTCTCCCTGAGGTTTCATGATTGAAAACACCATATGGAAACTCTGTGAGATGTTTGTGTGGACTCTCACTGGAACCCATGGAATATAGGAAGAAGATGAATAAGGTACATTTTCAGAGTAAACGGAGTTTTGCCTTGAGGAAAAGTGATATATAGGGGTTGTTGTATGATAGGTGTCGCAACTAACTGGCAAATCGTTTGATCTGCCATTGGTTCTGGCATGTTGTATGTGCCTAGTGTATCTTCCGTTATCAATTCTTCGTTTGTATTAAAGGAAGATAATCCTTCAGGATTTAATTCTGAATTTGATTACTCCAGTTGTTCATGTTTTTGTTTTCTTCTTTTTTTTCTCGAAGCGTTTTTTCGTGAATTCGTCTGGCTCGAGCTTCAATTTCTAGATCAAATTCTACCAAATCACCTGGATTACTTCATGTCATAAATAAAAAAGAAACAACTTTATCAGCTACTTTAGCCGAAGTCCCCGGCAACGGCGCCAATTTGGCAAACGTCGTATTACTGTCAAATAATTTTTTCTCTCAAAAATAAATAAATAAAGGAAATAGTAGTGAAGAGAAGTAGGGTCGGTCCATAGGGACTTTGGAGTTTTTGTGGTTGTGGACTTTTTGATTTAGATCTGGATAAGGATGAGAGAATATATAGATTTGGATAAAGCAGAGAGAAAATAAGGATGAGAGAAAATTTGGGGTTTTAAATTATTTAAAATATATAATAATTTGAGATAAAGATAAGATATATAAATAAATAAACTGAAAAATAAATTGAGATAAGGAAAACTTATGGTGAAAACAACCTTAGGCTTCATCTTTTGCCTCAATTCAAATTGATCCTTGGAATAGATTTTGACTTCGGATATCTTTCGGTTACGGTCTACAGGGCACAACCCCTGTAACTTGTTTCTCACTCTTGTAAACCAAAAATCCAAAAGCTATCTTTGAATTACAGTCCTTATGTGGACTAACTACGAATATTGTCGTCAGCACCAACTCAGTTTTAAAAGCTTTAGAAAAACCCGACTTGGACTATTTCGTCTCAATAAGAATCGAGTCTGATCTTAATTTCCCTTAGCGGACTGCCGCTAAGTGTGTTTACAAGAAGTCGAACTTTCTACTAGCCGATTCTTCCTCCCAACTTTAAACCAAAACAACATTCAAAGCAACGTTGACGTTTTGTTTTAAAAGCGATTTGATTTTAAAGGATATGTCGATTACCTATCCTATTTCTCTAGAAAATTGATAAAAATAACATGAATGTATTTTAAGTGTTTTTCAATCCTCACAACCATACTTAGCATCTTTAAAAATAAAAAGAAAAAGAAAACTTTTATAAAACCCAAAGCAAAGAAGAAGAATGAATTCTGAATTGTGTTTTTAGGCTTACCCTGAGAGGGTATTTATAGCCTTCAAAGATCTTAAAAACAAGGAAAAGATAATTCTTAAAAACAAGAGATAATTCCTAAAGATAATTTTTAAAATATTTAAACTAAAATCCTAAAAACATGAGTTTAACTTTAATTCGAATTTCAAAAATGCGGAAGACTCATTCGTCCTTCTAGAAGCGCTGATTGTACCTTCTGAAGGTGCTGACTCAACGCCTCATCAGATGTGTCATGCCTAGATTCATGCCCACTAATCCAGCATTGATTCCGAAAATAAAAAAAAATGTAGAATTATATTCTTTAAGTGCAATTTTCAGAATCTAGTGTCATGTACAGAAAATGAATAAAAACAAACAAATTAACCACAAAAACTAACAACTAAGGAGCAATTTAAAGGCAAAATAATAACAAAATAAACCACCTATCACATATATAGTATTAAATTTTAAAAAAAATTGTATTGTAATATTAAATTTTAATTTTGGATTTAATATAAGCATCGAGCGTTAAATCGTTAATGATATGATAATGTAGTTATTCTTCTACAAAATTTTAATTTTTATATCAATTTTGTTACTAAATTTTATGTTACGTATCAATTTGGTCTCTATTGATCAAATAACAATCATTATCAGTCCATTATCGATCCTCATATGCGTTAAGATCAATACCAAAATGTTCACATTTCACTCATAGTTCTTTCATATGTTTATTTTTTCACGAAACCTACTCTAAATTGACGAAAATTCATCTAAACGTTTAATATTTTAATATTTTGATCTCCTTCGACGATCGTCCAATGAGGTCATGTCGATATATGTTATTCATCTTCTCGAAAAAATACTCCTCGTCACTCATATTTGTTAACAAACACCTAAAACCACTCGAATATGAGAAAATCTTCAAATTAGAGCATTGGAATGTCGTACCTCTAAATGAATTTTTATCGATTTTTAGTGACTTTTATGAAAAATTCATTCAATGATACGAGAAAAGATTGAAATAAAAAGGTTTGGTATTGATTGTGCCACGAATGACAACCAATTACAAGTCGCAATTGACCAACAATGGTAGCGATTAAATGACAATGAATAAATTGATTCGTAAACTAAAGTTCAATACTTAAAATTAAAGTATTTTAAATTTTAGAGACACAATCTATACACAAACTAAAATTTCATGTCATTGTATATCAACATCAAATTATCACATCTCACATCAATAATAATTTAACAATTTATTGTTTATATTGAACTGAAAACTAATATTTAATATTACAACTGAAAGTTTTAAAACTTATAATATAAATAATATATTATCTAAAATTAAATTATATATAATATTTTTAATCATGAAAATAAAATATTAAACTATCCTAACTTACATAAAGTGATAGCAGTCTTTAAACTTTTGAGTGGTGTCAGAACAAACATCTTTCAAGCATGAGGAGCAACGGATGCCATTAATCTGATTCTTTAAAAATCCCGAGATTGGAGAGTACAAAAAGGTATGAACCAAGATGGGTGAAGAGAGTATACTCTCTTTACAAAATTTAAATTTTTATATATAATTTTTTTCTCGTTCCTTTAAAATTTAATAAATTTATTTTCTTTTAAAATTTTATAAATTAATCATCTCCTCTAATATAAAACTTTACTTTCAGTTTTTATATGCTAGATCTAGCATATCTTCCCAAGGGCAATTCAAGTTACTTTGTAAAATGAAATGATCCAATGGTTTATCCAAAGCTATAAAACCCAATGAACAAATCTGACAAGCATCGTTTTATTTTCAAATAATTATTTATTCTCAAAAGTAAATTAATAAATAAAGGAATAAAGTAGTACAGAGAAGTAGAGTCGGTCCATATAGACTTTGGACTTTTTGATGTTGTGGACTTTTTGGTTCTAGATCTGGATAAAGATGAGATAAGATAGGGATTTGGATAAAGATGAGGCGGGGGATTTTAGATTGTTTAAAAATATGAGATAAGGATAAAATTAATTAATTAATTAAAAATAAATTGAGATAAAGAGAACTTAGAGTAAAAATAGCCTTAGGCTTTAGCTTTGCCTCAATTCCAACTGATCATCGAAATAGGTTTTCACTTCGGATAACTGCATGTTACAGTCTGCAGGGCCCAACTCCTGTAACTTGTTTCTCTCCCTTGTAAACTGATAATCCAAAAGTTATCTTTGAATTTCAGTCCTTATGCAGACTAAATACGACTATCGTCGTCAGCACTAACTCAGTTTTAAAGTTTTGGAAAACCCTAACTCGAACTATAATATATCAATGAGAATCGAGCAAGATCTCAATTTCCCTTAGTGGACCGCTTCTAAGTGTCTTCACAGGAAGTCAAACTTGCTATCAGCCGATCCTTCCTCCCAACTTTAAACCATAACAACATCCAAACCAAATTTGATTTTTTGATTTAAAAGCGTTTTGATTTTAAAGGAAATGTCGATTATCAATCATATTTATCTAGAAAATTGAGAAAATAACCTAAAGGTATTTTAGGTGCATTTCAACCCTCACAATCAAAATTGAGTCATCGCTTCAGCTCTATGCTTTTGGAGAAATTAGCTAAGTATGACAATCATACTTAGTATTTTAAAAATAAAAATAAAAATAAAGAAAACTTTGAAAAAGAAAAGAAAACTTTTATAAATCCCAAAGAAAAGAAGAATGAATGAAATATAAATGTCTTTTCAAGCTTACCCTAAGGGGTATTTATAACTTTCTAAATCCCTAAAAATAATGAAAAGATAATTCCTAAAAACAAAATGTAATTTCTAAAGATAATTCTTGAAAATATTAAAACTAAAATCCTAAAAAAAGATAATTTTGAATTTGAATTTCAGAAAATACAACTGATCTGTTCATCCTTCTAGAAGCGCTGACTGAACCTTTTAGAAGCTGCTGACTCAACGTCACATGAGATGCGTCATGCCCACTAATCCAACCTTAATTTCAAAAATAAAAAAAAACTACAGAATTCTGGCCTTTTAGTGCAATTTCCAGAATATTTAGTCCTACACAGAAAATGAATCAAAACGAACAAATCAGCCATAAAAATCAACAACTAAGGAGCAAATTAAAGATAAAATAATAAATAAATAAACCACATATCAAATTTCCCCTCACTTATTCAATGTTTGTCCTCAAGCATTCCTCAATTAACACATCAAAATCATAAGTTGCATATTCAATTTCACTTTATTCCTCAAACTTTCAAACGAATTAAGTTCATGACAATTGTCGAACTCAAGATTCAATCAAGCAAAGATACAACTAAGAAGAATTTTAAGCAAACAAGATATCTCAATTATTTGCCAACATCAATGAAACATAACTCAATACCTCACAAAGATTCACTTATATCCGCTCAAAGTGCTTAGGGTAAAATGAAATCGCTCAAACCAAAACTAACCAAGATATTACTATAGGCTTAAAATTCAATCAAGTCTCCACTACCAAAAGTGAACATAATGCAATAATCAAGGGGTCTTTACATCAAGGTGTAATGGGGCTTAGGTTAGGGTATGGAAAAGGCCATGATGATCTGTTTAAGAACGAAGACAGGAGATTTACAAATTATTCCTAACTTCATAAAATAAATAAAACCAAGCATACAAACATATAAACATAAACATAAAGCACCATTTTTTTTAATATTTTCTGTATTTTTTGTTTTTTTTTTTTTGCTATTTTGTGCACTGTACTGCTCTAATTTTTGCAGTACTGTTCGAACCATTTTTTTTTGTAAAGGTAAAAATAACAATATAAAGAACATACATCAAATTAAACAACAAATTTATTTGTCTTGATAAGAGCAGAAAAGAGGGATAAAAATCAGGCTTGAGTTTAATTATTTGGTAAAAACAAAGAAAATGATAAAGCCTCAAAAAGTGGTTCACTAATGCATATATATAAATGGGTAGGCTATTTGGGAAATAGTGGGTTTTAATCCTAAGTGTCCCTATCATATTAAAATATTAAGTCCAATATGTAGTCTTGATATGCATTAAGATTACGAGCTCTAGAATATCAAAATTAGTCTGATACACTCAATCAAACAATGAGCAAGAAAGAAAATGTATGCTCGTTAAGCTCAAATCTCACAAGAATAGGTAACATGTACTGAGTCAATATCATTTCCATCAATAAATACATGAAATATACAGAAAATCACCAGCTATACCAATAACCATTATGCAAATTAAACTCGATACAACCATAGTCACGATCCAAAAAGAAGAAAAAGTATAGAGTAAATTTCAAGATAGGCAACTAAAGATTTAAAAACATCAATATCATAAAAACTTAATTCTAACCAATCAAACAAGCAAGAGAAAAATTTGATAGCAAATTTTACCCCCTCACTTAGACCATATTATCCCAATATGTAAAGAAAATCAAAAGAGAGGTAACAGAATACTCACCTGGTCTAATGACGATCGTGGTTGCTGCAAAATAATGAATTAGATAGTAGAGTGAATAGCGACGAGCGAATAAGCGGTGAAGGAGGTGAGGTATGTCAGTGAAGGCTTGTTTGGTCTCATGAAAGTGATGAAGGTGGTGCAAGGCTGCATCACCTATTGAATAAATTGATGTCTCCAATCATGGAACAATGACCAAAAGTTGTATATTCGATTGAAATTTGAATATGTTCAAATAAAAAATAAAATAAGTACATAATAAAATAAATTTTACTAAAAATTCAATGAAATAAAATAAAATTTAAATGAAATAAAATTGACTAAAAATAAAACGAAATGGGTTGCATCTCATTTGTCGCTTTTGTTTAACTTCGTTAGCTTGATGATCTGTTTTCATATTATAGGCTCCTACAATTCAATTTCTTCGAGAAATACTTCCTCCACTTCATACGCATTTTCCAACTAAGAACTTCCTTATGAGAAATTCTATGATCATATAATTCTTTTTTTTTTTGTATATTTTGGCATTCTCATAGGCTTTTCTTTGGATCTTTTTTAGCTTTGAAAGCTTATCCGAAATAACCGGTGAAGTAACATTTTCTCCCAAAAAAATAATTCTTTAAGTTTTACAGGAACTGCTTCAATTCTATTTGAGGAACCTGCAAAACAGAAGGTAAAAGTTTAGAATTTGAGGAAACTAAAAGTGAATTAGAATAAATTGAAAATATTTTTTCAAACTCCATGATTTCTTCGTTGAAGTCTTCCAAATCCTTGTATAAATAATTAACAAAGTTAGATTCCATATAATCATCAACGGGAGGTTCAATAATATTAATAAAATTAATACTAGTAACTTTATCTGGATGTCGTATTGCTTTGTATACATTGAATTTTACGATTTAACCGTCAAACTCCATTGTAAAAATTCCACTTCTTACATCGTTTTTTGTATTTGTTGTGCTAAGGAAATGACGACCCAAAAGTATATCTGAACAAGTATTCTTTCGGTTCTTTTCCATGTCAATGGCATAGAAATCTACTAGAAATATAAGCTCATTTACCTTAAATAAGACATCTTCCAAGAGTCCTTCGGGATAAATTATCCATTGATCCGCCTGTTGTATTGTTACTATTGTATCCTTCAAGGGCTCATTAGAAAGTAAGTAATACACAAATAAAGGCATTATGTTTATAGAAGCTTCTAAATCTCACATTACACGTTTAATTCTAACTAGCGAACATATTGTGGTCTTTTAACTTAGGTAAGCTTTCGTTGGAAAACAGTTGAAATATGTTCTCCCAAATTCACCTTTTCAGTTTCAGTGAGCCTTCTTTTTGTGGCACATAGGTCTTTAAGAAATCTAGCATGCCTTGGTATTTTTCGGATTACGTCAATGAAGGGTATATTGATTTCAACCTTCCAAAATAATTCAAAGATTTCCTTCTCTTCAATTTGTTTATCCTTTTTTACCAACCTTGAAGAAAAATGAAGCAGAGTTTTATAGGGAGATGGTGTTGAATCGGGTCTTGAAACTTTTTTCTTCTTTCTCTAGGGATTTGCGTCAATTTTCTTTTCTTTTTGAGGATCTATGTCAACTGTCTCTTCTTCTATTTGGGATTTTAGTTCTTCTTCCTTCTTTTGAGTATTTGCGTCAACATCCTCTATGACTGGTTGTTCAAAAATTGTACCACTTCGAAGAGTGGTAGCGCTAACATTCTCTCTCAGATTTAACTCCATTTGAGAATGTAACTTCCCTTGTGATTTTAATCTTTCCACGGTTTGAGCAGTTGATTGATCTGCTTGTCTATCTCTTGTAAATGAGCTTCAGTGCAATTCTAGAATTTTTCTTGATAAAAAAGCCAACCTCTCAATGATAGATTCCAAAGAGAACTTTGGTGGTTCATAAGGTGGTAGAGGTGGCCTTAATTGATATGCTTGATTAGGACTCAGGCTTTGTGCAACTGAAATTTGGGTGATCTCTCCACCCCGGGCTGTAAGTGTTTCCGTAAGAGTTGTAAGGCCTCTGGGGAGGTCTCATAAAAGTGTCCATTGTGTTTACTTGTGCACCAGCTTCTTCCTGTAACATCAAACATCAGTCCGTCGGATGATATGTCATCGTGTATATTTCGCATACTTTTGATGGTCTAGTTTTCCTACAACCAAAGAATTAACTATGTTAGTTAACTTATCGATTTTGTTTTCTATGAAATAGTACTTATCTCGTGAACCTGTTGACTGGGTTCACTTGAAGTGCCAAGCTGTTGAGAGTTGACAGTCATTGTTGAAATTAATTCCCTTGTTGCAGTTGGTGTTTTGTTTATAAGAACTCCTCTACTAGCAGGATCTATAGTCTTCATCTCCATTGGAAGCAGCCACGCATAGAAATATTGGAGGAGTGTTTACTCGGATAATCTGTGCTACAGACAGCTTGCACAAAGCTTCTTAAATCGCTCCCAGTAATCGTAAAATGATTCTTCATCTTTTTGTCTTATTTCCAGAATGATTCTCCTTAATTCGCTTGCTTTTTATTCTTGGAAAAACCTATCAAGAAAAGTTTGAGTTAAATCAATCCATGTATTGATAGAATTGGGAGGTAAATAAAATAATCATTCTTTAGCTAAACCAGATAAAGAAAAAGGGAAAACTTATAGTTTTATTTCGTCTTTAGATACTCCCTGAGGTTTCATGCTTGAACATACCATATGAAACTCTGTGAGATATTTGTGTGAATATGAATAAGGCCAGTTTTCAGTTGAAATGGAGTTTCGACTTCAGGAAAAGTGGTGCAGAGAGGTTGTTGTACGGTAGGTGCCACAGCTAACTAAAGAATTGATTGTTCTGCCATTGGTCCTGGAGTGTTATTTGTGCCTAATGTATCTTCGGTTATCAGTTCTTCGTTTGTATTAGAGGAAGATGATCATTCCGGATTTAATTCTGGATCTAGGGTAAAAATAAAATCCGGATTTAATTGAAAATAAATTGAGATAAAGAGAACTTAAGGTAAATATAGCCTCATGCTTTAGGGTAAAAATATGAGATAAAGATAAAATTAATTAATTAATTAAAAATAAATTGAGATAAAGAGAACTTAGGGTAAAAATAACCTCAGGCTTTAGCTTTGCCTCAATTCCAATCGATCATCAAAATAGGTTTCCACATCGGATAACTGCCTGTTGTAGTCTAAAGGGTTTAACCCATGTAACTTGTTTCTCTCTCTTGTAAACTAATAATCCAAAAGCTATCTTTGAATTTCAGTCCTTATGTGAACTAACTACAACTATCGTTGTCAGTACCAATATAGTTTTAAAGTTTTGGAAAACCCCAACTCAGACTATGTTATCTCAATAATAATCGAGCTCGATCTCAATTTTCCTTAGCGAACCGCTGCTAAGTGTGTTCACAGGAAGTCGAACTTGCTACAAGTCAATTCTTCTTCCCAACTTTAAACCAGAACAACATCCAAACCAACGTTGACTTTTTTATTTAAAAGCATTTTGATTTTAAAGTAAAGACTGATTATCAATCCTATTTCTCCAAAAAAAAATGAGACAATAACCCGAGGGTATTTTAGGTGTTTTTCAATCCTCACAATCGGAATTGAGTCATCGCTTCAGCCATAGGCTTATGGAGAAATTAGCTATGTATGACAATCATACTTGGTATTTTAAAAATAAAATAAATATAAAGAAAACTTTTATAAATCCCAAAGCAAAGAAGAATAATGAAACCTGAATGTGTTTTCAAACTTACCCTCAGGGGTATTTATATCTTTCTAAATCCCTAAAAATAATGAAAAAATAATTCCTAAAAAACAAGAGATAATTCTTGAAAATATTCAAACTAAAATCCTAAAAAACAAGAGATAATTTCGAATTCTAATTTCAAAAATGCGGCTGATCCGTTTGTCCTTCTAAAAGTGCTGACTGGACCTTATAGAAACTGCTGACTCAACGCCACGTCAGATGTGTCATGCCCAAAGTCATGCCCACTAATCCAGCCTTGATTTCGAAAATAAAAAAACTGCATAATTATATCCTTTCAGTACAATTTCCATAATATATTTTCCTACACAGAAAATGAATCAAAACGAACAAAACAACCACAGAAACCAAAAACTAAGGAACAAATTAAGCAAAATAATAATTAAATAAACCACTTATCAAAATCTATAATAAGATCAAAAGCAATAGACCTTGCAAAGCTATCAATGATAATATCTCAGGTAAAGTTCGAGAGAAATGGTTACAGTTAGAAAAAAATTAGCTATTGAATCTTAATGGTGGGGGATTTGAGGGTGGAAGACATGAGATTGGCTTGCAAAGAGAGTTGAAGGATCTTGAGGTAGTAGAGAAATTATTTTACAGTTAAAAGGTTAAGATCCAATGGTTACAGGAGGGGGATTTGTGCACTAAATTCTTTCACTCCTCAGTTGTGATTAAGTAGTAGCGAAAAACCATTTGTGTGCTTCATAATGATCTTGGGTAGCAACTTGTTTCTTTTGGAAAAATGAAAGATGAAGCTATTAATTTTTTTACTAATATTGTGGGTATGACTGATGGAAATGTTGAAGGATATAGGACTGATCTTTTAAAAGATGTTATCAACTTTATTATGCCTTCTAATGCTTGTGAGAGTTTAATTGTCGAGGTTTCTAGAGAGGAAATAAAGAAGGTGTTCTTCCAGTAAGGGGATAGAAAAGCTCTGGGGTTGGATGACTATTCCCCTCATTTTTTCAAGGCTACTTGGGAGGTTGTAGAGGATAATGTTACCTTGGCTATCAAATATTTTTTTTGAGACCTCTTTATTACTTCCAGCGTTTAATGCTACTGCTTTGACTCTTGTTCCAAAAACTATAAATGCATCTAGAATGAAGGATTTCCGACCAATATCAACCAATTTTCACTAAGGGTCATTGTATTATTGATAATACATTACTAGCTCAGGAGTTGGTCGAGGGTATGCTAGAAGAACGCTATCACTTAGATATGTTATAAAGGTAGACCTCCAAAAAACTTTTGATAGTTTGAGTTGGGAGTTTGTCCTTAGATTATTGGAAGCCATAGGGCTCCATGAAAAGTTTAGTGGATGGATTCGGGTTTGCATAACTTCCTACACTTCTCTATCGCATTTAATGGTAGCTTGATTATTTTTTTAAGGGAGCGAGAGGAGTGTGGTAGGGTGACCCGCTTTCACTCTACCTTTTTGTTTTTGCCATGAATGTGTTGTAAAAAATGATGGACTTGGCACCAGGTAATGTGATATTTCAGTTTCATCCAAAATTCAAAAAAAAAGATGACTTATTTGTGTTTTACGGATGATCTTCTCATCTTCACAAGGGCTCCCTAGATTCTGGTTTAGGCGTCCAAAGTTGCTAGATCAGTTTTATAGTATGTTTGGACTGAAGATTAATTCGGCCAAATTTGAATTGTTTACTTGTGGTGTTCCGAAGGCTGAATTGGAAAACATTATTGATAGCTTAGGGTTCAAAATTGGTACTTTGCTGATTCGATATTTAGGGGTGTCACTAGTTACCTATAAGCTTTCGGAGAAAGACTATAAGAATTTATTGGAGTACATTGAGAAGAGGTTGGGTCATTGGAAGAGTAGAAAGCTTAGCTATGCAGGGAGGTTGCAATTTATCCAATCTATCTTGTTTAGTATCACTAATTTTTGGAGTAGGTAGCTTGTTCTTCCCAAAGCTATGGTGAAAAAGGTAGAGTAGTTATGCATGAGATTTTTCTGGATGGGTGCAAATATCCCTGTTGTCGGAGCTAGAGTGAGTTGGAGCTAGATTTATACCCTGAAATCTGAGGGTGGGCTAGGGCTTAAAAACTTACCTGCTGGATTAGGGCCTATTTCATATACTTTTTGTGAAAACTTCTTGCTAACGAGGGGTCATTGTGGGTGGCTTGGGTTCGGGCCTATGTTATAAAAGATCAAGATTTTTTGGAGTTTGAACCTAAAAATTATCTTAATTTGAGTCTGAGGAAAGTTCTATCGCTTAGTGGGGTCCTAAAGGAGCTGATTGTGGTGGTTGGTGTTGATTGATGCCTTTTGAAAACTAAGAGAATATGGTATGAAACGAGGGCGACTGAGAATAAGGTTCATTGGCATAAATTATTATGGTTCACGTTGCATGTGCCTCTGCATTCTATTATTACATGGATGGCGATCTTAGATCGATTGGCTACCAGAGATAGGCTACGGCGCATGGGGTTGGTTGTTGATGAGCGTTGTGTGTTGTGTCGGGAGGATTCAGAATCAAGAAATCATTTGTTTTCGGATGTTCGTTTTCAATTACTGTTTGGGGGATGGTTCTTGATCGTTGTGGTGTTAGAAGGGGTGTGTACGAGTGGGAGCATGAGTTGGGATGGGTTACTACTTCGCTTAAGGGTAAGTCTCCTCGTGTTCTTCTCCTCAAGTAGTTTGGAATGCTTGTATATGTTTTATTTAGGAACAATGTAATAGGCGATGTTTTAGTAATAGTGTTAAAACTGATCATGATCTTTTTGAATTGATTCGTGAGGTTGTAAAGGCAAAATCTTTTAGATACAATATCGGGAATCTTGACCCACAAATTTGTATAGAGTGGGGAATTGGAGACTGATAATTTTGTGTAGATTCCTTTTGGTGTTGTAACAACTTAGTCGTTGTTTTTCTTTTGATTATAATACATACATTTTATAAAATAAAATAAAATGATATCAATGATATACCCTGTAGTTCTTTCTCCTGGAATGGCCAGCCCATTTAGCTGGATCCCTTTCCGTAAATAATGTGGCATAATTTACATGTTTTTATTCTTGATAATTCCATTGATTTTGAATTTAAGTATTATTAACTTGATTAATTTAGTTATTTTGTGTGTAGATATAATTCGACGAATAAGGTAACGTTTTGTGCATAGATTAGTACAATAAATTATCTTTTTTTTGTAAAGAAAAAGAAAATCAAACTACATATAAACTTTTTTTATTATAATTTAGGGTTTAGGATTTATTATTATGCGCGGAATCCAGAAAAAATTAAGAAATTAGTAACATCAGCTGTTATCGGGGTTGGGTTGGGGGATGAATTAGTAAAATACCCAAGTTAAAAAATATATATAAATCCAGAAGGGGTGTGATCCACACATATGAGGATAAAACTAACTTAATTTTATACATTTTCAGGATTTTTTATTTACAATTTGATATTTAGATCAACTATTTAAATAAAAATCTAATCTTTTAAAAATTAGTTTTTTTAACAGCAACTTTAAAAATTTAGTCAATTTAAAAAATATATAAGCATTAAAATTTTAATGATGTTTTTAAGTTTAATCAATTTTTAATAGTGGTGAACCGGTGGTGTGTTAGGACGTAGCAGTTCATATATACTTTATTGATCCAGAAAAAAACGAAGTAGGGTCTAAGTGATAAATAAATAATTAGTAAGAGTTAAATTTATTATTATATTTTTTTTAAATAATGTATTAATACAATTATTTGATTAAAAATAAACCAAAAAAGTGTTTTCGAAAATTATTTGTCCTTTATCGCAGCAAATTTGAAAATATTTGGCCTTTATTTGATAGTTTTGTAAGATTAGATTTTTATTTGAACAAATTTTAAAATATTAAGGTCTTATTCGATCGTTTTGAAAGGTTAAATACTGATATGAGCAACTTTTAAAAGGTAAAGCTTTTATTCGAGCATTTAGTCAATATTTTAACAATTCAATTACTGAATTTCATGTTTTATTTTGTTTTAAGTAAATTGCGAATGTCTAGCTATTTTTATTACATAAAATTATTCAATCGTAAAATATATATTAATAAAGATATTACTTTAAATCGATATAATAGAAATATTTAAAAAAATTTAATGTATAACAAGTATAAAAAATTCAACAAATTCAACGATTAGAATTAATCATAGAACAACTCAAGAAAGTATATAGAATTCTATGAAGCTAATTTCTTAAAACATGACACTGTTGGATATCCAATAATTAGATGAATTTAATTTTTAGATAAAATCCTAAATTAAACCCAGATTTATGATTTCAGAAATTTCAAGTTGACTTTGGTCAAAACTAACATCAGATGTTAAAGTTCGCAGTAGGAATTTCAAACTTAGGGTCAATGTTTTCATGATTTCATACAATATTTCAAGGTTAGGTATATTCAAGGAAGGAAAACAATATGGAGTCTAATTTCAAGAATTCAAGGGTTGGAGATATTCAAAACTGCATAGCAAATTCTTTTTTAATGAGCATTTAATTGTACTTAAGTTGACGTTTTCAAAAATCATAGGGACTTAATCATTAAAAGGATAAAAAATGTTTGTTGTCCGGTTAAATTTAAAGTTATAAAATCTCAAAATTTGAAAGCAATATTAATTTGGCATATACTGAAATTAACATGGATTAAAAATGAGTTTATCGATGCCCTAAATAGAACAATTCGTTATACTTCTGGTGAAGACAGATTAAAATGGCTTAGCTTACCTAATGGGGTATATTCGCCGAAAAGTTACTACTTACAGGTGTCTTGTGAAGGGGTAAATGAGGATTCTATTTGGAAGCTAGTATGGGTTAAAATAGCTCCACCTAAAATTGTAGCCTTTGTTTGGAAGGTTGTGCATCAAAGACTTCATGTTCTTCAGCAACTCTTAAAGCGTGGAGTACTTTTGGCAGAGAATTCTATGTGTTTTGTTGATACATGCACCACACACCCTAAAGCTAAGGATGATGAATTTATTATACCACTTGGCCCTATCACAAAGGCCGGACCAAACTTCTTAAAGACAAGCTTCAAATCGTAGTTCAAGCATTCTTCCGTAAGGGTCTAATAGAAGCAGATTTGCAACAACGTTTTGAAGGGGATCCAGTTGTTATCCGGTCAACATGTATTCTGAATATACAATCGTCTATCTCTTATCTTTCCAACGGTTCTTGAATCGCATCAATCCGATATCGGGAACTCAAGATATGGCCATTTTACTGAACGTGGTGCATGCAGGAAATCCTATACGGGATTAATACGTGATTTTGTAAATATTACGAATTTTCAATATTTATATTGATTATTTGTAATATAATTTAATATAGGATGATCAATTATCTTTTAGGATCAAATTTATTATTTTATTAGGAATTAAGGTTGGGTTAAAACAATATTTTTAGTTATTATTATTTTATTAGGAATTAGAGTTAAAACATGTTTAGTTTATTATTATTTTATTCTCTAGTTATTTAGAACATTTACGATTCAGCCCCTGTATAAAGGAGGCTTCATTGAACTTTGTAAATTAGATTTCTTTGATCAATAATACAACGAGAGTTTATTTTTGCAAGTGCTGATTGCCTTGTGCCTTCGAAGCTTCTTCTCCTGGAGTTCTTTCAAGTTCTTGTGAGGGAGATTAATCTTCACACTCCAATTTGCCTTTTCATTGCGACTAGGTGGGTTGGTTAGAGCCATATTATCGTGTTTTCCTTTTCATTGCGACTAGGAGGGCTCGATAGGACATTATCCATCGATTTTCCACATATCCATCCACGCCATCAATCATCTTTACCGTTCACTTTCATAAGGGAGATTTTTTGATTTCTTGGTTATTTTTTTTATTTTCAATTCTTTTATCTTTTATTTATCTTGTTTGAATCTTATTTTTTTTATCTTGTTTTCAACACCAAAAAGAAACCCTAAAGAACCCTAGCTATTACCGTCACCTTCTCCATTCATCCCTTATTGTTCTTCATCGAGTCTAGATCTTTTCTAGGTTTGATTCTTCAACAAGAGCAACGTTCATCAATCCGCCACTGCTTCCCTATCAATTGGTATCAGAGTTGGGTCGATTCTTGAAAAGAAGCAAGCAATCTTGCTTGTTCTTGCACACAAAACCGTCAAGGTATCCCAACGGAGGTAGTCCAGAAAAGATTCATTGTTTCAGGTTCTTTTTATTTAATTTTAATTTAGATTCAAATCCTTCTTGTTAGTTTGATATTTTTTTCAAAAAAAACAAAAAAAATCCAAAATTTCAAAAATAAAATTACAAATGAATGATTTAGGGTTGATTTTCTCCAAATATCATATTCATCCTAATATAAATCTCCAGTCCGAAATTCACCCAAATCGGAGTTCATTAGAGTCTTCAAATACGTTCTTCAAGTTTCATCGGTAGATTCGGTCTAGGATCTTGTCGAATTTCTTGAAAATTCTAAAGGAGGAATTTCATGGTGAAAATTTCCGTATTTCAACTTCATATATTGAAGATCATTTACACAAAAAAGTAGAATATTTGGAGATCAAGAAAGCCTTCGAACAAAGCGATCAAGAAAAATAGATTGTTTGAGGACTCACCGTTCAACAGAATCCATTGGATACTACTGAAGGTATTTGGTTCTAAATTTTACAGGTGGTTTCTTGACGCATCGAAAAACATTTAAGAATTTTTCCAAAATTTTTGGACACCGGTAAATCTCTAAAAAACGTTTCTCAAGTTGATCCAGCGTTTTCCAGATTTCTGGGTTGGTTCTTTTTTTTTCTTAGACTCTTAGTGCTTTAAGTTCTTTTGTTTTTTCTTTTTATTGTTCTTGGGCATTATCTAACACATTATCTTTCTTGTGTTAGTAGGACTAAAGAGTTTGCATACTTCTTCCTTCTTTGCATTCTCGTTCTCTTAGAGTCTAACCCTTGTTTGGCCTCTTAGAACTTTTAAGTTTTTTTCTTATCGCCTTTGCTAGTAATCAAACTCCGATACGAACTGTGGAAAACTACTTGGTAAAGTGAGTTTTAAAGAGTACAAGATCGGCTTACTTACCTCTCGTTGTGTTACTTTCTTGGAGTGACTTGTGAGGTTTCTTGCTTTGTTGAATTTACTTCCTTTTATTTTTATTTTACTTTAAAATCTTCTTTTCATTGTTATAATTGCAGGATTGGTGACAATAACAATGAGACACTTATGACTATCTTAGCCGCACTTGAACGACTCATAACTCAATTTGATCAACTTAATAAGCCTTGAGAGAACGACAAGAACTACAACTGGATCTACCAAACCAGAATCCAAGGCCAAACAATGCTTAACTTTTGGCCCCCAGGCGAGCACAACCATGTTTTCAAACACCCAAACTCTTTGCAAAACCAAAGTTCACGATCTCGTCTTTTAAAGGAGACTACGATCCGGACAAGTACATCGATTGGGAAGGAAAAGTTGATCTCATGTTCGCATACCATGATTGCCCCCAAACTGAACAAGTTCCCCTCATTACTTTGGAATTCGAAGGATATGCTCACACTTGGTGGATGCAAACAAGGAAAAAGATTGAAAACTTCCAAATTCAACAAATCACTTCTTGGACCGAACTCAAACATGTCATGAGGAATCGATTCCTACCGACACATTATACACGAGAAGTTAAACAACGACTACACCGACTTCGACAAGGTAGAAGTTCAGTTGAAGATTACTACAAGGAGATGCAGTCCTTACTCAATAGGGCTAACATAACTGAAGAAGAAGAGGACACCATGTCAAGATTCGTTGTCGGCTTAAACCCAAACATCGTTGATCTTCTTGATCTCCATGGGTATAAAAACCTTGAAGATACACTAAAGAAAGCAATGACAATCGAAGCACAACTCCAAAAGAGATTCTGATTTAAAGAACAATACCAAGGTACTTCATTATCTCACCAGGGTAATCCTTCAATTCCTTCCACGTCTTCTACTACATCTTCTCAAAAAAGTCTAGAGATGAAAAACCCGACAAGGAGAAACAACGACCAGTAAAAAATGACACACTTCCAGCCTCTAAAGACGATACCCGAGCAAGAGACATCAAGTGTTTTAAATGCTTAGGAAGAGGCCATATTAGCCGCAATTGCCCAAACACGAGGACCCTAACCATACTAGGTGATGGATCTTACAATTCTGACTCCGATGACGAAATCCCCGACATTCCAACACATGCCGAAGCTAAAGAAGATAGTGATGACTACGGAAGCAATGAGTACAATGGCACAATCTTGGTGATTCTCCATACCTTGAACATCCAAGCATCCGACGAGTCTGGCATACAACGTTCCAACATCTTCCACACACGCTGCCTAATCAAGGAACAACCATTCTCCATCATCATTGACAATGGTAATTGTGTCAACGTCATTAGCTCCAACGTTGTTGAATCACTCAAACTTCCTTGCCAACGACATCCGAAACCTTATTGCTTATAATGGCTTAATGAGAGTACCGAGATGAAGGTGGTTAAACAATGTCTCGTTAATATCAAGATAGGAAAGTATTATGACGACGTATGGTGAGATGTAATTTCGATGCAAGCATCTCACATCCTCCTAGGACGTCCTTGGCAATACGACAATGACATCACATATTATGGCCGGAAGAACACTTATACAATTCCAATAAAAGGTAAACCGTTCCGACTTAACCCTCTACCCCCCAAAGAGATTCTCATAGATCAACAACAAATTCTCAATGAGACAGGGAACTTAAAATAAAAGGCAACAGAGGTCACAATCGATAAAAGCCAAACAAATGACCCACGGGTGGTGAGTGACCCTCGATGTGAAAATAAAATAGTGTTTCAAAACATTTATGCGAGTGCAAAAGACTTGAGAGAGACCCTTTTTCAAAATAGGTCGTGTATTCTAGTCCGTTTCAAGGACTCCATTTTATCAACTATCACTAACATCACAGATTTGCCTAGTGTATTTTCTTCTCTATTGCAGGAGTTTCAAGATGTCTTAAGCAACCCACCGGATGGTTTACCACCTACAAGAGGAATCGAACATCAAATTGACTTCATCTTTGGATCAACCATACCAAACCGCCCCGCTTACCGATGCAATCCTGAGGAAACGAAGAAATTGGAACGACAAATAGATTAATTGTTACAGAAAGGACACATTCGTGAGAGTCTTAGTCCTTGTGCGGTTCCCGTCATCCTAATTCCAAAGAAAGATGGCACATTCCGAATGCGTGTAGATTGTCGACCTATCAATCAAATAACAATCAAGTATAGGCATCCTATTCCACGCCTAGATGATATGTTGGATGAACTACATGGTGCAAGTATCTTTACCAAAATTGATTTGAAGAGTGGTTACCATCAAATTCGAATGAAAGAATGTGACGAATGGAAAACAGCATTCAAGACAAAGTTCGGCTTGTATGAATGGCTTGTTATGCCCTTTCGACTCACAAACGCTCCAAGAACCTTCATGAGAGTAATGAATCACGTTCTTAAGGAGTTTATAGGCAAATTTGTTGTCGTTTACTTTGATGACATTCTTATATACTCATCTTCTCTTGATTCTCATGTTATTCACATTCGAATGGCTCTCGAAGTTCTTCGACGAGAACATTTATATGCTAACATGGATAAGTATGTGTTTTGTAGTGATAAGCTTATGTTTTTAGGCTTTATAGTTAGTGTACAGGGTATCCATGTAGATAAAGAGAAGGTCAAGGCAATTCAAGAATGGCCCACGCCTACTTCTATCACCAAGGTAAGATCTTTTCATGGTTTGGCAAGTTTCTACCGTCGCTTTGTCAAAGATTTCTCAACCATTGTTGTACCATTAACCGAGATCATCAAAAAGTCAGTTCAATTCAAATGGGGACCACTACAACAAAAAGCTTTTGAACTTCTTAAAGATAAGTTATGTTCTGCCCCTATTCTTCGTCTTCCCAATTTTTCTAACACCTTTGAGCTAGAATGTGATGCTTCAGGCATAGGCATTGGTGCCGTACTCATGCAAGAAAGACAACATATCGCTTACTTTAGTGAAAAGTTAAAAGGTGCACAATTAAACTACTCTACCTACGACAAGGAACTTCTTGCACTCGTCCAAGCACTCGAAGTGTGGCAACACTATCTTCTCCCTAAAGAGTTTGTTATTCACACGGACCATGAATCACTCAAATAGTTAAATAGACAAGGTAAGTTAAACAAAAGACATGCTCGATTGGTTGAGTTCATTGAATCTTTTCCTTACATCATCAAATACAAACAAGGGAAAGATAACATCGTAGCTGATGTATTATCTCGACGATACACACTTATCACTCAAATGCATGCTACTGTTCTTGGTTTTGCACATATCAAATAAATTTATCCTAACGATCCATATTTTTCTGTGATTTATAAACAATGTGTAAAAGGTGCTTTTAACAATTTTTATCTTGTAGATGGCTTTCTTTTTCGTATGAACAAGTTGTGTATACCACAAGGCTCTTTGCGAGAGTTCTTAGTTCACGAGTCACATGCCGGAGGACTCATGTGACACTTCGGTGTTCACAAAACACTCGATATGGTCATGGAACACTTCTTTTGGCCGCACATGCGTAAAACAGTGGAAAAGATTTGTGCATCATGCATCAAGTGCAAACAAGCAAAGTCAAAGGTAAATCCTAATGGTTTGTACACGCCTTTACCGATTTCTTCTTCTCCTTGGATCTATTTATCGATGGATTTTATACTTGGTTTACCCCGCACTAAGAAAGGACGAGATAGTATTTTTGTGGTTGTGGACAGATTCTCAAAGATGGCACACTTTATTCCTTGCCATAAAACGGATGATGCCACACACATTGCTGATTAATTCTTTCGAGAAATAGTCTGCCTTCATGGTATTCCTCGCACCATTATGTCCAATCGTGACACTAAGTTCATAAGCCACTTTTGGAAGGTATTATGGGGTAAGATTGGCACAAAACTTCTCTATTCCACTTCTTGTCATCCTCAAACCGATGGACAAACCAAAGTAATAAATCAGATTCTAGGATCTTTGCTAAGAACGGTGGTAGGTAAGAATAATCGTAATTGGGAAGAATGTTTACCTTTTGTTGAGTTTGCTTATAATCGATCCATTCACTCCACAACAGGTTATTCTCCATTCGAAATAGTTTATGGTTTTAACTCATTAACTACTTTGGATCTTATTCCCTTACCTTTAGATCAGATTTCCAATTTAGATGGTGAAAAGAAGGCTACCCTTGTCAAAGACATTCACGCCAAAGCTAAACTCAAGATGGAGAAAACCTACGAGGCAATTGCAAACTGAGTTAACAAGGGCCGAAGACATGTCACCTTTGAACCAGGAGATTGGGTATGGGTTCACATAAGAAAAGAAAGGTTCCCGACATAAATGAAATCCAAGCTAGACCACGAGGCGATGGCCCATTCCAAGTCCTTGAAAGAATCAATGACAATGCCTACCGCATTGATCTTCCCGGTGAGTATAACGTGAGTGCATCCTTTAATGTTTCTGACTTATCTCCTTTTGAAATTTCAGATTTGTGGACGAATCCTTTTAAGGAAGGGGAATATGATACATGCACCACACACCCTAAAGCTAAGGATGATGAATTTACTATACCACTTAGCCCTATCACACGAGGCCGGACCAAACTTCTTAAAGACAAGCTTCAAATCGCAGTTCAAGCATTCATCCGTAAGGGTCTAATAGCAGCAGATTTGCAACAACGTTTTGAAGGGGATCCAGTTGTTATCCGGTCAACATGTATTCTGGAGATACAACCGTTTTTCTCTTATCTTTCGAACGGTTCTTGAATCGCATCAATCTGATAACGGGAACTCAAGATATGGCCATTTTACTGAAGGCGGTGCATGCAGGAAATCCTATACGGGATTAATACGTGATTTTGTAAATATTACGAATTTTCAATATTTATATTGATTATTTGTAATATAATTTAATATAGGATGATCAATTATATTTTAGGATCAAATTTATTATTTTATTAGGAATTGAGGTTGGGTTAAAATAATATTTTTAGTTATTATTATTTTATTAGGAATTAGAGTTAAAACATGTTTAGTTTATTATTATTTTATTCTCTAGTTATTTAGAACCTTTAGGATTCAGCCCCTATATAAAGGAGGCTTCATTGAACTTTGTAAATCAGATTTCTTTGATCAATAATACAACGAGAGTTTGTTTTTGCAAGTGTTGATTGCCTTGTGCCTTCGAAGCTTCTTCTCCTGGAGTTCTTTCAAGTTCTTGTGAGGGAGATTAATCTTCACACTCCAATTTGCCTTTTCATTGCGACTAGGAGGGTTGGTTAGAGTCATATTATCGTGTTTGCCTTTTCATTGCGACTAGGAGGGCTCGATAGGACATTATCTATCGATTTTCCACATATCCATCCACGCCATCAATCATCTTTACCGTTCACTTTCATAAGGGAGATCTTTTGATTTCTTGGCTTTTTTTATTTTCAATTCTTTTATCTTTTATTTATCTTGTTTTAATCTTATTTTTTTATCTTGTTACTAGCACACAAAAAAAACCCTAAAGAACTCTAGCTATTACCGCCACCTTCTCCATTCATCCCTTATTGTTCTTCATCGAGTCTAGATCTTTTCTAGGTTTGATTCTTCAACAAGAGCAACGTTCATCAATCCGCCACCGCTTCCCTATCATTTGTGTAATAGGGACCTGAACCGATAAACCATGTTTTGTGCCATAGGGAAATAGTTTGGAAAGTTTAACAGAGAATGGAAGATTAATTTTGTCTTCACCGAAAATGTGAAATCGTTGCATGTGGTATGGAACAATCAGAGGATGAGAAGGAAGGCTCAACCAGTTTGGATTTTGAGTTTTTTTTGGTCTCATTTGGAATTTCTGGCTTTGCATGAACGAAGCCCCCTATAATAATCTTTCGTTTTCTGAGGACAATTTTTGAATTAGCGTTGTTTAGGATTTGGGTGTGGGTAATTGCAATTGGCCAGTGTTAATTCCTTCTGTTCAGGATTTTGTAAGGTGCCCAGAAGCTGTCCTTCTTTGTGACAGGTGATCGTGTTTGGTAGTGCTGCTCGCTGTTGTTTTCTTTTCAGACTTGTGGGCGGTGGGTGCAGTCCTTCTGCTTACTGCCTTGGTTACTAGAATTGGTCTGAGAGTTTGAGGTTTCTGTTGAATTTTTTGTTGGGTTGTGTTTAATCCTTTCCTGGCTGGGTGGTTAGTATTCTCCTTAGTTATGGAGCTTCCTTTGTTTTTCGTTTTCTTTGGTGTTTATAGAGTCATAAGTGGCTTGAACAATGATAGCTTTGGATTGTTGGCCAACTCTGTTGGGTTTCACCGTTTGGAGTTGTCGTTGGGGGAAAGAAAGTTCTTTGGAATTACTAGCAGGGAGCTTCGATTAATCGAGTATGTTATGTTTGTTGTTTGTGCTCGCTAAAAGGATTGTTAACTTGGGTTGGTAGTTCTTGGCCATTCATTACATTGTTGTCAATGCCTGATTTCGGATTTCTTCTAATATCTCGACATTCAGTTTCTTCTCAGCACTGATTCAATGGAGAATTTACAATAATGTGTCTTATAAATAATAAAATAATATTATATGGTTAATTTTATTATTATGTTTATCAATATATTTTTTAGAATTTATTTATAAAAATTTAATTGTAGTGGAGTAGACTAAAAACTCCACCAGTCAATTGTACTTTGTAAAAGTTAAGTTTGACTAAATGCGCCTTTATTTCACGTGACATACTTGGGTGATTTAACATGACACCCTTGACTCTAATATTCCCTTTTTAATATTGTTTGGCTAATATTTCTCGAAGTAGCATCATTTCGGCTGAGGTGATACAAAGACGCATCCCTGAGACACGTTTTACATGAGTTTTAGCTGACTATGATGTCACGCGGGTAAGGCGCATCCCCAGAGACGCGCTTACCTGGGTTTTAGTTGACTAGGATGCCACGCGGGTAAGACGCATCCCCGGGGATGATTTTACCTTGGTTTTGCTGAATCGGATGCCACGCTGATTTTTTTTAATAAAGATTTAATTTTTATTGTTATTATAAATTAGTAATATATTATGTAAAGTGTTTCAGTTATAATTTAAGAATTATTGAATGTATTTTTTAAATGTGTATTAAAGGTTAAAGTGTGAATTTAAGTTAAAGTGTTATATGTTTCAGAGACTTTGGAACAATAGAACAATAGATGAAAACCAACTTTGATCGTATTGTAGTTCTAGGAAAAATGTATGAAATTATAATATTACACGTATGATTATTTATCTATTATTTTTTCTATTTTGATTATCGATCTACTAATTTTATCACTTAATTGTTTAAATGTTATCAATCAAGTCATTTGTTGTTAATATTTAACAAAAATATTGATGCATCAGTTAATAAAATTAGTATAATTACACATTTAATCTTTAATACATACATATTTTATCAATTTAGTCTTAATTTTAATTTAATTTAATAAATTTAATCCTCCAATCAGAACATGAAATGTGTCATCGTATACATAGAGTTTTTTTCTAACTTTTAATTTTTTTAATTTAATATTTGTTCTCTAATTAGAAGGTGGAATTATTATAATATTTTAAAATTAATAATGAATTTTTTTATAATAAATAATATTAATTATTATATTCAATAATTATAATTAATCATTTTAAAAAATTACCAATAAAAAATAATTTATATAATATTAACCAAATATCATAAAATAATTTTTAAATACTAATTTTAAATATAATTTATTTAGGTGTACATATATTGGGAAATTATAGAAAATACAATTACATTTAAATATTAGAAACAACAACATTCATTGAAATAGAATAGTAATTACATAAGGGTTAACGATTATGCAATGATAACAGAGCTGGACATTTTTTTCTATTGTGCCTAATGTTTCTACAATGCCCACATCTTTTTTGTTCAGTTGACTTCTCCCGAATATCCATATCACAATGTATTCTATGGGATTTTGAACGACCTGAGTCCCTCAATAGCAACGGATCTGGTACAATTATAAGCCAAGTTTGAATCTCATCTGAGTCTCTTTCGTTACCTATGAGCAGAAACTCAAATTCATATACCTTGAATACTTGTGAAAGTTGGTATACGAGATCAACATAATTTTTGTAGTCTAAATACAAATGTGAGCAAGCTACAATGACATGAGAGCATGGATATTTGAGTGCTTGAAAGAAACCACAATCACACCACTTCTCTTGCAGATTAACTCTGAAAGAGTTAGCTTCAATCCTTTGCAGCGAACGTGGCATTTCAGTTACACGAAACAATTCAGGGGTGCGAGAAAAATTTGTAACCAACGTCCCATTTGATGCAGCCACTTTTTTCTGTAAATCAGCTACTAGTCTTGGGTGGTAAATATGGTCGTTCTGCATCCAAGTAAGAGCTTGTCCACCGAGCTTTGCAATAGTTGACCCAAACGAAAATAATTCGTTTTGACCAACGCCGTGACTGGTAAATGATGCGCCCCCTTTAAGGTTGAATTGATTGCTTCAGCCAAGTTGGTTGTCGTATGACCATAGCGATACCCCCCGTCATACGCATTTGTCCACATTTCTTTGTTGATGTCCATAATGACCCTTCTTATTTTTGCCAAACAGTTCTTGTAGCATAGACTCAAACCTTTGAGGTAAGAGTTCGTAACCTAAGTCATTAGGAATATGTAATAGTTAATATGACGTATAAATAAGTAATATGAAAATGATAGAAAATTGGAAAAAAGTAACGTACCCATGCGCACGATTAACTGATGTTCATCGTTCTTCTTGTATTTTCCATAATAGTTTGCAGCAATATGACAGACACAATATCGATTTTGAACATGTGGAGGTTTCCACATTGGACCCAAAGAGTTCATTGTTGCTTTTATCCCGGCTCCTCGGTCTGAAATAATGCATACTCGTTCCTTTGTGACAACATGTAAACCTAAATTTTTAAGGAAAAATCCCAAGACTCAGTGTCTTCTCCTTGAACTAGAAAAAACGCAACAAGAAGAATATTGCGGTTACCATCTTGGACCACAGCCAATAATAAAACTTGCTTGTATTTCCCATACAAGAAAGTACCATCAATTTGGACAACTGGTTTACAGTACTTCATTGCATTAATACACTAAGGGTAAGTCCAAAAGACACGGTATAATTGGCAGTGATCACGAAACACTCGATCATTCACGTAATGATGTTGAGTTTCGAACTCAACAATTATCCCGGGATTAAGTCTCTGCATAACATGAAACCAACTGGGCAGCTCATTGTAAGAGGAATTCCATTCGCCATGAAGTTTGACAATGGCATTCTGTTTTGCCAACCAAGCTTTTTTGTAAGACACGGTGTATCCATATTGTGACTGTATAGCAGAAATCAACACTGCAACAGCTATATGAGAGCTTTGCTTCACAATGGGCATGATTGCTTGGCAAATAATGTTAGAGTCTAAGTTGGGATGATCCTGGTTTATACCTCTTGCACAACACGTATGAGGACCGTTGTATCTGGTTAGTTCCTATAAGTTGTTCTTCCTTTTCCTTTTTGATACACGGATCATCCATTTACATTCGTTGTCACGTTAGACGCAGTAGCAGATATATTTCTCCGTGGTAGATCGATCAACTCGGGACTGAACTGAGTTACGAATATTATAACTCTTTATTGCCATCATTGTTTCCTCTTTCAATGTGAACTTCATTCCGATATGTAAATTACAATCAATGACTGATGACTGAACTCCATAGTTGCCAATATTAGGGAGATCCGAAAATTCAAGCTCGTACATTCCATCATAATCAACCCCATACATATGTGCAGGAAGTTCGACTGGTGTTGTATTTATGGGAACGTCATCCTCATTATCATCAGAGTGTACGTTAAACTGTGGTGAGTCAGGTTCAACGAATAATCTCATTTTAGCACCATCTGCACCTGGCTCCCGAAGAAGTTCTTCTGGTGGACATGAGGGCTCCTCAGAAAATCCAATGCTGAGGTCAAAGAAGTTGCCACTTGCGTGTCCTCCTCTTGAATTTGAGGCCATTGTATCATGTGGGATGTGAACAGACTGCCGTCTCGATGGCATTTCCATGTATAAGTCAAAAACAGTGGCAGATGAATGTCTGTCCCTTTAAGTAGAAAAGATGTTTCCATATGGATTATTGGTGAAGCCATGTGGGTTGAGATCATAAGCAGTTGCTGATGAATACCTTCCTATTGAACTTGATGGTATGACATTTGGCGTTGGATTTGTCATTAATGATATGAAATCATTACAGATCAGTTGCATCGGGCTATCAACTTAATCAGCTTGATATGCAATGCCAAAGTGAGAGGAATATGAGAGACCACGAGAATCACGAACCTCAATAAAAGTGACATACATTTCAATAAGAGATTGTGAACTTCCCATATGATCATCAACCATCATAGAAACATCATCATCGTTGGAAAGCTGAAATGATGTATATGTGAGTGGAAAAAGTTCAATAGAAAATCTATACTGAAGTGAAGATAGTCTTCTCCGGCCTGCTACACGAATCTTTAACGAAATTTTTTTGATTAACTCCTCAAGAGTGATGTTTCTCTTCAAGGTTAAGGGGATATAATGATCTGATTCAAAAACAACCCCCTCTTCAGCTTCCTTAATTTCTCCATCATATAAAACAACAGCAGAAAGATGACTCATTTTCAGAGAATAGAGGATTGAGATTTTTGAGAAATTTATAGTTTCAGAATTTGAAAGCTTGGGAGCTGAAGTTTGTTTTGAAAGTTTATAATATGTTGCATAGTAGTGTCTATAACAGGGGTACTATTCACGTGAAAGCATGTTCTCGGGGCCACGCATTCCATTATTTTGTCAGAGAATATGTTATCATTGCCCTATTATGTCACTCATATCCCCCAGGGAACTATTTATGTTAGTACCTATTATGTTTGAAGGGACTTGGCAAAGTGGTGAATGCGTGTTCCCGGGGGCGCGCTTTCCATTATTTTGTCAAAGAATATGTTATCATTGCCCTATTATGTCACTCATGTCCCCCTGGGAACTATTTATGTCAGTACCTATTATATTTGAGGGGACTTGGCAAAGAGGCGAAAGCGTGTTTCCGGGGGCACGCCTTTGATTGTTATGTCAAAGAATATGTTATCATTGTCCTATTATATCACTCATATCCCCCGGGGAACTATTCATGTCAGTACCTATTATTTTTTAGGGGACTTGGCAAAGTGGTAAAAGCGCGTTTCCGGGGGGCGCCTTCAATTGTTATGTCAAAGAATATGTTATCATTGCCCTATTATGTCACTCATGTCCCCCGGGTAACTATTCATGTCAGTACCTATTATTTTTTAGGGGACTTGGGAAACTGGTGAAAGCGCATTCCCGGGGGCGCGCCTTCGATTGTTATGTTAGAGAATATGTTATCATTGCCCTATTATGTCGCTCATATCCCCCGGAGACGTAGAGCTGGATGGTGAAATCGGGTAAATTATAACAAAAATTTAAGTTCTTTTTTGATGTTCAGCACGTTAAGGATAAAATCATACAAGTGGATAAATTTAAGTTCATAACTTAAATTAAAACGTTATGTAAAGTTTGAATAAAATGGATAAAATGTTATGGATAAATTGAATAAATGCGAAGTGATAAGTTGATTGTGACATTGAAATTGTATGGAATGAGCATCGAAATGTTTTTACGAATTATTTTCCATTGTGAGCCTTTGTTAATGGGATTATAACACGTGGGTTTTGATGTATATGTTTTAATGTATATGTTAAGGATAAAATCATATGTATGGATAAATTTAATTTCAATTTAAGTACTGTGAACTATAATTAGAATATAACTTTTAATTTCGAATACAATTTTAAATTTCAATTGGAATATTAAGTTGAATTTAATGTTAAATTTCGAATACTATAATTTGTATTTTAATTTTAAATTTTGAATACTATAATTTGTATTTTAAAAACATTTAACAAACATTTAATGTTAAATTTGAATAAAAAATAACTTTAAAAATATTATTGTAACAACCATTAAACATTTAAATAACATAACAAAATTACATAAATTTCTAAAATATAACTATTTAAATAACATTAAAATACAAATGGATCATCGATGTCGTCTTCTCGAATAAGTTCCACATTGGGGTGGTTGTCTATTTCGCTGAGGATTTCTTCGTGGAACTTGTTCTTCAGTCTCCTCATCTTCACTATCATCATCATCATCGACATTTTCTTCATTTGGCATAGATGACGCTGAAGGGCCTGTATAAAATAACGACCTTGGAAGAGTGTTACTAATAATCCCACCGCTCATAGAGAATTGAGAAAATTGTGAAAACATTGGCATCGATGTCTGTGATCCAAATGGAGATTGAGGTGTCTGTGAAGAAGCACCACCAGCCAAATAAGATGCATATGAACTATATGTTGGATCATTAAACATAGCCGTATATACACCTCCATATGGTGTCATAAAACCTTGCGGGCTAGGCATGTAACCTGGCGGGCTAGGAATGTAACCCTGTGGGCTAGGAATGTAACCCTGTGGAGATGGCATATGAACTGGTGGGCTTGGCATATACCCCTGAGGAGATGGCATCTGAACTGGAGGGCTGGGCATGTACCCCTATGGCATCATCATCGGTGGATAGGGATGTTGTGGTGGGACTGATGTAGAATCGATAACGCCTTCTCTCCGTCCACGAGTCGGGGGACGATTATATTGAGATGGTGGACGTCTCTCTCGGCGCCTAGGAATACTAACCCCTCGTGCTTCCGCCGAAAGTAGAAATGACTTTCCATTTTCATTAAACCAGTCCATATAGTTATCTATAACCATATGACTAGTAGGTATATCTCTATGGTTCTTTTTTTTCATCGACTACCTATGAAATATAATATAAACTAAATATCACCCTATTTAATTAAAAATATTTAAATCAAAATTTAGTTCGAAAATTACCTCAATAATAAGGGGAATACGTATGGTTCATTAACGATCGGGCATAAGAAAGACATGTGAAACCACGCCCATGATTATAAAAGTAGGAGAAATCCACCGATAGCAGTTTTTTATAATTCGTTGCACGACACATTTCTCTAAAGAGAAATGCCAAAACTGCAGCTCCCCAACTATATCTTCCAACTTCATTAAAATCAATCCGATGACGCAACCACATACAATGCACCTGGTTGCGAGATTTGTCGGGCATCAATATTCCTCCAATGATTTGTATAATATAAGCACGAGCACATGCCTTTGCTTCATCCTCTGAAACATTTTTTATTCAAAACTTCAAAATTAGCTTTCAACCATGATAAAACTATTCTACCTCCATTAAACTCTGGCGGAGCAGCTCCAAGATACTCCATGCACATTGACTGCCAATCACTATCCGCCATACCACACATAATATTTCCGTCGACGGGAAGCCCCAGATGCATAGAGACATCCTCCAATGTAATTGTAGCCTCTCCCCATGGAAGATGAAATGTGTGTGTCTCGGGCCTCCACCTCTCAATCAATGCAGAAATTAGGACAGGTTCGAGTTTGCAACCGCCAATAATTGTTGCAATATACCTGAACCCGTCAGAAGACAAATATGGCAAAATACATGTTGGTGTCGATATACGTGGGTTTTTAATAAATGTCTCTAAAATACGATCATTTTCCTATGTAATATGCATTACAAAAATTTATAATTAATATAAATTCATGATAAATTTAAATTAAAAATAATAATAAATATTAACATAAATTTAAAAAAATATTATCATATCATTAAAATGTCTGGAGATATGGTTTGCATCTAATCGCAGAAGCATTTCACTTTCCATTATAACTGTTGACAAAAAAAATATAATTAGCACAAATAATAATTAAGTAATAAATTTAAATAAATAATAATTATAAAAATATTTTTTTTAAAATAATATTTATATAATTATATTAATATAAAATATAACAACTATTTAAAAAATACTAACTTAAAAATAAATTTATTACCACTAGTAAGAAATTTAAAACTCAAATATTTGAAGAATTTGAGTTATATAAGAGAGGAGAATATGATTTTGGTGTGAAGAATGAGGGGGTTTAAGGGGTTTATATAGGGGAGGAGGAGGAGGTAGTTGAGGAAAAAACGGATAGGATTTATGGCATTTAATGGAAGGCGCGTCCCCGGGGATGTGCCTTACCCTCGTGTCATCCGACTCAGCAAAACCCCGTGAAAGCGCGTCCCCGAGGATGTGCCTTACCCACGTGACATCCGACTCAGCAAAAACTCAGGTAAAGCGCGTCTCCACGTATGCACTTTTGTGCCACCTCAGTCGAAAGAATGTTACTTCGAGAAATATTGGTCAAGCGGTGTTAGAAAAGAAAAATTAGAGTAAAAGGGTGCCAGTTATGTCAAATCACCCTTAACTTGGAAATATGTATTATTTTTATAAATATTTTTTAATACGATTTTACTAATAATTTAAAAACTGATATTGTTTTTATAAAACTACGGTAAAAGGAGTGGTTTACTTTATTTTGTAAGTAACAATGGAAACTAGAAGTTAAGGTCAAAACTCAACTCAACAAGGATCACTAACGTCTTCAACCCTCAAAGTCGATGCTAATGGATCTTCTCCGGTTAACATTGATTTCTTTTTAAATAAATTGTTAAACTAAGCCATGTATAAAATATTAATTAGCCCCTCCTAAAACACCAAGTAAATTAAAAGATGAAAACCTCTCCTAAACATTAAAATAAACCAAGAATCCACCAATTAGCGACAAGAACTCCAGACTAGCAATTGCCTGTCGTCAGGAGACAGCCTCCACTCTGAAGATCAAATCATTGAAAAAGAGCAAACCCTAAGACTATTTGAGAAATAAACTATTTTTAATGATGTTTATCAAAAGAAAGGTATTTGTAATGAAATTTAAAAACATTTTTTATTAAATTTAAAGAGTGATAAAAAGAAAAAAATCAACTAAATATACTGTATTTTCTTACATATACAAAAACAAAAAATATATATTATACAAACTTTATTATTTAAATATTCCAATACAATGGACCGAATATTTTACTACTTAAAGTACACCTTCCTAGCATCCAATTATTTATACCATATGCTCAAGTCTATCCAACGTGGCAACTTTTATCTCGAAGATTAGAAACTTCGTTTCCCTTTCCGTACAATTTATCTTCTTTTAATATATATTCAAGTTTTTGAAGAAACGCAAGGCCTACTACCTCCAATGGCGAACATATATATCATATACACAAAAGAAAGCAAATTTATTGAATTTTCAACTTATTACAAAAGAATTTTTATTCTGTCTGTGTAATATGTTACAACATGTTCTGCACTTATTGTGATCAATGTGGGGGATCTAAAGAAAATAAAAAAGAGAATAATTTTACAAAAGCTTACAACTTATTTTTGGAGATCTCCCTGCCAGTGTTTAGGAAGTAAATTTCTGGTTTCAATTCTTCCAATATATACCAAAAAAATGATTGAATTGATGAATATACTTAAAGAAGACGAAAAAAGTTGGGGTTAAAGGCAAAAACTTATAATGCCTTAATGAATAAAGAATGTTCGTTTTCATTCACGACGACGCTGCACAATATATGTACTTTTCTTGATTGAATTTTCAGCTTCCAACTCCGCCAAATTCTCAATGACAGCATCGGTTGCAGTATTCAAGAAATGCGACCAGTCCCTACATACCCAAAAATGGAAAAAATAAGAAAGAAAACAAAATTAGAATCTATACTTGATCATTATATCAATTATAGCAAAAAAGAAAAAGAAATAGTACTTCATACCCTGTTAAAGTGTCAAATGTGAGTCCAACAGTGTACTTTGCCTCCTCAAGAGCGCAGCTAAACCTTTGCAGCTGCTCGACTGAACTCGTACCGTAATCCATAACCCGAAGCTGCGATGGTTTCACATCGCAAAATATGGGTATAACCCTCTTCTTACTCTCCATGAGAAGAGCAAGCTCATGGAGGCAAAAGTATGAATCGCAATAATTGGGCGAAAAGACTGCGAAACCGATTTTACAATTGCGAATGGCGGGATTGATCTTGTCGAATAGTCTGTCACCGGGCTTCATGTTTCGGCTATCCAGGAAGGGCCTTAACCCCATCCTGAAGAAATGATCATGGAGCAGCCCGGCAATGTTTTCCTTCGTATCAATTCCTCGGTGGTTTATAAAGATATCGCATGGGGTTTTGGGTCGAAGGATTTTACGGTACAAATTCCTGGCAGATGAAGCGCCACGTAGCTGCATGGCTCCTTGGAGACGCTAAAATGAAAAGACCAAAGAGAGGAGTAAAAAAATATCTATTCCAAGCTGCACAAATTGGCTCCAAGTGAATACAATTGTTTGTTTTTTTGGTTTTTTATTGTACTTCGTTTGGAATTTGTGTGGGAGATAGCTTGAGCGGGACAAAGACGCTGAGAGGTCATGTATTTATAGGGTAATTAAAAAGTTGCGATGGATTTGTTTAATGCCTGAAATTTGATTTTCAAGCCAAGAATTTTAGAATTCTTCGGTTTATGTTTGACAGCATCCAACAAGAGGGAAAACTAAAGCCTTGATCGCTTGACCCCTCAACGCTTTTCTTCTTCTTTGCTTAACCCTTCAACCACGTTTATATAATAATATTCAACTCTTGTTTAGTTTTTCCCCCCTCTTCGTGTGATTTCTTTAACTATAAATCTCAAAGATTTTAAGATTTAATCTTATTATTAACATAAGATATAATGAAACATAGTTATAAAATATACCTTATGTATTATATAATTAGGCCGAAAATATTAAGAGTGTCCTTTTTTCCCCATCAGGATGTGGTCCATGGAATAAAATTAGACATATACAAAATATGCTTAACAATGCATCCCGCTACATATCACGCGAAAATGTTATCTCAAACTTTTAAATATCCCATGAAATAGAAATTTGGAATAATCAAGCATAGCACACAAACATATTCATTAGTTGTACAAGATTGACATGTAAGCTCTCGAACGTTGTCTAGCAGATTATGCAATGAAGGGATCCAGAAATCGAGAAAATTAAGAGATTATACACTGAAATCAGCTCAACAAAATCAAAGGGCGGTGTGTGAAAACAACAACACATTCATAAGTTCTATATTCTTGAATTTGCATATATTAAAGCAATTTATTGGGATTTCTGAGTATTTTCACATTTTTTATTAAAAAAAATAAAAATGGTGGCGGTGTTTAAGTTTCTAGTGAATTTATTTAAACCAGCCGGCAGCCACCAGTGCCATTTTGCAAAGATATTATTAACCTCTAAGTTTAAAATAAGAATGATTTTCATAATCCATTGATAATGTAAAATAGTTGTTTCTAAAGAAAATAATTGTTTATATAAGTGCACTATGAATTCTTGACGCCATTCGCCAATCGAAATACGCTGATCTAATTAACTATGACTGGCTGGCAACAGGATAGGGACTAGGGACTAGGGACAGGACAGTTTGTCTTCTCTTCGAAGCTCCAAAAATGTATGCTACTTTAGGATATGCATTTAATGTAGAATAATATCCTATTTGGTACATGTAACTTAATTAAAAAAATCTAATATTATATTTATATATTTAAAATATTTAACAGAAGATTTGTCTTTTAAGAAAAAAAATTAACATAATATATATATATATATATATATATATATTATTTTTTTAAATATATGAAATGATTATAAGGTATTATTTATTCATAATCTTTCTTAACAATTGATAACTCATTTATGCATACACACCCTGTAGACGCAACTACTCAAACCTATGATCTCAAAGGAGAATAATTTTTCTTTTAATTACCGAGGTCACTCTATTGATTACACAATACATGCATTTTAATAAAAAAACTTATAATTTGTTAAAATATACAATATGATACCTAAACTATTATATATATATATGTTTTTATGTTACTTGAGTTAACATCGACAATTAGTATCATACTTAAATTATTATTTTTTATGTATTATTAAGATATTTGAGTTAATATTATTAATGTAATCCCCTAGACCCGACCTATGCGTTACAATCAGACCTAGCGAATTACAGTAAAATTTTCTAAAAATTTCTTCGATAATTTAAATCCATAATATAAATAACACCTTTAAAAACATAGTTAATAATGATAAAATCCAACTGAGTTAATATAAAATCATAAGTGACTAAATAAAATAAAATATGTCATAATCAGTATCACAATAAATCTAACATCAATAGCAAAAGCAGTATATGTCGTAGATCAAGTATTTCAAAATAGAGGCACGTGTCACCGAAAATGAAGGCAGTTTGGAAGATAAAAACATTACAACAAAATGTATTGTACGAAATGTGTCGATCCTCCAAGTGTCAGGTCTGGGTGCCTATCAAAAAATATCTGAAATGGTAAAAGTTTGGAAAAGTGAACTAGGGAGTTCAGTGTATCCCAATAGTGTAGAAATAAAACATACAATTAAGTTTCCAAAATCAGTTCATTTTGTAAAAAAGAAAATGATTGTAAAGTGTCAACACACCTTTTCGTACTACTAGGATTCAAACTCCTAAAAATAGGATATAATTTTGCTAGGATTCAAACTCCTAAAAATATGATAGAGTTCTACTATTATTTAAACTCCTAAAGATAAGATCCACAAGCACTATAAATAGCCATTGTAACTCACTATTGTACACACGATTTACAGACAAATACAGAGGAAAACACGGAAATACAAAGGCAAAGCTATTGTAAACGATTCGAAGTAATAAAGGTGAAAGCTTTTTTTATCTTTCGTTTGTTTCTCTTTACTCTTCACTTGCATGCGTTGTTAATCGTGTTTTCTTTGGAGAACCTCAAAGACAAATGTTTTAGCCGATGACACAGAGGGGGTTTTTTCGAAACTTTGATTTCATATCTACGCTCCCTAGAGGTTATTTCGCAAAAAAATTACATTTTTTGAATGAAAGTACGAAAATCTCAAAAAATGAAAACTTTTTTATTTTTGCCAGTTTTAATCTTCAATGTTCTTTGACATTTACCCACTTAATTTGCATTCCTTTCATTTTAATCCCTTAATTAGTTTTTTATATATATATACATACTTGCTAATTATTTTAATTTATCACTTTTTATTTTTCTCTATTTATATACGTTATTATATATATATATATTTATTTTCTTTGCATTTTTATATTACTATTATATTTTCTTTTATTCTACTTATTTATTATATGTATTTTTATATTTTTATTATATTTTACTTTCTTATTATTATTCTTTTTTTTATCTTATATGCGTATGTTCTTTTTAATATTTTAGTTTTATACTATTATAAATATATTTTTGGTTTTTTTATTTTAAGTGTCTATTTTATATTATACATATATTTTTCTATAATTTCTATATTTTTTATCTATATATTATATTTATTCTTTTTTATTGATATTTTTGTTATATACATTTACTATTATTATATATATATATATATTCTACAAGTTATATATCTACCTACTTTGTCCACACCCTCATCATTTTTCTTCTTGTCAATTATACTTCACCAAACCTTACTTTCTCTTCCATTTTCCGTGTGATTCTCTTTTTAACTACTTATTATCATTATTAGTATTGTTACTATATATATATATTTAATTATCTTTATTTGGGTTTTTTACCATTATGTGTATATGTTCTTTTCGTCATTTAATTTATTATTTATATTTTACTTTTTTATTTATTTTATAATATTATATTCGTACTTTGTTATTATTATTTTGTTTATTTTTATTTATTTTCTTTTTCTTTTTTATAATATTATTATTTTTTTTTTTTACTTACTATTTATCTTTGCTTTCTTCATTTTATCATTTACTTAATTTGTTTTCTTTTCATTTTAATTAATTAATTAATTTCTTACCATTTTATCTAACATGGCTTTTTATTTCTTAAGGGTACATTTTCAATCAATCAATGTAAGTTTTGGATCGTTTTTTACCTTTCAATTTAAACTTTCACTTTCTTAATTAAGACAACTGAAATAATAGTACCGAAGGGCGATTTAAGGGTGCTAATCCTTCTTTGACCATAACCGACTCCCATATCCGACATATCGCTGGTAGACGCATATCAGGTAAGAAATAAGGTATCCGATCAACCCACTTTTCGTAAAGTAAATGATCAGTGGCAACTCCCAATCCATTTTTCACGTCGAAGCCTAATTTCGGGGCACAACCGAAAGACAGTTGCGACAGCTTGGCGACTCTGTTGGGGACACAGGTAAGTGAGTCAGGCTAAGGTAATTTCCAGTTGTCTTTTTAATGAAAAGGGTAAGTTTAAATTTTAAGGTAACATTTCGATCCTTATTACTTACTTTTTATTTTTATAGTTGTACTGTACCATTTTTTAATGATTTCAGCCCTTAAAGATTTTCATCCAAGGCTCTATACCCGAGCTCCGAACCCCTTTTAAGTGGGGGTGAAAGTGACGCCTTCGTGTGAATTTATTCATCGTATGGCCTAGCAAGTAACCTTCGGATTCATATACCTTTGCCTTCGTGTGAATTTATTCTCCGTATGGGCATAAGGGAATGTTTCCCTCTCAAGTTTAACTTAGTCCACACAAGCCTGTGATGGGTTTAGGACTAAGGGTCTGGTAAGCCTAAGGGGGCACCGACAAGGAGAACTCGAGTACCTTTTTTTAGAACCTAAACCCGGAGACTACAAGGAGTTAGGGCCCACCCCAAAACCTCGTTTTAAACCCTAGGATGCCGAAATTATTTCATGCTTTACTTTCTGTTCAAAACATGTGAACTATAAATTTATGCGGTTAGGACTTGTTCAAAATCAACTTGCGGGATAGAGATCATGTCCGGGTATAAATAATAAGCATGTGGGGTAGATATCATGTGGGGTAGGACTTTTATTTTCATGATTGCTTTGATTATTATCTTTACCTTACTAACTCTTTTCATTTTTTTCTTCTCTTTTATTTTATTTACATCGTCTGCATCATTCAAAAGAAGTGTTGATCCACCAAAAAATGTGTTCGTTAACCATAAATAATCTGTATTAATGGACAAAGGTGTTGTAATACATGAGATTAAAAACCCCGAGGTACAACTATGGTCCGAGAAGACTCAGAAAGAAAAGGGAGACAGTCTTCAGGGAAATTATGTGTCAAAGCTTGTTAGTTACGCATATGTCAGCCTGAAACAAAATGACGTCCAAGAACTGCGAAATATTTGGGACAGTTGGGGGAATGACAGAAAGCAGAAGTTCAGCCAACGATATGGTGATATTGCCCTCTTACTCCATGTCAAGACTGATGAGCCCCTGCTCCGAGCATTAATTCAATTCTGAAACCCAGGATATAGTTGTTTCACCTTTAACCGGGAGGATATGGTGCCCACAATTGAAGAGTATACTACCCTACTGCACTGCGAAAACATCAGACTAGAGAGGGCATATATCAAACACATCAAGAGTCAGCCTTTCAAGAACGGACTAGCTAAGATTGCAGGGGTTGATGAAAAATGGGTGACTGATCGACTTCGACACAAAGGTAACGGGAAAGGAATCAAGTGGATCCATATAAAGTAACTGATGAAGAACCACCCTGATGAATGGAAGACTATAGATCTTTTTGCACTAGGTCTGTACGGTTTGATTATCTTTCCGAAGACCTTGGGGTGCATCGACGCAGCCATAGTAAAACTATTTGAACAACTTCCAATGAGAGTCAACCCAGTGCCGACCATCTTAGCTGAGACCTTTCGGTCTCTTAATCATTGCAGAAGAACTGGTGGAGGAAGATTCATTGAATGTGTTCACCTCCTTCAAGTCTGGATTCACAACCACTTCTGGAAGACTAATTGGGTTGCCTACTGCCGTTTTAGCACTACGTATTCACCTTTGAGAGAGTTCATCACCATGAAATGGCATGAATGAACTTCAAAAGAGAAGTGGATGAAAGTCTTCACTCATATATCAAGACCGAGATATTACTTGGAGAGCCCCCTGGTTGTTCCTCAGTGACGTTCTTTTCCAATGTGGGGACTCTGACACTATGACCTTACCTGAACTTTGGGATGTAGTTGGGTATGCTCCATTGTTAGCACTTAGACATTATGGGGCACGTCAGTTTGTCCTAGCAACATGCGGACTAGCTAAATCAGAGTTTGAGTATCACGGTGACAACTATAAGAAGATGATCAAGGAAGCAGTTGATTCATGGAAGAAAGTATTCCGGATGGATGTGGTAACTACCAGAAACATGCTTCCTCCGAACTATGTGGAGTGGCGAAGATTGAGGAAAAATGACAATATTCTGGTGCCAGACTGTGAGGACACACGGACCATGGAGGAACATCTCAGGCCCGTCCCTTCTGGACTTGAGATAGCCAAAACAGAGTTTGAAGCTGTGAACAATGAGCTGGGGAAGAGGATAAATGAACTTGAGGCTGAGCGCTATCAGTGGAATCTAGATGCCGACTCTCAGAAAGATCGAGCAGACAAACTAGAAAGAGAACAAAAAAGAGTCCGTTTAGAGCTCGAAGACTTGAGAAAGGGGTATCAAGATAAAGTCAAGAATAACTCAAAGTTGAAAGTGGCTTCTAAATACTGGAATGAGAGAGCTTGGAAGGAACAGATGAAGACTGCCCAAAGGCACTTAGCAGGCAGTCAGCATCAAAACCAATGCTTGAGAATTTGGATGGTTGATATGGAGAAACAACATGAGAGAGATGGAAAAACAATAGCTGAGTTAGAAGCTATTGTAGATGGGTTCAAGAAGTAAGCAAGCAAGCTTCAGATAGTGCCCTTCGACGTGGTTTACAGTGGCGTTTCTGTTGGGAGCAAGCACAACAAAGGGTGAAGGCCAGAGATGCAGCCATCCGAGACTTCCTGGATCAAGTACAAAAGGCAGCTCGCCATCTACACGGCCTGGCAAGGGAAGCTGGAGTGGTTCGACAAGGCATACAACCAGTGACAAATGAAAACAGAAGACTTGTTAACCTGCTGGAAGTTGTTCGGGGTCTAGAGGATTTAGTCCGAATGTACCTTTGATTGTTTTTATGTCTCTTACAAGATAAAACATTTTTGTCAAAATAAGGATTATTTATAATAATGTACATTTTTCTGGATCAATGCCTTGAACATTTCATGCATTTTTTTTTATTTTGCGTTGTGCATCTACATTTTATTTTATTTTCATAAACATGAAATTTCTTCATGGAGGATTCAATGAAGTGGTTTTAACCACATGACACCACATGAAAGCAAGATTGTAACATCAAAAGAAAAAATTGAAAACAATACAGTGGGAGCCTGATCAGCTGATTGTATGACAAAGCCTGCCAGGATGATCTAAGAAAAGAATCCCCATATCCTAAGAGCTACGATGTTGAAGTTGTTAGCTGTTACCATATAAGAAGCCCCAAACATTCCTCTGAAAATTGTAAGGCGCTTGCCGAAGAAGGGGGCATGGCATATATCATTTGCACTTAGAGGATTGTTTTATTTGAACACGTCTTTGATCTTTCATGTTTGCTTAATCTTTTAAATGATTGAATTTATGCTGCTTTCTAAGGTGGAGCAATTGAACAAATTTTAATCTTTAGTTCTTCGAATATTAAATGAATTAATAATTCTTTTAATTCTTCAAGAATTATAGATTTTTGACATATGGAAAGATTAGACCTTTCTTACCATGTCTCAAACCCCATAATAAAATACCTTTCTTACCATTAAAACCCAAGGCATTGAGTTATTCATTTTAACATGAGCATTCTTCTAAAGAACCAACTTGGGGCATCTCGCGGTGAGCCTGAACATTGAGACATCTGGGAAAAAAGAAGAAGAATTCATTCGAAATAATTCTATCATACATTAATTACATTGTTTTCATGTGAATAGAATTAATCTTGAATATCTATCCCCTTGGGGATACCTCTTCTGTGAAGATTTACATGTATGAAATGATGAACGGCTTTCTTTCTTTATCCCTTCACAACAGAAGAAAAAAATATATCCCTTGTGTCCCCTTTTGAGCATGTAGTTTTTTTCTTCTGATTCAACCCTAACCAAGGATCACCCTCCACACTAGAGGGCAAAGTGGAAGAAATATGCTCACATGAGCGAAGACATTGATTCAGATGAGATACCAAAAGGTGAACCAAATGTCAAGTGCGAAGATTCAATCAGAACAAAAAGGGCAAAAACAACAAAGAAAAGAAGCAAAAAAGAACAAAAATAAGAAAGAACAAAAATCAAAAAGAAAAATGGACAAAAAAGCACATGCAAAGTTTCCCTAAAGACAAATGGTACATCAAGCTTCAAACTATGAGATTGATCAAGCACAATCATTCCCGAATCACTGAATCACTTCACTCGAAGATCATAGAGCATCAAGAGAGAGAAACATTTTGAGTAAGATTGACGGTATCAGAATGAATTGATCCTTGGTTCAACACCCTGAAACACTTGTTTGGGCCTATTTATCCTTTTCTTTCATAACCATGAACCATGGCCTACATTACGTGCCTTAAAAGTCCCTTCTAATCATACATGGATTTCTAAACAAAATAGAATATCTTCAGATTTCATCCCGCCCATCAGGATTAATCTTTGTTTGCAAAAAACAATGTAATTAATGAATGGTAGAGAAAAATAACAAAGGGGGGTTCAAGACGTAAATCCTGAATAATGTCTTGAAACCAAAGGAGGATTCGAGTTGAAAACCTGAAAAGGCGGCTCGAATATAAAAATTGTGCAACTGAGGCGATCACACAAATTCCTTGGTAAGGCATCGCACAATCCAAATATGATTATGAAAGCTGGGAGTCAGAGAACACTTCCAGTAGAGGAGCATGCAAGCTACCCCATCAAACCTTTGAGCATCAAATGCCAAACCTTTGAGCATCAAATGTAAAACCTTTGACCAAACATAATAACCTGAGACCTTTTTATCCTTTCCTTACTTAACCATTTCCCAAAGATAGCTTTGATCTTGGCACGTGTCAAATAGTTATAATTTATTGAATGATTAACATTGTAATTAAACATTTGATATCCAATGAACTCTAGTTTTATGATTCGTCTCAATTGTAAAACCGTGAAAGAGACAATATTTTTAAAACTTTTGATCAAACATTTTTCAAAACTCTTTTAATGATATTTTCATAACTTTGAAAATAAAAGAGAGAAAAACATTTTTTCAAACAAGACAGTCTCTCTAGAGTGGATCTTGGTAAATGACATGTGACTTTTAGGCACAAAACTCATGCTCAGAATCAATGCTGAAGCAAGAAATGAGGAACATTTGGGGCATCTTTGAAGATTCAACATCAAATATTGGGGTATTTTTTTATATTTGGGCATCATTTGGGGATTTAACATCCTAATGCAAATTATCAGACCTTTTTCAGGAGATAAAATATAACCAATTCATGTTACATGCATCTTATGCATACATTTTAGAGTATTATATTTATCATTTTCCACATACATAATTTTTTGCAGCTTTTAGAGTCAAGTTTCGACTTCAAGACGAAGGATACTCGATTCAAAAGCACCTTTAAAGATTCATGTTGGTTGCTTAACTCAGCAGCAAGAAGCTACACTTTCACCAACTCGACAGATTGAAAGTTTCTCTAGAACTCACAATTTGCTCGAGAGTAGATTAAAACTTCACAATGAAGGATATCTAGCTCGAAGCCAAACATCCACGATTTCAAATCCACGACGGAGGATATCTTGCCACTCAAGACAACACAAGTTCAACTTCACAACGAAGGGACGGCTGGTTGTCAACAATAATTTTCCAATTTCAGAGCCAATTTTAACTTCACAGCGTAGGATATTGGACTCAAGACAACACAAGTTCAACTTCACGACGAAGGGACCACTGGTTGTCAATAAACAATTTCCCAATTTCAGAGCCAATTTCAACTTCACAGCGTAGGATATTGGACTCAAGACAACGCAAGTTCAACTTCACGACGAAGGGACCGCTGGTTGTCAATAAACAACTTCCCAATTTCAGAGCCAATTTCAACTTCACAACGAAGGATATTGGACTCCAGAAAACGCAAGTTCAACTTCACGACGAAGGGACCACTGGTTGTCAACAAACAACTTCTCAATTTCAGAGCCAATTTCAACTTCACAACGAAGGTTATTGGACTCCAGACAACGCAAGTTCAACTTCACGACGAAGGGACCGCTGGTTGTCAATCCCAATTTCAGAGCCAATTTCAACTTCACAGCGTAGGATATTGGACTCAAGACAATGCAAGTTCAACTTCACGACGAAGGGACCGCTGGTTGTCAATAAACAACTTCCTAATTTCAGAGCCAATTTCAACTTCTCAACGAAGGATCTTGGACTCCAGACAACGCAAGTTCAACTTTACGACGAAGGGACCGCTGGTTGTCAACAAACAACTTCTCAATTTTAGAGCCAATTTCAACTTCACAACGAAGGATATTGGACTCCAGACAACGCAAGTTCAACTTCACGACGAAGGGACCGCTGGTTGTCAATAAATAATTTCTCAATTTCAGAGCCAATTTCAACTTCACAGCGTAGGATATTGGACTCAAGACAACGCAAGTTCAACTTCACGACGAAGGGACCGCTGGTTGTCAATAAACAACTTCCTAATTTCAGAGCCAATTTCAACTTCTCAACGAAGGATCTTGACCCAAGACAACACAAGCAACTCAACTTCACGACGAAGGGGTGGCTGATTGTCACACAAATTTCATTCAGAGTCAATTTCAACTTCACAGCGAAGGATATTGGACTCGGGACAACACAAGTTCAACTTCACAACGAAGGGACGGCTGGTTGTCAACAAATAATTTCCCGGTTCCAGAGCCAATTTCATCTGCACGACGGAGGATATTGGACTCGGAACAATGCTACTTACTTAGATTTCAACTTCACGACGAAGGATAACCAATTTCAGGCTCAACTTCACGACGAAGGGGCCACCCGCGGTTTCAACTTCACGACGAAGGGAATCGAGCACACAAGCATCATCCATCTTTAGATTAGATTTCAACTTCACGACGAAGGATATCCAACTCAAAGAAGGAGTATCTGTCAACAAAGACCTTCGAGTTCGACTATGCTCAGCTCCAAGGCACATCATTTACAGCATAACTCAAGGCAAGAAGGGTTATCTGCCATCAAAATTATCGAGTTCGATTCCATTCAGCTCGATAACACATCAATCGCACTACTTTCCGGTTGCAGTCGAGGTTTTCAAGTCGAGAAGAGGACTTGGGTTAACCGTGCTTTAGTGACAAGAAACCATTTTCAAGCAAAAGCTATCTGTCAATGAAGATTTCTGAGTTCGATTCCGATCTAAGGTCTTTAAACCGAGAAGAAGACCGAAGGGCAACGAGAAGCCACGTGCTGATTCAAATTCCGAACTACGGCTTCAATTTCATATCATTCAAGATGAACTCGGCTCACGACGGAGGAGTCATCCGTAACTCAATTCGACATGGAGTTATTGAAACATCAGAGTCAATTTTCAACTCCACCGAACGAAAAGTGTGTCTTTTAATCTTTGCCCTATCCCCGTTACACGACTATGGGCAAAGAGGGGCAGCTGTCAACACACATTTTCGTCCTACTAGGATTCAAACTCCTAAAAATAGGATATAATTTTGCTAAGATTCAAACTCCTAAAAATAGGATAGAGTTCTACTATTATTTAAACTCCTAAAGATAGGATCCACAAGCACTATAAATAGCCATTGAACTCACTATTGTAACACACGATTTACGACAAATACAGAGGAAAACACGGAAAAATACAAAGGCAAAGCTATTGTAAACGATTCGAAGTAATAAAGGTGAAAGCTTTTTTTTATATTTCGTTTGTTTCTCTTTACTCTTCACTTGCATGCGTTGTTAATCATGTCTTTGGAGAACCCCAAAGACAAATTTTAGCCGATGACCCAGAGGGGTTTTTTTCGAAACTTTGATTTCAGATCTACGCTCCCTAGAGGCTATTTCGCAAAAACAAATTACATTTTTGGAATGAAAGTACGAAATCTATCAAAAAATGAAAACTTTTTATTTTTGCCGGTTTTAATCTTCAATGTTCTTTGACATTTACCCACTTAATTTACATTCCTTTCATTTTAATCCCTTAATTATTTATATATATATATATATATATATATATATATATATATATATATATATACATACTTGCTAATTTATTTTTAATTTATCACTTTTTTAATTTTTCTCTATTTATATACGTTATTACCCATATATATTATTTTCTTTGCATTTTTATTATTACCATTATATTTCCTTTTACTTATTTATATTATTATATTTTTATATTTTATTATTATATTTTTACTTTCCCTTTCTTTTTATTATTCTTGTATTATTATTTATATTTTTATATTATTTATTTGTTATATATATATATGCGTATGTTCTTTTTAATATTTTTGTTTTTATACCTATTATTAATATATATTTGGTTTTTTTATTTTAAGTGCTATATTATAATATTATACATATATTTTCTATTAATTTCTATATTTTTATTATTATATTATATTATTTCTTTTTTATTGATATATTTTGTTATATACATTTTATATATATATATATATATTCTACAAGTTAATTATATCTACCTACTTTGTCCACACCCTCATCATTTTTTTCTTCCTGTCAATTATACTTCACCAAACCTTACTTTCTTTTCTTCCATTTTCCGTGTGATTGTCTTTTTTTAACTTATTATTAGTATTTTTACTATATATATATGTAATTATCTTTATTTGGGTTTTGTTTACCATTATATGTGTATATGTTCTTTTCGTCATTTAATTTATTAATTTATATATATTTACTTTTTTATTTATTTTATATATATATATTATTCGTACTTTGTTATTATTATTTTGTTTATTTTGTTTATTTATTTTCTTTTTCTTTTTCTTTTTTATATATATTTTATTATTTGTTTTTTTTTACTTACTATTTTATCTTTGCTTTCTTCATTTTGTCATTTTACTTAATTTGTTTTCTTTTCATTTTAATTTAATTAATTAATTTCTTACCATTTTATCTAACATGGCTTTTTTACTTTCTTAAGGGTACATTTTCAATCAATCAAATGTAAGGTTTTTATCGTTATTTTACCTTTCAATTTAAACTTTCAACTTTCTTAATTAAAGACAACTGGAAATTACATAGTACCGAAAGGGCGATTCAAGGGTGCTAATCCTTCCTTGACCGTAACCGACTTCCGGATCCAACATATCATTGGTAAGACGCAGATCATGTAAGAAATAAGGTATCCGATCAACCCACTTTTCGTAAAGTAAATGATCGGTGGCGACTCCCAATCCATTTTTCACATCGAAGCCCAATTTCGGGGCACAACCGAAAGACGGTTGCGACATAAAGCTTTTAGTTTAAAACATGGAATTACCCTCCAACCGAACACTATATGCAGTTCCTTAGAATTGCATTCATAAGGACTTAACCTAGGCCCAAAGGGGGTAGGAACCAACCTAAGGGAGCACATTGGGTCTGTAAGGTCTTACCCTAGCCGAAATGTAGGAGCCCACCTGAGGGGAGTGCCCTCAGGCCCATAAGGATTTACCCAATGTACAAAGCAAAGAATCCACCCTAAAGGAGTGCCTTAGGGTCCATAAGGTCTTACCACTAGGCCCATTGGGCTCAGGAGCCCACCCAAGTGTCGTTTTAGGTCCATAAGGAATTACCAGATTGATTGGAGTTGAACCTGTATAAGGAATTACCAGCTTGATCGGAGCTGAGCCTGTAGTGACTTCATACCATATCTCAGAGTACCCCGAAGAAAGTAATTTTCAAACAGTAAACAGTCGTAGCAGAAAATCAGAATTAAGAAATATATTTATTTATTAGTAAAAACAGTAACCAGAGAACATGTGTTAAGCAATCATGATTTAAAATACAATAAATCAAGATTCATGCTTCAAATCAGATAAATCATATTATAGTCAAATCATATCAAAATTGCAGTTCAAATAAGATAAAACAATCATGTGCACATGGCATTTCAAGCATATATTTAAAAACAAGCATATGACACACAAGGAACACACATCGCAAAAAGAATTAGTCTAGGAGATCTATCGAGCAACAACTTCACTACGCTCTTTAGTTTTATAGGAACCTAAGTCATTACATAACAGAATTACTACCAAAGCAAAATTCTAAACGGTGTCTTAAACAGGTTTACAGAACCATACGAGTAATCACGGGCTCTCATAAACAAGCAAATCAGAAGGAATCAAGTCGAGCAGACGAACGATAAGGAGAATCACGGGTACCTTAATTAAACAATATCACAATTCAGTTATCGACCTTAAATTAATTGCAATTAATTAAATCTCTTAAGTAAATATGCATGTCCGGGTTTTACGGGTCAATTTGGAGGCTTTCGGGTCAAAGTCAATGGGTCATATCGATTGGGGTGGACTCGGGTTGGTTCAGGTTGACCCGGGCTGGTTCGAGTTGACTTGGTTCGGTCCAAGTTATCTTTGACCGGATCGAGTTAACTCAAACAGTTCTAGGAGGTTCCATGATCAGGGGAATCCCCACGCGCACACGGCGGTGCTTGGCGGCGGCGACGAGGTTGGAGGTGGCAATCGATTACTCCGGGAGCATCCAAACACCGTGATAAAGCCATATCAACGCACAAATCAAGCTAAAATCATCAGAATCGAAAACAAAAGGCCGAAACACTAACCCCAATGGCGGACGGACGAAACTCACGGCTACAAAGAACGACCATGGGAGTTTTAATCGGACGAGGATGATTGATGTGAGCGGTGTCACCCACTGGTTAACGGTGGCGAAGATTGTGAACGAATAGACTCAAACTGTTTCCTTGCGATTCAGGCATAACGACGATCGATTTTTGGTGGTTTGACAGTCGAGGTAGGGTTGTAGGTCGACGTTGGTCTTGATGATGGCGTGGTGACCGCTATAAATGATCATAGCACAGTGGTCAAACGAAGATGATGAAGACGAGGGATTTGTTTTTGGAGAAAATGGGGTTTTTTTTAATTATTGGGGAGATGGTTGGGTATTTACAATATGACCAAAATATTATTAAAATTATTTTAATTATTTAAAACCTAAAAAGGAGCCTGGCCTATATGGTTAAAACCTCAAACCAGCTTAGCCACTATTTTTCCCCTTTTTTTTAATTTTATCTACTGACCAAGAACGGGGAAATTCAGAGGTGAGTTCCTAAACTTCCTAGATATTTGAAACTAACCCAGAAGTTTAAGAAAATTGCAATTTAATCAATAAAATCAATTAATTAAATTTAATAAGTTTTAAATTGAAATTGGAGGTGTGACAATTAATAAATGTTAAATCAATTAATGAAAATTCAACTGTATTATATCGTGACATGTATCCACTATATATTTATCAAAGTATATGTGTAACAATATATTGTGACATATGGTAGAAGTTGTTTTAACAAACTGATTAAGTTCAATAGTTATCGTTAATAAAAAATGACAATGAATCTATTTTTGAATTTTAAGGGCTTAATTAGATGAAAAAATCTCAAAGAATGAATCATTCTTTTAAAAGTTTAAATTCTTTAATAATCATTGGTCTAGTGGGATAAAACACTATATCCTTTAAGTAAGATTAGATATTTGAATATTGATATTTACGAATGGAGAAAATTGGATTGAGAAAGTGGTCATCGCCTTTGTAGTACCCGACCAGATTAGTCGATCAATAGATCGGATACATTATACCCAAAAAATCATTAAGTCAAAAAAACAAATAGATAATTAAAAATACCAAAATACATAAAATTGATAATTTTCATTTATCAATTCCGAACATGCTATACAACTCAATATCCTAAATTTCTTCATTGCTTAGAAAATTATATCTCCTTTTTTAAACATATATATATACAAGTTTTTCAGCCGGCAAGAGTTGGTCGTACGTAGGGAAAACCCGATCCGACCCGAAAATTTTGCATCCTTCACCCGATCCGACTCAAAAATATATATCCTCCACCCAATCCGAACCCGACCCAATTTTTTGAGATAAAATCCGAATCGATTCGACCCGAAATAATAAAAATAATATTATTTTTATTCAATAAAAATAATGATTTAATTGAAAAAAAAATATATAGAGGGATATTATTGTAACTATTCCTACATATATATAAGGTAAAATTATTTTTTTCGGGTCGACTATTTTTCACTCTAAACACGAATCTGACCTGAACATCACATTTAAAAAATCCGACCCGATCGGATGGGTTCGGGTTCCATGCACATCCCTAGTTGTACGTATGTCTAAGTTCGTAATCAGGTCCAAAGTGTTGAACTGAAAGTATTTATGACCAGTTTTCTTATTCAAATTACACGATAATTTTATTCAAAATAATAATAATAACAATACGATAAGTAAAACCTTCCATCACAACGGTGAAACAGCGACGCGATCAAAGTGTATTGCCCTTAATTTGGGATGGGTCTCCAAATGGGGATAATTCAAAAGTTTGTGTTGAACAAATCAATCATGAATGTTCAATTTAGAGACTTGAAATTCAGTTACGGAAAGCGTAGATTTTTCTTCTTTTTTTTCTTTTAGTACTTATAATTATAATATTGTATTTACGGGTACGTGCGAGTCACCAATAATTAAAAAAATTATAAATCAATATTACCTTATAATTATATTAGACTATTAATAAAAACACCGATAAATTTTAAATTGAAATAATATTGGGTTTGATTCAGTCGTCCTTACTGCCAAACTTTTGTGGTCATATGTGTGAACCCCAAAATGTGGAATCGAAATTAAACTTGTTTTGGTTGCACATAACCTTTTTTCTGAATTCTTTGTTGACTTGTCCCCCACTGCCAGTTCATAAGATTAGTCTTTAAGGAAAGGCCGTGGAATTTTAGTTTGTGATTTTAAAAGAATAAAAATTTTAATTGAGGAGATCATGATAGCTTATATTTTCCGTTATAATTTTATTTTTAACAAAGATGAGAAAATCAATCAAATTTAACCTTTTTAAAATCAATCAAATCAGAAAGGACGCTTCTGTTTATTCATCTTAAACAATGACAATGTTGTTGACTTGCTAAGCTTTAATCATTCCATGTTGGTTTGTCAGCTGAAGGAAGAAGGGAAATAAATATAAATGTAAGAAATTTCTCATCTCGCGTGCCTGAGTTTGACATCTTTAGTTCACAAATGTAAAACATGAACTTTCCTCCATCACAACTTCAAAGACCACATTGTTGATGCTTAATATCCCCATTTGTTATGCTTCGTGAATTTTTATTTCGAGAAAAAGGAAATTCATGCGAATGAAAGAATTTTTAATTTTTATTCATTGACAAAATAGGTTCTGTTAAATAATAATTTAACAAAACATTATTTTAAACTAATTATTCAATCAAAATTTATTTGACTGAAATTTCAAAATTAATGGAGTAGTTTTTAATAAGGCTGTCAAGGGAGCAACGCTCGTTCTAGGCGCTTAAACCTTCTTAAAACATGACAGGCCACAATGCATGATTTTCTAAGAATCAATTTTCTTTTCTTTTTTCTTGAACAAGTACGTTTGTAAATGTATATACGTTGTCATAAATTTTTTTAAAAAAAATTAAACATGTTTTATATAATAATCATCTAAACTATTAAGATAAATATTATAAAGTTTAACTCGAAAAATATTTAAAGATTGAAAAGAGAAAAGTACTTTTTAAAATCGAATTTTCTAGCTTTTGATTATTTTTAAAATCACTTTTAAAAAATTGCTCATTTATCTTTATTTGTATCACTATTTTTTTATAATTTTCAAATTAAAATATATAATGTATTTATTTAAAATTACTTTTGACAGCAATCTTAAATATTTAAAGTTTAAACTAGACAATTCAAAAACACTTTCTAAAATTATTTTTCAAAAATGTTTTTCCACTATAACTTTCAAAAACAATATCAAATCGGCTTTTGTATTGCTTCTACTTATTTAAGTTCGTTTATAGATATAAATTTTTAATTTAAGTTTATTTTGATTCATATATTTTAAATTTAAGACTTAAGAATTATATATATTATTAATTTTTTTAATCTTTATATATGGATAACTTAATACATTTTTAATATTATTTTAAATTAAATTTTTATGTTATATATATTATATAATATATAAAAATAAAATAATATCATAAATAAGAAAATTAGAAAATAAGCCAGGCTTGAGCCTTGAAGGTTATGACTCATATTTTAAATGCTTAATATAAAAGTAAGCTCTCAAATTATACTCTGTTTCCATTTTACTTGTTAAATATGTTTTTAATATAGATGTTTAACGTTTTTTGAGATTATTATTTTAAGTGTTCGATTTGTAACGATTGTTAAAATAATCGTTATCTATTAAAAATGTGATACATCTCACATTTATATTTTTTAAAATTTTTTATTTAAAAAAAGTTTAAAATATTATTCTTCAAATAAAAAATAAACTTCAAAATATTTCTAAAATCTAAAAAATGAAACACACAAATTTCTAATTCCAAACCCCTCATTAACGTCGTCATCCATCTCCATCAACTGTCACCAAACAATCACCCAACATAATAATAATTTTAATTTTTTTAATATATATGTATATATATTAAAGTTTATAAACCCACTACATGCCACTTTTTAATTGATTGACGAATTTTGTTAACGGTGATGACAGACTAGATAATTAAAATAGTAATCTCTAAAACGTTAAATGTAATACCCAAAAATTCATATAGTGGCCAAAATGTAACTTTTGAAAGTTTGATGGTCAAAGTATAAAAAAATGGCAGAAATTTTAGGGAATTAAGTGATAAAGTTCCTAAAAATAATTTTATTCCATTAATAGATAGTTTACTCTTGAGAGTGGGGCTTTATAGAATCATATTTTTTTGGATTTGGAATTATAGTAAAGAAAAATTAGAAAGGGTTAAAGCCGATAAGGAATCGGTAATTCGGATCGAATTGGAATTTTACAAAATTTCAAGGATGTTATAAAATGGTTGGAAATATTATTTTAATATTTTATATCAGATAAATCTGGTTTGGAAATGTGCAATTTTTCAGATTTAACCGAAACAGTGGAATTTAGTGACTAAAACGCAATTTTTGAAAATTCAAGGGGAATTTCGCAATTGAAAGTCAAATTAATTCATATTTGACTTTGTAATATGATAAGGATTAGATGGCTTGGTTTTATGGTAAATAGGAAGGTTCATTAACGGTGATTTAGTCTTATCTCAAGTGAATTAATATTTTATTCATTTAAAGTTAGATTAAATGTAAATTAAGATGAAATGTACCTAACATTTCATTTCACATGCTCATCTTCTTCTCCAACCAGACGTGAGCTTCTTCAAAGGTAAGAGAAAGCTTCAATTTCATTTTTAAGCAAATTCATTTGGATTTTGAGTATGCTGAAAATAGAAAATTGTTATATGCGAAAAACGCTATCATTTGGTACCAATATTGCATGATAATATTGTTAGTGTTCAAGTTCATCTTGAGTTGATGAAGGGGATGTTAATTTCTTGTGTTTTATGGGTTTTGAAGAGTTAAGTGATTTTAAAGAATTGATGAAGAACCTAAAGATGAGGTTAAAGAAAATAGTTTAGTTTTTGAATTTAGCAGTGGGTTCGAAAATTCACCAAAAATTATATAAAAATAATTTGGAGGTTATTTTTATATATTTGTGTTCAAATATCGATCTAGTTTTGTTTAAAACAAACGGGTATCAATTTCAACGTGTATACAAGAAGATATGAATTTTTAACCAATGAAAAGTCAGAAAAATTGGACAACAGATTCTGCAAACCAGATTCTGTTGGTCAACTTTGAAAATTCACCATAAATTGTACATAATTAATTAGAAAGAGTTATTTATATGGATAGATTTTTATTCGAGTCTAGTTTTCAAAGGAATAAACTGAATTAAATTCCAGTGTGTATATCAATACAGAATATTGATTCTTTAAAGGTAGTACGAGTTGTCTAGATATGGAAAATTGATGGGTTGTTGTGTAAGTGTTGTATAATTGATATGCTATGCTGGAAAATGTTGTTTTGGAATTGAAATGAGTGTTAGATGTGAAAAATGACTATTTTGGAAGTTTGAAAAGTTTTGTGATTTAAGTACAACATTTGTATAGTTGGGTACTTAAATGTAATTATGCTTTTGTAAAAGCATTTGAATGGAAATAATTTCAATGTTGGAATTATTGGTATTAAGAATTTAATTGGTAAAATGGTGAAGGACCATTTTGAGTAAATTGGAAAAGTTGGTTCCAATGTTAAAATGAATTATTAAGTATTGAGTATTTTGATAGAAAATGATTTTCAAGCATGATTATAGAATTTATTTTGGAAATGTATTTATGTTAGTACAATACTAACATATATATGGATATGAATCTATATTTTGTACAGATCGTGATTTACTTGGTGTTCAAAATGATTCGAGTATAAAAGAAAAGAGTTATTGTGGACAATAGTGAGGCTCATATTTTGGAAAAATTATAAAGTGTTAAGGTGAGTGCAATACATGCATGACATTATACATGGATGTTTTATACATCATCAGGAAGACTTGTGATAAGTCGACCTTGTTTATATCAGCATGATATTATGCCATATTTTTTATAAATTGACATTACATTGATATGTCACATTATGAATTTATAATGCATTGATTATAGAAAATGTGATAATTTACCATGAATGTTATTTCGGGTATGAATTGCCCAATGTTAAATATTGATGATATACTTTTCCATGGATGGATCGAATAAAATAGACTATATGCCCAAGTAAGTCATTGAGGGACAGAGTATAGTTGGCATGCCATAGAGTATAGCAGCTGCAGGTTTATATTAGCACTATAGTGTGTAAGGACACTAAGTGCTGGTGTATGTCCAGATTAGCACTATAGCGTAAGCTTAGTGTAGGTGGTGGGCACGACCTTATGTGTATTATCCGGATTAGCACTATGATGTAAGCTTAGTGCAGGTTTAGCACTACGGTGCAGGTTTAGCACTACGGTGCAGGTATTTTACTCGAATACCCAGGGTCCTCAGGGTTGTATATTGGGCTATTGTCTATTGTATATGGTATATTGCTTAATAAATGGTAAGCATGCAAATAAGCTTACGAGCTTATGGAATAAATGGCAAGTGTATTGGTAAAATAAGCTTACGAGCTTATGGAATAAATGGTAAGTATATTGGTAAAATAAGCTTACGAGCTTATGGAATAAATGGTAAGTATATTTGTAAAATAAGCTTACGAGCTTATGAAATAAATGGTAAGTATATTTGTAAAATAAGCTTACGAGCTTATGAAATAAATGGTAAGTGTATTGGTAAAATATTGGACATGCATTTAATGATTTTATGGCATTTTCACGCGTAAGTAAAAAACCAATAGTAGAATAAAGAGTTCGGAATGACATCGAGCATCGAGGAGTATATTTCAATCTCAGTAAGACATCCTATGGTGTAATGTTGATTTTATTATTGGCATGTATTTATTAATGTTCAATTTGTTTTGTTGAATAAATTTGGAAACAAAATGGTAAATTTATAGTGATAAAAGGTTAATTTTTTATAAATTTATATGTATTTTTGGAAATTATTGTAGCAGTATTGTAGCAATGAACAATACTCACGTTTTAAGAAAATTTCCAGATTGCTTAAGGGGTACCGATTCCCCTGCTACAGGAACTGATTCCCTCAATGTTCATAAAAAAAATCTTTTGAATTAAATTTGTTATAACGAAACATGATTTTTATGATATGATATTTTTATAAAATCAATTACTATTTTAAGGGAATAAATTTTAAATCGATTTTGGATTGAAAATGGGTTTAGAAATTCGGATAACATCTATAATCTGTATAGATATAATTATACGGGTTATGAGTGTTACATTAAACTCCAATTTTAAACGAAAAATATTTTAAATACCTAAAAAAAAAGTAATTTACGCATTCATTTTTTTAATAAAATAATTAATCTTTGAATATGTCTCTAAAAATCAAGAAGTAGGTATAGGCCTGGCCAGCATTCATTTTCAGGGTGGAACAACACATTTTGAACAAACTTAGATGGTGAAATTGTAAGGAATATTGTGTTGAAGAATCTCATTGAAGTTTGCAAGATGCCAAGGGGAAATTAAATAAGGTTTGATTGGTGAGGCATAAGAGAATGACAGAGGGAGTGGGTCATAAATCTTAATTGATATGAAAATGTTACATGTTCCAGCTATGATTTGATATGGTGCTGTCTCCAAATTCTACCTACTCATGGTAGATCTAAGATGGAAATTTCTTTTTTTTTTCCCCGTTGGATTTCAGATAAAATTTGTACTCATTTACAGTCAAAGTGTTTTAATGTCGTAAAACAATTTTATAAATGAAACTTTATTTAAAAAATGTTACAAATAAAATTAATATATTTTTCAAAATATAAGACTTTTAGATTTTAAGATTCAGATTATCACATGTCACATCTATCGATAATAAAACTATTTAAGAATAAATTAAAACGCAAGTCGGCGCTAATTTTGTCACTAACCCAACGTGAGGATAAGGATGGGAAACAACCTATGAATTAATCCACCTATTTTTTACCAAGAAAATTTGTTTAAAATTTCAACCCACTTTCTTCTACGTCTCTTTTCAACGCCCTTCACGTGCGGTCATTAATTAAAGCAGAATTAAATACAATTAATAAAGTTTTGTTCACCTTCATTTATGAAAATATAAGAAAATCATAAAAACAAAAATATAATGTAATTATCAAACTTCAACATCATTGATTTTCTGGTATCATCAACAGTATTATAGTAACAGTTGATAGGTGTGATAGTTTAAATGACGTGTTAATTTGTTCAGAGTTATGATAGCAGTTGATAGGGAAAACTGGAGTAAGAAGACGATAAGAGGTTGAAGGTGTGAATAAAAATGAGTTTTACTTTCATAAATCAGAATCAGTTTTCTTTGGTTAAAGGCCATATCAACATTCCTTAAGAAATTTAATAGTTGAATAATTAAAATATATATAAAAAATTGATTATCAAAATGAAAGTCTTTAGTGACCAACTAGGTAATTTATGGCTATCATCGTTAAGATTTTAATGTTCGAACGATTAAATTGAGAGAATTTTTATTTTGGTAAAAATCTTAGAAAATGAGTGACCAGTTAGAAAATTTACCCAAAGTTTTAAAATCATCTTCATGTAATTGAAACAATGTTTGGTTGCAGATATTTAGGTTATCTGACATTATTGATTGTATTAAGATAAAACTAAAAAAATGTTGGTAGTAATTTTTAGGATTAGAAGAAAAAATTGATGAGTTATTAGTGGGCCTTTCACGTTCCAATCAATATTTGCATGTGCCAAGCTTCATCATTTTCGGTTGGCTTTCGATCCACCTATCTCTCTTAGCTTTCTCTTTCCTTCACGTTCATTTACAGTTGTTCATCATCTTTTTCAAACAAAATCTACATCTTCGAGATTGTGACCAGCACTTCCATTTACTCTTCACTTTAAGCTTTGCGCTTTGCAACACTTTCTCAATAAACACCAAAACCAAACCCAAAGCTTGGACTTTACTTCAAGAATATCATTACTATGCTTTTTGTTTGAGTTCTCTATCAATGGACTCAACTACTATCCTTGATCGTGCTTTATTTCAACTCACTCCAACTAGAACTAGGTAAGCTACGATTTGATATTTGCACTTTCTCATAACGAAATAACTGAACTAAGCTGTGTGTTTTTTTTTTTTTGGGGTTGAAGATTTGATCTGGTTCTCTTCTACAAAGGGAAAAATGAGAAACTGGCTTCTGGGCTTTTTGAACCCTTCATTTGTCATCTCAAATTTGCAAGAGATCAGATTTCAAAAGGTGGGTATTCGATTACTTTGCAGCCACCTGCTCCTGGCACACCCTGGTTCACCAAAGCTACTTTTGAGAGGTAATTTGCTACTGATTCTTGATTCATTCGAGTTGAAATTTAGTTTGAACTGAGTTGCATAGTTTATTAATCTGATTTTTCTGTATGTCCCGTAATTCTTATCTGTGCATCTATTCTTGGATCTCTTTCTATGAACAAAATCAATTTTGATGCTAATTTATCTACGAAACTCGAGTGTTGGGTAATCATCTGGGAAGTCAAGCATTTAGTCCTTGCATTTCTTGAATTCTGATAATTCTTCCCAGCAGAGCAATCTGATGGTGGATTCTAATATGTTAGTTCGTTAGGGGGTGCATGCTTGAAAAGCGACAGTCTGAAAAGCACTATTACTATTTTTTTTTATTTTGCAGATTTGTGCGCTTTGTTAGCACACCAGCAGTTCTTGAAAGGTTTGTCACCATAGAAACAGAAATCTTGCAAATTGAGAGATCAATTCAAGCTAACGAATTAGCTAATGCCAATGGAAGGCAGGAGGAAGGTATGCTCAATGACTTCAATTTTTGCTACCAAAAGTTTCCATTTTGCTCAAATCTCTTTGTTGGTTCAAAATAAAAACTGCATAACAGTTCAGTTTCAAATATCTGCAAATCTCCGAATTGATTTTTTTCTCTCATGTGGCTCAGACGCAAATGGTCATACAAAGAAGCCAACTGATTTGACAAAGGTATTCCCTTTTACCTTTTTTTTTTTGAATAATTCATAGTCTAAATGCGATCTTTTTTGCCCCAGAAATTCACATCTGTTTTTTCAAGTGTTTTATTGTGTTCTTTTATGTTCATTTGCCACCAGGTGAAGGGTGAACTCAAGATAAAAGATGAGATTAAACAGGAAGAGAACTCCAAGTAACTTATTTTATCCTTAAATGGCCTAACTTTGGTGATAGTAATACATACTCCTAGTGCATTGGATGCCCTTGATTTGATTTATTCAGTCATTTTCATGAGCAGGGTTCAACTTCAACGGCTACTGGAAACTCGAAAAGCCTTGTTATGGAAAGAACAAGCAATGACTTATGCTCGTGGGCTGGTTGCTGGGTTTGCAATGGAAAATATGGAACATCTCATCTCCTTTGCAGATGCATTTGGGGCATCCAGGTTAAGGTATGAAACATTATTTTTTTTGTCCAAAAAGATAAAGAACCGAAACATTAACTACAAGTATTATGGGATAGTTTTTATTTTGGAAGCATAAACAAAATAAAAAGATGGGTAAACGAGAAAGTGTTTGAAATTCATTAAATCAAATGACAGTATTTGAATAGGACCCTACTTTCATAGTTCACTTCATATTCCTCTTTTCGTTTCTTCTACTTTTACCACACACTAGGAATTAAAGTTGCATCTTTATCTGTTCATGAACTTTTTTTCTGTAAAAGAAAGTGTCTTTGAAGTAGCTACAGATGCACTAAATTTGTTTTAGCTATCACAAATTAGTTCCACATAAGCCCATAATTTTGTCCCCTTTACCTGATATTCAGCCTACTTAGGGTCTTATAATTAAGCATTGATTATTTTTAGGGAAGCAAGCATTAATTTCAAGGAATTATGCAAGAAAAAGCATGCGGATCATCTTTGGATGGAAGAATTAGCTGCAGTTGAGGCATGCTCACCATCAGAACTGCCACTGTTGGGAACATCTGGCATTGTGCTTGCAAATGGAATTAGCATCTCTAATGATCACACTTCAAATGAATCTTCAGCAGGATCAACATCAGACACATGTGCTGGAGCTGTGGATTCCAAGAAAGGTATCTCAGAGGCTTATAGCTTTTCCTTGCCTTTTCATTACAGCTTCTCAACAACCATACTTGAAGAATACATTTCCTTATCATTATCATTGTCGTTCCTGTTGAATCACCTGCTCTTGTCTGTGTAAATGCAAAGCATTTACTTTATTCCCACTTTGGATATAGTCTTACTTCTTGCTTGACATATTGGATAGGCATCCATAAGACCTCTCTAACTTCACTGAATGTAAAATATACTTTTGGATTAGAATCCATGCTTCTTAGAACATGCTAGGATAGCAACCGTATCATCTCTTATTTACACTAAATATGAAATTTGCTTATATTCCAATAGATAATATTTGGTTTCTCTGATGTACGTGCAGATGATAATTTGCCTGCATCAGTTCAGACACCATCATCAACTACTTCAAAAAGTCAAGTTCCAATGCAATGGCTAAATCAGATGCCTCAGCATATGTATAATTTTCAAGGCCACCTACCTCAATATCAAGGATATCCCTTCCATCCTATGCAGCCTGTACCACTTCCATATCCAATGAATATGCAGTGGCCTCCTAATTTTAATCAGAAATCAACTTCCAAGCTAAAGAAGAAATTTTCGAATGGGAAAAAACTTGATTATTCAGGAGAAGAAAGGGAAACAGAGTTCAGTGGTTCCGACTCTGGAAGTGAGTCAGGTTCAGATGTGCAACAGGAAGATAGAAGACATTCATCGCCAGATCCTCCATTTAGGAAGAAAAACCGTAAGAAGTCGTCTGGAACAGTTGTCATTCGTAATATTAACTACATCACTCCAAACAGGAGGAGTGGAGAGAAAGATCAAGCTTCGGATGGATCTTATTCTTCTGAGGATGATCTAATTGATGCAGATTTCTTAAAACAGAAAGTGGATGATGCAGTCAAGTCACTGAAGGAATCAGGCAAGTCAAATTCAAGTAACAGAAAAAGAAGAGGTGCGGACAAGAGCCACCACATTGTGGAAAAATCATCCGATGCTTCTTGTGAGAGAGATTCTGATGACCTCGACGTAAACACATCAGAAGGAGGAAAAAGAAATGGAAACTGGGATGCTCTCCAAAACCTTCTAATGAGGGGTGAAGAAAATCCAAGTATGAATGAAGTAGAATGGAAGCAAGCTGAGGATGTTCAGGAACATTTCATGGCTAGAAACTTTGATGGTGAGCTTTCTGCAACTACTCCTTTGAACTTAGAATCACAGAAAGCTCCAATTAAGCGGGCAGGTTTGGTTGATTCTTTTGTCGTGACGGAGAGGGTTGAGACTAATGAAACTAGGGTGAAGTTGGATGATTTTGTTAATGGAGAGAACTATCGTCCTGTCATGAAGAAAGGGGACAGTGTAGAAGTGGATTTGTTACCTCCAGAGAGATCGGTTGAATCTGGTAAGAAGCTTGGTGATCCCGTATCTGCCTCTGCAAATGAGTCAACAATAATCAGGTATGGAAAGGAAGAAGATTGGTTTGCTGGAAATGACCCCATAAAGTCCGAAAACCAGCATTCATCCAATAATCAGATGCTTTTTAATGGTGATTGCGTTTTATCAGTTGAGAGTGATCCTCTATATTCTCAGAAGAGTAGGAAAGATGTTCTTATTGATGATTCTTTCATGGTAGCAGCTTGGCCTGCAGGTGTTGATCAGGTTGACTCCCAATTGAAAACGGATATAAGTATGGTTGCAGATCTAACTTCACCTAGCAAACCAGATGGCACAAAAGATGTTTCACAAGATGAGCATAAGAGACTTGATGCCGAGCCAATTGATCTTTGCATGGTGCTTGAACGAAACCCTGGATACGAATCCTCCAGAGACTCCTGGACAATGGATTATCAAATTGATTTGTCATTTACTGAAACAAATAGAAGTGCAGCTAGAAAATGTGATGATGAGAAAGTTTCTTCTGATCATGAGATCACCATTTCCAAGCATGATGAAGTCCAAGGAATGAAAAAGCCAGCCAAGGAAGCCAGGTCTAGAGTTTTAAATGGACCTGCAGGGAGAAGCAAAACTGAAATTGTGTCCAAGAGTAAGAAACCATCTCTTGTTAGTAGGTCCATTACTCAAAAGAGCAAGTTGGAGAAGGTAATGATTAATGTCTTCCAAGTAGCAACCAATATGCTTTAATATAAACCGTTTCCCTTTATTTCTTTATAGCTTCTAATGCTAATATGCTTATCACCAGGAAGAAGAGATGCGGAAGAAGATGGAAGAACTACGGATTGAAAGGCAGAAAAGAATTGCGGAGAGAACTGCCGCTGCTGATTATGCTTCATCTGTATCCACGAAATCACCATTAGAAAGTAAGGGAACAAAAGGTTCCATAAAGAGTGATAAGAACAAAAATGTATCTACTGCTCAAGCAACCAGCAGGGTGAATCCTGTCAAACTCAGAGCAACTTAGAAAGAAGCCTCAAAAGATCTTATGAATGGTTGGGATATGATATCCGAACCTTATTCTGGAGACCTTTTGAGGAGGATCGGATTCAAGCCTGGAATCTCTCGAGCCAAGGAAAGTCCTACCTGTTGAATTTGCTTGGAACATGCACTGCAGATCATATAATAGAAAAGTTGGATCCTCATGCACGTTACTGTATACATTGTCAATATTTGTAAGTTACAATTGCAATTCGTTCCACCATTGTTTGTTTTAATAAGTTATAAAATACTAAATAAATTCAGTGAACATGTATTTCTTTGTATTCCCATTTGCTTTTCTATTGTGATTGTCGGTCACTTTTTGTCTTGAAAAACAAAGTTCCTTTCGTTTGTAATTTGTATATTTTAAGAGTTATATTGTGCTACATGGCTTCATCATAATAATATTTATATTTAAATCACTAAAAATATATTACCTCCATTTTTCTTAATTACCTTTCAAAATCATTCAAGTGAACTTTGGTAAAATATATTATATATTATATGATATATAGATTTTGTTTTTATATAAATGTATACATTAAATTTTGATTTGGTTATTTTTTATAAATGACATGTACTATTATTGACTTACATCATTTAGGTTTGTTTGATTGAGTAGAAAGAATGGAAGGAGTGAAGAGTTAAAACAAAATAATTTTTGAGTGTATTTGGTGTGGAAAAAATAATAAAAGATATGATATTTTTCATTATCATGTGTATACAAATAAAGCATTTTAATTTGAAATGACAAGAGAGGAGAAATGTACGAGAGCTTAACTATTGAGTGATTACAGTGATAAAAATGCATTTTGTTTTTTAAAAAAGATTTGAGTTCCAATAATTATGTCTACAAAGTATTTTACTATTGTTATCAATAATCTAAAAAAAATCAGAAATTACACCAACTATAAAAAATGAAATGTATAAGAGAGCTGTAGTCTGCCGTTAATGCAGAGGGGTAAACACTGGTCTTGACCTCCAAAAGTGGTTTAATTGTTTTTTCATCCCTTCAAAAACAATAAAATTTTAAATTAATATAATGATAAAAATGCATTTTGTCTCTTAAAACTTTGTAGCTTAATTTCGGTCTTCCTTTGTAGATTTGATTACAGATATAAATAGTTCAAAATTATATATTTTAAAAAAATATTTTTCAACTACTCAACAATAAATGGAAAGAAAAAATAAAATTTTTAATTATTTTATTTTCCTTACCAAGCATATACCAATGAAACAAAAGTTTAAATTTTCATCTTCTTGTTTTTGTATCTCTAATTTTCAATTTTTTTATTTTTTGATTTTATCAAGTAAAATCTTAATATTTACATATTAATTATATAAATAATTATATTTATTTTATATAAAAAATATTTTATTTATTCCTGAAAATGTATATAATTAAAATAAATTAATTTTTGGGTACATTTATCATCAAAATTATATATAGGGTAAACTGCAAGTTTAGTATCTAAACTATTACTTTTGTTCCGTTTGGGTACTCAAACTTGATTTTTTTAAAAATCACATTTAATGTTTAGTTTAGGTTTAATTTTGGTATCCTGCCATTAAAAATTTAACGATATTGACGTGTCATCATAAGGTAATGTCAAATTGAAACCTAATCTAGACGTTATGTATGATTTTGAAAAATAAAATAAAATTTGGATATCAAAATGGAATAATAATAATAACAATAGTTTAGGTACTAAACATATAATTTACCCTTATATAAATTAATAATCATTCCATTCAATTAATCTAACTTGAAATATTTGAAACCTCCGGATGCAAGCTGTTGATAAACGAAAAGGTTCACTTTGGTTGCTCAAATTTTAAATTTTAATTTTTTTTAATATATAAAGTTATTGCTTTAAAATTCAAAGTCGATTTATATTTAAAATGTTATATTTTAAATTCGATCGGAATCTATTGGACGAAGAAAAAAGTGGTTTGAAATTATTTCCACGCAATAGAAAGCTTAGAGCGATGATTCTTGTATTTAAATTAATTGATTTTTTTAAATATTAATAATATGTTCCTTAAAATATAGGAAAAGAGAGAATCTAGGTGCCTTTGCTTAATGCTATTGCTACCTCAACCCCTCCAGATAAAAAGCGTCCTCTAAATTACTTATTCATTATACACTTGCTTCTCTCTTTACGCTTTTGATTACTCTGTCTTTTGTTATCGTCCTTTTGCTTCCCTGTCTCGCCATTTTTGTTTTTCCTTTCTAGGTTTTACTTGTTTGTTTGAACTATGGCTTCAATGCTGTTACTGGCTCTGGTTTTTGTGATTGATCTGGTTGCTTTCGCACTCGCTGTTGCTGCTGAGCAAAGGAGAAGCACTGTCAGTTCTTCTTACTCTTCCCTTTATATTTACTGAATTGCCTTTTGTAGTAACTCATTGCTGTTTCAGTTTGTTTTCCTTCTCCTAGGATATTCCTGTTTTAAACCGGCTAATTTCCAGAAATTTGGCTAGTTTATTTTGTTTAAGATTTGCGAATTCGGGATTCTGATTTCATATAAAAAAGAAAGGTTAGGCCTTTTTTTTCTTATTGTATGCAAAAAGTTCCATCTCTTTGGTTCCTTGAATTTTAAAAGACGCATAATTGTAATAATTATGCCTTAGATCTAGAATGAAACTGCTTAAACCTGTTTTTCAGATAGGCAAGAGTCATGGTTTTGTATTGAAGTTCCATTTCTCATCAAGTGCGCATTAAAAGAAACATGAAACCTAGAAATAGTTTTGGCTGCAAAGTGGAATCGATTTTATTAAAACAATGGGCTAACAGATTCAAATGCAAGTTTAAGGAGGCCTATAGCTAAAGTACTAAAGAGGGAACTTTGTTTTGCTGCAGTTGTTATATGAACAGGCTTGTTGGATTAGTGGTAAAGGAATCTCCTATAAATACCAAGGAAAAGACTAGAGGAAACAATGTTGAGAATTTATTCAGTCTTTAATAATAATATCACTTTAGATTTTTAGATGCTACGTTACTGCTGCAATGGATTAATTACAAGTTCAATCTAATGACAGCAAGGACTCGTGTCCATGCTGAATCCAAATTTAGTACTTGAGTATGCTTGCGCTCTGTTATTGTAATGGAAATTGATGATTGCATCGACGAATTGTCATCGATGCTTATCTTTATGGATGAGTTTGAGGCAGGGTAGTGGTTGGTTTTATGATCATAGCCTATATGCTTCTTTCAAGAGTAACTTAGAAAAATATTATTGTGTACATATTGTATTATTGTTTTTATCTGGATAAGGTAGTGCCTCTTTTATTGGGTGATCTTTGACGGTTAAATTTGCACACACTGATTCACTATGTTGGTTTCATAGTGTTAAGCGAAATATGAGTTTGTACAGGTAGAAGGTATTAATCTTACAAAGTTTTTGGTTTCAAGGAATAGATTCTGGAAGCCGTTTGACATTTTTATCTCCATGAATTTCCCAATATCGGATGACAAACTAGTTTATAATACTGGGCATTCCACCATTTTCTTTTTGCAGGCCACTGTTGATAATGATGCAAAAGAAAGTTATTGTGTTTATGATGAGGACATTGCAACTGGTTTGGGTGTGGGTTCATTCCTATTCCTTCTTCTTAGTCAGCTACTAATAATGGTGGCTAGCCGATGCTTATGCTGTGGGAAGGCCATGAGACCAAGTGGATCTAGGGCATGGGCAGTTGTCCTATTTATCACTTGTTGGTATGTTTTTAGCTTAAACAATCTTGTCCTCGTGGTCAAGAAGTCTTTGAGCAACATTGTCAATGGCTGCATTTCAATGCTTTCTGCCAGTTTCCTATCGTCTAAATGACCTTTTGCATCGGTATTTCAGGGTGTTCTTTTTCATTGCGGAGGCATGCTTGCTGGCAGGGTCAGTGCGGAATGCACATCACACCAAGTACAAGAACTTCTTAAATCATCCCCCATCATGCGCTACATTGAGAAAGGGTGTGTTTGGCGCTGGGGCTGCATTTGTTTTCTTAACAGCCATAGTCTCTGAACTTTACTATGTGAGTTATTCGAAGGCTGATGAGGCAACAGTTAACTATGGCAAAGACACCGGAGTGAGGATGGGAAACCTATAAATGGATATGCACGGAGAATGTCACAAGAATTCTAAATTTTTTATTCATTTTCGGTTGACCTTAATGTTTTTGTTGTAGACAACATGTTTGATTATCTATATGTATCATAACCATTGACATGGACTTGTGTTTTTCCCACTTTACATTACAGGTTTCTTTTTCAGCATTTTGCTGGTTTGTTTAGGCTTTCGTGGTTCTTTTTCTTTTCTCATAACATGTTATCATTAGAATGACATTTGACGGTGTATTTTTAAGTAATATACAGTACTCTCGATGGAAACTATAGAAAAAGAAAGAGAAGAGAGCCAGTGGAAACTATACAAAAATGACTTATTTTCAGAATTTAAATGCATGACGCCAAGACTTGCTTAAATGACCAACCATGAAATTGACATGAAACCAACGCTATGGAATTTTCAAGGTTAATAATCTAGTAAATGATTGTTATCTCATAGGTAAAATTTTCTTGCTTTCGTCATTCCTTTTCATATCCAAATTATAGAATGTTACATTACAAGGATTGAAAAATAGACGGGCAGCTGCGGATATCCTTTCTCCGTCTCCTTTCCCATCTAATATTTTCATATCTACCATCTACCTACTACCCATGTCAGATAAAACTTTTAAATTCATACCCTCTCACGCGAATACATTCTTCAATCCACCCTACACCCAATACTCAACTAGATACCCACCATTCATCTCTGCCTGGCAACGACCTGACAAATTACATAAGTTGAGTAATTAATGGGTAGGCAGATACGGAACGGATAAGATTTTAAACCCATCACTTACTCACTACTCACGACAAATATGACTTTTTACATCCATGTTCGTCTATTACCCACTAAACTTATACATATCTCCACACTAATTTAAAGTGAATGTATAAGTGCTAAATCGGCAGCTGCTTTTATATGTCGCCACAATCAATGAGACATCCGTATAAGAGGTAGAAGAGGACCATTATTTTTCCCGCGCGTTTTTAGGAGCAAGAGGTGTTTTGAGTTTCCTAGCGATGTTTTAAGTTGGATAATCATCCTCGTTTGGGTTTCATCTCATTTTTAAGCATTAAACTTTTATAAGTTATATTTCAATCACTTCAACTATTAATTTATTATAATTTTTCAATGAATCTTAGTTCACGTTATGTTGATGACATGACATATTAACAAAGAAATTAATTTTTAATTTGACGTATTAATTTTAAATAAATATTATTATTCTAGTATTTTTTACTATACAATTTAAATATAATTTAATTCTTTCTATTTCTAACAAGCCTTCTCTGTCCCGCGGTTCCTTCTCTGTCGCCAACTACAATAGAGGACGGAGGGTAGGATTCCGTTAGCGAACAAAAAAAAATAACTACAATTAAAATTTCATATAAATTCTAATTTAATATTTTATTTATATTTATTGATTAAATTAAAAATTAAAATTTTATTAACGTGTTATTTCATCAATATAACAAGATTTAACAATTCAATAATCAAATTATAATAAATTCATAATATATATGATCATAAAAAGTAGATGATCAAAATAAATAAAAAGAAATTAATCAAAGGTGTCCACCTTGTAGGTTACCAAGTTTTAGAGGGAAAATCAGTCTATTCTGTTGGGTAACATCATCAGTCACTTCTAGTGGTGTAAATGAGACGAGACAGATCGCGAGTTATTCGAGATCGATTCGATCAAAGCTCGATAAATACTCGGATCGAATGGACTCGACTCGAGTTCTTAATAAGCTTAAACAAGCTACTCGATATTCGACTCGAAAAACTCGTGAGCAGCTCGAAAATATAATATATTAAGATTTTATTTAAAAAATAAATTAATAATAATATTAATATTTATGTTTATGTTTGATTTTTTTTTTAAATACAATAAAATTTCATATATTTAAGATTCATGTTCGAGTTTGAGTTTGAGGCTTCAATCGAGTTAAGTTTAAGAATTTTTTTTTCATTTCGAGCCTTTTCGAGCTGCTCACGAGCTTCAGTTCAGGATTTCGAGTTTGAGTCGAGCTTGAAAATTTTAAGCTCGCGAGTTTTCGAGTTGAGTCGAACTCCATTTCAGAGTTTTCGAGTCGAGTCGAGCTTAACAATACTCGAACTCGACTCGGCTCGTTTACACCCCTAGTCACTTCATTTTGAGCACTTCAATGAAGGTTTCATATTATAATCAAACATCCGTATGATTAGTTATTTGATGCAATTTTCTGCTCTATGAAGTTATACAGTACGGTATTTTAATATAAGGTTAAAATAAGATGTTACTAGTTTTATTGGTTTAAATAATAAAATTGGTAAAACATTACCGGTAATATTATTATTTTTACCTAAATATCATTTTTTGAATATTTTCGGTTATTTTTTAGCACCTAATAATATTTTCGGTCATTTTTTAGCGCCTAATAATGTTTCCAGTCATTTTTTTTTTAAAAAAATCCAGTTAAAACACCCAATAATAACAAAATCGGTCATTTTTTAGCGCCTAATAATATTTTCGATCATTTTTTACCGATTTTATTATTTAAACAATAACAAAATTAATAACAATTTTTTTAACAATATATTAAAACTGTCGCACGTTAACATTTCCCTCCGAAAATAGCCTGGCAATTGTTCAAGCATTCTCATCATGAATATCTGTGCCCAAATAACCCAAATCTCTATATCCATAGTCACTAAACCTTTACGATACTCTCATTTTAACCAATAAAGTTTTAAAACTTACATTACAATTACTTGCATTACAATTACTAAACTTTTAATTTGTTTTTATTAGTATCACTTTGTTAGCTTTCGTTAGAAAGTAATGATGTGGAATCTTCTTCTAAAAATCTTGATTTTTTAAATTAACAATCACGATATAATTTGAGTTTCTTATTAACAAAAGGATTATCGGACAATCCAACAGTGTGAAAGCTTCATTTAACCAAAATATTAACATAATTTAATTTTAAGCTAATTTGATGGTTAACAATGACAGATCAATTTTCAAAGATCTGCTACACTACACATTACCTATTGGAGCTTCATCGGATTTAGTCAAGGGAGTTTCTACATAGGAGATTAAAGCAGCAATTTTTAATCAGGGTAGTGATAAGGCTCCTGGACCAGATGGTTACACCCCTTACTTTTTCAAAAAATGCTGGAATGTGGTTGGAGACGATGTAGTGAATGCGATTCGTTACTTCTTTCAAGAAACTTTGTTGATGCCAGCATTCAATGCTACTACAATTGCATTGGTACCCAAAGTACCAAATCCAAGTAAGATCCAAGACTTCCGACCAATTTCATGCTGCTCTGTTGTCTACAAGACAATTACCAAGATTTTAGTCAACATGTTGACCAATCTGCTCCCAGAAATGATAACTTTGAATCAGTCTGCTTTCGTAAAAGGTCGAAGCATTGTTGACAACACTCTCCTTGCTCAAGAAATAGTTAAAGGCTACGGAAGGAAATCTATCTCCCCAAGATGTTGTATGAAGATTGATCTACGAAAGGCTTTCGACTCTCTCCATTGGGGCCTCATCTCTGCAATCCTAAAGGCTCTGGAACTTCCAAGGACTTTCATCTCTTGGATTGAGGCTTGTTACACGCAAGCAAGATACTCCATTTCTTTCAATGGCAGTCTGATCGGCTACTTCAAGGGCGCTAGGGGTATAAGGCAGGGTGACCCCCTTTCTCCATTCTTATTTACCCTCTCAATGAATGTACTCTCCAGAATTCTTAATTTAGCTGCGGCACGAGGTATGTTTGGCTACCATCCTAAATGCAAAACTGCTGGTCTCACTCACTTAATGTTTGCGGATGATCTCCTTATCTTTTGTAAAGGAAATGTGGAATCTGTTATAGGAGTCATCAGTGTCCTCGATAAATTCTATGAAATGTCTGGACTACAGCTCAATGCGGCTAAATGTGAATTTTATGCTGCTGGTATCCTTATCAATAACATAGAGACCATACACAGAATCATGGGCTTCACACATGGATGCTTGCCTGTAAGATACTTAGGGGTCCCTCTAGTTACGAGAAAACTCTCTGAAAAAGACTGTGTAGTTCTCATTGAAAAAATCAAATCCAAGCTCTATCACTGGACTGGAAGACACTTGTCTTATGCAGGTAGACTTGAACTTATCAGAGCTGTCATATTTAGTGTTGCTAACTACTGGTGCAGGCAGTTACTTTTACCACAGTCTATTATAAACAGAATTCAGCAACTTTGCTCTCGCTTTCTCTGGAAAGGTTCTGACACGGCTGCTACTGGAGCTAGAGTAAGCTGGAAATTGATATGCCATCCGAAATCTGAATGAGGACTTGGCTTAAAGGACCTAAAAGCATGGAACAAAGCATGCATGATCCAGCTAATCAGAAACATCCTAGCAGGAGAGGGATCACTGTGGGTAGCTTGGGTGAAATCCTATGTGTTAAAAAATAAAGACTTCTGGCATTCAGAAGGTGGTACTAATGCTAGTTGGAGCTTCAGAAAACTTCTAAACCTTAAAAGAGAAGCACAAACTGTTTTTTCTACAAGAGCTACGACGACTCGTGCCATCTGGGACGAGATTAGAGTTAAAGGAGACAAAGTCAACTGGCATAACATAATCTGGTTTCCTCTACACATTCCAAAACACAACATGATTGCTTGGATGGCTATCTTGGACAGACTTCCCACTCGGAATAGGCTTCAACAAATGGGCATTATAACCGATGGCTTATGTGTTCTGTGTAATGAAGATCGGGAGACAAGAGACCACCTGTTCCTTCAATGTTCAATGGCGAACTCCCTCTGGAAGGCCATTCTGCACCTCTCCGGATTAAGGTCAACAACACTGTCCTGGAACAACTTTTTAGCATCGGCTTCCCTTACTTGGAAAGGTAAATCCCTTCTTATCACTATATTGAAACTTGCATGGTGTGCATTCCTCTATTCTCTATGGGAGGAACGAAACAGAAGATTATTCAAAGGAAACTCTAGAACTGTAGTTGAAATTCTTAAAGCTATCAAGGAGATGGTCGGCATTCAACTAAGAGGTCGGAACATTAATAGACTAGATAGTATTAATATCACTCTTTGTAAGAATTGGAGTCTTGAATAACCTATAATTTGTTTTGTAATAGGTTATTCATGATTTTGTTGACTTTCCTTTGATGATTGTTTTGTAGCATAATTCTGCTCATTTGGGTAATAAAAATTTTAATTATCCAAAAAAAAATGACAGATCAAAAAGTTTTATCTTTTAATCTCTATTAGGCTCCCTTCTCCTTTCGTCATGGTTTATGTAACCATTTAGTGATTTCTTCCACAAAACTACTCATCTTTTTTTTTTCTTTTGATTCAAACTCGTCAAAAAATCATTAAATCTCCTCAAATCCCAGGTAAATCCTAATTGAAACTAAAAGTTTAAACTTTTTTATATTTCCATATCAATTGTGAGATTAACTTGAAATCAAACTATATTAATCTTCTATTCAAACGAATCCTTCTCAACGTTGAGATTGATCAACAACCGCTCTATTTATATAAAAATAATTAACCTTGATTACGGCTGTAAATTTGGAACCTTAATTTTTTTGTGGGAAAAAGACTTTAACACGCCACATCAATATTTCCTAATAATAATGACTATATTGAAAGTGAATTAACAATTTAGTGATTGTAATATATATTTTAAAAATTCGATAATCGAAAGCTCCTTAAAAATTTAGTGACCACCTACGTAGTTTACCCTAAAAAATATGACTAAACTGTTTACTTTTTACTAAGACCGTGGATTGAATACAATAAAAGCAGATTAGGAAGAAAAATAATAATAATTTTAGGATTCTATTCAAATAACTCACAACTTTATTTACTCGAGTTAAAAACAGTGTGAATATTTACATTTCAGGATCGACTCCAACAGACAACGGACCATGTTGCCTCTCTAAGACCGTAACACTGTGGATCTAAGTGGATGAGGAAGCCAGATCATAATGGAACAAAGATTTTGGTGTCTAATAAAATATTAATAAACATCAATAAAATCTATAAGCACATGGTTTATAATACATGAAACAACTTTACAACCAGAATGGTGTCAGGACAAAGAAAAAAGAATGATTCAGAACAAGTGTTCATAAATTATGAAGAAATGAATCCATGTAAATATTAGTTGTATTCAGATATCCAGAAATATGCATATCCAACAGAATCTTCAATCACATCCAGTTTGCCAACCATAGCTGGAAGAGACCCCATCACAGCTTCCTCTTATTCCAATCATAACATAATCAATAACCCCAAATACACATTCATAGATATATATTCTCGCATTATATTATAAGAGGTAGAGTACAAAATGTACACCATCACCCAGAAGCTGAATTTGAGGAAAAAAATGGCAGCTTCGTCATTTTTATCAGTTACAAGTTGAAAGGGGAGATTATACATGGTAATGATCAATTTACGAAAGGGAAAATAAACACCCAAAGAAAAAAAAAAGAACGCCCTTCATCAAATTAGAAAACCCAAATCAAGAAAAAAATACTATAAGAGAATGGATATATGGTTAAAACATCTTCATGGTTTGATCTCGGAATCATCCCATGGTATGTTGAGATCAGTAGAGACAAGTGCATCAATATCGTCCCAATTCCAATAATTTGCTATGTCCATGTCACTGCTCGTGATAGGTACTTGCCATGTGTGTGAAATAGTGGCACTTGGGGTTGGCATGATGATGCTGGTGATGGTTGGATCATCCATTGTTTCACCAGTGTAGTTATAGATACATGAAGATTGAAATGTTGTTGACATCGTTTCAAAAGAAGTTGAGTTTGAACTTGAAAATGGGAATTGTAAGGCTTGAGTTTGAGGCAACGACGGGGCTGTTGAAGTCGAACCCAGAATCACACCATTGCTTGTACTGAAACTTTTGCTGTCCAAGTTGCTGCAATTGAGAGGATTCTGCAGAAACGATGAAGATGATGGAACTGGACGACCCATCACCGGAAATTGCATACTCGATATGTTCTTTTGGTCAGCAAGTGGAAGCTGAAGATCCCGCCTTTGTTTCTGTGACGGATGAATTGCCATGAAGTTATTGTTAACAGCAGAAGCAGTTGAGGTTTTGAAGGCAATACTTGTTTTGGTAGTTGTGGCAGCGGAAGCTGTGTTGGTATTGGACGTGGTCTTAAAGCGCTTGTTTTTGCGGCCACCACCAAGAGGAACATTGCGGAGAGTGCCACCTTTAGTCCAGTGTCTTTTACAAGACTTGCAGAAATGCCTAGGCTGAGACTTGTTATAGTTGTTGTAATAACAGAACTTGGTGTTGCTAGAATCACATCTGGGACACTTGAGCTGCTCAGATTGCTGCTGCCTCTTCATTGCTTTGGGCAACTCCAGAGTTTGAGCCTGCAACAAGGATTGGCTCCACCTACTGGAAACCTCTTTGGAACTCAGCCCCATATTGATCTGCAATCGGAGGTGAAAAGGCAATGAAATCCTAGCCTTTGGATCGAAGAGGGGTGAGGATGATGAAATTGTTCCTTGTAAGCCAAACAGGGTGATGTTGTGAAGATTTTGGATATGGAAGGGTGTTATTTTGAAGCTCAAGGAAGTTCCCCGGAAGGTGATGAGAAGTGAGCATGCTTTGAGCCTCTCTCTTTAATCTAACCTACCTCTTCAATATATGCCACCCTCCACTATCTAATCTAAACCCCAAATAATTATTAAATATTAGAATAAGATCCAAAACCTAAATTTTAGTTGGGAATTTTGGTTTGGTTGATGAAATATGGGGGCGGGGTGGGGTTTCTTCTAATTCATAAATGTAGAACCGTTCATCCTTCTTGGCCTCTCCAAATAATTTTTATACTGCAAAATGAGAATTCCTTAGTCCTGAAGGTGAAGGTGGGTTGATGACACGTGGGATTGTCTGGACCATTGATAGTGAAGTCATTGTATCTATGGGCTGTACAGAGAAGATAGATAGAATAGAGCCTCATGCTTGTACGTATAAAGAAACAGTGAACTATATAAGCTATGAAAAAGAAAGGTTGCATGCACCATATGAATTTAAAAGAATATAATTAATGAGTATTTGATGCATAATACTATGTAATTGTATATATCATGCGAATCACATGATAGGATTGAATTTTTAAATTTTAAAAAATACAAAAATTAAAATTAATCAAATTAAACTATATAGATTAAATTCATAATTCATCTATAGAACAAATACTAATTAAAAAATTTAATCTTTATTTAACGATTATATAAAAAAAGGAAAAGACAAAATAACCATTATAGTAATATCTCTATTAATATTTTCATTATCATTTTTCAATTTTTATAATTAAATTTGTACTCAATTAACTGATAACATCAATTAAATTGATCTCCTAAATAGTAATATAAATAAAATAAAATTTCATGCTATAACATAATACACTCAAGTCATGTTCGATATTTATATACGTGAAATGTTAAAATATTAAAATATTGATGGTAAAAATATGAAAATTTATTTTAATTCTACATTAATATAAATAATTTTCTTTCCAATATAAATATATAAACATTCAATCCAGAATATACGTAATTAATAATAATAGAGCGGTCATGCTGCAATAGCATGTTCTTCAAAGAATATATAAATATTACAATAGGTCATGCTTCACATCCTATGTAAATTCAATTATCTTCTTTATCGATGACATAAAATCCTTCAATGATAATTATTAAATTAAGGTTTTATAAAATAATTTTTTTCTGATATTTTAATTTTATCTATGTTTTGAAGATTGGCGACATGATTTAAACTCAAATATTAATATATAAAAATTCAATCAAGCATTTAATTGTATATATTTGTAAGAAAAAAATTGAAGAGAGGTCAATGGACCTATAAGTTTGAAGTTAAAAGGACTTGGCAGCACGTGATGCGGGGTAGGTGATGATGATCCCTTCCATGTGATTTTGCACTTGTGGGATCAACCCCCCATATGTGTGAATCATCAGCTCCAAGTTGTGTCTACAAATTCCCTAAATTAGGGCTATCTACACTCAACTATCAAGTATGATTAAATTTTAAAACTACAATTGATTTAATATGATAAAATATTAAATATTTTCAATAATATTATAATTTGAATTATAGTGTTATAAATAAAATTAAAAAACTTGTCATATAATGAATTCTACATATATAAAATTATATTAATTAAATAAGAAATCATATATCAATAATTATAAAAAATATCATTTATGATTATAATTTAATAAACACTTTATAAAACACTAAATAATAAACAAATATTCCAATTATTAATATATTTTTAAAATTATAATTATAATTAAATATAATTGATTGAATAATAGTTTGATTTGTATTATCGTTGTTGTAACCTACAATAATATTGTGTTTAAGTACATTTAATCTTAATAGTCTTTAATTTAAGAAATAAAAATTTTGAATAATCTAAATATTATAATTTATATGATAAAAATAATATTAATACATAAATTATAAAATCTGCACATTATTAATCACATATGAATCCTTCTTGGCATCTTGCTCCTATAACCTCCTTGATTCATATGCATTTTCTAATTATAAAACAAGATGATGATGATGAAAAACTTTATTTTTTATATTATTTTTAAGATAAATATATGATTTAGTACTTGAATTCAATTTATAAAGAAATTATATATTTCATACAAATTTTATTTAAAAATTAATCATTATGTAACATCCTAAATACCGGGTTAGTGACCAAATTGTAAACTTTTAGAATTTAGTGACTAAATTAGATAAATTGAAAAGTTTAAGGACTTAAATGATATTTTATATAAGACTGTATAGCAAAGAAGGATGAATGAAAGGGAAAAATAGTCACTTGACAAGGAAAATAATTAAAAATTTGGTTATGATTATTTTATAATTACGTGGAGTTTGAGGAGGAAAAATCAAGATTTCCATAGCTTTCTTCCTCCTTCAGCCGTGAACCCCAAATTATCAAGGTGAGCTTCTTGTTAGCTTATTATTTATTGAACTTAAGCTTGGTTTATGTTCTTTAGATGATACTTAAGCTTAAGAAAAACTTAAGTTGTCTTAAAACCAAAAGATGAAGGAGTTAGGAAGGATTAAAGATAAGAGGTTTCCAAGTGAAATCTTGGAAAATAGCTAGTAAGTAAAGTTTAAGATTAAATTTGATTTGTCATTAGTTAAATTAAGAAGTATGAAGTGTTAGAAATGAAATTAGAACATGTTGGTAATTTAGTAAGATTCTTGGTTTCAAGAATTTGGATGAGATATTGAATATAATGATGTTTTATATGGTTATAAAATGATTTGAGTAAGTGTAGATAAGTGTAGTAGTAAGAAAGGAGTTATAAATAGAAGGTTTAAGTAGAGGTGGGTATATGGGCTAAGGCCAGCGGGCTACCCGCATAACCCGCGGCCCGTGCGGGCTTCGGGCCTAAAAAAATAAATCTCGTTTAAATTGTGGGCTTATTAGCCCAATTTATTTATTTTCAATTTATTTTATGTTTTATGGAAGACAATTCACGTTTAGCCCAATTCACGTTTTATGTGCATTTTATGTCCATTAGATCAATGTTGCTCATGTCACCAGCAATGCTTTGTCTTTGGTTAACCAGTTTGCATACAAGCAGTAAAGTTGGAAAATAGAAAAATTTGGTTAACTACACAATATTTACACAACAAAAAAATATATCACTATCTAGGAGTTTAGACAAAATAACATTTACATCGAATACTCCAAAAGTGACTTGCAATACCTTAAATACAATTTCGACTAATCTACGAGTATTAAAAACTTGTAAATACGTTAAACTAGAAAAGTAAACTTATATAGCTTAATGAGAGATTTATAAAAAATATATATAATATTAACACATGTCATGCATAAACTTGATATTTTCAGTGACAAATACTTATCAACATTTATAGCTTAATTGAAGGTAAATATTACAATTCTTAATGTTTAGTAAAATTATTTCTTTATAAATTTACTTTTGATTTCAAAATTTAAACTATCTAATATATTATGATTTTTTTTATATTGTAGATGAAGTGGACAAGTCTCCGGTGATAATATATTAGGATTAAAAAACATTGAATATTATTGATGTTGATTTTATTTAGACTTATTGAGACTTATTAGTGTTATGGTGTTATTTATTTTAGACTTATTGAGACTTAATGGTGTTATGGTGTTATTTATTTTAGACTTATTGAGACTTAATGATGTTATGGTGTTATTTATTTTAGACTTATTTAGACTTAATGGTGTTATGGTGTTATTTATTTACTTGTTTATCTTGAGACTTATTGAAACTTTTGCTGATATCTTCCTTTTCAAGTTGTTGGATCATTTTTAAAGGTGTAGCAAGTTAGAACATTATTTTTTATTGCATTTAAAGCATTTAAAATTGTTGTTATTTAATGGGTTGCGGGTAATGTAACATCCTCAATATCGGGTTAGTGATTTAAGTGTAAGATTTTTAAATTCAATGACCAAATTAAATAAATTGAAAAGTGAATGAATTAATTGAAAGATGTTGGTGTAGGATTAATTAACAAATGAAGGAAGAGTAAAAGGGTAAAAAGGACATTGAACAAGGGGATGAATAAAATATTAAATGGGGTTATATTATAAACCTACGTGTGGCTTATGTAGGAAACAAATATTTCCAGATTTCTCTCATTTGTTCTTCCTTCTTTCTTCATCTTCTTCTCTCAAACGTGAAGCACCCAAGCTCAAGGTAAGAATTTGAATCTTGGTTGTTTCTTTGATTTTTGGTTTGGTAATGGAAGTTTGGATGTTATATAAGCTAAAGGAAAGCTTATATGGCATTAAAACAACAAGATAAGTGTTTTAGAGATGAATTTGAAAAATGAGTTTTTAGATGAAATTTTAATATAGATGAGTTTTTGAAGTTTGAATAAGATTTTTGACTTGTCAAGAGGTTAATTAAGGAATATGAAGTGTTAGAATTGGATTTAAAACATGTTGAAAAATTTGGGATGATTCTTAGCTTTAAGAATTGGAATGAAGTATTAGAGATAATAAGGTGTGTGAATGATAGAAGTTAGTTAAAATGGTTGTAGTTGAATTTAGTGATATGAAAGGAGTTTTGTATGAAGAAATTCAGTGATGAGTTGATGAATTTTGGGTGAAAATTTACAGAACGTAATAGGGGAACCGATACCCTCACAGTAGGGAACCGATTCCCCCTAAAGAAAAAATGAAATATTAATTCCTTAAATTTGTTTAAGCTATTAGAGGTTAATTGCAAGGTTTAGGTTTTTGATAATAGTTTCGAAAATTATGTTTATGTAGATATCGAGCCTAAACGAGTTCCGGAACAATCGAAGGATTAGAATCGAGGCAAAGTAAGCAAGGCTAAGGTGAGTGCATATACTAGATAGAATTGTATGGAGGTAAGACTTGCGATAAGTCTATCTCTGGTAGTTGAATTCATGATTTCATATTCATGTACATGCATCCATATATATATATATGATACAATGATTTCATGCATAATTCATTTATGCTTAAATATTATATTATATGAAATAATACAATTGTTAGAGAATCAATCCAGGTATGTAAAATAATGAAATTGATTATAAATGTGCATGTGAAGTGAATTATGTGTTTATATGAAAAGTGATGAAAGATATATGAAAATGAGAAATGTATTCATATTTAAGCCCATGTTATTGAATATGAGAGTTGTAGGTATAATTGGCATGCCAAGAGTAGAGGGATATACAGTAGTCCTTCGGGACATAGTGGTCCTTCGGGACATAGTGGTCTTTTAGGACAAATATTCAGTGCCCCTAGTGGGAATTTATTCGAGTTGTGGTGACAGCATTCGTGCACAACCTCAGTGTACTATTTTATCTCTTGTTCTCAATAATGTACATGGGCAATACAAAGATAAAGTGAAGTAAAACTTGCGTAAGACGATAAATTTCATATATGCATGACATGATAATATATGTTGTAGTGTAATGGATACATGCAGGTTATAATGTTATGATTGAACGGTAAGAGTGTTGTTTCATGAATTCATCGTTATATATTTAATTATGCTAAGTCGATGACTTAGCGTGTAAGTGATTTACATGTAGGTACCAAGAATCAAGAATAGCAGAAATAGGAGTGTCAAGAACAACAACACTGCTAGAAGATCAGATCAGAAGTAATTGATAAAGTATGTATTTTGATTGTATATAGTATGTTGTCATGTAAGAAATGTTTTAGTACGAACGCTCTGATCAACTTTTCTAATGTTTTGAACGTAGTTATGTAAATGTAAACGTATAGTAATGAACGGTTAAATTTTTACGAGTTTTATGCATGTTTTACGAAAGTTATTGTAGCAGTACTGTTGCAGTGCATCGATACACAATTTTGCTTCGATATTTTTGTGCATCGATACACTGTAGTAATGCATCGATGCACTGTAGCACTGTTCACGGTACAGTTCATACCGTATTTTACTATTTATAAATACGTTTTTGCCTCTAAATTTTATAACAAACATTATTTAATATATATTATCGTATTTTCTTAAAATAAGTTCAAATATTTTGTTATTTGATAATAATATTATTTTAAAAAAGGCAATGTGACATCTCGGACTCGTATTCGGATCAGGTACGGGTTGGGGGTGTTATATTTAATGATATCAGAGCTAAGGTTTAGTCGATTCTTGGCATAAACCGGAGTCTAGAGTGTCGTATAATGTATACATGCCAACAAAATAATGAAAACTTCTGGTATGATAGAATAGTAAGTATGTTGTGTTGCTAATAGAATGATATGGTTGTGTTTTTATAGATGTTCGGACAAGATAGCTCTAGAAGTGAAGCGGGAGATGATAGGCCCGCTGAAAGCAGTAATTCACTTGCCCTGGCCAGGCAGAGTGAAGAACAGGCACCCTCGAGAGTGCCTGTAGCTAATCAAGATGTGTTCTTTAGGACATTGGATGCGGTATTGGCGCGTTTCCAACTTTCTACTACTTCAACTCCAAAAATGAATGTTACAAAGGAGTTGAAGGGCTTAGGAGCACCAGAATTTAAAGGTGGAGCCGAAGAGAGTCCTGTTGCTGTGGACCTTTGGCTTAATGACGTGAAAATCATGCTTGAGGGACTTCATTGTTCCGATACTGACAAGATGCGTCCACAGCATGATTTTCAATATGGCTCCATAAAGATACACTGAAGCTCCAGTGTTGTTCGTCAAAAAGAATGATGGATCAATGCGTCTTTGCATTGATTATAGGCAACTCAATAAAGTGACCATCAAGAACAAGTATCCCCTCCCTAGAATTGATGATTTATTTGATCAGTTAAAGGGAGCTTAGTGTTCTCAAATATTGATCTACGTTCAGGTTATCATCAATTGAAGATTCAAGAGAAAGACATTTGAAAGACGGTATTTAGAACGAGATACGGTCACTATGAGTTTATCGTGATGCCATTTGGAGTTACGAATGCACCGGCTACTTTCATGGATCTAATGAACAGAATATTCCAATCCTATTTGGATCAGTTTGTGGTGGTGTTTATAGTTGATATTTTAGTGTATTCAAAGTCAGAAGAAGAGCATAGTTCGCACTTGAAAATCCTTTTACAGATTTTACGAGATAAGAAGTTGTATGCTAAATTATAAAAATGTGAATTCTGGTTGAAAGAAATAACATTCCTTGGACATGTAATTTCGGCAGAAGGAGTACGAGTGGATCCTCAAAAGATCAAATCCATTTTGGAATGGGAAATTCCAAAGAATGTGTCAGAAGTTAGAAGTTTTATGGGTTTAGCTGGTTATTATCGAAGTTTTGTTAAAAAAATTTCGATAATAACATTACCCCTAACTAAGTTATTGAGAAAAGAGGTAAAATTTGCTTGGAATCCAAAATGCTAGGAAAGTTTTGAAATGTTAAAGAAGGTTTTGACAGAAGCTCTAGTGTTAGTTCAACCTGAGTTTGGCAAGAATTTCGTGGTTTATAGTGATACGTCTCATAATGGCTTGGGATGTGTGCTAATGCAAGATGGTAAAGTGATAGCGTATCCATCGAGGCAATTAAAACCACATGAAAAGAATTATCCAACACACGATCTGGAGATGGCTGCAGTAGTGTTCGCTCTTAAGATTTGGCGTCACTATTTGTATGGTGAAAGATGTTATTTATATACAGATCACAAAAGTTTAAAGTACTTGATGACTCAGAAAGATTTGAATTTAAGACAGAGAAGATGGGTGGAATTTCTCAAGAACTATGATATTGTGATTGATTTCCATCTGGGAAAAACAAATGTGGTAGCGGATGCTTTAAGCCAAAAGACGTTTACAGCCTTACGAGCTATGGATGCTAGACTATCATTAAGTGAAGATGGTGTTATCTGTGTTGAATTGACTCTCAAGCATCATGGCTAGATCGAATTAAAGAATTGCAAGCTGGTGACGAAAAGTGTTCAAAGAAGCTACATCAAATAAGAAAAGGAGAGTGTACAGATTATGAGATGAAAGTTGATATATTATCAAGGGATGCGAGTTGATTTCTCTATGGAAAAGTATGCCGAGTTGTATATAAGAGAGATTATACGGTTTCATGGTGTACCTGTTTCTATAGTTTCTGATCGAGATCCTTGATTTACTTCTAGTTTTTGGAAGTCATTACATGGAACATTTGGAACTCGATTGAATTTTAGCACATCATTTTATCCGCAGACTCATGGAAAATCTGAGCGAACGATCCAAATCCTAGAAGATATGTTGAGAGCTTGTGTAATTGAATTAAAGGGATCGTTGGAAAGATATTTTCTACTTGCCGAATTTGCCTACAACAATAGCTATCATTCGAGTATCAAAAGCTCTTTACGGGAGGAAGTGTCGTACGCCTTTGAATTGGTTCGAGCTTAAAGATAGAGAAATCATTGGTCCTGAGTTAATTCAGGAAGTGGAAAAAAAGGTTCAAGTAATTCAAAATAACCTCAAAGTAGCAGCTGGTAGACAGAAATCATATGCAGATTTAAAAAAGAATGTGATAGAATATCAAGTTGGAGATAAAGTGTTTTTAATAGTGTCTCAATGGAAGAAAATTTTGAGGTTTGGCCAAAAAGGAAAGTTGAGTCCTCGGTTCATTGGACCCTATGAGATCGTAAAAAGAGTGGGAACAGTGGCATATCAACTAGCCTTGCCACCTGAAATGGAAAATATTCATGATGTTTTCCACGTTTCAATGCTTTAGAAATATAGATCAGACCCCTCTCATATCGTGTCACCAGAAGAGATAGAGGTTCAACTGGAGTTGGCATATGAGGAAGAACATGTTCAAATACTAGCTCACGAAGTGAAACAACTAAGGAATAAAACTATTCCTTTGGTCAAAGTGAAATATTAATTCCTTAAATTTGTTTAAGCTATTAGAGGTTAATTGCAAGGTTTAGGTTTTTGATAATTGTCTCAGAAATTATGTTTATGTAGATATCGAGCCTAAACGAGTTCTGGAACAATTGAAAGATTAGAATCGAGTCAAAGTAAGCAAGGCTAAGGTGAGTGCACATACTAGATAGAATTGTATGGATGTAAGACTTACGATAAGTCTATCTCTAGTAGTTGAATTCATGATTTCATATTCATGTACATGCATCCATATATATATATATATATGATACAATGATTTCATGCATAATTCATTTATGCTTAAATATGATATTATATGAAATAATGCAATTGTTAGAGAATCAATCCAGGTATGTAAAATAATGAAAGTGATTATAAATGTGCATGTGAAGTGAATTATGTGTTTATATGAAAAGTGATGAAAGATATATGAAAATGAGAAATGTATTCATATTTAAGCCCATGTTATTGAATATGAGAGTTGTAGGTATAATTGGCATGCCAAGAGTCGAGGGATATACAGTGGTCCTTCGGGACATAGTGGTCATTCGGGACATATATAGTGGTCTTTCGGGATAAATATTCAGTGCCCCTAGTGGGAATTTATTCGAGCTGTGGTGACATCATTCGTGCACAATCTCAGTGTACTCATTTACCTCTTGTTCTCAATAATGTACATAGGCAATACAAAGATAAAATGAAGTGAAACTTGCATAAGACGATAAATTTCATATATGCATGACATGATCATATATGTTGTAGTGTAAATGTTATGATTGAACGGTAAGAGTGTTGTTTCATGAATTCATCGTTATATATTTAATTATGCCTCACTAAGTCGATGACTTAGCGTGTAAGTGATTTACACGTAGGTACCAAGAACCAAGAATAGCAGAAATAGGAGTGGCAAGAACAACCACACTGCTAGAAGATCAGATCAGAAGTAACTGATAAAGTATGTATTTTGATTGTATATAGTATGTTGGCATGTAAGAAATATTTTAGTATGAACGCTTTGATCGACTTTTCTAATGTTTTGAACGTAGTTATGTAAATGTAAACGTATAGTAATGAACGGTTAAATTTTTACGAGTTTTATGTACGTTTTACGAAAGTACTATAGCAGTGCATCGATACACAATTTTGCTTCGATATTTTTGTGCATCGATACACTGTAGCAATGCATCGATGCACTGTAGCACTGTTCACGACACTGTTCATTACTGTAGCACTGTTCACGGTAATGTTCTTTATTGTAGTACTGTTCACGGTACTGTTTATAGCGTATTTTACTGTTTATAAATATGTTTTTGCCTCAAAATTTTATAACAAACATTATTTAATAGTATATTATCATATTTTCTTAAAATAAGTTCAAATAGTTTGTTATTTGATAAGAATATTGTTTTAAAAAGGCAATATGACATGTCGGACTCGTATTCGGGTCGGGTACGGGTTGGGGGTGTTACAGGTAAGCCCGTTTAGTTAAGCCCGCACTGTCAAAACCAGCGGGCTAAACGGGAGGTTAACCCGTATACCCAACTCTAGGTTTAAGTGAGGATTGGTAAATTTTCGGGTTTAAGGAGTGACTTCTGGGCGAGAAGTATCGGTACTAATTCATCCAGTACGGATACTTCAAAGGTAAACGAGTGATATTTGGAGTATGGGTATTGATACTGGTTTAATAGTATCAATACCATAAGCCAAAATTGGACAAGTTATGCAAAGGGTATCGATACCTAAAAGATAGTATCGATACCAAGGGTATCGATACCATAAGGCACGTATCGATACCATTTTGAAATAAGGATTCCAGAATAAGGAAAGGGTATCGATACCAATGCTCGGTATCGATACCACAGTTAGGGAAGTATCAATACCATACCTTGTGTATCGATACTACTCAAAGTGGAAATATGAAATTGGTACTTCTTGTAGTTCAGATTATTTATGATTGATTCATAAGGTTTAGAATTCTATTATCCATATCAAATGTACATTGGTGTAAATATCGAACATAATCAAGTTCTGGAACAGTTAAAGAGTTAAGATCGATCGATCGAGGGATAACGATTTATAGAAGTTCATTTGGACTAAGTGAGGCTAAGGTGAGTGCATACTATAGTATCAATGTTGTTTTATGGAAAAAAAGACTTAGGACAAGTCTATTTCATATGTTTAAATTTCATGGTTCAATAGTTATGAACATGCCTATATTATGATCATTATGAGTACATGCATAAGTGTTATATGTTTATATGTTTTGATATATGTTATATGATCCATGTGAACATAATCAAATAACATAAGCTATATCATATGAGATCGATGATTATATTCACATATGATATATGTTATGAGATAGAACATATATGATTACATAAGAAATTATATGAGTTATATGAGTACATGTATCAGTGATGGATTAGTTGACTATATGAATATATCAAACATATAAATGTTTAAGCTCATGTTATGTGATATGAGAGTTGTGGGTATAATTGGCTTGCCAAGAGTCGATGGTTCTACGAGTTCCTTCGAGATATATACGAGGTCCTTCGAGACATATACGAGGTCCTTCAGGACAATTTTATATGCCACTCAGTGAAAAATTTATATGAGCTTTGGTAACAACATATGTGCACAACCTCAGTGTACTCGCATACCTTAAGTTCTCAATAATGTACATGGGCACATAAAAGATATAAAAAGAATTTACTTTCTTATAAGATGTCAAGTTATTATTTGTTAATGATTGGTCATATATGATATGGTTGAATAGTGATATGATGGTTGTGATTGTATATGAAATAATTGGGTTGCATGTTCATGATTTAGGAAATGCATTATCGTATTATATGTCTCACTAAGTCTGTGACTTAGCGTGTAAGTGTTTCACACGTAGGTACCAAGAAGCATGAAGATCAGAAATAGGATTTGCAGAGACAACATACCTCTACCAGAAGATCAGATCAGAAGTAATTTACACAATATGTATTTTGTTGTAATAAGTATGTTGACATATAGACAAAGTTGTGAATTACATATGCTCTGATCGATTTTGTAATATTTTGGTTATACATTTGTAAATTAGTTAACTTTATCTTAATTAAAGTTTTAAATTTTTCATGATTTGTGTAAGAGTAAAAGCTTTGAAAAGTCAATGTGACACCTCATATTCATATCCGGATCGGGTATAGGTTGGAGGTGTTACACATCAAATATTTTTTACTATTATAATTATATCAAAATTTAAATTAATATATAATATTATTAAATAGGTATATAGGGTCCATCATGTGTCATATTAGCAGTTTCCGACCATGAAATATTGGGTGGTGTTGGTTTCTTGAAAATTATGGCATATATATCTAAAATCAATCACTCATTCCATTTATGTTCCTCATATACTGAACACACCTACAGCTAAATATATACGACCAGAGAAAATCAAACAACTTTATTATATGCAGGGATTAATTAATTTTCATGTTCTCAAGTGCTGAATATTAGGAATACCCAAACTATGACTTTAGCCAGTAAATATAAATATATAAGATTTGAATCTAGCCTCCATCAAAGACTCCTGAGAATATGAAACTATTATTATTCCTGCAAGTTGGCCGTCGCATAATTTTGGACCATGAAAAGCCACGTGCAAATAGTTAAGCCACGAGTGAAGCATAAGTTGTTTTTAAAAAATAAATTTAGTATCTATGTTAAACTTCAAGTGAGAATGTGAATGGGAAATGGAACCTTTGGTCGGTTAGGTTAGGTAAAGTTGATCTGTATGCACATTTTCAACACTTTTCCAAAACGACAAAACACGGAATGTCTCGGGCTTAGCTTCATGATTAAGCTTTAAAATTATTAATTAGTATAAATCACACGGAGTCTAAGCTGTACACCTACGACGTTAATAGTTCATATTAAAAATAGTTTCAAACTATAAAGATCATTAATGTGGGATATGAGGGGGTGGGCAAAAACCGTTGAGATTAAGCAAAACCTAATCCAGTTTTCATTTGAGAAACGAAGCCGAAAGTGACAAATTTGCAGAGATGGAACGTTTCAGCCTGAGATTAAAAGGTGAGCAGTTTGACATCATAATTAATAAACGATTTGATTTCTTAATTGATGGGATCCAAAAGACCAATTTTTTTTCTAGCTTTGGACGGCAGAAAGGGCCAAAATCAAAACCCAGGCTGTCTATTTAGTGACAACATAATAACTCAATAATTTAGCATATATAACAGAATTAATTTGCCACTCAAAACCCAACAGTTTCAGACTTGAAAGATAAGACTTCGAGTAAGATGACTTAATTTAAATTTTTTTCTTTCTAAATTAATCAGGTTCTAACCGTAATAGTTGTTAAAAAATTCTATTAAGTGACACATGTCATGTTTTGAAAATTTTGAGAATTTATGTAAAAAACTCAAAAACTTTAAAAATTCTAATTCTAATCCTATACCCACGTCGTTACTGTCGACTGAACTTACCCTCGATCGTGTCTTAAGCCAACGACCAACCACATGATGACCAACCACTGAAGAATCTCAATCACATTTTAATTTCACGAACGTGATAGAAAAAATCAAGACAATTCGCAACCCACGAGACCCAATAGTGTGAGAGACTGTATCAGTGTCGACGGTCGAAAATGGTTCATGTCTAGAAAGGGAGATAGTAAGGTTGGGTTAGGGTTTTTAAGGTTGATTTTAGGGATTTGAGATTTTTTTTGAATTTTAGAAAATTTTGGGTTTTCTTAATATAATAATATTTTTAAGTTTTTTTAAATAAATTTTTTAAAATTACCAGAACTTAACATAAGTCACTTAACGGAATTTTTTAATGATTGTTACGACCGGGATACCTAAAGTGATAACGTTTATAATGTTAGACACATGAATTGTCCGGAAAAAAGTTTAGACACTACTTTGAGAAAAATTGTATAATTTGAACAATTTTTTTTATATTAAACTTAAGGATAAGTCATAAATCTTAAGAGAGAGAGAAAATATAAAAAAAAAGTTGAAAAAAAATGTCTTTCATATTTTTTAATAATGAAAATTTTGGAGAGACAACGGCCCTATAGCATAACTCTGCCCTTGTTCTTGAAAATCAGACATTTGAGATGTCCTCGGAGGCCCATTGTTGCAGGGTTGCTTGTACGAATTAAAGGTTTGATTTTTGGACTCCATAGGACCATAACAAGTACGACAGAGTTTATCTTGATTAAACCCCTTGGCTTTTTCTCATGAATAAATATAAAATGGAAAATCAGACAGCTGATGAAAGCAAAAGTAGAGCTTTGAGTCAACAATCGAGTTTCATGTAAGAAAGAAAAACGAGCAGCCAGTCATTGTTTTGTATATGAGAGTGAGGGAGCGGTGGTTGGTCAATGAAGAATCTATGGTAGGCGTTGTGTAAAATAGTTTGCCTACTTGGATTCGGTCATGTCAACAGAGAAATAGAGGCTTGGTAGGATTGGACATAAAGCATCCGCTATCACCCATTATTTTAGCTATTAGGGCCACTTGGCACTGATCGGCCCCGTCCATTGCAATTTCTCTAAATAATAATATAGTTTCCATTTGAACGATAAAGACTTATTTTATGATCTGAACTTTCAATATTATTACGTACTCTCAAAATATTGGGTTGGTATTGTTGTAATCATGCATTTGAAGATTTGTTTTGATGGTTTTTTTTTGGGGGGGGGGGGTTTAGGTAAGTTATTGCCCTATCTTGTAGGCATGAGCATATGCAAGACTAGGGAGGTCAAGTGATGGTTGAGGATGAGAGCAAAAAGAAGAAAAAACCAAACTATAAACAAAATTCACACGTGTTATCAATTGCAAAATTAGACTAGTGCTATTAACATTGGAAGAAAACAAAAATGTGTAGACTTGAAATTGAAATGAAGTTATGCAAATAAAATACCATCCATTTCTCTCCCTTTTTTTCCTAACGGGTTTCAAATCTTTTATATATCTTATGTATACGAACACTTTATTACTCTTTTGTTTCATTTTGGTCAACTTAAAAATCATATTAAAAGATCATATCAGGGAACAATTGTAAGCAACTTCTCTATATTAAAAGACCAGATTGAAAGGAATTCAATGAAGCCGCAGCCGGATGTTATTATTAATCTTTACTTTTTAATTGGTATTATTAAATATTATAAATTGAATGAAATTAAAAATATTCCTATTAATTAAATGAAATTAAAATATCCGTACGAATTATCTGGTCCATAGAATAGTTAACGCAGCAGCAGGATATGTTTGAGTAGAGCCTGTGGATGAAATTTGGTAAGCAATTAACGTTGGTTCCAAGAGGTAAGCTTGTCGGTCTGGCGTGTTTCGCTTACATTCCATTTCTCGAGTTTATTACCATTAAAATATCCCCTTCCCTCAATCACGTTCCTTGATGGCGAAGGCCGGGCCTCCACTTCACCAAATTCACACCACAATCATTTTTAAAACGCTGCATATTCCTACTTATCCAAATAATAATAATAAGGCTAAAATACACGAATAGTTTCCGAACTTTTAAGACGTTTGCATTTTGGTCATTCAACTTTTAGAACTTGTAATACAATCATTGAACTTTTAGTTCGTTTTCAGTAAGTTTTTTTACGTTCCCTCCCGTTATTTTATCTGACATGTCACATTAACTTCGTTAACTAATCAGATTTACTAGTCTCCTCCAGGGGTGGGTTTGATTTCTTTTCTTCTTTGGGTGTTTCTTCCCTTGGAACTAGCCTTTCATCTATGAAGCCCCACACTTTCTCATTTGTTTCTATAACTAAGGATCTCTAAATGGTTAATCTTATCTCTTGAGTTCTTTCTAAACCCAAGGTAACCCAATATTTCTTTTTAGTTTTTTTTTTCCTTCAGGTTAAATGGGTTTGTTTGATTTATGAGTTTTGTTTATTGTTTGATGAATTAGCATAAATATTTTGTGATTTTTTTATGATTTTATGAAATGGGTTTGTTGTAAAATGAAAAGTCTTGTTCTTCAGGTTAAATAGGTTTGTTTGATTTATGAGTTTTGTTTATTTTTTGATGAATTAGTAGAGAAGTTCTATGATTTTTTTGATGATTTTATGAAATGGGTTTGTTGTAAAATGAAAAGTCTTGTTCATTATATCCACGTAATTGAAGAAGAAAAAGAAGAGTTAACTTATCACGTCAAATAAAATTAACGGGAGGTAACATCAGAAATCTTACTGAAAACGAACTAAAATTTTAGTGATTGTATTGCAAGTTATAAAAGTTGGGTGATCAAAATGCAAGCATCCTAAAAGTTTGGGGACTATACATATATTTTACCCTAATAATAAAGCATTCGTATATTCCCACTGTATCTTTGTTACCATTTAAATTTTTTTTTCCATATTCATATCGTGTCGAATGATGGTTCCATACTTGAAAACTTTCATTCTATACTAGAAGTGAAAAAAAGTGGGAACCTTGTCATTCATAGGCTTTAGACTCGTGTATATCAAAAAAACAAACCTACTATTGACTTCGTTCGTTCATTCATGTATGCGGGGGTTAGTACGAGGTACATTTAATGGGGAAATGGATTTAGTTGGTAGTAGTACATCTTCTACTACAAAAGAGAAGGAACTATGATTCTTCAGATGATAATGAAATGGAACTCTGGAAGCCGTCAGATAGCATTGGAATTGCCAAGCCATCAGCATTCCCAGAATTTTAAGACGCCAAGCTCCTCCCAACACAGGCAACAAAAATCTTGGCCTCCTCAGAATTTGAAGTCCTTTTTCTTCGATTTCCCCTCTTTCTCCTGCATCTTTCTTTTCCTTTTCTTCTCATTCTACAGCAAAAATACATCCCATTATTACAACCGTTAACAAAACCTATGGAATCCTCAAATCAATTATGGTGCCTAAAATAGTATATACCCTTATGGCCTTATCCCATTACAAATACACACACACACACACAAAAACCTTCCGCTGCAGATTTGTAGAAAGGACTGTTGAAAATATTTGGCTAATTTTAAAAACAAGAAATCACAATCCCATACTCGAGCAAATGAGTAAATGTTTACAAGACCTAACTATCCAACAGGGGAGTCGAACAGAAAAAAGACATATCAAGCAATGAAAATATCAAGAGAAAGTTGCAACCTCGCAAATAGTTTTGTGCATCTAACATTGGTTTGATGGTTCATAAGAAAAATAAAATAAAAGGATCTAATTTACCTTCTTTCCTATCAGCAGTAACATTGACAAGTGACAATAGACTTCTATTGGTTTTTAACAATGTTATATTTCACGCAGCTCTTTCCCATTTCCCCTTTTTTCTTTTGTATTTTAGCTGTTAACAATGAACTCCCCTGTCGTGAAAACCCCCATCATATATTTTGAGTAAAAAAGAATCATTAAGGCCTACCTCAGCTATCATATCACTAAAATCCTCACGCTGACTTCGTAGCTTCTCCTCCTCCCTAGCTTCTTCATACCTGCGAAATCAACCAAATTGAGTGAAGTAAATTTAACTTTGGGGACTGCATTAAATTTAGATAGTGGAAAATGTTACAAGAGTCGAACTTAATTTGCAGGCAACACATTGTCCATGACTTCCAACTCCTCTGGCTGTAGACTGACCTCGACCCTGTCAGATTTTTTACCCTTAAGAATATCAACCTGTAAAAGAAAAATTTTATACTCACATGTCAAATTACTGACACAAGAAGAAAAGGACCCAATTTACTTATAATGATTTCAACAACTCTAGGCTAAATATAATAGCTGATCATGCAGTTTACTAACAGCATGCCATTGACCCCACTCTTGGGAGTTGAAAACTACTTTATCAAGGCCAGTTTATCTAAGAAGTTCCTGTGCTCAAACTCGAGCATAAAAGCGTGGAAAATAAACAAAAATGTTTGTAAATGGCCCAAAAGGCTTTTCAAACAAGATAAAATGCCTAAAGCAACAAACTCCAGATAACTTCTAAATTTAGCATGCTTATAACCAGGTAGAAAATAATCTGCCTTACCCTTTTGGCTGTTGACTTGTCTTGTGTGCCAGTGTTAACCACATAGCCGTATGTTAAAAGCAAGTTTCATAACATCACATGAAGATTTCAAGCTATAGGAACCAAAATAAAAGCAACCAATCAGATTCTTACGTGTGTTGTGCCAAGTAAGGTACCAGGAGCAATCCTCTCTTCTTTTTCTTCAAGTACCTTCAAAGAAACAAGCTAAGTGAGAAGCAATTTGAAGAAAATGTCATGAATATACAGGAGAAATGAATAAAAAAACTACCTAAGTTTCACATATTTTACTCACCTGGTAGAGAGGCCTTTCAGGATCCTTTCTCTGCTGTTTACGGAGGTCAATGACATCAGGTGTCTCAACACCAGTTGGAGTACTGAAGACGAAAGGGGAAGAAAACATTATCATCAAAAAGATTTTACTACATACACAACATAGAACAATCACGTCAATCAAGTACAAGCAAACTGGTGCGAACGTGGCCTGACAGTTTTTGGCAGTACAATGGATTACAACCATTTTTTGATAAAAATATGGAAAGCCTCGTTAAAACCCCCTACATACCCTTCAAACTACATCTGTAGCTTGACGGACATTGGAAAGAGAAAAAGAGTGCCTCAAATTTATTAATGGAATACTTATAACAATACCAGTACAGTACAACCAATATCCACAACAATACATAACCCAACCAAAACAAAAAACACCCAATACAACCACCACCATAAAAACAAAGACTAAACAAAAATATCCCCCTACGGGACAATATCAACCAATTTCAGCCTTAGCCAGCCCATCTGCCTCCCAATTGGCGGATCTCAAAAATATGCCTAACTACAACACCCTGTTCAACCACTACAGAAGCAGTTTCTTTCATCAATGACTCGAACAACGGAGAGCAGCGACCCGGATTCTTAATCCACTCCAAAGCAGTAGAACAGTCCGACTCTAAAATAAGCCTCCCCCTTGAAACACAACCAGACTCCACAAATAAAAGCAGCCCCTTTTAATTGCCAATAATTCAGCTAGGATAGGAGGCCCAGAACCAACGCTTACTGAGAATGAACCAATCATCACACCATCACTGTCCCCAAGCAAGCCACCAATACCTCCTCTTGACCACCCTTTTACCATAGCACCGTCCACATTTAGTTTGAAGAAGTCCAAAGGAGGAGGAACCCAACGCTCCAAAGAGGACAAGTCCTTCTTATTACTCACTGCGAAATCAACTACTTTTGGATCGCTCACAAGAGAATCGAAAGGAATAGCCATATCCGGAAATCTTGCTAAATATCAGGCTGCAATCCTATACCTTACCAGAAAAAACAACGTCGTAAAGTCCAACTTACCTTTTTCAAAAATCATCTCATTCCTACACTTCCAAACCGACCACATCACCGCCCCAGGAATGAAAGACCAAATAGTGGATCGCAGAACTAAATCTGCCCGACCAGAGATCAGAATAGCCGGACTCTCCGGAATAACAAAGGAAACATCCCAAAGATGAAGGAATCTCGACCATAAGTCCCAAACCACCTCACAATGAACAAATAAGTGAGGAACAGTCTCCAAGAACTTGCCACACAACAGACACAATGTATCCTCAATCCCTGCAACTCCACGCTTAACCAACTCTTCTTTCACCGCCACCCTTTGATGAACGACCTGCCAGATGAAAGTTTCAACACGATGTGGGGCTATCCCTAGCCACACAAATCTGTCCCAATTAACACTATTACCTCTCTTCTCAAAAAAATTTATAATACACGACATTGCTGAAAAACATCCCTCCCCATTCCCTGTCCACACCCAGCATTCTTCCGACGAAGCCGAGAAAAAAAAGTTATTTAACATGGAATTAAGCAGAAGCCATTGATCTAGCTCCCAATCAGCAAGATTCCTTCTCATTTGTAAATCCCACCCATCCTGTCGGTGTATTAACCCTGTATTCAGCTACTTTGCCCTGTCAAATGCCCCAGCTTGTAGAGTCCAGAGGACCAAATTTTTAAAATATATAAAATATTATCATTTAATATTTAAATAAATTCTAGAATTAAAATAGAAAAAAAAATTATGAATGAATTTTAAAAAATGGGAGGGCAAGGCCGTAAGGGTGTAAAAACCATGTACGGGCCACATTTCTTGGCTGGGTGAGTAGCCCATCCCAAGACCAAGTCTAGCTATGACAGAAACAAAGTACGTTAAGGAATAATATTTTAACCTTGAAAGGCTATCGACAGATTGAATTCCATCCTCCAACTCATCTTCTTCAATTTGCTCTTCCTCCTTCTCCTCCTCCTCCTCCTCTTCTTCTTCTTCTACTTCCTCTTCCTCCAAATCACCCCAACACTTTGACTTATCAACAGGCTCCTCCTGGATTTTATCAATTGAATTAAAACAGTAACATGTTGAAATTAAATTATAGATCCAAGAACTTCAATCCAAAAATTTCAGATGTTAAAACTAATCATCAATTTGATGTCAAATGGCACCTGCAATCAAGTACACCATACACATAAATGAAATTTAATCCAAAAAGATTGAACTGTTGATACTTTATTCTAATCTTCATTTTAAAACGAAGTGCAACTATGTTTAAGTACATCATCCACACCAAAACCAGTTTTGGATGAATATTCCCAATAGAATATTATCCAGTAAAATATAATTATTCCAAAAAAAATTGACAAATTTTCACGCTGCCATAGAGAATAAAACAACATAATCTAAATTAAGATGTTATACTCCTAGAGAGAGAAAACAAAGGTGGGGCTACTTGTGTGGGTCCTTTAATGTTAAGACACTACTTCGCCCTTATTAACTCCTTTTTGTTTTAGTTAATTTTTATCATATGAAGGTCAATAGCAATAGAAGGAACAAAACCCAAGCTAATATATCTGGAGTAAACAATTAGTCAAGAGCACTACTATATGAAACTTCTAAAAATCTTGGAAGTACCTTATAGTTAGGTTCGTCCTGTTGATGAACTCCAAAACAATCTCCATACAAAGTTCGTACATACTATTTGACAATAAGTGGGAAAAGGATCATTAGACAAAGAGATAAAGGTTACCTCATCTACACTAAAGATATTTTCAAGCTTACTAGAAGACAGAAAACGGTAAACTTTAAGCGGCTTACCTCATCAATAGGAGGTTTGCCCCAGCCTCCAGGGTGATAACCAAAGCTTGCTCCAGGAGGGATGGGTGCATTTAGCCCTGGTATTTTCAAATGTGGGTATGATGGTGAAGGACCATACCTCTGAAAGGAAAATTGCAGATTAAAATCACACTAACAATGCTGAGTCCTTGGATAGGAAAATAAACTTGGGTTATACACCAGGCTAACCTGCATATTGATAAGCCATGGGGGTGGAGCACCCTCTGGCATACCAAGAGCTTCTTTTAATTCATGTGATAAAGAACCCGGCTTCATCTCCCTCAGCTTCACCTGTACTCCAAATGGACAATATTAGTATACGACAATGGAAAAGTTGTACATCATTAGATTTCAGGCTTCCAATTTTTTAATTCAACACTACTACGAAAGTGTCAATAGCATTTCATTCAGTACATCACAACAGCCAGTTGGAGCACATAATAAATCTCAAGGTTGAATGTTTCAGCCAAACAAGTAATTCACACAAGACTTAAGTAGCAATCAGCAACTACATATAAATATAAAAACTGAGCCCTCATGCAGTTAATATACAGAAATCTCAAGCCATGATAAGTTTGCAGTGAAGTCCAGTTTACATAACCCAACAAAAGACACAAGGTTTTATGAAACAAAATTCCTCCCTTCACAGGTTTGAACTAAGCTTAGACTATATCAACTGCTTGAATTTTGCCGTAATGAAAAAACCATCCTGTCCTTAGTAGGGTGCATATGACCTATCATCTACAATAACTAAAATCTTAAGTTATATAATTGCATGACAATTTAAAATTGACATGTGTATTGAAGTATAAGAGGCAGCCTATTATCCATGCAGAACAGCAGAATAGTACCTCAATTTTTTTCCCTTCATGATAAAGGTCCCCGTGAGTAGTCAGCTTTGGCTTGGTCTGATATTAAAGAATGCATCATGGAGAACCTAAAAACGGAAGACAGAACATTAGCAAATTCCATTTCAGCTAAAAACGAATTGAAACAAAATTTAAATATCAAAAGAAAAATCCATGAAGCAAAAAAGAAACCTGATAGTCGATATCCATTTTCCCCATCTTTGGCTGCATACGCTCACGTTGCTTTTGTTTCAACTTCTTACTGTCCTCTTTTTCAATGTAAGCCTAAATGAAAAGGAAAAAGTGAACTATTGAATTGAAATAAAGAATGTTATTATCCATTCAAACCCTACAAAATTAATAAGGAAATATACAGTTTTCAGAACCATCATATTCAATCATGGTTTTCATGCCATAAATCAGACACAATTGAATATTAAAATTAATTAATTTACCTGTCTAATTTTATGAATTCCTGTTGAGGCAATGAAATCAGGAAGCTGAAATGGTTGCTTCTCAATACCACACTTTCCCTGTAGAAAAGAAAAGATTAAAAAGCCGATGAGATACCATAAGTTAACAAAGACAATAATGATAATAACATAAGTAGGAAGCTTCTGCATCCAACCCCAGTCACTTAAAATAAATAAATCTTAGATGGTTCTACCCAAGCATGTAGCACAATGGAAAGGCATCTGAAAATCCAAAAATAGATTAATTAGCACCTTCCGTCCTTAACAATGGGCAAAAAAAACCCTTAATGTTTACATGCAAAGTTATGCCATGTTACATGAAAATCTCATAAATATCTATATCCCATCCCAAGAAGCAGTCATATTAAAATAGAAATCAATCAAGTCCAAGCTCCAAGGTTGCCACAGTCGTTCCTGCAAGAAGCACATATATACAAATAAGTGAAACCTTATCGACTTGATCTTCCATCACCCTTCCCCTAAATCACTCATCAAGATTATGCCTACCAACCATGGACACAAATATAACCCCAGTTACTCATAAGGGTAGCAACAATTATTGACCTGCAAATATTTTCTTTTCCGACACCAATGCCTTGGCACACGAACAGTATTGCAATATGCCTTCAAAAACACCAGTAATAGGATCTGCAGCAGTTGCATCCCAGACCTGAAAAAAAAACATACCAATAATGGACTATTCAATTATGAACATAGGAAAAACAAAAGCTGTTCTTTAAATGAGTTGTGGTACTCTAACAGCATTACATGACAAAATACACAACAAGATAAGATAAAAGAAGAGAACTCACTAGCTTACTAGCTGTGACAAGTGAATGTGGGCAAAAAAGTTTTCTTCATTCCGGAAGGAAAAAATCATAGCCTTGAAGGAAATTTAGAAGCAACTTTGTTCTTATTCACTATCGGGCTATAAATTTTTTAAGCACAGTTTAAAAAAATATACAGGTTCTCAATTGGCCATAAAGAAACCCAAATATAAAGACTACAAGGGCAGCAAGGTAAAGATAATTAAAATAAATATTAACAGCCAAACATACCTCTACAACATCAGGTCTTGAGCAAACCTGTTTCAGTTCAGCAATTTTCATCCGTCTTTGTACCTGTCAACAACAACAATATAAGTGTCTCAACTTTATATTTTCATCAAAACCAGTAGAAATAAAAACAAAAATGTTAAAAAATTGAGAAAAACAAAAACCTTTTTCTTCTTATTTGATATGCCACCTTTCTCTTTCTGTTGATTATCATGTTCTTCCTTTTCTGAATCAGAATCAGCCTTCTTCTTCTAGTCTGCATCTTGGGCAGACTCATCCTTCTTATCTGTATCCTGTATATGTGTAATATAAGTTGTTCAGAGAATTAACAAGGAAAGGAAATATGTATTCATAATATCCAACCAACTATTGTTTTACCTCAGAAGCTGAATTTTTCAAAAACCTTCCTAAATTCCTCATCAATAATATCATCTAAATCAGCTTTTTCTGGGATATATTCAACCACAACTTGATCCTTAACCTACAATTTCAAACAAAAAGTAAATTACTAAGTCATTATTGAAACAAAGTGCAAGTTAATTAAAAGTGTAATAGTCAAAAATAAAAATAAAAATAAATAAATGAACTGAACTCAAAATAATTATAACAAAGAACATCAAACTAAACTCTAGAATTACACCAAAAATTAGAAATGAAGAAAATACTAACTCTATTTAAGCTGTAAATATTTGAAGTTCTTTAAACCATTTCTAAAACTATATTATATATGATGACACGCATAGAACAAATCGATGTTCACTAAAACCCTAGAAATATTAAGAGAGAAAATGATTAGATACCTGCTGGTGATCGGAACTTTCCTTTGTTTCATCTCCACCAGCGTTGCTGTCGTCGGCTTCGGAAATTTTACCGTTTGCGACGTCATTTTCCTGCTTGGAGATCTTCTTCTTCTTCTTCTGCTTGCGCCTTCGACGACGGCGGTCGCCCTCGCGGTACTTCTTGGAAGCAGCGGACGGATTAGGGTTAGGGTTATAGTTATTGAGATCTCCGTTGGAAGCAACTGCACCGTTCGGGTGCGAAAGAACCTCGGCGGCCATAGCTATTTGATTAATCGGACGGTGGAGAGTTTTTGAAAGAGTGGGAAAATGGAGGCAAAACCTGTGGCGGGGTGATTCTATTTGGAGAGGGATTCGTACAAGTAAAGACGATTATACGTGAGAAAAAGCTAGGCGATTGGTTCGTTAAAATCCCTTAATTAGAGAGAATTAGAATTTAATTAAACAACTTTCTCATATTTGGTTCAAATTTTTAAAGGAGAATTAGAATCCAATTTCATCAAGGGAGAGAAAATAAATTTCATCTATAACATGATATAATTGAAATCTTTTGGAAGAGGGAAGGTCAAATTTGACCATACTACCCTCATTAATCTTTTGGTATTCGGGTCGAATTTTTTTAAAAAAAAATTCGGGATCGGGTCGGGTTTTTTTAAGTGTGATATTCGGGTCGGGTTTAGGGTAAAAAATATCCGACCCGACCCGAAAAAATATATAATTTCACCTTATATATTTAGAAATAATTACAATAATACCCCTTTATATATATTTTTTTCCAATTAAGTTAATATTTTTATTGAATACAAATATTTTTTTATTATTTCGGGTCGAGATTCTAATTCATATATTCGGGCCGGTGAAACTTTATTTTGGTCGGGTCGAGTCTCGGGTGGAGGTTCCCTTGTTCTCGGGTCGGGTCGGATGGACCAAAAACCCGACCCAACCCAACCCATGGCCATCCCTAATTGGGATGATTTTATCTTATGATATTTATTAGTATGATTTTTATAATTTATTGAAATGAATAATTAATCAATAAAATGAAAATGTAATATTTTTTAAAAGTTTATAATATATTGCTACATGTAAGTTATAAAACAAACTAAAATTAAGTAAAAAAACAAGAAGGACAATTCTGTCATTTTACATTACTGAAATCAAATTCATTTGACATGTCTGCGAACCAAACAGAATATAGAATTGGATTCTAATTTAATTTCCTGCCAACCAAACATGTTTCAAATTCCAATTCCTTCAGGTGGCGTTTGATTCGCTGGAATGTTTTTGAGGGAATTGGAATCTGTGAAGGAATTGGAATCTGTAAGGAATTGAAATCTAATTTCATATTCTGTTTGGTTGACAAGAAATTGAATTGAAATCTAATTCCATATTATGTTTGGTTGACAAGAAATTGAATTGGAATCCAATTCCATATTCCGTTTGGTTCGCAGACATGTTAGATGAATTTGATTTCAGTAATGTAAAATGACAAGATTGTCTTTCTTATTTTTTTTACTTAATTTTAGTTTGTTTTATAAATTACATGTAGCAATATATTATTATACAAAATTTAAAAAATATATTAAATATTAATTTTATTGATTGATTATTCATTTCAATAAATTATAAAAATCATACTAATAAACATTATAAGTTAAAATCATCCCAATTAGGGATGGCCATGGGTCGGGTTGGCTCGGGTTTTTGGTCCACCCGACCCGAGAACAAGGGAACCTCCATCTGAGACCCGACCCGACCAAAATAAAGTTTCACCCGACCTGACCCGACCCGAATATATGAATTAGAAGCCCGACCCGACCCGAAATAAAAAAAATTATTTTTATTCAATAAAAACAGTGACTTAATTGAAAAAAATTATATAGAGGGGTATTGTTGTAATTATTCCTAAATATATAAGGTAAAATTATATATTTTTTGGGTCAAGTCGGGTCGGGTATTTTTCACCTTAAACCCGAACCCGACCCGAATATCACACTTAAAAAAAACTGACCCGACCAAAATAAAGTTTCACCCAACCCGACCTGAATATATGAATTAGAAACCCGACCCGACCCGAAATAATAAAAAAAATATTTTATTCAATAAAAACAGTGACTTAATTAAAAAATATATATATAGAGGGGTATTATTATAATTATTCCTAAATATATAAAGTAAAATTATATATATATTTTCGGGTCGGGACGGGTATTTTTCACTCTAAACCCGAACTCAACCCGACCCGAATATCACACTTAAAAAAACCGACCCGACCCGACCCGACCAAAATAAAGTTTCACCTGACCCAACCCAAATATATGAATTAGAAACTCGACCCGACCCAAAATAATAAAATAATATTTTTATTCAATATATAAATAAGTGACCAAAAATTGATGGGAGTAGTATGGTCAAATTTCAATTCCCTCCAACAAAGGAATTGAATTTCATCATAAAATGGATGAAATTCACTTTCCCTCATTTGATGAAAAGTTGAAATCACGAGGGATTCCAATTTCCTTTGAAAACTTGAATCAAACATGAGAAAGTGGTGAAATTGGATTCGAATTCCCCCTAATTTCAAGGGATTCCTGCGAACCAAATGTCACCTCAGATTCCAATTCATTCACAGATTCCAATTTCCTCATAAACATTCTAGCGAACCAAACGTCACCTAGAGTATGTTGTGATTGGAATTTGGACATGTCTCGTACATTTTAATAAACATATAGGAAAATAGGATGAACTACCCATATAGTCATCGATCATTCTTATGTTTTTAGTTGAGTCATCCAGCTTTAAAATGTCCATAAAATAATCACTTAATTTTTTTGATAAATACTAACATGGAAGTTAATAAAATTTGTATAATAATAAATTTAGTCTTCAACACTACATATTATTTTAATTTAGTCCAAAATTTTAAAAAAATAACTCTTACTATTTTAAATATGTCAATTTGATCTTAAACTTAAAATTTTCAAATATATGCATGTATAAATAATAATAAAAATCATTAAAATTTATAAAATTTTAAAAAAATGTACAAAAAATAGTTTGATTAAGGAAAGATAAAAAGGATTGGTCAATCAAATATGTCCAAATTTTCAAGTGGATTGCAATTTCAATATTAGGGATAGAAAGAATTCCTGTTGTAGATGGTAGATATATGATAAATACGAATATATTATGTGCGTATGGAGATGGAGAAAGGGTATCCGCACCGTCCCGCCCTTTTGTCATCCATGTTCAGTATTGCTTGACAGATGGTTTATTTGTATGCATAGATAAGATTTTTCCCAATCGGAGGCAAAGTTGAGAGATGGACTTGGATTGGACTGTTCCTTTCTGAGCTATGGTTCGGTGTTTATTGGCTTATCATCTCAGTTATAAATTAATTTATACGCCGCTGGGTGTCATGAATGATGATGAAATGGTGGTGCTGAGTGTAGCAGGGGAATGAACAATTGTGTATAAGAGAAAAAGAATTAAAATATTTTAAATAAAATAAAATAATTATTTGACTTAATATTAGAGACAAATTTTAATATTATACCTGTAACAGCACAGTGTATATCATTGAAGGGTCGAGTAAATTGACTCTGATATTCGGGTTATCTCAACTACAATATGCTTTAATTCCCATATTTCGGATCTAGTTTCCGTGTACCTTTGCTTCAAAATTATAATGGTATACTATTCAATCGTAAAAAGAGCCATTGATGGGAACAATATTATTGAAAATAAATAACAAAAGAGGTGAGGAGAATTATCGTTCCGTTGTAATCTACTTGGCTAGGATACTCGGCTCTCATCCGAGAAACTCGGCCTCATTTCCCGGCAACGGAAATTTTTATTTTCATTTTTTGCTTCTGTGGAGCATGGCCTTTTGCGCACAGTGCTTAAACGACTACTTAGCTTGCTGATGCGTGTATTAAGATCTCCAAAATAGTTTTCAAGAAAGAAGGAAAGATATAATAATATAATACAACAGTTCCAGGGTTTATAGAAATTTTTACTTCACTGCTATCAAATTAACTACTTCATTTGACTAATTTGCTTTGCCATTTTCACTCGTAATGATTTTTATTATCTTTTTCCTTTTTTGGGGATAGCATAAGCTCTGTAACAAAGGAATACTAAATAGTACAGTTCCTAGCATATAGTTGCTCCAACAGATATATTATGTGCAACTTACAACTGATCTCTCTCTATCTCTTGGTTTACTTACTCTTTATTTGTTAGACAATTCTGTCTTATTTTTTTCTTTTAAGGTATTTATGTCTTAATTATTCAGATATTAAAGAAAATGGGCTTAAATTTAGAGTGATCATCAAAATTATGCTTTGCTAAATCCCTTCATATTAACCAGGGAAATAAAATCAGCTAAGGATATATTTGTAAAAGTAAAATTTATAATTGGACTAATTAAATTATGGATTTTTAGTTTAATCGATTTAACAATGATTATATAAAAATTCATAATAATAATTTAAAAATAATTTTCAATTACTCTAATCAATTTTTAGTTTTTTTCTTATTTCAATTCCTTTTTACTAGATTACAACGGTTTATTCAATATTTTATTTTTATGTCACTAGATTAATCAATCGAACCACTAACTATTAATTCAATTAGTTAATATAAGATGCGACGATCATGGAAAATATCAAAGAAAATAAATAATTTTTTCATTTGTTTTTTTATGCATAAAAAAAGTATAAATTGATCCAATTTCGCCCTTTCTTTTATCCTTTTGATTCCTCCCCCCACACCAACACTCCCCAATCAAATTAAAATTAGAAACGGAAATCTATAAAATATGCCCTTTTTATTTTCCAAAACATGGTTGTATTGCTTTAACTTTTCTTTTCACTCGTATTTCTTTAACATACACAAATCCGATATTCCCTTTTTATTTTCCAAAACATGAAAAGATGATCATTTAACATGTTTTTCTTCTGTCGGGAAAAAAAGTAAAACTTTATAAATTACCATTTTTTTTAAAAAAAAGTAAGGGTTTATCTTTTACGCTTTTGAAAAAAATGATTACATAAATCTATAAAATCTTTAAAAAGATAACACAATAAAGTAACGTAGATGTTTATGCCTTGGAAGGTTGACATCTGACTTATTTATTTATGTTTTGTGTGAACATGGGAATGGAAGCCCCCAAAAAATGTTTTTTTTATTAATTGTTCAATGTGTTTGGAGTATTTTTTTTATATAAAAGTAATTAATCTTATAAAAATAAAAAAAATTAAATTACAATGAAGGTTACAACCACAATAGTAAATTAAACACATAATAAAAATATTTTCCTATAATCATTAACACAAAAAAGTTAGTCACTTAAGATCACACAAACATCATACAAGGGAAAAGTTAAAAAAAATTAATCAAATAATCTCGAAAAATGATAGATACGAACAAATCTAATTGTATCACAAACGAACCATTAAAGGAGATAAAGCTATTGAAAAATCATTGATAAATCACAAATCAGAGTTGAACAACGTGAAAAAATAATCCACGAACGAAAATCATGTATCCAAATCCAATCCGATGCTCCAAAGCAAAGAAGATCAACATGATAACAAATAAGTGTCGTCTTGATTAGTCATGACGATGTCAAACCCAACCCTAAGAAAAAATGATATACGAAAACAACAGTCAAACGACTGAAAATGTGCAATAAAGGCTCAGGAAAACTTTTCATAACCGCACAGTTATTAAAAATTTAAAAACAAGAGAAAAAAACAAATATATTATAATAAAAGAAAAGAAAAATAATGAATATCAACGATTGACAATCAACACTAAAATTAATACAACAATCGATTACAAAAAATATATATAAAAAGAAAAATTAACAGTGACCGAAGAAAAAAAGAAAAAAAAACTATGTTAAACCTAAAACATCAATGTGTTAGGAGTATTAGAAGTTTATTATGAGGAATTCAAACATATATATTTTAACTCGGTTAATATATTTGTATTATGGTAGAGTTTTTTCCCTCTCTTTTTTCTATAGTCTTTTTTTCTTTATCTTTGTGATTCGATGGTAACACCAGTCTTGGTATTGATTATTGATCGTCGGTATTCATTATTTTTTATTTACTTTATTATAGTGTATCTTTGTTTTTTAGATATAAAGTCTATTTATATCATGTTTACACAATTCTTATGTCATTTCAATTATTTTCCTTTTGTTGTGTTTTTTGTCCTGTGACAAATCCTCAATGATTTTATTGTAATTTAATATCCTAATATGAAAAAAATCTTTTATTTTATAATAAATTATGTCTATGATTATTTAACTAAGATAATTTTGAAAAATATTTAAAAAATGAAATGTTCTGAAAATTCCTGAAATTTCTCCCTCATTTGATTTCCTGTTAAAAAAATGTTAATCCGAGATAAAAATAACAATAATATATGAATATTATTATATAATTGAACGAAACAAAATAAATAAAATTTAAAGTAGAGGCAAGAAATTGTTTTACTCATATTTAGACACTGAATCAGATTAGTAGAGTAACATAAATTGAAGAAGAATTTTGTTGAGGCCTGTATGAACAGTTTCCTTAAGACAGATTCGTCCTCTCCTAGGAGTTTTGAGTAACGTTGGACATCAGTCTCCCAGGATACAACAACAAACGATCACAACAATAAGCACAACCATAGCGATCAATCGAACACAAGCTTGTCTTTCTCTATCACCGAAAAGAACAAATTTGGAATGAATTTTCTAAGTGTTTTCCTATTCCAAAGTTCTAAACTTGTGTGTTGTAACTTGTAACTTGTGTGTTGTGTTGTGTCTTGTAACTTGTGTCTAATTGTGCCTAAACTAGCCTATATATAGGGAGAGGAAATGGATTGAGAGGTTAAGACATTTCGATGAAAGGTTTTAACCTCTTGATTAAAAGAATTCTCTTTTTAATGAAAGGGCTTAACTTTTTCATGAAAGGATTTAATCTTTTTCATGAAGAGAATTTTTATAATTAGTTAATTACAAATAGCATCAATTCATTCGATTTTTCCAACAATCCCCCACATGAATGAACTTGATGGTTCAAACATTGACTCGATGTGGTGATAGATTCTACGTTCGATATTTGTATAGGATAGGTAGGCGTCCCCCTTTAAACTTTCCCTTGTGAAAATATGTTTACCTTACTGGTTGTCCAGTAAACGTGATGTCCTTGAATTATCCTGTCGTTTGTGTAAGCGATAGCCGTGGACATCTCCTGGTTCTGCAAGAGTTTAGAGAACTATGCCCCAATAGTCTCTTTGAAGCGGCTCCACTTCACTCTCACATAGGTGACTTATGTTGTTCGGCTCACCGAAACACATAGTGGTCATTAAAAGTATTGCTTAATATTTTCCATATTTTAGTCATTGTTTTCATAATAGAAATTGACTTGGGATAAGGACCCCTACAGTGACCTCACAAGTAGGTTGTCCCATTTAACCTAGATCTTGGGATCTCTAGTCAACTAGGTTGGATTTTCCTTCACATAGCGCCTTAAATATTAATGGGCTTTAGTCACATTCCTTTCGATGTTTATCAACTTGATCTCGATTCAACTCATTGTTTAGCGAATCCACAATGTTATCTTTTGATGTTAGTTGAGATCAATTGTTTAATGATATTATGTCGACGACGTATGTGTCTTGACTTACCATTATACTTATACAAGGTACCCCCACACTTTGATGTAGTTGTAGGAAAGTTTTCTACATTTCCATAACTCATATGGTGTCTCGCCTACTTTCTTGTAAGTTACTTTATTTAAAGGTAATTTGCTAATAAAATAGCTTCCTCCACATGTTCTATGACAACTCAGAACATGTTCAAATGTCATTCATAATTCTTTAGCAATCTTATGGATACTATACACTTCATATGGTGTATCTCACAATCCATTCAAGATATAATTCCGACATAGAAACTTAGAATGCTTTCAAGCTTTAATGACAACAATGTTTATCTCATCCTCTCTATGAATAAGAGGATCATCCTATATTTGACTATATTCAGCACTATTAAATATAACATCTTATGTCGCTATGTGTTAAAATTCTATCCATGAATTTCACATTCTTCTCGTTGTGGCTCACAACCACTGACATCGTTGAATTTTATTCAAAGTCTGAATAGGAATCAACAATTCAAATCACGAGTTAGGTGAATCAGCGGGGTTACCATTGCTTCATTTAAAACATGAAATTAGAATTCGTAAAAATTCTAACAATAAATCAAAAATTATTTCAATTTATTTTACCCTCTGATTCTGTTTAAATAATAGAATTTAATTAGAAATTAAAATTCCAATAAAAATTTTGTAAAAGTTTTGTTACTTCCAAATGATTTTTGTTATAAACAGTAAATCAAATATATTTCGTTGGGTGACAAGATTAAAATCCTGAAACAGAATTATAGCCCAAATTTTGTTAACAAACATATCATAATTTCGTTTCGGCACCTTATTTATTACAACGAATTTTAGTTAAAACTAAAATCCAACAATGAATAACTTCCGTTAAACGACGGAAATTTAGTAAAACTAAAACTTGAAACAGAAATTCACAATTAACATTATTTTGTTGAATCCGTTAAATGTCAGGATTTAAAACAAAATCCAAAACAAAACCAACTTATGTTGGACAACGGGTTTAAAACTCAAAACAGAACTAATTTCTGTTAAACGACGATAATTTAATAAATTAATTCTCAAAACAAAAATAAATTCTATTAAACGGTGAGAATTTAATAAACTAAAACCCGAATCAGAAATACAACACACTTACGTGTACAAAAGGCTTTTCGCTTTCACGACACATCTATGATGCCAAAACCATAACCATTAAATAATAATAATAATAATAATAATAATAATAATAATAATCATCTAAAATCTTACCTGCAATGTCGATCTCAACTTGTTGGGATGCATTGTAAATTTACACGTAGAACGAGGCAAATTGCATTCTAACTCCCAAATTAATATTGAATTATTGATCGTCATCATTAAATCACGCCAACCAAAGGCTTGGTGCGCAAACCACAAAGAACGAGGCTTGGTGTGCAACCAAACTTGTTTGATCATTGATCCTTTGAAATTCAATATTTGAGTGTTTCTTTATCAAATATGGTTTATGTTTGGTTTCACCTTAACGTGCACCATAAGTTCCAACTTGCTTTCATATCTTCGTTTATCCTTTGTATTAGGCTAGGATTGAACTTAAAAAAATGATTATGTCTCATATTAAAATAAAAGGAATTTGTCTTATGATTGTTAGAAAAAATATTAATCTGAGATAAAAATAATAATAATAAATAAATATTATTATATAATCGAATGAAGCAAAATAAATAAAATTTAAAGTAGAGACAAGAAATTGTTTTACTCACATTTAGACACTGAATCGGATGAGTAGAGTAACATAAATTGTAGAAGAATTTTGTTGAGCCATGTATGAACAGTTTCCTTAAGACAAATCTGTCATCTCCTATGTGCTTTGAGTAACGTTAGACGTCGGTCTCCTAGGATACAACAAGAAACGATCATAATAGTAAGCACAACTGTAGTAATCAGTCGAACATAATCTTGCCTTTCTCTATCACCGGAGAAAAGGCTTACTTTTAAGGTGACGAGCAACCCAAGCCAGTTCATCGTCCCAACTCATCACTCGTCTAGAAATGTTGCACCAGCTCAAAATGGTTGACCAAATATTCCTATAGAAAGGGCATTCAAAAAAGAGATGTTCCATGCTCTCTAGACCACTGACACAAATTCCACACCAACCATCCACCTCCAACCCCATACGCAAGAGCTTGTCCCTCGTAGGAAGTCCCCCTAAGATCGTCATCCAGCAGATGATAACATATTTAGGGATATGAAAAGGAAACCATATCACCTTATACTAAGTAACTTTCTCACCATTACAATAAAAAACATCCCATATCCACTTCATCTTTATCATTCTAAGATCATTCGATGCAAACAAAGCTTGAGCCTCCCCCTTAGACCAAGAAGATTTTTAAGGATCCAACTGGCATTAATATTACACCTTAACTGCAAAAAAATCATACTCTTTAAGGATATACGCCCTGATCCAGGCAACCCAGAGCGACCCCTCTCCCATCAAAATATTTCTAATGAACAGAAACAAGTAAGCCTTGTTCCATGAATGTAAATTTTCCACACCAAGTCCACCTTTCGATTTCAGCATACAAATGTGCCTCCAGCTAACCCTAGCCCCTTTAACAGTTGAGTCTGTAACACCCCTAACCTATAATCGACTCAGATATGAATATGAGGTGTCACATTGACTTTTCAAAACATTGATTCATAACAAATAAGGAAAAATTTAACTTTTATTCATATTAACAAGGTAAAACTCTTTAACTTAAAATAAAATATAAGTTTCACATTCATACTTAATAAAAGCCTTTAATAATTTACATAAATACAAAAGTATGAGTTTACAAAAATAGATCATAGCATTTCAAATTAAACGTTTAGTACATGCCAACAATTTACAAAATTACATAAAACCTACATTCAATTTGTCTTGATCTGGTCTTTAAGGGTGTATGATATCCTCAACAAACTTTAATCTTTAGATTTCTTCGAACCTACACGTGAGGAAATCACACGCTAAGTCGATGACTAAGTGAGGCAAATACTAAAGAGTACTAACTTTACAAACGAAATCTTTATTTACTTTATCGAAACATTTCATAAAGAATTCCAAATTGTTTTCCATAACAAGAATATATACTTTTATATATTATTTGTTTTATATAACTTGTTTCCACAGCTCGTAATTTGCACCGAAGTGCCAGATAATTATCCCAAATGACCACATAATTTGTCCCGAATGACCACATAATTTGTCCCGAATGACCACATAATTTGTCTCAAAGAACCACATAGAACCCTCAACTCTTGGCATACCAACTATACCTCTAATCCTCATACATATACCTTAGGTTTTTAACCACATAATTATTTGTCATTAATTATTTGAAGTATCTCTTATTCACATAGGCACTTTCACATTGAGTATTTTCATATACACATATTCACATGTCACATTTCCATAATAATATACACACAATCATCATTCATAGCTTAAATAATAGAAATTGAATAAAACATTATAAAGATATAACATAAAAGAAATTGAAAGGTTTTCGATCGAAAACATTGAGGTTGGCTTATTGCAAGCCTTCCTCAATTCTAATACAAAACCAAAAGTTGCACTCATTTTTGCCTCACTGAAGTCCTAAACGAAGTCCTTAACACTTTTGATCAAAACTTATAATGTTGAGTTGACTGAAAGTTGATTTTTCTCAACGTCTACACAAAACAATCGAAAATAAATATCGGAATTCAAATCACTTATCTCCAATCACAATAACTTAAGCTGAAAGAAAACACTTAATTTCTCATTTTACGCTTAATAGTATCGGTACGCCCACCACAGTGTCGATACTTCCCTTCAATGGTATCAATACCCCCCTTCGGTACCGATACCATTTTGACATTCTAGAAATTTATCTTGGAAATGGTATCGATACTATACCCTTGGTAACGATACTCCCACTTCAGTATCGATACCTTCCTCAACTAGTACCGATACAACTCTTCGAATTCAACTGATTTTGCCTTAAAGTATCAATATGGTTCTTCTAGTATCGATACCCCATGCCCATAATTGCCATTTCCATTTCGAAATTTAACCAAAAACTTAACTAATCTCCTACATTTACCTCCTTCTTTACCTTTAAATTCAACTTCATTCATCCAAACTAACTTGTCTTCATTTACTACTCTTAAACATACAAAATCTCACTAAAACTCTTACATCTAAAAAATCATACCATGATTTCAAAAAAGTTATTAATCATTTCTAATACTCCTAATTCTTTAGTTAGATCATTGACAAGTCAAATATATCAATAAAACTCCAAAAACTACACCATATCAACAATTCATTTCAAAACTCATTTTACAAATTCATTCATAATTTACTACTCTTGTTGTTTTAATCCTATACAAGCTTTCCTTGAGCTTACCTAACACACAAGCTTTCAACACCAGCCCGAAAATTGAAGGAACCAACAAAATTTCAGAAGCTTACCTTTGAAGTGGAACTCACAGGCACGAGAAAGAAGACAAGAAGTGGTTTCTAGACTTTTCTCCCATAATCCACGTGCTTATCCCTTAATAAAAAAGATAAAAATATCCTTCAAAATGAAAAGACCATAATGCCCCTTCTTCTAATCCAAATTTGCTATCAAGCCCTACCAAAAATCCACAATTAAATCCTTAACTTTTCAAATTATTCTAATCAAACCACTAAGTTTTGAATTCTTACATTTTTTTCACTGACCCGATGATTGGGGTGTTGCAGAGTCACACCCCTTCCAAAAAACCTGGAGCAAAGTTATTCAATACGAGCAATAACAACATGGGGTAAAACCAACTGACGACACCAGTAGTTTGTAATACTAAAACGACTTCTTTAATAAGATGCAACCTGCCAGCGTAACTAAACAACCTCCTAGACCATTGACCCAATCTAGACTTAATTTTCTCAATAAGTGTCAAGCAATCACTCTCAGTCAATTTTCTAGTTACAAGGGGACTCTAAGATAACGAATAGGGAGCTTACCAAGCGAGAAACTAGAAAACACCCTTATGGCTTCCTTTTGAACATCATCAATCCCATAAACAAATAGCTCACTTTTTGCAGCATTGAGTTTTAGACCAGACCAGCTATAAAACTGCTCCAAAACACAATGGATACCCACAATAGAGTCAATGGTGCCTTTGCAAAAAATCAAGAGATCATCTGCAAAACACAAATGAGTTAATCCAATTTGTTTACATCGAGGAAGAAACCCAAATATGCCCTTAGCAGCAGCCTGATCCAAGATTTTATAGAGAACGTTCATGGCCAAAACAAAAAGGTAAAGGGAGAGGGGATCCCCTTGTCTTACTCCACTTGCACCCTTAAAGAACCCCACTAAACTATCATTTAAAGAAATAGAGAATCTTGGGGTAGTAAAGCAAGCTTTGATCCACTTTTTAAACAAATTAGGAGCCCAATAGCATCCAGAAAACTTAAGACAAATTCCCAGTTCAAATTTGCAAATGCCCAGTTCAAATTGTCAAATGCCTTCTGCAAGTCCACCTTGAGAGCTCGGAAACAAAAACTGCCTTGCATAGCCTTTAACCAACTCCTGGGCGAGAAGGGTGTTATAAGAGCAAACAATCGAAGGAAGTAATATTTGTTTTGCCCAAAGTGGTTAGATTTGAATTTCAAATACATTAGTATATGCATATTTCATATTATTGTTAGTACATGAAAAAAATGGTCAAGAATACATTTAAATGCACACCAATTAGAAAAACTAAATAACATTTTAAGATTTAAATTTAAATAATATTAATAGAATAAATTAAATTAAAAGAATTAACTATCGTAATATTTTTACAGTAAATAACATAAATTAAAAGAATAATAAATTAAATAGTAATAATTATATAAATAAATAAAACTCTAAAGAAAAGCGGAGGCATGTTTTCGTGCTACTGCCTCCTTCTCTCTTGGGATATGTATGAATGAGAAACCTCTGTAATAAAAAAATTTATTAAAAAGAAGAGAGCTGAGTTGTGAATTATTAAAAAGAAGAGAGTTGAGTTGTGAATTATTAAAAAAGAATAGAGTTCAGTTGTGAATTATTAAAAAGAAGAGAGTTCAGTTGTGAATTATTAAAAAGAAGAGAGTTCATTTGTCGACCAATCCAAAGACACCTACACCGTCATTTATTGTTGTCGTCTTAACTTTTTATTATTACTTTTCTGTATTTTCTATTCTTATAGTTTTATCGTGATTAATTTAGATTGATTTATATTATATACTAAATTTTAATGGATGAATCTCTTAACATAAATTTTTGTATACGTAGATCCTCAAATTTAAAATATGCTTTAATGATATTAAATTGCTAACCATTTGAATTAATCTCCGTTGGTTGTTTTATCTTTATCGATCAAACATACGAAAGAAAATGGTATAGACAGAGATGAACACAGTATCTTATGTTAAAGGATAAACTTTTAAAATTTTAGGAAGATATGAACTTATAAAATTTAGGTGACGAAAATATATTATCAATTAAAAATAAAAAAATACTTAAAATATATATTAATTTAAAATTTTGAAAGACAATAGTTTCCACCTCTCCTTCAATCTATCCCTAAACCTTACCTGCTCCACTTCCATCTATACCTAAATATCGATGATATTATACACAGGAACTCCGGATTTACTGATCATACATACAAATCATAGCTCCAAATATAATCATGTACGATAATTGGAATTCGAATTAGATCCTAAGCTATTCTCAATACCCCATTTAGAAGAAAAAGAAAACAAGAGGCAGAGTATGACAATTATGAATAAGAGAAAAAATTATACTTAACATTTGTAATTCCTTTTAAGAAAATATGAATACAATCATAAACAATATATCAATTAATTATAAATGAAATAAAATATTATAATATATAGTTATACAACAATTTAAAATATATTTTGAAGTGGCATTTTTTTTCTGCTTTTCGGATACTATTTCGTTTCTTTAGGAGGTGCTGACTCATTGATTTTTGGTACGTTTTTTGCATACCTTTACGGTCATGTTGGTGCTTGCACAAAATATCTCACGTTATTTTTTTTTGATTGGCTTGTCAGTGGTCACATATATTTAGATCACATCCCCTCTTTGGTAAAACATTATTTGTCGATATAATCAAAATTATGTAGCGAAATAACCTGTCAGATAGTTTGTTTCACTCATCACTCTGTTATCACTTCGTAAAACGTCTCGTTTGACAAAGATAAAGAGTTTTATGAATATTATTTAGTTTTTTTATGCTCGATGTCGTTCTCAAAGAAAAATTTGGTTTTTCTTTGTATATTTAGGATTAATATTTCTGTTTTATATATGAGTTTTTTTTCTTTTGTAATTATTGTTTCTATTTTTGTATTGTCTCTATTTTTTTCTTTATGTTTGAGTGCGTTGTAATTATGATTCATTCTATTTTTTTATTAATAAAATTCAGTTACCATTGATAAAAAAAAAAAAATCAACAAAGTTATTTTTGAAGTGGTAATTAATCTAGTCATATCCCACCTTAACTACACTTAATTAAAGCGAATATCAAATAAAGTTTGATGTAGAAATACTAATTAGTGTTGTGGCACCTAACTATTCTTTTTCTAAAGCTAAACTTTGATTGGAAAAGTAGCAAGTTGATTTAGATTTTAACGTACTAATTATGCTTTTGATTCAATCAGATATTGTTTAGATTATGCTACCTTTCACATTATAATATCAAATATTAAAAACCATTTTCTAAGTTCAGCCACGTTTATAATTTAATTTCCTAAGATTGGTCATGTTTTATAAATAAGATTAAAAATTTAAATATTGAAATTATGAATATAACAAATTGAATTAAAGGGACACTTCATAACGGACCTTGTAATAGTTGATATAGATTAACCAGCAATTAATTGGTCTAGTGGATGAAGCATTAAATTTCTTAAATAAGATTAAGAATTCAAATCTTAACGTTTGTGAATGGAACAAACTAAATTTTATTATCTCATTATCTTTCTCCTCAGTTTTATTTTTTTATCAATCCATTCAAAATATGCCTTTACATATGAACACAAAAATTTCGCATACAAACTTGATAATAAAATATAATTTTATAGGTTAAAGATATCATTTAATCCATAAAATTATACTCTTTTCAAATATAAATTCTTCTCTATGATAAATCTGAAAGCAACTCCAATTAGGTATGTTCCAATGGGTTACCTTGTTTGCTATGTTGTTAGGGATTTTTTTTTCTGGCATAAGGATTACTTTTGCCTATATAATAGATATAATTTATCATTTTCACTCTTATGGTATTTTCGTATCAATTTAGCCCTCGAAATTATTTAAGGGCATCTTCCTAGCCTCGAATTTCGTTGAGCATTTTAACTAATAAAATTGTTAGTCTTCTACGTCTGTGGATTAAGGAATTAGGTTAAAGTTGTTACTAAACACAACTATTAGAAAAAATATCAAAATTTCATTATTTATTTCATTGAAATTAAAGGATTATGTTAAAATGTTTGAGTTTTTTTTTAACTGTTGTGTTTAGTAAATATTTTATTATTTATTTTTTTTAAATGTCACTTCATCATCAAGTCACGTCAGCAATATTGGTTGATATGAAAATTTCTGACATCCACAGATGCAGAAGACTAACAGTTTGTTTAGTCAAAAAGAACTTCGAGGATTAGAATGATGCCCCTAAACAGCTTCGAAGGTCAAATTGAAGCGAAAATACCATATGAGCGAAAATAATAAATTTGATCAACTATCGAAGCAAAAGTAACCCTTAAACCTTTTTTTAATAGTGGAGAAAATAATCTAATCTATCCTAATGTATCGACATATCTATTGAGATAATATGTAGCTAGTCAGTTTGTAATTAGTTACAATAATCAGTAATCAGTTAGTTAGTTACATTTTATTGTTATTAATTTGTATTATATAAATAGTGCAACATGTAAACATATTATGATATGATGAAATACATGAAGTAATTTTTAATTGGGTTTAGACACTTAATATGGTATCAGATAGCTAGGTTGTTTGGGTCGCACTTGTTGGGTCGTTCTTTTTTCTCTTACGGTTATCTCCATTCCTTTTATTCATTTTTTCCTTTGTTCATTGTTTTTCCCCTTTTCTATTTTTCGTTCATGCCTCCGACAACCGCTGAGATTACTGATCACAATCACATTCTTTATCTTAATCCTTCTGATACCCCTGAAATTTCTTTAATTTCGCTTTAGCTTACGGGTATTAAGAATTACAATATCTGGAGTTGTTATCTATGAATCGCGTTTCTCGACAAAAATAAGCTAGGGTTTCTAGATGGGAGCTGTCAATGTGAGGTGTTTCCTGATTTGCAGCATTCTCAATGGGATCGTTGTTATGCGATTACATTGTCTTGGATTCTTAATTCAGTTAGCCCGGAGATCTGATAATAAGACTAAGTTTTTTAATGAGCATTTTTCTTCTCTCTTTTCTTTTATGGGAATAATCCATCAAAGTAGTTGTGTCTCTACACCACAACAAAATGGGGTGGCTGAAAGAAAACATAGGCACTTGTTAGAAACGATTAGGGCTCTCAAATTCCATTCTCAAGTTCATGTTAAATTTTGGGGGGAATGTATTCAAACTGCTTGTTATATTCTTAACAGATTACCTTCTTCTATTCTTCAATGAAAGACTTCATTCTCTGTTCTTTATAATAAAGACCTGTTTTTTCTCATCTTAAAGTTTTTGGTTGCTTGTGCTATGTCACTTCTCTTAATGTTTCTGACAAATTTTCTCCTAGGGCACTACCTGTTGTTTTCATGGGGTCTTTTACAACTCAAAAGGGTTATATTCTCTTTAATCTTAATAAGAAAACCTTTTATAAATAGGGATGTTGTCTTTCATTAGTCTATATTTCCTTTTAAATTTCTTAAAAATCATGTGTCTAGTATTCCCCCTACTCAGTCTGAACTTTTCGATTCTAAATTTTTAGTTCAGATTCCTGCTTCATATTCTTCTTTTGGTCTTTTAGATCCTTTAGTCCCTTGTGATTATTCTCATTCTGATAAGTTTTTGTCTTCAGCCTCAGACATTCTTCTAGTCAAATTTTCTCTCCTATTATACAGTCTTCAGATCATAATCCTAGTTCTCAGATTCCTCATAGGAAGTCTATTAGAGTCTCTAAACAGCCACAGTGGTCACAAGACTATGTTTGTTCTTGCCAATCTCCTGCATCTTCTAGTAAATATCCTATTACTGATAACATTTCTTATAATCATTTGTCTACTCACACTCAAGCATTTCTTCTTTCTACATCTACCATTGTGGAACCTAGAATTTTTTTTCAGGCCAAAACAAATATTGTATGGATTCAAGTTATGTAAGAAGAGATCCAAGCCCTTGAATCTAATCAAACATGGTTTGTTATACCTTTGCCTGCTGGTAAGACCCCTATTGGATGCAAATGGGTTTATAGGGTGAAATATAAGGTCTCTGGTGTTGTTGAAAAGTTTAAAGCACATTTAGTGGCTAAAGGTTATAATCAACAAGAAGGTATTGATTATACAAAAACCTTATCTCCTGTGGTTAAGTTGGTCACTGTCAGAACATTGTTGGCACTTGCTGCTATTTTTGCTTGACCTCTTTACCAGATGGATGTATGTAATGCTTTTCTACAACGTGATTTGGTGAAGGAGGTTTACATGGAGTTACCTCAAGGTTTCAACAGCCAAAGGGAGCGACTGGTATGTAGGCCACAAAAGTCTATCTATGGTTTAAAACATACATCAAGACAGTGGAATATGAAGTTTATTGAAGCCTTGTTGAGTGATAGTTTTCAACATAGCAAATCTGACTATTCAATGTTCACTAAAAGAAAAGGTGATAGTATTGTAGTGATGTTGATTTATGTGGATGATTTGTTGATTACTAGGAACAGTGAGGAGTTAATTATAGAGCTGAAGAAAATTCTGAACAAGAGTTTCAAGATGAAGGATTTGGGAAGTCTGAAATATTTTATTGGTTTTGAAATGTTAAGGTCTAAGGAGGGATATTGATAAATAAGAGGAAATATGCTATGAAATTCATTGAGGATCCTAGATTAGCAGGTGATAAACATGCTTTAACACCTTTAGAGCATAACTTGAACCTTACCACTATAGAGTATGATCAAGAGATATAACAAGAGTCCAATAATCTGATTTTGAAAGATATATCAGTTTATCAAATGTTAATAGGTAGGTTGTGTAACATTCTCAATACCGGTTTAGTGACCAAATTGAAATATTTCAGAATTTGTTGGTCAAAGTAAAATAGTTGAATAGTTCAATAATTTATTTGGGGATATTTCCTGAAAGTTTTTAGTAATTATTCAAGGAATTAAAGGGCAAAATGGTCAATTGACATTAAAGATATTTTTTATCCCCTCTAATAAGAGATTAAAACGTGGGAAGATGAAAATATTTCATCTTCTTCTTCCTTTCTTCTTCCTTATCCCATAAGAGCTCAAAGACAAAGGTAAGTTTCTTCATTAGTTGATTATTTGTTCAATTAAAGGTTGGGTTTTGATCATTAGATGATAATTAAGCTTAAGGAAAGCTTAATTTGTTCTAAAACAATCAGATGAAAGGTATATGAGAGATTAAAGATTTTTGAGTTATTGAATGAAATATTGAAATAGAGTTAATAAGTTAAATTTTAAGTTGAATTTAACTTGTCATCGATGAGAATAAGAAGATAGAAGTGATAGAATTGAAATTAGAACATGTTGAAAATTTGGTATGATTATTGATTTCTATATGGTGAATAGAATTTTGTGGTTTAAGATGAAATAAATGGATATAAATTAGTTTAAGTATGTATATTTGAGTTAAGAATAGAAAAGTGAATGAAACATGAAGAATTTAAGTTGTTATAGTGAATTTTCGTGCATGAACAGTGATTTTCTGGGCTTGAACGAAAATTCCAGATTGTGCAGGGGGTACAGATTCCCCCCTGAGGGTATTGATTCCCCCTAAATGAAAAATGGAATTTTGGTTTATTAAACCGTGTTGAGTTAATCAATCGATGAAATTGGCCAAGAGGGGGGGTGAATTGGCAATTAAAATTTTGGTGGAAGCTTTTGCAGAAAATTGAAAAGATTTGCACAGCGATTTAGAGTGGTTTGACTTTCTCAACCAAAGTCTACGTCCACTACCTTAGCTATCCACACTAAGGATTTTCCAACAAATTCACTAATTTTTTCTTTCTTTTGAGGATAAAGAGTAACCTTACAACTCTCTCAAGAATTATACCCCAATTCTTGAGCACACTCTTTTTCAAAGAGAAATACAAATTTGCAAACTTACAAGGAAATCCTCACAAGGTAGATTGTTTGCATAATTCTAGAAAAAGATAAGAACACTCAAAGATAATTACAATTGAGCACAAATTGTGTTCTTGAAAGCAAAATGAATATTGAAAGAAAATTTGGCTTGAATTGCACAAACTTGATGTTTGATGTTTTCTCTCTTGTTTCTCTATGATTTCTTCTTTCTTGTTGTTGATCAATGGCTTCAGAACTTGTTTAAATACTCATTCAAATGATTCTAAACGTTGGGGATGGTTAGTGGAGTCAATAGAGTCGTTTAAGTGTGAAAACAATTAATTAAAGCAGTTGGGAGCGTCAGTGCATCGATGCATGAAATGCATTCGATGTTTTGAAGAAAGCCTGCGTGCATCGATGCATGGTCTTGTGCGTCGATGCATCAAATGCACTAAGTGCATAGATGCATCAAATGCACTAAGTGCATCGATGCATGGTATGTACATCGATGCATAAAATGCATTCGATGTTTAATTAATTCCATGGTGTATTGATGCATGGATTGGTGCATCGGTGCATCACTTTGAAAATTTGATTTTAGGTTTGATTTTGGTTCAAAATACTTTGTGAAAATTGTTTCAAAAATAGTTTAAGTATAAAACACAATTTTACACATTTAGTAAGGTTTGAAATGATCTTGAAAGACTTGGAGTAATAATTTGATATTCGATTAATTGAATCGAATATACTTTAGAAAATCATTTGTAAAATCTTAAAATTCATTTAAACTTGGTTTGTTATATCGAAATATCAAAATGTTTTCAACAATCTCCCCCTTTTTGATATAACAAAACTCTTGAGTAATTTTAAGATTTTCTTTGAAAAATAAGTTTTGAAATCAATTTTGAAATTACTCCCCCTTACTATAACACTTATCCCCTTTAAAACTTTTAACACTTAACACTTCTCCCCCCTTTTTGTTAAATCAAAAAGACTCAAAAACTGAGTGAAATAAGGCTTTAAAAAACATAGCCAATTGATTAAACATTTTAATTGAATATAGCTTAAGCTGCTAAGATCAAAGAGAGGTTAGCCATTAGTGTTCATAATCAATATTCAAATTAAATGTGAAATGGTAAATTGGTCATAATGCAACTAAGATGTCAATAATGCAAAAATTAATAAACATGAAGCTCATAAAGATCAAACCAAATAAATAAAAAGTTCAAACATCCAACAACAGTTAAACAATTCAAAAATAGCAAAATGTTTTAACAATCCAAGTTTTAAGTTTTAATCCCAAATACAATCAAAATAAAATAAGTCTAGTCATCCATAGAAGGATCGAGAGGCGGAGGAAGAAATCGGGCTTGCATCTCAAGAAAGAGAGAGCATCTATGCGTGCAAGCATCTCCCTTTGAAACTCCATCTGACGAACTTCTAAAGTGTCTAAGCGTTGATTTACTGCTTCGTGAGTAGCAGTCAAGTGGGATTCGATGGAAGCATACCGTAGATCAAATGTCTCCAAAAATGAACGAAAATATAGAGGCATTTGATCCTCTTGTGGAGCTGGTTCCGGTGCAGGCTCGTCATCGGGTTCGTGATCATCGATGTCTTGCATAAGCTATTAAAATTCAGGATCATCATCATAAACCGGAGCCGGAAGAGGAGGAGCACAAGAGGAGCTAGGAGCAGCTCGTGAGGAACTAGCTCCCGGAGTTTGCTTACCGGGTCTAAAAACCCATTGACCGGTTACCTCGTCTTGTTTCCAATCCGCTTTCTTCAAGGATGTCAGATTGATTGGGTTTTGGAGAGGAATAGGATTGTCAAGAGAGACATCCAAACCGAGTTTGATAAAGAGATTACTAAGAACACAACCATAAACTAATGTTTCAACATGTTTGGTTAGGATAATGTTTACGGTATCGACTAGCACACTAAAGATAATCTGTGGAAGATTTATTTTGATCTTATTCTTAATACAATACATCCACCATAAATCCCTAGCACGAAGAGTGGAGTACCTACTCGCTGATGGTCGAAACCACCATGAGATCATTAAATGAAGAAAACGATCGTGATGAGATCGAAGGGTACTAACACTAGTGTTTGGGAGATATGGATAATCCATAGTTTCTTTTTCATCATAGACACCATTGTCATCTAACCCAAATTTTGAAGCTATAGTTGCGGAATCAATAAGAATATATTGTCCTAAAAAGTAGGATCTAATTCCTATAGTTCCACATTGAGTTTCGTTTTGAATACAGACCGCATTAGAATAGAAAATGTGGACTAATTGATGAAAGACGACATGTCTAAGAGATAACAATTTATCAAACTTCCATGTTCTAAGAATCGGGAGGTATTCAAATTTAAAGTCTATCATGGCTTGTAGAGATGGAATACGTTCTTTCCTAATCCTATAAGATTGGAAAGAATCCATGTACCTATGGTACAATTCTTCTCTCCGACATTCAGGCATATTAAAGCAAGATCCTAATAGGCTATTAGGAGGTTGAGGAACGAGATTAGGAGGTTAGTTTGAACGAGAACGACTTGACAAAGTTCTAAGGCGTTTGGGATTAGACATGGTTTAGGAATCGAAATAAGAAATATAACCTGCAAATTGAAACATATGTATGCAATTTAATCAATCCCAAAACTCAATTGAGTCCGCAATAATCAAGTTTCTCTAAAACAATCATAATGGGCAAAGTTTTGAAAACTATTTGAAAATATCATTGGAAATATTGCAATACATATAGTTTTCATAAAAATAACATAATTAAATCAAAAACATCAAATTTAAAAATTAAATTCAGATTTTCGATATAATAATTTTTTTATTTCGAAAAATTCAAAAAATTCATTGAAAATTTGTTAGTTTTTGATGAAATTAGTTGTAAACACTTGTTTGCAATCATCAAACATTCAATGCCCGATATAATGTTCATCCTAGAACTAATTAAAACTAGTTCTAAGATCAAAAATCAATAAAATAGAAGTTTTTGAAATATTACCTTGAAAATTTTGGATTTGAGAGGAATGTGATGTTGTTTTGCACGATTTGATGATTAAAGCAAGATTAGGAGTTGAAAAGCTCAAATATTCCGACAAAATTACGTTGATTTTGAGCAAAAAGAGGATTTAGAGAGTGAGAGGGGCGCACGGCTGATGAGGATATAGTTTTAGGGTTTGAAACAAATGAGAAAATAAGCCTTTTAAACCTAAAACCCGACGGATGCATCGATGCATGACCCTGTGCATCGATGCACATTCAAGGCGTGCATCGGTGCATCAACATGATGAATCGATGCACATTCAAAGGGATGCATCGATGCACTGTTAAGTGTATCGATAGTGCATCGATGCATGAAGCACAAAAATGTCAAAAATCTGTTTCAAACACTTAAAATGCTAAATTAATTAGCTCTAGTGGTTTTGGTAACTCATCTATTGAAAATTAATCATGTTCAATCAATCAAATTATTCTTTAAACTACATTTGAACATAAAATTAATTTTCACCAAATAACATAAACTCCCCCTAACTAATAGCATAGAATGCAAACAAAAATTATTATTATAAGCATTTTTCATTTATTATTAAAAGTGCTAAAAATATTTTAAACTCTAAGTGAAGATAGGTTGGTTAAACCTAATTCTCTCCTAAGTGTCCAAAATCTTTCCTTGTCTAAAGGCTTTGTAAAAATATCAGCTAATTGGTGCAAAGTATCAACAAATTCTAGAACTACGTCTTCCTTAGCGACATGGTCTCTAATGAAGTGATGTCTTATTTCAATATGCTTAGTTCTAGAGTGTTGGATGGGATTTTTAGTGAGACAAATAGCACTAGTATTGTCAAACTTGATAGGAATGGTACCTACTTCAATTCCATAATCAAAAAGTTGTGTTTCATCCATAAAACTTATGCACAACAACTACCGGTTGAAATATATTCCGCTTCAGTGGTAGATAATGCGACACAATTTTGTTTCTTTGAAAACCAAGAAATCAGTATATTTCCAAGGAATTGGCAAGTACCTGAAGTGCTTTTCCTATCTAATTTGCATCCTCCATAATCCGCATCAGAGAAGGCATGCAAGCTAAAGCTAGAGTCTCTAGGATACCAAAGTCCTAAACTAGGAGTGTCCTTAAGGTATCTAAAGATCCTCTTAACAACTAGTAAATGTGATTCCTTGGGGCATGATTGAAATCTAGCACATAAGCAAACACTAAACATAATGTCCGGTCTACTTGCAGTTAGATAAAGCAAAGAACCAATCATTGACCTATATAATTTAACATCCACACATTTACCTCCTTCATTTATGTCAAGCTTTGTCGATGAGCTTATTGGAGTGTTATGTGGCTTCCCATTTTCCAGTCCAAACTTCTTGAGCATATCTTTAACGTACTTAGTTTGATTGATGAAGATTCCATCTTTTCTTTGCTTGATTTGGAGTCCCAAGAAAAATTAGAGCTCCCCCATCATGCTAATCTCGAATTCACTTTGCATTAGCTTAGAAAATTCTTGGCAAAGAACATCATTAGTAGAACCAAATATTATATCATCAACATAAATTTGAACTACTAATAAATCTTTACCTTTCTGCTTTAAAAACAATGTAGTGTCAACCTTCCCTTTTGAAAAACCTTTTTCAATTAAAAAATTTGACAATCTTTCATAACAAGCTCTAGGAGCTTGTTTTAAACCATAAAGTGCTTTTGTTAATTTAAGAACATGATTTGGAAATTTTAAATCTTCAAAACCCGGAGGTTGTTCCACATACACTTCTTCCTTTATAAAACTATTTAAAAATGCACTTTTAACATCCATTTGATATAATTTAAATTCATGAAAACATGCAAATGCTAATAACAATATAATTGCTTCCATCCTAGCTACGGGAGCGTATGTTTCATCATAATCTATGCCCTCTTCTTGAGTATAGCCTTGAGCAACAAGTCTAGCATTGTTTCTCACTATATTACCACTTTCATCAAGATTATTCCTAAACACCCATCTAGTACCTACAGTAGATTTATTACTAGGCCTTTCAACTAATGTCCATACTTTACTTCTCTCAAATTGATTTAACTCTTCTTGCATAGCCATAATCCAATGTTCATCATTTAATGTTTCTTTAATATTATTAGGCTCTATGCATGAGATAAATGCAACATAATTACAAATATTTCTAAGAGAAGATCGAGTTGTTACCCCTTTGGATGGATCACCTATAATCTCACCATCCTTGACATAGTTGTATTCCCTTGGGTAAGATACTTCCCTTTCTTCAATGGTTGGATTCTCGAGAGGATCTTGAGTTTCCTCATCTTTTGTTTCTTCCTTTGATGATGGTTCTCCAACGTCATATCTAACGTCATTTATAATGCCTACATCATTATTCACACAAGAATCCTTCATCGGAAGGAGATTATCATCGAAAACAACATGTATAGACTCTTCTACAACAAAAGTTCTTTTAGCATCAAATTTGCCAAGATTGTCTGTACCGTTGTTTAAAACAAAACACTTACATCCAAAAGGATGAAAATAGCTAATGTTAGGCTTTTTATTTTTTAAAAGTTCATATGGATTTTTCTTTGAAATATGCCTAATCATTACTCGATTAATAACATAACAAGCAGTATTTGTGGCTTCCGCCCAAAAATATTTTGGCAAATTATTTTCACAAAGCATGGTTCTAGCCATTTCTTCTAAAGTTCGATTTTTCCTCTCAACAACTCCATTTTGTTAAGGGGTTCTAGGTGCTAAAAAATTATGGCTAATACCATTAGAATTATAAAAATCAGTAAATCCAAGATTTTCAAATTTAGTTCCATGATCACTCCTAACACTAGTTATAGAGTAACCTTTTTTGTTTTGGATTACTTTTGAAAACGTGATTAATTTTTCTAATGCTTCATTTTTAGCACTTAAGAATAGAACCCAAGTATATCTAGAATAGTCATCTACCAAGACAAATGCATATTGTTTTCCACCCAAGCTAGTAGTCTTAGTTGGTCCAAAAAGATATATATGGATCAATTGTAATATTCTACTAGTTGATACATCGTTAATGGATTTAAAAGAAACTCGCTTTTGTTTTCCTTTAGTACAAGCATCACATATTTTATCATTATCAAATTTAAGCTTAGGCAAGCCTTAAACTAAATTTCCTTGAATTAGCCGTTGCAAAACACTCATACTAGCATGTCCTAGTCTCCTATGTCATAACCAACTATAATGCTCATCCTTAGCAACTAGGCATAAATTAGTCATATCAATGGAATCTAAATGCACCATATAAATGTTTCATTTTCTATGACCAACAAACATAATCAAAGTAGATGCAATGTCAATCAATTTTGCAAACACTTAATTCAAAAATAAGACATTGTATCTTTTGTCAAATTCACCTATTCGGATTATGCTTTAATCCATTCACATACAAAACATTATGCAATGTTGATTATTGAGATTAAGAGTACATGCATAAAGTTTTTGAAAATGTTATGCATTAAAACTTTATAATATTTAAACAAAAATCTATGCATAAACATTAAGAAAAATTTAAGGTCAAATTTTTGCAAAACCAAAGTTCTTGAAAAATCGATATCAATTGTTAAAGAGATATCAATTATATTTTAAAAACAATTTTGACCAAAAATTAATATGACGAATTAGAGTTTATAAAACATTGCCAAAAATTATTATGTTCATCATACAATATTTTTCAACATACATGAGATAAAACGTAATTATTCAATATTTAAAACCTCATGCATGCATAAACTAAATGAGCAACCAAATAGAATAATTACATTAAGTTTAGAGTTACCCATTTCTTTTTCATGTGTGGCAAGAGCATCTTGAATATCATCATCTTCATCACCATTGCTCCCACACACCTACAAGAGACATTTAAGTAGATTTTGGTATCCAAATTGCTTTGGATCTGTGAATGTTAGTTTCAATGCCCCTTGTTCCTTTTGGAGCCCATACTTATCTAATTTTAAACCTTTTTCCTTTCTTTAAAGGACAAGTATGTTCTTTATGACCATGATAATGACAATGTGAACATATTGTCATTATTGAACTAGATGAATTATTTAAAATGATCTCTTTTTCTTTTGTTAAGCATTCAAGCTTAACTTTCAAATTAAAAATTTTTTTTTCAATATTTTCAAATTTCATTTTTGAAAGTTCTAAATTCTTCTTCAAGAGTTCATTTTGATTTTCAAAATCCATTTTCGTTTCTAGAAGAAGTTTGTTTAATTTGAAATTTTCTTTTTCAAAGTTTTCAGATTTTAGTTTTGAAAGCTCTAACTCATTTTTCAACATTTCATTTTGTTTTTCCAAGTCTGTTTTAGCTTTCAAAAGAAGATCATTTTTAGCTATAAGTTTAGAAATCAAATTCCTATATTTGGAGTTCATGGTCTCAAACTCCGAAAATAATTCATCATAAGCATCTTGTAACTCATTAAAAGATTTTGAATTTAATTTATTTGAGTTAGAAGATACCTTTGGCTCTGTGAGAGTTAATAGAGACATCACCTTTATTGGTTCTTCTTCTTCCTTGTCTTCATAGATCTCCTCAAGCTTTTCCCATATTTCCTTGGCACTTGAACAATAAGAAACACCTTCATATGCATTAGGATCAATTGCACAACATAACATGTGCATAGCCTTTGGGTTTTGTTGAGCTTTCTTTCGTTCTTGATCACTCAACTTCTATGCATTCTTCGTAGGAGAGGAATATCCTTTCTCGATTATCATCCAAGCTTCCATATCAAATGCTTGGATAAATATCATCATAAACCTCTTCCAACGACGATAATTTGTCCCGTTGAAATATGGAGGCACGTCAATTGGTCTGAACTCTTCCATGGGAATGAATCGGAAGTGGAAGCCATATTTATCGATTTAACTCTTCTCGAATCGACTCAAAAGGTGGTTAAACCTTCAAATGAGTGAGGCTCTGATACCAATTGTTGAGTTAATCGATCAATGAAATTGGCCAAGAGGGGGTGAATTGGCAATTAAAATTTTGGTGGAAGCTTTTGCAGAAAATTGAAAAGATATGCACAGCGATTTAGAGTGGTTCGACTTTCTCAACCAAAGTTTACGTCCACTACCTTAGCTATCCACACTAAGGATTTTCCAACAAATTCACTAACTTGTTCTTTCTTTTGATGACAAAGAGTAACCTTACAACTCCCTTAAGAATTATACCCCAATTCTTGAGCACACTCTTTTTCAAAGAGAAATACAAATTTACAAACTTACAAGGAAATCCTCACAAGGTAGATTGTTTGCACAATTCTATAACAAGATAAGAACACTCAAAGATAATTACAATTGGGCACAAATTGTGCTCTTGAAAGCAAAATGAATATTGAAAGGAAATTTGGCTTGAATTGCACAAACTTGATGTTTGATGCTTTCTCTCTTGTTTCTCTATGATTTGTTCTTTCTTGTTGTTGATCAATGGCTTCAGAACTTGTTTAAATACTCCTTCAAATGATTCTAAATGTTGGGGATGGTTAGTAGAGTCAATAGAGCCATTTAAGTGTGAAAACAATTAATTAAAGCAGTTGGGAGCGTCAGTGCATCGATGCATACCCTAGGTGCATCGGTGCATCAGTGTAAAATTCAAATATTTTGACCGTTGGACTCTCAGTGCATCGGTGCACTAAGAGTGCATTGATGCATGAAATGCATTCGATGTTTTGAAAAAAGCCTGAGTGCATTGATGCATGGTCTTGTGCATCGATGCATCAAATGCACTAAGTACATCGATGCATTCGATGTTCAATTAATTCCATGGTGCATCGATGCATGGATTGGTGCATCGGTGCATCACTTTGAAATTTTGATTTTAGGCTTGATTTTGGTTCAAAATACTTTGTGAAAATTGTTTCAAAAATAGTTCAAGTATAAAACACAATTTTACACATTTAGTAAGGTTTGAAATGATCTTGAAAGACTTGGAGTAATAATTTGATATTCGATTAATTGAATCGAATATACTTTAGAAAATCATTTGTAAAATCTTAAAATTCATTTAAACTTAGTTTGTTATATCGAAATATCAAAATGTTTTCAACAAATCGGCTTAAGTTATCAACATCAAGTTTAAGGTTTAGGCTTCTGATAGTTGTTTTGAAATGTTATATTTATGTAGATATTGAGCCTAAAAAAGTTTTGGAATAATCAAAGGATTAGGATTGAATCAAAGAAAGGCTAAGGTGAGTGCAATTTAATTGTACTTATGCGATCGAAAAACATTAGCTTGCGATGAGCCAGTGACGGAGTTACTATGGTAAGAAGTGACTCCTAAAATGTTATATGATTGATATGATTCTTATGAGTGCATTTTAGTTTATAGGATTATAAGGAATTGGACTTGTGATAAGTCTATTTTCAATAGTTATAATATATGGAGTATTGATTATAAGGATGTGAATGGCATGAAATGTATGTATACTTGATTATATGAATTGATATGTGCTTATATGTGCTATGTGATTTATGGGATATGCCATATGTGAAAATAAAATATGAACTATAGGAAAGGATTATATGATGTATATATGAACATATGTGAACAAAATATAACATGCATGTTTACATGAAATCATGAGATATAATATAAGTTATATGATACGATTTATATGATTACATGCACATGTGATATATGTTATATGATATGGATCTATGTGACTACGTGAGAAAGAATATATGTCTATGAGAAGACATAATAACAAGGTATAAGCTATGTGACATGTGAATATGAATCATATGAAAATGTTTTACGTGTAAGTGAACTATGTGTTGATATGAATATGTAATAAATATGAAAGATAATGCCCATGTTTTGTGTCATGAGATCTAGAGGTATAGTTGGTATGCCAAGAGTCGAGGGTCTACGCGGTCCTTCGGGACAAATTCTACGTGGTCTTTCGGGACATATATATATTCTTTGGAACATGTATGAGGTCTTTTGAGACACCTAATTGATCCTTGATATATGTATATGATTCTTAAGGAATTTATATGTGGTACTTATGGACAATTTTATATAGCACTACGGTGCAATTCTATGTGGCACTTCGGTGCATTTCTACGCGGTCCTTCGGGACAAATTCTTCGTGGCACTACGGTGCAAATTTATACGAACTGTGGTGACAGCATAGTGCACGACCTCACAGTACTCACATACCTTGAGTTCTCAGTAATGTACATGGGCCTATAAAAGACATCAAAAGTATTTACAAGATTTATATGTGATATCATGTGTATTCCTAAGTGAAATGTATTTGTTATACGAGATTGGTAATTTTTTATGCAATGGTGTGATTTAGAGTTTACATTATATGTTGATATGGTATATAAAGAAATTAGTGATGATAAAATGAGAAATGATAAGCATGTTAATGATGTTATGTTACATGATATGTGCATGTATGTATATATTACAGAAAAGAATACATGCTTTGGTATGATAAGGTAATATCAAATGTTCATGCATTGTAGAAGTTACAATTAGCATATAATTATGTTTTATATGCCTCACTAAGTCAACGACTTAGCGTGTGATTGTTTCACGCGTAGGTTCCGAGAAGAGGAAGATTGGTAAAAGTTATGCAAGACATGTTAGTTTCTCCTTTCCAAAGATCATATCAGAAAAGAAATGTATAGTATGTATTTTGTAATAAGGATAGTGGTTGGCATGTAAATAAAGGATTAAATCTGATATGTTCTAATCAGTTTTGTGAAATCATATGATTGAATTTGGTAATGTTTTAAATATGTACATGTAAATGGTAATTTTATACGAATGAAACCTCAGATTTTTTTATAAATTTATAAGTATTTTACAGAAGTACTGTAGTAGGGTATCGATTCCCTGTAGCAGGGGAATCAATTCCTCTCTTTGAATCTGGAAAATTTTAACATTTGGGTACTGTAGCAAGTATTGTTCATCACTATTCATTATTGTTCATACAATATTGTTCATACGTATTTTACTATTCATAAATATGTTTTTGTTTGGAAATTTTATACGAAACACAATTTAATAGAATACTGTGGTATTTTCCTAAAATAAGTTCAAATGTTTTGATATTTTGTAAGAAAAAGGTTTTGAAAAGTCAATGTGACATCTCGGACTCGTATTCGGGTCGGATACGGGTTAGTGGGTTACAGGTTGTATCTAACTCACACTCGACCATATGTTACCTTTCTTGTTCAACATTTAAGTCAATTCATGCAACAACCAAAGACTTCACACTTAGATGCAGCTTTGAGAGTGATAAAGTATATAAAGATGAATCCTGAACAAGGTTTAATGTTTGAAGCAACATAGGAAACAAATTTAGTAGCATTTTGTGATTCTGATTAGGCTTCTTATGTGATGTCAAGAATATATATTATTGATTTTTGTGTTAAGTTGGGAAGGTCTTTGAATTCTTGGAAATCAAAGAAACAAAGCATTATTTCCTTATCATCAGCATATACACATACAGTCAGCAGCCAATCCAGTTTTTCATGAAAGAACAAAGTACATTGAGTTGTTAATTGATTTGGTTAACTGGTTTACTAGAAGAATTGGGAATGAAGCACACAGTACCTGTTAAGTTGTTTAGTGACAGTAAATAAGCCATACAGATAGCAGCCAATCTAGTTTTCCATGAAAAAACAAAACACATTGAGATAGATTGTCATTTTATTAGGGAGAAACTTCAAGCAAAATTGATTCAAACAGAATATATGGCCACAACAGAGCAAGTTGCTGATATTTTTACAAAAGCATTGGGTACACATCAACATAACTATTTAATGAGCAAATTGGGACTGAAAGATGTTTTCCGGCTACCAACTTGAGGGGGAGTGTTGAGATAATATGTAGCTAATCACTTTGTAATTAGTTTCAATAGTTAGTAATCAATTAGTTAGTTACATATTATTGTTATTAGTTTGTATTATATAAATAGTGCAGTATGTAAACATATTAATTATTTACTTATTTATGATTAAATCATCAATCAAAGTATTTGTTGATAGAATATATAATAATAGTCATTAAGATGACATTGTTTTGGTATGATAGGTTATATCAATAATCATTAATCATGTCATCGTCTCGTACGTTAGTTACTTAATAATAACATAATTGAACGTAAAATTAAAATTTAGTGTTATAATTGATAAAATTAAAAATTTAATAATATAAATGAGTAGGATGACAAAGGTTAGTGGTACCTAAATTAATTCACCCTTAAAATAATACGAAAAACAAAACTCAAAATACGATTAGGCACAAAAGGAAACAACAGAAAAGGAAAATCGAAATTCTATTTAGCGACCGGTCAGCCTGCATCTCCTGCGCTCTCAACCTGGGGCTTCCAGTTTCTGTCACCTGATATGAGTTTGGATTAGTGTATAAGCTTTCGGAATTCCCAAACACCCTAGCATATACCATCTCTCCAAACATCCCGACTACCGGATGATGAAATCCGGTGAAGGTGGTGCCTCCGAGGTTGAGCATCGGCGGTTCGGAAGAATCGTCTTGGTAGTAATCATGGTGGTTGTAGTCTTGGTTTTGGTAAGGATTCCGATAAGTAAGTTGCTGAGTATTCGGGGATGTAGGAGACAAAAGAGCTTTGTTGCCACAAGCCGGAGGTCTAGGGGGAATCACCATGCCTCTATAAAGTGCCTGTTTGCCTTTAAGCTCGGTTTCGGATTGGCCTCGACCATAAAGGGGAACCATGGTGATGTGGGATATATCAGCTTTGCATACCGGGCATTGTGGGTGCTCATCCGGGTCGAGGGAGGCGCTTTGGACATGAAGCCACTTATAGATGCAGGGCCAGCAGTAGAGGTGGCCGCAGTGAGTGACAATCGGCTCATGCGCAACGTCTAAGCAGATATTGCAGTCAAAGCTACCGTTAAAATTCTCAGATGTTGCAGCACTGGGGGCCGTCTTCCATTCCGGAGCATGATATTGCTCAAAGGCCATTGATTTGTACACTGCAAGACTATTGATCTCTGAGACGACAAAATTGAAACAGGATCAGCACCGAATATCAATTTAGTAACAAATCTAGCAAATAAGGCAACAACTTGAAAACGGCACAATGGCTATAAAACAAGAATGGTGGGCCACAAAAAGAGACTGGCGAGCAATATTATACACGGAAGACATAGTTAACTGACTTGGGGTTTCCTTATCACATTAATTGAAATGACACTCCAATTAACCTATCTGCAAATCCAATAAACCCCAAAGCTCATTGGTGATGGTGAAAAAAGTTACTGTTTATAAAACACTGCATCGTACCCTTTTTTCTAACTTTGCTATGTTCAAGTTAGAAACGAAACAGTAAACTTTGGAGAACACATAAAATTATCAACTTTCCTCAATATTTGAAATGAAAAATGAAAACTCCCGAGTTAAAACTGAAGAGAAGAAGGTAGATAAAATAGTCCACTAAGCTTCAATTTAATGGCTGTCTCACCAAATAAAAGAAGAATAGAAATGGAGGATGATGTAGGCGAAATAGTTGGAGAGAGATCTGATTGATAAAAGGGATGCGAGAGCGCGTGTATCAACGAGGCCGCTTTTATAGAGGAATCCCATCCCCACTTTTTCTAATGGTTTCCTACTTTTTCTTTTTAATAATACTATAATTTTCTTCAATTTGCGAGAAAAATACAAATTCCGGTGGTTCGCCTGTCTGGGCCAAACGAAGTGAACTAATCCTATGTTGACTCGACACGTGGGTAACATCGCCAGCTGTTCAATTTTTTCTTTTTTAAAGGACGAGCCTTTCACTGTTGTTAAGATTGGCTACTTCTTTTTTCAAAGTTCTAGATGGCTAGTTGATTGGATAAGAACTATTAATTTTCAATACTCCAATTCAATTTAAATACTAATCCCAATAACTCATTCAAAACATTATATTAATTTTAGTAATCAATAATTACTATCTTGAAATGCAATTATGGTCATTGAATTATATAATTATTTTAATCTGAGGATAAAAACCCACCACGCTTGGAGGTTTTGTAACATAAATTATATATATAAAATCTGTTATAGGATGATGGCAACTGAGAAGTTATAGAATTGCTGCTGACCTTAATGGATCACATGATTTTTTATTTGTTGAGTCTTAATTCAGTAGATTTATTGCTGTTGTATTAATTATTTTATTTTAAAAATATAAAGTATATTATTTAAATTATTTATCATTTTAATTTTTAAATTAAAAATAATCACGTTTAAATATATTTAAAATCTATGATAATTTTTATGCATACTCTTTTCTTTAATTTAAATTTTCACAAATAATGGACAACTCATGTATTATATAGAAAAAAATAAGAAGTTAAAATTAATCAATAAAAAATGAGAAATTAAAATTATGTATGATAGACTATGCTACTTGAACTTAGGTCATGAAAGAAGAAACAAAATTTGTTTAACCACTGAAACTTTCAATGACCAAAACATAAATATACAAAAATAGTTGGATGACTGTGAGTGTGGTGGAATTACTTTATGCCCCCTTGAATAACTGTAAAGTTATAAGCTAATATAACGGTAAAAGTACATATAAACTCTTTAAAATTTTGTAATTAAATTCCAACCCCTCCAAAAATATTTTCTAGATTCGTCCATGAATAAAAACAGATAAAAGTTAGATAAACTATTTATTTGATACACTATTTATTTCGCATTTTTATTTTATTTATTTATTTATTTTTATAAAATCGTATTTAATATTTTATTTTAATTTAATTATTTACCGTTAATTTTGATCATTAACTTAAAGGAGATAATAATATAACATAGTATAACGATATTTTTGGTTTATATATTTTATTAGCTTGGTATAATTCTATCAAAATAAACATACAAAAAAAGTGAATGCTAAATAAATAGATTACCTATATCCTGTCTAGAAGACGGCATATAGATTAAAGAAGGTGCTAAGATTCGAACAGAAGAAAAGTCGAACCTAATCATAGCACGTGCTTCTTTGTCTGTTTGACAAGGTTTAAGAAATATGCCCCTCGTTTTTCTCTTCATACTCACAGGCTTCACTTTGAAAGGGATACATGTTTGGTAAGGATCCCATTCAATGGTTAAACATTATGTTATAACCACTTTTTTTTAGATTTTTTTATGTTTTAAGAAAACAATTATTACTTGTTTAAAGAAAATTGGAATTTTGAATTAATTACTACAAATTCAAGTCGCTAACGACGTTTAGGTTAGGTAGATCTGATACCTAAAAATGACTTTTAAAACAATTTAAAAAATCATTTAAAGACAAAAATTGGTTTGTGTTTATCCAAATATTCATTTTAGGATTCGAGAATTGATTACGCGTGTGGAATGATAAACACCCCCACCGCGCCCATAATTGGTACTTAGTTGCGTATACATTGTTGTAAATGGTGGACATCGTAAATTTGAATCAATATTTAAAGTATGATTATTTTATTGAACATTAAATAATTTATTTCGAATTAATTATTAGGGAAAATTTCTTTAATTTAAAAAAGAAATCTTGAGATTCACAATCTTCAATCGGAAAAGCTATCTCATCTATTTCATATATGTAAAAGAATATTCTCTCCTTGAATTGTTTAAAATATTAAATCGAATAAGATACAAATATCAGAATTTACATGAAATAATATATTACCCTTTTCCTAGAAACCTAATTTGTAAAAACTAAAATAAAAAAAGGTAGATTTAGCATTTTAATAGGTAAATAAAAAAATGCTCGATTTATTTTAAGTTCACACTTCGTTCGAATGGTGTCTTGAATCACACTTCTTCCATGAAGTAGTGTTTTTTACGCCCGTTCTACAACAAAGGTTAATGAAAATGGTTTCAAGTCTAAAAGACATTAAAATTTGGCCAATAAAATAAATATTTTATAGTCATTTGAAATATCAAAATTTAAATATATACATATATATATATATATATATAAAGGGTCATAAAAATATTATCTAAATATATATAACAGTATATTGTATATTTAGCAACCAATATTTATTGGCATACTAAAACTTTCGTAAAATAAACACCACATTCACATAATAAACACTAAAATAAAATGCAGAAATTGCCAAAATCCAGATCAACAATTTCGAGGCAAAAAGAACTAAATCAAAACTCAGCATAAGTAACAAGGTCTAATCACACTAATAAATTAAAATTGTCCCAAAATAAAACAGCCATAATGTAAACCAATTAGAAATTAAGGACTTAGAGTCTGAATAGTCATTTTCGCATAAAGTCAATGACTAAAATAAAATGAACCAGAAAATCAGAAAGATAAATGAGAATTATACCGAAATGTGTCAATATACACAATAGTGCCCGAATATAAGGTTCACAAAATACTGCAGCCAAAATCGAATGTTAATGAAAATAGAATAACACATACACTGGTGACTAACATATAAATATAGAAAAATGAATGCTCAAAACAAAATATCATGAAATTTCGTTACGGTGAAGGCAAGCAAACCCAAACGCGAATCTCTCCCCTCTCTCTCTTTCGGCCCTTCGAAAGTTCCAAATTTTAAGTTTTTTTTTTTTTCAAAATCGAAAATCGAAACCCAAACCCCCGAAGGAAAGAGATTTACCTCCGATGTTGGAATGTTATCGCTCCAGTGAAGCAATGGTGGTCGAATCTTGCCTAAAGGTGAGTTTTTTTAATGGTAGTTTTTTTGGTTCGAAAATCTCTTTGTTTCGGTTTGCTTTGTAATGATTGTTTTGTTCCAAAAGCCTCCTTTGTTTGAAAATGGCCACTTTTCTTGGTTCGGCTTATCTTTGTTGTTTGAATCCCTTCTCAACCAATTTCGATTGTTGCTTGCTGATTTATGGTTGATTTTTGGATGGAAATCATGAAAGCTATTTGGTAGGGGAATGATTTTCCCGGATTACCAGGATTTAAGTGAATTTTTAAATGGGTTTTTTTATATTAGGGTTGGTATTCGTCTGATTTGAGTGACTTTATATTGTTTGGTCGGATTTGATGAAGACGGCAGCGGCTCACGCGGTGAGGAGACAAACGGTGGGTACATGTATCACACGCGTCGATCGGTGACCGAACCTTGTTGGTAGCGACTGCTATTGCTTCACGTTTGGTTCACGAAATATAAAATTACCAGTAGTAATAAAATATTATCGGTGAATAGGATTACTGATAATGTATTTTGTGTTTGATTGATTTAGCATGAATGTAAGATTACAGTGTTTGATTAAAGGTATAAAAGATTATTGGAATATATATTTTATCAAATTATCTTTATTATATATTTATTTTTTTAATAAATTGAATTCTACTGTAATTAATTTATATATTTTCTTTAAAAAATTTAAATTCATAAAATTTATATAATTTTTTTATAAAATTGAAAATATAAATAGGTTTAATGAAAGGGTAAAATTTTATTTTAACTCTTGAACTTCATATAAAATTTTAATTATAGATTTTTTGTAAATTTAAAATAGTTTAAGAATAAATTTGTAATTTAACCTTAATAGAATTTTTATTATTCAACTACATAAGAAGGATATTTTTGAGAAAAAAATTAAACGTAATTTAGTCTAAAACGTCGGTAATCCAACAATCCTTAAGGGGAATGATAATCACATTTCCGGTAATATACCTAAAAAAATTTACTGTCGATAATAAAATATTATCGGAGTCTGAGAATGTTTGCCAACCAAATAAGAGAATGAGGATTCTATTCTTCTAGTAATAAGATATACCTTGAATCAAACAACCCCTTAAATTTAAAACCCTAATTTTTGAGAGATCTAAATTGTTGATCTCTAACCCGATCGAACGGCTGTTGATTAGGTGGCTATGTTAGAACATAATGAAACCTTAATGCGTTTGGCTTTTTTTCTTTGGGCCTGCTGATTGGATGGGTTGTTGGGCTTGACCCGAAATGGACATCTTGTAAATGGGTCTAGGTTGATTAATTCGGACTTGACTTGTTGGATCTGTAAAAACAATAAAAATATTATTAATAAAATAATAATAATAATAATAATAAACAATTAAAACCCGGGAAAAACGAGCGTCTACGCATTGAAACTAGTCAAATACATTTTTGGGTAAGACATGTTGAAAAAATAACACCCCTACTAAACGAAGGATAAAAGCAGAAAGTTCAACTTTCATGGCAGCAAGATTGAAACATAATCCAGAACTCCCAACTTTGATTAGCACATCGAAATAGATTTGAGTTTTTGTTAGGATAATATCGGCATTAATTCATGTACATTGATAAGTCAACAAATTACATCAAGATAAAAAAGTCGAGGATCAATAGATTAGAAAGATATTGGGGCAGTTAAATACACAGCATTGGGAGGGGTCAGTTGCTCCCGTTGTACAGACCATGGAGGGCGTCCATTGTTTTTTTTTTGGTACAAAAAGTTTAGGTAAGAGGTGGCTCTCCCAGTCCAAAGTTAAGGCATACCTAAGACCCGATTGGGATTTATATAGGAATTTACAGATTGTTCACTAAGAGTGACAGTGATAGGATTCGAACTTGACCTTACAAGTTTAAATTCCTGAATCTCAACCACTTGTACCAACTCTCGTTGCTATAGAGTGCGTACATTATGTGCCTACACATGAAGCATTAACATAATGAATCCACTGAGCTCAACTTCTCATAAAAATGATAGCACTAGCAATACAATCTGATGTGAGCACAAAACGTGTTGATCAAAGGTAGCCAACATAAAACTGCAAGCAAAAAAGAGAGACGAAATCACATTACCCCGATTTCTGCCACACGAAGGCAAGAGTAACATTTGACTGATGGAACTCCATAGGGGTACATCAACCACACTGCACAACTGCCACACTTAACCAGTCCAACCTGATGAGTTGAAAGTGTAGGAAAGACTAATAAAATGTTTGAGACTACATTCTATTTTCTACCAATAAATCACAGAAGCGAAAAAATGAATAGAAAACCAGACTGCATGCTCTTGTTGTCCAAGTAAAAAGACCAAGCTTTTAATAACTGTGATTCCTGTAACATCAATAAGTGGAGGATAAGAATAGCTAGCTTCATTACAGCTCTTGGCAGAAAGCAAGTATATGTTTGATATTAAACATCAGAAAAGGAGAAAGGAACCTCCAAGTACAAAGTTTACTGTTTCGCAACATGAACATTTAGCATGCTGGGTTCCTCGTGGATATGAAAGCAATTGACGACAAGAGCCACAAACCATTTGAGCCATATCTGCATTTAAAAACAAATGAAACAAGAAAATTCTATGAAAAATATGATTATAGGTGAAGACCAGTCCGCCAAAGATTCTACTTTAGTTATAACTCTTATTTCATATGAAGAGAGTGTAGGTTGAGCACTAAGTTCAAACTATGAATTTGACCCGCTCGGACGTATGGATTTGGAACCTACTAAAAGAAAGTACATAAGCGGAACATAAATAAATTAGGTCAGCGCTAGCACAAGGCCAAAAGTACACCTGGACTGAAATTACTAGCAACCGCTGTACATCTTTCCGTACGGTATTGAACTGATTCAGCTATAATCAAATGCCCCCACACTCCAATCAACCTTTAAAGCTTGTACACTTGTGATGTAAAATTACCCAATAGATTTGATTTGAGAGCCTCCTCTTATTGATTTCATCTTCTTTGGCAGGTTACCAAATCATTCTTTTCATCTTCAAACAAATGTTGAGCATCAAATTATTCAAATCTGGAACCTGCATCTATATATATTGTTTCATTCCCACTTAAATGAGAAATCCATTTCCCTCCTGCTATCATTTGAGTCTTGATGGCCAAAATCAAAACAATTATCACCATTCTCCTAAGGCTTCTAGCTTTTGGTGCAACTGCTTCTGCAATAGTTGTCATGGTTACAAGCCATGACTCTGCTGAGGTGTTGAACCTAAAATTCTCGGCAAAATATAGCAACACCCCTGCATTCAAGTAAGAGTCTTTTACAACTCCCCTGTATTAAGTTTCCCAATATATATTTGTTGGTTGATAAATTTTGGCATAGGTTTTATGTGATTGCTGAGGCAATTGCAAGCGGCTACGTTCTTATAGCTCTCTTTTTATCTTCAAAGAGTTTGGTTGGTGGCCTGATTGTGACCCTGGACGTGGTCATAGCAATGCTACTAAGTACTAACATCGAGCATCTCAGCTGCTTTGACAGTAGCAGAGATGGGCAAGAAAGGGAATAGTCATGCAGGTTGGCTGCCGATTTGCAACCATGTCACTGGCGCCCTTATTTCCGATTTTGTTGCAGCAGTAGTTTTCTTGGTGCTCAACCTGTACTCTCTTCATGTTGTCCTCACTCCCCTTTTTCCAGTTAAACCTTAGACCAGACAGATGCTGGTATGAAGTTTCTGCATTTCTGCTATGTTTTCTTGTTTGTTGGTTTGGTTTTGTTTCTTCTTCCCCCCCCCCCCCTTTTTCCTTCTAATACTCTCGTCTATGTCTAGCTTGTGTAAAACAAATGTGGTGTGCTAATCATTGGATCCCGATTCCCAACCCAGTTCTAATATTTAGCTGGGAAAGTTGGTAATGGTCTTATCATAAAGTGCCTGCCAATATCCATTGCAGTATTTTTTATTTATATAGAGATACTAAAAATAGCATATTAATCGGCTAAATTATCTCACATTTAGGATATTGTTGGGAAAAAATTTATTTTTTCTTTATTTGGTATGAAAAATAGTAATAAATTTGTAATGATATAAAATTTGTTAGTGGAATGAGGCACTAGGTCCCTTAAATAAGGTCAGAGGTTCGAATCATGACGTTTGCGAATGGAGCAAACTAAGTTGGGAGGGTCGCCCTCGCCTCTGTAATACCCGATTTGGATTAGTCGATCAATAGATCGAATACCAGTGATTAATTCAAAAAAAATTATAAAATAAGAAAGTAATGAAATTTTAATTATTTGATTAATTTTTTGTTGATGTGTATATCAAATAAAATCTTAATGTAAAATAATATATTATTTTTCGTTTGATTCCAAAATATTTGTTACTTGTATAGTCTTTATGTGATTTTAAGTTATTAATTTTATTTCAATGATTATAGTAAATTATTTTAATTATGTGTTTAATTTACTATTACGATTTTAAATCTTTATTGTAATTTAATATATTTTTTTATTTTAAATAAAATTAGTGATTTTTATTAAAAAAAATCTCTGCTGCTTGCTATCATAATGAAATATCAAAAGGGTTTACCACGAGAGTCGAAAGGTGGTTTACATGCGTAGAGCTTTTACCTTGAAACGGTTTTGTTGCCAACTCTGCGACGGCTCCTAGAATCTAAACTCCTATCTGTTCCATGTATTGGCACGACACCTGAAGTTGGGGAATCATTGGCCAAAGATAGTGGCGGTGGTGGAGAAGAAATGGTAGGCAGAGCTATCTCAATGACGCTCTCAATAATTTGATACGGATCAACAAGCCTATGTAGTAGATGCTTTGAGATCTGTTACAGGCATAATTTTTTTTTAATTTATCAACGGTCTATAAATTGATTAATCCAGATTTGATATTGTAGAGGCAATGACGATACTCTCAACTCAATTTGTTCTATTCACAAACGTTTAGGGGTGTGTAAATCCGGGTCCCGACTCGGATGTTACGGGTACCCGGTAATCGGGTACCCGATACCCGGTTTTTAATTTTTTATTTTCAAATTATTAATTTAAAAAAAAATATACACAAATTTAAATGTTCGAAACTTCGAATTACATACTCTAATATCCGAACATAAAATTTAAAAGTTCAAAATACAAAATATAATAATCCATAATATAAATAATTCATTATATTTTATATAATTATATATATATATAATAAAAATAAATAAAAACTAACCGGGTACTCGGGTAACCGGGTACCCGGAAAAACTAGATTTTTGTGACCCGGGCCCGACCCGGGAAATGTCGGGCCGGGTACCCGACCCGGCCGGGTAATTTTTTTTAGAGAATTACCCGGTTTTTTTAGATACGGGTCGGCAGGTCAGGTCAACCGGGTCGGGTAATTTTGCACACCCCTACAAACGTTAGGGTTTAAACTTCTAACCTTACTTAAAAAAATATAGTGTCTTAACCTACTAGACAAACTAATTGTTGATTTCTTACATCAATTTCTTTTCTACAAGGTTATTTCCAACCAAATAGTTGACATTCTTGTAGAATTGATCAAGCAGCATGCTTATCATTCGTAATCCAAGACGAAATTTATTAGACCTGATCAAGAGATATCAGAAAGGCGTTGTTAGATAAACTTTTTAGATTAAGACTAAATGGATAACTATCATATCTAGAATTTTGGGGGCTAGATCGAAAGTTGTAATTAAACTTGGGTGAAGATGTGAATTTCAGAAGTGTAGGAACTTGTGCTTGATTAACCTAAAATTTTAGGGTAATGATGAAATACCCACTCCTGTTTCCTCTTTTCCCCTTTGCCTTCATTACTTATTTCATCGCCGTTCAGATTGTTGTGGTCATTACTTGTGGCATCATCTACCGGTGTCCTATGTTCCTCTAGTGTAGTCCGCGTCGTCGTTTTATGAGATCGCATCTTTTCGGATTTTATAAAAATTCACATCTCCGTCATGATCCTTATGAGTGACTCATCACACTTTAAAATACGATACTAAAAAAATGAGTTCCATCACCGGAGGCCGTCCTACGCGCCACTGCTGTACATGTGGGAGTTGTTTTTTTCCTGCAAACGGGTCAAACCAATATAGAGGGTTGAACCGGTTTGACTGAACCGTTTTAGAACCAATCTAACCGAACTGGTTTTGAACCGTTGATTAAATCCGAACTTAAACCGAAGACGTTGACCTTTGACTTTTTTTGTTTACCCTTATCATTATGTTTTTCGATGGTCTATAGGTTGGTATAAATTTCTATATTGAGACTATCTACGGAGGTCTCATATTCATTTTCGGAGGGTAACGTTCTCATCCTAATTCTTGTTTCTACTTTTGGTTCATCCTTGGAGGGTAATATCCCTATCCTGATTATGATTTTTTGTATATAGTTTCTTTTTGGAGGATAACTTCCCCAACATGTTTACTATTTTCTATTTTAGGCTCCTATTCGGAGGGTAACATCCTTATCCAGTTTATCTACGGCGAAAGATAAGACTATGAGAACTTCTATTAAGATATTCCAATGGTGAACAATTGATTTTACTGTTGCCTGATTTTTATGTTATTATTACATAATGTTTGAATTATTTGTGTTTGAATATTAATATCTAAATGTACTTAGGGGACACACTGAATTTTATAGTTTACTTTTTTTTTGTATGTCGTTTTCAGATTATCCAGATGTATGATCGGCTTGGCTATTGAAAGTGTAGTCTCAGTTTTCATACTGTATAAAGTTAAATATTTAGTTTTAAACTCCTTGTAAATGTGGCATGAGATTATCTATGATAAAATATTTGATAAACAATTTTAAAAATAATTATGAACTTTTTGTTAATCAACTCTCTATTCGTTCGTTGCGATTATCGTAGATCTCTAAACCAAATCTAGGGATTACAAGAATCATGAACCATGGTGTACCCAATTTAATGGAAAAAAGAAAGGAATTGATTTAGGTGGGGTTGAGGTTCGACTCTCTCAAATAAAAACATTGAAATGGTGACTCAAATAGTTACTTGGGGTCACATCTTAGACCTGGAGAACCCTATACCAAGCTTTCTTTGGATAATAATTTTAGAAAAAGAATTTATAATATTAGATTAAATCATCATTTTAACTTAACGCTACAATTTTGATTAAAATATTTTTTAGCAAAAATAATTAATTAACTATTAATCAATATTTAATGTAATATTTTATTATATACTTAATTATCGATATAATATATATTATATTAATACAAATAATGATATGATATATATTACTAAAAATTAATAATTTCTAACTAAAACTAAATTATCAAGAGTTAAAATATTAAAAAATAGTATAATGAGATGAAATATTAAATCTTTTAAGTAAGATTATAAGTTCAAACTTTGATATCATAAATATAACAATTGAAATTGAAGAATCACTCTCATGATATACTTATACAATATATAATTTAAATTAATCAATAAATAAATTAAATAACAGTGAGATTAAAAAAGAGATATGCTAGGAATGGTCCCTTTAGGTTTTAGTACCACTTTCCATATTCTCAGGTCTTCTTGCTTTCTTTCCTGTTATTTCTGATTTAGCTAAACAAATAGTGAAACTAATTTATTCAAATTTAGTCAAATGATTTCGTTTTAATTTTGTTAATCATTCATTTAAATTTATTTAATAAAAAATAACAAATTTTATAGTGAAGGTAAATTTTGTTTGTATATTTTAAGAAACTCAAAATTCATATTTAGAATGATAACTCGATTAGAAATCGACGAATTTCAACTCTATTTGGTAATATATTTTTTATATAAAAAATTATGTTTGAATTAAGTTTTACTTAAATTTTATATAGGCTGAGTTCAGGTCGTATCGAGTTCGGTAGAATGGAAAAACTTCTAACTTAAACCCAACCTAGAGGCAAAATTGTATTTTTTTTTCATATAATTTTATGAATTATCCCTATAATGTTCTCTCTATAACTTTTATAATTAGATACTTAAGATGGGTCCAAGGTCTAATCAAATTTATACTCCAAAAATTCAGGTTGAATCGGATTTGGGTAGAAAAAATATGTTCTTCAGATTAACTAAAGTCGGGTGGAAGATATATTTTTTTCATGTCATATCAAATTTGTGTGGAGTGTATACATTTTTTAAATCGAGTTAGATTAACCCGAAGCTAAATTCAACTCAACCATTTGTCATCTCTATTTATATCCCATCAGCATTAAAGTAAACTTAATATTTTAATCATTAACGACTCTTTTTAAAAATATAAAAATTAAAAACTGACATATTTATTATTTTTAGAACAAATACATATTTTAACATCTGAATTTGGTAATTTTTTTCCAATTAGGTTTTAAAACGTTATAAAGTTTAATTTGGCACTTTAGATTTTTTTTTCAATTAAGTATTTGTATTTAACAGTTTAAATAATTTTGATATAAATTAACATTAGAACTTCAATTTTGATCTAAATTAGGACTTACACTAAATAATTTATTTAAAAAGATTCTAATCATAAAGTAAAAATTAAGTATCTTAAAGTAAATTCATATACTTGATTGAACAAAATAATATACTAAAATAAACTTTAAACCAAATTTAGATACTTAATTAAATAAAAAAGTTTAAAAATTAGATTTAAGTTTAAATATTAATTTATATTTTTTTTAAAAGTATTTTTTATTATTTAAACACGTCTTATTGGTATAGACAATATGTTTATAAAATTCTATAAAAAGAAACAATATGTTTATAAAATTTAAGAAATACACTAATTTTATATCCAAATAATTATAATAAGAATCAATAAAAATGTTAGATTAATAATCAAAATACATTCTTTAATAATAATGAACAAGTACTTATAATGAAACTTAATACAAAATTTTTTAAAAACAATTCAAAATTAAACCATTATTTCAATAAACTCAATTACTCAAATAATATTTATATACAACACCTACCAGATACCGACAAGAGGGCCGCTGGCCACGAAAAACTTGATACAAGAAATCCGTGCGAAACGTACCATCCATGGCTGTTACTAGAGGTGGGTATACGGGCTATCCGTCCGTTTAGTCCGTGAGTTTTGACGGTACGGGTTTAAATAGAACGGGCTAAAAAGCTCACATTCATAAACGGTTTTGAATTTTAAAGCCCGTGACCCGTCCATTTAACCCGCGGGTTAAACGAGCTTACCTGCGGCCCGTTTAATAAAAATAATGTTAAATGCTTTAAATACAATAAAAATAATGTTTTAGCTTACTACACCTTTAAAAATGATCGAGCAACTTGAAAAATAAGGTAGCACCGTCAAAATAATAAATAATATTTAATTTTTATTTTAAATAGCCGGAAATGATTATAAAATAATTTTTTTAAATTTTTTTAATCATTAATATATATATATAATGATATAATTACTTAAACTCAAATTAAAAAAACAATATTCACTTATATCACCAAATTTAAAATTAAATAAAACAATAACCACATTATACTCTTATAAAACACGATTATCCAAGGCTATAATATGAAGACACAAAAGTGTCTGAAAGTAGAAATTCAAACATAAAAATTCAACAAAGTCAAACATTATACAAATCTAAAAAGAAAGTTGTCAAGTTATCCTAATAATTGTATTTTATGAATGTTTTAGAGAAAGACTAAAACATAATATGAAAATATAAAATAAAATACTTACAGTATAAGAGTAAATTTGAAAGATACAATTATATTAAAATTGATAAAAATATATTTATTTTGTAAAAGTCTTTAAAAGTTGAAAAGTATGTTTTCAATTTTTTCTTTTGCTTTTCTTTCTTATTTTTAATCTAAATATTACGTGTTATGTGATATATTATTAGAATATCACGTGAATTTTTATAATTAAAGAACAAAATAGATAACATACTTCATGAAAAAAATAAAGGTCAAAATTAAATAAAAAAATCTTTAAATACCAAAATGATAATGATGTATATTTAAATTAAAAAAATATCAAGCAGCGGTAAAATTATGACAAATATCCTAATAAATTTAAGAACTACAATAGTTATAAGTAACATCATATTTATAGGTAAATTATTTTCTTTTTCAATAAAATTCTTTAAGTTTATTTTCTCTAAAATTTTATGAATTTTAAATTAAGCGGGCTTTAACGGGTTTCGCGGGTAGCACGCGGTTATACCCATTAAACCCGCGGGTTTAACGGTCCGGGCTAAAAAGCCCGCAAATTAAACGATCTTCAATTTTTGAGGCCCGAAGCCCGCACGGGTCGCGGGTTAAACGGGTAGCCCGCGGGCCTTAGCCCATATACCCAGCTCTAACTGTTACTTATGTAAAAATTATTAGGATAAACTACACTTATAATATTTCAACTACTACTTTTATTCTATTTTAGTCACATTTTTTTAAAAATCATATCTAATATTATGTTTTGATTTCATTTCGTTTATTCGTTGTTAAAAAACTAACGATGTTATTGGTGTGTCATCATAAGTTACTATAACGTCATAATTGATTTTTTTATAAATAGCATGTCAGAAGTTCTATCACTTTTTAAACGGTGTATGACTAAAATAAAACTAAAACATAACGTTAGATGAATTTAAAAAAAAAAAATAATTACGTGACCAAAACAAACCAAAAGTGATAGTTGAGTACTAAACATGTAATTTACCCGAGTTATTATAACAATTTCTTAAGACACGTTCTTCATGAAAACGACACCTTTATTTGTCCGAAATTTAGGCGATTTGACCAAACTGACACCGTTTAACCGAATATCTCCCTTTTTAGCACCGTTTGACCTATATTTCTCGAAATGACACCCTTTCGACTGAGGTGGCAAAAGGCGCATCCTCGGGGACGCGCTTTACCTGGTTTTACACTGAGTTGGATGCCACGTGTGAAAGGTGCATCCCCAGGAACGCACCCCCGGGAACGATAACATATTCTCTAACAAAATAATGGAAAGCGTCCCCCGGGAACGCGCCTTCACGGTTCCCTAAGAAATAGTAGGTATTGGCATGAATAGTTATCGGGGGACATAAGTGACATAATAGGGCAATGATAACATATTTTCTGACAAAATAATGGAATGCGCGCCCCTAGGAACGCGCCTTCACGTGAATAGTACCCCCGTTATAGACACTATTATATGCAACGTATTATAAAACTTTCAAAACAAACTTCAGTTCACAAGCATTCAAATTCTCAAACTATAAATTTCTCAAAAATCTCAATCCTCTATTCTCTGAAAATGAGTCGTCTTTATGCTGTTGTTTTGTATGATGGAGAAATTAAGGAATCTGAAGAGGGGGTTGTTTTTTAGTCAGATCATTATATCCCCCTTAACCTTGAAGAGAAACATCACTCTTGAGGAGTTAATCACAAAAAATTTCTTTAAAGATTCGTGTAGCAGCCCGGAGAAGACTATTTTCACTTCAGTACAGATTTCCTACTGAACATTTTTCGCTCACGTATACATCATTTCAGCTTTCAAACAATGATGATGTTTCTATGATGGTTGATGCTCATATGGGAAGTTCACAATCTCTTTTTGAAATGTATGCCACTTTTATTGAGGTTCGTGCTTCTCACGGTCTCTCATATTCCTCTCACTTTGGCATTGTATATCAAGCTGATCAAGTTGATAGCCTGACACAACTGGTCTGTAATGATTTCACATCATTAATGGCGGATCCAACGCTAGATGTCATGCCATCAAGTTCAATAGGAAGGCATTCATCTGCAACTGCTTATGATCTCAACCCACGTGGTTTCACCAATAATCCATATGGCAACATCTCTTCTACTTCAAGGGGCAGACATTCATCTGCCAATGTTTTCGACTTACATATGGAAATGCCAACGAGACGGTAGTCTATTCACATCCCACATGATACAATGGCCTCAAGTTCAAGGGGATGACACACAAGCGGGAACTTATTTGACCTCAACATTGGATTATCGGAGGAACCCTCATCTCCACCAGAAAAACCTCTTCGGGAGCCAAGTGCAGATGGTGCTGAAACGAGATTATTTGTTGAACCTGACTCACCACAGTTTAACGTACATTATGATGACGACGAGGATGATGTTCCGATAAATACAACACCAGTCGAACTTCCTGCACATATGTATAGGGCTGATTATGATGCAATGTATGAGCCTGAATTTCCGGATCTTCCTGATGTTGGCAACTATAGACTTCAATCAATAGTCAATGACGGTGATTTACATATTGGAATGGAGTTCGCATCGAAGAATGAAGCAATGATGGCAATAAAGAGTTACAATATTTATAACTCAGTTCAGTCCCGAGTTGATCGATCTAACACAGAGAAATATGTCTGCTACTGCGTCCAACGTGACAACGGATGTCAATGGATGGTTTGTGTATCAAAGAGGAAGAGGAAGAACAACTTATGGGAACTAACCAGATACAACGGTCCTCATACGTGTTGTGCAAGAGGTATAAACCAGGATCATCCCAACTTGGACTCCAATATTATTTGCCAAGCAATCATGCCTATTGTGAAGCAAAGCTCTCATATAGCTATTGCAGTGTTGATTTATGCTATACAGACACAATATGGGTACACCGTCTCATATAAAAAAGCTTGGTTGGCAAAACAGAATGTCATTTGAAAACTTCATGGCGAATGGGATTCATCTTACAATGAGATGCCCAGTTGGTTTCATGTTGTGCAAAGACTCAACTCGGGACAATTGTTGAGTTCGAAACTCAACATCATTACGTGAATGATCGAGTGGTTCACGATCGCTGTCAATTCTACCGTGTCTTTTGGACTTACTCTCAGTGTATTAATGCAGTCAAGTACTGTAAACCAGTTGTCCAAATTGATGGTACTTTCTTGTATGGGAAATACAAGCAATTTTTATTATTGGTTGTGGTCCAAGATGGAAACCACAATATTCTTCCCATTGCGTTTGCCCTCATTTAAGGAGAAGACAATGAGTCTTGGGCTTTTTTCCTTAAAAATTTACGTTTACATGTTGTCACCAGGGAATGAGTATACATTATTTCAGACCGAGGAGCCGGGCTAAAAGCAGCAATGGACTCTTTGGGTACAATGTATAGACCTCCACATGTTCAACATCGTTATTGTGTCTGTCATATTGCTGCAAACTATTACGAAAAAATACAAGAAGAACGATGAACGTCAATTAGTCGTGCGAATGGGTATGTTACTTTTCCCCAATTTTTCTATCATTTTCGTATTATTTATTTATACTTCATATTAACTATTACATATTCCTAATGGCTTAGGTTACGAACTCTTACCTCAAAGGTTTGAGTCGATGCTACAAGAGTTGTTTGGCAAAATAAGAAGGGGTGCGAGTACATTATGGACATCAGCAAAGAAATGTGGACAAATGCGTATGACGGGGGGGTATCGATATAGTCATATGACAACAAACTTGGCTGAAGCAATAAATTCAACCTTAAAGGGGGCGCAACATTTACCAGTCACGGCGTTGGTCAAAACGACTTATTTTCGTTTGGGTCAACTCTTTGCAAAGCTCGGTGGACAAACTCTTACATGGATGCAAAACAACCATATTTACCACCCAAGACTAGTAACTGATTTACAGAAAAAAGTGGCTGCGTCAAATGGGATGTTGGTTACAAATTTTTCTCGCACCCGTGAATTATTTCGTGTAACCGAAATGCCACGTCCGTTGCAAAGGATTGAAGCTAACTCTTTCAGAGTTAATCTGCATGAGAGGTGGTGCGATTGTGGTTTCTTTCAAGCACTCAAATATCCATGCTCTCATGTCATTGCAACTTGCTCACATTCGTATTTGGACTACAAAAATTATGTTGATCCCGTATACCAACTTTCACAAGTATTAAAGGTATATGAATTTGAGTTTCCGCCCATAGGAAACGAAAGAGACCCAGATGAGATTCAAACTTGGCTTACAATTGTACCAGATCCATTGCTATTGAGGGACTCAGGTCGTCCAAAATCTACTAGAATACATTGTGATATAGATATTCGGGAGAAGTCAACAGAACAAAAACGATGCGGGCATTGTAGAAACATCAGACACAATAGAAAAAAATGTCCAGCTCTATTATCATCACATAACCGATAACCCTTATGTAACCTAATATTCTATTTAAATGAATGTTTTTGTTTCTAATATTTAAATGTAATTGCATTTTCTATAATTTCTCAATGTATAATAATAATAAAAGATTAAATGTGTAATTATATTAATTTTATTAACTTATGCATCAATATTTTGGTTAAATAATAATAACAGATGACTAGATTGATAATATTTAAATAATCAAGTGATAAAATTAATAAATCGATAATCAAAATAAAAAATAATAATATAACCATACGTGTAATATAATAATTTTATACATTTTTCATATAACTATAATAAAATAAAAATTAGTTTTCATCTATCGTTCTATCCGATTAATGTAGATAATACACTACATCTTTAACACACATTAAAAAAATACATTCGATAATTATTAAATTATAACCGAAAAAAAATTACATAATATATTACTAATTTATAATAACAATAAAAATTTTAATTTTTATTATTAAAAAAATATCACCAACCGAATCAGCAAAATCCCGTGAAGGCGCATCCCCGGAGATGCGTCTTTCACACTTAGCATCCAACTCAACGTAAAATCAGGTAAAACGCGTCCCCGAAGATGTGCCTTTCGCCACCTCAATCGAAATGGTGCAACTTCAAAAAAATATAAGTCAAACGATATTAAAAAGAATATATTCGGTTAAACAGTATCATCAAATCGCCCGAAATTTATCCACTTTCACTTTTTCTTTTATGTCATTAGTCATTAGTCATTACAAAGGAATGCAAATTAAATACCTTTATCATTTCTAATTGCCAACAAAAAGAATTAACTACTGCTCTCTTACGCTACTTTACTTTCTTAAAGGGAAAAAATCAATAATTAGTTGTTGTTTTTTTTGGAGAATTATGCCTTCAAACATTGACTTTTCTGTTTGGTGGTCCTCACACACAGTCGAGCACCGCCTCTCAACTTGGCTCCACCAGTGTTTCCAGTATTCAACCGAAAATATTGGGTCTACGGAATCTACGGACTTAAGACTATCTCCGTATACAATACGTATACCTTCCCAAGCTCCCTTTTACAGGTGAGGTAAATTCTTAAGAGTTTTTATTTATTTACTGTTGGGTTTTATTTCCCATCCTTTTTTACCCTCTTATCTACCCACAAAAAGATTGTCTTTGGTTTGTTTGGAACATAAAAAGTTGGAACTTGAAAGAAAGAAAGGGAGAATAACAATCTCCAAGAAAAGAATGCCACCTTGAGTGTATTTGCCATGAACTTCTTGGCTTCATGGTAAGGATCTCGTCTTTGGATGCTTTTTTGGTTTATGTTATCGTATGTACTACTCTTAGTACTTCGAGATTTTCCTCTTTTTAAATTTGCTTTGTTTGTGCTTATCTGATCATATTTGAATCTGGGTTCTGAAAAAAAGGCAAAAAAGTTTACAAAGGGCTTTGTAATTGCTTTTTTTTTAATAATAAATTATTATTTTTCCTGAGCGTAATGGGTATCATAATCATGGGGTTTCTCTCTTTATTTTCAATAAATAGATGAAGTGTACGTTTTTGTTTTTTTCTTTGGGTTTTTGTTTTACTTTTAAATTCCGTTTTATTGGTTGGATGACTTGTTTCTTTGGTTTGTGGGAGTTTCCAGGCATTCAAGGAAGGTGGTGTTTTGACTTTTAAAGCCTATACAGAGAAAAAATAAATTCGTTTGTTTTTGATAGATTAGATGGGTTTCAAGTGATCATCTTTATTTCTTTTCAAAAAAGAAAATGGGGAAAAGATGTAGGCTTGGCAGAGTCTCATTCTTGGTTCTTCTTCTTCTAGGCTTTGATTGGTTTCTTGATTTTCAGTGAAACCTAAAGTTTGATTTTTGAGTGGTCAATTGTTGATGTGCTTGAAGAAATTTAGTTCCAGAGTAATAATTTCAGAAACAATCTCTTGATCGTGTCCCTTCTTCAAAGGAGGGGAGTTTAAAAGAAGAAAAAAGGAAGCTTTGGGTTTAAGATTTTGTTGTGTTTGAAGTTTGTAAGTATTTGGAGTGAATTACAGAGATCATAAGAAATGTCAGAAGAGGCAAATTCATGGATTAGGAGAACCAAGTTTTCTCACACCGTTTGTCATAGGTTGGACTCATCTAGATTGAGCTCTTTTCCTTTGAATCTACAATCAGACAAGACACAAGACCAGAGTTTAGCATCCAAACCAAGGTCAACAGTGTCTTCCTCTAATCCCAAACCACTTCGCAATGATACACAGATTCAGCCAAATCGGATCATGAACAAGCAAAGATCTTTATCCCCTGTCCCTCAGACTGTTCTGTCGGATACTTTCAAGGAAGCAAGGTCCGAGAGGAGGAGATTCTCAACCCCGCACTCTCGAAGGAAAGAATCCGACAAGCGACGCCTGGGAAAGTTTTTCCACAAAGAATCACATGACAGGAAAGGGTCCGGTTCACCTGCACCATCAAACTCAAGCCCCCTTAGGCACTTGGGTTCCTTGAAGATTTCAGATAGTACAAAGGGCAGGAAGGAATCCGGTTGGACCAAGTATTTTGACCTTGCTGGTGGAAGGGTTAATGCTGTAGAGACAGCCGATGAGCACACAGTTGATCTTTCCCAGCTATTTCTCGGTCTTAGATTCGCACACGGTGCGCATAGCCGGCTTTATCATGGCGTATATAAGGACGAAGCTGTTGCAGTTAAGATTATTAGGGTACCAGATGATGACAATAGAGACTTGGCTGATAGATTAGAGAAACAGTTCAATAGAGAGGTTGATCTTTTATCTCGACTCCACCATCCGAATGTTATAAAGGTATTATATTGTATTGAATAAATCATGATTTGAGAATTTTCATTGCATAACTTGTTCTGGTTCTTATTTTTATCTCTTGATCTGATAACCAGTTTATAGCAGCATGTAGAAAGCCACCTGTTTATTGTGTTATAACAGAATATTTGTCAGAGGGTTCATTAAGGGCATACTTGCACAAGCTTGATGACAAGTCTCTTCCATTGAAAAAGTTAGTTACTATTGCTGTCGAAATTGCTCGTGGAATGGAATACATTCATTCTCAAGGAGTCATTCATCGTGATCTTAAACCAGAAAACATCCTTATTGATCAGGAATTCCACATGAAAATAGCTGATTTTGGTATAGCTTGCGAGGAGTCATATTGTGATCTGCTGGCAGATGACCCTGGAACTTACCGTTGGATGGCACCTGAAATGATTAAAAAGAAATCTTATGGAAGGAAGGTGGACGTGTATAGCTTTGGACTGATCTTGTGGGAAATGGTTGCCGGAACAATCCCATATGAGGATATGAATCCTATCCAAGCTGCATTTGCAGTTGTGAACAAGGTATGACCCTAAATCTCATGCTTCTAGGTAATATGCATGCATGATTTAACTGAAGATTGAAATCTTGGTGCACAAAACTGTGGTATAAGACTGCATTGGAAATCTTTACAGTCGAATTTTAGGCTGCATAGATTACACAATCAATCTAACACCATTCTGGGTGAACAATAGATACTTAATATGAAGGCAGCATCACATTTCTTCAATCTTTGACTGAAATTGGGACATTTGCAAATGTTTATGTGATTACATGTGTAGTTCTGATACCAGAAGCTGTGTTTTTCGTAGAATTTGAGACCTGTTGTCCCCAAAGACTGTCCACCTGCCATGGGAGCTTTAATCGAGCAATGTTGGTCATTAAACCCGGAGAAGAGGCTGGAGTTTTGGCAGATAGTGAAGGTGTTGGAGCAATTTGATTCCTCGCTGGATCGTGATGGGACCCTGAATCTGGTACCGAACCCAAGTTGCTGCCAAGATCATAAGAAAGGGCTGGCTCATTGGATTCAAAAGCTTGGTCCTGCCCACAACCCTCACTCTAATGCCTATGCTTCGCCTATGCTTAAACCCAAGTTCTCATGAATATTTATTTGGACTTGGCTTGTGTAGTGTCACTCAGCCAATTGTAATTAGCTTCGTTTTCTAAGCTGCTGTTGATGCTGCTTTTATGCATCAAGTTGGGTTTTATGTTATCTTTTTTTAATGTTTTGTTTTTTTACAAAATGCCTAAGATAGATATAATCCTTAAACTGATGCACTTAAGCATGTTCTAATTCATAATTTTCAATAGTATTACAGTAATAACAGTGTCAAGCTAATCTTTTACAAAAGAATGTTGATATTTATTGATATAAATATCATCCGCCTTGCAGAAATATCTTTACTCGTCTCTTAATTGTATTTGTTAAAAAGTAAAACGATCAAAAGCAAAACAAATTCTTTGAATAAGGTGGCCAATGTCCGAATCTTTGTATGGGTTACATTAATTATTGAGTGGTTTCTAATGGGACGGCCCTATTCCCTACCAAATATTAATCTGTGTTTTATTTTGACGCGTGCTTGTTGGCGGTTTTCATAGCCAAATCCTCAGATTTCGTTGGACAGTTTCAGCGGACCGCATCTTTCTGCACTACATTGGCCTTATTTTTTTTTTGTTCTTTATACAGGTTATAGGGTTTTTTTTTGCCGTATGACGATCTAATTTAAGGCTATGAAAAGATGTAACTGAAGATGTTAAAAAAATTAATATTTTCTGTTAAGTATAACTTAAAATGTTATTTCTGCAACCTAATATATATATATATATATTTTAATATTTATGGTTTCAACCGAAAATATTAAAATTAACATTTTAGGTTGTGTAAAATGTTAAAAACTTAATATTTTAAGTTTTACTACATCTAAAATGTTAAAAAAAATAAACATTTTCGGTTGCGTGTTTAACTGTTTGTTCCTTATACATTCCTTTGATTACATATTATTTTCCTGGGTTAATTACTTTTTGGACTCCTGTACTTGATATTTCTTCTAATTTGGTAAGTAGCCTCTGTTCCAACATTTTACCTCTACATGTTTTTCTAACGTTGTTAAGTCTCGAACACATAACAACTAACAAGTAGATACGGTGATAGATGACGATATGACGTCATCATCTAAAAGTTATACACGAATTTAAAATTAATATATATAAAAATCCAAAAAGATAAGAAAATTAGAGAATAAAATAACAAGATGTAAAAGGATAATTTAAAATTCGGGATTTGTTAAAAAAATTACAAAACCTAAAAAATATGAAAAAATTAATCTATATAAATATGACTGCAGCTGAAAAGTATATAAAAAAGTTGCAGACGGATTTGGAGAGAATGAAGGAAAAGAAAGACAGCTTAATGAGAGTTGAAAAGTGGAAGAATACGACTAGTAGTAGTAGCGATGATTCATGAAATGGGTTCTTCGTTGGTGATGGGGTTAACAACTGAAACCAACAGTAATCGGTTCATTTTCAATCAGACAAATCTAATTCTTCATGGAGGAGGAGCCGAGATTGTTAACGCCAGTTTCTCTGCTGTTGACGATACTATTTTCCATGCTATACAAACTACGGTAGTCGATAGCCATTGTATTTGCTTTCTCTGAAGAGAAGGATTTTGGGCCACCATTTCAATTTCTAGTTAGATGTGGAAATTAAGGCTGGATGAAACACTTGAACAATCACTTCAATATTCATGCCATTTCACATTTTTTTTTATCCCATATCACTTGACACTTGGGCCGTAAGAAAGGCTACACACCATAATTCAAAGTCATTGTATTTTTTTTATTATACATAAATTATATATTTAGTTTTTATTTTTTAAACGTTTAGTTTTGATCCAATCAATTGTTAATAAAAGTTTCAAGTCAAAATTTATTTTATTATTATTAGTTTATTTCTATGTTTTTATATAATTTAGTTAAATTATTTTTTGTATGATGTATCATTTAGATTAAAATTTAAAAATTTAAATTAAATTGATCAAATTAAAATAAATGAAATGAATCACAACATATATATAATACAAAAGAGATTAGTGGACACTCCACCACCAGGATGGCTGAAGTTGAATACAGACGACGCAAGGGTTAAGAGTTTAATCTTTCATTTCTTTAATTACTAAAAAAAATTAGTAAATTTGTTAAGTCAAATTTTACAATAATTTTGTATTTTACATAAATTATAGATATTTCTGTGCAATCTAATCATATTGTCTATATACTGTTTAAGATTATTATTAAAATTATAAAATGAAAAGGTATAAGACTAAAATTGATCAGCAGATTATATTAAATAAATTCACAATTTACATATAACACACAGACTAATAATAAAATTTATTCTTTTCATTTAACAAATGTATCTTATAATATTTTTTAAGTAAATTCAAAGAAGAAATAATTAGTTATACTTTATTTTTCTATATTTTTTTGGCCATGTCACTAGAAATTAGTTAATATTTTATTTAAAATTGTGAAATAAAAGCTCTACAAACACGGCTGTGACTAAAATCACACGAATATTTTTTTATTAAACCAATATGATTATAAAGTAATATCTGTTCTAAATACTCTCAAGTATTTGACAATGAACGCTCAATCACCCTACTGCAATCGCTGGTGCTCGAACCTATGAGCTCTAGGAAGAATAACAATTCCTCTAGTAAGTAACATAACACATTTTTCCCATAAATTTGAATGTAGTTAGGACTTTAAACCCTAAGTGGAACAAATAAACCGCATTGTCTTTGACGGAAATGGATGGCTATAGGTTGGGTAGAATATCACTTTTCATTTTAAATTGATCGAATTTTCTGAACGTAATTTATGAAAGGGGAGTTAAATTGTACCAACTGATATTTATTACCATTGTTTCTTTTCATTTGTTATTCAAACCTAACTAAACTGAATTCAAACCATATTAGTGAAATCTCTATTTAGATATCAGGTAAAAGGGAGGTAGCCAATTCGTTTCAGCTTTGCCAAAGATAATATATATAGGTACTATCATTCCAAACATATCACCAAAACCTTGTCTAAAAATAGGAAACCCAATCTTTTTCCCCAAATTAGGCGATTTCTTATTTTTTAAAATATTCAAAAATAAAATAAATAAAGGAAAAAGATAAGTGAGGCCCTCGTACTTTGAAAAAAAAATCAATGTGGCCCTCGTATTTTTTTCCAATCCAATGTGGCCCTCAAACTTAGAAAACAAATCCAATATGGCTCTTTGACCAACGGTTTTCGTCATTGATCGTTACGGTGTTGACGTTGCAATCTATAGTGGCCGATGATGTGGCATATTGGAAAAATTGATTTTTTATCGAGTTTGAGGGCCAATTTGATTTTTTAAAAGTTAAAGGGCTTATTTGATTTTCTTAGAAAAATTTATTTTAAAATTTTTAAATTTAAACTATACAAATAGAAAGAAAATTAAATATAAAAATATTAAAAATAAAAATTAGATTACAAAAAATTTTAATATATATTAAACAAAGTAATTGAAAATGTTATTGTTAAATGATTCATTCAATCTAGGGATGAATTATAATGTGAAATTTATTTTATTTAACAATAATATTATGTTCGTACATGTCAATTCTAATGTGAGTTTTATTTTATTTTTATTTTTAGAGACAAATTTTTTATTCCTTGAAAATTAAAAAATATGAATAATAAAAAAAATTCTCAATGTAACACCCCCAACCTGTACCCGACTCGAACACGAATTCGAGGTGTCACATTGACATTTCTAAACATTTACTTGTATAAAATAGTGAATAATTTTAAAACTTTTACCAATGCAACTAAATAATTACATAAAAATACAATCACATGATTTTACAAAACCGATTAAAGCATATCGTATTCAAATCTTTATTTACATGACAACCACTATCAATATTGCAAAATACATAGTATTCAATTATTTTCTGATCTGATCTTTGGAAAGGAGAAACTGACATGTCTTGCTTAACTTTACTTCTTCTTCTTCTCGAAACCTACATGTGAAAACAATCACACGCTAAGTCGTTGACTTAGTGAGGCATATAAAACATGTAATAAAAACTATAAAACATTTCATATAACAAAATGCATACATGCGCATATACCATCATGATCAACATCTCTATCATTATCATGATCTCTATCATTATCATTAACCCATTTATCCTATGATCTTGTACTTATCATTTCTGTATATCATTATCATGTAATACATTTCACTCAGCAATACACATAGTATCACATATAAATCTTGTAACATATTTCATATAATAAAGCATATACATCATATACAGTGTATTTATGTTTTCTCTTTTATTAGCTCATATACACATGTGATTCAGTGTAAACGATAATAACATGATATCATATAATAATGCAAACACTTTTGATATCTTTTATAGGCCCATGTACATTACTGAGAACTCAAAGTATGCGAGTACACTGAGGTTGTGCATATATGCTATCACCACAGCTCGTATAAATTCCCACTAGGGGCGCTGAACACTTGTCCCGAAGGACCACTTTAATCCTCGACTCTTGGCATGCCAACTATACCCTTAGATCTCATATCACATAATATGGGCATTATCATTTATATCATTTCACATATTCATATAGGCACATGGTTCACTTACACGTAGCACATTTTCATATGATTCACATGTCGCATGGCTTATATATTGTTCTTATGTCTTCTCATAAACACATATTCACATGTTCACATAGTCACATAGCTTATATTATTTCTCACGTAATCACATAGGTCCGTGTCATATAAAATATATCACAAGTGCATGTAATCACGTATTACATGTAATCATATAGATCATTTCATATGCCTTATATCATTTCTCATTTGTTCATGTACGTATGTCATATCTTGTTCACATATGTTCATATATACATCTCATAACACATAGAATAACATATAAATTTATACATATATTCATGTACATACTTTCATATAGTTCGTATATCAATGCCCTATAACTTATCTCACAGTTTTACATAATCACTCATATCACATTAATTATATTCTAGTTTCATATATTCACTTAATTCAATTTCACATAGCTTGTTACCTATATATATTCTCATAACTTATCATCACATAGATCCCATAACATTTTCCTATAGCTTCATAGATCTTTACCATATGACTCATATATTATATGTTCATTTAAGCCCATAACTCTTCCCCATAAAGCTTATCTTACATGTTCGTATAATCACTTCTGTCAATGTCTCCTAATTTATATATTATTGTCATATTGTCCTATAGGTCAATGTTATAGGTCAATGTTATTTAACTTATCTCACTTTTCATTTAATCTCATAAATTGGTTATACCAGTTCTTATATATCTAACTCATGTAATTTATAACTTCAACTAGACGTATATCCACATGTTCATAATCTCATATATCAATGTCGTTTAACTTATCATTTATATCCATACCACCTAGTTTATATCAGTTTCTCTTGTTATCACATAAGTCTTTGTTATTTTACATAGTTTATGATCATATAGTCACTTATGTCAATACCACCTAGCGTGTATTGTATTTTCATATATTCATGTAATTTAGTATCACATATCTCATATACATGTAATCATGTAAATCATGTCACATATAATAACATATGACACATATACCCACTTTCATGTACTCATGCACACATAAGCATCATATCATTCAAATGCTTGTATTTATAGAATCATGCATTCAAATATGGCAAGACCAGAAAAGGTTTTCGCATAAGGCGTGGGCACGACTTATTATTCCGTATAAAATACTTTAGGAGTCACTTCTTACCATAGTAACTCCTTCATTGGCTCATCGCAAGCCAATATTTGTTCTATAACATAAATACAAATTAAACTTGCACTCACCTTGACACTTTATTTATCCAAACGATGTTCCTCAATATAATCCATAACAACCCTTTTATCATTAACTTGTCTTAGTCACAATCAATCACAATCTGTACAATCACAATTTCATAACAATACATATGTTAGTATTGTACTAACATAAACATATCCCCACAACAAATCCATAATATACTTGAAACGCATTTTCTATCAAAATACAATACTTAATAATTCCTTTAATATTTACACCAACTTTTCCAAAAATTATGAATTGGTCCCCTAACTTTTCAAAATTTACATAATGGTCCCTAAAATTTCTAAAGCTTGTAGAATACTCCCAACATCATTTCTAGACCTTATATATTTTTTTCATAATTTTTCTCACTCAAATTCATCATGTTCAAATTTTCAAAGAATAATTTCTAGAAAGATTGAACATGTTCTAACCATGAGTCAAGCTTGAAAATGGATCTATAACCTCTAAATCATCAAGATTTAACATCAATTTCATGAATCCTATCATGAACATAAACCCTTAGATTTGGGATCTTTGAAATCCAACAAGATTAGAAAGAAATATTGGTACAAAATAATAGCATTTTTCGTGTAGATCACTTTCCTATTTCACGACATAACTCGAATTCCAAAGGAATTAGCTCAAAATTGAAAACAAATGTTTTCTTTCCTTTGGAGAGAAGCTCACGTTGGTGCTGGAGAAGATGAATGAATTCATCTCGTAATTCTTCATCTTTCTTTAATATTTAATGAATATTTAATTCATTAAATGCTAAATTATCAATTTACCCTTGAATTCAAAACATCTATACTAATTTACCCTTAATGAACTTGATATTTACATTAATACCAAGCTACATTAACCTTATCATCTTCCACAGTCAAAGATAGACAAAATATTTTCCCACTTTATCATTTTACCCTTACAATTTCCAAAACTTACAATTCAGTCACTTTAATCCAACAATCCAAACTAAATATGGAATTAAACCATTAAATATTATTTTCCAACATTTAAAAATGGAAAATAATATATTTATTTCCTTATTTTCGTGACCATTTGTAACTTTTTAAAATTACATTTTGGTTCTAACATTTTCAAAGTTTATACTTTGGTCACCGATCTTTCAAATTCTTATAACTTGGTCACTAAATAAATCCATTTATGGAATAAATTCTTTTTGGGGAAAATACCACTTAGATCTTTAAACTTTTCCCAAATTTTTTTATTTTGACCATCAAACTTTCAAAATTTGCATTTCAGTCACTAACCCGTAATTTGGGATGTTACACTCAAACACATGGAATTAATATCCACCTTGACTTTATAGAGTTATATTTAACAAAAAATGACAAAGTGTGACAATTTTCATATTATTATTTTTAAATCAAGTTTTCGTGAATTTTATTTTCCTCTATCTTGTTATATTCATTAGAGTTCTCTTCTTAATTGTATAATTATTTTTATATTTTTAATTATATATTTTAATGATAATTTATACATAAATTTAATTTTGTAACTTCTAATTTTTATTTTTTAATAAATTTTAATTTTATAACCTTTATATTTTATTTTTTACAAGACTTTATAATATTTATTTAATTAAATTTTATAAAAATATTAGTAAAATAAAATTTGAAAGACATTTATAAATTTAAGATACTTATAAGTAAATATATAAAATAGAATTTGTACATGATAGATGAGATCATGTTTATATAAATAAAAAATCAAGTTAAATTCAAGGTAAAAATTAATAATATATTTTTAAATTTTTAAAATTTTAATTTAATTTTTGATATTTAAGTTTTTTGAACATTTTTGTATTTTGAATTTAAAATGTTTGTATTTTTTTCTTAAAAAATCAAATAAGTCTTTAAACTTTAAAAAAAATCATTTTGGCGTTTGAACTCGATAAAAAAAAACCAATTTAGCCAATCTACCACATTATCAGCCACGTCACTAGGCACAATGGACCATCACATTAACGCCGTTAAGTGACACGTCAGTATTGTAACGGTCAATGACGGAGATCGTTTGTCAAAGAGTCACATTGATTTTGTTTTCTAAATTTGAGGACCGCATTGAGAGCAAAAAAAAGTACAAGGGCCTCACATACCATTTTTCTATAAATTAATAATTCATACAAATAACTAACATTGAATGAAATTTTTAAATATTAAATTAAATAAAAATTACAAAATTTAAATTTATTACTTATTTTTTTATTAAATTAAATTCAGATGTATAAACACTTAATACATCATCATCATTATGATCAAAATATAACCTGTCATACGTTTCCATAGATATGTAGTGTGGCTTTGAGAACTGTGGGGTTGTGTTTCTATGCTTTATTTCTCATTTAAAAAAGTTGGCTATCATTTGTTAAAAAAAATAATTTGAATGGGTTGGATTGACTAAAAATATAAATTAGTTTTTTTATATTTCACTCTACTCAATGCAAATTACTATGGATTATGAATCTATCAAGTAACTTTATTAGTTAAGAGGGATGTTATTATTTTTTAGAGATTTTGTGTTTATATAATCATGACAGCAATTTGTATACATATTATTAATGATAAATAAAAATTTTATATTACCTGTTATTACCTCGTATTATAAAAAATAATCATATGAATTATATGATTATGGATAAGTCTAGTCACATGACTCACATCCGGGTTAACGTGGTCCCTTCCCTTCTGAGTCTGCAACTTTTACAGCACTGCATTTGCTTACTTGCTCGCTTGCCAGGGTTTTAGACATGAGAATTAGATTCACCCCTCAATTTCAACCTTTTTCTTTTTTAGTTTTTGGTGTAGTTTAGGTATGCATGAAAGGATGAATATATAATTTTATCTTTTGTCTTTTTCTCTATCTTTTTTAATTTTTATCATAAATTTTTACATGTACAGATAAGAACGGATTTATAAAATTATAATTAAATTTTCATCCTTATATAAGTAATAAATTACACGATAGCATTAGTAATGTAAATGTTATGATACAATGGTATATTTTCTTATCTTACCCGAACTATACATGGCCAGACAAACAGACTGTGTGAGTCGATGTTTCATAAAACTTTGATTGAAACTCTCTTCTGGCCCCCACTACTTTTCGTCTCAAATTCCACACACCACCAATGGCATGTTCCCACGTGTCTTCATTTCTCTTTCCGATCCTCACTCTATGTTTTAGAGCGTGCGTTCAACTCCCTCTAATTATTGTGATGAACGGATCAAATTGACGTTTGGGCAAGAAAGGTTGGTGAAAGCTGTGTAGATTAATCTTTAAATGATATTATAATCACTTAATTGCTTTGATTGCAAATAACTGAATAAATCCATATTCATTTAAGGGTGACATTATTGGTAATAAAAGAAAATTCCCTTAAGAGATGATGAAGCGCGTGAGCACAGAACCATGAATTGGGAGAAGCGGTAATAGAGGGATCTAAAAAGACCCCGAAAGTCCCCACCAGAACATCTCTTACCAAACAAAAACCATAGTGCCAAAAGCTCTTCCTCCTCACATCTAATCCCTTCCGTCTTCCGTCTTCCGTCAGTCCTTAACCTCTCCCCCTAATTCCTTCTCCATTCCATTCTTCTTTAACTCCCCTGTTCTTCCTACAACCAAAAAAAAAACCTTAATGGAGATAACTCCGAGGCCGAGCTCGAATACGAGTTTCCTTGCATCTCCGAAAAGCCTCAGCCCCAACAGAAGCACCACCAACAACATCGGCCCACCACCGCCAACTCCGCCGCCTCAACAGCCCAAACCCATCAACAGATCTGAATCAGCTAACCCCTACCCGACAACCTTCGTCCAAGCGGACACTTCATCTTTCAAGCAAGTCGTCCAGATGCTCACCGGATCTTCCGAGACCGCCAAGCTAGCTTCTTCCGTCAAACCAACTCCTTCCCCTCTATCCGATCCAAATCCAAATCCGAACCCGAACCCAAAAACCCATATCCCTCCCATTAAATCCTTTCCAAAAAATAAGCAGAATTCTGGGTTTAGGCTTTACGAACGAAGGAGCTCTCTCAAGAATCTCAAAATCAACCCCTTGAACCCGGCTTTTAACTCCAACACTGCCGGGTTTTCACCTCGGAAACCCGAAATACTCTCCCCCAGCATTCTTGACTTTCCTTCTTTGGCTCTTAGCCCGGTTACTCCTTTGATATCCGACCCGTTTGACCGATCTGGAGCTGGAAACTACCCAAATTGTGCCAATAATAATGCGACACTAGATAAGGAAGCTGAAGAGAAAGCAATTAAAGAAAAGGGTTTTTATTTGCATCCATCACCGGCATCTACGCCGCGAGATTCGGAACCTAGGCTTCTCCCACTTTTTCCAGTTACTTCACCTCGAGTTTCAGGTTCTTCTACTTCTTGAACTAAAATAAATTAACCTTTTTTTAGTTCTCTCTTTTTTAACGTTATTATTGTAAGATTTTTGCATATTGTTGGGGCACTGAAGATGGGAATTGGAAAGGAAGTGGGAAAAAAACGAGATAAGATTTGTAATGTTGGTTGTCGGAAACTTTCAAAGGAATGAAGATAAAAATCTTTGCTTCAATCGTAAAACTTTATGCTTTGTTTGACTTTTAATTTATATTTTCTTATGTTTGGATGCCTGAAATTCAAGACTTTTGAGTGAAGAAAACAATAGGAAAAATGAAAATTCGAGACTTTAGTGGTTAATGCATGTGGTGGATGACTATGAACTCAACCGAAGGGGTGAATCATTGTTTTTTTAGCAGCCCTTGGCAATATATTTACCTATCAATAAATGCAAAAGGTAAAGTGAACGAGTCTTGGATCCTAAATCAGTCCCATTTGCTTTTGAAGACATCGTAGGAAGTGCAGATGATTAAACAGAGAGGCCATGAGATGAGATGAGAGAGAGAGAGAGAGATTGAATTGAAAAGAAAGCTTTGTTTGCACCAAATCGATGGCTAAAGCAGCTTTGAGGCTAGCTGTCATAGAAAGAGTAGATAAATGGGCAAGGAATCTTGACTCTTTGTTTTTGTTTTCTCCTTTTGAGAAGGCAAAACATAGATGCTATGAGAGATGCAGCCATTTCTATGTGCTTTTTTCTTCTTATTTAATTCCAACTTCCAAATTACTCTTGATTTACGGTTGTCTACTCTGCTATATTGATCCTGTATGTCTGTGGGTAGATCCACCGTAACGAGTCATTAATTGGGGTATGAAACCTGTTCCCTTCAATCTTTTCCATTTAATGCAAACGTCTAATACTGAATTTTATAAGTTACAACTTATAGTGACTTTTGATTTTCGCACAAGGGGTGGTGGTGGTGGGGTAATATTTTACATAAGAGAAGCAATAAATCTAGTGGCCTTGTTGACCAATTTGGTACCAATTTCGGCCACACAAGGGTAGTTTATTAGGCCAATGAACTCAAAAGGGTCCACATGTATAAGAAGGGGCCAGGAGAGAGAAAGCAAATGACCCCCCTTTTGATTTTCAATCTTTATTCTTCCTTTGAGTTGGCTGAGTTAGAGGGTACTTTTAATATTACAAGAAAACTCTGAATTGTTTTCTTTGAATCTTGCACTCAAATATTGTTTTAAGTCCCTACTTTTGTTGACTAAAAGAAAAGAGAGTTGCAAACTGTTGTAAATGGTGACATGGGAAAGTGCAGCTGTGAAGGGAAAGCGGGACTCATGTCATGAATCATGATGATGAAAGGCAAGAAAAGAAAGAAAAAACAGGGAACATGTCCCGGAGGGGTCACCTGTTATGTTTTGTTTTGTCTATGGCTTTGTTTGTTTTATGCGAATACGGTATTGGTTTGAAAAACTTTGAACAACTCTTATACACAGTGCGGGGTTGGTGGGTCATTTAATTTTATTGGCAATATTGAATCTTCCATGCGCACTGTTCGCGGACATTTTACCCAATTATATATTACATCATATCAGATCAAGCGGGCCCTCTGCGTTTTTCCTGATTCTCAGCTAATTCGAGTTAACTACCAACTTGAAACAAGCATTCAACAATGAACCCATCTCTCTTTTATTATTAAAACTAGATTTGAATGTTCAAATTGAAGCGTCATAAATTTATTTGTGGCAATGCGGTTGTCCAGAATTATAATGTCGAGGATGGATTCAAGTTCAACATTTGTTACAAAAATGACGTTTGAAGGCTGAAAGAAGGTTAAATTAAAGCAATAATGTCATTGATTCTTTGACTTTCATATGGTTTACATATTAATTTTTTAAAACGTAATTTTATTGACTGGTCGAATGTAAACCCATTCACATATTATTAATTCATACTCTTTAAATAATACAAAAAGGATATTTCAATTTTCTAATATTTTGAACAATGATATTATTCTCATTTAATCCCTGACTGATAGTTCCAAGGAATGACAAAAACGTGGCTCCACTCGTTTGTTTATTTCCAAACTGTCAAACTCCAAAGATGACGACATTCACATAACCCCCAACCAAAAGATATCTTCTTTTGTTCCATTCAAAATTTAACTTCTTCTGCCCTTTTGAGTTGTTCCGTCCGTATCAATCAAAATACGATGCATCAACGGCTGTACCAATTATAATTAAGCCCACACCTTTGAAATTAAGTGACTTGGCTCACCCCAAAATATACTAATCTCTTTTAGCCGACTAAAAACACAAAGATAACATTATATAAATAGCTTCTGTCCTTTTAAAAATATTTTTCAATCAGTAAATAAATCAATCCATAGGGACTGAGATTTATCGTTTTAATAAATTATTTTTTTAAAGTAAAATAAACCCAATAATTAATTTAAAAGATTATGTCAGTTATGGTTTCGGTAGGAATATCTAAGTTGGGTGTGGTTAACATAAATAAAATTATGTAATTTATTTACTTTTAATTAATTGTGAGTTCGATTGGAAAATGGATCCGTGACATCCATTTTTATTGAAATCTATTACATATGACTGAATCTGAATGGACAAAATGGACCAATTTTGGTCCGTTTAATCAGCTCATCCTGTTCCGCTTCTAATTGAATATTCTCTTTGAAAAACAATTTAAAATATAAGAGATGGTACAATTAGGGTTTCTACACACATTTGATTGAAAGTTCTGTTTGGTAATTGCAATAGAGACCATCTGTAAGTTGAACCCAAATTTGAGGATTAGTAATTTCTCGTGTTTATTGACGTATGATCCACTACTTGTATATCTATTTTAAATAAAATTGAGATTAAACAAAAACAAATTGGGTAATTAATAATAATATTCCATAGAAGAAAAATTATATAGTACTAGTAATACTTGGGAGGACTGACATTCTATATGTCGCGATATTTATTTTCTGCTTCCACAGTTTTAGTAGGCCTGGCCCAGCCTGCTGTATCCTTTCCATCTCACTCTTACTGGACACAACTCTGGTTGGGTTCTTAACAGGATTCTCAGACTTGGACACAAACTTCAGTTGAGTTCAAATTTAGTTAAATGTCTACAGGAGAGGTGTTCAAGTGTAAGGACATGTTTAGATTGTCCACAATTCATTACATATTTAGAGGATGCCATGGATTCACAGAAATAATTTAATCCTGTGTTCTCTTGCTGACCATAAAATTATTGCATAGACGCATGTTCTTCTTTCCATATATATGCACTATTTGTTGTAATTGGATGAGAGAGGATACTTATTAAGCCATGTTTCATTGTCCAAGGTACTTTATATTATAATCATCATCATACCCTTGGATTTAAATCTCATCATCATCATCATCATCATCATTAATTATTATAAAATAAACTTTAGATTTAAAGTTACATTGTTAAGTATTATGATTAATATATGAAAACTAAAATAAAAATAAATGATTGATAAAATAATAGTAGACATTGTAAAAAGATGTTATTATAGTACAGTATTTATAGCACAAGAATAAATTATTTATTACATACTACAACTTTTAATCTAGACGTAATTATCCATTAATCTTTTGATTACATACTACGATAACTTAATTGTCAAGATGCATGTTTTATAATTAATAATTTTAGAAATATATTAACTTATATATATTTTTTGATGTTGAAAATTTCGTTAGTAAAAAACAATTAGACTAATAAATGATTTATAACATATTACTAATTTTAAAGATAAAGTATTATAACATACTATATGATGATGGTATAACATAATAGTAAATAATAGTGTTTTGTAATCAATTAATAATACAGTGGTGATTACTCATGCCATAATAATTAATAATATAATATAGTATGGAAAATGATAAATCATATATCATCTATATATGGTAATAAATATGTAATGGTCATTAATTGTTAGTAGAAAAATGTTAAGATTTAGACCATTAATTTTCACATTCATTTTTATTAATCATCACTATTTAAAATGAAAGGCAAGTACGTTGAATATTATTAATCTTAAATTTATTATGACTTATTGCCATATTAAAATGATTCATAGTCCTTGGACAATAATTTTCCCAAAAATCTTTCTTCTTCACTAAGAAGACTTCACTTTTAGTATAAAAAACCCTAAAAGAAAATAAAAATCAAACTTCCATTTAAGCCTCCTTATCACATAGGGAAAAATTAAAACTTATTTTCAATTTAAAGTTAAGTGCTCTTGCCATTTCGGTTTTATCAAATGAATGAAACCAAAAAAGAATTAATAAGAAGAAAACAAAGAGAAAATCAAAAACCATTTTTTCTTGACCAAAATCCGAAAGGGTTTAAGGGTCCACCACACGGTTTCCTCGACGACCTTGGCATGTCCTCCTAGGCCTACTTAGGAAAGAGAAAAGGAGGGACTTTCTCAGTTTCTATAGAAAAAGCCAAATTTATTTGTTAGCGGCCAATTAATTCATTCAATTTTGATTCTCCATTGCTTTTTGCATGGTACTGTCACTTGCTGCTTAGTTGGCTTACCTCCGGGTGTCCTCTCTCCGTCCCATACGTTTCTTTTTTCTTATTCATCTCGTTGATTTTCTAAACCCCTTTCGGTTTCTGATTTGGGGGCTCTTGTTTTCATCGTTCCTTTATTTCTGTGCTCAAAAAGTAATACCCATTCATGCTTTGACTTCTCTTTTTTTGGTTCAATTTTGGCTTGGTTTTTTCAGTGACAGTGAAGGATTTTATTTCCTTTTTGAAAGTAATCATGATAGACGAGGATGATTGGGATGCTGAAAAAATGTGAGTTTTTCTTTTTCTTGTATTTGTTTTTGGTCAAGGGTGTTCTTGGCGTTGTGATGATCGTGGGTTTATATGCTTTGCAGTTTTTTCTGCTTGCTTTTATGTTTTATGGCTCTCATTGTATTTCGATTATATAGTTTACTAGTTGAAGTTGTGTTTGTTGGATTTGGGGGACACAGACTGGACCTTTACTTGCACGATTACTTGATAAAGAAGAATATGCACGAGACGGCGGAGCTATTTAGACAAGAGGCCGGTATTTGTCACCGTTCAGTTGGTATGCATTCTCTCCGTTTCATTCTTAACTCTCTTCAATTTCTCTCTCTCTCTCTCCCTCTCTTATAAATTTATTTCTTAATGGCTGATTCTAAAATTTTTCAGTAGATGATTCTCGATGTTGAAATTCTTGGCGTATATTTTTTTATTTTACATTTGAAATATCTTGGAAGGTTATACGATTAAACTCATCCATGTGTAGATCAATATCAATGTCCAATTATGTTTCCGTTATATTTCTGCAACAACAAAGATTAATCATCAATTGGTCTAGTTAAATGGGTGTTTTGTTTCTCTTTATGTGGGATTTATTCTGAATTTTAGCATTAATGCATGAAATTATCAGGAGTTTCCGCTTCTTCTTCTTTTATAATGTTTTTGAGATTATTTGTTGTATATGGTGTAATTTGTTGATTGGAGAGAAGGGTTGTTTTTTCTTTCAGCGATTGATTCTCCCCAAGGGTTCCTTCAAGAATGGTGGTCGCTATTCTATGACATATTTTCCACTAGGCAAACAAAGGTTCAAGAGCACTATGAGACAGAAACCTCTGCTAAGGTGGCGACTGTTTGTGGAATTTGAGATCATGTTGTGCTGTAGTTTTTTATAGCAAACTCATAAACTTGTATTCTTACTGTCCATATCTCAGGCTGAAAAACTGGAAGATCAATCACAAAATCTCAGTCCAATGTTTTCACCGCCATTGATGATAAATGAGCAAATGGCTCGACTGGTTTCTATTCCCAGATACTCTGATTCCAGCTTTCGATTGCTTGAAACTAATCAACCAAGGCTCCCAAACTCATTTGCGTCCAGTTCAAGGTAATTTATGTGTTTTTATTGAAATGTAAGCTTGTATAATTGACAAACAGTTTCTTGTTTCTTTGGCTTCATTATTTCTCCTGCCAACAAAAAACATATAACGAAAGCTAAGATTTTTATTGTGGAAATGCTCAGCTTTTTAATAAATTGTTTCACTCTTTTTTGGTACATTTTGAGATCTATTTGAAGTTAATAGAAAAAGTATATACGTTTATTCATTCTGGTAGATGGTAATTTGCTTCAACTGTAAATGATAGTTTCATATCTTCTCACATTTTTACTTGTATCAGCCTTCTGCAACGACAGATAAATCTTGCTCAGCATCAAGTTAAGAGGGTAGAATCTAAACTATTTACTTTGTTAACACAACCACCTAGTTGTCATTATTTTCTCTAAATGTTAGCAACCTTTTCAATTTACAGGAACAAAATCAAGGCATTAACTTGCGGAGTACCCTTCCTATCAATTCAACCACTCCCTATGGGGCACAAAAAGGCAAACTTCCAGTGACTTGGCCTCATGTAGCTGGTTGTCTTGCACCTTCGTCTGGTTTGAGTTCATGCTGGAAAATATGATCTCTTTTTTACTTGTGTATATTTGAAGATGGGATGAATATTGGATATCTGATCTATTTTGACAAGAAGAAGATGCACACAACATTGGCCTTGCTTTACTTTAGTTTTTTTGGCATTGAAATTATATATATGTTATATATATATCAAAGTTGTGGTTTTTATATTTTCAGGCTTGAATGAATCAATCGACCCAGCACCACTGAATGGATTGCCTTTGGATGTAAGTGGCATGTTAATTAATATTTGTTGGAGCCTTGCGAACACCAACTTTTACACTTTTTGACACCGTAGATGCTTAAGTCCTGCCAAGTGTAAATAAAAGTTTGCTTATTATAGTTCCACTAACAGTTCTGTAGTTGAGCTTGCTTACTTGATTTGGGTTATAATTTAAATTTACTCTTTCAGGCACCAAACTATCAGCAGCAATTTCAGATATTGAATTGTCAACCAGAGAAATCAGATAAGGGGTTGTCACTTATGCCCAAAAACCTGACACCTGCTTTTCCTGGAAGCTCTGCCAAGTTCAATTATCATAATCTGATCATTCCTAAGCCAGAAACAATTGAGAATAACAGACTGGTCAGTTGAAGCAGTGACATAAACTTATGGTTATATATTATTGTTATTTTGTTTTCGGTAAAGATAATATGTATTTTGCATCTAATGGATTTGTCACTAGGTACCCTCTGTAATATGTTATGATATGTATGCTATCAATCCTCCTTTAAATAGTCATAAATTAAAAAGAGATCTTACAGTAGTAATTGCATGCAACTTAAAACTTGTATGGTTGTGTTTATTGGTTTCACTTGTTAGAAGCTCTTTCACTCTCGTTTTGGGGGGGGGGGAATTATCATGCTTATTTTCTCATTAGTGACTGATTGGTGATGAACCAGATGCCAATCCAAACAGCACAAACAGAAGAACATCAAAACCAATATAGTTTGCTGCAACAACTGCAGGTAATATACAAGTAATTCTTAAGGAAGGCTGATGCTAATGCTGATGCTATTGAATCTTCCGTCTTGGTTGAAAATCCTGGAAAAGCTCTGTCTATGTGCATGTATAGTATGGTATCTTCTTATAATTATATTTTCTTTGATCAGACGGGTAGAAAGAAAAAGAAATTATCAAATTCAACAACAGCAGATCAGAAACATCAAACTTCAGAAAATATTTGATGTCTTTTGCTCTGCCATTGACCTGTGATATATGAGGGGATTTATTCCATGTTAGTGGAGAATGTCGTCATATTTTCTTGATCTATACTTTGTATGATCTTATTGCTTTTTCTTCTTCTTTGAGTCGATCTTTTTTTTTCTTCTTTTGCTTGCATCATGATTGTTGCCTGCTTCATGGAATGTTCATCTGCAGGATTTTATCAAGGCTGAGGAGCATAAACCTGTTGATGACACCGTTGATTCTTTTCTGTCCCATGACGATGATAATGCTGATAATCCAAGCACTCCTTTCAAGATTTTAAGGCGCCTTTCTATCAGGCCTAATAAAACTGAACATAAAGGTAACCCACAATTCTGTTAAGATTAACAGAAAAAAAATGATATTCAGTTCTCCTTGGGTACTGATGCAATGGAAATAGAAGATCTTATACCGGTTAATTTATCCTATATAGAAAGGTACAAGTACAACCCACCTTTAACCGTTTGAACTTTCCAATCTTTACCATGCTCTGCAGTCTGCCCTCTCCCCTAACCATGTTACATTGCTGAAAAATAGTTATATAGCTTGGGAAGACTATATTTGGTTGTATCACTTAATCAGGTTGGACGATGAAAACTTTCTATCACGTCCTTCTCCACCAAACTTGGTGTAGATTGTGTTATTGCACGTATGTATATACCAATGTATATATATATATATATATATCCTGTGATTTTTCATAATAAAATAATATGAGATCCTGTCACGAAGAAGCAGTTGTGGCAGATAATGGTAAAGATTTTACTGAAGCAACCATAATAAATTATGTCATCACTGATGTAGGCTTTACATTTGGGGAGGTTAGTTGCCTCCACTCATTCAAAAGCAAAGTCTTGAGCTGCCATTTTTCTTCAGATGGGAAGTTTCTAGCTAGTGCGGGGCATGAAAAGAAGGTAATTTTAAGTTGTAATGCAACTTTTTGTTCAAGCAATTTTTTATACAATTCTAGAGCTAATTGCAGTTTTCTTCTGGCAGGTGTTGATATGGAATATGGAAACCCTTGATTTTGTTAAAACTTCTGAGGACCATTCTCTTCTCATTACTGATGTTCGTTTTAGACCAAGTTCAACCATATTTGCAACATCTTCATTTGACAAAACTGTCCAAATATGGGATTCTGCCAAAGTAAACAATTTTCTTTTGGAATTTTATCAGATATTTATTTAGTATTAGCTAAATTTCTGTCTGCTTGTTCAGAATGAAGATAGGCTATTGTATGACTAATGTCCTCTACAGGGCTCTTTTTGTTGCTTAGATGGGCAGACTAGTAAACTGCACTTATTTTCTTTTGACAATGTCTTCATTTCTTTGCTTTGCAGCCAAGCAAATCTCTTTTCAAGCTTGTGGGGCACGCTGAACAGGTTTTGTCATTGGATTTCCACCCTAGAAAGGTTGATCTCCTTTGTTCCTGTGATAGTAATAATGAGATGCGATTATGGAATATCAACCAACGTACTTGCATTCATGTCACTAAGGTCAGCTTCTGAATATATACATATTAGAATTCCTCAAAGACATCTTAGTTTACTACTAATTTAGATTAGAAATGTTACCATTTTTTTTTCTTAGTTTCTTGAGAATAATACATCATCTCAGGTTAAAATTACGAGGATATCTAATTATGTTTTCGTAGAAAATGCGTAAGGTGGTGAATTCCGGTGATGCTTCTATCAATCGTAAAGTTTTTTCTTTTTTGTCTATGCATTTCAGCTCAGCATACTTCTTGAAGAACAGCTTATGCTTAGCAAACATTGAGAAATGGTTGAAATCTATATTTTCAGAATATTTAGTTTTACACCCTGTTGGGTTTTGACAAAATAAATGCTATGTTGAAAGGAAGTTTAAAAACATCAAATTATTCTTTGTATGGCATGACTCATTTAGCAAATATCTGAAGTACTAATTGACAAACTTACATCTAGTCTTACCCCACTAGATATCTATGTTCTCCAACATAACCACACTTACGCTTATCACAATCTCCTTACGAGGTGACTGCAGGCAGCTACTAAACAAGTCCGATTCCAGCCTCGAGTAGGAAAGTTAGTTGCTACAGCTTCAGGAAATGTTGTCAATGTAATTGATGTTGAGACAAACAAGCCTCAATCCTGTTTGAAGGTTGATTCACTCCCTATGTTATCAAAACTTGCACGCATCTAAAAGTCCATTTGTCTCCTTGCTTATCTGAACGATTGTTATATTCTTTCAGGGGCATAACAAAGAGGTTCTTTCAATTTGCTGGGATCCATGTGGCAAGTATATAGCCTCCATCAGTGAAGACAGTGCACGGGTGTGGTCAGTATCTGGTGGAGAATGCTTGCATGAATTGCGCTCAACAGGCAACAAGTTCCAGTCTTGTACATTTCACCCAGCGTACTCTCAACTCTTGGTCATTGGTGGCTACCAGGTAATGTATTCAGAATAGTATTACAAAATACTGTTTGTTCCTCGTATGTTTGCAAGCAGTTTTTTCGACATAGATGTTTATCATGTCTTGATGCCTCAATAGGTTGATGTTGTCTTGGCCTAGTGTTTATTTAAAACTCTCTGCCATCCTTTTGCAATCTTTGCTAATATCATTCTACCTTCCAATTAAGATCAATTTTGTTTTTTGTCAACAGTGTCTTGAATTATGGAATCCAAATGAGAGCAACAAAACATTTGCGGTTGAAGCACACAGGGGACTTATTTCTTCACTGGCAGATTGTCTACAGACTGAAATGATTGCCTCCGCTAGCCATGATCAGTGCGTTAAGATATGGAAGTAAGCATTCTTTCTCCAGGAGAACTCATGCATCTGCTTGCACATACAGAGCATTTCTCAAAACAAGATGCGGCCTTTCGTGGTAAAGTTTATAGAAGTATAGATAAGACTATACTCGCATGAAATGCAACCGAGACTGAAGTATAAAATGCCGCCATTTTTTTATTCTCTCTATTCTTGTTGGCCGCACTTTTGATCCTTTTGTTTTTACATGGGAAATAGAAGAGTATGGTTAAACAATAAAACTGCTGATTTCTGATGGATGTTTTTGATACATGTTTCTGGATACTGCTTGCTGCCTAGAGCCTGCTTTCTTGGATTAAATTATTGGTCACTTATCTAACCAGCTGGATCAATCCATTAATTTTAATATTAATCATCTTTTAAAAAATAATTAACATATATGATATAATGATACTATTTAATATAAAAGTAAAAAGTAAAATTCTAAAATCCCCAGTTAAGGTTGGTCTTTAAAAGGGGATATTTCCCTCAAACAAAACAAAATGGTCGACAGTTTCAAAGTTCAAAGCAACTATAGTAAAAGGAGAGAGATAAAAATGTTTGCGTGTGCTTTCTCTGACTGTATGCCGTGTAGCATTGGCTGAATATCTGTGGTATATGGGGGGCTATTTGCATGATCATAACTGAGGCTGTTGGCAGGGCTACTTGGTAAATGGCATGCAGCCATGTTCATAGCAGAAAATGGCTACTCAAACTACTTCGGTCAATATGAAAAAGCTCCCAGTGGAAGTGGCCTAAAATAAGACAGGCCAGAGGAAGACACATTGGCTCATTCACTCACACGACTAAACTCTCAAACACATGGGCCTTAACTAGCCATCTCTTTGGTTCCACTTCCTTCAAATTATTTTATATATATATCTAGACTTTTGCCAATGGAAAATGTGCTGTATATGTCAAGAATCTACCTTTAGCAAAGTCATTAGGAGATTGCGTGTATTACGAATTCCGCGTACCTGAAATCAGATTAATTTATTGGATGCCAGCTTAATTTATATTTATTCTAATGATTAGTTAAATTTTTATTTATAAAAAATAAATTTAATTTGCTCTTAACACACCAATGTCGTTAAATAGAATCGAAACTATAAAAAAATTAAATAAAATCGAATTCTAATTAGTAGGCAGCTTGATTCATAAATCATGTTAAAAAAAGAAGGGAAAAGATTCGAGTCAAAAGGCAGCATAATCCTCTAATAAGATATTAATGGATTAATAAAAATAATACAAAAAATAAAATCATACTAATAATAATTACTAAATATTTCAGTGCCAAGCAACATACAGTTTCATCGTACAATTTTAAAAACATTATAAATACAACATTAATGAAATATATTAAATATTAAAATACTACTTTAACATACATAATATTTTTTAAATATTAAATTAATATAAAATTATAAATTTGTATTACTAATTATTTAATTAAAAATAAAACAAATAATTTATATGAACAAAACTTTTTATTTTAATACAATATAATCCAAAAGAATTAAAATTGTACATAATAAATTATGAAAATCCGTTTTCAATCGTAAAGCAAACGCATCGTAATAGTAATAGAGAATAGAGTACTGAGTCTGAGAGGGAGCAACATTTTTCAGACAGGAATAGTGAAGTGGAATGAGAAAGATACGTGAAATGATAACAAAATGAAAGAAGACAGTGTATAGTTAAGCTGAGGTCTGACACAGCCAGCCACACCATTGCCGACCGCCACGCCACACTTTGCTTTGGCCGCGCCGCCTATCTGCCCTCTGCTTAGTAGTCCATTCCCTATCACATTGTCTCTCCTCTATAGTTTCTCTTAAATTCCCTGTCTCTCCCTCTCTTTTATTACGCCACAACTCATATTCTTTGTCTTGTCATCCAAAAACACACATTAAAGATTACTGAATCAAGGTTTCCGCGTGCCTGTATGGTTTTTTTTTCTCTCTTCTTTTCCTTATTTCATGCAATTCTAATAACGTTGATGATGATGATCTATCGGGTGAAGCAACCAGTGTGTTTTGTCTTTGTTCCAGGGATGGACGTTGTTTGATATGGGACTGAACCCAAACTAACCCAATTCTTTGCCTCTTAAAACATCTCTCACTTAACTCTAGATTGAGACCTGGGCTTAGTGGACTTTGTCCACGCCCGACACTCGTACAGATTCCCTTCTTTTACCCTCTCTCGTAAAAGCAGGTCAGCCACTCCTCAGCTTTTCTACACATTCAAAAGTGTATGTATAAACATAAATTATTAGTGGAGATGGAGATCTTGCAAGATTTTTCGTTGGGTTTTCAGGGGATATTTCTTATAAATTCAGATTCTTGATTATCGTTTGGTTTTCGTTGCTTAAAAAAGGTGAAAAAAAGTAATTGAGAGTTGGGGAAGAGCATGGTTTTGTAGAGGCGGGTTGGTGGGTAGGAGAAATGGGCATGTAGACAAAGTAACGATCGCCGTGGTTTTGTTTGTGCAGCAGAGATTTTCAACAGCCAGATACAGACACGTAGAGCTATCATACATCTCTACATCTGAAACGCTCTCTCTCTCTCTCTCTAAAGCTTTATATCGATACCTGCATGCATCAGACCCAACAAGACAAAAGCCCAAGTAAACCCAGAATCTTGATTTTGTATCAGATTAACTGAAAAATGGATTAATAAATCAGCATCCGAAAGAAGAGCATATAGATTAAGCGATGCAGCAAGATAGGGGAGGAGGGAGTGGACAAGGCATGAAGCAGAACCAACAGAAAAATCAGAGGTTGAAGGCGTTGACAGGCGAGAATCAACAGCAACAGCAGAACCCACCTCAAAAGTGTCCTCGTTGTGAGTCTCTTAATACCAAGTTTTGTTACTACAACAATTACAGTCTCTCGCAGCCTCGTTATTTCTGCAAAACTTGTAAAAGGTATTGGACTCAAGGTGGAACCCTAAGGAACGTGCCCGTGGGAGGTGGTTGCAGGAAAGGGAAGCGAAAAAAGGTTTTTCCTTCCGGTGAAAACTCAAGGTCTCATCCACATATATCTCAGCAGCAAGAAGCTCAGCAGAAGAACTTGGCATCACCGCAAAGTATGATCTCTTCTAGTCCTATGCTCAGCGTAAGTGCTGCTTTGAGAACCAAGGAATCTGGTGGTTTCTCTTCATCAACTGCTATTTCTTCAGTGGGATCGTATTACCCTGATGCTGGGTTCTTGTCTTCTTTGGCCGCAATTCAGTCGATGAACCTACCGCAACCTTTTAATGAACCTCTCAATCAGGCGCTAAGTATTGGTGGTGACTTGGGTGGTTCTTCAAATTTGGGTCTTTTGCAGGGATATGGTGTCGCTTCTTTTGGGTCACAACAGCATCAGTCAATTCAGCAAACCCAATTCTTTCCTATGGGTGAAAGAGATCAAAGGGCTGTAAACATGTGCCCATCTGATCAAGAAAGGTTGATACAGTCTAACAGGCTTGCTGCAGGTAACTCTTCTCAGCAGAATTGGCATCAAAGTTTCCTCAACAACAGTAACCCTACAGTCTCTGAATTGGCGGTGTGGAGTATCAACAACAGCAGCAGCAGCACAAGCAGCCCTTGGAACACAAACACCAACACAGCAGGTTTTTCTCTGAATCCAAATCAATGGACTGATCTTCCAGGTTATGGCGCTCCTCCATAGTGCAAACGTCCAAAGGTAGACAGCTTAATAACTCTAAAACGGAGTTTCAATTTTTCTCCTTCTCTGTACTAAAAGCCCATAGAGCTTTGAGCCTCACATATCCGAAGTCGCATCATCTATTGTCTGTCCCGCTGCTGTCGTTGGGTTGGCTTTAATCTAGTTCAACTTGAGGACATGAGTTGAGGGAGAATCTTGTAAATGAAAGAAAAGTACGGCTAATAGCCATTTGATTTCTTTTTCTTTTTCTTTCTCTAATGGCATACAGATTCTGGGGTGTGCTTTTACTTTAACTTTTTAGTATTCTTGGGTATGGAAACATATCCTGAGTTGGGTTTCGTTGATGTTGTTTTAAAACCTTTTGATATAGTTTCAAGTTCATGTTTGATCAGGGCTGATGCTTTTGTCTGATTTGTTCTTTGTTTAACTCCTGCATTATTTGCGTGAAAAAAAGATCCTATTAGTTTCCATTCAGAAACTTAACAAACAAGTGACAATGAACTGTTTGTAGTTAAGTAGGGTTTGAATTTGGAAGAAGACGTGGAGATGGTAGAGCTGGTGATGTGTTTTGTAAAAGTAGTTAAAACCATCCTAGTGCATGTAGATGAGACTAACAACATCCATCACTCTTTTAACAATTCCAAGTGCCAACTTTCTTTGTTACTTCACCTGCATGACTTTGTTTTCATAACATGAAAAAAACAATGGGATTATGGCACGGGGTTGAAATTGTCAATTTGATCTCCTCATCATCAACTGTCATATATTTTGGATTTGGTGGTACAACAGCAACATCGAAAACACTGTTTCGAGTCTCCAAGTAAGCAGAGAATGTGAACCACTTCAAACTTTAAAGTGGCTCTTTTCTTTTGGCATCTTAATGTTTGACCTTCCCCAATACCAATTAGTTTATATTGATTATAGGGATTTATGTATATTTGAGTTAATCACCATCTTCATTGAAGTTGAAAAGGAAGATTATACTTTCTTCATTTATTGTTAAGGCCAAGTACCAAGATCGGGTCACACCTTCTTCTTCATTTTGATTATACTTGTTCCATGATAGAGTTATTAGTTGAGCCTCCACTAGATTTAAATTGGCGAATATCAAAAAATAATTCTTAAATTAAAAAAATATACTTTCAACAATGTTATTTTTAAAATTTGGATTTTTATTTTTATTTTTCGGGTGCAACTCAACAATTATCTATAAAAATTATAATACATTTTCAAAATATAAAATTAATTAATTTCTTTAAACAAGAACAACCTGGACCCAGACGAGATCATTAGACTTTATAGGGGAGTTTTCTAGTTGAATAATTATCTCGTTTTGACTATGACGACCATTTTTTCTCTTTTCATAATGAACACTTTGTAATTGAAGGTGTACGTGTGAAACTGGTTGGTTATATTACTATCTATTTCCTTTCTTCTTCTTTTCTCTTTTATATTGCTTCTCCATATCTCATTCATGTATCACTAAATCATTAAATTCTAACATTCATAATTACATTATAGCATTTTTTATAGTTAAAATTCCATATTTAATGTCAATAATCTCTAGACTAATAATTAAAAGCTTAGGTTGTAAATTTAATATCTAATACGAGTAAAATTCTCCAATTTCTCTCTTTAAGTAGGAATTATTTTAAAAAATATTCACAATATGTGCGCATGTGTGTATATATATATAACACTCAAATTATCCTTATTATCTATTAAGTATCTAGTAAAGAAATGAAGAATTATTGTATATTGATTAGTGAATGAATACATGGAATGATTTACAAAACCTCTGCTGCTTATATACAACTCCCATGGTTGTTATAACCTTAACAGACTTTATAACTAATCATTAACAACCTTAACTACTACTAACAACCTTCTAGAATCTATTAGTTATTATGCTAACATCATGCAAAATGAGCTTGAGCTCGAGCAACGTTAGAGCACAATCATTGATGCTCACCAACTCATTATGCTAACATTCCCTCTATTTCTTCTTCTGTTCTTCTGGTCTTGAACATGCATGCACTCCAATCTTCTCTCGAAAGACTTCAAATGCTGCTTTAGCCAAAGGTTTAATAAAGCCATCTGTAACTTGATGAGCTGCAGGCACATAGTTCATACATAGTTGTTGAGCTGCCACCTTTTCACGAATAAAGTGCACATCAAGATCTACATGTTTCAATTGTGCATGATAAACCGAATTAGCACTCATTGCCACAGCCCCTGTATTATCACACCAGATTACTGATTTCCCATGATGCTTCAACCTAAGTTCAATTATCATTGTGCTTACCCAAGTAACTTCTGCAGTAGCATCAGCTAGGCTTTTATATTTAGCCTCCATTGTTGATCGTGAAACATAATTTTGTTTCTTGGAACTCCATGCAACTAAGTGGTTATCAAGAAACACTCCATAACCTAAAACTGATCGACGATCAGTGACATTTGCACCCTAACCAGCATTAGCAAATACTGAAATTGTGAATCTCGATTTAGATGGCAAAAACATCAAACCATACTCCACAGTTCCTGCAAGATACCTCAAAATGCGTTTCACTGCCACTAGATGACTTTCATGAGGTGCATGCATAAACTGAGAAACCTTTCCAACACTGAAAGCAAGCTCAGTCCTGGTATGACAAACATATAATAACGATCCAACAATGGATCGATACATAGTAGAATCAACCAGTAATTCACAATCCTCAGCTAACTTAGGTGCAAAAACCATAGGTGTTACACACGATGATTCTAAACGCTCCAAGATAAACTTCTTTTGACTAAGCATAAAAGAGCCATTACTCCGTTTTACTTCAATTCCCAAGAAATAGCTAAGGGACCCCAAATCTTTAAGGGAAAAAGTGTCTTGCAGCATGCAGACAACATTGACAATAAGAGAAGTTGGTTAACCTGTAATGACTATGTCATCCATATAGACCAGAAGATAAACACGCTCAGCACTTGTGTTTATAAAAATAGGGAAGTGTCAGCTCGAGATACTTGAAATCCAATTTGCAGCAACACATCTTTTAACTTAGCATGCCAATTACGGGGAGCTTGCTTCAACCAATATAATGCTTTCTGTAATTGACATACAAGAGACACACCATCAACTGCTATCTGCTCGAATCCTTGTGGCTGTTGCACAAACACTGCTTCTTTCAAGTCTCCATTAAGAAAGGCATTGTTGATAATTGGCCACTGCAATGGAAAAGACAACATTAAGTGTTGTAAACTTTACAACAGGACTGAATGTGTCAAGATAGTCTTGCCTAGGAACTTGAGAGAATCCTTTTGCAACTAGTCGTGCCTTGTATTTGTGAACTGAGCCATCTGGATTACGTTTTACTTTAAACAACCACTTACAACCTACCGCAACACAGCCTAGAGGAAGCTTAATAAGTATCCAAGTTCCATTTCTCTTGAGAGCATCAAACTTTTCTTGAACTGTAGTAACCCACTTTGGAGACTGTAATGCTTCATCAACAGTTGAGGGAACATCCTTATCAAAGTGACTTGAATAAGCTTTAGGCTTAAAAATACCACACTTGCCTCTTGTGAGCATAGGGTGGCTATTCATACGAGGTACAACAACAACAGGAGAGGCTTCAGTATTGGCACTGGTTTCAACAGTAATATTGTTAGGTGCAGCTAGGCTAGAAGGATCTTCCACAGCTTCTTCTACAAGATCATTCCCGAGACTAGGTTCAGTAGTTGCTTTAGTAGGTGCATCCAAACTTGAAGATTCACCTGCAGCTTATTCCATACAAACATCCTCCATGTTGTAAGGTAATGTTGATCCCGACTCAGTACTGCCTTGAGTACCAGAATGAGCCAGCTGCTGTATAGGTACACGTTGCATGTTACTCACAATCTCAAGAGATTGAGACTGTTGATTCTTAACCACGTGTGATTTAACTAAAGTTAGCCTACCTGCAAAAGGAAACACAGTTTCATTAAAAACTACATGTCTAAAAATATAGACCATCCCATCAGCTGCCAGGCACTGAAATCATTTATGTTGGGGACTGACACCAAGATATGTGCATGGCCGAGAGCGAAATGCAAGTTTATGAGCTTGAAAAGATCTCAGGTGAGGGAAGCACTGACAACCAAACACCTTCAAGTCATTATAGTTTGGTTTCTTCCCCATCAACTTCTCACTATAAGAGACCCCATACAGAACCTTAATAGGCAATTTGTTTATCAATTGAACAACAAAAATAACAACATATGACCAATAATCCATTGGTAGAGCTGCATATGCCAGTAACATAAGTGTCATTTCAACCATATGTCTGTGCTTCCTTTCAACAATCCCATTCTGCTCGGATGTGTGAGGGCATGATAGTCTGTGAACAATACTAGTTTTGATTAGTAGTGGTGAGAGACTGCGAAACTCACCACCCCAGTCACTCTGAACTGCTTTAATGAAAGCACCAAATTGAGTTAACACCATTCTTTGAAACAACAAGAAAGCTTCAGTGGTATGAGACTTATTTTTAGAAGATAAATCCATGTATGTCTAGTACATGCATCAACAAAGGAAGCATAGTCCCTAAATCCATTCGAGGAAACATATAGAGGTCCCCATAAATCAGTAAAGATAAGTTGAAATGGAGTATCATAGGATGTATTTGATTGCATAAAAGGTAATTTGTGGCTTTTTCCCATATGACAAGCAGTACATGTTTTATTTACATCTGTGGTAACTTTTATATCAAGTTCTTTAGTAACTTGTCTTAATATGTCACTAGAGGGATGACCAAGTCTTCGATGCCACAATTCCTCTATCTCACTAGATACAATTTTAGTAACAAAACTAACATCAACAACAGTACACATGTCTTCTCTTCCAATGTTACTTGTCACAAACGAGTAAAGCCCTCTAGACTCCTCACCAGTCAGAAGCACCTGTCTAGTAACCTTATCACGTACATAGTAGCTACTGACATGAAACTCAAAGAATATGTTGTTGTCCCTAGCAAGTTTTGAGACCGAAAGCAAATTCTTTGTTATATGAGAAATATGCAACAAATCATGCAACATTAACACTCTAGATGCAATAGGTAAGATCGAATAACCAACCATTCGAATGTCTAAAGAAACATCATTACCAACTGTAAGTTTACCTGGACCATGGAAGTCAGAGGCATTTGCAAGATTTGTTCTATTTGGAGTGACATGATGAGTGGCACCCGAGTCCACCACCCAACGCTCAGAAGTTACAGTAGCAGTATTTACTTGAGAATCTGCTTTCACACGAGAGCATTACTTACAGCCCTGGTTAACACTAGCAGAAGTTGAACTAGTCAAGGAGTAACTGCTAGATGAACTATCCTTGGAAGAGGGATAATTGTTGACTGAGACACAAGTAAAGTCTTCATCAAATCTATGACAACAACGATCAACTAAGTGACCTAGATTCTCACAGAGTTGACACTGAACACGTGTTCGACCACGCCCTCGACTACCATTCCTTACACCAGAAGCAGATGATGCACGGTTATTCCTGTGGTTCTGACGGTTAGAGGAACCATGATCAACATCACCTCGAGCATAATTGGCACTCATTGGCAGGGTATCTTGTTGTTCATCAAAACCCACAATCTGAACCTCAGCATCCATTAACATAGTATATATGTTATCTATCAAGATGGCTTCTTTCACAATTGAGAAAACAACCACGAAGGGCTGAAATTCACGAGGAAGGCCGTTCAAAATGCTCACAATTTGTTCAACTGGGGGACAACACTTCCACACGAGGCAAGAGCATCATAAACTTCCTTAATACGTGTAAGATACATCCGCATACTATTATTTCCCTTTCTTATAGACTGCAACTTATAATGCAGACTCATAACAAACATGGTTGAACGATTTACAAAGAACTTGAACACTGTTTCCTAAACTGCAACAGTTGTTTCAGCTCCAACAAATTGTGGTAAAAGATGCGTGCTCATTGTTGACAACATCCAAGATGCCAACGCACTATCCTATGCAAAAAAATCTTCATATGTCTCATTCATTCGAGTCTCACAATTTTCATCAAGAATCATTATGGGTGGAGAATAAACATCGCTAGTCAGTAGTCGCTCCAGTCGATGACTCTGAACCATGAGCAAGATTTGCTGTTTCCAAAGCAAGAAATTGGTTTCATCAATGACCACATTAACTTTCTTGTTGGAGAAACCTCGAGACGTAGAGGAAGTAAGATCCATGAGTAAGCTGCACTTCAAGAAAGTCGAATCACAAGCGGAAGAAAGAACACACGATCCCAAGATCAGCAGCGAATGATACCATATTAAGTATCTAGTAAATAAATAAAGAGTTCTTGTATATTGATTAGTGAATGAATACATGGAATAATTTACAAAACCTCTGCTGCTTATATAAAACTCCCATGGTTGTTATAGCCCTAACAGAATTTATAACTAATCATTAACAGCCTTAATTGCTACTAACAACCTTCTAGAATCTATTAGTTATTATGCTAACATCATGCAAAATGAGCTTAAGCTCGAGCAACGTTAGAGCACAATCATTGATGCTCACCAATTCATTATGCTAACATTATCTGTATGCATTTATTGTGTGTCAAATGTAATATGGTGTTTTTCCTAGGAGACATTTGAAGTAGAGCTCATAGGAGGCTTCTAAGAAACTTTCCATTGTGGGCATAATGACAAGCAATAGGGCAGTTAACTTTGCTGTTCATTCAATGAAAAAAGTATTTTCATGGCATCGACAGAGAAAAATAACATATAGAAAGAAACTCATTTTCTCCTCAACTTATCTTTCTTTCATTGTTGTTTTGCCAACAAAAAAAACTACAAAGATAAATATTTCTTGTAACAAATTGATAGTAACTACAAATAATTTTATTATAAATATTATTTTTTATGATAAAATTTTGTATGATAGTTTTAATAAAAGTAATTGTGATATATTTTTGTTTTCTTATTGTTATAGTAATAACTGTGACATAAATTTCTCTATAACAAATTTTTTTGATACTATTGGAATACACAAATTAACGGTGATTTTTAGAGGTTAGTCATATAGCGGTGTTTTAAGCACCGCAAAAAATCATGCTGGCTAAAAAAAGTCACTAAAACAAATGCTGCAAAAGTTTGCGACATTTGTGAATGATAAACGCCGCTAAAGATTATACTTTTTTGTGGCGTTTATTTTACAAACGCCACTATTTTTCTTTTCTTTAGTGGCATTTGTTCCAAAAAAACGTCGCTAAATGTTCTGACATACAATGGCGTTTGTTAATGTAAAACGTCATTATTGGCTACGTATATAGTGGAGTTTTTTGTATAAGCGCCGTAAAAGATCTTGAACTTTGGTGGCGTTTTGTTCTACAAATACCAGTATTGGCCATGTTTTTAGTGTCATTTTATTATACAAACGCCGCTAATTAAAACTAATTTTTCATATGCTATTTTTCAGCTCTTTTATTACCCAAATTTAAAATTTTAATTTGTAATATTATCCAATAAACTTGAAATCCATAACAAAAAACTTGAAATCCATAATAATAAATCAAAGTTTACATTAAAGTAAAATATAATGTAGTTCAACATTGTTAACTAGAATAAACAAATCATATATCTAAAATAACACCTAAGATGGTGGACTCTGGGGTTGATTTTGTCCAATCATCTGCATCTATGACTCATAATTAATCAGTAGAAGATTATAGAAGACGTGCTTCTGGGCCAATAGGTTGACCGACATCGTTTCTTGAAACCTTCACATGGCTCCCAAGAGGAAGTTGGTATAATTCCTTCAACGTTATACGCCCTCTAGTATTGCGTCTTCGACCATTTTCAACTATATAATAAATAATTAAATGTAAGTTTTGAAAATCAACCATCAATTAAATAAAGTGTCTAACATTACCTTCAATTTGTACAGCTTCTTCAACAGTAATCAGAACTTTCGAAGATCCAACACCACTAGATTCCTCGTTATTTGTTTCTTCCTCCTCTTGAGAAGGTCAAACAATACACAAATCACTTAATTTTCTCTTGGGCATAATATCTGCAATAAACAAACAAAAATTTTAGTGAAAATATTACTATTAATGAATATATTGAATGATAACATGTTATAATTTATAATATTATAAATTAATCAATTAAGATATAAAATCTTACTATATTGTAATGTCATATCAATTTTCGTAAATATCTTCATCCACCTCCTCCCAAACCCATTGAAATTGTGAAGTAGTATTAGTGATATTTTCATCTAAGTTTTGTGCTACAAGAGGTAAAGCTTCTAATCTTGTTTCAATGTCATCTCTACTTCCATCCCCGATGTCTATCAAATCTCTGGAGGTATTACGGAGCACAAAATACCAACCTCATCCATTGGATCGTGACAATAAAAAAACATGTTTGACTTGAGAAGAAAATACATATGGCTCATCCATCAATTGTTGATCAGTGTGAATTAATCGAGAGACATTCACCATTGTAAAACAAATTTATTTCTTTTAATGCCTCGAGTAGTATTTACATCAACTCATTCACACCGAAACAACACAACCTTTCTTTTTCCATAATAATCCAACTCAATAATGTTTGTAAGAATTCCATAATATTCTATATCTCCCTCCATAGGATGATTGTCCCTAGCACTAGCATAACTTGTAGTTGAAGAAGTAACAATTACTCCACAATTTTGTGTCCTCCTTAATCTTTCACGAGATTTTGTGTAGAACCTGAACCTATTAATGAGGAAGGCATTATATCTGTTAACAATTCTATTCGGACCTTGAGAAAACCATTTAACATCTTCACTAACTTCTCTCACACTCCAAACCTATTACACGTGAAAGGTGAATCAATTAGCATTTATGTCAATATATTAAAACAAAAGTTATATATTATTTACAACTGTGTGCAATGATTTAGTTGCTTATCGTCTACCCTAACCATTCATGAAAAATTTATGTGAATAAATTATGCATCTCTCGTTGATGTAATATTCGGGAGCGTGCACAAGATCTTAAGACTTCTTTAAACTCACTATAAAGTAGATTATGTCATTAAATAATGAGAAATATAAAAGATTAAGTAAATACGTTACGATTTAGTCCAATAAACTTACGTGCGGAAGGGATCTATTGAATCGTGATGAAAAAGAACATATCGGTGTGTTTGTACCCAAAACTTATCATCTAAGTGTGCAATTTCAACTTTGATTAATTCATCATATGACCTGCAGGCCAGGCATGCAAATGAAATAAAATGCAGTCCCTAAACTATGATTCACACACACACACATATATATATAACATTATTCTAGAGAATATAACGTGTCAAAATGAAATGCAACCCATCTGAATCTATACTTTTATTCTTGTCGATAAATCGGAGAAAGTTGAAAATAATTGAAGCCTAGTTTGTCTGCCATTTAAAAAACACAAGCTGACGTTTAATGAATATGGTATTTAATTGATTGCAACTTAATATTTGAATCACCTGATTCACCAACAAAGATGCAAGAATTTTTTGGTCATTACATGGAATCAGGAAATGAAATAAAAGTCCAAACCACTAACATTACCTTAGTGGAATCTGAATCATACGTCAGACATTTTTTCATTTTATATTCCTCTCAAACATTTTATATTTTTTATGTTTTCTTTATTAGTTTAATGTTTAATACAATATTAATGTAACACCCCAACCCGTATCCGACCAGATACGAATCCGAGGTGTCACATTGACCTTTTAAAACATGTACTTGTATAAAATAGTGAGTAATTTAAAACTTTTATAACATATAAATGACTAATTTACATAAAAGACATTTTCATTATAACAAAACCAATCAGAGCGTGTATATTTCACTTATTTATTTACATATAACTATTCGAAACATTTATAAAACTGTTCATAGCTTAAACAATATATTCTTTTGAAAACATGCCAACTATAACTTTATATACTAAAATACATATTATTCACATCTTTTCTGATCTGACCTTTAGTAAGGAGAACTGACATGTCTTGCTCCACATTGCTCTTTACTCTTCTCGAAACCTATGTGTAAATCACTTACACGCTAAGTCAAAGACTTAGTGAGGCATATAAACATATAAGGTAAACGGTAACTAATAATCATACCTAAACAATTACTACTATCATTTCATATCACCCATACTTTTACATGTAACAAATATATGCATACATATATGTCATTATCATTTATATCTCTTATCTCATGTTCCTATGATCTCTTATGTCCATATCATATAACATATACCATAACCAATTGCACATATACATATCATGTCATGTAAACTATATATATATACTATCATTGATTCCTTTCATCATATGGTCTTATAAGTTATCATTTGTACAATCAATATCACACATGAAATTCCACAAGGAAACAAATATATTATCATATCACTTTATTAATATTATCTATTTAATAGCCCATGATACACATGTGAGAACTAAAGATATGCGAGTACATAGAGGTTGTGCACTAATGCTGTCACCACAGCTCATATAATTGCACCGAAGTGCCACATATAATTGCACCGGAGTGCCGCGTAGAATTGCACCGGAGTGCCATATAATAATGTCCATAAGGACCACATATCATTCCTTAAGAATCATATACATATACTAGGGATCAAGTATGTGTCTCACCAGACTTCACACATGTTCCAAAGAATACATATATGTCCCGAAGGACCACATATCATTCGTTAAGAATCATATACATATGCCAAGGATCAAGTATGTGTCTCACTAGACTTCACAAATGTTTCAAAGAATACATATATGTCCCGAAAGACCACATAGACCCTCGACTCTTGGCATGCCAACTATACCCCTAGCTCTCATGACACATAACATGTGTATTATCTTTTATATCTTTTTACATATTCATGTAACCATATCATATATTCATATAAGCTCATGGTTTCATTCATATATACATGTAATCACGTAGTTCATGACAATTCTCATATGAGTTCATATTCATATAAACATAGGATTCACCCTCATGTATCACATATACTTTCTCTTTCATATGGCTCATAACATTTCTCATGTGTTCATATGACATGTAAATCATTGTCATCTTATCATGTTATCACATAAACATATACTCATGCACACATATAAATCATAACAAATACATACTTCTATGAATTCATGTTTTTCACTATTGGAAATAGACTTATCGCAAGTCTTATTTTCCATTGAACCTCATATACTAAATAATGTGCACTCACCTTAGCCTTGTTTGCTATGAATCAATCTTAATCCTTAGATTGTTCCAGAACAAGCTTCATTTTATATCTACATCATAATAATACATTGCTACATATCAGTATACTAATTGATATCTTCTAAATTTTCACTTCTTAGGCTAAAAGAAAAGCCCATTTCATCTTTTAATGAAGGTATGCATCGATGCACTGCACAGTGTATCGATGCATTCCCTATCGCTGCATCGATGCACTACCTGTGCATCGGTGCATAAAATATATTCGATGTTTGTTTATTACTGGGATGCATCGTATGCATCGATGCACCAATTGCATTCGATGTTTTTTAAATTAAAAGAGTGCATCGATGCACTACCTGTGCATCGATACACCTTCAAACAATTTCTGGGTTTTAACCTTGATGCATCGGTGCACTATGAATATGCATCGATGCACTCTGCCCAGAATCCTCTTTTTGAGCCCGAAAATTCATTCTTTTTAGATTAAATCCTTCATATTTCAACCCCTTTCATATTCCTAACTTACATATACATACTTAAACTCATTAATATTCATTTATCTCATCTTTAACCTTAATATCATCTCCTCTTTAGGAATTTCAAGAATCATACCCTATTTTCCACATGTTTCAAATCCAATTCTAACACTTAATACTTCTTAATTAAGCTGATGACAAGTCAAATTTAGCTTTAAGTTCAACTTATCAACTCCATTCTGGAAATTCACTCAAGAACTCCAAATCTTTAATCTTCCCTAACTCATTTATCTTTTGATTTTAAGATAACTTAAGCTTTCCTTAAGCTTAAGTATCACCTAAGAATCATAACCCAACTTTTAATTCAACAAATAACCAACTAATTAAGAAACTCACCTTTGAGCTGGAGCTTCACGCACAAAGAAGAAAGGAGGAGAAGAGAATTCTAGTAACATTGTTTTTGGTTTCCTACACTCCCACGTGTAAAACTATATATCCCCACTATCACATTTTTAATTCCTTAAATGATCAAATGACCATTTTACCCTTTAGTTCCTTTAATAATTACTAACAACTTTTAGGAAATACCTTCCAAATAAATCACTGAACTAATCCATTCTCTTACTTTAGTCACCAAATTCTGAAACTTTACAAATTGGTCACTAACCTATAGTTTGGGATGTTACAAATCTCCCCTCCTTTTAAAAATTCGTCCTCGAATTTTCACTGCACATCCTAAGAGGAACATATCTTCTAACGTTCTCATGCTGCTTTTTGAACTTAATCTTTTGTATCATCTTTAATAACTTGGTTCTTATCATTTCAATTATTCGACTACCTTTTTAATTTATATCTCCTATCATGTCACTTATCAGATAGACAATAACACTAATTCTTATTACTCAAACTCATAAATCAATCAAATTCCTTGTCAATCTTCAGTTGTCTTTCAAGAATCACCAAACTTTTATTTCATCCTTACTTGACTGACTCCAAAACTTCCTTAATACATATAAATTTTTCTTTATTTCTCTGACTACATCCACTTGACCAAGAAACATAACCTTAAATCTTCATCATAACTGATTAAACATACACTTTGCATAACTAAACAATTTCTCATATTACCTGACATACCTTTCTTACTTCTGGTTAAACTTATAACCTATATCTCAACATAATCTTTATCACATCTAATTCTTTAAACTTCATCCTTTCATTTTCTTCATAAATCAAAATCTTCTTATACACCAATCATATATTTCTTTCATGTTCACATACTCTATTCCTATCACTTAAACTTATCTCTAATTACCAATCTTTATTATATCTTTATAACTTTACTAATCAACTTCACTTATAATACAGAACCTCATTCTTATCGTATCTTGCTTGTATTTTCTTCCATCAAAATTTTCTTTAAAACACATAAATATTTATCTCCTTGCCTATATCATATATATATGATCAAAATACACAACCACATCCAGATTCGTATCTCATTTGATTAACTTACTTTATGTTTCCTTCAAATCTGATAACTCTAACATCCATGCCATTACAACTAATTAATAACAACTTTTCAATCTAGGGCGTAAGCCCTGATCAAATTAATCATAAACATCATTTCAGTTAAAATCAACCCAGTGTAATTCACTTATTAAACCCATACTCTCATTCATATACAGTATTATACCTTATCTCCTTTATTACCTTTCATTTCAGTGATTAAAATACATAACCATATCTCAATCCACACCATACATAATTAGTTTACCATGAAATCATCTTCTAATCCTTTAACTTTAATACACTACTATCTTATAACTCTGTTAGTCAACATCGGTTCTTCCAATCTAAAACGTAAACCTTCATCGAACCATTCATATACATTCTTTGTCGTCGGAATTATTTCAACAATAGTTTACTCAACTAATCAAATAAACATTCAATCTCATACACCATGTCACTTCCATTATTCAAGCTTAACATTCGAACTTCCTTTATTTATAAACTGATCATTGATGTACCCATACTTAAACTCTTCTTATCAATCCTTAGTTTTACTCAAACATTTGAATCCTCACTTCCTTCACTCTATCACTTTACTATAATCACAGTATTCAATTGTATCCTGATTCACTTCATATTTGGTTATCATAACCTACCATATCTTGAAATCTTGTAATTTCAATACATTCCGTACCATAATCTTGTTAGCCATAGCTAACTCTTTCCATCTTAAATAAACAAAAACAATATCTACCTCACTTGATACATTTAAAATACTTCTTATCCTTCACATTATTTAATCTCTAGCAAAGCACTTAATCCATTCCTCCACTTGTTTCAAAAATCACCAGATTTCAATACTCATCTAATCCATTTAAAATACTTTTTCTGCTTCGATTTACATAACTTCTGAAAGAACTTTTAACCCAATTCACAAGGGTTGTCTTTAACCCTGACTTATCCTCAATTAACTCTTTGTTTAATCTTTCAAGATCAAACCTACTGTTGGAGTCTGTCGAACTCTCATCTGATTTGATTCTCTGACAGAGAATACAACTAATTCATGTCTGGTTTAAAGTTGAACCAAAATCTCTACCTTTCTTTGACGGTGCTAAAATTCTATGAAGCACTAATTCTCTTAATCATCTGAGATTTTTTTTTCCAATCCTTTTATTCTTAGCTCTCTCTAGAGCTTTAGCACGATCAACCATTTCTTGAAATGAGAACAATTTCAAAACCAGTAAAACTCTTTTAATTTAAGGCACAAGTCTTAAACAATCAATCACATGTATCCTTTTTATCCTTCTTAATCAGAATCAATTCAACAATAAATCTACTTAACTTATCAAACTTACTTTCATACACATGCATGGGTAATTCCCTTGCTTCAAGCTCATATATTCGAGCTTCATTTATCCACCATACTCTAACTTGTCAAAGTAGTAACGAAACTACTCAATTTAATTTTTCCTCTTTGGAGAAATAAAAACCTTTTATCATATCATCTAACTATAGGTCTGTAACAACAGAACCTTCCTCAAATCCATCCTTGAACTCGGGTGCTCTTAACTTTTCAACTAATTCGATACATTCATTCTATGAGTTAAAAAATATAAATTGAAAATTCATCAGAATATTCTTCAACATGGTGAAGACATTCCCTAAGTTTATACAGGCACTTCCTGAGGTTTGTCGCTCTTCTCCCTGCCTGGCTAGGGTAGGTGAATGCTATTACCTTCAGTCTATTACCTTGTGCTTCACTCTGGAAGCTCTCATGATCATACATCTAATATAACATAACATTTTAATTCTATTAGCAAGACAATACACTCCTTACACTATCAGATCAGAAATTATTCACTTTATGTTGGCATGTATACTTTTAAAAACACTTTTTACTTCGATTGATGTCTAGAATCGGCTAAACCGTAGCTCTGATACCATTAAATGTAACACCCCAACCCGTATCCGACCCGGATACGAATCCGAGGTATCACATTGACCTTTTAAAACATGTACTTGTATAAAATAATGAGTAATTTAAAACTTTTATAACATATAAATTACTAATTTACATAAAAGACATTTTCATTATTACAAAACCAATCAGAGCGTGTATATTTCACTTATTTATTTACATATAACTATTCGAAACATTTATAAAACTGTTCATAGCTTAAACAATATATTCTTTTGAAAATATGCCAACTATAACTTTATATACTAAAATACATATTATTCACATCTTTTCTGATCTGACCTTTAGTAAGGAGAACTGACCTGTCTTGCTCCACATTGCTCTTTACTCTTCTCGAAACCTACGTGTAAATCACTTACACGCTAAGTCAAAGACTTAGTGAGGCATATAAACATATAAGGTAAACGGTAAATAATAATCATACCTAAACAATTACTACTATCATTTTATACCACTCATACTTTTACATGTAACAAATATATGCATACATATATGTCATTATCATTCATATCTCTTATCTCATGTTCCTATGATCTCTTATGTCCATATCATATAACATACCATAACCAATTGCACATATACATATCATGTCATGTAAACTATATATATATACTATCATTGATTCCTTTCATCATATGGTCTTATAAGTTATCATTTGTACAATCAATATCACATATGAAATTCCACAAGGAAACAAACATATTATCATATCACTTTATTAATATTATCTATTTAATAGCCCATGATACACATGTGAGAACTAAAGATATGCGAGTACATAGAGGTTGTGCACTAATGCTGTTACCACATCTCATATAATTGCACCGAAGTGCCACATATAATTGCACCGGAGTGCCGCGTAGAATTGCACCGTAGTGCCATATAATAATGTCCATAAGGACCACATATCATTCATTAAGAATCATATACATATACTAGGGATCAAGTATGTGTCTCATCAGACTTCACACATGTTCCAAAGAATACATATATGTCCCGAAGGACCACATATCATTCCTTAAGAATCATATACATATGCCAAGGATCAAGTATGTGTCTCACCAGACTTCACACATGTTCCAAAGAATACATATATGTCCCGAAGGACCACATAGACCCTCGACTCTTGGCATGCCAACTATACCCCTAGCTCTCATGACACATAACATGGGCATTATCTTTTATATCCTTTTACATATTCATGTAACCATATCATATATTCATATAATCTCATGGTTTCATTCACATATACATGTAATCACGTAGTTCATATCAATTCTCATATGATTTCATATTCATATAAACATAGGATTCACCCTCATGTATCACATATACTTTCTCTTTCATATGGCTCATAACATTTCTCATGTGTTCATATGACATGTAAATCATTGTCATCTTATCATGTTATCACATAAACATATACTCATGCACACATATAAATCATAACAAATACATACTTCTATGAATTCATGTTTTTCACTATTGGAAATAGACTTATCACAAGTCTTATTTTCCATTGAACCTTATATACTAAATAATGTGCACTCACCTTAGCCTTGTTTGCTTTGAATCAATCTTAATCCTTAGATTGTTCCAGAACAAGCTTCATTCTATATCTACATCATAATAATACATTGCTACATATCAATATACTAATTGATATCGTCTAAATTTTCACTTCATAGGCTAAAAGAAAATCCCATTTCATCTTTTAATGAAGGTATGCATCGATGCACTGCACAGTGTATCGATGCATTCCCTATCGGTGCATCGATGCACTACCTGTGCATCGATGCATAAAATACATTCGATGTTTGTTTATTACTGGGATGCATCGTATGCATCGATGCACCAATTGCATTCGATGTTTTTTAAATTAAAAGAGTGCATCGATGCACTACCTGTGCATCGATACACATTCAAACAATTTCTGGGTTTTAACCTTGATGCATCGGTGCACTATGAATATGCATCGATGCACTCTGCCCAGAATCCTCTTTTTGAACCCGAAAATTCATTCTTTTTGGATTAAATCCTTTATATTTCAACCCCTTTCATATTCCTAACTTACATATACATACTTAAACTCATTAATATTCATTTATCTCATCTTTAACCTTAATATCCTCTCATCTTTAGGAATTTCAAGAATCATACCCTATTTTCCACATGTTTCAAATCCAATTCTAACACTTAATACTTCTTAATTAAGCTGATGACAAGTCAAATTTAGCTTCAAGTTCAACTTATCAACTCCATTCTGGAAATTCACTCAAGAACTCCAAATCTTTAATCTTCCCTAACTCATTTATCTTTTGATTTTAAGATAACTTAAGCTTTCCTTAAGCTTAAGTATCACCTAAGAATCATAACCCAACTTTTAATTCAACAAATAATCAACTAATTAAGAAACTCACCTTTGAGCTGGAGCTTCACGCACAAAGAAGAAAGGAGGAGAAGAGAATTCTGGAAACATTGTTTTTGGTTTCCTACACTCCCACTTGTAAAAATATATATCCCCATTATCACATTTTTAATTCCTTAAATGATCAAATGACCATTTTACCCTTTAGTTCCTTTAATAATTACTAACAACTTTTAGGAAATACTTCCAAATAAATCACTAAACTAATCCATTCTCTTACTTTAGTCACCAAATTCTGAAACTTTACAATTTGGTCACTAACCCATAGTTTGGGATGTTACAATTAAGATAAAGCATAAGAAATTATGGGATTCTCTCAAATTTTCATTATCTATAGAGCCCTTAACAGCATTAGCTTACAACATTAATTATTTCATACTAGAAAAAGGAAATAAAAAAAAACCATGATTTAACTTTAGTATCCAAGTTTCTCTTACAAATGATAGAAATAAAGACCAAAAAGTATTTTTTTTTATAAAAAAACAAAACAGCCTTGTAGGCTTGGTTTTTCCCTATTTTTAGAATACCCAGATTTAGAAAAATCAAAATGTTCAGCAGTGAGAAAAGGGAACAAACCTTGAAATCGTGCTACAGTGCTGAAGAAGAAAAAAAGTAATAATCTCAAGCTGGTGAGAGGCCTGATTTGGTCGTCGAGTGAGACATAATACGACGCCGCTAGTGAAAATAACAAGAAAATCAGAAAATGACGAGAGATTAGAAATGACGTCGAGAAGGATGGCGTGTGACGGAGACAAATAAGGCTTTTGGCGCGATGATGGTGATTGGTGCGCTAAGTTGGAGAAGATGTTGTACCAGAGAAGAAGGTTTTAGGGAAAAAGAGGTTTAAAAGATTTAAGGGATCGGGCAGAAGAAAGAGTCGAGATATATTTATCCTTTGGCAGCTTTTTGAGGAAAAAAGGCCACTAATGTACGCGTTTTTGCGGTGTTTTTATAACAAACGCCACTATTTACGCATCTATTGTGGTGTGTGTTTGAAAAACGCCACTATTGTACAATTCTATCGCAGTGTTCCATTAAAAATGTCACCTGTTGTCATTCTGTAACATCGTTTTTTCTAAAACATCACTAAAGTATACGTTTATAGCTAATTTTCTACACAAACGCCACTATATATATGGCTATTGCGGCATTGTTTTTACATAAACGTCACTAAAGTATGTGTTTGTAGTCGCGTTTGCACTAAAACGGCACTATATATCTGCTATAGCGGTGTTTTTTTTTACTAAACACCACTAAAGTACGAGTTTTTTGCGACGTTTTCACAAAAACACCACTGTATATTTGGCTATCACGATTTTTTTTTACATAAACGCCACTAAAGTACGTGTTTGTGGTGGCATTTTCCCAAAAAAAAAAACCACTATATATTAGGATACCGCGGTGTTTGTCTAAAAACGCCGCTATATGTAAAAATTAGCGGCGTTTTCCCTAAAAACGCCGCTACAAATCTATTTTGTTGTAGTGTAATGACGACATATAAAATGATCACTATTATTTGATATTTATTGTGATAATAAATTCTTTTATCACTTAAAATTTTAATTTTCGTTGTGATAAATATTGACACCAATAATAATTAAAATTATAGTTACCATAAATTAATTTGTCAAGAGGTATAATTTTGTCATTAGTCTATATACTATGTGCAAATTGTGATTTTAGTCATTATACTCTAATTAGATCAATTTTAGTTTGTATAAATTTTAAAACTTTAAATTTCAATAACAACCCAAATGTTACAACGACTATATGACTAATGAAATTGTCTTAATCTTTTAAATATATTATTTATATTATTATAAAAAAATTATTAACTAAATTAATGAATGATGATGCTATAAGCTTTGACAATGTCATTTAATCTTCAATTATGATGTTTGTTTCTTCAAAAAAAAATGATTAGTTTTTATATGCAATTTATAATATTTATGGAGATATATATGAATTTTGCAAACACCAATCATTATTATTATTATTTTATTAAGTTAGGAGTTCTATCCCAAGGGTTAATATATTGTCAAACATATTGTCAAACATTTTTATTTTATTTTATAAAATATAATTTAAGGACACATGATATTATTTTAGGTTTAAATCTAAATATCTTATATGTTTATATTTTAAAATCAACCCAATTATTTTTATTTTTATTTTTTTCATATGATAAATCATAGAAAATTTTAATTAAATAATAATAATAATTAATATATTTTCATAAAATAAATAAAATTAATTCCAGTAATAATCTAGCCTAAATACTATTTTTTGTCTAAAACAAATATTTCTTACTTAGTACAGTAGTTAGGCGTTGCATTCTTCTCCTAAAGGTTTCATGTTCGATCATCTTAAAAACCATGCATTATATTAATTTATCAAAAAATAACATGAGGAACTACGTCAACTATCGTTAACGATAACCAACTGATAAGAGTGATTGTAATACAAGTTCCTAAAAAAGAGATGGCTACAACTAAAAAATGTATAACCGATTTCGTAATGAATTTTTTAATTAATTACTTTAATTATGTAGTTGTGATAAAATATATGTGACTAATAATGATAATATTAGTGTCTAAATTTTCATTTAATTTTTTTGAGTCAAAAAACTAGTCACAAAAAAATGTAATTAATTATGACGAAACTCATAAAAGTCGTTAATAATGTATTAGTGACAAAGTTGTTACCGACGACAAGTGATGACTCAAAAAAATTTACCACTATGATCTTCAGTGACTAAATTTAATAATTTTAGTGATTATTCTTATTATCATTGAAAATGTATTTTCTTGTAGTGAGAATCCACTTAAAATAGGAAAGAAAGGGGGTTGGTGAGGAGTGCATTATGCATGGAAGAACAATCCAGTGTCTGGCTTTAACACCACACGACATTTCAATGATGTTGAGTGCTGCTGCTACTACTGTCCCTTAGGTTTGGGGTCCCAGTTTCGTGCACCTCATTTTGAATATATTAAAAGCATGCATCAGTGGGTTACACCACTTCATTACCAAACATCGCATCCATACATGGTATGGAGACTCAAAAGGCCCCATTCGTTCATCATTTGGTTTCTCGTCCGTTTTGTTGTTGGACTGGACGTATGGTCCTTGTGGACTAGCTTTAGCGTTTGCTTTTCCTTGCGAACTATGACCATTCTGCTCAGCAAACACCTTCCCATGTCACAATCTTTCCTTATCTTTACTGATAAAAGAAAAGATAGGCCAATGTCATAGGCACTTTCACAAGACGACACTAAATCATCTCTTCTGATTTATATTCACCCACTCTTGATTTTTGGATATCATCTACAATGATAGTAAATGTATTTCTAATTTTAAGAGAATTTATATGGATTAAATGTAATTATCAGTTATGTATTATGACATATCATCTACTCATGGATTATAACTATTTAACAATTTATTGAAAGAGTATAAAAAGTAATTATTTTAGTTGATTTGAATCTATATTCACGTGTTCATTGATCATCTCTAACATTATTGTAATTTAAAAGCTTTAGATTTATTACATAAACTTTGGAAAAAGGTTATTGTGATAACCATTTTTTTAGGTAAAACAATTAAATATTATTTTAAAAACGATTATGACTTTAATTTGAAAAAAATAGGGTGATTTGGATTAAATTGAAAAGCAGTCGCCATCGACCTTTGGGTTAGGTAGGTCGATTACCTAAAAACGCCTTTTAAATTTTTTTTAAGAAAAATCATTTTTAATACAAAAATTGATATGCGTTTACAAATATTCTATTAAAACAGGTTCGGGAGTCGTTTACGTGTGGGGAATGATTAACACCCCACAACGCCAAAAAACTGGTACTGTGTCGCTTACACGTTGTCGTAATGGTGAAAATTACAAATCGAATATAAAGTTAAAAGATGATCCGTTTATTGAACATTGTTTAATTTGCTTCGAATTAATTAATTATAGAAAATTCTTTAACTAGAAAAGAAATCTCGAAATTAACAATTCTCTATCGGGAAAGCTAACTCGACTATTTTTTATCAATAAAAGAATATTCTCTCATTAGTAAATATACGAATCAAATATAAATGAAAATCGACGATTTGCATTCGGATACAATGAAATAAAATGTGAATTAAAATAACACACATTGTATCAGTAAAATAAATTAATTAGTAAAATAAAATTGATTTATTTCAAGTTCGTATTTGTTCTAATGTCGTATTGGATTGTACCACTTCGATCAAGTGATACTTTCTACGCCCGTTCTGCAAATTCGCGTTCTCGAAACTATTCAAATAACATTAATATTTAAGGAAATATAATAGAAACACATATGATGTAAAATAAAATATTTACAACATAAAAAACAACATTTACAATATGTACATACATAAGGGATTGAAATGAAAACAAATAAATATTAAAAACTGAAATAAAAATGAGCAAAAAGTAAGTATTTGAACTTACAATGACCAAAATGGAGAAACACACAAACTCAAAGGACCAAAATAGTACAAACAGGAATTCAAAAGACTAAAATGGCAAAAACATAAACTTAAATGGCTAAAGCAGTAAAAAAATAGAAACTTAAGGGTCTAAATAACAAAATAGAAACTTTAGGGGTTAAAATAGATAAAATAAAAACTTCATGGACCAAAATAATAAAAAGTAGAAACCTAGAGGACTAAAATAGCAAAAATATAAACCTAAAGGACTAAAATAGCAAAAAATAGAAACTTAGGGACTAAAACAGTAATAGTAGAAACTTTAAGAGTTAAAACAATAATTACAAATAAAACAAAGCCTATATTGCAAATATTAAATAATACAAGACTAAAAATGAAAATAGCCCAAAAATAACAATAAGGATTAAAATGAAATAAACATAAATATAAAGGACCACACAGTAATTAAACCAAATAAGAAGAAGTGACTAAACTAAAATATTTACAACTATCATAGCCAAATTCAAATATCAAGAAAAATATACAAAAACATTAAATGAGTGACCAAAATGTAACTATTATAAATATTGCAACCAAAGTCAAACATTAACAAAGATAATAAAACACATAGTAACAAGACTAAAAAAATAAAAATATAAACATAAATGCTCAGAATATAATAAAGCAAAAGTTTCATTGTGATTAATTAAAAGATTACAAAACTCGGGGACTAGGCGTGATTATCCCCAAATATAAAAAACATGCATGCCCTGATCCTATCGAACGACGTTGTTTTGAAACTGGGATATAATCCCATTTTAGGGTTATTTTGAAACCTAATCTCATTTGATTTCTTCATAAAAAAATAAAAATAGAGAGAGAGTTCTCTCTGAACTCTTTCATGCTTTTCACCTGTCGCCGATAGAAACCAAGCCTGACCACCGTGAATTGGTGGCCACAAGGTTAAAACACCTGAGAACAACCTCTCTCTTGCTATTTCCTTTGACAACCCTAAAACAAATCTAAACCTGAGCCTTCACCCATAATCGATTAAAAACAAACCCTTACCTTTGAAACCAAAAAGGGTTCTGGGTTCGATGAGGTGACGACGAAGGCAGTGATAGCTCTAAAAGGTAACCTTTCTGATTCCTTCTCATTTCCTCCCCTTAATTTTTTTTAGTTTTCTCTGGGTTTTTCCCCCGAATGTCCCCGAATATTTCTCTTTGTTTCTTCCCCTTTTATTTCATTCAAACCTCGAATGAATCCCCCCTGATATCTCCCCCTCATTCTTTTATTATTTGCATGTGGGTTGATGATAAGATATTGTAGGGGAATGATTTCCGTAAGCTTGGGTAAGTGAGAAAATCTCTGATCCTCGATTTCATTTGATTTTCTTTATTTTTAACTGGGTTTTCTTTTATATTTGTTGACTGATGGATTATTTTTCGGTCACTGTTGATGGATGGGCTCTTATCGACTCCGATGGTGGCGACAACGAGGGGAAGCTCGGCTGGGGAAGCTGGAAGGTTACTGGATTGAGCGGTGGCTGCTGATAGTTTAAGGTTTCAAACCCTAGGCTCTGCACGATTTGGACAGTTGGATGACTCCAAATCCAATGGCCAGAAGTGAGGTAGCTGGAGCAGAGAAGGGGAAACCCTAGAGTTAGGGTTTAGTTAGGCTGGGTCAGATCCCCAATTATATTAATTATTGATGGGTTGTGGAGCTTTGGGTTGGGGTCTGTTTCTGTTGGGCTTCTGGTGTAGGCTGAGTGTTGTTTTTGGGGATTAGGCCTTGTATCTGAGGCTCGTGTAGAACCTGTAAAATTTGTAATTAAAATTAAGGGTAAAGTATAGTAATGGTCACTGAACATTTCTGAAGCTTGCATTTAGGTCCCCTAACTTTTAAAACTTGCAATACAATCCCCCAACATTTATTCCGTTTGCAATATGGTCCCCCAACTTAAACCATCGTTAAAAATTAGGGTAAATTATATAAAAGGTTATTGAACTTTTCAGACACTTGAATTTAGGTCCCCCAACTTTTAAAACTTACAAAACAGTCCTCAATTTCATTCTAAACCCCAATTTCCAAAGTAATTCAATTTCATTCTAAACCCTAAATTCTAAAATAATTCAATTAATTCAATTATGTCAGATTATTATTATTTTAATTTCATCTTATTTCATGTGATACATATTTTTTATATAAATATAATAGTAATTCTTATCTGTTGAAGAAATTTTTTAATTAAAAAAGTAGTTAGGATATAGAAGAGGTTGAAATAATTCGAATTTTAAATTTATAAAATGTTATTTTGACGTATAAATAAAAGTGTAAACTACTAGGTTGACAACTTAACTATCTAGCCCTTTTTACTTTTGTCATCGATCTTTTAAATTTATCAATCATACAACATAATTATTTAATTGTTTCAACTAAGCCACTAGTTGTTACCAATTGATACAAATGATGAAGTGGCAGTTAAAAGGAATTGACATTATTATACATTCAGTCTTTATTATTTATATAATCAATTTGGTCCTAAATTAATAGAATTTAATAAATTAATCATTTAATTAGGATCTGACATGTGTTAGCACATGATCTGACACGTGTCATTGGTGACACGTGTCACCACCTAATATTTATATATGCTATCAATTTGGTCCTAAATTAAATTAAATTTAATAAATTAATCATTTAACCAGGATCTGACATGTGTTAACACATGATCATGATATATGTTATTGGTGACACATGTCACCACCTAATTAGAAGAAAATTAGGTAACAAAGAAGTAAAATTTGGGTCTTAGGCAAACTCAAACCTGAGTCACGCATTATATTTTTTTACAATAAAAATATTATATTTGATAAATTGTTTGATAGATTTAATATATTTTTAAATATTATTGATAAATATTTAAAAGAAAATTAGTTTATATTTTAAAAATTTAAATTTATTTTTCATATTTTATAATTCATATTTATAATTTAAGTTATATTTCTAATATAATTAATAATTTTAATTTCTTATTAAAATAAATATTCAAAAAATATAAATGATTCATACATTAATATAATATATTTTTTATTTATACTCTAAATATAATATATTTATATAAATATTTTTTTCGTATATTGAAATATTTTGATTAAATATAACATATTTTAAATACTAGTTTATACAAGAAAAATAAAATATATCAAAAATATAAATGATTCATACATTTAAATATAAATTGAATCATTTATATTTTCTATACATCTATATTTAATAAGAAAATAAAATTATTGGGGGACTGTTTTGCAAGTTTTAAAAGTTGGGGACCTAAATTCAAGTGCCTGAAAAGTTTAATGACCGTTTATATAATTTACCCTAATTTTCTAACAGTGATTTAAGTTGGGGGACCATATTGCAAACGGAATAAATGTTAGGGGACTATATTGCAAGTTTTAAAAGTTAGGGGACCTAAATGCAAGCTTCGGAAATGTTCAGTGACCATTACTATACTTTACCCTAAAATTAATAATAATAAAAGTAATAATAATAATAATAATTAAATCAAATTAAATAAAAAGAAAGACTCGGACAAAAACGAGTGTCTATAGCTGCCCCTCTTTGCACATTCTTATGTTAATAAGAATAGGGCAAAGATGGCAAGACAACACATTTTTGTCTGGTTCTCCTCTTTTTGGATATAAATTGGATAATGTATGTTGTTGGGGACGACACTACTCATACGCAATGAAGAGGTCTGGTTGTCTAAGGGTGACAAGACTCCTACGTGATGAGGAGATATGGTTAGGGGATGACACGACTCATACGTGATGAAGAGTTCTGACCATCTTTAGGAAGGGTGATAACTCGGTTCCTACGCGATGAAGACGGCTGGTTATCTAGGGTTGACACGGCTCCTACGTAATGAGGAGATCTGGTCGGGGGATAACATGAATCATACGTGATGAAGAGTTCTGGCCATCTTTAGGAAGGGTGGTAACTCGATTACAACGTGATGAGGACGACTGGTTATCTAGGGGTGACACGACTTCTAGTGATGAGGAGATCTGGTCAGGGGATGACACGGTTCCTACATGATGAGGATGACTGTCCATCTTTAGGGATTATGGTTTCAAGAGAAACCGACTCAAAGATAGTGTTATTTCAACAGACTCAAATATTCGTTTCAAGGGAAACGACTCAAAGATGACACTAAAAGGAAATTGTCTCAAACGAGACAAAATTTGTTTTAAGTAAAAAAGATTGTTGATTTTGTTTCTAGGGAAACAATCTCAAAGGTGTTTGTTTTGTTTCAAAGGAAACAATTTCAGGATTTGTGTTTAAAGGGAAAACTGTCTCACGCGAGATGAATCGATTTTGAAAATCTCAAGTGAGATTAATTTTGTTTCAAGTACAACAAATTTAAATTTGTATCTCAGAGAAAAAAATGTCTCAAGCGAGACGAAATTTGTTTTTAGAGAAATTGTCTCAAGCGAGACAATTTATTTTAGAAAACGATCTCAAGTGAGATCAACTTTGTTTAATGTGAAACAAATTCAAAATTTGTATCTCAAAGGGAAAATGTTTTAAGCGAGATAAAATTTATTTTCGAAGGAAACTGTCTCAAATGAGACAAAATTTTGTTTCAAAGAAAACAATCTCAAAGATTTTTTTTAAAGAAATTGTCTCAAGAGAGACAAAAATTTGTTTCCAGAAAAACAACTCAAAGGATACTAATAATCTACTTGTTCCTGCTGGTGGAGGAAATGCCTTTTGAAGATCTGATCGTTTGTTTCAAGATGTTGAATCCCTAAATATGCTCCAATATTTGATGTTGAATCTCCAAAGATGCCCCAACATTCGATGTTTCTTGCTTCAGCACTGATTCTAAGCATGAGCTTTGTGTCTGAGAGCCACATGTCAACTACCAAGATCCACTCCAGAGAGATTATCTTGTTTGCAAACGTTTTTCTTCTTCTTGTATTTTCCAAAGTTTGAAAATATCAATTAAAAGAAAGTTGAAAAATGTTTAATCAGAAGTTTGAAAATATTACATCTTTCGAGGTTTCACAATTGACAACTCATAAAACAAGAGTTCATTGGATATCAAAGAATTAATTAAACTGTTAATCCTTCAATAAATTATATCTATTTGACAAGTGTCAAGATCAATGCTATATTTGAGAAATGGTTAAGTAAAGAAATGATAAAAATGTCTCAGGTTGTTATTGTTGGTCAAAGGTATAGTGTTCTCATTTATTTACTGTTCACTGATATGATGTAGTAGCTTTTGTACTTATTTATTAGAAGTGTTCTCCGACTTCCAGCTCTCATGTTCTCATTCGGGTTGTGCGATGCCTCATCAAGTGATTTTTGCGATTGCCTTTTATGCAATAGTTGTGTAGTCTTCATATTCGAGCCACATTTTCATGTTTTCAACTCGAATTCTCCTTTGGTTTCAAACGTTATTAAGAATTTGCATCTTAAACCCCCTTTGTTATTTTTTCTCTATCATGCATTAAAGATTTTAGAAAACCTTTTTATAAATAAAAGATTAATCATGATGGGCGGAATGAAATATGAAGATAGTCTCTTTTGTTTAGAAATCCATGTATGATTAGAAGGACTTTTTAGGAACGTATTGTAGGCCATGGTTCACGGTTATGAAAGAAAAGGATTAAAAAACCCAAATAAGTGTTTGAGGGTATTTGAACAAATGATCAATTCAATCTGATGCCTTCAATCTGGTTTTGCTCAATTTGGATATGCTCGTATATGTCTTTTTCTTGATGTTCCATGATCTTCGAGTGAAGTGATTCTGGAGTGATCGTGCTTGATCAATCTCACGGTTTGAAGCTCGATATATCATTTGAGTCGAGAGACTCTTTCTGTACTTCTTGTCTTCTTTTTCTTCGCTTTATTATTTTTTTCTTTTCTTTTTTCTTTGTTTTTTTTTCTCTTTCTTTTCTTATTTTCTATTGGTTTTGATTGGATCTTCACTTTGATTTGATATTCGCATTTGGCATTTGGTTCACCTTTCGGTATCTCATCTGAATCAATGTCTTCACTCATGCGAGCATATTTCCTCCAACTTGCCCCCAGTGTGGAGGGTTATCCTTGGTTAGGGTTGAATCAGAAAAAAATATCATTCAGGCTCAAATGGGGACACAAGGGATAAATATTTTCTCCTGTTTTAAAGTGATAAAGAAAGAAAGTCGTTCATCATATCATACACGGAAGTCTCGCAGAAGAGGTATCCCTAGGGGGATAGATTTTCAGGATTAATTTTTATTCATATGAAAACAGTGTAATTAATGCATGATAGATTTATTTTGAATTAATTTCTTTTTCTCTACTTCTAGCTCCCAGCATGTCTCCCTCGTATAAGCTCAACTTCAGAAAATTTGTTGTGAGATGCCCCAAGTTGTGTTTTTTTGTAGGAAGTTCATGTTCAAGCGAATATTTTGTACTCAATACATATAGGTCTTATTTGTAGAAAAATGTTGGTTTGACGTCTAAGAAGACAATGGTGACTTTATTGGCTCAACAAAAAGTATGTGTATGACTTTTTGTATCAAAAGGATAAAGGCAATATTTTAAAGTCTCAAAGATGGATGTCAAAATTTGGTTATTTGGTAGTGACCATGAATTATTTCGGGTAAAGAATCAAGAGATTTTATTTTAGGGTTTTAGACAGGATAAGAAAGGTCCAATCTTGTCATATGTCAAAAATATATAATTATTGAAGAATTAAGAGAATCCGTAATTTATTTGATATTCAAAAAGCTAAAGATTAAAATTTGTTCAATTATTCAACCTTAGAAGGTAGCATAAATTCAATCATTAAGATTAAAAAATATTTAAGCACATATTAAAGACAGAACAAAAATGAGTTCAAACAAAACAATCTCTATGAATGCAAATGGTAGATGACATGCCCACATCCTTTTTCGATTGCCCATGCCCCTGAATCCACCATGTTCTAGATCTTGTGCTTTAGTGCCTTACAATTTTCAGCAGACTGTCCGGAGCTTCCTATGTGGTAACTACACACGGCTTTAACATCGTAGCCCTTAGGATATGGGGACTCTTTTCTCAGATCATTCTGGCAAGCTCAATCCTACAACCAACTGAACAGGCTCCCACCGTACTGATTTCAACTTCTTCCTTTAATTTGTTCGAATCCTGCTTCTATTTTCAACGTGATTAAGACCACTTAATTGAATCCTCCACGAATTGATTCCATGTTTTTATGAATGATGCATGTGAAAATGCTTAAAAAATGAAATGCAAATGCAAAAAATGTTGATCCAACGATGAATACCATAGAATAATTTTCACCAGAAATAAAAGCCTTCACATTACAAGACAGTCCATTTCACAGACACGCTTTCGCTTAGATGTTGAGTCTGAAATGGATCACTGTTTCATCTCGGATCTTTATTATTGAAAATGATGCCCCTCAAGCATTCTGTAACCTAACTCTGTTAATGCCCCAACAGTGTTGAAACCAGTGCGTCGCTCCTTGATGACTAGTAATGAGATGATCGTAGATAAGAATCTACTGCTGGATTGCTCCTCGGATCAGTGTATCATCATTTCATTCTCAAATGTTGCACGATATTCGAGCAAGTCTAATTCTTGTATTTTGAACTTCTTTTAGTATTCGGTGCATGTTTGTGTACGCGACTGCTTGATTGAAAACTTTTATCTCTTCTTATGAAGATTTTCTCATGAATATCCCATTGTGGATCAACACTTTTGCATTATGTTATGTCGATGAAATGCAATGCAAAGAAGGGTGAAAATAACACAAACAAAAGAAAATAAATAAGTTAGTGTACACAAATAAAACAAATGAAATTAGTTAGTACATGTAAGACAATCGATACACATAAAATGTTTATTCAAAGATGAATATAACACCTACCCAGTTATGATATCTACCCGAACATGCTTTAATTAAATAACATTCCTACCCGAACATGATATCTACCCAAAATGATTTTTCAAACAATCAATCTTAACCGCATGGTATCTAGTTCCCATACTGTTATTCGAAAAGAATAAATATATTCTACGAACTTAAAGCAAAAAGTAAAGGTTTAGAGTCGTTCCTCATTTGTGTACACCTATTTTAGGTACTTACTGACAGACAGAGGTTTGGTATGTATATACCTAGGGTGACCATTCTACGATTCACTATATGCATGGTTTCGGCTCTAACAGAAAAAAGGGACTCGAATTGTCCTTGATTTCGGTGCCCCCTTGGGCTGCCAGACCCTCGATCCTTACCAATTACAGGTTTCAAATGGAACGAGTTCAATTCGAGGGGATTCATCGTCTTACACCCATACGAGGAATAAATCCCTACGAAGGTATAAGGTATGTATCCCATGGGTTAATTGCTAAAACTCATACGAAGAATAAATTCCTATGAGAGTAAAACATTCACCACAACTAATTTGGATCAAAGCTCGTGTCTAGAGCTTATGTCATACAAATGCTCGTGATGTGTGAGAGGAGGAACGTACTTACCTTTGACTCAAAAACGGGAAAAAAAACTTGACAAAAACTTAGACAAATCTGAAAGCAACAAAATTAAAATGTTAGTATGACAATTAAAAATGAAGCAATTAAAAACTTCAATAAACGGATCATAAATTAACTAAATACTCGAACTCATAATTTATACCACAACGACAATGTGTAAGCAACTTACAACCTGACTCTCTAAAAAAATCCCAAGTGGAGTCGCCAAACTGTCATAACCATTTTTTAGGTAAAATAATTAAATATTATTTTAAAAACGATTATGACTTTAATTTGAAAAAAATAGGGTGATTTGGAATTGATTTGGATTAAATTGAAAAGGATTCGCCATCGACCTTTGGGTTAGGTAGGTCGAATACCTAAAAACGTCTTTTAAAACAATTTTAAGAAAAATCGTTTTTAATACAAAAAACTGATATGCGTTTCCAAAGATTCAATTAAAATGGGTTTGGGATTCAGTTACGTGTGGGGAAGGATTAGTAACTGGTACTGTGTCGCTTACACGTTGTCGTAATGGTGAAAATTACAAATCGAATATAAAGTTAAAAGATGACCCGTTTATTGAACATTGCTTAATTTGCTTCGAAATAATTAATTATAGAAAATTCTTTAACTAGAAAAGAAATCTCGAAATTAACAATCCTCTATCGGGAAAGCTAACTCGACTATTTTTTTATCAATAAAAGAATATTCCTTCATTAGTAAATATACGAACCAAATATAAATGAAAATCAACGATTTGCATTCGCATACAATGAAATAAATTGTGAATTAAAATAACACAGATTGTATCAACAAAATAAATTAATTAGTAAAATAAAATTGATTTATTTCAAGTTCTTGTTTGTTCGAATGTCGGATTGGATTCTACCACTTTGATCAAGTGATACTTTCCACGCCCGTTCTACAAATTCGTGTTCTCGAAACTATTTAAATAACATTAATATTTAAGGAAATATAATAGAAACACATATGATGTAAAATAAAATATTTACAACATAAAATAACAACATTTACAATATGTACATACATAAGGGATTGAAATGAAAACAAATAAATATTACTAATCGAAATACAAATGAGCAAAAAGTAAGTATTTGAACTTACAATGACCAAAATGGAGGAAAAACAAACTCAACGGACCAAAATAGTACAAACAAGAATTCAAAGGACTAAAATGGCAAAAACATAAACTTAAATGGCTAAAGTAGTAAAAAATAGAAACTTAAGGGTCTAAATAGCAAAACAAAAACTTTAGGGACCAAAACAGTAAAAATAGAAACCTAAAGGACTAAAATAGCAAAAATATAAACCTAAAGGACTAAAATAGCAAAAAATAGAAACTTAGGGACTAAAATAGTAATAGCATAAACTTTAAGGGTTAAAACAACAATTACAAATAAAACAGAGCCTAGATTACAAATATTAAATAATACAAGTACTAAAAATGAAAATAGCCCAAAAATAACAATAAGGACTAAAATGAAATAAATATAAACATAAAGGACCACAGAATAATTAAACCAAATAAAAAGCAGTGACTAAAATAAAATATTACAACTATCAAAGCCAAATTCAAATATCAAGAAAAATATACAAAAACATTAAATCAGTGACCAAAATGTAACTTTTATAAATATTACAACCAAAGTCAAACATTAACAAAGATAATAAAACACATAGTAACACGACTAAAAAATAAAAATATAAACATAAATGCTCAGAATATAATAAAGCAAAAGTTTCATTATGATTAATCAAAAGATTACAAAACTCGGGGACTAGGTGTGTTATTATCTCCAAATGCAAAAAACACGCATGCCCTGATCATACCGAACGACGTCGTTTTGAAACTGGGATATAATCCTATTTTAGGGTTATTTTGAAATCGTGAATCGGTGGCCACGGGGTTAAACACCTGAGAACAACCTCTCTCCTACTATTTCCTCTGACAACCCTAAAACAAATCTAAACCTGAGCCTTCACCCATAACCGATTAAAAAAACCCTTACCTTCGAAACCAAAAAGGGTTCTAGGTTCGATGAGGCAATGGTGAAGGCAGTGATAGCTCCAAAAGGTAACCTTTCCAATTCCTTCTCCTTTTCTCCTCTTAATTTTTTTTAGTTTTCTCTGGGGTTTTTTCCAAATGTCCCCGAATATTTCTCTCTGTTTCTTCCCCTTTTCTTTCATTCAAACGCCAAATGAATCCCCCTGATATCTCCCCCTCATTCTTTTATTATTTGTATATGGGTTGATGGTAAGATATTATAGGGGAATGATTTCCCTAAGCTTAGGTAAGTGAGAAAATCTCTGATCCCCGATTTGATTTGATTTTCTTTATTTTTAACTTGGTTTTCTCTGATATTTGTTGATTGATGGATTGTTTTTCGGTCAATGTTGATGGATGGGCACTTATCGGCTCCGATGGCGACGGCGGTAAGGGGAAGCTGGAAGGTTGCTGGCTTGAGCGGTGGCTGCTGATAGTTTAAGGTTTCAAACCCTAGGCTTTGTGCGATCTGGACCGTTGGATGGGTCAAGATCCAATGGCCAGAAGTGAGGCGGTTGGAGCAGAGAAGGGGAAACCCTAGAGTTAGGATTTAGTTGGGCTGGGTCGGATTCCCAATCGGGTCAGTTGTTGGTGGGTTGTTGGAGCTTCGGGTTAGGCTTGTTTGGGTTGGGGTCTGTTTCTGTTGGGCTTCTGGGTGTAGGCCGAGTGTTGTTTTGGGGATTGGGCCTTGTATCTAGGCCTCGTGTAGAACCTGCAAAATTTCTAATTAAAATTAATAATAATAAAAGTAATAATAATAATAATAATTAAATTAAATAAAAAGAAAGACCCGAACAAAAACGGGTGTCTACAATCATTGTTAGGAATTTATGTTATATATATATTTTTAATTTTTTATAATCTCTAAATTTGTAATAGATTATTGTATTTCTGAAAATGATTAAAACTAAATCATACTAAAACTTTTTTACGTGTGTCTTGTTTCATGTTAATTTTATTTTGTTTTTTTACTCATAAATTCCATAACCGTTATAATAAAAATGATTTTTCGTCGCATATACAATCAAGACGAGAATTGAAATATATGATGGGTGGAAATTTTGTTCTCCCCATATCCTACCCTAAATTGATTGATCACCTAAACCCTTTGTCCCATCAAGCCAACTAATTATCCCTTATTTCCATTTGTTTCACTGTTATTGTTCTTTTGAATTTCTATTTTCAGAAAAAATCATTATCACCTTTAAAAATATACAACAATTTAATTTTATGCGACGCTAGCATATTATATTCCTGCAATTTCATCCTTTAATCCCATACTTTTATTCATAATAATAAATTTAGTAAGAGATTGTACAAGTTATATAGAGGCCTTTTCCACCCTTTAATTTCCCTTGCATTATATTTGGATGGTATTAAGAGAAGATGGTATAATATTTTCTTAACTTTAGGTTGAAGCAAAGTTTTTTTCCTCCTTAAATGAAGAACAAGGGGGAATAACTTAGGATAAAAGGCACTAAAGAGGAGATAGAGGCTGGTCCATGCACGTGTCATGTTTTAAAGAGGGAGACAAATGGCTTACAACGTGTAAAAGTATTTATTTCATATAGTAAATGAACAAGAAAATTTAAAAACGATAATATTATATATTTTATTAAATATATTTTGAAAATAAAATAATAACCCCGTGAGTGACTTCTCAGAAAAATGATATCAACGAGAAATTTTTGTAGGCGCCGAAGTCCCAAACGTGAGGCAATGAGTTAAGGGTCTTGCAAATGACCACTCCCTATCTTAAACATTAAAGTGTCTCAATTATTTTTATTTTAATTAAATTATTTTCGCTTGGAAATTAATAATCACAAGTTACAACTAAATTTAGATTGGACTTTAACCATTCAATGTTCAGTTTGCTTAAACTTCATATGTCCATTTTCTTAGAAGTTGGCACTAATAAAACAGTGACGAAATTATTTAATGTTGTTGACTTGAATTTTATTGACTAAATTTAATGCTTTTAGTGGCCATTTTCATTGCCACTAAAAACTACATATTCTGTAGTGTGTTTTGAAGAAAAAAGTTGGCTAAAAGGAACGAGAAAAGGCATAAATCACCGATTAATTAGGATAGTTGTTTGGAAATGAGGGTTGAGTCCATAATATACCCTATTCGACCCCAAAATCACACGCATGCTTGGCCGAGTGATTATACAACATACATTCTGCCAATGTTGGATAGAGATGGGTATTGAGGTCAGCAATATATTCCCAACTGCTCATGTTTTTTCGTGGTATTGGGCTCATTGTCGTCTTCCCTTTGGCTTCCAAAAGAATGATTTGGTCAGCCTCAGTATTTGACAAGTTTAAATTAAATTATTGCTATATGGTAACGTGGTTGTGGATTTCATAACCTTTTGATTAAGACTGGTTTAATGATGGAATTTTGGAGCTCCATTAGAATTGGCGTAATTAAGTGAGATCCTTAGTCTCGTTGTCTTCTTCTAAATATATCAGATGGTGGTGGGGAGGTTTGAGTGATAGCTACACAAAGGAAAATTTGCTGCAAAATGTTGGGCAATTGAAACGGTGATCTAAGGCTAAGCTTTTGAAAGAGTTGAATGGTCAAAAAGGTGAAAAATCACAGGCAGTAGGGGAGAAAGTAAAAAGACTGCCGATTCGAAATAATTGTAATACAGTTAGGGATGGCAATGGGCCGGGCCGGGCATTGATTCTCCGTCTCCGTTTAAAAAACTTGTACCCGTCCCTGCTTAAAAAATTACGGGAATTTAAACGGGAATTCCCATCGGGTAATCGGGGAAAACCACAGGGAAACGGATATCCCGTTTAGCATAAACGGTTATTTAAACAGGTATCGGGCCGGGTATTGGGTCGGGTATATATATATTTAAATTAAATATATAAATATTATATATATATATATTAATTTAAATTAAATTTATTAATATTATATATATATATAAAATGATTATTTTTAATATTTATCAAGCCGGGTAATCAGGACGGAGATTACCAAACCCGTCCCTATTCTCGTTCCCGTTTAACATAAATGATTTTTTCCTGTCCCCGTTTATCATTCCCGAACCCGATCTATTTAATTCGATTTTCGATTTTTTTTCATCCCTAAATACAGCACAGTGTTTCCACTTTATCCTAGTTTCACCTTATATTTAAGATAGGCTTGATTCAAGATTGGTCCATGTGATAAGCCGACAAGTGAAATTCAACGACGATCGGTGTAATAGACCCACAATAAAATAGAAAGACAAGTTAGGGAACAGAGTATTTGCCTAAAGTATCACTGTTCACCTTCATTTTAAATATGTATGCGTGTGATTCAGAACGAATGGTCCAAAAATCCATAAAGTAATCAAGTTTGGTTCTCCGTAACCAAAATAGCCAACTCTAGTCTATAAAACACAATCTTGGCTTTAGATTTACGACCCACTAATGCCTTTGATTTCACCCTATTAAAGTATTAATCTTCCACTTTATAGCTGGGATGTGCTTTAAATAATTGGTTGCAACTCAAGAGCCAAGGTAACGTGAAATTAATGCATAGATGAGCTCAACCACAAACACTCAGCTGCTTTTTCTTTTAAGGATAATACATCATGCACGGTGTTGTCAGACCGTAGATCCTGAAACATCAAGTAAACCGAAAGCTGAAATAATAGATTAAAGTAAGAGTACGAAATTGGTCCCCCCAGACAGTCTTCAAACCCCCCACTACAAGTTATGAATGAAAGCAATGAGACAAAGTGGGCAAGGTGGCGGCCCAAGCACTGCCTTGTATATTCTTTTCATACAGACTAGTCTACTCACCCAACTATAACGTAGTAGATCAAAATAATTCATTCTTGGTTTCTAAGGCGTTAAATTGGACAGTGCATCATCAAGGTTTAAATGTAAGATTTATCTCATTTTTTTGTCAAAGAAAAAGAAATTCCATAATATTGAATATTCATAACTAATCATGTAAACATGTTGTTGGTCAGTGAAGGTTCGAATCTCCATGATCCCTTTTTAGAAATGTTTTGTTTTCAGAGCTGTGTTCGTAGGTGTTTATATTTTTCTTGTATCTGTTTGCATCGGGTCGTGATTCAATTGATACGTATATACCGATATACACTGACACAAGTCAGTATTCGTTTACTAGTCTGAAATGGATACACCACACAGAATTAGCACGTGTTTCACACTACTTATTTTCAAGACAACTGAGGCCAATTTATTCCAACCAGCCCATCTTCACAACCTTTGCTGTCGTTTGGCCATGTCCATTACAAGTGCTTTTTAGCTACACAGTATTCACCATAAACGTAGATTTTTACTATTGAAAATTTCTAGGGCAATCCATCTACCACTTTTTAAATATATATATATATATATATATAAACTCAAGCTTGTTTAACAAGTCTTGTAAGATCCAATGGCCATCCTTTTAAAGAATATTATTATATATCGAGTTCAAACCTTGATCAACTTTTGTCCCTCACTCTTGCGAAAAAAATAAAAATAGAATATCACTTGTTACATTCGATGTAATAATAAATTTTGAAAGGGTATGTTGACATATTCATTATCAAAATCCCATTGCAATTCTGGATTTCTAACTAGTGACGCAATTTCGCTTTATAATTTCATTACAAGTAATAATTAAAGTGATTAGGTCAACTATTACCAGTTCCATAATTTTCTTGGGCATGCTAATCAGGATCTAGCACTACTCCACTACTCCTATGGAAACGTGTTCGGAATCTTACAGAGTATTGATTTTTGCAGCTTTTAAAAGTACGTCACCAACAAAAACATAGGGTTTGGAGTCCAATACACAGAAACTATATACGTACATATATATTGTATGTATGTATGCATATGTAAATACTTCAAAATTACTAGGATTGATTCAAGTGGTAAGCAACTTGATATCGCTTAAGTAGGTCTCAAGTTCGAACTCTTATGTATGCAAAAAATTCATATAGAGAGACTTACCCATCACAGTCAGGTGTGCGACCTGAAAAGGTTCGCATGGTCTAATTAAAGGTAAATCTAACATTTAGATTATAAACTGGATTCCTGAGCCATATATATATAGGTCCCATTCTATCTCATCTTTCATTTTCTCTTCTTAAAAACAAATTTTGCACAGAGAGATGGAAAGTAGTGCGGGGGAATTGGTGTTTTCGTTGGGACGCATCCAAGCAGCAAAATTCCAACAGTGGACCTAAATCTCGTCTCCTCGGTTGCTCTCTCATCTAAAACTCCATGGCATACCTCAACTGTTTCTTGTCTGTAGCTCTCTCTTTCAGTCTTTACTCTTTCAATCGATTGTACACCTAAACCAGCACATGCACTAACGCCAACCTACTAAAAGCCAATCCCTAAGCTACAAATATCATACACCCAGTTCGCCTTGATCAAATCCTTCAGGTCTTACATTGACTAAAGTCCCGAACTTATAATTTTTTAAAAAAAAACTGACATGCATGCATGCATTACTATGCAAGGTTTAAAGATCTCATGAAAACTTTCTTGTTTTTAAACCAGCCAAAGTTCATATATGCATAAGAAATTCAAAAACAGACTAACCATGATAATAAGAGCTCAAATTGCAGTTTGCAGGTACAAATCTCTCTCTTTCTATACCATTGATTATACCAACCCCCCACCCACCAACCCACCCAAAAAATAAATGAAAAACAAATTAAACATAAAATAAAAGTGGGAAAATAATGAGTTCCTCCATATATCCTCATCCTGTTCTTTTACTTGGGACTGAAACACCCTAAAAACCGATTCTAATAACTAATAAAATTGCATTAGGGAAAAAAAGGAAACAAATGTCATTCAATACAGGCATACAAAATAGGACAAACTTGATGTGCTTAAAAGTTGCATCAAAAGGAGCTATAAGCCTATTGTTGAAAATTTGCACACCAAATTGCATCAATTGTCAACATTATGGGTGGCAATTTGGTGGCATTAATGGGGTGGCAAAATTGGTCAAATTTGGCCACCAAATTGTTGAAAATTTTGGATGGTAAAACTATGCAATTAGTCATTGCAATTTAGTGTATTTACAAATTAGTCCTTAAAGCTTCAACTATAAATACCCTAGCTCATTTAGCTTCAAAACCATCCCAAAGCATTCTAGCTTTCTTCCAATACTAGAGAGATTTTAGAGAGTTTATTGAGAGTTGTTTTCTCCTTTTTATCTAGAGAGAATTATCATTGTTTTCTCCTTAGTAGATCGAGAGAGGTTGTAATTCCCATTTTCTCATAGTGAAATTCTTCTACCATTGCCCGTGGTTTTTACCCTATATTATTCAGGGGTTTTCCACGTAAATTTTGTGTCTATTTTATCTTCATTTTTATTTTCTCAAATTATCAGTTGCGATTTTGCTCTATCCGATAGCCGTATTCCGCAACAATTGGTATCCGAGCCAGATTTGAGTGTGTAATATCTTCTTATTGTCTTTGTGGTTGCCACCAAAAGGTGGATCCTCCAATATAAGAAAATAAGAAGGTATTACCCATTCTTTGAGGTTCTAGAGAACTATTCACGGTAGTGAAATAGTGGGAGCTATCAATAATAGAAGCTATGGCAACAAAATTTGATATTGAAAAATTCAATGGGAGAAATTTCTCACTGTGGAAATTGAAGATGAAGGCCATCCTGAGGAAAGATGGGTGTCTAGCGGCTATCAATGAAAGGCCGATGGATTTCGCAGATGACAACAAATGGAACGAGATGGACGAAAATGCTATGGCAAACTTTCATCTAGCATTAGCAGATGAAGTATTGTCAAGCATCGAGGAGAAGAAGACAACTAAGGAGATATGGGATCATCTCACCAAATTGTACGAGGCCACATCGTTGCACAATAAAATTTTCCTTAAAAGAAAATTGTACACTCTTCGGATGTCAGAATCTACTTCAGTGACGGAGCACTTAAACACACTGAACACTTTATTTTCTCAGCTTACATCCTTAAGCTGTAAAATAGTAGAACAAGAACGTGCTGAACTTCTACTTCAAAGTCTACCGGATTCATATGATCAACTCATCATCAACTTGACAAACAATAATGTCACCAGTCTAGTCTTCGATGACGTTGCAGCTGCTGTTCTACAAGAAGAAAATCGACGCAAGAACAAGGATGACAGACAAGTAAATCTGCAACAAGCAGAAGCGTTGACAACGACGAGAGGGAGATCAACAGAACGTGGCCAAAGTAGCAGTCATAGACATGGTAGATCAAAGTCGAGGAGCAAGAAGAATTTAAAGTGCTACAACTGTGGAAAGAAGGGTCACTTGAAGAAGGATTGTTGGAGTCTAAATAAAAACTCCAATCCATAAGGCAATACCGCAAACACTTCAGATGATGGAGATGCATTATGATGTGAAGCGTCAACCACCGTGGAAGGAAGAAAAAGATTTGCAGATATATGTCTCATTGATTCAGGAGCAACATATCACATGACCTCAAGAAGAGAATGGTTCCATCAGTATGAACCTGTCTCAGGAGGATTTGTGTATAGTTGCAATGATCATGCCTTAGAAATCATTGGCATGGGAACCATGAAATTGAAGATGTATGATGGAACAATTAAAGTTGTTCGAGATGTGCGGCACGTGAAAGGCCTAAAGAAAAATTTATTATCCTACGGATTGTTGGATAATAATGCAAGCAAGATTGAAACACGGAAAAGAATCATGAAGGTGTTCCGTGGAGCGCTTGTGGTGCTGAAAGGCGAAAAGATAGCAACAAACTTGTACATGCTGAAGGGAGAGACTTTGCTAGAAGCAGAAGCCTCTGTTACCTCATGTAGTTCAGATTCGACAATGCTATGGCATCAGAAACTTGGACACATGTCAGAACAAGGAATGAAAGTCCTTGTGGAGCAAAAACTACTTCCCGGCTTAACAAAGATATCACTTCCTTTGTGTGAGCATTGTATAACAAGTAAGCAGCACCGGTTGAAATTCAACACGTCAAATTCTAGAGGCAAAAATTTTCTAGAATTGGTTCATTCTGACGTATGGCAAGCACCAGTTACATCCCTAGGTGGAGCAAAATACTTTGTCTCATTTATTGATGACTACTCTAGGAGATGTTGGGTGTATCCTATTAAGAAGAAGTCAGATGTGTTTTCAACTTTAAAAATCTTCAAAGCACGAGTGAAACTTGATTCTGGAAATAAGATCAAGTGTTTCAGAACAGAAATGGAGGAGAATACACAAGCGAAGAATTTGATGACTTTTGCAGGAAAGAAGGCATCAAAAGACAGTTCACAATGACAAACACTCCTCAACAAAATGGAGTGGCAGAGCGGATGAACAGAACCTTGTTAGAAAGAACAAGAGCAATGTTGAGGGATGCAGGCCTAGAAAAATCATTCTGGGTAGAAGCAGTCAATACCGCTTGTTATTTGGTGAATCGAGCTCCATCAACTGCAATAGAGCTGAAGACACCAATGAAGATGTAGACTGGTAAACCAGCTGATTATTCAAACCTCTATATATTTGGAAGTATTGTGTACGTGATGTACAACTTCCAAGAAATCTCAAAGCTGGATCCAAAATCCAGGAAATGCAAATTCTTGGGGTATGCTGATGGAGTCAAAGGGTATCGCTTGTGGGATCCCACTGCCCGCAAAGTGATCATCAGCAGGGATGTTATCTTTGTAGAGGATAAACTACAAAGAAAAGAAGACGATGATAGCACTGAAAAGTCAGAGACTACACAGATAAATGTGGAAAAGGAGTTTGAACAAGGAGATTCTTCAGAAGCAGAACCAGGACATAATGAATAAGAACCAGAGAGTTCTGAAGCACCAACAACTCGTCAATCAGATCGTGTAAGAAGACGTCCCAATTCGCACTCAGATTATGTTATAGAAGGTAATATTGCATACTGCCTTTTAACAGAGGACGGTGAGCCATCAATATACCAGGAGGCAATAAACAACTCAGATGCTTCACTGTGGGTGATGGCGATGCAAGAAGAAATTGAAGCCCTTTATAAAAATAATACATGGGACCTTGTGCCACTACCACAAGGAAGGAGGCCAATTGGTAACAAATGGGTCTTCAAAATTAAGCGAAATGGTGATGATCAAGTTGAGAGGTATCGTGCAAGACTGGTGGTCAAAGGATATGCTCAAAAAGAAGGTATTGATTTCAATGAAATATTTTCTCATGTGGTTCGACTGACAACAGTTCGAGTAGTTTTGGCAATGTGTGCTACATTGAACTTACATCTAGAGCAGCTAGATGTTAAAACAACTTTTCTTCATGGAAATCTTGAAGAAGAGATTTATATGCTCCAGCCTGAAGGTTTTGAAGAAGAAGAAAAGAAGAACTTGGTTTGCAGGTTGAACAAATCTTTGTACGGTCTAAAGCAGGCGCCGAGGTGTTGGTATAAGAGATTTGATTCCTTCATTATGTGCCTTGGATACAACAGACTTAATGCAGACCCTTGTTCTTATTTCAAGAGGTCTGGTGATAACGATTTTGTTATATTGTTGTTGTATGTGGATGACATGTTGGTTGCAGGACCCAACAAAGATCATATTGAAGAATTGAAGGCACAACTGGCTAGGGAATTTGAAATGAAGGACTTGGGATCAGCAAACAAGATTCTAGGGATGCAAATTCACCGAGAAAGAAGTAATAGGAAGATTTGACTTTCACAAAAGAATTACTTGAAGAAGATCTTGTCACGATTCAGCATGCAAGATTGTCAGCCAATTTCTACCCCTCTTCCTATTAACTTCAAATTATCCTCCAGTATGAGTCCTAGCAGTGAAAAAGAGAGGATGGATATGTCTCGAGTACCATATGCATCAGCAGTGGGAAGTTTAATGTTCGCTATGATATGCACAAGACCAGACATTGCACAAGCAGTGGGAGTGGTTAGTCGGTACATGGCGAATCCAGGCAAAGAGCATTGGAATACAGTAAAGAGGATCCTGAGATACATCAAAGGGACCTCAAATGTTGCATTATGTTACGGAGGATCAAATTTACTTATCAATGGGTATGTTGATTCTGACTATGCAGGGGATTTGGATAAAAGTAAATCTACTACAGGATATGTGTTTAAAGTTGATGGTGGAGCTGTAAGCTGGGTTTCAAAATTGCAGTCAGTTATGGCTACGTCCACAACAGAGGCAGAATATGTAGCAGCTACACAAGCCAGTAAAGAAGCAATTTGGTTGAAGATGCTATTGGAGGAGCTTGGGCACAATCAAGAGTATGTCTCTCTGTTTTGTGATAGTCAAAGCGCCTTGCATCTAGCAAGGAATCCAGCATTTCATTCAAGGACTAAGCACATACGAGTTCAGTACCATTTCATCCGTGAAAAGGTGGAAGAAGGAACGGTAGATATGCAGAAGATCCATACCAAAGACAACATAGCAGATTTCATGACGAAGGCAATCAATGCTGATAAATTTACCTGGTGTCGATCCTCCTGTGGCCTGTCAGAAACGTAAGCAACATGAAAGGTACAAGGTAGAAAGAATGGTGTGAAGATATGATTGTTCCAATCAAATCTTCAAGTGGGAGATTGTTGAAAATTGGCACACCAAATTGCATCAATTGTCAACATTATGGGTGGCAATTTGGTGGCATTAATGGGGTCGCAAAATTGGTCAAATTTGGCCACCAAATTGTTGAAAATTTTGGATGGTAAAACTATGCAATTAGTCATTGTAATTTAGGGTATTTACAAATTAGTCCTTAAAGCTTCAACTATAAATACCCTAGCTCATTTAGCTTCAAAACTATCCCAAAGCATTCTAGCTTTCTTCCAATACTAGAAAGATTTTAGAGAGTTTCTTGAGAGTTGTTTTCTCCTTTTTATCTAGAGAGAATTATCATTGTTTTCTCCTTGGTAGATCGAGAGAGGTTGTAATTCCTATTTTCTCATAGTGAAATTCTTCTACCATTGCCAGTGGTTTTTACCCTATATTATTCAGGGGTTTTCCACGTAAATTTTGTGTCTCTTTTATCTTCATTTTTATTTTCTCAAATTATCAGTTGCGATTTTGCTCTATCCGATAGCCGTCTTCCGCAACACCTATCTCTTCAACACAGCAGCTTAAGACGGTGATGACTTATGAAGAAGATGATACCCATCAACAATGAGATGAAGAGGATCCGAGGTTCCTCTCGCGCAAATAGGGATTTTTCTCAACCTTTGATAATAAAACTTTAGGCTGAATTCTTGCAGCTGACATGATCCATCCGATCCAATCTTCTCACATCCATGCTTCAATACTCAACTTTAATTTAGTAGTTTTTTCCCTAATCCCACCCATTTATGACCGTAGAATCCAGTACCCACAGTAGTAATCAACCGAAACTTAAGTACCTATAACCACCTCACTCCCCCCCCCCCCCAACAAAAAAAAAGACCCAACAAAGAGGGAGACAATTTGAAGAACAACAGTCTAGTTTGCTAGATCAGAGAAGTGATTGAGGATCCAATGGTTGCTGGGTAATGCCAAGCACCGACGTCTGCGTGCTCCAATAAACCGCTGGATCAGATAAACCGATTTGATCGAGCTGATTCTGGCATGGAATATCCCATTCCATTCTCCTTTGCGCTTCTTCAACTTTGATATTTTTCATGGTTAGCCCATTTTCAGTGTTACCTGTCATTTGGGGGTCTTGAAAAGGTGCTAAGGCTTGCATTTGGTTAGGCAGCTGAGTACTTTTAACACCACCGTTCATGAACTTGTGCTGGTAAAGAGTAGAAGCTAACAAAGAAGCAATGGTGGGTGTGTTGGTGGTGGTGGTAGAAGATGAGGATCCATGGATATTAGAGTAGCTTGAAAGTAGTGGATTTGAAGTCGCCACTTCCTGGATTTGGTTTCTCGGGTTAGTGTTAAAAACATTTCGATAATCACTGCCCCCAGTATCCCTAGACACTATTCCAGAGGAAAACCCTAATCCCAGAGCATTTAAATCGGGCTGGAGATAATAGCCTGTTACGTTTTCCACACCTGAAACTCTCGAATTGAACCGAGGAAAGGGAAGATTGATATCAGATGGGGAATTAACTAGCCCATAAAACAAAGGGTTAATATGATGAGCTGAGGTCGAAGAGACATCGATTTGAGGTTGAGATACTGGAGTGTTAGTATTTGCACCAAAAGTTGGAGAAGCTCCATCAATGGCTGAAGCCGCTGGTCTCTTCAGACGCTTGTTCTTCCTACATCCACCTCCCACTGGAACATTCCTTACAGTGCCACCCCGAGTCCAATAACGCTTACAAGCCTTGCAGAAGTGTCTTGGCTGTGATAAACTGTAGTTATTGTAGTAGCAGAACTTGGTGTTTGATGAATCACAACGAGGGCACTTTAGGGCTTGCTGCTGCTGCTGTTGTTGTTCTTTGTTCGGTTTCTCCATAAGCCTAGCTGTTGACTCCCTCAAGTCTTTCTCATCTATATGCTTCTGCAACCAAAGTGATGCATGGCCCAAAAAGAAAGGGAAAGAAATGAAAAGAGGGAAAAAGAGAGAGTTAAACGAGTGTTCTTATGGTAAAATAACAACACTACATAGATATTCTGTTCCAAAAGCAAAACAACAAAAATAGGACCATTGTTTTGTCGAATAATTACTTGAGAGAAAAAGTAGTGAAAACTAAACCTGTGGCCATTCATTGTTAGCAGTTGAAGAGACGATAATCATCTTCTCTCAGCTACTCAACATTTTCTTCTATCAAAGGAATCGTTGAAAACAAAGAGCAGGCGGCGACGCAAGTCCTTGTTGGTGGGATTCAGGTATTCCCTATGACTGAAAGAGTATCTCATCTGTGTTATGAACATCTGTTTTAGTTCATCTGATTTGATTTGTTAATTCTAAGGTGATAGATCTGGTCTTAACTGATAAATTAAATAAAATCTGAGATTAAAAAATGGGACAGAGAATATATGTATGTATGGAAGATAAATATTCAAAATCCAAGAAGACGACACAGAGGTAAAGCGGCAGAAGAGATGAATCTTGACGAGTTCAAGAAAAAAAGAATACAACATCAGAGTTCTAGATCAGTCGAACCTTGTATCTTGTAGTTATCCCTATTATCTTTAATATTATATATATTCTTTTACAAATTATTTATGATTCATTTTATACATTTTTCTTATATTTTTAATTATTTTATCACATTTATATTTCATATTATATCTAAAATTATAAAAATTTACATCATATTTGATATATTTTTTTCTTTCTAAATTTATCAAAGGCTGCTAAAATCTGTATACGTAATATTTTCTTTTTATAAATCTTGAGTAAGTACAAAATATTTATGGTGAAATATAAATCTTTAAGAAATAACAACTCTTTTACGACAAATGTAACTTAATCCATGCATATATGTAACACTCGTACGTAGGATAGAGGGAGAGAGTGAAAGCCACATTCCCCCCACGCACCAGCAAATTCCAATTCGTCACTTTATTTCACCATTATTATTACCACTAATTGATATATCTTCATGATTTTGTATACAATAAAGTATAGAAAATTTATTGCAAGGGAAATTTAATTAACAGTTTGTGCGGATTCCTCTGCCCCCGCCTCTTCATAGGTTTGATCAACAACAAACATAAATTATGGACATGTAATCTATGGACAAATTTAATTAAAAAAATTTAAATTATTAAAACAGTAAATTTTAGAGATAAATTATCTGAAATATAACATTCTCATTAGAATATTACATTACTTAAAAATTAGATAATAATGCCTTTATCCTCTGTTTTTAAATAATATTTATCATAGTGATTTAATGTTACAAAATCAAGCAATATAATGTGATTATAAAATTTTACATTATCAAAGATAATGTAACATAATCCCAACCAAATATATTATAGGTATTGATTATAGGAAAAACAAATGAGAAATTTATATATATATATATATATATATATATATATATATATATATATATATATATATATATATATATATATATATATATAAATCGTTAATGTGTGTCAGTAGGGCTATTCATGGACGGTTAATTGTTATAATGGTTACAAGATTTTTCTAATCATAACCTAACCGTTAAGAAACGGTTAACCACTGACGGTTAACTGTTATTAACGATTCGATTACAAATTAACCTACATTTAATCTATTACAATTATTTTTAAAAAATAACGTAACATGAATGTTCTAAAGTTTCATAATTCACACTACAAAATGTGTAGCACTTAACACATGCTTACATTGATGTAAGTGAATAAAATAAAAAAGTCTAGCACATAACACATACTTACACCAATATAAATATGTACATCTCCTAATATCTTGGTATTTAACAATAAATACATAATTATTTTGGTGTAAGAATGTTTATGTATTCTAAAAAAAATTAAAAATAATAAAAAATATATATTAAGTTATTTATGTACAAATTTTATTAAAAATATATATAACTTTCATGTAAATATTTTACTAATAGGTTAACACACCATCAAATTTTTAAAGATAAATCTTTAACAAACATAAAATAAATATGATAACTTGAGGCCTCTAGGATTAAATCACCAACGCCCTAGGTCTTAATTGACTTCTTCCAAAGTAGAATATGACTTATCAATTATATTGTTGGTTGACTAATTGTTAGAAATATAATATAATACTAACAAATTGAATATTAAAAAAAATCATAAATTAGATTATAATTTACAAAGAGTAACCATCCTCTCAACCTTTCAACTTAAGAAGACTTTCCTTTATTTTAAGAGGGCCTCGAGATTGATGTATCTAATATTGTGAACAGATTTTAGGAATATAACTAAAATTTATTTATCATTCTATTAGTATGATAAGTTATAATTATATACATCTTTTTATGATTAATTTCTTCATACTCTTATTAGAAGTTGAGCCTAATTGTGAAAATTATGTTTGTTTTGATTTAGGAGGTGAAATATAGATGATATTGTGAAAATCAACTCAAAAAGCATGTTTTTAGCCTTGTATGTGAGAATCAAGTCTTTTAGAAGAATGTGAAATTGGGCAGAAGACCATCTTCGACAAGGCATGACCACGACTTATGACTAACACGTGTCTGCTGTCTGATAAGAAGAATCCAAACTTTTGGAGTCAAATCCAAGATGAAGCTCACTTTTATGGATGTTCTCATTATTTTGAAAGTATCTGACCAAGAATCAATCTCTTTTTAATTAAGACTTTATTTATTTTGATTTTCCTTTATTCTTTCATTGTTTTGAATGGACTCATTTAAAGCATATTTAATTTTCTTTTAGGGTTTTTAACGCCTCTTAGTCACCTTTTAGGATATCTTCGATAGTACAACTTCTTTTCTCTTTTATTTTCATTCCACTATGAGTGGCTAAGCTTTTATTTCCGATTCAAGGGTAAACCAATTTCATTGTAATTTTGTGAGGCTTGTACTAAACTATTTTTTCTTCTTTAATCCAATAATCTTTATTTCTTGTTCTTATTTTATGAATTCTCGATATTGATTAAACTGACACCTTAATTCAATATTGAGTTTTATATCACTATTCATAAGTTTGTGATATGTAATTGTCATGAATGATTGATACAAGTAGCAAGGGGTAAGTCTCATGATTTGTGTTTGTTACAGTTTATTTTCCGAATTTCACATCGCGCATGATAGTCTCTGGAAAAATAAAGGCACGAAATTAATTGATTTTTTTAGTCATTCCCACGATTCTTAATGCTATCATTAATGGTAAGATTTGATTTGAAAACTTGTGAATTCTGATGTTGTTAAGAAGTGCTTTGCTTGAAGAAAGAAAAAAGAAAAAGAAAAAAAGAAAAAAAATAAATAAATAAATAAAATGAAAAAATGAAAAAATGAAAAAAAAGAACAAAAAAAAAACTAAAGAGAGTTCAAGATGAAAACTCGTAAAGTGCGTCTTGAAACCAAATGAGGTCTCAAGTTGAAAACCTGCAAAGGTCGGCTTGAGAGTGATTCAAATTCAGAATTCGTGCATGGTGGAGGTTCTAAATTAGTTTTGAAGACTTGAACAATGACACCAAATGGTGGTCAGACTAGGACTAGAGTGTGAAAAGGCTTGGATAACCAGAAAAGAAATAAATAAAGCATGAAATTCAAATACTGGTTTACGACTTCCAACATTCGAGGAATTTGGTAGTACAGGGGGAACTTTACACCCTTGCGTATAACAGAAGCTACACTCGAGTCATTTTGCGGTGTGCCAGTTCAAAAGCATTCGTACTATTGATATTTGAGGATGCTTGCTTTTTTCTTTTGATTATTCTAGTTAAAAGTTTGTCATGTATTTACCCAAAAACTCTTTATTTATAAATAAAAATAGGTATTTTTCTTGTTAAAACCATGTTGCAAGCATCCTAATTTGAAAATAAAAACGAGTAGATTAACTTGGGAAACATGAGATCATAGTGTATTATTGTACAAAAAGTTTTGGAAAAGTGCAGGTATTTCTAAAGCTGAAAATGGCTTTAGCATGAGGCTTACATGATGATGGGCTACAGAAAGTTAAAGCCTTGGGCTACACGTAAAACCTCAACAAGGTGGGATAATCCAAGAGGTTTGTCACTGATCAAGTAGTTGATCATGAGAAGTGTCTGGGTTCAAGAGTAAAGAGAATCAGAGTCATGTTCAACCAAAGAGTGTCCGATCAGAGTTGTCATTCGGGGTGAACTACTGTTGATTTTCATGCCCAATATTCGATTGAATTACAAGGCTGTCAACAAAAGAGAGTTCTCATCTGAAAATAAAATACCCTAAACATTTTTGCACTATTGCATACATTTTAGGCATAAATAGGATCATGACATTCATAAAATGCATGATAATGATAAATTCAATTGAGTAGTTACAGGTTCTCTAAAAGGAAATGATGAAGATGTAAAGACCCAATATAAAAGCAACCAATTCAGATTCTCATGTTTGGTGGTGGTGAGACAGGCTCCTACAAGAAAAATCACTTTCCAAATATTAACCTCCCAAGACTTTCAGATATGATGTTTTCAAATTCTCAAAACACATACCAACAAGGGTTACTATTTAATTTTCAGATTCGATATTCTTGAAGACAAGAAAAACATTTCTTTTCAGATTCCCTGAAGAACGATGGCATGAGTAAACATTTCTAGATCTGATTTTCCCTCAAGAAGTAGCGGACATATCCATATTTTTTTATAGATTTATTTTTCCCTGAGGAATAGTGGAAAAAAATATACCTCAATCGATTCAATCTTCCCTGAAAATCAATTGAATGAATCAATATTTTTAGATCTGATTTTCCTTCAAGAAGTAGCAGAACATATCCCTATTTTTTCCATATTTGATTTTCCCTGAGGAACAATATAGCAAATCTACCTCGATTTAATCTTTCCTGAAGAACAGTGGAATGAATACGTTTCCAGATCTGATTTTCCCTCAAGAAGTAGTGGAATAGATCTCTCTCTTTTCAGATTTTATATTCCCTGAGGAACAGTGGAACAAATTTACCTCGATTCAATATTCCCTAAAGAAAAATGTAATGAATCAACGTTTCCATATCTGATTTTCCCTCAAGAAGTAGTGGAACAAATCCCTTTTTTTCCATATTTGATCTTCCCTGAGTAAAAGTGGAATAAGTCTGTCTCGATTCAATCTTTCTAAAGAATAGTGGAATGAGTCAACCTTTCTCAATCTGATCTACCTTGAAGAAACAATGGACCAGATCCCTTATCATATTTCAAAGTATGGAGTTGACCGAACGAAAACTCATTATCTCTTTGTCTTTACCCTATTCTTGTTGTCACAAGACTGTGCAAAAGAGGGGCATTTATCGACACTCAATTTTGTCCCGCAATTATTATTATTATATTTATTAATATTATTATTATTTCTTTGTGCATGCCTGTATAACCAGCCCAAAACTAGACCCCAATTACAACATGCCCAATCAGGCCACAAAATAACCCAACCCAAATACAACAATGTTCGACCTAAACCTGGAACCCATCCGCAAGGCCCATGAGGAACACCCAAGCAGCTAGGGTTTCATCCTTAGCATCTGGCGTCGCTCACCATCAACCGTTGGATCTGTGGGAGATCCAAAGGTTCATATTGTAACACCCCAAAGTAGGGTCTACTTATGAATTCATGAAATTTATAGATAAATTTTTAAAGTTTTTGGAATTCGAGGACCAAACCCATAATTTGCCTATTTTATGTTAATGTTGAAAAATAAATTCCCCTTTTCCCCGTGTAATATGGTTTTTCCCATATTGTTTTTCCCAATTTCTTTCCCCCGTCATTCCAATTTTGTAGCCATGATTCTTCACCGTCCAACCATCATTCGTCAATCCGAAACCACCAATAGACTCACTATTGAAAACAGAGAACAAAACCCAACCTCTATCCCGTCGTGAATTGGCGTCGTTACCCGTAAATCTCAACAAGAAGCTTCGTCAGTTTTAACTCGATCGCTATTAGTTTTTCGTCAATTCTGGTCGATCCAGCCACTTGTTCATTTCACCTCCTACACCATCGGACTCAGCGTTACCGTGCGTTCAAAACCTGAATGAAATCGTCGTGCCATTATTGATCTGTCGTCATCACTCACCGACCACCGTTAGAGAGGTTCATATGTTTTAAAATTCTACAATCTGTTATGTTTTGATGAAAAATAACACTTGCACAAGACTCCCGAGGTGTCGATCTATAAATATGGAAAATTTCACGTCGAACCGACAACCGAAGCCACCGCACGTGCCACTCTTTGCGAGTGAGCTTCGTCTGGCAATCAGCGGACCGGTCTGAGCCGAGCCGTTGACCGGCCATTGACCGACGTTGACCGACCGTTGACTTTATTCGAGAACACCTATCCTGGCATTTTTCAATGTCTTGAGTTTGTTTTTGAGGTCCGTTTTGCCAAATTCAAACCTGGTAAGTTGTTTTTCACTGATTAACCTACCGATTCGATCCGTTTTTCGCAATTAAGCTTCGTTTTTATGAAATTTATGTTGTTATGTATTTGAGGAATTATTGGAAGTTGAATTAAATATCGAGGGTGTTCGAATGGAATTTAAATTATCGATCAATATGGTACAAAAATCGAGGTAATACATTACTACCTTTTCATGCTTTATGGAACATGTTGGTATTGGTAAATGCATGAATGAAAATGATTGGTCTTATCTGGGTAGTTAATTAATTCCTACACTCGATCCAAATACGGTAAAAAGTCAGTAACTGAATAAAATTCTGATGGCTCGTACAAGAAATTAGAAGTTGTTAAGGAATAACTTTAAGTTCAGAGATTATTCGGAAAAACAATTAATCCTAGGATCTCTAAATTCTATTTATCATTGTTAAGAGTTTTAATACCGAAATTACATGGTTAAAAAATTATGAAAATGCCATTGAGAGATAAAAATAGTCTGAGTTGACCCTGAATGAGAAAGTACCTTGAAAATTCGTACCTAACTCGATAAAGTATTGATTTGATTGTTAATATCCTACTTTGGTACAAAAAATTCCTGATAATCCGTTCGTAACATTTCAGAAGGAAATTGACCCACAAATCTCCGAGTTATGAGTAAATACATAAAGAATAATTTATCGAGGGTGCTCTTTTGTCAGAGTTGTTCAAAAGGACTGAAGTAGATGATAAGTTTGAATTAAATAATAAGATCAGCTGAAAGGAAATGATTGAAATATCTTGGATTTGTAAAATGACCAAAATACCCTTGGAATGTAAATAACCAAAGAATATCACCAAGTCCAGGAATGATTGAATACCCTTGAAGGGTAATGAATTGACTAGTCGACAAGTATTAGTTCTGGGAGTTATTCAGCTAGAGTTGTTCGATAATCCGATCGATCGACATAAATCGTAAATTTCTTGAATCTTCGTTTCTCTCTTATCATCTCAAATCACTATGAATTCTCCAAGAATCTAATACCCAAAATGCTTTTGATTTTCCTGAATAATAGAATCACTCCTTTCATATCTAAACACACAAGTAACTCAAATGCAAAGGATTCTGAATACCCTTCTGATTACTTAATGCCTCTAAAAAATGTCTGAATACAATATGATCATTATAAATCACATTCTGAATAATTGATAATTCCGTCAACTAATGAACTCTTTCGATAGTGATTCTAATTTCTAACATTCTATTGGTATACTAAATATCCTTATTTCTTTGTCCGATAAGATTATTCAATACATCCAAACCATATTTGGAACCTCTAGTGTGTTCCCTGATCAAATGAATGCTTTCTCTGATTTCTGTTCTGATTTCTGCTCTAATTTCTATTTTGATTTCTGCTCTGATTTTTGATATCTCCGTTTACGAAAAAATGTTTTATTTGGGATACTATGGGATCTGGTATGAAGACTCTGGCAGGTTCAGTCGCTGCGGTTAATTCCTTTTATAGGTTCTGCACCGACTATTATTTCCTTATAGACCTAAGACGACCCTTGGGTAGGCTCTGCGGCCCTGAGATTTTTCTTGGGTAAGCCTATGTGGCCCCGAGAATTGTCTTGGGTAGGCTCGCAGGTCCCAAGGTACTCCCTTAGGTTATGTAGTTCTAAGGAACTGCATTGACGTTCGGTTGGAAGGACTACTATGGTTTTGAAAACATGATTTAAATGGTTTTGCGGGAACACACTAGATAATTCTATTCTGATCTCCTGAGCCCAAATATCCGAAATATTTCCATATGAACTGAAAGCTTACTATCTGTTACTACCTGAAATATCCGTAGGATCTCCACTCAACATAAAAATCTGTAGATGTCTGAACTAATAAGGAAACATATGATTATATGTTATCTGCATATCCTGTAGCATCATCTGGTATTTATGTATTACTAAGCTTCCCTAAGCTCACTCTATTACTAACCATTTCAGTTTAAAAGAATTGTATCAGTTCAACTATTGACTTCAGTAAGGGAGTTCATTCGGCGTTGCTGGAAGAGTATGATACATGTGATTAGGGGCATGTAGATTGTATTTTGTTTTATATACGAGTCTGAAAATATGTTTTATTTGTGAATATTGATAAATCTTTTTATGAGTTTACATGTTTTGATAAAAGTTTAAAATTTTCTGAGATTTTACGGTGGATCGCTCTGGTGGCCCTAATGTGACACCTCAGATTAGATTAGGTCATCTGCATCAATTTAGGGGTGTTACATTTAGTGGTATCGGAGCTTAGGTTGAGTCGAGTTTTCTGGATAGACCGGCCAGTCGAATGTCATAAGATGTCTGATCAGTACATGCCCCTAGACTATAATCGTACCTCTCTGAGCAAAAACTCCACAGTCGAGTCCTTCTCTGTAACAAACTAACCTTAGTTTTCTATCTGTTAAGGATCTACCTTTGCATAAAGGGATATCAATAATATGTATCCAAATTCTGTAAAGTACCTCACGAGTCATGTGAGAGTTACTCATCTGAAAAATTTTAACCCGACTCCAGAAATGAAATTGGGATATGTTACTGCTCTATGAACCTATTCTCGTAACCAATGTTGAATTGATTCCACAAGGATAATTCCGTTCTGATTCTTTTATTGGAATGAGAGAGAGTTATGATAAAAATGTATACTCATCTGGTTAAGGACTAGAAAATGACTCATACTTCTGTAAAACCTATTTGAAGATAGGAAAGAACTGATGAAAGTTTAAATTCTGCAATTCTGTGACATGAATGAATTTCGATGACGAAATTCTTTTAAGGAGGGGAGAATTGTAACACCCAAAAGTAGGGGTCAAATTATGAGTTCATGAAATTTATAGATAAATTTTTAAAGTTTTAGGAATTCAGGGACCAAACCCATAATTTGCCCATTTTATATTAATGTTGAAAAATAAATTTCCCTTTCCCCCTTGTAATCTGGTTTTTCCCAGATTGTTTTTCCAATTTCCTTCCCTCGTTGTTCCAATTTTGTAGCCCCGATTCTTCACCATCCGACCACCGTTCGTCAATCTAAAATCACCAATAGACTCACCATTGAACGGAGAACAAAACCCAACTTCTATCCCGTCGTGAATCGGTGCCATTCGCCGTAAAAATCAACTGGAAGATTCATCGTTTTTAACTCGATCGCCGTTGGTTTTTCGTCGATTTCGATCGATCCGGCCACCCGTTCATCTCACCTCCTACACTATCGGACTCACCGTCACCATGCACTCAAAACCTAACCGAAATCGTCGTGTCATTGTTGATCCGTCATCTTCACTCACCGGCCACCGTTAGAGAGGTTTGTATATTTTAAAATTCTATAATCCGTTATGTTTTTATAAAAAATAACACTTGTACGAGACTCCCAAAGTGTCGATCTACAAATCTGAAAAATTTCACGCTGAACCGACGACAAGAGCCATCGCAGTCGCCACCCCCTACAAGTGGGCTTCATCTGGCAGCCAAGGGATCGGTCTAAGCCGAGCCACCGAGTCGAGCTGTCGAGCCATTAACCGCCGTTGATTGTCGTTGACCGTTGACCGGTCATTGAGCGTCGTTGACAAGTCGTTGACATACCTTTGACTTTTTTTGAGAATACCTATCCTGACGTTTTTCGACGTTCTAAATTTGTTTTTAGGTCTATTTCGCCAAATTCAAACCCGGTAAGGTGTTTTTCACTGATTAACCTACCAATTCAATCTATTTTTCACAATTAAGCTTCTTTTTTTGATGAAATTTATGTTGTTATGTGTTTGAGGAATTATTGGAAGTTGAATTAAAGATCGAGGGTGTTTAAATGAAATTTAAATGGTCAATCAGTATGGAACAGAAATCGAGGTAATACATTACTACTTTTTCATGCTTTATGGAACATGTTGGTATTGGTAAATGCATGAATGAAAATGTTTGGTCTTATCTGGGTAGTTAATTAATTCCTATACTCGATCTGAATACGGTAAAAAGTCAGTAACTGAATAAAATTCTGATAGATCGTACAAAAAATTAGAAGTTGTTAAGGAATAACTTTAAGTTCAGCGATTATTCAGAAAAATAATTAACCCTAGGATCTCTAAATTCTATTTATGATTGTTAAGAGTTTTAATACCGAAATTACATGGTTAAGAAATTACAAAAATACCCTTAAGAGATAAAAATAGTACGAGTTGACCCTGAATGAAAAAGTACCCTGAGAATTCGTGTAACATCCCAAAAGTCGGGTTAGTGACCAAAATAAAAATTTTGAAACTTTTAAGCATGAATTCAAAAATATTAAAAAATTTAGGGACTTAATTGGTAATATTTTGTGAAGAATAGTTTAGTAAATATTAAGTGAAGCAAGGGGTATAATGGTCATTTGACAAGAAATATTATTATTTTTCCCTTTATAAGAGAACTCACACGTAGAAAGGAAGGAAGAAAGAAAGAAAAAAAGTTCTGGAGCTTGGGTTGTCTTCTTCCTCTTCTCTTCCCGTGGCTCCATTGGTATGGTAAGTTGGTTAATTCTTTCATTTTAAAGTTATTTTTTATTCTTGGAGTGATAGAAAAGATTAAGGAAAGCATAAGATGGCTTAAAACTCAAAGAGGAGTAAGTTATATAAGATTGAAGGTAAATAGGTTTTAAGGGAATTATTGAGATAGTGTTAGTAAATAATTCTTGTAATTAAATTTGACTTGTCATCAATCAAAATAAGAAATTCAAAGTGTTAGAAACGAATTTAGAACATGTTGATAAAGTGGTAAGATTATTGGCTTCCAAATTCAAGATAGAATATTGGATATTAAGATGAGTTAAAGTGTTATAAGTGGGCTAGAATAAGTGTAGTTAAGTTTAAAGGGCCAAAAGGAGGTTATATAAGAAGAATTAAGTAAAGTGATGGAAATTTTTTGACTAAGAAGCATTTTCTGGGTAAGGGGGTATCGATACCTGTTGAATGGGTACCGATACTACAAGGAAAATTATGAGGAATTGATTCATGGGGTATTGATACCTGTATAAACAATATCGATACCACGTGGTAGAGGTATCAATACCTAGGTGATAGGTATCGATATCAGGAATCATCAAAGCTAATTTTGGTATCGATACCTGGGTAGGGTATCGATACCCTAGCATAGAGGCATCGGTACCCTAAGGGTAGTACTGATACCACTTAAATTGGAAAGTTGAAATTAGAAGTTTTAATTGGTTTATATTAGTATGAATCATAGCAAGTAATTTGAATCTAAATATTCATTAAATTTCGTATTCGTGTATATATTGATCGAGAGCAAGGTCCGAACAAGTTGTCAAGTAATAGTCATCGAGGAAAAGATAAGGGTTCGATATTGACTAGTGAGGCTAGGTGAGTGCATACTGCTAGAATATAAGTATTATTATATGGAAATTAGACTTGAGACAAGTATGTTTCCCTTATTTGGAATATATGATTTCATGATTAGAAGCATGATTATGTTTGTATTATGTAAATAGGCCTTGTTCATGTTACATGTTGTGTGGCGGGAATTTAGATGATATGTGTTATATGGAAATGATATATGTGCTATATGATATATGGGAATATATGTGAATAAGATATGACATAGATGTTTATATGAACACATGAGAAGTGATATAAACTATGTGACATAAGAATATGAAATAAGTTATATGGTAGAGACATAAAGAATGATATGAACATGGCATTTAAACTACAAGTTAAAGAAATTATGTGATGTTGTATAAGTGATTATACAAGAAATGTTATGAGCTCTATGAGATATGAATTACGTGATCATATGAAAATGTGATAATGAGCTATGTGAAAGAAGCTATGAGATTATGTGCCTATGTGATATGATTATATGAATATGTGAAATGATAAAAAATAATGCCCATGTTGTGTTTCATGAGAGCTAGAGCTATAGTTGGCATGCCAAGAGTTGAGGGATTATAGTGGTCATTCGGGACATAGTGGTCCTTCGGGATAAAGTGGTCATTCGGGACAAATTTTTAGTGCCCCTAGTAGGAATTATACGAGCTGTGGTGACAACATATATGCACAACCTCTATGTACTTGCATATCTTTGGTTCTCACATGTGTACATGGGCTAATAAATAAAAAACCTTGAATACAATGTATGTAATATATATATATGATGTGTGATATGAATTGTATGACATGAATATATGTTAATGTATATGTGAATAAGTATAAATGATTTATATGATGTTATGTGTATTGTGCAGTTAAATGAATCCTATGATAGTTGAAAATATTAGGTACAAGAGGATATGACTAAAAGACATAAGTGATGTGTAAATATGTATATATTTGCATATATGAAAGGTGATATATATATATATATATATGTATGATTATATGTGATATGTCATGCATTGTTAAGTAAGTAGAGTTTTAAATGTTGTTTTATGCCTCACTAAGTCAACGACATAGCGTGTGAGTGTTTCACACGTAGGTTTCGGAAAGCGAGAAGAGAAACTAAGATAAGCAAGACATGTTAGCCTCTTCTTCACTGTGATCAGATCAGACAAGAGTTTTGAATCACATGTATTTTGTTTATTAAAAGTAGTTGGCATGTAATTAATGTTTTAAATTATATACGCTCTGATCAGTTTTGAAGATATTATTAATTGTACTAATATGAATTATGAAATTTTATTTAATATAAGTAAAAAAATTTATATTTGTATACAATTATAAGTTTTGAAAAGTCAGTGTGACACTTCGGACTCAGATCCGTGTCGGATACGGGTTGGGGTGTTACAATTCATACCTAACCCGATAAATTACTGATTTAATTGTTAAGATCCTACTTTGGTACAAAAAATTCCTGATAATCCGTTCGTAACATTTCAGAAGGCAATTGACATTCAAATCTCCGAGTTATGAGTAAATACATAAAAAATAATTTATCGAGGGTGCTCTTTTGTCAGAGTTGTTCGAAGGACTGAAATAGATGATAAGCTTGAATTAAATAATAAGATAGGATGAAAAGAAATGATTGAAATATCTTGGATTTGTAAAATGACCAAAATACCCCTAGAATGCAAATAACCAAATAATATCACCAAGTCCATAAATGATTGAATACCCTTGAAGGGTAATGAATTGACCAGTTGACAAGTATCGGTTATGGGAGTTGTTCAGCTCGATTTGTTCGATAATATGATCGATCGACACAAATCGTAAATGCCTTGAATCTTCGTTTCTCTCTTATCAGCTCAAATCACTATGAATTCTCCAAGAATCTAATACCCAAAATGCTTCTGGTTTTCCTGAATAATAGAATCACTTCGTTCATATCTAAACACACAAGTAACTCATATGAAAATGATTATGAATACCCTTCTGATTACTTAGTGCCTCCGAAAAATATCTGAATACAATATGATCCTTATAAATCACATTCTGAATAACTAATAATTTTGTCACCTAATGAACTCTTCTGATAGTGATTCTAATTTCTGACATTCTATCGGTATACTAAATATCCCTTTTTCTTTATCCGTTAAGATTATTCAGTACCTCCGAACCATATCTGGAACCTCTAGTGTGTTCCTTGATCACATAGATATTCTCTCTAATTTTTGCTCTGATTTTTTATATCTTCGTTTACGGAAAAATATTTATTTGGGATACTCTGGGATCTGGTATGAAGACTCTGGCAGGTTCTGTCGTTGTGGTTAATTCCTTTTATAGGTTATGCACTGTTAACTTCCTAAAAAGGCTACTTTTAAAGCCTTTTCACTTAAGTTATTGTTTGTTTAAAAGCTCATTTTAGTCATTTTAGGATCATGTAGTTGCATATAGTTGCATTTGTGGTGGTTGTGCTATTTTATTTCTTAATGGTGCTGTTTGAGGGAAAGGTGCAGTTTGTCTATGGTGTGCAGGGAATAGCAAGAAAAAGGATTCTTTGGGAAGTAATGTCGCGGCATCACGCGTTGCTAAAGCAGATTTAAATGCCTTGGCATTTCTGGCGCAGAAAAAGACAAAAAGATATTTTTGCATAAGGACAGCTGGCACTGGACAGCTGTCTCTGCACGTGAAGGACTGTTGTAACCGTCTGCCAGAGCTGCCAAAGGACCACTGCCACTTGGAGGATAAGTTTCACGCACAACATGTGATTCTAGGGGTATGAGGGGTATTTTGCACCCAACAACCTCATCATTACCCCTAGATATTTTTATTATATATGACACCTCATGGGAGAGAAGAAAAGAGGACGGAGAGCACACGCATAGAGCAGAAAAAATCACATTTTTATTTCTTCTTCCTTGGGATATTCCTCCATTGATAAAGCTCCAAGGAGTGGCAAGCTAGGCGCCGGAAGGAGCTAGCGAGCTAGGTGGTTCGTGGTGGCCGAGAGGAGACCTCCGGTGGCGCGTCGAAGGCTTCTTCTCACTTCCCTTTTGCTGCTATTTTTCTATTAATTTTTGGGTTGTTGGAACGAATATTTTCATGACTTTGTGTTTGGATATTTCGAACCCCACCATGAACTAACTTATTTGGTGGTGGTTGGTTGAACGATTCTTTAAACTTTATTTTTAAGGTATATTTAAGTTTATTTTGGGTTCTTTATTTGCTTTGCTTATGAATACTTCACCATCTAGGCTTGTAAGAGGCATGGAAATGTCCATCTCTTAGATGAAGGTTAGGTATTCTGAAGAATCCTAAGCTAAAAATACTTATAATTATTTGGAAGAAACGCAAGATAAGATCCTCATAAGCAATGGGTTATGGTATTTTCAAGGGGCTTTGAACCGGCCTAGGAATATTATAACTTAATCCCTTAGATCTCGGAAGAGACTAGGATATGATTTCAACGACTAAAAAGGGTGTCTTTATCAATAGGGTAGGCTGTCCAACATCGTTGAGTGAGAGCAGATGCCTTGGCATCCTATTCTGTTAGGTTCTTTTGAACACCTTAGGAAAGCCCTGTCGAGTAAGTAAAGACAAGATAGCTTAAATATACTTGAGAAATAAGTTTAACAACCTTAAACCAATCCTTACCATTCATTTTATTGGAAGCTTGTCACGTGAGGATTATTTTCTTCTTATTTTATTTATTTACTGTCTTTACCATTTCTCATTGCCTCAACATTTCACCATACTCAACATTAAACATCCATCATTGCCACTGCATTTCCATTTGCTATACCATCACACCATCAATCCGCATCCACCAGCATACACATATCCATTGCCGTGACATTTGTATATATCAAGACTAACTATACTTAGATAGAATATTGCATTGCTTTGGTTAGACTTTTGTGATTTCACCCAATCCCTGTGGAGATGATACTCACTCATCATTATATTACTTGAGCGATTGTGAATACTTGCATATTATTTGTGTATATTTTATAGTACTCACAACACGCGAACAAGTTTTTGGCGCCGTTGCCTGGGATTGGCAGCCTGAAGTTATTTAGTTTTGCCAGAGCATTTTATTTTGTTTTGCATTTTTATTTTTGTATAGTTTACTTGATATTTTTGTTTTATTTTTCAGGTTTATTTAGTGTATGCCTAGAAGAAATTCTGAAGAGCCTTTGGAACCAATAGAACTTGAGATTGAAAGACTCTTTAGAAGAAGAAGACGTGCTCAAGGAAATATGTATCAGATTGGAAACCAAGGCATTGGTCAAGATAATGGAAATCATAATGCCACGGCATTAAACAATGTTGAACCTGCTATCAGGCCTCGTGTCATTCGAGATCATTTAAATCCGATGTTGGATGATCTGAATCCTGGGATTGTGGCACCCGAAATTCAAGCTGCACATTTCGAGCTGAAACCAGTCATGTTCAACATGTTGAATTCCATTGGGCAGTTTGGGGGTATGCCAACTGAAGATGCCAGGCAGCACATTCGCAATTTTCTGGAAGTTTGTGATTCTTTCCGCCAAGAAGGAGTGCATGAGGATTTTCTGAAATTAAAGCTTTTTCTGTATTCATTGCGTGACCGAGCAAGGGCTTGGTTGAGTGGTGTACCAGCCGGTTCGATGGAATCATGGGTCGATCTTTGCAAGAGTTTCTTATTGAGGTACAACCCACCAAACATGAATACGCAGCTAAGGAATGAAATATCATCTTTTCGCCAGGGCGACGACGAATCCATGTATGAGTGTTGGGATCGTTACAAGAGTTTGCTTCGAAAGTGTTCAAATCATGATTTTTATGATTGGACTCAAGTAGTCATGTTCTATAATGGAGTCAATGCACCCACGAGGATGTTACTGGATGCCTCGGCAAATGGGACATTGCTGGACAAATCACCTACGGAGGCGTTTGCTATCTTGGACAGAATTGCTAACAATGATTATCAATTTCCTTCCTCAAGACTTGGGAGTGGGAGGAGAGCACCTAGAGCATTCGAGTTAGAAGCCAAAGATTCGGTGTCCGCTCAACTCTCCGCTATTACTAATATGTTGAAGAACTTACAATGTTCCACTAATGTGAAAGAAGTGAAAACAACTAGTCTGGCATGTCTGTTATGCCAAGGCAATCATCACGAGAGCGAATGCCCAACCAACCATGAGTCCATCAACTTTGTGGGCAATTACAATCGAGGCAGCAACAATCCTTACTCAAACACTTATAATGCTGGATGGCGTCAGCATCCTAATTTTTCATGGGGAAATCAAGGAGCCCACAATGCTAATCAACCTACTAGGCAGCAGAATCACAATGAGCCTCAAAGTTACCAAAATTCTATGCTATGGCATAATGCTAACAAAGGAGCTTCATCTTCAGTGAGCATAAGTTCCTTAGAAGCTACAATTCAAGAATTCATATCTACTACGAAGACAATGCTGCAAGACCATTCTACTTCAATAAAGAATCAAGGAGCTTTACTTCATAGTCAAGGCGCCTTACTTCAAAGCCATAGCTCGTCTCTGAGAGATTTGGAAGGTCAAGTTGGTCAGATTGCTACGACATTGCAAGAGCGTCAGCAAGGACGTTTTCCAAGTGATACCGAAGTCACTAAAGGGCCTGGAAAAGAACATTGCAATGTGTTAACTCTTAGGAGTGGAACACAAATCAATCGACAAGTCAAGGATAGTGGGCCACAACAAGATGATTCTAGTCCCACTACTGAAGCTGAATTACAAGATGATAGAGTTTCTGAGAAGGACAAGGAGGAGGATTCTGCCAAGGTACCAGATTCTGATGCCAAGGCAAAAGAAAATTATATTCCTACAGCTAAGGAAGCTAGACCTCCCCCACCCTTCCCGCAAAGATTGAAGAAGCACAATGATGAAGTTCAGTTCAAGAAGTTCGTAGACATTCTTGATCAGCTCCATATCAATATACCTCTCTTGGAAGATGTTGAACAGATGTCGATGTATGCCAAATTTCTGAATGACATCTGTACCAAGAAGAGGAAAGTAGAGACTGTTGCCACGGTAACAGAATTTTGTTCTTCATTGAGTAAGTTGCCGCCAAAGAGAAATGATCCGGGCAGCTTCATTATTCCTTGTTCAATTGGAGCTAATTTCGTTGGAAAGGCTTTATGTGATCTTGGTTCAAGTGTCAACTTAATGTCGAAATCGATATTCTTGAAGCTTGGCATAGGAGATGCAAGACCCACCTCAGTTATTTTACAACTTGCCGACAAATCCCATGTTAAACCTGAAGAGAGAGTCGAGGATGTCATAGTAAGGGTGGACAAGTTTGTGTTTCCAATCAACTTCTTAATTCTGGACTGCGAAGTTGATGCCAAGGCACCAATCATTCTGGGAAGACCTTTCCTAGCCACTGGACGTATCTTGATAGACTGTGAAAAAGGTGAACTCACCATGAGAGTGGCTGATCAGTGTGTGACTGTCAATGTTTTTAGAACGCTCAAATATGTTGATGACACTGAAGAATGCCAAGGCATTTCTGAATTGAACTCAGTGATTGAAGAAGAGACTGAACATCTTTGCCAGAACAACTTCATTCAGCTAGCAGAAAATGAATATTGGGTGGACGATGAAAGCTTAGTGGAGTCCGACGACTTTCCAATTTTGGAGGAGCAATCTAGCTTAGTACAAGTTAGATCATGTATGAATTTTGAACCTCTGAATTTTGATGAATTCATTTCTCCTAAGCCTTCATTATTGCATGCACCCAATCTAGAGCTTAAGACTTTACCAGGGCATCTTAAATATGTTTACTTAGGTAGCGATGAGACTTTACCGGTGATTATTTCCGCTAACCTTACTGCTAACCAAAAGCAAAGTTTGTTAAGTGTTTTGATGCAGCATAAAAAAGTAATTGGTTGGACTATGGCCGATTTGAAAGGCATTAGTCCCACGATCTGCATGCATAATATTCTACTAGAAAATTGCCACGAAAATTCAATTGAACCACAAAGAAGACTCAACCCTATTATGAAGCAAGTGGTGATGAAATAAATTCTGAAATGGCTTGATGCTGGAGTGATCTACCCTATCTCCAATAGCTCATGGGTGAGCCCTGTCCAATGTGTTCCGAAGAAAAGAGGCACGACGGTGGTTACGAATGAGGATAATGAGCTATTACCCACTCGCACTGTGACCGGATGGAGGATATGTATGGACTATAGAAAACTCAACAAAGCTATGAAGAAGGACCACTTTCCTCTACCTTTCATCGACCAAATGTTGGATCGATTGGCCGACAAAGCATTCTATTGCTTTTTGGATGGGTACTCGGGGTACAATCAAATTGCCATTGCACCAGAGGACCAGGAGAAGACTACATTTACTTGTCCCTATGGCACTTTTGCCTTTAGGAGGATGCCTTTTGGACTCTGTAATGCCCTGGCAACGTTTCAGCGCTGTATGCAAGCTATATTTTCAGATATGGTTGAGGATTTTTTGGAGATCTTCATGGATGATTTTTCTGTTTGTGGGGATGATTTTGAACGATGCCTCGGCAATTTAGCAAAAGTTCTCAAGAGATGCGAGGAGGCTGAGTTGGTCTTAAACTGGGAAAAATGTCACTTCATGGTGACTGAAGGTATTGTATTAGGCCACAAAATTTCACACAAGGGCAATGAGGTGGAAAAGGCAAAGATTGAAGTGATTGAAAAATTGCTACCACCAACTTCGGTCAAGGAAATAAGAAGTTTTCTTGGACATGCTGGATTCTATAGAAGGTTTATCAAAGATTTTTCCAAGATTTCTAAACCCTTGTGCACATTGCTTCAACAAAACCAACCCTTTGTGTTTGACGAATTATGCCTCGGAGCGTTTACTGAGCTAAAGCGACAACTGATCTCGGCACCCATTGTAGTCCCTCCCGACTGGACATCACCATTTGAGCTGATGTGTGATGCAAGTGATTATGTCGTAGGAGCTGTTTTGGGTCAACGTCGAGGTAAAATCTTTCATGTTATTTATTACTCTAGTCGCACTTTAAATGAAGCACAATTGAACTACACCACCACTGAGAAAGAATTACTTGCCGTAGTATTTGCTTTTGATAAATTTAGACCATACCTAATAGGCACTAAAGTTATTGTTCACACTGATCATTCGGCTATAAAATACTTAGTGAACAAAAAGGATGCCAAGCCTAGACTTATTAGGTGGATCTTACTTTTGCAAGAATTTGACTTAGAGGTGGTAGATAGAAAAGGAACTGAAAATCAAGTTGTTGATCACTTATCTAGGCTATAGAACAATTCTGAATGCCATGACACTGTAGATATCCAAGAGGAATTTCCTGATGAGAAAATTTTATATGCCGCGGCAATCCCGTGATACGCTGACCTTGTTAATTTTCTTGTTAGTGGAATTGTGCCTTTTGATTTGAATAGTCAGGCTAAAAAGAAGTTCAAGCACGATGCAAGGCACTATTTTTGGGATGAGCCATATCTGTTCAAACATTGTGCCGATCAGCTCATTAGACGATGTGTACCTGAAGAGGAGCAAAGTGATATTTTGTACCATTGTCATTCGGCCCCAAGTGGAGGCCATTTTAGTGGAGCAAGGACTGCTGCTAAGGTCCTGCAATCAGGCTTTTACTGGCCAACTTTGTTTAGAGATGCCCAAGCATTTTACAAAGGATGTGATCGATGCCAACGGACTGGAAACATCTCCAGACGACATGAGATGCCGCCGCAAAATATTTTGGAGATGGAGTTGTTTGATGTGTGGGGTATTGATTTCATGGGACCATTCCCATCTTCTGAAGGAAAATTATATATATTGCTTGTTGTGGATTATGTGTCAAAGTGGGTGGAAGCAATAGCAACTTCAAAGAATGACTCCAAGACCGTACTCAAGTTTTTGCACAAGTATATTTTCACTCGGTTTGGAGTACCTCGTGCTATCATCAGTGATGAGGGAACCCATTTTGATAACAAGTTGATTTCCAAGGCATTGCTGAGATATGGAGTTCGACACAAGATTGCCATGGCATATCATCCGCAGATAAATGGCCAAGCTGAGATATCTAATCGAGAGATCAAGCAGATTTTAGAGAAAGTGGTGAACCCAAAGCGAAAGGATTGGTCGCCAAAGTTGGATGAAGCACTTTGGGCGTACAGAACAACATTTAAAACTCCTTTGGGGATGTCACCCTTTAAGTTAGTGTATGGTAAAGCTTGTCATCTCTCGGTTGAGCTTGAATATAAAGCTTATTGGGCTATCAAGCGATTGAATTTCGATGCTCAACTAGTTGGGGAGCAAAGATTATTAGAACTTAATGAAATGGAAGAGTTTAGAGCACAAGCATATGAGAATGCTCGGATATACAAGGAGAAAACCAAGAAGTGGCATGACCAAAAACTGATGCCACGTCATTTTCATGTGGGGCAACAAGTCTTGCTTTATAACTCCAGACTTAAACTCTTTCCTGGGAAGCTAAAATCTCGATGGTCAGGGCCATTTGAGGTGCATTATGTCTATCCCCATGGAGCTGTTGACATCAAGAGAATAGACAATGGGAAGATCTTCAAGGTCAATGGCCAGCGTCTGAAAGCCTACAATGGAATTCCACCACCGCACAACAAGGACGTGTTACGGCTGCACGATACTGAAGCGTGCCCAGAGGAGAACCAAAATTCGATGCCTCGGCATGGAATTTGTGTCTGTGCATAAACAAAATTTAACATTCAAGTTTTTTTCTTTAGTTTTATTTTATTTTGTAATTAATTTTTGATCTGAAGGGACCACTTTGCTGCAAACCGTACAAGGAGCGGTTACTAAAGGGAGGAAAGGACAAAGCATTAATTGGAGAGATATTCTTTTGATTTGTTTCTTTTTATTTAATTTAATTTCTGATATTTCTTTTTCTCTTTCCACAGACCTGTCCTATCACCATCATTACCTTTTGGCAGTTTTTTTTCCTTCCCTATACATACACAACCCCCACCCACTAATCCCTCTTTTAACTGTCCTATCACCCCTTTTCCCTCCCAAATTTTTAACTTTTTCTTTTCTCTTTCTTTATTCATTTTTTCTCTTTCATGTTAACTTTTACTTTTTCTCTCTCTTTTACTCATATTCTTCCCTTATTCTCTCCATAGCCGAAATACATCCAAGTTTTTAAAGCTTTCAAAAGCTTTTTCCTTTTTCATTTTTCTTACTTCAAAAACACTGAAAATGTTGCGCTCAAGACCAGCTCCAACCGACACGACCGCTTGGCAACAGTTTGAGAACGATGAGGCCAAGGCTCGGTTCCAAAACTTCAAGAACCGAAAACTCTTTTTTGAGTTGGGATTTATTTTTACCGAGGAAACCAATGGTGGTTTTGGACCCGATGTTATAGACATCGTGACGACGCTCAAGTGGCAGAAGTTTGCCCGTCATCCTGGTTCGGTGAACGCCTCATTAGTTAAGGAGTTCTATGCAAACATTTCCAAGCCCAATCAACACTCCATCTTCGTTCGAGGTAAGCAAATTCGTTTTACATCCACTGCTATTAATCGTTATTTTCATTTACAGGAGGTAGTAGACGGTCATGCCATGTTCGAAGAGGAAGCCGATAGCAACACATACGATGGGGTCTTGGAGGACCTTTTTTTTGAAAACACTGAGTGGAATGGACGACAAACGAGTAGATCCTCGGTCAACCGAGAACGTCTTCAGCCGCGCGCCAGGTTATGGAATCACTTTCTCAAACATAAACTAATGCCCACTTCCCACAACACTACGGTATCACTTTCACGCTTATTGCTTTTACATTCTATGATAGTATCCCGTCCGATCGATGTGGGTCGTATTATTGTTCAGCAAGTTCATGACTGTTTGGGTAAAAAGGCAAGTGCTTTGGTGTTTCCTAATTTAATTACCGCTTTATGTCGTAAGAAAAAGGTTGAGGAAAATGCTTTTGATGAAATTTTACCTGGATTATCCGGCATCACTAGGGCTAGACTTCCACTATTGTTGGGACTTGAAAATCCCAAGTCTAAAGACCCTGTTCATGAGCAATCTACAGGTACTACAGAATCGAATGCCGAGGCAAGGTTACTTGCTCTCGAGGAAGCTGTGACGTAGACTCAAGCTCAACTGCATGCTTTACACGGTAACATCCGTAATTTCTTTGGATACGTGAAGCATATAGATGCTATGGTGGAATCGTTGTTTCAAGAAATTATTCCCCACGGTCAACGGAATTTCCCTGGTTTCCCAGACGAAATTCTGTCGGCATTCAATGCCGAGGCATCTCCAGAGCCTGAGCATGATGCACCCGATCCTCCTGCTGCTGACCCTACTCCTGATATACACCGGTCCGAGACTCCTGAATATCCGCCCACTGTCCCTGTCGAAGAAACACCCAGCCCCGTCCCAGCACCCAATCCTTCTCATGCACAACGTAGTGATCACCGCACCAAGACCACGGCTGGATGCATTGCGCACTATTACTCCACTTCTTCCGAGTCCAGCCCAGCACCTATCCGAAAGCGCACCCGACGAGGAGCTGCTAGCACCTCCAAAGCACCACCACATAAACATTGAGGTACCTCTCTTGCATCCATTTTCATTTAGTTGCATTTCATTGCATAACATATATTTTATAGTTAGTTTAGTTCTCTTTAAAGCATTGAGGACAATGCTTCCCTTAAGTTTGGGGGAGGTATTGTTCTTGGTAGGTCATATGCATGATAGCATTAGCATAGTATTATGCCATGGCATCAGTAAATGGTAGGACAGTTAGATGAAATGTTTTGAGGATACCCGATGATGATAATTTTGTTAGGCTAGAATCTGAATGTAAATGACTGTTGAGAATGATAGAACTCACTCTAGGGCTTGATGCTTTGTGAAAAATATTTACACGATTTGTATGTTTTCTATACTTAGGAAATTTTTATGAAGGAACTTTAGTTAGTCTTGGCATTGAAATATAGTATGGTGTTTAAAAGAAAAATCAAAAACAAACTCCCTTAGAAATGAAACTGTGAATAAATGCTTAAGCATAGCTGTAGAGGGACACTCCTCTTTGCCGTGGCATTTCCTATAACTTTCTTTAATAAATGGAAGCCTTGTGCATATGAGTGAATGAAAGAAGTCACGGGATGACTCTACTTAACTAGCTCGGGGATGGAAGGTATGCTCCCTTTCATCTAGAGTGTGGGAGAGTAGGTGTGATGAGATGACTCCCTTCGTAATAGTTAAAAAAAATTCAAAGAAAAAGGAGTAAAAATGTGCTTAATGATAAGTAAATGCCTTGACAAAAACTAGGGGACTTGATTAGAAATTGTCTAAATTCGCTAAGTATAGATTGGATACAATCACGCACACACAATACCACAAAGGATTTTGACCTAGGGAAAAGTACTTGAATTCTTGATAAGTCTAGCATGTTGAAGCCTATCGTTATGAGGGTTGAAATTCAATTTTGTCCTATTGTCTTACTATCGAACTTTGCCATGACATTATGCTTATGTAACTGCTATCCATTGCTTGAGGACAAGCAATAGCTTAAGTTTTGGGGTGTGTTAACTTCCTAAAAAGGCTACTTTTAAAGCCTTTTTCACTTAAGTTATTATTTGTTTAAAAGCTCATTTTAGTCATTTTAGGATCATGTAGTTGCATATAGTTGCATTTGTGGTGGTTGTGCTATTTTATTTCTTAATGGTGTTGTTTGAGGGAAAGGTACAGTTTGTCAATGGTGTGCAGGGAATAGCAAGAAAAAAGGATTCTTTGGGAAGTAATGTGGCATCACACGTTGCTAAAGCAGATTTAAATGCCTTGGTATTTCTGGCACAGAAGAAGACAAAAAGATATTTATGCATAAGGACAGCTGGCACTGGACAGTTGGCACTGGACAGTTGTCTCTGCACGTGAAGGACTGCTGTAACCACCTGCCAGAGCTGCCAAAGGACCACTGCCACTTGAAGGATAAGGTTCACGCACAACATGTGATCCTAGGGGTATGAGGGGTATTTTGCACCCAACAACCTCATCATTACCCCTAGATATTTTTATTATATATGACACCTCATGGGAGAGAAGAAAAGAGGACGGAGAGCACACACATAGAGCAGAAAAAATCACATTTTTATTTCTTCTTCCTTGGGATATTCCTCCATTGATAAAGCTCCAATGAGTGGCAAGCTAGGCGCCGGAAGGAGCTAGCGAGCTAGGTGGTTCGTGGTGGCCGAGAGGAGACCTCCGGTGGCGCGTCGAAGGCTTCTTCTCACTTCCCTTTTGCTGCTATTTTTCTATTAATTTGTGAGTTGTTGGAACGAATATTTTCATGACTTTATGTTTGGATATTTCGAACCCCACCATGAACTAACTTATTTGGTGGTGGTTGGTTGAACGATTGTTTAAACTTTATTTTTAGGATATATTTAAGTTTATTTTGGGTTCTTTATTTGCTTTGCTTATGAATGCTTCACCATCTAGGCTTGCAAGAGGCATGGAAATGTCCATCTCTTAGATGAAGGTTAGGTATTCGGAAGAATCCTAAGCTAAAAATACTTATAAGTATTCGGAAGAAATGCAAGATAAGATCCTCATAAGCAATGGGTTATGGTATTTTCAAGGGGCTTTGAACCGGCCTAGGAATATTATAACTTAATCCCTTAGATCTCGGAAGAGACTAGGATAGGATTTCAACGACTAAAAAGGGTGTCTTTATCAATAGGGTAGGATGTCCAACATCGTTGAGTGAGAGCAGATGCCTTGGCATCCTATTCTGTTAGGTTCTTTTGAACACCTTAGGAAAGCCCTGTCGAGTAAGTAAAGACAAGATAGCTTAAATATACTTGAGAAATAAGTTTAGCAACCTTAGACCAATCATTACCATTCCTTTCATTGGAAGCTTGTCACGTGAGGATTATTTTCTTCTTATTTTATTTATTTACTGTCTTTACCATTTCTCATTGCCTCAACATTTCACCATACTCAACATTAAACATCCATCATTGCCACTGCATTTTCATTTGCTACACCATCACACCATCAATCCGCATCCACATATCCATTGCCGTGACATTTGTATATATCAAGACTAAATATACTTAGATAGAATATTGCATTGTTTTGGTTAGACTTTTGTGATTTTTACCCAATCCCTATGGAGGCGATACTCACTCATCATTATATTACTTGAGCGATTGTGTATACTTGCACATTATTTGCGTATATTTTATAGTACTCACAACACGCGAACATGCACCGACAAATAATTCTTTATAGACCTAAGGCGACCCTTGGGTAGGCTCTACGGCCCTAAGATTTTTCTTGTGTAAGCCTCCATTGCCCCAAGAATTATCTTGGATAGGTTCGTCAGCCCCAAGGTACTCCCTTAGGTTAATTAGTTTTGGGGATTTGCATTGGCGTTCGGTTGAAGGGACTACTATGGTTTTGAAAACATGATTTTAATTGTTTTGCGGGAAAACAATAGATAATTCTATTATGATCTCCTGATCCCAGACATCCAAAATATTTTCATCTGAACTGAAAGCTTACTGTCCATTACTTCCTGAAATATCCATAGGATCTCCACCAATAAGGAAACATACGATTATCTGTTATCTGCATGTTGTAACATCCCAAAAACCAGACTAGTGACTAAAGTGGAAGTTTTTGAAATTTGGGAGCAATTTAAGAAAATTTTAAAAGTTCAAGGACTTAAGTAAGAATATATTAGTATAAGGTTAAATAATAATTATGGATTGAGTGGAGGGCATTATAGTAATTTTTTATTAAAAGATATTTTTAGTCCCTTTAATAAGGGATTTACACGTGAAAAAAGGGGAAAATTATCCAAAACCTTTTCTTCCTTCTTCCTTATTCCTCCCGTTGCTCTAGCTACAAAGGTAAGTTGATTTCAACTGGTTAATTTCTTGAATTTATAGGTCGTGTTAGAATATTTGAGTGTTATATAAGCTTAAGGAAAGCTTATATAAGCTTAAATCATTAAGAAGAGAGAATTAAAAGGGAAATTTTATTAAGGTTTTAGAAATGAATTTATGATATAAAGAGTTTTTTGAAGTTTTAATGTTGAATTTGTCTTGTCATCAACCTAATTATGAAATATGAAATGTTAGGATTGGATTTAGAACATGTTAAAATTTAAGTATGGTTCTTAAATTCTAGGTAGAGAAGTGGAATTTGAAGTTATGAATGTATTGAATAAGTAGAAAGTGAGTTAAGCATGTGTTGGTGAGTTAATTATAAGAAAAGGGAAAAAATATGAAACGTTTCAACTGAATTGAATGAATTTTCGGATTTTAAAAGTGATTTCTAGGCAAGGGGTATCGGTACCCATTCAACAGGTACCGATAACTCAAGAGTAAAATTCAAGAAAATATTCAAAGGGTACCGATACATAGGCAGTGTATCGATACCTCCTTGAAACGAAAATTTTCGAATGTAATTTGGGTATCAATACCTAAGCAGTGTACTGATACCTCAGTTAAGGGATGTACCGATACTCTATAGTAGGTACTGATACCTTTTCAAATGGAAATTTAGATTATACTTTTCCTTTAGTCTAAGAAATGAAAGATTAGAGTATGTCAATTGGAATACTGATATGTATCAATACATGATTGTATATACATCAATCGAAAGCAAAGTTCAGATAGGTCTGCAGAGTAAGATTCGTAAGAAAGAACAAGAGCTTGATAATATTCATTGAGACCATGTGAGTACATGATATTAAGTGTATGTGATGTATAGGAAATTAAGACTTGCGATGAGTCTAATTCCAATAATAAATGACATGAGTACAAGAATACAAGCATGGTGTGATATGATATTTATGAATACCGGAGTATAATCATGTAGTAATATGGTGCTAGATGTATATGAGTAAATGTAGATGTCTAATTGTTGAGTGCATCTTTATATGTGAATCATGTAAATGCATGTATGTGTGATAATAGCTTAGATGATCATAAGAGATAAAATAAATGATAAAAGATATGTGAAAGTGATATGACTTATATGTGTTTCTATTAGAATGTTACATGATATGTTATTTATGTTAAATGAGTTATGTGAATATATGTCAGTGTAATAATCTAAGTTAAAGGTTATAATTGAATTATATGATGATATAAGAACATGTATATGCTATGAGATAAAACCTATGTCTATGAGCTATGTGAAAAAGAATACAAGTAAATGGAAAAGCTATGTGATACGTGAATGTGAATTACATGGAAATATGCTACGTGAAAGTAAACTATGTGCCTATGTGAGGATGTGAAATTGTAACACCCTCAACCCATACTCGACCTGATATGAGTCCAGGATGTCACATTGACTATCAAAAACAATATTCTTAAAAAAATGATAAAACATTTGGACTTATATAACTAAAATAAGATAATATACATAGGTTAATACAAGTTTATCAAAATACTCAGAGCATTCACAACTTGACCATTTGATTACATGTCAATATTCATTTACATAACCAAATGACCTACTGATTAAGTTGTTTCCGATCTGATAGTTACAGGAGTAATGTTGTCCAGCTGCTTAACCTGTCTCGTCTACTTTCTCGGATCGTACGTGTGAAACACTCACACGCTAAGTCATCGACTTAGTGAGGCATAATAATAATAATAATAATAATAACAAGGAATTGTAATGAAAATTCCATAATGAGATGAAATGAAATGAAGTCATATACTTAATCAATGCAGTTTTATAACCATGTTCCTTACCTATAAGCATATTACATTAACATTCATGAATTCATATTAATAAGTTTATTGGCCTATGATACCATACTGAGAACCTATGGTATGTGAGTACTGTGAGGTTGTGCACTATGTTGTCACCACAGCTCGTATAAATGCACTGAAGTGCAACGTAGAATTGCATCGAAGTGCCGCGTAGAATTGCACCGTAGTGCTATATAAGATGTCCCTAAGGACCACGTAGAAAATTCCTTAAGAATCATATATATATACTAAGGATCAAGTACATGTCTCAAAAGACATCACACATGTTCCAAGGAATACATATATGTCCCGAAGGACCGCGTAGACCATCTACTCTTGGCATGCCAACTATACCTATAGTTCTCATCTACATAACATGGGCTTTTCTCAATCTACATAGTATATCACATAGACATATCCTTTTGCTTACCTTCATCACATAGTTCATATAACTTTGCATACATATTCATTTAAAACATATTAAACAATGCACATAGTATGAATTTCTATTACATTTCATAATATGAAATGAATCATGCATCAATGTATTGAATCTATACTTATCACAAGTCTAGAACTGGATACACTACGATAATCATGTTATGCATATGCACTCACTTATATTTCTTTGCCTTTCCCTCGATCGATCTTACTGGGCAATTGTTCTGGAACTTGTTTAAGCTCTGTATCTACATAGTAATACATTGATACTTATCAGTATACTAATTAATATATTCTAAACTATCATTTCTTAGGTTAAAAGAAAAGATATTTTCTCCTCTTAATGAAGGTATGTATCGATGCACTCTACAGTGTATCGATGCACTCCTTAATGTGTGCATCGATGCACTACCCGTGTATCGGTACACAAATTACATTCGATGTTTTCTTCTCAAGGGGGTGCATCGATGCACTAATTGCATTCGATGTTCATTTATTTGAGAGTGCATCGGTACACATTGAATGTGTACCGATGCACATAACCCAGAAATGTTATTTTGAGCACGAAAATCCATTCATAATCCTCTCAACACTACATAATTCACCTCCTTTCATATCCCTAACTTGCATACACTTACTTAAACTAATTATTATCCATTCAATACCTCTAAAACATAAAAATCCAATCTTCCCTATAGAATTTAAGAATCTCACTCAAATTCCAACATGTTCTAATCCCTATTCTAACACTTCATATTCCTTAATTAGCTTGATGACAAGTCAAATCCCACTTCCAATTCTTATTATGAACTCTATTACAATATTTCACTTTTCTACTTCCTTTCTTTAATTCTTCATGTACTCCTCATCTTATGGTTTTAAACCAAATTAAACTTCCTTTAAGCTTAACTATTGTCTAATGGTCATAAATCAACCATAAATTCATCAAGAATTTCTCTAATAAGAAAACTCACCTTTAGCTTGGCTTCACGGCGGAGAAGAAGAATGAAGAAGAAGAGATATCTGGAAACTTTGGTTCTCCCCAATAGTTTTCCACGTGGATATATAATTATCCTCAACTAATATTTCATTACTTCCCTGCTAAAAGACTCTTTCACCCTTGTAATTCTTCCTTCTTTGCTAATTAATCCAACACAAAACATTTCAATCAAGTCCTTGAACTTTTTAATTTATCCAATTTGGTCACTGAATTTTTAAATCTCACAATTTAATCGCTAACTCGATATGGAGAATGTTACAAATCTCCCTCCCTTAAGAAAATTCGTCCTTGAATTTTCATTACACAAACAGATGGGGGTATTGAAATCGCATATCCTCTTCACGTTCCCACGTTGCTTCCTCTACTTTGTGATTTCTCCAAAGAACTTTGACCAACAGAACCATTTTATTTCTCAATTGTTTGACTTCGTGGCCCAATATTTTTATGGTTCCTCTTCATAGGTCAAATCAGGTTGAACTTCTACTTGTTATGGTGCAACGATGTAAGAGAGATCGGACCTATATCTTCGTAAAATGGACACATGGAAAACATTATGAATTTTCTCCATTTCTGGTGGCAAAGATAAATGATATGTCACTGGTCCTATTCTTTTAACAACTTCATAAGGCCCGACAAATCTAGGACTTAGTTTTCCTTTCTGACCAAATCGTAATACCTTTTTCTAGGGTGACACCTTGAGAAACACTTCATCTCCAACTTTATATTCAATCTCTTTTCTTTTACTGTAAGAATAGGACTTTTGCCGATCAAATGCCACTTTTAGGTTATATTGAATTTCCCGAACTTTCTCTTCCACATCTTGAATCAAATCTAGACCAAGTACACTTCGATCTTTAAGTTCATACCAGTTTAATGGCGTACGACATTTCCTCCCATATAACGCCTCATAGGGTGCCATTTTAATACTGGACTGATAACTATTATTGTAAGCGAACTCCGCCAGTAGTAAATATTTCTCCCACGACCCTTTGAACTCAATGACACATTCTCGCAACATATCTTCCAATAATTGAATAGTTCTTTCTGATTGTCAGTCTGTCTAGAGGTGAAAGGCGATACTAAAGTTTAAGTGAGTCCCCAATGCTCCATGCAAGGATTTCCAAAATCTCGAGGTGAATCGAGGGTCTCGATCAGAAACTATAGAAACAGGCACTCCGTGAAATCTAATGATTTCTCTAATATACATTTCCGCGTACTTTTCCATAGAGAAATCTGTTTTAACAGGAAGGAAATGTGCTGACTTGGTCAATCGATCAACAATTACCCAGATTGAATTTCTTTTATTTGGAGTCAAGGGTAACCCCGAAACAAAATTCATCGTTACATTTTCCCACTTCCATTGTGGAATGGAAAGTGGTTGCAATAATCAAGACGGAACTTGATGATCAGCTTTAACTTGTTGACATGTTAAGCACTTGGACACAAATTCTGTGATGCATCGTTTCATCCCTGGCCACCAATACCGATCCTTTAAATCCATATACATCTTGGTTCCACACGGGTGCATCGTCAATGGATTACAATGAGCCTCTGTCAATAAATCTTTCTTCAACTCTTCATCGTCTGGTATCACAATTCTTTCTTTATAATACAATTTCCCATTGGACTTAACCTCAAAATCTTTAATCTCTTTATTCTTTACTTGCTTTATTCTTTTCAAGCATATCTCATCTTGGCTTTGCAATTCTCCTATTTGGTCCAACCATGTTGGTTTAAGTTTTAACTCTGCACATAAACCGCCATCTCTAGTTAAAGATAATCTTGCATCCATAGATTGTCAGGCTGCAAACGTCTTTCTACTCAAAGCATCTGCTACCACGTTGGCCTTTCCGGGATGATAGTCAATTATTATATCATAATCTCTTAAAAACTCAACCCATCTCCTTTGACTCGAATTAAGCTCTTTTTGAGTCATCAGATACTTCAAGCTATTATGATCCGTATACAAATAATAGCATTCTCCATACAGATAATGACGCCAAATCTTGAGAGCGAATACCACTGCATCCATTTCTAAATCATGAGTGGGGTAATTCTTTTCATGTGGTTTCAACTGTCTCGATGCATATGCTACCACCTTTCATTCTTGCATTAATACACATCCCAATCCATTATGGGACGCGTCATTATACACCACAAAATTCTTACCGAATTTAAGTTGAACTAATATAGGAGCTTCTGTCAAAATTCTCTTTAAAGTTTCAAAACATTCTTGGCACTCTAAATTCCAAACAAATGGTACGTTTTTTCTCATCAGCTTTGTTAAAGGTAACACTATCATCGAAAAATTCTTAACAAATCTTCGATAATAACCTGCAAGTCCAAGGAAACTCCGAACTTCAGACCCATTCTTTGAAACTTCCCAATCCATTATAGCTTTTATCTTTTAAGGGTATACCCTAATCCCATCTGAAGAGATCACATGCACCAAGAAAATTACTTCATTCAGCCAAAATTCACATTTGGACAATTTCCCATAAAGCTTCTTATCCCTGAGAATTTGCAAAACTATCCTCAGATGTGTGCTATTTTCTTCTTGGGATTTCGAGTACACCAGTATGTCATCAATAAATACAACAAAAAACTGGTCTAAATATGGATGAAAAATCCTGTTCATGAGATCCATGAAAGCATCAAGTACATTCGTTACTCCAAATGGCATTACGATGAATTCATAGTGGCCATATCTCGTTCTGAAAGCCATCTTCGGAATATCTTTCTCCTGAATATTCAATTGGTGATAACCAGAACGTAAGTCAATCTTCAAAAATATTGAAGCTCCCTTTAACTGATCAAACAAGTCGTCAATGTGCGGGAGGGGATACTTATTCTTAATGGTTACTTTATTGAGTTTTCGATGGTCAATACAGAGACACATTGAACCATTATTCTTCTTAACAAATAACACTGGACCTCCCCAAGGCGACACACTTGGTCGAATAAATCCCTTCTCTAACAACTCTTGCAATTGATTCTTTAACTCTTGTAATTCTTTTGGAGCCATCCGATAAGGTGTCATTGCAATTGGAGCTGTTCCCGGCATTACTTCAATTTGAAATTCTACCTCTCTATCTGGAAGTAATCCTGGCAGCTCAGTAGTGAAAACATCAGGGAATTCCCGAACTACTGAAATCTCATCTAACCCTTTCTCTTTAGCTCTTGAATCTATCACATTTGCAAGAAAACCTTGACATCCTTGTAATAATAGCTTCTTAGCAGACATCACTGATATTATATTTACTAAAGGATTAAACATTTCACTGATCACACTTACTTCTATTCCTCCTGGACTCTTCAGGGTTACCTTTTTCGATCTAATATTAACATCCCCATAGTAACGAAACAACCAATCCATTCCCAAAATCACTTCAAACTCGTCAAAGGGTAGTTCCATTAGATTAGCAGGGAATTCAATTCTCTGAATCTTTATGGGACACCCCTTACAAACTTTGTTCACCCGAGCACTATGCCCTAAAGGATTAGTTACTATAATCTCATTACTTGTAGCTTCTAAGGGAATCCTCAATTCCTTTACTAATTTACTTGTAATGTAAGAATAATTAGAACCCGGATCAATTAGTACCAATACTAATTTATCATACAGCTGAAAAGTACCTACTATAATATCTGGATCATCATGATCTTCACTTGTCTTTAAATTCTTTACCCGTGCGGTTAACTGAACTTCAGGTTGGGCAGATGATTCAGACTGGTTTCATCCTCTACCTCTTCCCTGACCTCTCTGTAAGGCAAAACCAACTCTCTCAGATGGTGAAGAATCTCCAATCATTAACGAATAATCTCAGATAAAATGTCTGGCATCTCCACATCGAAAACAAACTCCGGAAGCCATCCGACATGTCCCAAAATGGTTCTTTCCACAATACTGACACTGTCTTACTTGACCCTGATTAGATCTCCCAGCACCAGATCCCACTGACTGTGTCTGTCTAGGCCTCGCCTGACTTGCTCCCCTAGCAGATGATGCAACTGATTCTGATCTAACTTGTGATCGAAATCCTGAGTCTATTCCTCTTTTGGTGGTGCTGAGCTGGAAGAAGCACCTGTCCTCTTTGATGTCTAAACTTTTAAGTCCCCAAATCTCTCATTCTGAGCTCTTTCAAGAGCTCTGACACGATTAATCACCTCTTGGAATGAGGACAAATTCAATACTATCAGCATTTCCTTCAATCTAGGCCGTAAGCCTTCCGGAAACCATTCACAAGCAACTTTTTCAGTAGGCACAATCTCATATGCAAACCGACTCAGCTTGTTAAACTCGCATTCATACTCATATACAGAGCAGTTCATCTATTCCAAGTTCATAAACTTCTGCTTCATTTGCCGAATAAACTGATCTCTAATATACTTGTTTTTAAATTCTTCTAAGAATAAAGACCAAGTTAATTGGTCACTTGACATCCTCATGGTGACGTTCGTCCACCATATTCTCGCCTGACCCCTCAGTAAAGAGAAAGCTCCATCTAACTTCTCTACTTCAGAGTAGTTGAGACCATCCAACATGATTTTCAAATCATTTAACCAGAGATCTGCCGCAACCGGACCTTCCTCGGCTTCTCCCTTAAATTTGGGAGCTCCCAAACTTCTCAACTCTTTTACTATATTCATTTTTTGAGTAGGTGGGACAGGAGATTGAAGACGCGTCAGAATAGCGTCCAACGTCCTGAAGAAAGTGTCTTGGTCTTGTACAGGCACTCCCTGAGATGCCTGTTCTTCACCTTGCCTGGCTAGGGCAAGTGAATTACTGCTTTCAGCAGGCCTATCTTCTCCCACTTCACTTCGGGAGCTATTATGTCCGGACATCTAATAAAATAAACATATTGTTCTATTAGCAAAACAACATACTCATACTATACCAGATCAGAAGTTCTCACTATATGTTGGCATGTATTTCATTTAAAGACTCTATAAACTCTGGTTTATGCCTAGAATCGACTAAACCATAGCTTTGATACCATTAAATGTAACACCCTCAACCCATACCTGACCCGGATACGAGTCCAAGATGTCACATTGACTATCAAAAACAATATTATTAAAAAATGATAAAACATTTGGACTTATATAACTAAAATACGATAATATACATAGGTTAATACAAGTTTATCAAAATACTCAGAGCATTCATAACTTGACCATTTTATTATATGTCAACATTTATTTACATAACAAAATGACCTACTGATTAAGTTGCTTCTAATCTGATAGTTGCAGGAGTAATGTTGTCCAGCTGCTTAACCTATCTCGTCTACTTTCTCAGATCGTACGTGTGAAACACTCACACGCTAAGTCGTCGACTTAGTGATGCAAAATAATAATAATAATAATAACAAGGAATTGTAATGAAAATGCCATAATGAGATGAAATGAAATGAAGTCATATACTTAATCAATGCAGTTATATCACCATGTTCCTTACCTATAAGCATATTACATTAACATTCATGAATTCATATTAATAAGTTTATCGGCCCATGATACCATACTGAGAACCTAAGGTATGTAAGTATTGTGAGGTTGTGCACTACGCTATCACCACAGCTTGTATAAATGCACCAAAGTGCCACGTAGAATTGCACCGAAGTGCCGCGTAGAATTGCACCTTAGTGCTATATAAGATGTCCCTAAGTACCACGTAGAAAATTCCTTAAGAATCATATATATATGCTAAGAATCAAGTATGTGTCTCAAAAGACATCACACCTATTCCAAGGAATACATATATGTCCTGAAGGACTGCGTAGACCCTCTACTCTTGGCATGCCAACTATACCTATAGTTCTCATCTACATAACATGGGCTTTTCTCAATCTACATAGTATATCACATAGATATATCCCTTTGCTTACATTCATCACATAGTTCATATAACTTTGCATACATATTCATTTAAAACATATTACACAATGCAAATAGTATGAATTTCTATTACATTTCATAATATGAAATGAATCATGCATCAATGTATTGAATCTAGACTTATCACAAGTCTAGAACTGGATACACTACGATAATCATGTTATGCATATGCACTCACTTATATTTCTTTGCCTTTCCCTCGATCGATCTTACTGGGCAATTGTTCTGGAACTTGTTTAAGCTCTGTATCTACATAGTAATGCATTGATACTTATCAGTATACTAATTAATATATTCTAAACTATCATTTCTTAGGTTAAAAGAAAAGCTATTTTCTTCTCTTAATAAAAGTATGTATTGATGCACTCTACAGTGTATCGATGCACTCCTTAATGTGTGCATCGATGCACTACCCGTGCATCGGTACACAAATTACATTTGATGTTTTCTTCTCAAGGGGGTGCATCGATGCACTCCTTATACATCGATTCACTAATTGTATTCGATGTTCATTTATTTGAGAGTGCATCGGTACACATTGAATGTGTACCGATGCACATAACCCATAAATGTTATTTTGAGCACAAAAATCCATTCATAATCCTCTCAACACTACATAATTCACCTCATTTCATATACCTAACTTACATACACTTACTTAAACTAATTATTATCCATTCAATACCTCTAAAACTTAAAAATCCAATCTTCCCTATAGATTTTAAGAATCTCACTCAAATTTTAACATATTCTAATCCCTATTCTAACACTTCCTATTCCTTAATTAGCTTGATGAAAAGTCAAATCTCACTTCCAATTCTTATTATGAACTCTATTCCAATATTTCACTTTTCTACTTCATTTCTTTAATTCTTCATGTACTCCTCATCTTATGATTTTAAACCAAATTAAACTTTCTTTAAGCTTAACTATTGTCTAATGGTCATAAATCAACCATAAATTCATCAAGAATTTCTCTAACAAGAAAACTCACCTTTAGCTTGACTTCACGTAGAGAAGAAGAATGAAGAAAAAGAGAAATCTGGAAACTTTGGTTCTCCCCAATAGCTTTCCACGTGGATATATAATTATCCTCAACTAATATTTAATTACTTCCCTGCTAAAAGACTCTTTCACCCTTGTAATTCTTCCTTCTTTGCTAATTAATCCTACACAAAACATTTCAATCAAGTCCTTGAACTTTTCAATTTATCTAATTTGGTCACTGAATTTTTAAATCTCACAATTTAATCATTAACCCGGTATGGAGAATATTACAGAAATGATATAAAAGATAATGCTAATGTCATGTGATATGAGAGCTATAGGTATAGTTGGCATGCCAAAAGTCTAGGGTTCTACGTGGTTCTTCGGGACATAGTGGTCTTTCGGGACATATATGATATATGGTCCTTCGAGACATATGTGATATGTGGTCCTTCGGGATATAGTGGTCCTTCGGGATAAATTATACATGCCTCTAGTGGGAATTATGCGAGCTGTGGTGACAGCATATGTGCACAACCTCTATGTACTCACATACCTTCAGTTCTCAAAATTATACATGGGCTTTAAAGATAATAAATAACTTATATGATAATATGTGTATTCCTTTGTGAAATGGTATCTGTGTTATTTGACGTGTATAAATGATAAGTTCAGAATCATATGATAATAGGAATGAAGATAATAATAATAATGAGTGTATATGTGTATTTATGATATGAAGTGATATGTGTGATATATGATAATAAGAAGGTTAAGTGTGAGAATAGATAACTAAAAGGTAGGAATGAATATAATATGGATAATGATATGATGATATTGATAATAATAACAAGATATGTATAGGTGTACCTTTGATTATATGTAATGTTATATTGTTTTGTGTGATAGCATGGTATGATATGTCAATGATGGTTTAAGTATGTATACGAGTATGATGTTTTGTTACATGAGATATATATATATACATGTATTTGTTAGTTTATATTGTGTATTTACATGTCTCACTAAGTCTATGACTTAGAGTATAAGTGTCTTACACGTAGGTGTTGATAAGCAAGACGATCAAGCTTAGGACCAGTAGAACATCATATCTCCATTTGAAGATCAGATCAAAAATATTTTATAAAGTATGTCTTGTTATATAAATTAGTATGTTGGTATGTAAATAAAGTCAGGAGTTAGTAATGTTTTGAACATGTTTTTATAAAAGAATAAATTTATATAATGAAAGTTTTAAATTTTCTATGGTTTTTATAAAAGTGCATATTTTGAATAGTTGATGTGACACCTCAGATTCGTATCCGGGTTGGATACGGATTGGGCGTGTTATATTTAATGGTATCAGAGCTAAGGTTTAGCCGATTCTTGGCTTAAACCGAAGTCAAAAGTGTTTTGAAAAGATGTGCATGCCAACAAAAAGTGAAGGTTTCTGATCTGATAGAGTCATGAGTATGTTGTTTTCTAATAAGGTTATATGGCTATGTATTAGATGTCTGATCGCGAGAGTCCTCGAAGTGAAAGGAGAAGTAATAGACTTGAGGGTAGTAGTAATTCACCTACCCTGGCTAGGCAGGGTAAAGAGTGAATACCTCCAGAAGTACCAGTGAGAGATCAAGGGTTATTTTTCGGAATGTTGAACGCTATTTTGTCATGTTTTCAACCCTCTACGCCCTCAGCTCCTCGAATGAATATAACTAAGTAATTGAAAGGTTTAGGAGCACCTGAGTTTAAGGGTGATGCTGAGGAAGATCCGGTTGGGGCAGATCTTTGGTTGAACGATGTCAAGATAATGTTGGATGGACTCCACTGTTCTGACATAGAGAAATTAGATGGAATAGTTTCGCTGTTGCGAGGACAAGCTAGAATATGGTGGACAAATGTCACCATAAGATTAAGAAGTGATCAAGTGACATGGTTATTCTTCTTCGAAGAATTCAAGTGTAAGTACATTTGTGATCAATATATTAGACAAATGAAACAAGAATTTTTGAATTTGAAGCAAGGGAATTATACAGTGTATGAATATGAATGTGAGTTTAATAAATTAAGTCATTTTGCTGCTGAGCTTATTTCGACTGAGAAGGATGTATGTGATTGGTTTATAGAAGGTTTGTGCCCTAGGCTAAGAGAGTTATTGATAGCCTTGAATTTGTCATCGTTTTAAGAATTGGTTAATCGAGCTAAAGCTCTAGAAAGAGCTCAGAGTGAGAGATTTAAAGAATAAAAAGTTCAGAAGTTTAAGAGAATAGGTGCTTCGTCGAGTTCCTCGCCATCAAAGAAAAATAGAGAATTGGATTCTCCAACTCAGGATATATCGGAATCAGCTACTTTTACTGATAGAATATCAAATCTTAGTCAAGTCAGGCAATGTTCATATTGTGGAAATAATCATACAGGAGTATGTAGAATGATTTTCGGAGCCTATTTTAGATGTGGTGATGTTGGACATTTTATTCGAGATTATCCACTTATAACTGATGAGACGGTACAGAGAGAGGGGTATGTTATGGTATCTCAGAGAAGCAGAGATAGAGGTCATAGAAGAAATCAATCTGAGTCATTTACTCAACATGATATGCAACCAACTGCACTAGTTTATAACTTAAGAACCAATGAAGATTTTAAGGATCCAGAGATTATGGCAGGTAAATTTTAATAATGTGGTAAAGTAGTTTTGATTTGAATAGATTTGAGATTGATATAGTTACATGCTAGTGACAACTAGATGGAGAAGTGAAAATAATTTGGAGATGATAAGTAATGAATTGTTAAGAATTAATAGAATATGGTTTCCAAGTGAATAAGTTGTGTTGAGTTTGTATAAAGTATGAGCAGAACTTTAAAACAAGATTTTGTACAAGTAATAATAATCATTGAGGTTTTATGTATTGAGTTTTGAATGATAACTATATATGAGTATAAAGATTATAGGAAAAAGATTTCTACATTTTTCTAGGAAGTAAAAATTCGAGGACGGATTTTCTTAAAGGAGAGGAGATTTGTAACATTCCAAAAACCAGGCTAGTGATTAAAGTGGAAGTTTTTGAAATTTGGTGAGCAATTTAAGAAAAATTTAAAAGTTCAAGAACTTAAGTATGAATATATTAGTATGGGATTAAATAATAATTATGGATTGAGTGGAGGGAATTATGGTAATTTCTGATTAAAAGATATTTTTAGTCCCTTTAATAAGGGATTTACACGTGAAAAGGGGGACAATTATCCAGAACCTTTTCTTCCTTCTTCCTTCTTCCTTCTTCCTTCTTCCTCCTTCCTCCCATTGCTCTAGCTACAAAGGTAAGTTGATTTTAGCTGGTTAATTTCTTGAATTTATAGGTTGGGTTAGAATATTTGGTTGTTATATAAGGTTAAGGAAAGCTTATATAAGCTTAAGGAAAGCTTATATAAGCTTAAAGCATTAAGAATTATGAAATATGAAATGATAGAATTGGATTTAGAACATGTTGAAATTTGAGTATGATTCTTGAATTCTAGGTAGATGAGTGGATTTTGAAGTTATGAATGTATTGAATGAGTAGAAAGTGAGTTAAGCATATCTTGGTGAGTTAATTATATGAAAAGAGAAGAAATATGAAACTTTTGAGCTGAGTTGAGTGAATTTTCAGATTTTATAAGTGATTTCTGGGCAAGGGGTATCAGTACCCATTCAACAGGTACCGATACCTCAAGAGTAAAATTTAGGAAAATATTCAAAGAGCACCGATACATAGGCAGTGTATCGATACCCCCTTGAAACAAAATTTGTTTAATGTAATTTGGGTATCGATACCTAGGCAGTGTACCGATACCTCAGTTAAGGGATGTATATATACCTTATAGTAGGTACCGATACCTCTTCAAATGGAAATTTAGATTAGACTTTTCCTTTAGTCTAAGAAATGAAAGATTAGAGTATGTCAATTGGAATACTGATATATATCAATACATGATTGTGTAGGCATCGATCGAAAACAAAGTTCGGATAGGTCAGCAGAGTAAGATTCGCAAGAAAGAACAAGAACTTGATAGTGTTTATTGAGACCAGGTGAGTTCATGATATTAAGTGTATGTGATGTTTAGGAAATTAAGACTTACGATGAGTCTAATTCCGATAATAGATGACATGAGTACAAGAATACAAGCATGGTGTGATATGATGTTTATGAGTATCAGAGTATAATCATGTAGTAATATGGTGCCAGATGTATATGAGTAAATGTAGATGTCTAATTATTGAGTGCATCTTTATATGTGAATCATATAAATGCATGTATGTGTGATAATAGGTTAGATGATCATAAGAGATAAAATAAATGATAAAAGATATGTGAAAGTGATATGACTTATATATGTTTCTATTAGAATGTTACATAATATGCTATGTATATTAAATGAGTTATGTGAATATATGTCAGTGTAATAATCTACGTTAAAGGTTATAATTGAATTATGTGATAATATAAGAACATGTATATGCTATGAGATAAGACCTATGTCTATGAGCTATGTGAAAAATAATATAAGTAAATGTGAAAAACTATGTGATACGTGAATGTGAATTACATGAAATATGTTACGTGAAAGTAAACTCTGTGCCTATGTGAAGATGTTAAATGGTATAAAAGATAATACCCATGTCATGTGTTATGAGAGCTATAGGTATAGTTGGCATGCCAAGAGTCAAGGGTTCTATGTGGTTCTTCGGGACATAGTGGTCCTTTGGGACATATGTGATATGTGGTCCTTCGGGACATATGTGATATGTGGTCCTTCGGGACAAATTCTACGTGCCCCTAGTGGGAATTATACGAGTTGTGGTGACAGCATATGTGCACAACCTCTATGTACTCATATACCTTCAGTTCTCAAAAGTATACATGGGCTTTAAAGATAATAAATAACTTGCTATGATAATATGTGTATTCCTTTGTTAAATGGTATATGTGTTATTTGACATGTATAAATGATAAGTTCAGAATCATATGATAATAGGAATAAAGATAATAATAATGAGTGCATATGTGTATTTGCAATATGAAGTGATATGTTTGATATATGATAGTAATAATGTTAAGTGTGAGAATAGATAACTAAAAGGAAGGAATGAAAATAATATGTATAATGATATGATGTTAATAATAATAATAACAGGATCTGTATATGTGTACCTTTGATTATATGTAATGTTATACTATTTTGTGTGATAGCATGGTATGATATATCAATGATGGTTTAAGTATGTGTACGAGTATGATGTTTTGTTACATGAGATATATATATATATATATATATCAATGCATTTGTTAGTTTATATTGATTATTTACATGTCTCACTAAGTCTATGACTTAGCGTGTAAGTGTCTTACACGTTGGAGTTGATAAGCAAGAGGATCAAGCTTAGGACCAGCAGAGCAACATATCTCCATTTGAAGATTAGATCAGAAATATTTTGTAAAATATGTCTTGTTATATAAATTAGTATGTTGGCATATAAATAAAGTCATTAAGTATGTAAGCTCTGATGGAGTTAGTAATGTTTTGAACATGTTTATGTAAAAGAATAACTTTATAGAATGAAAGTTTTAAATTTTCTATGGTTTTTATAAAAGTACATGTTTTGAATAGTTAATGTGACACCTCGAATTTGTATCCGAGTTGGATACGGGTTGGAGGTGTTACACATGTCATGTAGCATCATCTGGTATTTCTGTATTACTGAGCTTCCCAAAGCTCACTCTGTTACTCACCATTTCAGGTTAAAAGAATCGTATCAGTTCAACTATTAACTTCAGTAAGGGAGTTCCTTCGGCATTACTGGCAGAGTATGGTACATGTGATTAGGGGGCATATAGATTGTATTTTGTTTTGTATACGAGTACAAAAATCTGTTTTATTTATGAATACTGATAAATCATTTTATGAGTTTACATGTTTTGATAAAAGTTTAAAATTTTCTGAGATTTTATGGTGGGTCGCTCTGGTGGCCCTAATGTGACACCTCAGATCAGATCAGGTCATCTGCATCGGTCTGAGGGTGTTATACACACGCATCAACAACTAGGGTTTTAAAATCCCTCTTTGTGTAGCCCGTTCTGAGCCTTTTGATTGCCCTTCGATCAATGATCTTAATCAAGCCCAGCTAGGGTTTTAGCCTTAACTCTAATGTCACTCATCATGGGTCGTTCAATCTGGACCCATCCAACGGTCCAGATCAAGCCAATCAAATCCGCCACCATTTCCACCAGTCCGCTGCCACCTCTGGTTTTACCAATCGCGTGCAAAACAACCCTGAAATGCTAACCTCTACAACAAGCAAATCCACATGCAAATGAAGTAATGATGTTATTTTGTTAAAAAGGAAAAGAAAACAAGGTTGTAACAAGGGTTATAAAACCCTGAATAATCTACTGTAAAAGAGGTTCTCTCCCTTGGGTTTTCAAAAAGCAATAAAAATCAGAAAGCATTTAAGGTATATTTTTTGTGTTCTTTTATTCTCGATTTCGAATAAAAAATGAGTAAAAAAATTAAAACCTAAGTTTATGAAGCAAAGCAGGAACAAAGTGAGGGTTAGATTAATTTACTTGGGTCGTGGAGGTCTTCGTCGAACGGCCGGTTCATCTTAATGGCGGTCGGAGTACGAGAAAGCCGAAGGAGTCGATGGACCTTTTGGGTTGTTTAGGGGACTTTTAGGTGGTTTTAGGCTTGGATCTGTATTTAGGGAGATAGATCAGAGAGTTTAGAGTATTTTTTAATCGGTTTAGGAGTTCTGACCGCCGTGTGTGGCGGCCAGAACGACGGCCAGGAGCAGAGTAAGACGGTCGACAATGGGCTGACCGAAGAGAGAATAGGAGATGAGAGAGCATTTTGATTTTTTTAAAAAAAACCGGTTGAAAATTTAAAAAAAAAGAGTTAAGTTGTATATATAGAAGAAGTTAGGGGGAAATCACGCTTAGGTCCCCTTAACTTACACGTGTTTTTGCAAAGTAGTCACTTGTAGGGGCCGATTTTGTAATTTATCCATTTCTATTTATGCTTTGTAATTTTTAGTTTAATTTTTGTTTAGTCCCCCAATTTTAGCGTGTTTTTTGCATGTTAGTCATTTGTAGGGACTGATTCTATAATTTCCATTTTTTGGCATGTTATATATTTTTAGGGTTATTTGTATTTTAATCCCTGTATGTTTAGCGTGTTTTTATAGTTTAGCCATTTTTAGTAACTGTTTAATTTTTTAAAATGTTTTAGACTGATTTAGTAATTTACCTTTTTTTATTCGAATGCATGTTTTAGGCTAGAAAAAAGGGAATAATTTGGAAATAACCCCTGTAGTTTCTGCATGTTTATATTTTGAACCATAATCTATTTTTTTATTTAATTTGTCCATGCAATTTTATTTCATTTTAATTTGGTCCCCATTTTTTATTTATTTTTATTCTTTGTAATTTTATCACTTAATATTAAAAATAGTTATTTTAGTCACTTTTGCACTTTATTTTATTCTAATTTTGACATGATGGTTTGATTGTTTATATTTTAGTCCTATTTTCATTTTATTTATTTTATTTTTGCATGTTATTTCATTTTAGTCATTAATTAATTTTGCATGATGCCCTTATAAGCATTCTTGACTAGAATCAAAATAATTTGACTAAGGGTAATATTCGTTCATTTTAATATTGTCGTGAAGTGACCGTCTTAACGTATAAGAACTTTAGTTTCGATAATTTTAAAACAAAATTCTATCCCATTTAGTGACACAAATTAAATTGAATCTATTTTTAAATTTGGGGATTGGGAAAAAAGATCATGTTCTTTTAATTAAATTCACCGAGAAAATACTGTTAGATCTAATCTAAGGTCTCATCTCGAGGTATTTAAATAATTGAACATCCTTATTCTCATTAAATATTGGTAAAACAAATAATTAATTATACTTGCTTGAGGTATTCTTTTAATTTATTTTTATTTTTGCATGTGTTTTTCAATGGGTTTTCAAAATAATAACACTCGAATCGATATTGAGAACAATAATAGATTTTCATTTCGGTTTGAGTAATAAATGATTGCTTTAAGGCATGAGAGGTCATTTATTCTCGATTGGAAATAATTCGATATTATCGTTTTCTCTCGAATCAATATTGATTTTTAAAATGGAATGGTTATATCTTTTCATTTCGATTGGAGTAATAAATTATTGCTTTATAGTATGAGAGGTCATTTATTCTCGATTGGAAATCATTAGATATTATTGTTTTCACTCGAATCGATATTGAATTTTAAGATGAAAGAATAATATCTCTTCATTTCGATTGTAGTAATAAATGATTGTTTTAAGGCATAAAAGGTCATTTATTCTCGATTGGAAATAATTAGATATTATCATTTTCTATCTTAAAATTATTTTGGGTGCAGTTATCTGGAATCATCAATGAACTTTAGGATGGAAATTTTAATTTTATTTATATTGGAATAAGAATCAACTGCTCTAATGTATAGAAGGTCGATCATTCTCAATAGGAAATAATTAAATATTATTGTGTTTCGCCCCGAAATTCAAAAGAAAATTATTTGTAGGGATCTTAAATTAAATTAGACTCGGATTCTTAAATTTTATTGCAAAGACAATTAATTAATCGACTAGGTACCGATTTAAGGCATTGTGGGGTGCTAATCCTTCCCCACACGTAACCGACAACCGAACTCAAATTTTGGTAACGCATACCACAAATTTTTTGTTTTAATTAAAATTAGTATTTTATTAAAATGACAAAATACTTTTTTGGTGTCCAATCACACTTTAATCAAAAGATTAGTGGTAACTCCTCGAACCACATTTTATCGTTAACCGGTCAAAAAATTATTCGAAATGAAACCCCTCCCTTTTCGGAAAACTGTTTCAACAGGTTAGTTAATTGAATTTTAAGAATAATTAGTGAGTAATAGGTTGACAAGATTTCGGTATATGTATCTTTCTTTCATGACGAGTAAAAGGGAAAAAGAAAACCATCTTAAGCAAGAAAATGGAACTTAGCTTTTTGTTGAAACATTGTATTTAGTGATGAATACTAACAAAATTTTATGTATCGCCAAACTCAGACAAGAGATGACACATTCCTCTCTACATTTTGTTTTATTTTTCTCTTATTACACCATAAATCTTCACTTATTTGGGGCACGCCACGCCACGCCACTAACTTCGATAGAAACAAAACTCAAGTACCCATTTGCTCCCTCATATATAAGGGTAAGTTTGACATTTTGAATCAGAACTAGGGTTTGTATACCTCTTGGCTAAACCCAAATGATTGTCCACCATTTTCGATATTATTGAAGAATATGTATAATATAAAGTGGTGACATAGATTCTGATGACCAAGGAATGGATTATATGTATTCCACTTGACGACTTGACCCTATTCTCATATGTAATGGGGTAAGGGGAGGTAGGATAGTAGGATGTCCCCAACGCCAGATTAAGAGCAATTTTCGTGGAAGACCTCCGTTATGAATTACCCTCAGTAGAACTTGATCTCACGATCTCAAGGTTAAGATAATATAATTTTATATGTTTAAATGAATGTGGTAATAAAATAATAGGGCACTCAAACAAAAAGTAGGGAGAGTCAAACCTGGGAATTAGGTGAGTAAGAGCATGGGAAATTCCAGTGAGGCCTCATGGGTCGTCTGTCTTTATAAGAAAAATATATTTCATTCCAGATTTCCATTGTTATTTTTTTTTTTTTGAATTAATCATTTATATCTGATCTATTGATCGACTAATTCAGGCCCAGTTTGCTCTATTCGCAAACACCATGATTCAAACTCATGACTTTGCTTAAGGACCTAGTGTCTTATCCAACTAAACCAACTGAGTTATTTTAATTCCAGATTTCCATTGTAATTTTAATATGGGTTTGAAAGAATAATTCGTGGACTGTATCTCATGCAAGTTTATACTGCCAACCTGTCTGTTATGAGTAAGAGAAGAAGATTTGATTAGAGGTTCTCCACCTAGTTAGAAAAAGGTAGTAGGGTTATTCTTTCCTAAGCTGTCATTTATTAGTCTATTGGATACAACTGAGTCTACCAGCCCAAAACAGTTCCTGATGCAGACATTCCCTGTTTTTGTTTAACTGCATTGTCTCTCAGTTTCTTCATTTGTAGGAACATAAAGCCCAACCAATCTACCCCTCGATTTTTGATAGCATCCCAAACGTTACAAATTATTATCTTGATAAAATTCTATTACAGATCAGATTTGAACATGTAAGGTTCTACTTATTTCATGTATTTGATTTTTTATTTTATTTTATTCTGTGTTTAATTGAATGAAATGAATCCAATTAATATAATTTGTAATTACGGTCAAAGAAAAAAATAAATAAATTCCTACGAAATAATTCATTAATATTTTTTCAACAAATCATTTTCTGAAGGCATTCACTATTTACTCAATTCTCACCTTTTCTTATCTCACCATCATTGATTCCTTTTCTCTCACCGACTATCTCTAAATCAAATAAGTTCTTTTTCCTTCCGCTTTCCTTCTTTTCTCGAGACTTATCTGGAAACCAAAGTTATGTTATCTGAAAAACAAGTAATTTGCGTTTCTTTGACAAGTCCAACAAAAAATTATTAAAATATTAATCATAAATAAAATTATACAAAACGCAATTTTCAATAAAAATTAAACAAAGCAGGAGCACAGAGTAGAAGAACATAAAATCCCATCTGCAGTCATTGAAATTCATTCATCAACTAAAATGTGCAATCTCTGTTTTACTTCTAAACAATAACGAGAAAGGCCATAAAACCAACCTTGTCTGTTTCGTTTCAAATTGGTTTAAAGTCCAAATACTAAACCTACTACTTTCAAACTCTAGCCCTCTTGCTAGTGCAACTTGGGCACTTGTACTGCTTGATATGCTCGGCCTTTGCGGGTGTAATCTTCACACATTTTCCATGAAACCATCTCTCGCAGATATCGCAGCAAATCCAAAACTCCACAAGCCCCACAGGTGGCACCCTGTTCATCATCTTCTTCGTCTTCTTCTCCACTCTCATCATCCTTGGATGGTGGAGATATCTTTACCATCTTACTCTGGGGTTCAGATTGACGAGACTGCAAACACCAAGGATATCAATGTGAGACATTAAATCAGATCACTGCATATCAAAGGAAGAAAAACACAAGCATTTACGTTTACACTTCCTTTCACAACTTCGAATATGGTTGGAAGTTCATTTATCATCAAAAAGAGTCTTTTCCTGCCAATAGAAAAGAATTAGAATAACATTAGCAATAGGAAAAATCTGTCATGAAGCACAAACTTTCCTACCCCCATCCCCACTCACAGCTCAAGTCCTTTATCGAGAAGGGAGCATGCCTGTGTTGCAAGTGTGACCAAACCCTGGGATTCGGAAAAAGAAGGTATTTATTTAGTCCTTTTCTTTTACTAAACCTATGTCACTCGTACTCAGTCGTGAATGTAGGAAGATGAAGCAATATAATATCCACTAAAAGAAAGTTTTTTCTATGTTTTCCCCTATATTAGGATGGTCCTTAGAGTGTCATGTCCTCGTATTCCTGTGTTGAATACAGGAAGAGTTGAAGCAATATACTATTCACTAAAAGAAAGTTCAGAGAACTGGATCCCTTGGTTCAATGATCGAGGATTGCTCAATAAGATAAACAACAATTATAGGGCTGAAATTAGCAGATGGGGGGTGAATTGGTATTTTTCTACATATTCCCAGCAAACAGGTCCTTTCTCCTTTCTCTCACAACTGCTTCTTGCTGTTTTGTTTTTTGGTCGTGCATCACACAACTGCAGCAATGGAACCAAGGGCCAAGTTTTGCTTCTTTCCCAACAAATCTTTGAGGCAATCCCAAATTCCCAAATGAGTCAAATATTCCCTCCTAAAGCAAGTCCCGTACTAAAAATACAAAACAAAGTATATTCACATTCCCACTGGCAATCATCAAGTTATGGCTGTGCAGGACATCCCTCCTTGGAGAGAGAGAGAAGGGGGAGGGACGATATAGCAACATTTCTGACAGTTTAAACCAGAAAACATGTGCATATCATATTGGAAACCAGGGAATAATAAACTGGACCAGAGGTAGAACCGTCAAACCTACCAGTTCAACCAATTGAACTGACCAATCCGTTTTCTTTAATTATTGCTGGCTGCTTAGACACATTCTTGTGACAAACTTATATTTAACAGGAGTGCCAAAGCATTTAGGTCAATGCTTCATTCAGTTCATTGTATAGCATGCAAGACTTCAGCTAGGATTCTTAATAGTCAAACATCTCAGTTAGCATTTTGGCATCCAGTCCCTTCCTTGCTTGAATGTAAGGCATAAACAACTATCGCATGTCAGAAAAAAATACTAATAAAAGAACCAGAGTAGTCCCAAATTCATCTTATCAAATTTAAAACAAAAAAGTACACAACATTAAAAAATAGAAATGATTAAAAAGAACTTTCCACATGTAATATTACTTTCATCCTGCATAAACTTAGTGCTATGCATCAAATTGGTAACTTTCTATAAATTAGAAATAAACTCATTTAAAGAGAACAAGGGCATTGTTTTTTCCATAACAGAAGATGCAAAGAGAATAATGCAGTTTGCACTAAATTCAACCAAGATACAGCAGCAACCAAGCTGTGCAAACTTAGACTTAATGTGCCATAAATGACATAGAAAAAGCAAACATACCTCTCAGTCTTGCCAAATGCAAACCGTGCACCAAAATAGAAAGCAACCACGAATCACTGTGAACTGCAACCAATGATAGCCAGTCCTTCTCCTGCATTCCATCTCTAGCAAAGTTTATGCCCAGTGCAGGTTCTGGAAGCTCGGGAGGCACCTCCTCAACAGGCAAGTTAACTTCCCATGTCTCATTTGGAAGTCCATACAAGCATAAGTTCTCCTTCTCTGCAAATTTAAATTCAAAATTTTCAAAAATATAAGTTTGCTGGAATGAATCACAACAAACGTACAGCACATTAACAACTTTTAAGTCATCTAGAAGCATTTATTGTAGAATCAAAATTTTCTAGTTAACATATAAAATATAAGCATGTAGGAACGGAGATATTAAAACAAATTTCCATAAACACCACATTGCAGTGGTAATTTTTCAAGTAGAATCAGAACCAAAGTGCTCCTAAACTGAACTTTGAGAATGAAAAATGACATTCAATATATAATAGTCTGTGGATAGAATGAAAAGGTGGCATATTGAAGCCAATGACTAGTTTACATCTATAAATGAAGGAAACTAGATATTTCATTTTCCACTATCAGTTCAGAATAAAGTGTATTCATAAAATGGCACTACGTAATGAACAAAAAATACAGAAAGCGAAGCAAATCTCAAGCCATCCAGTAAGAAAACATATAGGAAAGCATGATAAGTAGCTTTCAGTGTGACTATAAATGCAAACATTCACAGAAAATAGAACATAATTTCAGAAACAAATAGAAATGAAGATTCCTTCCAATGAAAGAAAGCCATCCGGAAAGAAAACATATAGGAAAGCATGATAAGTAGCTTTCGGTGTGACTATAAATGCAAACATTCACAGAAAATAGAACATAATTTCAGAAACAAATAGAAATGAAGATTCCTTCCAATAAAAGAAAGCCATCCGGAAAGAAAACATATAGGAAAACATGATAAGTAGCTTTCAGTGTGATTGTGAATGTAAACATTCGCAGGAAATAGAAAATAATTTCAGAAACAAATAGAAATGAAGATTTACATCCAAAGAAAGAACCATTCGGTAAGAGAACATATACGAAAGCATGATAAGTAGTTTTCAGTGTAACTACAAACTACATATAGGAAAGCATTTGGTTGCTGAATTTATCTGATGAAGATAAAAGTGCGACTTTGTATATCAAGAATTCAATTTCCAGACATTACAGAATTTATCTGATGAAGCAGTCATCGTATAAGAAGACAAAGTTTAACGGCTTTCACTGAATTACATTTGGCAATGTGATTTTCATTAGCTTTACTAGATAGTCAGCGGCTACGGCATTCAGAAAATAACAATATAGACAGAAATTTGACTTGAAAAATGTAAAAACAATTTCTTACAGATACAGAAAAGTAATCCAAATGAAGGGAAGCAAACTCGAGAAAAGGAAAACAAACAGATATACAGTCCGCGTGCAGCGAGAACCCTCAAAAAGAAAATATACAAAAAACAGCACCCACCTGGATCACACTGTTGGTAGAACTTCTCAACATCTGCCATAAAAACCCAAATATGAAAAAAAGAAACGTTAATTAAATTCATCTATAATTCTAGAAGAAAAATAGAGAGAAATCCAACGAAGAAAGAAAGAAAGGTGAACGAACCAGTGGTGAGAGCCTTAATCAAACCAGCGCGTCTGCCTTTAAAGTCGTTGAAGACCTCATCTACCGTTCTCGGTATTGGGTGTGGTAATTCCATTTGTTTTTCTCAAATTCCCCCTAAAAATTTCCCAACAATCCCAATCCTTAACCTCTCTATTTTGCAAATTGAAATATTAAATATAAACACAGTACGTGGACAAAACTTTTAAATATAACATTCAGAGCATGATTTTCAGAATCGGATCGGTTTGTGAATCGGTCATGTTATCGATTTATTGGTTCAATCGATCGAATCGGTCTGATCAGTCGGAAGAACCGGACGACGTCATAATTATTTAAAAAATTAAATAAAAATACCAAAAATATTTAATAAAAAATAATTTTTTATATTACAAGTCATATTCAAAGCAAGTCATAACATATATAAGTTAAAAATCATAAAATCAAATGAAACAAAATGATTCAAATTAACTACAACATAATATTTAAGGTAAAACATATTAAATAATAAATATAATTATATAACTATAATTAAAAAATAAATTTGGGGTTAAAAAATAATAACAAAATGATATTGTTTGGTTTAATTTTTTTTTTTAAATAATCTCACATGGCTAAGAAACATAGAAGAACATCCCAAAAGTCTAAAGAGTAAAAATATGAGAACAAAACAATCTCACATTGCTAAGAAACATAGAATCGCATCACAACTAACTTCTATAAATAATAGAGGTAATTTGGCATTCAAAACCATGGAGTCTTTTGGTGAGCATTGAGTGAATTATTCTTTCACTTCAATTAAACTCGAATTTTAGGCTTCAATCGAGCTTCTAATTTTTTTTTTGAGTTCAAGCCTTTTTGAGTTCAAGTTTCAATATTATATTTCGAGTTTGAGTTGAACTTGATAATTTTTAGCTTGTGAGTTTGAGTTGAGTTGAGCTTACTTTTAAAGTTTTCAAGTTTGAGTCGAGCTCAGCAATACTCGAGTTCGACTTGGCTCGTTTAACAAACGACGTTGTTTGGTTTAATTTTTTTTTTTTTAAACAAAAATCCCGGTTTTCCCAGTTTTTCCTGATTTTCAGCCGGTCCGGTTCGAACGGTTCAACGGTTCTGGCCGGTTCACTAATAGCGGTTCAACCGATTTAGATTGAACCGGACTATGCAACGGTTGAACCGGCCGGTCTAGTCCGATTTTCAAAACAGAGATTCAGAGTAGCAAGTCAGGAGTTGAAGGAAAAGAATAATTAGGGTTTTCATTGTAGGGCTTGGTGGGGGTACTTATGTTGTATGGCACCTAAAAAACTGTTAATATATGGTGTAATCGGTTAAATAAGTGATCGTTTAAAATTTAGACCGATTATGTTATATTATTTAACCGGAAATATTATTAAGTATAATAACATATTAGTTAACGCTTATATAATATAATAGATAATGCGTATATAATAAAATATGTATTTAACCGGAAATATTATCAAGTACAATAACATATTAGGTATCGCTTATATAATGTAATAGGTAGCGCTTATATTGACCTATTTTATAAGTAAACCGGTATATTTATACCGGTAACATTGTAAATTTACTTATTACATTATAATTATCGGTTTCGATGTTTTTTGGATCGATACTTTTTATAAATGTATCGACACTATATGCGTTCACCCTTTTGGGCATTCATTTTAGAAAAAAGTATCGACACAACATTAAAAAGTGTCGACACATTATGTTGACATATTCTCACATAAAACCGATATAAATATACTGGTTATATTACAAAATTACCTATTACATTATAATTATGGGTTTCGATGTTTTTGGGATCGATACTTTTTAAAAATGTATCGACACTTTATAAGTGCACCCGTCTGGCATTCATTATGGACAAAATATATCGACACAAATTTAATAAGTATCGATACTTTATGATGACCTATTTTCTCATAAAATCGGTATATTTATACCGGTTATATTGTAAATTTACATATTACATTATAATTATCGGTTTCGATTTTATTGGGATCGATACTTTTAATAATTGTATCGACACTTTATGTGTGCACCCCGTTTGGGCATTCATTCTGGACAATAAGTATCAACACAAATTAAACAAGTGTCGATACATTATGTTTACATGTTTTCTAATTAACCGGTATATTTATACCGGTTACATTATTAATTTACCTATTACATTATAATTATTGGTTTCGATGTTTTTTGGGTCGATACTTTTAGAAAATGTATCGACACATATTTAGGTAGTTATTGTATACACCTAAATATGTCACGCGAATTTAATGTTGTACCCACCCTTCAACTACCACTACCAATACCACATCCTATTGAAAGCACAACTGAAACATGTTGAATGAACCTTTACTTACATCTCCATCAACTCTGGGACCATTGAACTTGCACAACAAAATTTTTGTCATGGATCATACTGATGCAGACAATGTTAAGCCAACCGAGGAATGCCATGATGTACATAATGTTGATGAATCTGACATATTGGTTGGTCATCTCTTCTCTTCACGTGATCAAGCTTGGTACTTTTACAAGGGATTCCCATGAGAACATGGGTTTAGTGCACGTAAGGGAACAACACGGCTTGACGTGGAAGGGAATATGAAGACACAAGAATTTTTTTGTTCCAAAGAAGGGTTTCAAGAATCAAAAGCCAATATTGTTGATCTTCAACGTGCTCATACACCAGTCACAAGAACAGGATGCAAGGCTAGAGTCGTAGTTACAACAACAAATACAAACGATCACTGAGTTATAAGTAAGTCTTACCAGAAACATAATCATGCATTGTGCACACCTGCTATGACACCATTTATCCGTTCTAATATAGTTGTAAGTAAGACTGATATCGATGAGGCAACAACATTGAGAGAGGTCGGTGTTGGCACGTCACAAGTAATGAACTATTTAACGTAGTAGGCATGGGGCTATCATAATGTTGGATTTACACATAAAGACTTCTACAATGCACTTCAAAGAGGTAAAGCAAAGGAAATCGTCGATGGGGATGTGAATGCGCTTATTGCTTACTTTGATTATAAGAAACACGATGATCTCTAGTTTTTTATGACATACTCGGTAGACGAATCAGGGGCATTGCATAATCTTATTTGGTCAGATTCTACATCGAAATCAGATTACACATGCTTCAGTGATGTAATTGCGTTCGACACAACGTACAAAGATAATTTGTATGGTCGACCAATTATGCCTATTATCGGTGTCAATCATCACCATAACACAATTGTGTTTGCCATTGCTATAATCGCTGACTAGACGTTCGGTATTCAATGGCGTTCGGTTGTTTCAGAATTCAACGTCAAAAAGCATCTATAGGTGATTGAGAAGGGAAATACTTGGCACGTATGGGCACAAGCATAACTAACCGGTCATTTCTTTGCCAATATTCGCTCAACACAAAGATGTGAGTCTATGAATACTTCACTAGTGATTGCACTGAAACACAAGAAGACATATTTAGATGTTGTTCATGCAATTGAAGATGTAATTAGTAGAATGTGTATGAACGAGTTGAAAGCGGATTACTTAAGTTCCCAGACGAAACCTTTCCATATCACAAAACTGGTCGAACTTAAAAGCCATGCTGCTAAGATTTTTTCCCGCAAATCTTTTCGTGCGTTCCAAGATGAACTTCAACGGGAGACATTGTACCGGATTGAGAAAGAGATTCAGTCCTTATCAGATGAATGTCAACATTATATGTTGACAAAATACAAAGAAAAAAATAGAACATTTGAAATTAATTTTGATTCTCGTACGGAAACCTTAATTTGCTCCTACAAAAAATTCGAGACCATTGGACTTCCTTGTCGCCATCAACTTCATATTTTGAAGCACTTGGATTACACATATTTTCCCGGGACTTTGATTCAAAGTAGGTGCACTAAGGATGTGAAGGCTTCTGCACTCAGTTATGTTGACTTGAATGTGCCTCCAGAAGTGATGCAAATGGCAAGGATCGTTGTTCTACGTTCAACGTCAAGTAGGTTATGCTACATTGTATCAAAGACAGACGCGTCTTTCAAAACCGCAAGAGATTAGATGAAAATACTAATAGAAGAATTTGAAAACTCATTTGGTTTGAATGATTCAGTCAACCAGAGCAGTGTATTAAACAACGTTCACAACCCTTAACGAAAACAACGCAAGCGAAAAGAAGTATCGAAGAAAAAGGTCGAGAAGAAAATTAGGCGATGTGGGTACTACAACGGTGAGGGACATAACAAACTAACATGTCCTCAAGTCAAGCTCAGTTTGAATACAAGCACACAGCCTACATCAACTGATTTTTTTGAAGATGGAATGGAATGGCCATTCAGTCCCGCACATGATGACAACGATCTCCATATAAGTATCAACGATGTGTTGGAGAAATGGAATTCGATGAGTGATGATGCAATTATGCGACAATCATTATTAATTTACATCGCACATTCGTTCATCATTTTTGGCATTCATTCTAGACAAAAAGTATCGACACAAAATAAAAAAGTGTCGATACATTATGTAGACCTATTCTCAGATAAAACTGATATATTTATACCAGTTATATTACAAAATTACCTATTACATTATAATTATTTTTTTCAATGTTTTTGGGAACCATACTGGACAAAATATTGGAAACAAATATTTGTGTTTATTAATTTTTCATTAAAAAGGTCTATTTTTTGCGTCTACATTGTAAATTTGCCTTTTACTTTAAAGTTATTGAATTTTGTAGTTATTGTACATACCCTCAATATGGAATGGCCATTCAGTCCCTACAGTTACATTTTTACCAACCTACTGCTAACTTTTATCATCTCATACATAATTACATCCACATACAAAATTATAAATCGTATACAAAATTAACTCTACATTTACATCATCGCTTACTTTTGTTATTCTTGTGTCTCATGGCAACTTTTGTTATCTCATGTCTTCGTTGATTTTGATTGTGGCTTACGAGATCGTTTAATATTCGCGATTGATCCCACTCTCTGACAACCTATATTCAAATTGTCAGTACGTTAAGTATTGTAAACCACATCATTCAATCTACGACTTTTAACAAGTTAACCGCAAACGAATTTTAAATTCCACTTAGAAAATCACCAGTTGCCCCTGTAGAACCGATCGATTCCATCCACATCATCACATACATGCCGCAATCATATCTGTAACAAAATTTGAAAACCACACATGTCAATTATGAAAACTGCATAAATTAAGCTTTCTATTTATGATAACATCTCATACCCATTCAATTGTTCATTCTTCTTATGCTCCACAAATTTGAAATTTTTCAAAGGGAACTTTCCTAGAGATCCACATACTTCTACCCAATTGTGTTTCTTATTATAACTATCTAATATTTTCACCTGCATTAAAAAATATGAAGTTATGATCCAAACAAAATATGCATTATAATTTGCATAATGTCCTTTCATACATACCAATCTCTTAGCATCATTCACTCTCTGTTTAGCTGCTTCAGATGTAAACATACTATCATATATTGTTGCAACATGATCTACCATATCCAACACCAACAGATACCAATGTGAATTATGGTAGTTTATTGTGATCATGATCTATAACAAATTTCACACCCAATTTGAAAAAATTCAACTTTTTATATCCGAAAGCATCATTTGCAATTCGTATGGTGTCTTACCTTCTCACAGTCGGCGAATTTCACATAGTTACCCAATATGGGACCCTAAAAAGTAGCAATACTCTCAACACTTACTTTGTTGTTGGCATCCAACGCATGTTGCTGCAATTACGCTACAATCATTATTAATTTACAGTCTATAACACTACTTTTCAACATTTATTAATTTAACTCATCGCTAAGTGGTATGGAAGGTAGCCAATCCTCCGAAGTGATTTTTTCAAATCGTAGCATACTGTCCAGGTGAGCAAATCAATAACCTAACAAAATTAATTACATAATCAGAACATATTCAATAGGTTTTAACATTTTGTACTTTCTACTTACCACACTGTCAACCCATTCCGTAGGCTTCAACATTGCAACGTCGGATATATTAGCGAATTGATTTCCCATTGAGATTACATAATATATGTATGAATCATTAGGATTAATATCTTGTCATGAAATATTTAAATATCACTCACAAAGCAATATATTTCACTTACCCCGATTCTTACCCATTATTCCATAAATAATCACTAATTACAGCTTCGATGTCATCAATTCCGCTTGGAATATCTACTTTTTCAACCTACAATTTTGCATACAAATTTTTGTCACAACAACATGATAAAAATTAAATTAAGTTTTCTTTTATTCAACTTACCTTCTGCTTCTTCTTCTGGGGTGCAGGATATTCCAAATCCAAATCTGCATCTATAACACTCTCCAGTGTATAGATCACATTGACATCATTCCTTCTCATTTTCTTCATCTTTTCTTTTTCCTCCCTCTTTTCTTCTTCCTCCCTCTTTTTTTCTTCCTCCCTCTTTTCTTCTTCCTCCCTCTTTTCTTCTTTATATTTTTTCAGTTCATCGTATTTTTGCTCTACATAGCTCTTCATCTCTTTTATTTCACCCTTCAATTTTTCCTCTTCATCCAAGTATTCATCAACCACCCCCTTCATCCCCGTAAGTTCACTCCTCAATTCCACAACCTCCTTCACCACTCCATCAATTTTTTCACCCCTCACCATCTTAAGTTCACCCCTCAACACCTCAACTTCTTTCATCACTTTACCCCTCAACACCTCAACTTCTTTCACCACTTCACCCCTCAACTTCTTTCACCACTCCATCTATTTTTCCTTCCACTTCCCCATTATGCCTCTCAAGTGTCTCTTAGACTCTCTCAAGCTTCTCTTCGACTCTCTCAAGTTTCTCTTCGACTTTTGATTATCTTTGCATGATATAAAATTGGATTGTTTTGATATTAGCCAATTCAGACATCAAAATGTCAAAATTACTCTATTTTCCCTCACTGTCATCCCCCAATACAACCATCTCTTCTTCCTTCTCCTCTTCCTCCACTACATCCTTGTCAATAACCTTCAAAATTAAATTACAATATTAAGACATTGATTATATTCTTAATATTATTTAATTACATTTATTACCATTTCTTGCTTCCTCGGTGTATCCAATTTCAACTTCGCCATCAATCTAACCACGTCTTCCTTCCCCCATGTACAGATGCGTGCCACTCCGATTCTTTCATAAACCGGTACTGCCTCACAACCCGACAAAAAATCGAACAGTGCAATTTGTATTTATAATAAAATTTATAATTTTATATAATTTAATTTTATATAAAAAAACAAAAACGTTCTTCAACTCATTTACCTCTAAGATTGCTATGCACCCTTTGAGGTATCTCTGGCTACCCTTTTTAAAGGTGATTATTGATTCAATCAATATCGAATGGACATATTGAGCCCAATTGAATTCACCCTTCAAGCCTTCATCACAAATGAGCTTCATATAGTCCTTGTTCATTGACGTATCACCCGTTGGACAAAGAAAGATCCCGACAAGGTACAATAGAACTCGGGCCTTCAGCTCATCCCCCCGTAAGATCCACTTTTGATTTCCTCTTCAAGTTCAGCATATGTCAACTTCTGCTTCAAACCATATTTGGAGGCAAGTGTTTTCCAGTCCTTACTCTTAGAGACTTCTACAACACTTTTGCCTTCATTTCCTACCCCCAATACGGCTGCAGCACATGGGATCCCGAGAGGAAATAAAAAATCACCATATTTAGCAATATATTGTTTGACATCAAATTGTGCCATCAAGGATCGACACAATTCCCTCCGAATAGGTCGATCCATTACTCCTACCAACAATCCAAACTCCATTTCTCCCAGCACAGTCAACTGAATATTCTCCTTAAGGTGTATAACTAATAAATTCACCCTTTTAATGCTGCACCTTGTCGACACTTCCTACATTTTTTAACAATATATAATGTTATAGTTCTTATATATTTTGTGTCAACGTATTTACAAGTTTAATGAATACCTTCTTTTCATGTGCTTTCCTCCATTCTTTGTATTTTTCACTATCCATCTTTGACTGTGCGATGTAAGGTTCATTATCAGCATCACTCATCGAATTCCATTTCTCCAACACATCATTTCTCACCTAATATTAAGCATAAACGTTTTTTAATCAATACATTAACACTAAATAATACTCAATGTCAATTTCAATTTACATACCGAATTGATGTGTTCGCCACCTTCCTTAATCCTTTTGCATTCGGTCATACTGTCAACATTTAAAATTTGTCATCAATTTAAAGTTCTTAAATACTTTAATACAATTACCATTTCAACAATAATAACAAAAAGACATTGATACTTATTAGAAGTACATATATCCACCCTTTGGTTGCTTTCGAGTCTCAGCCTCAATTTCAAAGTCATCTGCGCCACCAACAATATTTCCACCCATTGACTCTATTTTTCCTTCATATATCAGTTTACGCAAATCCAATCAAATACTTGTTACATACACTTTATTCAATATAAAAATATAGATAACTACTCTTGTGGTAAAACGGGTTTCTTCAAAAGAATTTGGATGGCTACTACAAAATGTGTCAGCACATTTATACAACCTAAAATATCATTTTCTACCTATAATATTATATACATATATCCATATTTATTTTCTACCTAGAATATTATATAATCGGTCCCAAATCCTTCTTGGCATCAATTCGAAATCCCCAAACAAACCCAAAAACCCTAATCCATATTTGCTTCAAACAAATGGGAACACTCAATACTCCAAGTATCGACACATTTATACAACCTATAATATCATTTTCTACCTATAATATTTAATAAAAGCATTGATATTTATATTTTATCTAGAATATCACTTTCTACCTGTAATCGGTCTCAAATGATTCTTTACTCCAAAACCACAAACAACACATAAAAATCCTATTTCGATTACTATAATAATAAAAAAACTAGGGTTTCGACAACGTACTTTTCGATTCGACTGCAGCAACAAACAAACAAACTTCGCTTTAGAAACGCCTTCTGAAATGCAGCAACAATTATGCTTCGATTTCAAAAACTCGTCCGTTCTATCTATTTTTCAAAGGATATTTAACTATGCCATATGTTATTTCTATTTAATCGATACAACTACAAAAGTGTCGATACTTTTGATAATATAATTACCTATTTCTTTGAAAGTATCGATAATTTATTACGCGTACTTATTAAAGTATCGACACTTTCAATATATCCGGTAGCGCTTTACCGGTTTTGTCATTTAGAGACCGGTTTTGTCATTTAGAGATCGATTTTATCATATTTTTACCTGTTATATCGTTATGGGTCAATACATTTTTATAAAGTATCGACACTTTGAAGGCGCTAAAACAACTTCTCTTTTAAATTCACAAAGTGTCGATACTTATATTAAATTATCGACACTTTCAATATATCCAGTAGCTCTTTACCGATTTTGCCTTTTCGAGACCGGTTTTATCATATTTTTACCTATTATATCGTTGTGGATCGATACATATTTATAAAGAATCGACACGTTATAGGCGCTAAAACTACTTCTCCTTTAAATTCACAATGTATCGATACTTATATTAAAGTATCGATACTTGCAATATATTCGGTATCTCTTTACCGGTTGTCTTTTCCTGACCGGTTTTGTCATATTTTTACCTGTTATATCGTTGTGGATCGATACATATTTATAAAGAATCGACACTTTCTAGGCGCTAAAACTACTTCTCCTTTAAATTCACAATGTGTCGATACTTATATTAAAGTATCGACACTTGCAATGTATCTGGTATCTCTTTACCGGTTTTGTCTTTTCCTGACCGGTTTTGTCATATTTTTACCTGTTATATCGTTGTGGATCGATACATATTTATAAAGAATCGACACTTTATAGGCGCTAAAATTGCTTCACCTTTAAATTCATTATGTGTCGATACTTATATTAAAGTATCGACACGTGCAATATATCCGGTAATGCTTTATCGGTTTTATCTTTTTGTGACCGATTTTGTCATATTTTTTCCTGTTATATTGATATGGATCGATACATTTTTATAAAGTATCGACATAAACCGACAAGTTAAGTTTGTCGGTTGCCAAATTTTTTAATATTTCTTCATGATTTAAACCTACTACATTATTATTACTCAATATTTCTGGTAGTGCTAAACCGAATTTGTTAAATATCTTTTAATATATCATGTAACGTCGTATATTAACCCGCCTTTCCTGAGACAATCTCGGCTTGGTGGGATAGAGATTTGGGAAATTGGGGATATACTACACATTATAATTATATAATATACGCTTTGTGAAAGAGAGAAGGTGTAACACCCCAATTATTGTAATTATTAAGGTCACATATATATTGGCTGGTAGTGATAATTAGTTAGGTGTGTTAGGCCAAATGTCTTTTTCGGACACCTAAGGCCATTAATGTTTTTTTGCCACTTGTTTTGGCCGTAGCAATTATGATGGCCACCTGTTAATGTCATTATTGTATGTAGACCCTGAGCCAACCACTCCTCAATTATGAAAGAGATGGAGAGTGTGTAATAATACTATTATCTTTAGCTTATAATTCCCACTGATTTTATTTTTTATTATATTTGTTTACGGTCATATTCTATTTCAAAATAAAGTTGAATGTTGGAAAGAGCTGAGGGTTTTCAGTCTTTTGCTTAGGTTCGGTGCATCGTGAACCTGCAAACACGAAACTGTATATAAACCTTATTAGCTTTAAGTTTGTCTACACGAAACTGTATATAAACCTGCCAACTCGAGTTATAATGTCTACACAAGAATCAAACTCGATCTTGATTTTTCTTGACGAACCGCCTTTAAATTTGTTCATAAAAAGTTGAATTACGACAAATCGATTCAACTCTCAAACTTCAAGCCATAACATCTTTCAAATCAACGTTGTCTTTTTGAGTTGAAGGTGTTATAACTTTTAAAGGAATGGCTGATTGTCACTCCTAATTTTCAGAGAAATGAAAAATAGTGTGTGAAGTGCAAAATTAAATTATCATGACTAGAATTTAAAGAAATAGTCATATTCAATTTGACTATAAATGTCAAACCTAAGGGGGTATTTATACCTAAGGATCCTAAAGGATTAATTAACAAATCCCTTAGAATTAAAAATAGAATAAAGATAAAATGTTTAAACTAGGGGCTTGAATTTAAATATAAAGTTTTATCACGAAAGATAAAGATAAATATTTAAAACTTGTGGCTCCAGTTAAATTTTACTTCATCTTCTAAATAACATTATCTTTATCTTCTAGACATTTATCTCCTATATAATTCTAATTTTGATTTCAAGATAATGTTAGCTCATTTTTTAGAAGTTGTTGGTCAAATCGCCCAAGTCTGCTGCATCAGATCAAGTCTTGTCATGCCTCAAGTCATGCCATGATTCCAACCATGACATCTAGTGAAATTTCAATTCCTGCCTTCAACTGTTGGTTTTGGGCTGATTAATTTAATATGTTCCTAACCATAAAAAAAGCCTTAGAAAAAAAACAAATTAGTAATATCTAAACAACAAATGAGGAATAAAACATACTAAAAATCAATATTTTTAAAATCGGACCGGACATTAAACTGGTGAAAGTACTGATTCACTGGTTCAACCGGGTTCAACCGCGGTTGAACCGAATTTTATATAAAATAATTTTTTTAATTTTACATAATATTAAAGTAATATTAATATATATGTAACATTTTTTAAGTTTACAATATTAAAAGGTATAAAAATATCACAAGTCAGAATATATATAAATTAAAAACCATAAAATCAAGTGAAACAAAATGATTCAAACCAACTACAACATAATATTTAAGGTAAAACATATTAAATAATAAATATAATTATATAACTATAATAAAAAAATAAAATTGGGGCTTAAAAAATCATAACAAATGATGTCATTTTGTTTAATTTTTTTTTAAAAAAAACAATCCCACATGGCTAAGAAATATAGAAGAGCATCCAAAAGTTTAAAGAGTAAAAATATGAGAACAAAACAATCTCACATGGCTAAGAAACATAAAAGAGCATCCCAACTTACTTCTATAAATAATAGAGGTAATTTGACATTCAAAATCATGGAGCCTTTTGGTGATCACAGAGCGAACTATTCTTTTGGCTCAAATTTTAGGCTTCAATTGAACTTCTAAATTTTTTTGAGTTCAAGCCTTTTCGAGTTCAAGTTTTAATATTATATTTCGAGTTCAAGTTAAACTTGATAATTTTTAGCTCATGAGTTTTTTAGTCGAGTTGAGCTTACTTTTAAAGTTTTCGAGTTCGAGTCGAGCTCAGCAATACTCGAATTTGACTTGGCTCGTTGAACAAACGACGTCGTTTGGTTTAATTTTTTTTAAAGAAAAAAAGTGAACCGGTGGTTCAAACCGGTTTTATCGATTTTCAGCTGGTTCACCCCGGTTCTATCGGTTTTCAATCGGTTTATTGCCAGTCCGGTTTTGTGAGATAACCAGACCGGACATGCCACCGGTTCACGGTTCAACCGGTTGAACCGGCCGATCCGGTCCAGTTTTGATAACCATGCTAAAAACATACAATATTTCGCACATATCATGAATTTTAATATTTACAAATATTTTGTCTATCTTTTATAGATTCAAATAATAAGTAGATTTGGACATTACTATTACTATCTATTGTAAATACAAATAGATGTTGACGGATATTCATTATTTGAGATAATAAGTATATTTAAATTTTTATCCTCTAACTTTTAACATATTCAAATTTAGATTTTGTACCTAATAATAAATTTTAAAAATTATCATGTCAACATTGTTAGATGTTAACAATAGAGTGACTAAAATGTAAGAAGTAAATTAGATGAGAGATGCATAAATAACATTTCATAATTTAATGATTAAAATATAAATTTATGAATAATCGAGTAAGCACAAATATCATTTATTATTTTTTAAGGATCAATTTGATATTACATTTGAAATTTAACTTTTAAAAATATTTTTAAAAAATGTAGTTTAAAATTTAACAATTTACTTTTAAAAGTGTTTTTAAAAAATGTAGTTTAAAATTTAACAATTTGAAATTGCTGTTAAAAAGATAAAATGTTCATTTTAGACATTATGTTGTAAATTAAAAATATATCATTTAAATTATATTCACACTTATTAATACTATGAAATATAAAATATATCAACTTAAACTATAAAAAAATATTTTAAGATAACTCAATGATAATATTTTTTATATGAAATATTTTATTAAGAAAAAATATATTATAAATACTTTTTAACATTCAAAATTTAAAATAATATTTTAATTATTATGATTTAACCACACTCACTCATTTAAAATAAAATAATTTAAATGATATATTTATCATTTCAATCATTTAAAAATAAAAAAAAAGATATATATATTATAAATAAATTTAAAAGAAATTATTATTATATATAAAATATATCAATTTAAACTATAATAAATATATATGAAATACAAAAATATATATATAATTATAATAAAAATATATTTTATAATAACTCAATATTAATATTTTATAATAATTTTTTTTATTTAAAATAAATTATTAAACAATAAATTATTTTTAAGGATGTTAGTTTTAAATTATTAAAATAAAATGTAAATACTTAATTAATAAAGGAAATTGAATTTCACAGTTATTTTCTAGAGCAAATGAGTGGAGCACATATATTAGTAAGAGTAAAAATATAAATATTTATTTTTAAACACAAAGTTGGAAATGAAAAAAACTAAAAATCACAGTTTTTACGGTTGGTTTGAATCCACCTTTTTCGCATCGTTTTTCTTTTCATTTTTTATCCGTTTGACATTTATTTTACGATCAAAACAAAGACTTTAACCAAAAATACTTTTAGACAACATTACCAAACATATCTTAAATGATTTTATGTAGATGTAAAAGCAATATATTTAAGATTCTCAACAAATAAAAAATAAGTTGAAAATGAGTTAATATAAAATTTATTAGGTCTCTAAAATTTTACAAAATATTATTAAGTTTCGAAATTTTAAATATTTTAATTAGGTCAGTATTTTCTTTTTGGAAATTCTTATTAAACCTATAGAAACTTTTAATTTTTTTGATCAGATCCTCAAAAATTTTTGATTTTTTATTAGATCTCTTAAAACTTTTAACAAATTTAATTAGGTCCCAAAATTTAATGTCAAGACATAGAGATGTTATGGGCTTTATTCTGTGTGTGACCTTGCCTTTTGTTAGGCTTTAAAATACTTAATATATATTTAAGGATGATACACTTATTATTGAACTATGTTTTTCCATTAATCGGAATCCTTTCAAACTTAAAAAGAATATCATGTAAATTTCGTCCCATTAGAAAATAAGGTTGAGAGATAATAACGAAGCATATATGTATATGAGATAAAATCTGTTGACACAGTATAAAATATATATGTTTTGAATTATTAAATGAGTAAAAATAAGTGATTAAGATTAATTATATAAAATAAATATTTAATTAGTCAAATGATCCAAAAAATGCATAAAACTTGTAAATTATATATATATAAATATATCTTAAGTCTGTGTATGTATAATTGATATGATATATAATACTAACGACTAATAAATAATCATAATAATAATCTGTATGTACTATGTTTCCACCTCTAGGCTGAATGCGGTGCAGTGGTTTGAACCAGTTTGCTAAGGTTTTCAATGATCATAACTAGCTTGGTGTTAAGCCGATTCGTACACCACTTGGGAAGACATCCTGCAGGATCTAACTGCACATTCAAATAACATACGCCAAATATCAGCATTTAGAGTAAGTTTAGTTTTTTTCATTTATCCGAAATTCAACACGAATGATTCATCTAAATAAAATATAACAATGGCAGGATTAAACAAATATTAATCATAAAACGCCTATGAAAATGTATAAAACTAATTTAGTTCAACTTGTCTAATGTATATGAATGTATATTTATATTACCTGAACAACATAGGTAACAATACAGGAGTTTATATCTTCAAGCTTTTCTACAACCCATCCTGATTGCATCAATAAGCCTCTAATTGCATTATTCTGCTGTGGAAGCAAACCGGCAGCAATTTCCTTGGGCAGTGAGGCCACTGCTTCAACCTGCAAAAACTTAATTAGTTCCTAATTAATCCGTAAACTACTCTCAGTATATGTGTGTATATATAATACCAAAGTGTCGCCAAACCTAAGACGAATGATGCTCAAGTTATCTTCAAGATCTTTGATATATTTGGCTTCTAATAGCTCACTGTCCCATTTCTGTTCACAAACAAATAAAATTATTAAATTTATACATAACAATCGTAAGACAGCCATCTAATCTAAACAAAAACCAAAGGGTCGGCATTAGAAAAATGAAGGATCACCTTGGCAGCATCTATGGCGTTGGCGACGGTGATGAATTGCTGGGGCGAGACAGATCGGAGCACCCACCGGCTACGTAAAATGTGCAGAGAGCCGGACCTGCGTTTTGATATCTCTACTCCCTTTTCAAGGGTCAGGATCTTCCATCCGTCACCGCCATTCCCCAACTTGTTCGGCTCCGAAACTGATGAAACCGGGACCGAAGCCGACATTAATAGCTCCTGTATGCAGCTTTCGCTTGCATATTGGACGTATCTTCTTAGTGAGTCGTCGCTAACGGACCTATCGGGAACCAGAAAGACACATTGCTTCACATATAGTTTCTGAACAGCAAGACAAATATCAGCGAGAATTTACCAGGACTGGTGGCCGCAAGCTGCGTTTCTAGTTTTCATTTGCAAGGTTCCAAAGTTTTGATCAATTGCGTTTAGGACTTGGAAAAAAGAATCAAAGAAGATGTATATGAATAGAGATGCAAAATGATTGATGTGTGGATTTTCTTTTGAAATTTGAATGTTGGCCTCCACAATTCTTTCTTTTGCGTAAATGAAAGCCCACTAAGGCTTCTTTTGTAAAAAGGGAAATGATTAGGAGGGTAAGGTGAAGATTGTAAAATAATGGGAAGTGGGGAGAGGTGATTGAAGCACATGAAGCGGCAGAAGAAGGTCCATGATTACAGTGCACGTCTCTCTCTCTAAATATAGATAAAAGAAGATTGTTTAGTGGGCAAAAGAGGAAGAAGAAGCAAGGGTTGGGGGAAGACGATGCACATGGAGTGTTGGTAGCCTTTGGAAAACAACATACAGAAGCTGGCTTAATTAACAACTCAATCAACACAGGAACAAATAAAATGAGCCGAGTTATGAACAGATTCGTTTTGGGAACAACTGAAAACTTAACATTATGAAAGCTTCGACACAAGAGACTAATATCATCAATAATGTTGTTCAGGTGTTAGATATTGTAGATTCACTGCATGTACGAAATTTTACCCGAAGACATATGATTAGTGTATAATTAAGAAAAAGAACTGAATTTTATAAACAACTAAAATAACTCAAATTGAATTTATCTGTAAATTTATTTACTTTTTGAAAAAGTATTTGTTTGGATTCATGATGAGGTCCCCAACCAATCATGATCCAACTGCATCAGTTTCTTTAAATGGATCTCTGCTCAAAATATGCTGCTATTTTTCGGTTTAATAATATTTTTAGGCCTTGAACTTCTTAAAAGGTTATTTTAACTTATATTTTTTTATTCTTATTTCTATTTTTTTTTCAAATTAAATCAATGAACAAAAAATGACACATTTTTTAATATTTTATATTTTTTACGATGTTCATATTCTATGTTTTTATAATGTTTAAAAATTTTGATAATTTTAATATCTATTTATTTTTCTTATAATCATCGGTATTTGATCTATTAATCGACTATTTTGAATAGGGTACTGCTAAGGCGATGACGACCCTCCCAATCCCATTTTTTTTTCCATTCGCAAACATCAAGATTCGAACCCCTGACCTTACTTAAGGGATCTAGTCTCTTATTCTACTAGACCAATTGATTATTGATATTTTAATATATATTTATATATTATAATGATTTATAGATTTTTAATTTTTTTTTTGTGTATAATGACAACATAATTGTGTCAAAATGAGAAAAAGACCTCAACTAACGAGTCAATTTTTTTTCTGTTAGTAAGTTTAATTTGTCAAAAGTATAAAACTATGAGGAGTAATAAAGATGAAATTTTTTAAAGATTAAAACTATTATTTTAAAAGTTTGAAGGTAAGAAATATCATTAAACTTCATCTTTTTATAATTAAACAAATTAAATTTAAAAAAGAAAAAATATTTTCTATTTATAAAATTTAATTCAACAATTAATCTCATGAATATTTTGGGTAAATTATGTATTTCGTAGTTAAACTATCAGTTTTGATCTATTTAGTACCTAAACTTTCAATAATTTCAAAATTATATCTAAAGTTTACTTTTTATTTCATTTTAATGCCCTGTCATAAAAAACTTAGCACGTTTAATACCTAAACTATCAGTTTTGATCCATTTTAATACTTAAATTTTCAAAAAATAAAATAAAACTTAAGTATGATTTAGGTACTAAACGTATTTTGATACATAGACTTTCCTTTTCAAAACTTTATGGCAGAGTACTAAAATGAAACAAAAATTAAACTTTAAGTATGATTTTGACAAAATTAAAAGTTTAGGTACTAAAACGGATTAAAACTGATAGTTTAAATATTAAACGTGTTAAGTTTTTTATGACAGGGCATAATCACCATCTGATATTTTTCATCAACGATTATTAACTTTACATTTTTATTTTCCATCATCATCTCATATGAGGATGGCCTAATCACCATCTGATATTAACGACATCAATGCTTATAATAAGATTTTAAAATTAAAAGATGATTTAATTTTTAAATATTTAAATATAAACATTAAAATTTAAAATTTTATCAAAATATAAATATAAACAACATATTTTAACTTAAAATTTTAAAACCGATCATCATTAAAAGTAGTGAAAACTTTTAATTATTTTCTTCAAGGTGGAACTTTTTCTGAAAAAAAACTTTTACATGAAATTGATAATGCATTAATTAATAAATAATAAGAATTATTAACTTTAACTTTAAGAGGTAAAAACCTCGGATCCTTTTCCTCGAAAATCACCCCAAATCAATCGTGAGAGTATCCGATGACAATTTTCTACAAATTCCTACACAAACATATATATGAAATTCAAAGGTTTGTGGATATTTAATTAAAGGGTTTATCATTTATCCGCATTTAATGTATATATTAGTAGTACAAATCAACTTATCTCGGTGGTTGAAGTTAAAGGAAACATTGTCTCTCTTAGACGTCGTGAGTTTGAGTACCGGCGTGTAACACCCCAACTCGTACCTGATCTGAATACGAGTCTGAGATGTCACATTGCCTTTTTAAAACATTTTTCCATACAAAATAACAAAACATTTGAACTTATTTTAAGAAAATACTATAATAAATTATTGAATTATGTTTATTATAAAATTTTAGGCAAAAACGTATTTGTGTACATTAAAATACGTTTAAACAACAATCTGCTACAATACCGTGAACAGTAACTGCTACAGTACTACTATAGTACTTTCGTAAAACGTACATAAAACTCGTAAAAATTTAACCGTTCATTACTATACATTTACATAAATAAGTTCAAAACATTATAAAAGTCGATTAGAGCGTTAGTACTAATAACTTATTACATTTCTTACATGCCAACATATTATACACAATCAAAATACATACTTTATTAATTACTTTTGATCTGATCTTCTAGTAGTGTTGTTGTTTTTGCCACTTCTATTTCTGCTAATCTTGGTTCTTCGTACCTACGTGTAAATCGCTTACACGCTAAGTCATAGACTTAGTGAGGCATAATGATAATAACAATGATATATAACAATGATGCTATAATAAAATGAAACGTAACGAAAACATATATGCAATCAATGTAAGCTACATAACAATGTAACTTACCAATAATCTTCTCAATTTAATCATCATAAATTCATATAATAAATTCCGTAAGTTCAATAGATTCAATAGCCCATGATACAATACTGAGAACCCGAGGTATGTGAGTACTGTGAGGTTGTGCACTATGCTGTCACCACAGCTCATATAAATTTGCACCGAAGTGCCACGTAGAATTTATCCCAAAGGACCGCGTAGAGATGCACCGAAGTGCCACGTAGAATTGCACCGTAGTGCCATATAATATGTCCCTAAGGACTACATAGAAATTCCTTAAGAATCATATACATATACCAAGGATCAAGTAAATGTCTCAAAAGACATCATACATGCTCCAAAGAATACATATACGTCCCGAAGGACCACGTAGAATTTTGTCCCGAAAGACCGCGTAGACCCTCTACTCTTGGCATGCCAACTATACCTATAGTTCTCATCTACATAACAGGGCTTTTACATTTCACATAGTTTATATCGCGTAGACATGTAACTTCTTACCTTTATCACATAGCTCATATCATCTTTTCATGTAATCATATAACTCCATGTTGCATAACTGGTCTCACATTTTCATGTAATACATAAATCAGGTAAAATAATGCATATAACACACATAACATATGATCATAGTAATGTACACTTAGAAGTCATATTATTATTCATGTATCAAGATATAAAATCTAGACTTATCACAAGTCTAGACCTGAATGTATTTCTATAATCATGCTATGCATATGCACTCACCTAAATCTCTTTGCCTTTCCCTCGATCGATCTTACTTGTCCCTTGTTCCGGAACTCGTTTAGGCTCGATATCTACATGAACATAATTTTCGAGACAATTATCAAAATCCTAAACCTTGCAATTAACCTCTAACAGCTTAAACAAATTTAATGAACCAATTTCAACTTTTCCTTTAGGGGGAATCGATTCCCCCCAGGGGTATCGGTTCCCTCCTCATAATTTGTAAACTTTATCCAGAAATTTACTGTTCAAATCCGAAAATCATCAATTCTTCACTAAATTTTCTCATACAAAATTCCTTTCATACCACCAAACTTAACTACAACCATTTTAACTAACTTCTATCATTTCACCACTGTAAAATCTCTCATCCTTCATTCAAATTCTTAAAGCTAAGAATCATACACAAATTTCAAACATGTTATTAATCAATTCTAACTCTCTATATTCCTTAATTAACCTCTTGACAAGTCAAAAATCTTATTCAAACCTCAAAAACTCATCTATATCAAAATTTCATCTAGAAACCCATTTTTCAAATCTATCTCTAAAACATTTATCTTGTTGCTTTAATGTCATATAAGCTTTCCTTTAGCTTATATAACATCCAAACTTTAATTTCCAAGCTAAAAATCAAAGAAACGGCCAAGGTTTAGATTCTTACCTTAAGCTTGGGTGCTTCACGTTGAGAGAAGAATATGAAGAAGATAAGTTTCTTATCTCTTCAATTCATCCACATGGGTATTATAATACCCACAATTTATTATTTTATTCTTTTTTTGTTCAATGACCCTTTTACCCTTTTACTTCTCATTTACTTATTAATTCATCCTACACCAACATCTTTTAATTAATTCCTTCACTTTTCGATTTATTTAATTTGGTCACTGAATTTTTAAAATCTTACACTTAAATCACTAACCCGGTATTGAGGATGTTACAAATCTCCCCCCTTAAGAAAATTCATCCTTGAATTTTCATTGCACGAAAAAATAAGGGTACTGATATCGCATATCCTCTTCACGCTCCCACGTTGCTTCTTCCACCTTATGATTTCTCCATAGCACTTTGACCAAAGGAATAGTCTTATTCCTTAGTTGTTTCACTTCGTGAGCTAATATTTGAACAAGTTCTTCCTCATAAGTCAAGTCAGGTCGAACCTCAATCTCTTCTGGTGTCACGATATAAGAGGGATCAGATCTATATCTTCGAAGTATTGAAACGTGATAGACATCATGTATCTTTTCCATCTCAGGGGGTAAAGCTAGCTGATATGCCACAGGTCCTACTCTCTTTACAATCTCATAAGGTCCAATAAACCGAGGACTAAGTTTTCCTTTACGACCGAATCGCAATACTTTCTTCCAAGGAGAAACTTTTAAAAAAAACTTTTTCTCCAACTTCAAATTCAATTTCTTTTCTTTTGAGATCAGAATAGGATTTTTGTCGATCAAATGCCACTTTGAGATTATGTTGAATTTCTCGAACTTTCTCTTCCACATCTTGAATCAAATCCGGACCAAGAACACTTCGATCTTTGAGTTCATACCAGTTTAATGGCGTACGACATCTTCTTCCATATAAAGCCTCATAGGGTGCCATCTTGATACTGGACTGGTAACTATTGTTGTAAGCAAATTCGGCAAGTGGCAAATATCTTTCCCACGATCCCTTGAATTCAATTACACAAGCTCTCAACATATCTTCTAGGATTTGGATCGTTCGCTCAGATTGTCCATCAGTCTGAGGATGAAAAGCCGTACTAAAGTTTAGGCGAGTTCCCAATTCTTCATGTAGGGATTTCCAGAATCTCGAAGTGAATCGAGGATCTCGATCAGAAATTATAGAAACAGACACTCCATACAATCTGATAATTTCTCTAATGTACATTTCTGTGAACTTTTCCATAGAGAAATTTGTTCTAACCGGAAGAAAATGCGCTGACTTAGTCAGACGATCGATAATTACCCAAATTGAATCTCTTTTGTTCGGAGTCAAGGGTAACCCCGAAACAAAATCCATTGTCACATTTCCCCACTTCCATTGTGGAATAGAAAGCGGTTACAATAATCCTGACGGAACTTGATGCTCGGCTTTGACTTGTTGACAAGTCAAACACTTAGATACAAATTTTGTAATGTCTTTCTTTATTTCAGACCACCAATATCGACTCTTGAGGTCCATATACATTTTGTTTCCTCCAGGGTGCATCGTTAATGGACTACAATGAGCTTCCATTAATATATCATTCTTTAACTCATCATCATTTGGAATTATTAGCCTCCCTTGATAATATAGGTTCCCATCAGCTTTCATCTCATAATCTGTACACTCTCCATTCCTTATTTGTTGTAGCTTCTTTGAACACTTTTTATCCCTATCTTGCAATTCTTTAATTCGATCTAGCCATAATGGCTTGAGAGTCAATTCGGCACAGATAACATTATCTTCACTTAATGATAGTCTAGCATCCATAGCTCTTAAGGCTGCAAACATCTTTTGGCTTAAGGCATCCGCTACCACATTTGTTTTTCCCGGATGAAAATCAATCACAACATCATAATCCTTGAGAAATTCCACCCATCTTCTCTATCTTAAATTTAACTCTTTCTGAGTCATCAAGTACTTTAGACTCTTGTGATTTGTATATAAATAACATTTTTCACCATACAAGTAGTGACGCCAAATTTTAAGAGCAAACACTAATGCAGCCATCTCCAGATCGTGCGTTGGATAATTCTTTTCGTGCGGTTTTAATTGCCTCGATGCATATGCTACCACCTTGCCATCTTGCATCAACACACATCCCAACTCATTATGGGATACGCCACTATATTCCGGCTTCACCGCATCGAAAACAGACTCTAGAAGCTATTCGACATGTTCCAAAATGATTTTTCCCACAATGCTGACACTGTCTTGCTTGACCCGGAGTGGATCTCCCAATACCAGATCCCACTGATTGTGTATGTCGAGCTCTCATCTGACTTGCTCCTCTAGCAGAAGATGCAATTGATTCTGATCTAGCTTGAGGTCAGAATCTTGAATCTCTTCCTCTTTTTGGTAGTGTTTTGCTTGAAAAAACACCTATCCTCTTAAATGTTTGAACTTTTGAGTCCCCAAATCTCTCATTTTGAGCTCTTTCAAGAGCTTTAGCACGATTAATCACCTCTTGGAATGAGGATAAGTTCAGTACTATCATCATCTCTTTCAATCTAGGGCGCAAGCCCTCCACAAACCATTCACAAGCATCTTTTTCTGTAGTCACAAGCTCTGAAGCAAACCAACTCAGCTTATTAAATTCACATTCATATTCGTATACAGAGTGATTCATCTGCTTCAAATTCATAAACTCCTGCTTCATTTGTCTGATGAATTGATCTCCAATAAACTTGTGTTTAAATTCCTCCAAGAACAGAGACCACGTCAACTGGTCACTTGACATCCTCATGGTGAAATTCGTCCACCATATCCCGCTTGACCCCTTAGTAATGACACAACTCCATCCAGCTTCTCTACTTCAGAACAGTGAATACCATATAACATGATTTTCAAATCATTCAGCCAAATATCTGCTGCAACCGGACCTTCCTCAGCTTCTCCCTTAAATTCGGGAGCTCCTAATCCTCTCAACTCCTTTGCTACATTTACTCTGGGAGTTGATGGAGCAGGAGGTTGGAAACGCGTCAATACTGCATCTAATGTTCTAAAGAACACATCTTGATCAGTTACAGGCACTCCAGAAGGTGTCTGTTCTTCACTATGCCTGGCCAGGGCAGGTGAATTACTGCTTTCAGCGGGTCTATCATCTCCCGCTTCATTCTTATAACTACCTTGTCCGGACATCTATAAAAATACAACCATATAATTCTATTAGCAAAACAACATACTTATTATTCCATCAGATCAGAAGTTTTCACTATTTGTTGGCATGTATATATTATACAACATTTTAGACTCTGGTTTATGCCGAGAATCGACTAAACCTTAGCTCTGATACTATTAAATATAACACCTCAACCCGTACCCGATCTGAATATGAGTCTAAGATGTCACATTGCCTTTTTAAAATATTTTTCCTTACAAAATAACAAAACATTTGAACTTATTTTAAGAAAATACTATAATAAATTATTGAATTATGTTTATTATAAAATTTTAGGCAAAAACGTATTTGTGTACATTAAAATACGTATGAAAAATAGTACCGATTACATAAATTTTCCAAAATGCAAATAGGGAATCGGTACCCTGCTACAGGGAATCGATTCCCCTGCTACAGTACTGCTATAGTACTTTCGTAAAACGTACATAAAACTCGTTAAAATTTAACCGTTCATTACTATACATTTACATAAATACGTTCAAAACATTATAAAAGTCGATTAGAGCATTAGTACTAATAACTTATTACATTTCTTACATGCCAACATATTATACACAATCAAAATACATACTTTATTAATTACTTTTGATCTGATCTTCTAGCAGTGTTGCTGTTTTTGCCACTTCTATTTCTGCTAATCTTGGTTCTTCGTACCTACGTGTAAATCGCTTACACGCTAAGTCATAGAATTAGTGAGGCATAATGATAATAACAATGATATATAACAATGATGCTATAATAAAATGAAACGTAACGAAAACATATATGCAATCAATGTAAGCTACATAACAATGTAACTTACCAATAATCTTCTCAATTTAATCATCATAAATTCATATAATAAATTCCGTAAGTTCAATAGATTCAATAGCCCATGATACAATACTGAGAACCCGAGGTATGTGAGTACTGTGAGGTTGTGCACTATGCTGTCACCACAGCTCATATAAATTTGCACCGAAGTGCCACGTAGAATTTATCCCAAAGGACCGCGTAGAGATGCACCGAAGTGCCACGTAGAATTGCACCGTAGTGCCATATAATATGTCCCTAAGGACTACATAGAAATTCCTTAAGAATCATATACATATACCAAGGATCAAGTAAATGTCTCAAAAGACATCATACATGCTCCAAAGAATACATATACGTCCCGAAGGACCACGTAGAATTTTGTCCCGAAAGACCGCGTAGACCCTCTACTCTTGGCATGCCAACTATACCTATAGTTCTCATCTACATAACAGGGCTTTTACATTTCACATAGTTTATATCGCGTAGACATGTAACTTCTTACCTTTATCACATAGCTCATATCATCTTTTCATGTAATCATATAACTCCATGTTGCATAACTGGTCTCACATTTTCATGTAATACATAAATCAGGTAAAATAATGCATATAACACACATAACATATGATCATAGTAATGTACACTTAGAAGTCATATTATTATTCATGTATCAAGATATAAAATCTAGACTTATCACAAGTCTAGACCTGAATGTATTTCTATAATCATGCTATGCATATGCACTCACCTAAATCTCTTTGCCTTTCCCTCGATCGATCTTACTTGTCCCTTGTTCCGGAACTCGTTTAGGCTCGATATCTACATGAACATAATTTTCGAGACAATTATCAAAATCCTAAACCTTGCAATTAACCTCTAACAACTTAAACAAATTTAATGAACCAATTTCAACTTTTCCTTTAGGGGGAATCGATTCCCCCCAGGGGTATCGGTTCCCTCCTCATAATCTGTAAATTTTATCCAGAAATTTACTGTTCAAATCCGAAAATCAACAATTCTTCACTAAATTTTCTCATACAAAATTCCTTTCATACCACCAAACTTAACTACAACCATTTTAACTAACTTCTATCATTTCACCACTTTAAAATCTCTCATCCTTCATTCAAATTCTTAAAGCTAAGAATCATACACAAATTTCAAACATGTTATTAATCAATTCTAACACTCTATATTCCTTAATTAACCTCTTGACAAGTCAAAAATCTTATTCAACCCTCAAAAACTCATCCATATCAAAATTTCATCTAAAAACCCATTTTTCAAATCTATCTCTAAAACATTTATCTTGTTGTTTTAATGTCATATAAGCTTTCCTTTAGCTTATATAACATCCAAACTTTAATTTCCAAGCTAAAAATCAAAGAAACGGCCAAGGTTTAGATTCTTACCTTAAGCTTGGGTGCTTCACGTTGAGAGAAGAATATGAAGAAGATAAGTTTCTTATCTCTTCAATTCATCCACATGGGTATTATAATACCCACAATTTATTATTTTATTCTTTTTTTTGTTCAATGACCCTTTTACCCTTTTACTTCTTATTTACTTATTAATTCATCCTACACCAACATCTTTTAATTAATTCCTTCACTTTTCGATTTATTTAATTTAGTCACTGAATTTTTAAAATCTTACACTTAAATCACTAACCCGGTATTGAGGATGTTACACGGCGACTGCAAGAGTGATTGACCATTCATTATCAAATGATTAAGAGTATTTAAAGCTGATGCATGTTTCTTTTATTGATATTCTTCTTGATCTTTGCTTCTATGAATATCCTTGGTTGTTTGCATTTTTTATGTGTGGTTTCTTTGTTCGCTTGTATATGATATTATTATATTTTCGATATATGAGTCAGTTAGTGGTTTTATGGACAAATACTATTTTTTTCATTTCGCCATAAGTCTACTGCATGGACTAGATATTCCACTGTCTACTCAGTTTCTGATTTCACTCTTCTCGTGATGTCATCTCTTGATCGTGTTTTCTTTTATATGGGTAGCAGCTTCTTTTCGATGATCAATCCTTTGTCCTCTCTAAGCCCTTCTCGTAATGATATTACGATACTGTGATTAAAGGGAGATTGATTTTTCATTCGTCCGTTTTGGATACTTTTCAAATTCTCTAGGTTCACTTTTGTTTATCAAGTTGTCACTAGTCGTTCACCGTTATATTTTATATACGATTGTCTTGAATATTTTTCGGATGTTATTCTAAAAGATGCCTTTTATGACTAATGCAACCTAAGGAGTTGTTTGTTTACTTCAGAATAATTAAGCGCTGAATGATTCAAATGCTAAATGATTCAGAGGCTCAGTATGAATTAGCTCTGAATGTGACATGATGTTTGATAATGGCTCTGAATCATTCAGAATATACTTCTGTGCTGAATCATTCAGCACTGTTTTGCTAAATCAATCAGCACTGAATCATTTAGAGGTGCGAAACAAACGCGCTGAATGTTGAACTGTTCAGCATTCAGCGCTGAATGGTTCCATTAAAAGGCAAACAAACAACCCCTAAGTAATTATTTCAATATATATATATTAGCGAGTCAATATGCATACTGATTTAACTCTTTGATAACAAAATGTATAAATCTATGACCATATTCTTTTGTGATGATTGTGCAAGTGACTCTACAGCGTAGAAGAGACAATCTTGCAATAACTAAACCAAAACAACAATCCTAAAGCATTGGAATCAACGGTTGTTTTACCCATTTACATAAAAAGAATCCTTCTAATTACAGTTTCATCATAATATCCTACAAACAAAAATAAGATCCCACATAATTAAGATTGCCTGTCACCACCAGTACATGGGAAGGAAAAAGAAGAGAAAACAGAAGCAGCTCCCTCTGTTACTAAGTTCATTGCTGATAAAACATAGTAAAAGAAACTAAAATTTAATGGGGCTCTATCTTGGTGACAGACATAGGAAAGCCCCCACTGTAAGCAAAAGATTCGTCACCGTATGGATTAGATCCTTTAGCTGCATCCTCATAAGTTGCCGAGCTTGCTGCCGATTCAGCGTTCGGGTTCATGCCGGCCATCTGCATAATGTCTTCAATCACCTTCACCATTTCACCCATTGTAGGCCTGTCTGCTCCTGATTCTTCAACACATCTCATTGCCAGGTCTACAAACCTTTCCAAGCCTTTGGATGATGTACCAAAACTAATACTTGGGTCCAGAATCTGTTGGAGGTTATACGAGCTTTTCGTTTTGTCCATCAACATTCTCACCTCTCTTACTATGTATTTCCCTCGCTCTATTGGTCTTCTTGCAGTTACTATTTCCAGCATCAACACTCCAAAGCTATAAACATCGCTCTTCTCAGTCAACTGTTGGGTCATATAATATTCAGGATCCAGATAACCCTACAACGGACACAAATAGTTCTTAGGACTGTAAATAATATTAGAAATAGAGTCATATCAGTAAACTTTTTGAACTCAGAATCCAGGTATTCGTAATTATAGAAATTTACAGCAGATGCTCAAATTACACCTTTCAAAAAAAGTCGGATTCATCTAGATGATTATTATGTAAACAATTTCATCTAATAAAACTACTATGGTTGCAGCAGATGCTTAAATGAATGAATGAAATCAACCTCTATAAAGGAAGGGATGGTCTAGGAGGAGATAATATCAGCATTTTTCTTGAAAGGAAAATTAACTAAATCTCAACACAAAAAAAGCTCTACGGGCACTGGCTGGCCCTTGTGCCTGAACACCATCGGCACCAGCTGACCTTGGTGCCTGAGCAACATTGCCAACAGCTGAGGTTGGTGCTCAAGTTTCTACAAATTTAAAGTCTGTAATATTGTGGGTGCGAGTCAGCGTAGGGAAGAACTCACCATTGTACCCTTCACTTGAGTACTAACATGACCCTTTTCACTGTCACCCATAGGTTTTGAGAGACCAAAATCAGCAACTTTAGCATTTAAGCGTTCATCTAATAAGATGTTAGTGGACTTGATGTCCCTGTGAATAATAGGAGGATTTGCAAGCTCGTGAAGATATGCCACACCTCTAGCTGCACCAAGGGCTATTTTTAGTCTCCTGCTCCAGTCCAATCTGATTCCTGACTTCCCTGCATTATTATAATGTGTTATTTTTCAAAGAAGTAAATCCATGAGTGCAGAAAAAGCTTTAGATATTGGGATAACGATAAATGCTTTCTTGGCGAGTTAAGGTCACTGTAAAATGCCATTTAATTATTGATGATGTAACCCAATCTGGAGTAATGAAGTGAGGAAATAGAGGAAGGTACCTGACAGACTGTCACTAAGTGAGCCATTAGGAACATATTCATATATTAGTATTTGTTCACCTAGCTCAAAGCAAAATCCTAGTAGACTAACAACATTTTTATGATGAACTCTAGATAGAAGCTCAATCTCTGTTTTGAATTCGACCCCACCCTGCAAAGATCCTTGCTGAGCTCGTTTGATGGCAACGAGCTCCCCAGTTGGTAGAGTTCCTCTATAAACCTGTAAATAAGGGAATTGAAAATTATTTGGAAAAGTAATTTTATATCTCAAATGACCATGCTAAAGAAATCCATTTCAGCAATACAAATACTTGCAGACAAAAAGGTAACATGGATTATTATTGTTACTATTGCTGCAAAATAATTTTATATGTGGAACTGTGGATGTGAGACCACCTCTAGCATGCATGTTTTTTTATAAACACATGCAAAACAGAGAGGAAGAGAGTCGAAATAAACCTTTCCGTAACCCCCTGATCCGATATCGTTCGCTTCTGTAAAATTGTTTGTGTATTTCTTAAGCTCTTCAAACCCGAAGCATCTTGCTCCTTTTAACTGAGGAATGCTACCACTGCTCTTCTTAGGATCCCAGTGTGCTATGTTTTCATGGAAGAGAATCAATACCTAGATATTCCACACAATTAACAGGAGAAGATTGAAAGAAATATTTATCATACCGAAAGGGTTGCTTTCTAGGGTTGCTCTTTCTGCTCTCTTCCTCTGACGATAAGCATAAATCCCAGCAAGGATTAATAGTACAAAAAGCACTGAAGCACCAGCTGCTGCTCCTATTGCGATGCCAGCAATTGATTTGCTTGAGTGTGCAGGTCCATCTATATGATACAGCACATATGCGAGGAAAACAATGAATCTAAATAAACATAAATTTACAAATTCATTTTAGTTCTATTGCAGGCGCATTACCAGAAAAGTACTCATATGAATCACCCCTAAAAACATAAGGTCCAAAGTATGTGTCAGGTGGTTTGTAATCCTGGCTGCTAAAGGCAGATGCAATCGCAGAAATTCCAGTTTTATTGAACCTATCTTCTCCATATGGAAATAATTCAAGGTCCAAGAGAAGATACTGATATGGATCCATCCGTGGATTTCTTAGTGAAACAGAATCCACAGGAAACTCGGGGAACTTGAAGAACTGTGTCAAGTCCTGCTCAAGGCTTTCGAATGGAGTTCGGTTTTGCAAGTTTGAGAAGAAAAGGCCTCTGAATTGTAGTTTCCCTGTGAATGGATATGCACATCTGCATCTGGGGCTGGAAATTTGATCAGAACTGCATAAATAAGGCTGACAGTTCTGAGGAGGGGTTGAATAAAAAGGTGAGGAATCTGGTGGCGGTAATGTACAGTAACGATTTGTTGCTCCTGACTCCCGGCACACTGGATTATCTACAAGTCTGCAGAAATTTGTAGAAAGAACTTTAGTGGTGTTAAAAGGTAAACTAATAATCTTTAAATCAACTATATCTATCTTCGGAAAATCAATATTCCAAAACGTATGACAATACAAGCCTAGTAATTCAGCAAATAATAGATAGACTAAAGAATTCCTACTTACATTATTTCAAATGTGTATTCTCCGGCAGTGATATTGAAATCAGTAATGGAATTACTCTGTAAATCTATGATCTCCAGCTGGTTGCTCATACCTGGGCCAATATCCAAGGAACCATCAAGGTTGTTGTGTTTTAGTACCCTGTCAACAATACAACAGCAAAAGGGGGCAAAATTCCAACCATCATTTCCCGAATGTGACTTTTTTTTTGGGTCTAGGGTCATGATTTTCCATTATAATGTGTAAGGTCAAGGATACTTACACAGTCTGCAACTGTTGAAGATTAAAGAATGAGGCAGGAATTTGACCTGTGAGTTGAGTATTTTCCATCACTCTGCCACACAAATGAACTGATTACTCTCCCAACTTCAGCAAAATACTTGTGAGAAAGAAAGTTATAATGTTACGGGTATCAAACTAGCACCAGCTTTAAGCATGTTTGGTTTAATATCATTTTAAGATAACATCGTGGAAATGCTTAAAAGAATTATGTTCAACACTTGAAACAATCAAAATGTTTCAAGATTCAGTTAACTTTCTCGTATCCTTGTCGGTGAAGAAAGAAAAGGAGTCAGAGAGAGAGAAAATACAATGTTGTTAAGGACGCCAGGGCTGGAAACCATGAAGGAACGTCTGTTGAATTAAAACTATTATTACTCAAGTATCTGCACATTATGCAATAGAACAAAGATTAGTAATAGTAATAAAAATGTGTACTGTCACCAAACAATATGACTATGATAATTGATAATCCAAATGCCACTGAGACACCTAAAGATATGCAGAACACAAATAAGACGACAGAGTGCAGTTTGAGATAGCTAAAGACTCGCAAAAGCATTTGTTACTTACAAGGTGTTCAAACTGCTCATTCCAGTAAGGTTGGGCAGAGGGCCAGTCAGACGATTATTGGACAAAAACCTGAAAATCAGCACCAAATTCTCTTAATTAAGAGAGGATAATAGTACCCTTCTGTCCTTGATAAACAAGTACAGAAGACCATCAGCCTTTTATGTTCATAGCTTACAGATCATGAACGCTTGTAAGGTTGTTGAGATTCGATGGAAGAACCCCATTCAGTGAATTGTTGTCAAAGCGTCTGTAGCAACACAATAATTTATTATTCCCGTAGAGAATACTCTTCCATAAAAAAACCTCAACATTAATCCGGTCAAGTACTTGGTCCAGATACTTACACCACCTCCAGAGATTTCACAAGCCCAAGGGTGGAAGGAAGAGCCCCAGAAAGCCTGTTGCTTTCCAATAGCCTGGCAAAGAGATAGAAAAATAATTGTTTCAAATATACAAAAACTGATGCATGCAGAAGGAGCAGAAACGAGAGAAAGTATTCATGTCCCTCTCTCCTTAGAAAGGATGGCTTCAAATATGAAGAAGATGCGGCCTTTTATATATATGGACTGTTGAAAGTTCAAAGTTGAGAGAGAAGAGTTATGGGGAAAAATGTTATTAAAATGTGCCTTATTTTCTTCTTGCAAGGTTCTTTCTTTGTAAAGTCAATAGGTAGCAGAAACTACGGATATAAAACAGAATGGCACTTACAAATGTATCAGAGTCATTTCTGAACTGAAAAGTTTAGATGGAATTGGACCAGAGAGTTGATTCTTCCCAAAATGGCTGTCAATAATGGAGAACATCGTTACTATGTGAATAAAATAGAACCATGGCAAGAAAAACATCTAAAAGACATACTACAAAGAAAGTTGACATACAAGTGTTTGGTATGAATCAACCAGTCAAGCCCAGGTGTAGTAGGTCCATCTGAAACCGGAATTTCTCCATGAAGCTGGTTGTCAGCCAGATCTAACCAATAAAGGTTTGATAGATTACCAATGGACCGTGGAATAGGCCCAGTGAATCCATTAGAATTTAGAGATCTGTAGGTAATACAGGCCAGCATGAAAGCACTCTGATTAAAAGATAGAATAAAAAGTAGAACTAGAGAAGCCAAAACATCATACAACTGAAATTGTTTGTCATTTGAGAGGAATGAGAATTAAAGGTCAAATTCTTACAGGACCCTCAGCTGTGGCAAAGAACCTATTGTATCGGGAATTGGACCGAAGAAACCACAACCAACCAAGATTCTGTCATTCATATAACAAAGAAAAAAAAGATATAAGAAAATAGCAAAAGAAGAAGAAGAAGAAAGAACTGCTTTCAGTTGATGCTTTTTCAGGAAATATATCCCCTTACAAGTTTATTAGGTTCTTTAAATTTCCAATCGTTGGTGGAAGAGATCCCCCGATACCTTCATTGTAAGATAGATCCCTGAAAAATGAAGCCAAATCAAAGATGTTAAACTAATCATGACCATAAACACTAGTGCATCCAGCTACTTCATGAAAAAAGAGAGGATAAATCATTCCTTGAAAAATATGAAAGAAACAAATTTTATCTTTATTTGTAGGTCTATAGGAATTAGCATATCCCTTGCATCCAAGGAGCAGAGGAAGAAGGATAAGAACTAAAAAATTAATGTTTAGAAGGATTGTTCAGAAAATCCAATTGCACAATGACATCTATGAATAATGGAATCAGATAGTAGGCAAAAGGACCTACAATTCTTGTAATTCGGATAGGCTGAAAACATCTCCCGTCAGCCGTCCCTCCAATTTCATGCCTGGCAGTTTTCTGAAACAGAGAAAAAAATGTTAGCAAGATCCCAAAGGCAGACCAACGAAACTAAACAAAGTTTTAAGAAAGTAGAAGCACCAACAACTTACAATGAGATCACACGTGAATCACGGCAGCCAGTTCCAACCCATTTATCATCACAAGGATCCCCACTTCCCCAATTAGATGGTAAATTTTTCCACTCATCCATGAGAGATCTTAGAGCACTAGCTGCACAAACAGTTTCGGTTTCTCTTGATCAGAACCAGAGCTAAAGTCTGAGGTAGCAGTTCCAAATCATTTGACATAAACTTGTATGGAATGGAAGGAATACAAATAGATTTAGCCCCTTAATTTGACTAACCAATAACATATTCTCCAAAGCAAACCTAAAGAACCAACCGAAACCATACTATAAGAAACAAAATAAGAAGTGATTAGAAGCAAACTTACCATCATCAGGGTTAGTTGCAGCTGCTATGATATAGATATGAATAGAAACAACTAACAAAAATAACCAAACGACTGAACCCATTTTGTGAGATAAACCAAAGGATTCAGAGAGTTCAAAGAGTCAAAGACCTGGAAACTATTTGGTTTCTGTTTCTAAATTTTGCATAACATAGAACATCATCCATTTAACATTAATCAGTCTCAATTCAGGAAGCAAATTCTTCAAATGCAAATGAGAACACGAGCTATATCAAAAGCAAGAAAGGGTAAGAAACACGAGAGTTTGAATGGATTTAAAAGTTGCAAATTGGCCCGATAGGATTAGAATAAAAATCTTGGTTTTTCATGTCCCTTTATTGTTTTATTCAACATAGGTAGAAGATTTGAAAGTCAATGTGATTAAGTATGTGACTAATAGCTGGAGCCCGCGAAGTGGTATGCTGGTATATTAAAATATGAAAGTCCATTGATTCTTGCTTAAAAACAAAGCCAAAAAAGCCGAGCGCATTGCAAAGAAATGCAATGCAACAAACAATCTTCTCCTACGAAAATAAATGTCGTTTTCGAAGAAACATTCAAACCAAGAAAGTGACAACGACTTTAACTTGTACAAATGATGAGGACTTAGAGGAAGAGAATCAAACCTACCGCTGATATTTTAAACTCTAAAGCCTGAGCTTTTAATTATTAGGCCGTTCCCACACGCCTTGGATTCATTGTTCGTCTTCTTCCTACAGAATTGTCAAAGGCAATGGCACTGTCGATGCTCAATGATCATGTGACGTAAGAAATGCGTGGGCAACTCCAAACAGTGGTGGGTTAGAGCTGAGATTGACGACCAAAGAGGTTTTATGTCGTCAAAATCTTCAAGCCATGCAGATGAAGGCAAAGAAAGAGGGACACTTTCGGGCTACTGTTTGAGTTGGAAATCAATTAATACCAATAATTTCGAAAACCGAAAACGTCATCATCTCCTTACACAAGCTAAGTAGGTTGAAAATTACATAATTGATATGTATAAAAAAAATTACTCATATATATCTCGTAGTTAAGGTTGGTTTCAACGTATAATTTGATGTTATGACTTTAAAATTCAATTTGGTATTAATTTTTTTTGTTTCAATTAGGTAGAGCTGAGCAAAAAAACTCATTGAATATAATCGAAATATTTGGATGATTTATGAAATATGAATTTAAAAATATTATTCAAATCGAATCAAAGTTATTTTATTTTATTTTAATTTTATAATATAAAAAAATAAATATATTTCAATAATGAAAATAAAGTACAAAATTATACAAGAATAAATAATTGTTTTTATGTGTTTGAAAATTTATTTTTTAAAAATAATATATGATTTTTTTTTTGATAAATAATGACTGTAAAAACTAAATAAGCAGCCTCGCTACTCAATAAATCTTTATGTAACATTGTAACTCCGTGTTTACTATTACAGGAGGGTCAGAAAACTTGATGCATGCATAAGTGCTCATATCTGTCAATTTCGCCATACCGTCGCTATATTCTCATTGCGATGGACATGTTGGAACCACACCTCCCAATCTCGTTTCAACAATTCAGCAATATGTTCCACAAGTGTTATCCGACTACGGCCAACTGCAGCTAGCTGAATCGTCTTCATGGTCTCCAGACTATCAATCTCCATGATGATTTGATCTCCCCCCCAAATCCCATGCACATAACACACCCATGTAAACTCCTCAAATCTTAGCTTCAAGAACAGAACATATACCGATGAATTTAATGAAACTCAATCTTTAAACTCCCTCGTGGTTTTGAATAACGCCTCAACACCTTCAATTTAATTGATCTCACACCTACAATTAGATAATCGAATTTAATTTATTGGTTCAAATTGATTATATAAACTTTATTTTTAATACAAATTAATACTTGTGATAAATGATTCATTTAAGTTCACATAAACTATACAACTAAATTTAAATGGCTTAAATATACAAAAGGTGTCCAACGTATGCCCGTTTTTCCAGTTTAATGCCTAACGTTTTTTTCGTTCTAGTTCGGTGCCTAATGTTTCATTCCGTTACTCAAAATGGGTCACACCGTGTCGGACTATTAGTTTTATCTGTTAAGTGACACATGTCACAATCTGGTAATTTTAAAAAATTTATTTGAAATTAAAAAAAATAAAATTATATATTTTTTAAAAAAGAAAGCACAAAATTTTTGAAATAACCCCAAAACTTTAAAAACCTTCATTTCAACCCATTAACCTTTAACTGTTCGGCCCCCCCTCTTCCAAGCTCGTCCACTCGGCGACGGTGGCTTACCAAACTGGTTGGGTTTTGGTCAGACAGGACTGGCGAGCTCAACTTCGGTGGCGGTGAGGTGAAAAGGCGGCAATTTCAACCAGAAATCGCAAAAATCGAACGGTGATGGGGGCTTTTCGTCGAACTTTCAAACGTCACTCCACCACGAACGGCGGTGACTGGAGGCGAGTGGATGACTGGGATATGACCGGTTCGGGACGGTGCTTCCATTGGGCTAGGCAGTAATGACTCTCGACGAGCGGTGACCGAGGTTGGAGGTGGGCGACCGAATGGTTTCCTTGCGATTAAGCTTGACGATGATCGATTTCAGGTGATATGAGGGTCGGGTTGAGGTCATTGGTTGCTGCTGAGTTCGGTGGGAGCGCCGGTGTACACCACCACCGGTCGGAGAAGGGTGGTTCGGTGACAGAGTTAAAGGGTTAACGGGTTGAAATGAATGTTTTTAAAGTTTTGGGGTTATTTCAAAAATTTTGTGTTTTGTTTTTTAAAAAATATATAATTTTTTTAATTTTAAATAAAATTTTAAAATTAACAAATCGTGACACGTGCCACTTAACGGAGAAAATTAACTGTTCGTCATGGCGTGACCCATTTTTAGTAACAGAATGAAACGTTAGGCACCAAACTGTAACAAAAAAAACGTTAGGCACTAAACTAAAAAAATAGGCATACATTGGGCACCTTTTATATATTTAAGCCAATTTAAATATCAAACTGAAGTTAAAAAATTAAATTCAAGTATTTAATTTTAAATTTTAAAAATTTAAATTATATTTTAGATTTAAATTTAAATATAAAATATATATATTTAATATAACAAAATCAAAATCCATCAAGCGGCCTCGATGATAAAAGAGAATATTTTAGAGATTCCGAGTTTAAAGAATCATATATGTAGAGTGTATGTATCTTATCAATGATTAAGAAAATTTTGAATCATTTGTTCCCTTAATTAAATCCACAAGACAATATGGGAATCAAAGCTAGAGGGCAAGCAGAACTATTTGTTTAACCATTTTCTAAACTGAATCATTTAAGTCCTTCAGTACTTGGATAAATAGAAACATTACATTTTCAATCTTTTCTTAAATATTAATTTAATTTAAATTTCTTTGAATATTTCAACCATAAAATTTTATGGGTTTTTTTTTATCTTTTAAAGAATTATGATTCGTCTTTAGAGTGCGTACTAATTGATCATGATAGGTTCCTACTCTTCTAGTTGATCATAGAATAAGTCAGATTTTTCAACATTAAAAGGAAAAGCCACGTTTCTTGACAAACTACAATGACACAACTAAGCATTAACATATATCTTGTAGACCAAACCACACTACCGATAGAGCGCCCCCACCACGCCTCCACTCACATGTGAAATTCAACTAATAAGACTCAAATTAAAAAAGATAGCAAATAATCAACAAATAGCTTACACAATTACATATTCAACCATGAGAAGCAGAATCTAGAGATGTATATTTATCTTTGCTATCCTCCAGTTGAATCAAACGACTAACGGCCTCTCCTGAACCTTTTTGTGTCATAAAATTTGAGCCCACCTTTCTAACATTTTAGTAACATAATCTTTAATATATTAATTAATTGACAAATAAAAAACCCGTTGATTCAAGATGAAGCTGAACACGAGATGGGGGATGGAGTGAAAGCTCCGATACAGATTCATCAGTCTCTCTTCTCTCTCTGTCCGATTCTGATCACCAAGTGCAGGAGGTTCCAGTGTCTCTCTCGGACTTCAACATCTGGAGGGGTGACGCTGATCAATGTTCCTGCGCATGATCTTATAGCTTCAATCTGGTCGGCTTCATCTACCTAGATTACTTGATATTCCGAATGGGGTTACAACAATGTAGGAAGTCAGTACGGGGTTCATACCGCTGGGCTTCCTCAATGTTCCATGCACAGATCAAAGGATGCTGGATATGGAGTGAAATGAACTTGTGAACTGAGATAAAGACATTCAATTCCAAATATTTAATCGTGAATTCCCTTCGGTCACTGCAGATGTGTTTGAATCTGTCGATACATCTGTTCTAACTAATTGGTTCGCAGAGATACAATTATGGGACCTGAATTCTACACACATATCTCATGAATCATATCCCTCCTCTCACTTGTTACTATCTCCGCGTAGTGATATATGTACAACTTTGGTACTTTGGCTTCAACATTTGCACTGCTACCTTGTATTCCTCTTCTTGCAGGGATGGAAGAGTATTTTTGGCTTCCTGTGCTGTTGCGGTGTCGGCATTATCTTCGGCTTGTGTAGCTCTCAGCTCCAAGCTATCTTCACTAATTCCACAGCATTTCCATCATCGTTTGAAGTCCCTGTTTTAACTGGTACTGGTGTTATAGCTAGTCCATGTTCATACGAATCTGATTTGGTTTCGCATAATTCTAGCAATACAGTAGATCGATTTGATGAGAATGTGCAGCTTTCATTGCCAACATTAGTTCCAGAACTATATAGTCATGTCAATACTTTTAATATTCCTTGCCCATTCGATGCAACCTTGGGACTGCTTTTGCTTCGGTTTCTTTGTGTGGGGAACAGATTCAGTCGGTGTTTACCTCAATCCACCCAGCCGAGACTACTTTTGGGAACACTTTCCTTAGACGACACTAGCGAATCGCACCAAAATATGGATCAAATACAAGCTGGTCGTAACGCATCTTTAGGCCCTCAATCATTTGCATCATATTCAGGGTCACCCAACCAGTCCCAAACTTCAAGCAAGAAGCGAAATAGAAGCCAATAGGATGAATATTCGATCGAATGATTTAAAATTTAACTTAAAATTTAACTTAAAATTTTAAATATTAATTTAATAAAAAATATAAATATTACAAAAATAAATTTATCATTATATTTATAATATTTATTCTAAATCTATTTTTTAATACTATGAGGTGATTACAAGATAGTATCTATTCAGAATCGTACATATACAATTATTTGAACTTGAATCCTTAAAGAAAACAACATTTTTTTAACAATCGAGACTAGGGGTGCTTATCAAGCAAGTCGATCGTGAGTTCGATAGTGCTTGACTCGTGCTCGTTAAATTTTTTTTGTTGCTCGACTCAACTCGTTATTCGTTAAAAAAACTTGTTGCTTGAGTCGGCTCGTTTCTCATTAAGCTCACCATAATTTTCACCTTATTTTTTTAACTATAGATAAAATCATTTTTTAATTAAAACTATAGATAAAATCTACTAATACTATATAGAGCTTAATAAAACATAATTAACAAATTTAATCAAAAAATAATCAAAAGAATGTATGAAATAATTTCAAAATCTAAACTCTAAAATAACAATCCTAAAAATATCAAACTAATATATTAGTAAAGTAATAGATTAGTAATAGTTATTAATTAGTAGTGTACCATCTTTCTTAATATCAATTAACAAATTAATAATTATTATCTTGATTTTCTTTTTTTGAATGGAATAAATTTTAAAGTAATTATTAAAAATTATAAAAAAAAATATAACGAATTATTCATGAACTTGTCGAGTCGAGTTAAATATTGTTCGACTCGACTTGTTACGGTCTAAATCAAATTTAGATTCAGATCGAGCTAACCTAAATCAAACATTGACCAAATTATAACTAAATTAAATTTAAATAATTCACGAATTACTCAACTCATTAAGCATTTTTAGGTCCGAGATCCAAACAAATAACAACTTTATATAGATATTAACTCGTACCGAGATTGCAAATGCACTTTACCTATTTAAAAAATTATTACTTACTTTCAAAAAAATCTATTAAACTTATATTATCTTAAAATTATTTTATTTTTAATAAAAATTACTCACATAATCCTATAGTATAACTTATTTTTTTATTAAAGAGAGAAATGTTACATTATAGGTAAATATTACAATTATAACACATAGAAAATAAGATATATAAATTTTTTTGACTATTCGGTCAACTAATGAATTTCTATATTTTTTTTAATTTTCGCCGATAGAAAGTGTAGTATTGTACTCCTCGTCACTAAATTTATCCAATTTAAATTTTAAAATTATCTCATTCAAAATATTCTATTAGAAAAATTAACAAAGAACAAATTTATATTTCTTTTTTTATCCTTGTTTGTCTCATTGTTTTAAATCTATAAAAAATTTATCAATCATTTTTTTGGAGATAATTTTGCCACTTCCTTCATTTTATTCCTTCATTTTATGTAACTTAAATACTTAATATGTGGTTAAATTTATCTCTTAAAACTGTGTGTTTAATGAAAATAAGACAAAAATAATGGAATGAAAGAAGTAGTATAATTTAATATATAATACTCATTTTGTCCCACTAAAATGTCCATTTCAAAATTGTTTCATTCAAAATATTTCATTACAAAATTCAATAGAAAATAATATTTATATTTTTTTATTTTTATGTGTCTTTTTATTTTATATTTATCAAAATAAATTTATCAAATTTTATTATTTTTTTCATTTTATATAACTTAGTTGTCAAATTTATTTGTTAAATATATACGAAAAAAATAATAGAACGGGTGGAGTACTTTTTGAACTAGTCATCAGTATAATAGTAATAAATGAATTAAATAATTATAGAATGTGGTTATTCATTACTGAAATAATTATAAAATTGGATTTCAAGAAGCAAATCAGAATAATATTATAGAGAAGAGTAAATGGCTGTTTGAGTGTTGACTAGTTGGCGCATCCCGGGCTGGCATTTCAGACAATAAATAAAGGGTGTGTTTGGTTCACGGAATGTAAGATTATCAGTGGGAATAAAAGATTATCAGAAAATAGGATTATTGAGAATGTTGTATTTGGTTGGTTTAGCAGAAATGTAAGATTACCGTGTTTGGTTAAAGAATAAAAGATTATTGGAATATATATTTATTTAAATTGTTCTTATTATATATTTGTTTTTTTAACAAGTTGGAAATATTTATATATATATTTAAAAATAAATAAATTCATAAAATTTATATAATTTTTTTTATAAAATTGAAAATATAAAAAGGTTTAATGAAAAGGTAAAATTTTATTTTAATCCTTGAACTTTATATAAAATTTTAATTATAGATTTTTTTTGTAAATCTAAAATAATTTAAGGATAAATTTGTAATTTAACCTTCGTAGAATTTTTATTATTCAATGACAAAATAAAAATATTTTTGAAAGAAAAAAAATTAAGGGCATTTTAGTCAAAACGCCGGTAATCCAACAATACCTAAGGAAAGAGAAGTAATGATATTCCCGATAATATACCCAAAAAATCCACTATTGGTAATATAAGATTACCGAAAATGACATTCCCAGCGAACCAAACGGGGAATATAGATTTCATTCTCATGAGAATCTCACATTCCCCCAACCAAACACACCTTAAAGGTGCGTTTAGTTCACGGAATGTAAGATTACTAGGGAATAAGATTACTGAGAATGTTACATTACTGTGTTTGGTTGGTTTGGCAGGAATGTCAGATTACATTGTTTGGTTGAAGGAATAAAAGATTATTGGAATGTATATTTTATTAAATTGTCATTTTTCTATATTTTTTAACAATTGAAATTCTAAATGTTTAAATAAAAATTATTTATATAAAAATTCTATTTGTTGATAATATATTACTTGAGTATGTAAATATATCATGTATTATTTTAATTTTAATTAATATTAACTTTTACATAATTTATGTAAAAGTATATTAAAATTTTACATCATGTAACTAAATGTTTACATTGTGAAAATTCTTTATAGATATTCATAATAATAAAAAGATGTAAATTATTTTTGTTATCTAAGATATAATATTTATTATATCTTCTATATACAATAATTTATTTATTTATTTTTTATATTTATACTTAATTCTGCATATTTTATCATTATTATTTATCTCATGAATTTATATTACAAAAACATAATTCAAATAAGTAAGAAAATATAAAACTAAAAATCATATTGTCTATAATTTTATATTTCACCGTCATTCATCATTATCTTTGCTAATATTTTATCAAATGAATGATAAAACCACTGGCCTTAAAAAAGCAGTAATTGTCCTCACCTTCTGATTCTCATCATTCAAACCATGTTCTATGATTTTTGCTAGGGACTTTAAGTGAGGAAGATCCGCACAACCAATCAAAATAGCAGTAAATGTATGAAACCTTTTGTTGTGGATACACTTATTGGCTTGTAAATCCCGACTCACTAAACGTGCATACGTGGAAATCTTATTAGTATTTTTTAAAATAATATTTTTTAAATAATATTTAAAAATAATTGAAATAGATAATAATTTGAAGTCGATTGTATTTAATACATCAATAAAAAATATAATTTACTCTTTTAACATTAAACCTTAAATTTATATTTTCAAGAAAATTATTTGGTGTTGGTATCTTCTTGAAACAAATATATTCCTTAAAAATAAATTATATATATATATATAAAGAGATTTTATTAACATTGCCTTATAATCGTCCATTTGAGCAGATAAAAGAAAAGAGATTTCATGTTCAAAACTCGTTATTCTCTCTCTCAAACCACAAATGACAATTCACAGTTTCTATAAAAGAAATTATACACACCGAATAACAATTCACAGTTTCTATGTCAAATAGAAGTCTTAGATAACCATGTTTAATCAAATTCATTTCTTCCCCTCTCTAACAGATATACAACAGTAAAGACGAGAAACAAAATAATTTCCGGACTCCGTAAAGCTTATTTTCAGTTCATCGTCCCAGAAATCACATCGGGATCCATCGTACGTAATGTACGTCTAATGAAGACTAGTAATATCTAGTAAAAGATCGAGTTGGAGGTCTTTTTTTCCTTGCCTATATGAGAAAACCGATGTAACAGTAGTCGCCTTGCAGAAAGCCTGATTGCCGATTTGCAATTAATGGGCAATGTGTATCATCAAAATTCTGTTTCGAATCGGACCCGGAAGAGATCGTTCAACCATCTGGTTGTTCGTGAGAGCTCAAGCCAATGTTGTTCTCAATCATTCTCTAATGTAGGCATGATACAAATACGATACCTAGACATCCAAATTTTCGATATTCTACTGTGAATCTCACTTTTTTCTGCCGTAATAAGACCTACTTCCAGAATGGCTATGATGGCAATGTCGTGATCCTCCACTCCTGTTGTTGGATCCTTCCCATGAGTTTCCATGGCCATAAGCTCGGCTATTTACACTAGGCCAATTCAATGTTTGTGCTCCGAGTCCGTTATTCTCTTCCTCTACCCTGTCATTATACTCCAAGATCAGCCTCTTAATGTCTTATTTCTCTTCGAACTCAGCTGCTTCTTTTCTGTTTCATGCTTTGGACAAGAGTACAATATCGAGGAATGTACATTTGTTTTGTTTGTTGTTTATTCCATCGCTTCACGAGAACTTTCACCTGAACCTCCTGGCTCCCTCCGGCCTCTTCATCCAACACTTCATCACCGCTTTCCCCACTAACAACCCTTCGATGATTATCTTTGCTAGAACCCTCGAATACGTTCATTGGTATCATCATGTTTAATGTAGGTCAGTCCCTTAGCTCCAGCTTACGATGCTCCATGCTCTCCTGTAATTAAAATTGAATAAAAAATGAATTGCAAGCCAACTATTTCTTTGAAACTCAATTTGAACCCACCGATCACACTAGATGAAGAAGATTAAAAAAAATATTATGTGTGTGAATGCTACTGCGATAATTGAAAACAAACGATAACTTACCTACACTACAGCCCGAAGCTCCTGGTCAAACCTGGAAACTTTTAGAGGATCTAGCTCAGCTACCTTCTACCTGACATGAACTTCATCATCCTCATCAATATCACATCCATCATCATGATTCTCTTCATCCAAATCATTTTCATTATGTCCCTCTTGTTCAATGGTTTTACTCCCTGATTCACTGATACTGTCACCATCACCGATTTCCTCGTGCATTCCACCATTTTCCTCAGAACCATTCAAAATGCTTGGTAGATCAGCTGAGACAGAATAGGAAGTAGTCCTGCTAAAAGGCTTTTCAGTATCAGAGTGCTTCTCATTACTTGTCTTGTCAGTTGAAACAATATGTTCATTTTCCTCGAGTTCTACTAAAGTTGCATTAACTTCTTCCATAGATGAATATCGTATCATGTTGGGACGTAAATCGGCAAATAAATCTTGCATTTAACACATTTATACATCACATGCAGCCATTTTTTTAGCAGAACATACAAAATGACTGAACAAAATTAATTATGCATGAAGCAATAACCATTAACTTTTCCCTCAAATACTAAGTTCTACTGTAACCAATCAAGTGGATATCATACTGACTTGAATATCATACCCATGTTTCTTTGACTAGGAGGTGAGCATCGGATATGTATATGTGTCCAACATGGATCACACTCTTTTTCCCAAGTTTTTCCGATATATTCGAGGAATCAACACTCTATTCTCATGTTTAAATATGTGGTGGATACCGGTGTCGGGCATGGGTACTTCAAGGAAAATTCAAATTCAGATAAACATAGTATTCTACTCTTTAACATTGCACGATAACAGTCGATATTGAAATAGTTCAGTGTTTGCAATATTAAAGGGGACTAATAATGCAAATTCATCCTCTATAAGGAAAACAGTTTCAACAGGCATTGATCACACCATAAGAAGAGAAAGCATTCTTTTTTTCCATGATAAACTCTAAAGGACAAATTCTAAAACATAAAACCAATAGTCCAATTTTGCCTACCTACAAATCGAATTTAATATCTAGTGGTAAGACACCCTTGCTAAGAATATATCTCTGGAAGTGACCAAGAACCGATCAAGCTTTTTCTTGGAAGAACCTTGGTTAAAGTAGTGCCCACATGTCTGAAGAAGAGTAATAACCATCCTGATTCGAAAACAATCCTCAAGTGGATCGAGGCTATCTTGATAAGAACAGAAACAACCAAATCAGACCAAGTTAAATTGAATCAAACTGACATTCAATACAAAATCCAGCATTGTTGATGAACCTAGAAGCATGCCATATATATCCCCATATAATGATAATAAAAAATCCTACATATATAAATATCAGAGCATTAAACAACAGTGCAATTCAAAATCTGCATAAAAATCAAAAGAAAAAAAAACATGAACCAGAAAAACAAAAAAAACACAAAGAACAACGATCAAATATTCAATAAAGGACCAGAAACCATACCCTAGAGAGAGAATTTCTAGGGTTTTGTACAGAAGAAGAAGAGAAAGGAAGAGCTGAAGAATCGTGTCTTAGACTGGGTAAGAGAACGACAATGGAGGATTTAAGGGAATAATATTGAAATAAATAATCCCGGTAAAGAGAAGGGTTCTTTTTGACCCAGAAACATATGCTAGCGGGGAGAAGAAAGGGAGTGGAGAAGAAATCTTACCAGGAACGATGAATTTTTCGCAGCACGGAGAGAAGAAGATATCGCACAGTGGCAAGCTGGAAAAAGGGTATTTTAGCCCTTAGCACGAGAATAAAATAAAACCTAACACACATACGGGAATAACATTCCTAAGAATAAAACCTCAAAAGTTATTATTAGTATTATAACATTACCCTCACTCATACCCCAACCAAACATGATCGGGAAACAAATATTGCTGAGAATGCTAAATTTTTTGATTCAAACTGGCTCTAAAGGGCAAAGGAGGGTACTAGCGGAATTTGATATATCCCAAATAATTTAACAGAATTGAAATACAAAGCATAAAGCGAAAAATAATAACTCGAAAATCTGCGTGTACCGCTTTCCATCTCCGCTGTATTTCTCTGACCGGTATGCTTCCTTCCTTATCTAACTCAAAAATCGATCATTTAATTTCTTCATTGGGCTCGATTTGCTTGCTGTAACTCTTTGTAAATAGTCTAATTACCAGTTAATTTTTTATCATCTCTGTTTTTTCTGCCGTCGAGTTGTTTGTGGATCTTATTGCTACTCATAGATCTTTGGAGAGGGTAACATTTGTTACCTGTAGTTGCCATTTTATGCAGATCAAGTCTTTGATCATATATATTCATTTTACTTTGTATGTTTGATTAATTTTTTATTCATTTATGTTTGACAAATAATCGGAAATTCGAACTACTCTAACCTAACAAAGATACAACAAATCGTTGAAGAAGAAAGAGTGTGGTCTGGAGTTTTCTATTCTAATTTTTTGTTTCCTTTTGCAGTGCACGATGGTATTTTTGAAGGGTGTATCAGCGCTATCTAGGCTAAGGTCCCGTGTGGTAAGTTCGATACAACTGTCTGATTTACCATATAATTTTTTGTTCTCCCAGTAAGCAGTTTGCTTAACTTCTTATATATTGGATTTCTTTATGATGCAGAAACAGCATTCCAGTCTCAGCACCTCTGTCAGATGGCTTCAAATGCAAACTTCTTCCGATGTTGTGAGTTGTTTTTCTATTCTCTTGTTACACTTATATTATTATTATTGGTGACGGGATCATGGGAGGAGCCAAAACTGCTTAATAGGGGCCACAATGGCACGTTGTGGATGCTATTTAAATCCTTTCCCGAAAGTTACAATCTTATATTTACTATTTGTATATTTCAACTTCAAAATGGTTCAATCACTACGTGCTCTTCCCATTTGCTCTTTTTAGATTTTGCTTGTATTCACCCTTGCTTATATTTGCTAATTAACTTCTTTGGCGCCATTGCAGGATCTTCATTCACAGTTAAAGGAATTGATTCCAGAACAACAGGTTTATTTTGTTTGTCTCAAATCTCAATGGGGTTCCATTTTTCCTTTTAGATAGATGTAGATATAGTTACCATATGAGCCAGCACTGCTTAATTTATAACGATCTTTTATGCATGCCACTCCATTGATAAGTTGTTTAATACTCTCAATGTCAACTTTTAATCCTTTATCCCAGTTTTATCCAGCTGGAGGATATTCAATCATCTGTGTGATTCCACCAATGATTATAGATCATAGCCAGTTTCAACTTTTCCTTCACTAAATGTCTTCTTGTTTTTTTTTCCAGGAGCGCCTGAAGAAACTGAGGGCAGAACATGGAAAAGTGCAACTTGGGAATATCACTGTTGATATGGTATAGCATTTATATTTAAAATGTTGCACTAGTGAAGATTTCTTTGTGCTTCTTTTCTCTATTCAAAGTTAGAAATATTTGAATGACTTGTGGATGTATGTTTGGGTTTTGCATTAACTGATTACAACACTGTGTTTGAAAGGTCATTGGCGGAATGAGAGGAATGACAGGGCTGCTTTGGGAAACCTCATTACTTGACCCAGATGAGGTATGGCTCATTCACCTACCATCAGAAACAGGGTTTTGAGTAGACTTTTGTACTCAAGTTACGGTAATTACTGGAACATAAATTAACATTTATGTGATAGTTCTAAAAGGTGGTCTTGTTTTTTTAGGGAATTCGCTTTAGGGGATTGTCTATTCCTGAGTGTCAAAAGCTTTTACCAGCTGCAAAGCCTAATGGAGAACCTTTGCCTGAGGGTCTTTTATGGCTTCTTTTGACAGGAAAGGTGTGCAATTGTGCATGAGGTTCTAGTAATGACAGGATATTTGATTTTGGCCTGTATGGTTGATGATGTACCGCTTTCATCCTTTGCCTCAGGTACCAAGCAAAGCTCAGGTGGATGCTTTATCTCAGGAATTGCATGACCGTGCTGTTGTTCCAGGTTTGTAACTTCTGCATTATTCCTTGCAGGTGTAAACATTAAATTACTTCCACCTCTCTCTTTACTCAAACAATGCAATTCTTATTTTTCTTGGATTTCTTTATTTTGTTATAGATTACGTGTTCAAGGCCATTGATGCTCTACCTGTCTCAGCACATCCAATGACTCAATTTGCAACTGGTGTTATGGCACTACAGGTTACAATGCTTAATCATGCATTTGGTTTAAGTGAAAAAAGTTGATGTTCTGTGTTGTTCAGTTTCATAAATAAGATAAACTTAGAGGAACTGCAGCTCCTTAGTCCTATTGTTTTTGTTAACTTGTTAATCATTTAGTTTGGTGAGATGGACAGGATGACTTTTGACAATAACTGTTGTTCTTCAAAAATTCATGTTGGCAAGGTTGCTCTGGAGTTTGAACTATTATATATTTGAAGATCCCTACGTTTATTCTTTTAAACAAAAAAATGTCACTTTAGACTAGATGTCCTCTTTTATCTCATGTTAGTCAGGAAACACCACTTTCTAATAACCGGATAGCGTTGAGAGTTAACTGGATAATCTTTATGTATATGTTTTTGAGTTTCTCTGGTGAATGTCTATATTTGTTGTTCTGGTTCTATTATTTCCTTTTCTTATTCGGATAGACTTCTTTATCCTAGGTTTATCTTCTGGGTGTAAATGTAATGCTTTAAGTCTATGGTGGCACCTGTATTTCAAGCTTGTATTATTAAGTTCATATGCATGTATCTAAATTGAACAACTTTAATCTTTTAGGTTCAAAGTGAATTTCAGAAAGCATATGAGAAAGGAATTTCAAAGACAAAGTAAGGTCTTCTGAGCTGTTATGCTATGATGGCATAACTTAACTTTCTAGGGGTCATGCATCCTTTTATTTATTATATTTCTTTCAGGTATTGGGAGCCGACATATGAAGATGCTCTTAGTTTGATTGCTCGTGTGCCATTGGTAGCTTCTTATGTTTATAGAAGGTTAGTCAATACTACCTTGTCTATAGTGTAGATAAGTTGTTAGGTGACTTTGGTCTGTAAATTTTCCTTTTGGTGTTCTGGAATCTTGTAGCTATTTGTTTGTTTACTTTTGAGTGATGTAAAGCAAGAAGAGTGAAGTTTCGGGAATTGCAACAAAGATGAGTGAGAGAGAGAAAAACGTAGAGAGAGAGAAGTTGAAAGAAAAGTTAGTTCCTGATGAGTGTTGGTCGGCGTTTATCGACAATCTTAGTAGAAGGGTCTCTCGTCGTATGTTAAGGGAAATATTCTTAGTCCATGGTCCTGTTATGAGAGTCTTTATTCCCAAACAAATAAGAAATCCAAAATACATATTTTCCACCTTTGTTTTTGTTCATTTTAAGAGTGAGGAAGATTTGAAAAGGGCTGTTGACGAGTTAAATGGTGTTTTGATTGATGGAAGGAAGATCTCAGTTAGTCTTGCCAGATTTAAGGACGGGCATCCAAGGTCAGGGGGGATGCATACTTCTTCAAACAAGGTTTCTAGTCAGAACAATGCAGATTCCTCAAAATCAAGAGAAGTAGAAAATTTCAACAGAAGCAGAAGGGACGAAAAAACTTATAGGGATGCTCTGATGACCAATGGGAATACAAGGGGGAACAAAGAACTATTTTCCGAGGATCTTCAGAGGAGGAATGTCAAGAAAAATATTTTAGAAATGCATATTCCATCAGAAAGTGCCAACTGGGTTAAGAGGTCTTTAACAGGGATTATCAAATACTCTTTTTAGGTTGAGTTTATTCGGAATGCCTTATTAAAAGAAGGCTATGATGTTCAAATTGCCAGATGGGGTTATGTATGGAATTCTTGCGTTATAGTTCTTAAATCTCTTGAGGAGATGTTGCATTTATGGAGCAACAAGGAAGAGGTTCTAAAACAATGGTTTGAACGAGTGGAACCTTTACTGAATGAGGATGGAGTTCCAATGGCTTTCTGCATGGCAGAATTAATAGGGGTTCCTTTGTTATGCTGGAATGAACATTTCTTCGAGAAGATAGCAGGTAGATGGGGCACAGTGGTGGATATTCACGATGGTACAAGGAAAAGAGAAGACCTCACAATGGCAAGAATTTTATTGAGCGTGGCAAGTTCCTTTGATGTTCCAGACGTGATCACTCTTGGATCTTATGGAAGATCATTCAAAGTAAGTATCAAGATCGGATCAGCAAGTGAGTATTCAAGTTCATATTTCAGTAATTTTCCGGTGGAAGATTTCCGCGAGGCATTTTTTGAGGAGATTATATCTGAGGAGGATGAAGACAGATTGTTGTCAGATCGTGGGGAAGGTGAAGCATGTGCAGTAGAGAAAAATCGTCTGTCAGTGGATAATTGGATTGACCAGGGAGTTTTTAATGTTTCTAGAGGAGCTGGTGAGGACAGACAACTATCAAGACTTTCCTTAGATAGGAAAGGTATTAATGGTGGTCTGCCAGAAAGTCAAAATGTTGGGAGTTTAAAAGTAGGTGAGTTTGCAGGTTTGGGGATTAGAAGTCAAAATTATTTGGCTGATGGATCTCAGGCCCATTCTGAAGACTCTGGGCAGACTGGGTCAAAAGGCTTTTCGGGTTTTATTTTTGGGCCAGCATTTACAATTAATAAGTTTAGGGAATTGGTTCAAAACCTGAACTTATCAGAAAAAACAGTAAAATGTTAAAAGTTTTGGAGAAGAGCCCAATTGCAAAAAAGTCGGTTATTGCAGAAATAGAGGCTGAAGAAAAAGTCTTAAGATCGGTTGAATTGGTTACAACTGATTTAGGAATCATCTCAAGGGGGAGACAGTTACATCGATCTAGAAGAAAGATCACAACAGAGAGAGATGTGCTAGAAACTAGAAGTTTGAGCAGTTGCAAAAGGGTCTATAGAAGGTCGAGGGAAAGAAGATATTGGTACGGGGATTTGTTGAACCCCTCGACTGAAGCAGATGGAATCATAGTTAGTTAGAGAAAGTTTGATGTGGATTCCAATACTAAAAAACAGCTTAGTTTATCAGCAGAGCTCATTGCTGATGGGAGTATTCTTTATTAGCACAAGCTCTGAATTATGAGTGAGAAAGTTAGTGAGAGAGTGAACGTGGCACTTGGTTCTGATCCTTCAGGCAGAGATGGAGCACTGTCTGGAGATGGAGCATGGGTAGCTTTCATAGACTATCTTAGTAGGAGAGTTCATAGAAGTGTTTTATGGGAGCGTTTTAGTTACTTTGGCAAGGTGACCAAAGTGTTCATTCCGTTCGTTAATAGGAGGCCAAAGTATAAGGACTATACATTCGCTTTTGTGCATTTTGCTAGTAAGGAGGATCTGTTCAATGCAAAGGATAGGATGAATAACGTTGTGGTAGATGGTCGAAAAATATCGGTGTCGATTGCAAAATACCAGAAGAGAAGATATCCGACGAGTCGAGAGCGAGATACCGGTGTGGGGTCTGCAGAGGTCAGAGAAGTGGAGTCGCGCGGAAAGAGATCAATAGGCCAAGTTGAGGCGAGAAGGAGGGAGTTGCTTAGCAAATTTCATGATGGAAGATCTTATAAGGATTCGGTAGTGGGAAGGGTTGTTTCGGAGGGTCAAAAGAGGAATAGTGGGGGAGGTTCGATGGAGGTTAAGAAGTCGTTGGAAGTGCATATCCCATTGGAAGAAAGAACTTGGTTAAGATCATCTTTAACTGGCATATGCAAAGAGATGTTTGAAGTGGAGCTTGTGCAGAGAGGTTTAAGGACTGAGGGTTTTAATGTCAAGGTGGTAAGATGGGGATATGCGAAAAATGCATGTCTGATCGTCTTTCAGTCCGAGGAAGAGAAAATCGCAGCGGTGGAAGACAAATGGGAGGCTTTGTCCTTCTGGTTTGAAAGGCTGGAGCCTGTCTTGGAGTCAAAGGGTGTTCCTTTATCTTACTGTGTTGTGTCCTTGATGGGTGTCCCTCTAAATTGCTGGTCAGTGCCATTTTTTTCTAGTTTGGCTGCAAGATGGGGCAAGCTAGTAAAAATCCAGGATCAAACAGCTCAAAGAGTGGACTGTAGGGTAGCGCGTATGTTGTTAAGAGTGGAAAGCCCGTTTGATATACCGTCCTAGGAAATCATTAATACTTATGGTAGATCCTTTATTATTGAGATTAAAGTGGAAGGTTGTGATGAGTTCTTTCCTGAGCTAGATGATGGGGTTGTTGATGGTGGGGTAGAAGATGGTGGTTCTGTGGGAGGTCGAGTAGTCCCGGGGGCAGAAACTCGATCGGAAGGGATCAATAGGGCAGATGGAGAAGATCTGCAAGGACAGTTGAATTTCCAGTCGGTGTCAGGTGCAGCTCATGGGGCTGGCACGAGGATTGATGGCAATTTGAATTTTAACATGGAAGTCAATAATATTATAGGAGCTGACCACTGTGTTGAGGGGACAGTACTAGGTGAGACGAAAAGCAAGCAGATTGTGTCAGAGTTTCCTGATGCTGAGAGAAAAAGGGTGTTCAGCGTGGAAGATGGTACCTCGGGACAAGATAAAGGAGTCAAAGATTATGGGACTACTTCTATAATGGGTAGATCTGAGGAGGTTGGGCCTGAGCAGTATGGGTTTGTTCCTTCAGCCCAGTGCTGTCCTGTGGATAATGAAAATAATTTTCAGGACCAAATACTATCTGATTCTTATGAGGAAAACAGTAGTATCAGGGTGGAGGAGGTGTTGGATAATAGCAAGGAAAGTGAGGTTTTGGATAGGGGTAAAAGAGGTAGCAAATCTAAAAAGGCTATTAGTAATCCGATGGTGAAGAGTTGCAAGAGATGGAGATTGGGATATCAGGTGTCGAAAGGCCTGTCAACTAGTAAGACCTCTACAAGTTTGAGGGGTTGTGGACATTTTGATAGGGTGTATAAAAGGTCGAAAACAAGAAGAGTTTGGCTTTGTTCAGAGGTGAGTCACAGACACATTCAGAACAGGATGGTTCTTCATAATTTTAAACAATGTTCTTCAGCTTCAGGGGATAGGAGTCAGGATAAGGATTCAATCGGCTCTGCCCTAGATCAGAATACTTCCCCGGGCCACATTAATAGCAGTCTGCCTCTAATTAGTGGGGTGGTAGATCCGTCTATTATTTCAAGGAATAGGAGATTATACAGAAAGAAGAGAAAAGGACTAATCTCAGAAGCTCTAGCCAATGCAGAAGTTTCTACAGTCTACTCTAGTTCTTTCTCTAATGTTCTTGAGGAAGCATTGAGTACTTGGGAAGTTTGTCAGAGATTAGGCATTTCTTTCAAGAAAGGGAGGGAGGCTTTTTTGGATAAAATTAGAAAGATGGAGGAAGGTGTAGGGGGGATGGATGAAGCTGGTCTGTAAGCCAGTTTCAGTTTCTTGAAGGTTTGGGATTGAAGTGTTTATGATGGAGTGTAATTTTATTTCGTGGAATGTTAGGGGCTTAGGAAGAAAGGAAAAGATTAGAGGGGTGTCAAGACTTGTTAATAAGGTCAAACCGATTGTTATGTTTTTACAGGAGACAAAACTGAGTAAAAGGCAGAAGGGACTTAATCGAAGATTAGGAGGTAAGCTGTTGAAGGGATTAAGTTTTCAACCAGCGGAGGGGTCTGCGGGTGGACTGATGTGTCTGTGGAATGAAGATGCTTATGAGGTAAATGAGATGTTTAATCACAGTAGATTTCAGGTGTTAATAGGGAAGTTCAAGGTGTCTAAGGTGGAGTGTGTTTTTATCAATGTGTACGGTCCTTCTGTTGAAGAAGATAAGGAGGAGTTTTTCACGCAATTGTTGGGTTATGTTCTCAATGTTGATCTGCCACTCTGCATTGGTGGAGATTTTAATGCATATCTCGAACAAGAGGATAAGATAGGTGCATCACAAAATTGGCATTCAATGGGTCTGCTAAGGAATTTCCTCCAACAGTCAAACCTACTTGACTTACCAATGGTAGGTGGCTCGTTCACTTGGGGTAGTAATAGAGAAAGTGCCACTTGGGTAAGGCTTGATCGTTTCTTATTAAGTTCTAGCTTCTTAAGATGCTTCCCCAAGTCGGTTCAGAAGTTGCTACCTAGATCCCTGTCTGATCATAACCCGATTTTATTGGTTGAAGATGGGAAGAACTGGGGACCTAAACCCTTTCGTTTTTTTAATTATATGTTGGAGGATGAAGGCTTCGTAGATATGGTTCAAAATGCAATGTCAGATCGGAACGATGATAGAGGGGGAAGAAAATTGTTCGGGTTATTACAAAGTACTAAAAAGCGTATTAAGGATTGGCCAACCAGAAATACACAGGGGATATCTGAAGATGTTACGAGGTTGGAGCGCAAAATAAATGACTTGGAAATTAAGGCGCAAAGTGGTGGGCTATCCAGTTTGGACTGGGAACAGCTTCTTTCATCCATGAAAGAGCTTTGGAAAATGCACAGAATTGAGGAAAGGATATGGTGTCAATTGTCGAGGCAGAAATGGATCAAAGATGGTGACAGAAACACTAGGTTCTTTCAAATATGTGCTGTAAACAGAAACAAATTGAACACTATTTCGACATTGAAAGTGGATGGTGAGGTGATAACAGATCCAGAGTTGATTAAAGTCCATGTTTCTCAGTTCTTTAAGAAAGCTTTTAATTCCAAAGATTTTTTAGAGGTGGAGAACTTAAATCTAGATTTTGATAAATTGAGAGGAGATCAGAGGATTAGTTTGGAGACTATGTTTTCAGAGGAGGAAGTAAGGGAGGCTATTTTCTCTTCGGACAGTTCGAAAGCCCCAGGTCCGGACGGCTTTACAATGGGTTTTTACAAGAAGTTCTGGCCAACTTTGAAGGGACAACTTATGAAGTTTGTGGAGGATTTCTATTATGGGAGAAAATGGGACCATGGTGTCAATCACGCGTTCATTTCTCTGATTCCAAAGAGAAACAATCCGGAATGCATTGAGGACTATAGACCTATAAGTCTAGTTGGCAGTCTCTACAAAATCATCTCCAAAGTCTTAGCTAGAAGACTAGTTTCAGTGATTCAAGATATTGTAAGCCCTTCACAGTTCGCATTTATTCCGGGGAGACAACTTCTTGATTGTGCTTTTATTGCAAACGAAGGTATAGACTGCTGGAGGAAGAAAGGGCTGAAAGGGGTGGTTTTCAAAGCTGATTTTCAGAGGGCGTATGACTCGGTTGAATGGCCAATTATTTTCAGATTATTGAGAGTCATGGGCTTTGGGGACAGATGGGTTTCATGGATAAAATGTTGCCTCTCAACGGCGACAATATCGGTATTAGTGAATGGATCTCCTACAGAGGAGTTCTCGATGGGAAAAGGGCTGAGACAAGGATGTAGTTTGTCTCCTTTATTGTTCAATATAGTGGGGGAACTGTTAAATCGCATGTTATTAAAAGCGGCGGATGTGGGACTTTTTCAGGGTTTTGCTTTTGGAAGTTCGGATGCCCTTAGTTTAACTCACCTACAGTTTGCTGATGACTTGATTCTGTTTTGCCGAGAATCATCTACTTACATTCAGAATATTAAGAGAGTCTTGAGGATTTTCAGCATAATGACTGGACTTCATCTGAATTTGTCGAAGAGTAATTTGTATGGGATTAATGTGGAGGTTGAGACATTAAATGAATGGGCGAAAGAGACTGGTTGTGCCGTTGGAGTACTGCCTACAGTATATTTAGGTCTACCATTAGGAGCAAAAAGAAACTCCGAGGCTTTGTGGGAGCCAGTTATGCAAAGTTTTAGAAAGAAGTTATCCGGATGGAAAGCTTCTACATTATCTATGGCAGGCAGATTAGTGCTGATTAAATCTGTTTTATCATCTCTACCAATTTTTTCCTCTCTATTTTCAGGATGCCGAGTAAGGTTTATAGGAAGCTTAACTCTATTGTGGCAAACTTCTTGTGGGGTGAGGGTCCTTCAAAGGGTCGAATTCACTGGCTGAATTGGAAAAGGGTCTGTCAACCTTTAGAGGAAGGTGGTTTGGGAATCTTGGATTTGAATTTCGCCAATAGAGTGCTGCTAGGTAAATGGGTGTGGAAGTTCGCTAACGAAAAAGACTCACTTTGGAAGAACATGATTTGCAGCAGACATAATGTGAGCATCCAGTCCTTAGACCTCAGCAAGGCAGTCTCTCCGTCGGATTCTTGGATATGGAAGGGTATTACAAAGAATTTTTTGGCAGAGGACGAAATTGGATATGGTTTGAGATCTCACTCGAAGATTCAAATTGGCAATGGAAAGTCGGTTGATTTCTGGCATGATGTGTGGCTAAACGAGGATTCCTTAAAGAATCAATTTTCAAGGATTTACGCTCTTTCTAATAATAAGTGGGGTAAAGTTTCAGAGTTTGGCAGTATAATGAGGAACAAATGGATTTGGAATATTCAGACGAGGAGGAATCTCTGCGATTGGGAGTTGGATCACTGGATTCTCTTGATGTCATAATTGGAGAATGTAGGTCTCTCGGATTCGGTGGAAGATTTTCTGGCATGGTCGGGGAAGGGAGATGGATTGTTCACTGCAAAAGCTTGCAGGTTGACCCTTTCTTTCAACTCAGGGGGTAATTTCATGTGGAAAAGGTTTGTTTGGTCAGGTTTGGCTCCTCCTAGGGTCGAAACCTTTCTTTGGCAGGTTGCTCATCAAAGATTGGCAGTTAGAACGGAGTTGATTAGAAGAGGAGTTCTTTTGGAGGAGGTCTTTTGTCCTTTTTGTGCTAAACAGGAGGAAACAATTCAACATGTGTTCATATCGTGTTTGGTTGCATGGGACTATGGAGTAAGTTCTAGAGGTTATGGGGAGTCTCGTCTGTGTTGCCTAAAGATCCAGTCTCTTTGCTGTGTTCTTGGTCGGACTTAAGGCCTAAGTCAATTATATGGAGCCTTATTCCGGGGGTAGTTCTATGGTCATTATGGAAGGCAAGAAACTCAGTGGTTTTTGAAGATTGGAAACTGGACAGATATACTCTTTTCTTCATATGCAGATTCAGATTGGTTAAATGGTTCCTAGCCAAGTACCCGAATGTTTCCATTCAGGTTGACTCTCTTGTAGGGGATCCTACACTTGCAGATAAGCATCAGAGTAGTGACCGTAAAAGGATCAAGGTGCAGGGATGGAGTCCTCCTCTACTTCATTTTTTTAAAGTTAATGTTGATGGGGCAGTTAGTGGGGATGGGCTGCTGGGGGGTATTGGGGGCATTTTAAGAGACTCGGATAGTAAAATTCTAGGGTCTTTCTCGCACGCTGTTGGTCCAGGTCCCCCCCCTACTCGCTGAGCTGAAAGCCATTGAGAAAGGCATTGATTTCTTTCTTTCGACGGATTGGGCTTTGGAAGGAAGGTTAATTATAGAAAGTGATTGTAAATCAGTGGTGGATTGGATTTTGTTGCCGACTTCATCTCCTCGTTTTCTTAGTTCATTGGTTCAAAAAATTGCTTCCATAATCTTGGAGAGGGAAATCATTATTAGACATATCCTGAGGAGTTGCAATTGTGAGGCTGATTCTCTAGCTAAACAGGGGATTGGATGAATATTATTAAGGGTCATAGAGGTTTTCAAGCAGGTTCTTGGTCTATTAAGGCTGAAGGGGCTGGGAAAGTTTTGATATTGTTTAAGGAAGGTTTGGTCGGTTAGGGAGTTTTGTTTAAATATTATGTAATTTTTATGGCTTTGTCAGTGTGTTTTGGTTGTATTTTATGTAATGAGTCCCTAATCAATAAAATCCTAAGGCACTCTTTTCCTCCCTCCTATGATTAAGGAACTTTCCCAAGAATTCCTTTAATCAAGAAGGGGGTTTTTAATGAGGCCTGTAATTTCTATAAAAAAAAAGGTTATTTTTCAAAAGGTGAGTGCTTAAGATCCAAATCTGGTTTTGCTAATTAGAAGAACTAGAAGGAATCTGTTAAGGGAAGCCCTTGAACAGGTGAGCATTAATACAACCTCCTCCTCAACATTCTCGGTTTTAATGGAAGAAGCTCTAGTAACTTGGGAGGTTAGTAAGCTTCTAGGGGTATCTTTTAAGGAAGGGAAAAAAGCCTTTTTGGAGAAAATTATAGCTCTAGAGAAAGGCTTGATTGGGGTTAATCAAGGTATGGTTGATTGAGGGTTTTAGTTTGTACCTGTTTCCTTATGAAGATGACAAAATTAGTAATATGTTCATGGAACGTTAGGAGTTTTTGGAAAAATGAAAAAAGGGTTGTTCAGAATTTAGTCACTAGCTTAAATCCTACTTTTCTTTGGCTGCAAGAAACCAAGACTGAGAAATTTCAGAGGTCTTTTTCTAGAAGTGGGATTAATAAGCTAAAAGGAGTTTTGGAATCCCCTTCAATTGGATCAGCAGGGGGTTTATTGTGTTGTTGGGACGACAATATTTTTGAGCTGGAGAGGCAGTTTATTAGCAGGAGATTTATAGCTACTTTTGGTAAATTTCGGAATAATAATTTCAGTTGTAGTTTCATCAATATTTACGGTCCAGCAGTGGAGGAGGAGAAACCTGGTTTTTTTTTGAAGAATTAAGCAGTTATCTTAGTGGACAGAGTTGTCCCGTTTGTGTGGGAGGGGATTTCAATGTCTATTTACAAGAAGATGAGAAGATGGGCAGAGGTCAAAACTGGAGTTCAATGGAGATCTTTAACGAGTTTATTCTTCATACGGGTCTTATTGATCTTCCTATGAGTGGGGGTAGGTTCACTTGGTGTAATAACCAAGAGAATCCCACTTTTGTAAGATTATATCGTTTTTTGGTTGATTGTCAATTTTTGGCGCTATTTCTAGACATTGTTCAGTCTCTTCTACCAAGGTCATTGTCAGATCATAATGTTATAGTGCTTGTGAATAAAGGTGTGGATTGGGGTCAAAAACCGTTTAGACTTTTCAACTACTTGATGGATGAAGAAGGTTTTGAGGATCTGGTTATTTCTTCTCTACAGAGTTGTAAGAAAAATCAAAAGAAGGCAGGTGCTTTTAGTCTTCTAAGGAGTACTAAACATGCAATAAAGAAGTGGGCTGGAAAGAGATAAGTATCCAGGAGCCTTGATTTCTGAGTTAGAGAAGAAAATTTCGAAGATAGAGGTTGATATTCAGCAGAAGCAAGGTGCTATCAACAGTGAGGTATTAGCAGAGTTGAATAATTACAGAGCAGAATTGTGGAAACTTCACAAGATTCAGGAGCAGATTTGGTTTCAGTACTCAAGATCGAAATGGATTGAAGATGGGGATCGCAATACTAAATACTTTCATACCTGTGCTACGGTTAGGAATAAGAGGAATGCTCTAGTTGCCCTAAATTTTAGAGGAGATACAGTAGAAGACCCGACTGCAATTAAGGCCATAGTTAAGGATTATATCTTTAAAATTTACAATGACCTATCTACTTTAGAAATGGATGACTTAAAACTGGATTTTTCCAGAATTACTTTGGATCAGAATCAGTTCTTAGAGCAGGAATTTTCAGAGGAGGAAGTTTGGGATACTGTGAAGTCTTGTGGCAGTAACAAAGCTCCGGGCCCTGATGGCTTTAATCTGGGTTTTTTCAAGAGGTTTTGGCTGGTCCTTAAGGTAGAAATTATGAAATTTTTTCATAATTTTTACTTGGGGAAGGAATGGGAACATGGAATAAATCATACATTTATCACTCTCATTCCAAAGATTTCAAACATTGGTGGTCTAGATGATTTTAGACCTATAGGCTTAGTTGGTGGTTTATACAAGATCATCTCTAATTGTTTGTCGAGGAGACTTAGGAGATGTATCTCAAATTTAATCAGTCCATGTCAATTCGCTTTTATCCCTGGTCGACAAATTTTGGACTGCTCCCTTATAGCCAATGAAGGGATCGACTTTTGGAGGAAGAATGGTTTAAAAGGATGTGTTTTTAAAGTTGATTTTAAGAAAGCATATGATACAGTTGACTGGCCTATTTTGTTTAGAATAATTAAGGAAATGGGCTTTGGTTCTAGATGGATAGGTTGGATTTCGAAGTGTATAACAACAACTGTTTTAGTCTTGGTGAATGGGGTTCCAACTGAGGAATTTCCAATGGCTAAGGGTCTTCGTCAAGGTTGTTCCTTGTCTCCCTTGTTGTTCAATATAGTCGGGAAACTTTTGAATTTATTAATACTTAAGGCAGATTCAGAGGGGCTTTTTTCGGGTTTGATCATTAGAAATGAGGAGAGGAATTTTAATTTAACGCATCTTCAATTTGCTGATGACCTTATAATTTTTTGTGGTTCGTCGAAAAAACAGATTTTGAATGTGAAGAGGGTGCTTCGAGTGTTTGAAATTATATCTGGACTCCAATTGAACTTGAAGAAGTGTAAATTGTTTAGAGTAAATTTGAATGAAGAGGAAATTAAGGAATGGGTAGCTACGATTGGATGTTCAGTGGGTACTTTTCCCTCAGAATATTTGGGACTCCCTCTTGGTCCACGCAGAAACTCCAACATTCTGCGGGATCCAGTGGTTCAGAGTTTCAATAAGAGGTTAGCGGGCTGGAAAGGATCCTCTCTTTCTATGGCAGACAGGCTGGTTCTAATTAAATCAGTCCTATGTTCACTTCCCACATACCTTGGTGTATGCTTTTCGCTGACGACATTGTCCTAGTTGCTGAAACAAAATCTGAGTTGAATAGTAGACTGGCTACCTGGAAGACTGCTTTGGAAGAAAAAGGTTTAAGGATCAATATTGAAAAGACAGAGTATTTATGTTCAAACTTCAATGGGAACCAAAACGATGAAGATGTAGAAGTATGCATAGAATGACACGTTCTTCCCTCAAAGGATTGTTTCAAGTACTTAGGGTCTATGATACATAAAGATGGGGGTGTAGATGATGACGTTACACACCGTATAAAGGCGGGATGACTAAAGTGGAGGGCCGCTACTGGAGTTTTGTGTGACAAGAAGGTGCCTCTAAAACTTAAGGGAAAATTTTATAGAATGGCAATAAGACCAGCGCTGTTGTATGGATCAGAATGTTGGGCAACCAAGAAGGATCACGTAAGGAGGATAGAGGCCGCAGAAATGAGAATGCTTCGATGGACATGTGGTAGGACTCTGTGGGATATGACGACAAACTCTACTATTAGGATGTCCTTGAAGGTGGTGTCTGTTTCCGAAAAATTGAGGGAGGGAAGACTACGGTGGTTTGGGCATGTCCTTAGGCGACTACCGTCGGATGCGGTCAGGAGGATAGAGTCGATTACAGTCGACGGTGCCAGAAGGAAAGGACGACCAAGGCGGAAGTGGGAAGACTGCTTGAGATCTGATTTGATGGATTTAGGCCTTACCGAAGACATGACCTATGATAGGAAATTATGGAGGCTTGTGACTAGGGTAGTCGAGTAATGTGGGTCACATCTATAGGGTGTATCATCTCTGTCTTCTTTTAATGCATTTGTAGTAATTTCCATGACTTTTACTTATACTTTTCTGCTATTGGTATTTATGAAAGATTAGAACTGAGCTTGCTATCGTTGACTTCTGTGTATCATTCTCGTCATTCTCGTCATGTTTCCTCTGTTAAATTTAGCCGGGTCTTATGTTTCTGTCTATATGCAGAGATTCTTTCGCAGGGATTATTTTGCAGGGATTACTCCCCATTACAGAAGCACATATGATATTAATGACTGCATATGAATATTGTTTAGCTATGTATTTATGTAATTATTTATACATGCATTGCATTTTATCTATATTTTTAATTTTCTGACTGCCGGAGGTCTTCCACGGAAGCTATTCTCAACCTGGCGTTGGGGGCAGCCTACTACCCTACCTCCCCCTTACCCTATACATATGGGAATTGGGTTTTGTTGTTGTTGTTGTTAAATTTCGTATGGGGTGGTGGAGATGGAAAAAAAAGATTAATTGGGTGAGCTGGTCCGATGTTTGTAAACCAAAGATTGAAGGAGGTTTGGGAATTCCTAATTTAAATGTGATAAATAGGAAACTCTTGGAAAAATGAGCTTGGAGGTTTGCTATTGAGAGGAAGGCGATTTGGAGGGAAATGCTTTGCATCAAATACAAAATTGACTCTTCCTTAATACAGTTTGACAGTAATGTTTCTCCTAAATACTCTTGGATATGGAGATCTATGGTGAGTAATCATTTTAAAGCTGATTCGATGGGATGTGTAATCAGAAGCAAATATAGCTATAAAATTGGTAATGGGAGGAATATTCGGTTTTGGCAAGACAATTGGGCATTGGATCATCCTTTAATGGTCGTGTTCCATAGACTTCTCTATTGCAGTGAACAAAACTGGAAAATTATTTCAGTTTGGGGAATACAGCTCGTGGGGCTGGTTTTGGAACGTTCAGTTGAGAAGGGAGTTGAATGACTGGGAATTTGAGCAATGGACAAATTTGATGGCTGTTATTTCAGATTTTTCTATTTCAGTTGATTCTGTTGATGGACTGTTTTGGAAGGGTACTAGAGACGGGGTTTTCTCTGTTAAATCATGTGCTAATCTATCTTATTCGGGTACTTCTGATTCGGAGGAAGTTAATTTTTGGAAGACTATTGTTTGGAAGGGCTTGCTGCCTCCAAGAGTGGAGACTTTTCTTTGGCAAGTGATCTTAAAGAAGCTGGCAGTGAAGACAACTCTGGTTAAGAGAGATGTTCAGGGCATAAATGATACTTTATGTCCTTTTTGTAAGCTAATAGAAGAGTCACCATCTCATTTATTCTTTTCATGTTCGGTTGTTTGGCCAATATGGACTAAATTCATGAGCTACTGGAATTTGCAGTCTGTTTTTCATGAAGATGCTAAAAGATTCCTACTAGCATGGGCTGACTTGAAGATCAACTCTCTAATTTGGTCAATTATCCCTGGAGTGGTTTTATGGACAATATGGAAAACTAGGAATTCTATAGTGTTCGAAGGAGGGAAAGGTAGATCGAGCAGAAATTGTCTTTCTAGCAAGGTTCAGGCTTGCTTCATGGTTTTTAGCTAAGGAAACTCAGATTTCTATCTCCAAGGATGCCCTTATTGCTGACCCTTCCTTAGGGATTCTAATCGGATTTCAACTAAGTTTCCCTGGTCCCCTCCTCCAAAGGGCTTTATTAAACTTAATGTGGATGCGGCTATTTCGAGTGATTTGAAGAGGAGTGGTTTAGGTGGTGTTCTAAAAGACATGTTTGGTTTGATCCTTGGCTCCTTCAAAGAGGCTGCTGGTCTGGGGCCTCCAACTTTGATGGAATTGAAAGCTATCCTAAAGGGTTTAGATTTTTATGAATCTATTCGTCATAGGTTTAAGGATCGGTTGATTATCGAGAGTGACAGTAGGGTGGCTGTTGGCTGGGTTAAGGATGTTGTTTTATGTCCTGTCGTTTATGTTCAAATTGTTAAAGACATTATTCAAAAGCTTAGTGTTTGTGAAGGTCTTATTAGATGGGTTAATAGGACAACCAATATAGAGGCGGACGTCCTAGCTAAGGCTGGCATTGGTTGATAATTATGTTCTGTTAAGGGTTGTTTCTTTTTGGTTTTCTATCTCTTTAGGGAGATTAGACCTTGTATTACTATGTAATTATTTGATGTTAATGAATTCCTAGGGCACTCTTTTCCTCCTTCCGCTGATTAAGGAATTATCTTCAAGTTGCATTAATCATGAAGGGGTTTTTAATGAGGCCTACTATTCCTATAAAAAAAAAAGCAAGAAGAGTGAAAGAGGCAGAAAACGTTGAATCTAGGAATTTTAGGGAGATAACAGGAAATAGAGAGAAAAGAAGTGAAACAATTTGAACCTGAGAGAACAAAGAGGAAATCTGAAAACAAAAAATTTCAATAATTCAAATCTCAGTTAAAACACGCCCAACAAATTTATAGACAGAGGCTGTAACACTTGGACATAAATTTTCAATTTCAGACACCTAACCTAAATTAGATACAAGTCTAAAGTGGTCCTTTACCAATATGCTGATCTGACGTACCATTTAATTCGATTTTAGCCTGGTCCTTGTGATCCTTGTTTGATAAAGTTCTGTTTCTCTTTGATTTTGAAGGATGTATAAAGATGGAAAATTCATTCCGATGAATAACTCGCTGGATTATGGAGGAAATTTTTCGCACATGCTGGGATTCAGTAGTCCCCAAATGCATGAGCTTATGAGGCTTTATGTCACTATCCATTGGTTTGTTTTTGTGAATCTCCTATAGAGCATATGATTTATGGGATAGAGTCATGCAGAATTTAAGTTGTGTATTTACTTTTAATTTTATACCAATATGATATCTTGCCATCATTTTTGGTCAAATAATGTGTCACTTTAATGTTACGGATTTCATCTATTCTCCAGTGATCATGAAGGTGGAAATGTTAGTGCCCATACTGGCCACTTGGTAAGTTACAAATGGTTATTAGTATGGTTACAGCCTTTTTTTTCAACCTTATGCCAATCTGACCAATGCTTGGTGCTTTTTTTAATTTGTTTGTATTGATGATCTGAATTTAGGTGGGCAGTGCCCTTTCAGATCCTTATCTTTCCTTCGCAGCTGCACTGAATGGGTTAGCTGGGCCACTTCATGGTCTTGCTAATCAGGTATTAGATCTTTCAGACTTTGAGTTGCCTTTCATTTTTCTATAACTATGTTTTAGTAAATATTATGTCTTATGTAGGGCACTATGCTTTTTTGCTTCTAAAGCTTCGGTTTGCGAAGTTTGTCCATACGTTCTCAAGTTTTTATTGGCGTTTACCTGATTGTAATGGTAAATTTCAAGTGAGTCGACTTTGCAAAGTCTTTTAGGCAGTGGTTAAAAATTCAGGCACTGCTTGTACCCGGATGTTTATTGCAGCCAATAGTTCTTGAGTGGAAGATAATAGTTATATTTATTACTCATAAACTTCCTATGATATGATTATACCGTATTCTTGTAGATGAGTTCATTCTGTCTCAAATCCCCTACCACCATTTTATATAAAATAAAAGAAAAAAGTGCATAACTATGCAATGGGTTCCCAAGACCTATAATGGGTGTCATTTATCTCTTTGGAGCCTGATTTTTCCTTGGTGCTTTCCATGCAATTACCTATCCTTTCATTACTCATAGAAGCAAATAGCCTTGCTTCAAATATTTATAATGTTTGTGTATTTTGCTAAATTTGTTAATCTCTGCAAAACCACAATTACAGCTTGGAATCATCTAAACAATGAACAGCTAGCATAGACACCTCCTGATTATTGCCATCATAATAGTCATTACCCTATTAATTTGATCAATGCATCATCCCTGATGTTTCTGAGCTTGAATCTGAAATTATGAGCCAGTCTGCGTCCTGGTGATTTATTGCTAAATGTTTCATTGCAGGAAGTGTTACTGTGGATCAAATCTGTGGTAGATGAGTGTGGAGAGAATATATCCACAGACCAGCTTAAAGACTATGTCTGGAAAACACTGAGTGGTGGCAAGGTATTGTCTGAAACTTATCTGAATATAAGACTTAGTTTAGCATTTTATGAAAATTCTTCTGCCTCAGCATTTAATACAGCACCTGTCCATCTGGTGATATTTTAAATCTGTAACACTTGGTAGATGTGTAAATTTCATTCCTGCTTCATCATTATCATTATTCGTTGTTACATCTGATCTTGATACACTTATTGAGCTCAGAAGGAGAGCAATTCAGTGCTTATAAGCATCTTGTGGTTGCTTTTGAAATTTCTATTTGTTTTGAGCTCTTTTGCTGCCTTACTTGAAGTTTAACTAAGATTGTGTTTTACCTTTTGAGATCCTCGGTTTTGGACTTGAGCAAAAAGGGAGTTTAAACATCCTTCATATGACGAATAGCACGATTTATTTTTCAGTTTTTATTAGAAGCTCAATTAGATCATCTTTGATGTCTTAATTCAATGTACTTCCTGTCTGCAGGTTGTCCCAGGATTTGGTCATGGAGTGCTGCGTAAAACTGATCCGAGATACATGTGTCAGAGGGAGTTTGCATTAAAGCACTTGCCTGATGATCCCTTATTCAAGCTGGTTCTCACTTATGCCTTGATGATTGAGTGTTAATGATTTTCATTTGTCTGCTACGGTTTTCACTTTTAGTTTGTTGCTAAGGTGACATCATTTTCATCATTGCAGGTTTCGCAACTTTATGAGGTGGTACCTCCTATTCTTACTGAGTTAGGCAAGGTAATTTCTGATTTACTTTCTGCATGTTTTAACACATCAAAAAAGAACGGCCTTGAATGCAGTGGTAAAGTTCAGAAGACCGCGTAAATCTGTTGTTAACAGATAGAATCTGGAACCATTGCTGGCTTGGTTTATTATTTGAAATGAATAGTATAATTTAGAAAATATGTTAAGGTAGGAGTCCTCATCTTCTCGCGGATGTAGTCATTAAAGCATATGTTACTTGAATTCGGATGAGTTTCAGGTACTGCCATCCGGCTGTGTTTGGCATGAATATGTTTTTAATTTATATAGTTGAAGGGTCATACCTCCATACCCTTACCCGTTGGGCATGGGTTCTTCAACTAAACTTACGATTTTGACCTATTATATTTGGTTTTGTTGACATTGGTTCTGGGATGCTTTGTAGGTTAAAAACCCCTGGCCCAATGTTGATGCACACAGTGGAGTGCTGCTGAACCATTTTGGTTTGACTGAAGCAAGGTACCATCTGAAGCTTTTCTTTCATATAGTATGAACATTTATTAGTCTTCATTCTTTGGGAAGCATGAATAGTGTTGCTAGTGGTGTAGAAATTCTTCATTTTCCCAAGGATAAAGTATTTTTTGAACTTCATGCGCAGATACTATACCGTTCTTTTTGGTGTATCAAGGAGTATTGGAATTTGCTCTCAGGTTTGTTTCTTGCTGCAATATTTCATCTGCGTTTCTGTGAACCGCCAGGTGTTGCTTTGTATTTAAATATTTTGTTTTTTGTGGGTTCAGCTTATATGGGACCGAGCACTAGGATTGCCCCTCGAAAGGCCAAAAAGTGTTACAATGGATTGGCTAGAAATTTACTGCAAGAAAGCAAAAGCAGCTTAAAGTTGGTGGATAAACTTTTTTTTTTTTGGATAATACTAAATAAACCACCCACAAGGCTTAGTTTTGTAGCTGTTACATTTTTCTATTTGTTTGCTGGGAAAATTACTAGAAAAATAATTATTTGTTCAGTAGTTGAGCTAATTCTATCAAATTTACCAAATTTTAAGCTTGGTTCTAAGAAATAAACTTCACCGTTTCTGGTTCTACCATGTTCTGTATTATGGACCACGATTAATTGAAATTTTGGTTTATAAAATGGTTTGGTTGATTTGATACGTAGAGAAATTACGGTTAAAGACCCTAATTAAGAAAAATCAGTTTATTTATGATTTTGAACATGAGCGTAATATGATTAAACCTGTAAAAATATGAGATGAGCAACGCAAAACATGGTTAAGATTGTAAAGAAGAGATTAATCTTCATATATCTCCCGCCAATCTTTTACGCAAAACATAAGCTCAATGATGGTAGTGAAGTTGAGCAGGAGAGGAAATTTTCTAATGCACAGCTGCCCTCTGCTCCACTTGCATGGATATTGAGAATCGTGTTGTGTCCCTCTGCTTTTTATCATTGTCGTGTGTATATATAGGCACAATAAAATATGGAAGTGAAACATGCAATTATGAAAATCTCTTGGTCTCACTGCTCGTATCCATGGTTGCCTCAGAAATCTACAAAATGCTGCAAATTAGGGTACTCGTACAAATCTTGCCCAAGCGAAGCTATAGTCTGGATCCCTAACCAATGAGTGAAATGAAACCGTGGAGGTGCACGGGGAGGTGGAAATTACCCCTGAAAAGCTTGCCTCATAAATATCTTTTTTGAATCAATTCCTGATGTTGATACAAAACTTGAGGACACCGGTTATCTATGCCAAAAAGAAAATTTGAGGGAGTCGCTTGCCCTCCTCAATTAACAATTTTAATTTTAAAAGGGAAAACTATGTGTGATCACTAATGTCTGAGTAAATTTTCGTTTTTACCATTGATGTTTCAAAAGTCACAAATCGGCCACTAACGTTAGCGTTTGTTACAAATTGGTCACTCGACGTTAACAACTGTTACTGTGGGTGACGAAAAGCTGACATGGAATGTTAACTGCTGATTTGGCACCGTTTGACCATTATTTTGACCCACCCTTTTCTTCCATCTCCATTCTCTCATCTCCATACTTCTTTTTAACTCAAAATCCACCATTTTCATTTGACTTTCTTCTTCGATCTTCATCTTCATGCTATGGTAAAACAAAAAAGCCGCCCATCCCACATCTGTCATTGTCTCGTGCAAAGCTCCATACTTATCCAATATCTCTGCATCTCTGAAATCGAAATACGAGTTCCATACTTATCCATGGAAGATTCCAAAGTCAAGGCATGTTTGGCTGTTCTTGCTGATCACTTGGCAGCTCTTGATTGCTCCTCCACCAACCTGAATTCCTCCCTCCTCGGCCCAAGCTGCGTGTCAGCTCAGGCCGCCCCTTGCTCTACCGATTTTATGGAAGAGGAACTAAAAACAATTCAATGAGTTCTGCAATAACTCGACTTCATCATACCCTGGATTGGAACTGAAATGGTAGCATCTATGAAACGGAAAGCAAAAGTGAGTGCATCTTCCGATCATCCCTGTAACCAACATTATCAACTTTTACTCTTGTCGAACAAAATTAAGAAAGAAGGGAATTTAATAGGAAAATTATCACAGTTATAATTGTAAAACCAAAGACAAAGTGCTAGCAGTAGTACACAATGTTAAGCTTCCAGGCAAGAACCAGTAGATTATAGTAGAGATACCCAACTTAAATATAAAGCCGCAGAAAACTAAAGACTTAATTGATAGGACCATGTACTCCCATTTTCTTTAGACCACTATCAACAACAGACATAACACGTGAACAGAAAAATCCAGGCAAAAACAATGGAAAAAATGAATATAAAGCTGCAGAAAATTAAAGACTTATCTGATAAGACCACTTACTCCCCATTATCTTTAAACCACTACTAACAACAGAGATAACATGTCAACGGAAAAATAAGGGGCAAAAACAATGGAAAGAAATTAAAAATACAATGAACTTGGGCTCTAATTCTATATTAATTATCCATCCTAAAACTAACTGGCCATGGTGGAGAGACCAACTTGAATGCAAGCACCACAAACTCAAAAATTAACTGATATGGGATAAAACCACTTAAGGAATAAACACCAGAATATGTAGCCTGTATAAAATAAAATCAATTTGATATTGATTTTTTGCTCTAGTTAAGATGAAAATAGTGTTGCACATTACCTATGATTGCAATTCTTGGGACAAGTAAAACAAAAGAAACCCATAAAGTGAAAGTAGTATTCAACACTAAGAATATTACACGTACACATCAAAAGAAATATGCCAACTTAAGGGAATAAATAACACAATTTATATCCTCCTAACTCATTGTACATTTCCCATGACTTGATTATGATTGAATATAGGAGAACAATATTGAATAAAATACATGTCTTTTGAACATCTATTCTTACTAACTCACAAGAGGAATGCAAAGAGATCCATTATTTATTTAAATGACAAGCCAAAACAATGAAAAACTAAATTCCAGTTGGATTTTGTTCAAGCATACAAGGAGATAATTACAAATGGATATAAAACAGTAAATCCTATCAATTGGCTCGATGAAAAGGGAGAAAGGAGGAAAAAGGATACACACACATACACTGGACAAAAAGGGTAACCCAGATATGAAAATGCAGTAGCAAAGTAAAGATGAACATTGGAAACTATTAACGGATCCTTATAATGAGTATTATAATAAGACTCCAATTACTTGCCTCTTTTCATTTGTAGGAACCTTGCTTGCAAGCCTGCCAGTTTGCGTGGCATCTGCTGATGCAGCCTCCCTGAGGTTGCTCGAAGAATCTCGCATAAGAGTTGTTGGCATTCACTCTATACATAATGCAATAGTGTTGATAAATGAAGATATAAAGTTCAAGTAACTATGCCAAAATCACTACCCAAAAGAAACTGTCATTGTCAAAATAATGGTCAAACGGTGCCAAATCAGCAGTTAACATACCATGTCAGCTTTCCGTCACCCACAGTAATAGTTGTTAACATCGAGTGACCAATTTGTAACAAACGATAACGTTAGTGACCAATTTGTGACTTTTAAACCATCAATGGTGAAAACAAAAACTTAAACACTAGTGACTATTTGCGTAGTTTACCCTTTTAAATATTACATATTTATATAAATTTAAACAATTACTCTCTCATTTCATATAAATTTCGATACAATCATTCAAGTGATGCATTTTTATTATCATTTTATATTTTAATTATCTTTCACTACTTTACCATGATTTATTCTTTAACATGAATTATTATATATCTATAAATATTTAGGATCGGTCGAAATGTCTTGAACAACTTAACGTTGTACATAAACTGGTAAACAAAGCAAACCCCCGCATAAATGAAAAAATGTCAGACTCGGGCTATCATTATATTGCTAACTCAGTTATCAACAACCTACATTAAAGAAATCGTAATTTTTGAGAATAGCAAAACTCATGCACTTCTAGCTATGCGGTTAAATCCACATTAAAGGAATAAAAAAGCATTCGGATGTACAGAAAATATAAAAAAAATGGAACAGATCAACTAAGGTCGTAAAGCTTCTAAACAAGAATTTTTCTGTTCGGAAGATAAATAACTTCACCGAAATATAATATGACATTAATGTGCCCATATCTTAACATACCAACATGAAGAGGAAACATATAAAGCATATAGAGAATAGCTCCAGCACAAGGTTTAATAATAATCAAACTTGAAGCAAGTCCATTTTATGTCGGTACAAAGCTTATTACAGTAATCTACAGACAAACTGAAACTTGACAATGTCCAAACATTGTTCTTTCCATTGAGCATCCACCCGCAATATTTGACTGTCTGATGAAAATCAGTTTGAAGTGCATGTGTATCAGCAAAATTCAAGAGAATAGAACATTTACGATTATCTTTCACATACACCATCACAGGATATCAATAATAATACCCAAGTACATTTGATAACAATCGAAGTGCACCTTAGAAAGATAAAAAAATATGGAAAAGAAAATAAAAGAAACTGAACTTTCAATAGGATTATCATGATCAACCCCCCCCCCTTTTTCAGTTTTTCCGTAAACTTAATGAACACAACCTTTTATTGGCATCACCTTCCCTGGAGAACCTAAATCCTTGTATATAATAACCTAAATATTTTATCATATTTTTAAAAAGGTACATCGTTTTAGGTAAATATGAGGTATAGGAATCTAAATTGTTTCTTGGTGACACATAGCATTCCTAAATTTATCTTATACGGTTATCTTGGCATGCCTTTCTCCAAGTTCTCTGTCCTATTTTAGTTAATGATCAGCAACTGTCTTTACACAATAAAGTGCCTATTACTACCGAATTGCTACAATCAATAAAAGCCATAACCCAGTATAAATAGTCTTTTAGACAAATACCACTTGGACACTATGGTTAAGATGATCAACAAAACCTAAATCCCAGTTTATTTCCCTCCAATTTCCATTTAACATCAATTCTAGCTCGCTCTGGATTTTTTTAGTGTTCTTATTTTGTCCTTTTATTCTGTCTAGTTCATCACTAAACTTGGGCTGCACTTCAAGGGGTTCTATCATAATAGAATTTTGATGCTCTACATGTAACAATTGAATTCCGAGATGGAAAATGTGACAATTTGAAGACCAAATATGAAAATAAAAACAACAGAAGATATGACAATTTACACTTTACTTTCTCAATCCACAAAAAGGGTCTGTGCTACATAGTGGCAAAGTGGGCAATTTTCATCCATTGCCCATAAAAAGTTTTGATAGCAAGATAACATTGTTTCATCTATTTATGGAAGATGAAAATTGCTACTACTGAAAATTATGAAAGGTCAGGGAAGAAAATGAGTTTTTGGTGCAAGACAGGCAGGCTTCGGTGTAATTAACCCTAATTAGGATGATAATAATCTCACTCTTATACTAACTGGTAATAAGCTTTACAGTACACTAACAGATATCTCAGATCAGCCATCTGAAGGATACGTTTATACAGCAGTTTCAAACAACACTGGGGAAATAGTAGTGACTTTTGAGAACAAGATTGGAGTGAATGTCCTCAATGACGAACATACCAGACAATGCATTCCGTGAATTAATGATGTGATACATCTTACATAAATGATACAATGTTAGTAGAAGCAATACTTGCAGCACACTACCCGTTGCAGCTGTTGATTCCCCTATTCAGATTCCAAAACCACTCTAGACCCCAAAATGTAAGCATCAAAGTCATTCTCTAAGTTAAAGGTGACAGAAAATAAAAGAATAATGGATTGGCAAGATATTAGTAATTACTAAACCATATTTCCGCACACCATAAAGTCAGCCTTACATATTTGCAATATCCTAATGCCCTAAAATCTTAAAATAAAAAAGAAAAATCAAATCAAGATTAAAATTTTTAAAAATGAAAGGAATTCAATTATAATTGGTTTCAAACTAGAATGGGGAGATATTTCATTTCTTTTCCACATCCAAATGTGAATACTGAAAAAATATATATCTTTCATCTAAAGATAAAAACCCAAATCTAGATAACAATTTTGATCACAAAACAGAAATGATAAGAGCATCAGAGTTAAATCTAGTGAGTAGACCTGATCTGATCCCAAAATATAATGAAAGAGAGAAAAAAGAAAGACCTGATCTCAATGAGAGTGAGAAGAAGATTGTTGTTGATGATGATGAGAAGAGGAAGGAGCATAAACCCTGTTGTAGACCTGCTCCCCGACAAGATAAATGCCAAAGGCGACGAGGGCGATGCCTAGTCCAGGGGTGGCGTGGCGGAGCTGGTTGCTAAGCATCGGGTGCTTCCTCCACTCGTCCCTCCTCTTGAAGAATTCCCCTGTTGGTCCAAGCGTCTTCCCCATTTGCTCAAGTCTGCTGTGTTCGGCGTTTTCAGATTTTGGGCTACCCACTGCCCTCCCCCTCGATTATGTCACTCTTATATATTGGGTTACTTCCCAACTCTGCATTATTCGGTTATCACTAATGGCTCAAAATATTGGACCGGATTGACTAATTCACCTATGGTTCAATGAGAGCCCAAAACTATTGGTGAAATGGCTACACAAGTCCTTTTATTCAAATTACTGTTTTACAATTTGTTCCAAAATATTTATAAAAATCGATAATAAAAAAATAGTAAAAACTCATACCAAACAATTGTTTTTTAAAATAATATTTAATTGTTTTTAAAAAAAAATGGTTATGACAAGCTGAATTGTGGGTTATATGTAAATTGTAAGATCACTTGAAAAGTTTTCTATAAATGGGACTCCCTTTCCCTTGCCTAATATTGAACTTATGGCCTTTTTATGGATACGAGTTCTAAAACAGTCTCAACTTATTTCATACTACTCTGCAGTTGTTGGATAAACTATTAGGTTAAATGAGTTGTGAAATGTGAAACTTAAGCTTCCTGCTCATGCCGGAAGTATCGAGAACAATCTCCTACATTATCAATCCCACAAATGGCATTAAGAATTGCAATTTCAAGTTCCCATGAATGGAACACATATGGGCTATTTTGCTTTCTTCTTTCTTTCCTCAATTTCCTATGAAAAATCAGCATCCAGATCCTTCCACTGCCAAAATACACAACCCCAAACTTGCGATATTCAAATGTAAAATCATCGAAACAATGTTAAAATACATACGTACTAGATAGTATTACACCAGTAAATACGTGATGACGCTGTCAAGTAAGGATGACTATTTGAGTTAAAAAATATTAACCTATTTGAGTTAATTAGTTTCATTTTATAATTTAAATTTGATTTAAATTTTTTTTTGAGTCAAGTCGATTTTTCGAGTTTCTGTTTAAATGTAATTGTAAATACTTATAATATTATGATACTATTTTAGTTCAATTTAAATGATTTTTATAATCATATACAATACATATATATTTATTCATTCTTTTTCGATATGTGATATATATATATATATATCATACAAAGTCGATAGATTCGACTCAAACTTAAAATTAAGTCCACTAATTACTAAAAATTTTAAGTTATTCAAGTTATATTTTATAACTCGATTTGAACTTGAATTTTTTTTAAACAATCGAGTTTATAAAATTAAAACTTAAAGTCAATCAAAATTGAGTTAAAATTAATTTTTTAAATTAAGTTGAATAAAAAAATCTATTTTCGAGTAGAGTCAAATTTTATCAATTCAATACCAAGCATTGTGATTATTGAAAAAAGAAAATGGGAGCCAAGTGTCAGTCTCTAAGAACACGACTACCAATTTGTTTCTTGTTATTTATTTGTGGACCCCAAGTCATGGGTCTAGAGAATAAGACAAACAGTTGTATACAAGTCGTATCAACCTACTCTCATCATATTAAAATTAAATAAAGAGTCGATGTTGTTTAGTGGGTCCCCTCCTCAATCTCATCCTTATCTCCTCTCTTTTGGACGTGTTTATATGTCCGCTCTTCAATCTTCTATTGCCGATATTCAACACCATTGATCTAACCTAATTAAATTGTAGGTAACTTACATGGATGACTATCAAACTTTTAAGGTATTTTTATTTTGATCAATAAATTTTTAAAATTTTCATTATAATCACTAAAATTTGAACTCAATTTCATTACAATCACTATCATTACTTGTCTTTAATAAAAACTAACATGATATGTTAAAATCTACTTCACATAAATAAGGTTCTAAATTGGCAACCTCCGTAAAGATCACTTTTTTATGGATTTCAGTCGATGGCAATCTCAACAATAAGAATGCTTTGTTTAAAAAGAAGATTAACATAATTTGGGTTTAAGTTAATTCGATGATTGATAGTGATAGATAAAAAATAGCTTTTAAATGTGATTAAGATTTAAGAAGATTGAGAGATTTTTTGACAGGTTTAAACTAAAGAAAAGAGAAAAAAAATACTAATTTAATGTTCTTTTAGGGTTTTTTAACATACTACATCAAATTTCGTTTATAATTTAATGATTCATTGACAAAATAAAAGTTTTTATTAACAGTAATAACTTCAACAAAAGATTTTCGAGTTTGAAAATCTAAATGAAGGTCTACTGTAGGTCACCTTAATTTTAGTGTAGGTTAATTAGGTGTAGACTCGTATATATTTGGCAATAGCCAAAAATCCATCTTCGTTGTGGAAAGAGGGAGAAAAGATATTTTCAGCTAAAACTCCCATACATGTTATAGGACCAAATAGATCCCACCCATCAAAAACATCACAGAGAAGAGAAAGCAAAAAGAGAGAAAAATGGTTCTGCTAGATAAAATGTGGGACGATGTTCTAGCTGGGCCTCAACCCGAGCGTGGCCTCGGCAAGCTTAGGAAGATCACCACCCAGCCCTTGTCCTTCAAAGGTAAAATGATCGGAGTATTAATATGCATGGATTTGATTAGTTTTGGTGAGTCTCTGACTGGCAGAGAGAGTTAATATATACTATATGTTTTGGTTAGATGACGGAGAAGGGAAAAGGTTCCAGAGGTCGTTGTCTATGCCGATGAGTCCAGGGGCGACGCCGACACCCGTGACACTGATGACTCCGACGCCGCGTAAGGAAAACGTGTGGAGGAGCGTCTTCCATCCTGGTAGGAATCTTGCTACCAAAAGTATTGGTGCTGATATGTTCGACAGGCCACAACCTAACTCTCCAACTGTCTATGACTGGTACGTACATGGACGGCGTAGAAAATCTATATTGGGGTGTTATTTATTTTTAAAGTGATATTAATATTTTTTCAATCTTATTTTCATCTATTAGCTGAGGTAAATGAATTCAAATTAATCATCGCAAGGGTGACATTAACTGGATATTTACTTAACATACTGTTTCCCTATTTATAAAATTATATAACATAATGAAATTAAGAAATTTTAAAACAGAATCATCAAGGAATTTCCTATGTTTGTTCTCTAACGTTTTCTCAGCAACCAAAGGGAGGCTCAGAGACAGAAGGCAGGAAAACTTGGCTCTTTGTTTGGTAGCTGCGTGGAAATAATTCCTTTTGATCAGTAGACAAACTTGTATATGGTATAACACTAGTTGTTTCCTATTCTTGATTACTTATAATAAAAACTAAGATAACTTTACGTCAAAAAGACTAATATACTTGCTTTAAATAAGAAAAGGAAAATATAAACTTTTAATCAATTTCATGAGGATTCTGAATCTAATTTCTGGGCCTCAAAACTAAAAGTGTAATAAGATTAAGTACTTGGTTCGCATGCGATTTGCAGGCTTTACAGTGGGGAGACAAAGAGCAAGCATCGCTGAGTGAGTGGCAACTCACAGGCGACCTCGCAGAATGCTGCTCTCGTGAGCCAGGGTTGCATGTAAATACTTTCTTTTTTCTTTCAGATTTTCAATATGTTATGGTGTCTTTGTTTTCTAATGCTACTTCAATCATGTACTGTTGTTGTAGTAGGTGTTTTAAGAGCTGCCTAAAACTAAAAGTTGGCCCTTTTTTCGGTGTGTAGCGATGACCAAAATCCGGCCGCTATATTACTTAAATAAATAAATGTAATGGGCTGTTGTAATGATTTGCATAAGTATATTATTTTAATCTAATCAAAGTATTAATCTTATTAAAGTTTTTTGACAAATAATTTTATTAAAAAAACTTTCGGTTCATTATCTATGTATTTTTAGTTTTTCTTTAAGAACAATGCATCGACATTATTGAGGTGAGAGAAAAGGTAAGGGTTTCCCATTCATGGTACTGTTTCTGGACCGACCTTTGGCAGATAAAGAAGGATTATGGAAATGCTGTGATCGGGGGACCTATTTGTTACCATTAGAAATGACAAACTTTGAAAGATGGCAAGTGCGGTGATGCACAAACATCAAGTTGATTTCAAGTAATATCAAGATCCACCACTCACAACCACTAAGCTCTTAGAGGTTGCTAATTAAAGTCTTAAATTCAAAGATTTGAACATATTTAATAATTTTATGAAATTAGTTTTCATTTAAACCATTAAATGAATAGATAAAGAATACTCATAATCTTAAAAAAAAGTAGGGGGCGTGTTAATATTAATAGCACTATGATAATATAATCATGATCTAGTTTATAATTTTTAACAATTTTAGATTTAAAAAGTTTGTTGAGGTAGTTTATATTCTAGTTTGGTACGATTTCAACTTATGTACCTAAAAATCTTATAAAATACAAAAAGGAAAAAAAAGTACTTGAGGCTCTTTTATTTTCCAAAAAAAATAATGTAGTATTCAATTTATTTTTACGCCCAATATGACTCAAATTTAGAAAAATAACTCAACATGATCAGTTTACTAATCATTTTCGTCATTAATCTTTACGATGTTGATGTGTCACTTCATGATGTTGACATGATGGTCTATGATACTAACATAGTGGTCCACAGTGGTTGACATCGTAACAAATGAGTTAAATTGATTTTTTGTTGAGTTCGAGGGAGAGATTTGTTTTTTTTCAAAGTTCATGGGTTTATTTAAATTTTAAAAAAAATTAAAATTTAATATATATATATATACATATTAAATATTAAATATAAAAATTAAAATTACTAACAAATTAAAAATATACCTACATTAATCAGAATAGTTGAAAATATTATTTTTAAATTATTCATTCAATTTAGAGGCGAATTCTAATTTAAGTTTTACTTTATTTAGTAGTATAATCATATTATTCTGTTCATATATGTCAATTATAATGTGACTTTTATTTTATTTTTATTTTATAGAGACATAATTGTTATTCTTTGAAAAAAATTAAAAAGATAAATATTGGTGTGACAAAATAACTTAATCGCATGGAGCCCATAACTACCTCAACTTTACAAAATTGTATCTAACATATATTGATGGATAAGTCGATTTTTTTTTTGACAAAATGATACTGCTCTTGTTATATTCACTAAAATGCCCATCTTAATTATATGATTATTTTTTTTAGATATTTTAAAATTATATGATTTTATTGTAATTTATAAATAAATTTTTTATTTTGTAACTTTTAAATTTTATTTTATATAATTTTATAATATTTAATAAACCAATTTTATAAAATCTTAGTGAAATAGAATTAAAAAGATATTTAGAGTTTAAAATAATTAAAGGTCGATATATAAAATAAATTTTGAACAAGATGAACTAGTTTAGATTTATATAAAGGCTTAATATAAAAAAAGTGCCAAAATTATATATTTTTTCCATTTATGTGTCTAATTTTTTTCGATCAATTCAGGTGTTTAGCGTTACAAACTTAACATTTTAAGTATCCCGACTGTAATGATCGTTAAAAGTGTATGTTAAGTTACACTTGTTGACTTCTGATAATTTTAAAAATTTTATTTTTAAAAAACTTAAAAATAAAATTATATTTAAAAATGGGCTAAACTCACATAAAAATGCAGTGAAAAAAAATTCACGTCATAATACTCTCCAAGAATTAATTGTTCAAATGGTGCGAATGATACAATGTTTGTATTGTTCGCCATGCAGTCCAAACGAGCTTATAGGTTGCCATGCAGTCGCTGTGACCTTGTAGGTCGCCATGCAGGCAGCTCAAACTCCTCCGTGTTTCTGTTGCAATCACGACAAAGGTGGCCCTGCAGCATATCATGCATGCTGGCCCTGTCTCCCTCATGCAGATAGCAATAATTGATGCATCCTTCAACAACCCGTGATGGGCTGAAATAATTGCACCAGTGAAGTAGCCGGTGGATTATATATTCGATTCAAGGGTTATATTTAACAAGCATTGAGCAGAAGAAAGAAATGGAGAAGAGAGAAAGGAAATGAAGAAGAAGAAGAAGAACATCGGGTAAGGTTATTTTTAAATTAGTTTATTATTTTAAATTATTATTTTGTTAGTTTAGGATTTAGGGTAAAACAAAGATTTAGTTAATTATTTGTTAGTTTAAGTTATATTAGTTCTACTCATTTGGGAATAATTGTATTATTATTATTTAATAAAATAAAATATTTATTTAATGAATTATTATTATTAAATATTTGAAGATAATTTCATGATTGTGATAAATTTTTTGAATTATTTAATTGCATGAGGACGATCAGTGAGTCCTTTGTCATCGGGTAAAAGTCATGCCAATTGATAGAAGAAAAATTGCAACAAGCTGGATTTTACTATGTAACATTTGTGAGAGAATACAAGTTGGTCTCAGGTTTGATCAGTGCGTTGATTGAACGTTGGAGACTAAAAACACACACATTTCATTTTCCGTGTGGAGAATGTATGATAATTCTGGAGGATGTGGCAATGCAACTCGGGGTCCAAACAAATAGGATGCCGGTGGTAATGACACATGAGTACAAAAATGTGGCACAACTTTGTAGTGTGTTTCTTGGGAAAACGCCGGTAACACCAGAGTGTAAAGGGTGGCGTGTGAAGTTGTCATGGTGGAAGAATCAATTTCAGCTCCAACCAAATAGTACGAAGCAAGAAATTATATATGCAACACGAGCATATATATTGCAGTTGATTGGAGGAATTTTGATGCCGGATAAATCCGATAATTATGTTCACACTCAGTATCTCATTTTTTAAGCAATTTTGGGAATAGTAGATAATATAGCTGGGGATCGACGATATTGGCATTCTTGTATCGTTAGATGTGCAAGGCGTCATTAGTCGTGAATGATAACAATACAACAGAAATCAGTGAATGTCTGATGCTGCTACAATCATGGGCTTGGCATAGACTTTCGTTTTTTACACCGATTAGTCGGACTGCGATTGACTTTCCACTTGCCGGAAGGTAATATGAATTCTCTATTTTAATATAAAATATTTATTATTAATTACTTATTTTAATTAAAAATATTGAACTAAATGGTCATATTTTTGTTTTAATTGATATACAAATATAGGTATAAAATTGAAGGCATAGGGTTGGTGCACAATAATATTATAGAGTTTAGGCTAAAGATCGACATTAAGGGTAAAAAAGAAGTATATATAATATGTTATTATTAATTATTATTTAAATTAACTATATTATTTGATTTAAATCAATTTTATTATTATTTTAATTTTACAGTTTAATTGGAGACCATACGTAGATGCATAAATTATGGCGTGTGTACCGCACGATGTTTTTTATGGGTGTCAATATTAGTGTGATGTTACACCATTGATCAATTTTGCTTTTGTTGAGATCCAATTTGTGGATAGAGTGCTGAGGCAATTTGGCTTCCACCAACCTATTCTGCAGAGTCCATGGGATCATGACCTCCTCCAAAACTTAGATGGTCGCCGTCAGATGAATTGGGTTGAGACGTATGACCACCTCCACAGATTTGATGGTCGCCGTAAAGAAAAGGTGAATTGGGTCGAGAAGCATGCAACCTACATTAATGCTTGGAACAATAGGGCTTCATTCTTGCCAACTCTTGATCCCATTCAAAACGATGACTTTAATTTTGAGACTTCAGTTTATCTTGATTATTATTAGGATAATGGAAAGCCGTTCTTGACAACAAGGGTAGAAAGATGACAGTTTTTGAGGTTTAAAAAATGATTTGGTAAATTTGAATACTTTCTACCGAGTGAAGTGGGAGTTTATCTCAACAACCTGAAGCGGAAATAATCAATGTGGATAATAGCGCACCACAACCGTTCGTCGATGCGGGATCATTGCATCACACATTTGATGACTCTAATATCCCGGCATACGTACCAGAGTTTGCGCAGCCTAAGGCACCCATCTACTCTCCTATGTTTGAGTCGACGTATGACTTTGACCAAATAACATCTATGATGTCAAATACCAGTATTTGTCAGTCAACGTTTCCAAGTGAGATGGAATAACAAACTAGTGCAATGGTAGAGCATAGTGGTTGGAATTTATTTACAACACCAGGTGAAATGCCCCCAATAAATGAGGAGGATGGGTACCATACTCCTGAGCAACCGCAACGACCACAACACATCAGACGTCCGCCCGACATTATCATTCAACAACACCCCGACATCGACAACAATTATAAGCTCATTTGTTATATGTTTAAAATTAAATATTTAAATTGGACTATTATTTTATTTTGTAAAAATAAGTTATTATAATTTTATTATTACTAATCATTACTAAATCATTAATATCATATCATTAAATATTAATAATAAATCATTATTAATAATCATTACTAAATCATATAATTATTAAATTATTAAATATCAAATCATTAAATATCAATAATAAATCATTAGTAGTAAATCATACCAAATCATTAATATAAAACCAAATCATTAGTATAAATAATAATAAGATTAAAATATAAAGAATTCAATTAAAAATGAAATTTAATATTATTAAAAACATAAATTTGATTTAATAATTATTAGTTATAAAACATAAATTAAACTTAAATTCGAAGATTTAATAATTTAAGATAAAAAAATTACATAAATTTCTTTGCAAAAATATGTTCATTATTACAAAATCAAATATATAAATACATAAAAATACATATATGATTACTAATGAGGAGGCCTATATCTTGGTAAATTAGGAAATTTGTTTTTTTGAATGACCTTCACCCCTACATAATCCGCATCTCTTTGGTTGACCTCTCTCTATCATGGAAATCCATACTGGTATGAATACGACTGGACTCAGGTCGACCCTTTGGACTTCTACGAAGCATTGAATTTGGCAGCCATTTGTCATGATCCTTTTTGGGCCAATGTGATTCATTTGGGATATGTCTGCATGCATATCTATAAACATTTAATATCCTATGTAAGTGAAAGCATTCATCAACATAAGTGTATGTGCTTACACCAGCATACATGCATGCAGCGACTGCATGAGCACATGGATGTTTTCATGCCTGAAAACGACCACAATCACACCATTTGTGTCGTAAATCAATTCTAAATGTTTGGTCTTCTCCTCCGACGTTACGTCGTACGCATGACACAACAAAAGTATGACCAACTCGGTCGAAATTATGAACAACCATTGATGTTGCCAATCACTCATTTGCTTCCATTGCTTTCACCACTGTAGGAGCCCAAGTGTGACATCTATTTATTAGACTCTCAATTTCCTTGCCTTTATCGGACCAAACCTTAGCCAACCTAAATTACGCCTCTTTCACCACACTCGCTATTGGGAGATGGCGTGTACCTTTTAGTACTTAATTAATGGCCTCAGCAAGGTTTGTGGTCATATGTTTGTATCGTCAACCTTCATCGTATGCTTACGACCATTTTTTCCGCGGTATTTTTGAAACCCACTTCCAAACACGCTGATCATCATAAAATTCCTTCAAATTCTCCAATCTCTTATCAAAATTTGGTCAGTGTAGTTCGTATCTTATTTCATAATATATTGTATTAAATCTCAATTAAAAAAACCACATAAAAAATGCACAAATATTGAGAATAAAACTTACCCATGCTTACTATCTCGCTAGGAATGTGTGCGTATAAAACTGGTCGATACTATTCTTACCAATATGACGGATACAAAATGTCTGATATGCATGCGGAGGTAACTGGTCGTTCAATTGCCACCAAAATACCTATTTCTGTATCGGATATGAAGAAAACTCCATCTTCTCAAACGACATATTAACGTAGATGTGTCAAAAAGAAATCTCAAGCCTCTAATGTTTCTCCCTCAACAATGGTGAATGCAATTGGGAAGATATTTTGCTCACCATCTTGCGTAACTGCCATCAAGAGTACATGCCTATATTGACCATATAACCACGTACCATCTACTTGGATCATACGTTTGCAAAATCGAAATCTTTCAATACATGACTTAAATTCCCAAAAAAGTCTATGAAATATTTTTTCCCTGGCACAAGTTGACCTTCTTCGTCATATGCGGCCATGGTTTGAGACTTCACTATGGTTCTTGGGATAAATCGCTTCATTGCTTGTAGCAAATGTGGTAACTCATTGTACGATGTATCCCAATCTCCATACGTCAGCTTCATTACCTTCATCTTCGCATTCCACACCTTATCGTATTTTACTTGATATCCAAATTGGCTTAAAATAGATGCATCTAACACTGAACAAGAGATCCTTGGATCCTTTTCAACCATCGCCTTCACGTATTGACATATTACATCGGAGTCCAATAGTCGGTTGTCTTGTTCGATGGAGTTTCACAAACATGTGTGAGGACCATTGTACCTTGTGATAACCCAAGAATCTTGCCTTTGAATTTTTGACACTCTGATTTTCCACTTGCACTCTGGGCCATATTTAACACACTTCACGTATAGGGTTTTCTGGTTGGACTATGCAACATGGACATCAACATGGAATTTGATGTAATACTCTTTAATCGCCAGTGTAGCTTCATTTTTTTTCCTCTGAGTTGCACCTCAACTGAAAATTCATCAGAATTTTCGAATGATTCAACCATTTGGTACGGAGGTAAATGTGGCATTTCTGGGAATTCAGGTGCCCTCATCGTATCATAATCTATCTCGTACATGTGAGGAGTAACTTCATACGGTGTCAGAACTTCATCAATGGCCAAGTCAATTGCACATCCACCGAAAAAATTATCATCGTCGCCCAAAACGGGTTCTTCTATTTCTTCATCTTCGCTTGAATTATCATGAATTTCTCCCCATCGATTTTCAGCATCAAAATCAACAGTCAATTCTGAATGGTGTATTTTTCTCGTCTCATACTCTGCTGCTTTGGATGTCCCTCCGACTTCATTTCCACTTTCCAATAGTGACATAAAACTGTTTGGGAACCTGTTTGTCGGATCCTCAAACTCACTATCGAAAGCCATTTCAGATGGATTTTGAGCCACATCTTTTGATGACCCAGGAACATCGAATATGTTGCTTGACTCATGTAGTCCAATCATGGTTCCAATATCATCATCTTATTCAATTGGTACTGCATCATATCTGACTGGGTTGGGACATATCATAAACCTGTACATCAAACCATCAACTGCAGCTCAAATTTTTCTTTCTATCTTCTGCTTCATTTCTACAAATGTGATGTCTCTTTTGAACATCATATTTATTGGTTTTTCAGACTGAAAAACAACTCCAACCTCATTCTCCATAATCTGTCCATTATAATGGACAACCGTAAAAAAGTTGTTGCTCATTTTCTCTACAAATAAAAATATATATAAATTTAGATTTCACAAATTTGATAAGATAATTTTATAAATCATTAAATAAATAATCTAATATACTATATTAACGATAAAATCAAATTCTGATATTTTTTAAATTAAATATTAACGATAAAATAAAAAATATCTAAATTAATTTGACTACAAAAATTAATTAAAAGCATAACAAACAAACTAATATAAGTTTAAACACACTAACAAACTAATTAAATAATTTTTTATAAACCCTAAACTAAGAAACTTTCAAACTAATTAACTAATTTTTCATATAATATAATATATAACTTAAACTAACAAACTAATATAATATAATTTAAACTAACAAACTAACAAACTTTTACCTGATCTCTTCTTCTCCCTTTCTTCTTCTTCCTTTCATTCTTCTCCCTTTCTTCTTCTTCCTTCTTCTCCCTTTCTTTATTCTTAAACGTACCCCATACCCAATGACCAACTCATAAATAACCTTAAATCGGCCCCATAAACCCTAAATTAATTACTACAATAATTCATTCATTTTTCACGCATTAATAATGTTACTATTAAAACTTGCAAATCATGTATGTATGTATGTTGCATACATGAGAGGAGCAAAATAATGTTGCATATCACGCAACTATTATTGCTACAAATCACGCCTGCAATTTAAGTAAAATTATTGCTACCGGAAAAGGATGAGCTCGCGGGGCCAATATGTATGAGGTAGGCAGGGCCAGCTTTGTCGCTGCAGAACCACCACCAGGTCGAACTATTGCTGCAAATCACGCCTGCAATTTATGTGAATTATTGCAGCATTTTCACGCCTTCAATTTACGTTAAATTATTGATGCATGCATGAGGGAGACATGGATGAGGGAGGCAGGGCCACATTTGTCGTGATTGCAGCAGTAACACGGAGGAGTTCGAGCTGCATGTATGGCGACCTATAAGCTCGCTTGGATTGCATGGAGACCAATACAAGCACTGTATCGTTCGCACCATTTGAACAATTAATTCTTGGAGAAGATTATCATGTCAATTTTTTTTCACTGAATTTTTACGTGAGTTTGACCATTAAAAATGCCATAATTTCTTTTTTTAAAAAACCTAGATCCTAAAATCATCCATAATATTCCTAACCCTAACTTTACTATCTCACTTGGCGGCCACAGTTGTTGCTGCAGTCTTTTTCATCGCCTGTCGTCGGTCTTACAGTAGATTTTGCCGGACCCTTAAATCCCTAAACACTAAAAACCCTAACCCTTAAATTCACCATTGTCGTTCGAATTGCAGGATATTGAAACCAAAGTTAATGAGATTGAAGCCACCCATGTAATATCCTCAAATTACATGATATTAAAAAGGGGTTTTCGTTCATTTGGAACCCACATATTCGAGAATCACTCTTGGAGGTTCAAGAAGCTAATTTATTCTGATACTAAAAGGGGTTTGGTCGGTAGTGGGGTAACAATTAGGAGATAGTTGACAGTGATGAATGTCGATTGATGGGTAAGTGGCCAACGACAGCGGCAGCGATAGGGTGGCTGATGATTTTGGTTTTTTTTAGATTTTCGAAAATTTGAATTTTTAAATATATATATATATATATAATTTTTTTTAAATTACCAAAATTTTACATGTATCACTTAAAGAATTTTTTTAACGATATCATATTTTGATTATTCTGATCATATTCTTCGTGTCATTAGTTAGAATAAAATAATGCGAGTAAATTATTTAAAATAATAAAAATATATTAAATATTTAATTTATATAAATTTAAATTTAAATTAATAAAAATCTAAAATGATATTAGATTAAACGTCGTTCACTTTTTTATATACCTCTATCTCGGTGTATAATTGATTCTATTCTCTCTAATCAACTTTAAATTTTTTTAATTAAGTCAAGGTGATTACATAGTAGTATATGATCTAAATAATCTCAATAATTTGACAATGAACGCTCAATCACTTTTACAATGAACTGGTGCTTGAACCAGTGACCTCTAGAAACAACAACAATTCTCTTAACTAGTAAAAAGTTAGTTCGTATTAAGGGAAGACGATACTATATCACGTCATCTAACATTACTTATGCATACTTTTAAGCTCAATGAGATTGAAATTGTTTGGCGTTCGTGCCGTTGCAAATAGAGGTGATCAAATTATTTAAATTTTATAAATTTAAAATTAATTTAATTTTATAAATTAATTTAAATTAGATTTTGTGAAGAATGAATTTGCATTCCAAGTATTTGAGGATGTTTTTAATATAAAAACACTTTTAAAAGTAGTATCAAACGAAAAATTAATAAAAAATATTTTTCAAAATTAATATTTGATAAGATGAGTCACTTGTTTAACTGGAAGTCAATAGAAGTTTTATAGTTCACGCTGATAAGAAATAAATGAAAGAAAGAAAAATGAGGTTAAAATATTATATATATATATATATATATATATATATATATATATATATATATATATATATATATATATATATATATATATATATATATGTGTGTGTGTGTGTGTGTGTGTCTGCACGATCCATGACAAAGATATGTTTGTATAAACATGTACAAACTGAACAACGACAATAACATGCATATGTATATTTTATTTTTTATCACTTAATAAATATCTATTTAAAATGTTATATTTAAACACTTCAAAAATATTAATATATAAACAATGTGAGATTATTCACAAAGTAGTGTTCTCTATAGCAGTTATTTTGCATTTAGAAAGTTACCACCAATTTTTGGCGTTGAGGGCAACGGTGGTGGTGGCTTTGCCCGACCACTACCTTGTTCTTTTTTATTTTTCAGTCAATTGTTTCGTTTTTATTATTATTTAGTTATTTTTAATATATTTAAGATAATATTTTCTCTTTGTCCTTTCTCTGATAGAGGGTATTATGGCTATCGACGTCTTTATGTTTTCGTTGCAGATTTCTTCCATTGATTTTTATTCGATTCATGATCTCAATTTTCTTGTGATGCCTTCCTTTGGTCATGTTTTCCTTTGTAGGGGCAATGACTTCTTTTCGACAGCTTGTTCTTTGTCCTCTCTCAATTCTTTTTGTGATGGTAGGATGAGACTGTAATTAACGGAAGATTGATTTTTTTATTTATCCACGTTGGATCCTCTCCATTTCTCCTCGATGTTGGAATGATCTGTCTCTATATGTCGTCGTATCAATAATTTACGCTTTTGTTCATCAGGTTGTCACTACTCATTCAATGTTATATTTTGTTTATTATTGTCTTGGATGTCTCTTATATCACTGTAAATGATGGCTTCAATGACTAATGCAATATACGTACCTATTTTATAATCTCATTATCAAAGTGTTGATTTTGAGATGCCAAATACAAGTTTTAAACCAATATTTAAACTCATGTAAATATGATCGTAAAAAAAATCCAAATACTTAGATCCTTAATATTTTAGAATACAATAGTTAAATGAGAAATTCTAATATTTGTAAAAGTTTAAAATCAATAACTTTAATCGCAAAATCTTTAAATTTAATATAAATAATATTAAGTTTCTTAAACATTTAGATATAACATTTTAAACAAATATTTATTAAATAATTGAAAATAAAATTTATATGTATTTTTATTTTTATGGCGTGTCCTTAGTTTATATGATATTTTTAAAATTTTATATGGAGTGGATGTTAATTTATGAAATAATAGTTTTAGAGTGATATTTCGGTAAAAAGTCGGAAATTACCCAACCCAAAAAAGCTTGAGAATATGTGGGGATATTCCCGCTACTTCTCACTCGCACTCTACAGTCCGACGCGGAGAGGACCAAATCTCCGATGTTCCTTTTGCTTTCATACTAACAAAGGGTTTTAGAGATTTATCAACACACCGATGGAAGAGGGTTTCAAACCTTCCGGTTACAAAGAGTACTTTGCGGGCTTGTTCGCTGGTGTTGCCACCGTTATCATCGGTCATCCCTTCGATACTGTGAAGGTATAAGTTATTGCTAATTCTTTTACTTTTTCTTTCAAAAATTAAAACTTTTTTCAATATGGTCCGACAGAATTTCAAGAATTATATTTGTTAACTTGTAATAATTAACAATTTAACCAGGTGGTTAGCATTTCTAGGAATGTGGGTCAAAAATCGAATTTACGGATTGGAAAAGTTCCTCTTTGGGAACATGTAAATGTTGATTAGATTCTTTTAACCTAAGCTTTGTTTCTTTGCTTCCTGGTTTTCTTGGCAATGCAACAATCAGTAAAGTTATTGTATTATATACGGTTGTTTGCTCAGGTTAAGTTGCAGAAACACAATACGACAGTACATGGGATTACATATAGGAATGGCTTCCATTGCTTTGCTAGGATACTTGCAACTGAAGGGGTATGCTTCTTGATCCTTGTTTTTCCCCTTTCCCTATCTAGAACCCTGTTCGTAAATTTGTTCTTTGGTGAGAATTAGACCATTATTTTATATCTAACGAAATACTGCGGTGGAAAGAGATCATGTTATTCTTTTATAACTTTTTGAACTCGAATACCTCCAATTTATTTTGTTTATAGGGTTGCTTGCTGTTCAAAGTGCAAAATGAATCAGTAGGATATAAAGATATAAATGTTCAGCTCTATCATATTTCAACATTTTGTGCAGACAAACTCATTTTCTTGTGTCAATTCCTACACCGGATCTTGCCTGCTATTATCCTAAGATCTAAAAATGTTGATAAGGAAAATACTGGACAAAGATAATCAAGTTATCCGGGAATTTGTGAAGATAGAGAGAATTTCTTGCAAGTTGTATACGTCCAAAGGGGAAAATAAAAAATTCTTAAAGACTCTCAGTATCTACAGATGTGATTCTAAAACCAAGGTATTGATCTAGTACATAAGTTGAGAGGATCCTAAAGCACATACAAGGGGGTCTGTGGAATGTAAATCATCAGTTCACTTGTTTTGGCAGTATAATCCTATAACAATCCATAAATCTTAGCATATATTATCATGGTTGCTACCCTTTCCTATACATTTGTTATATTTGATTTTTCTGGAGAACTCATGGTTAGCTTTTGCGGGTTAGAGGACTTTATACTGGGGCAACGCCATCTTTTGTCGGAATGGCTTTTGAAAGTTCGCTTCTTTTTGGCATTTATTCACAAACAAAACAGTTTCTGCAGGTTTGTATTAAAAAGAATTGGAGGTGATATACCTGTTTCTTTAATAACATGTTCTTATTTTTTGCCAATTAAGGGAGGAGTTCAGAGTAGCAGGCCACAGCCCCAAGTAATAATTCCTTCTGCTGCTTTTGGTGGAGCTATTATCTGTTTTGTTCTATGTCCATCAGAGCTAGTGAAGGTATGAATTAGTTTTTATGTTCTGACTTCTGATATTACTTGCTCTATGATAATTGATCACTATTTTTGTTTCCCCAAAAGTATGCTTGTGACAAACTGACAATGGGCTTCTCCAGTGTAGGATGCAAATTCAAGGCACCGACTCGTTGGTTCCAAAGTGTAGTGGCTACAGCAGTTCTCTTGATTGTATACTAAAAACCATAAAAAGTGACGAGGTGAGAAATACTCTGCTTTTTGGCAACTTAATTCATACATGAAATGAAACTAATGGAACACCTTTCAGGTTACAGGTGCCTTTGTGGTGGCTCTACAACATTATTAAGGGAATCAGTCGGAAATGCAGTATTTTTTAGTGTGTATGAATATGTTCGTTATTATATGCACTTACAGCTAAAAACTGGTTCATCTGACCATAGCATTTTGGTTGATATGGGAATTGGAATATTGAGTGGTGGTCTGGGTGGTGTAGCTGTAAGTGTTCTATATATTATGGTGTCAGAATCCACCATTCATGGCACAAGAAGATGGATAACAGAATGGTGGAGGTTTTATATAAGATCAAAAACGATATTAAAAGAAAAGGATGATATTTTAATTGTTTCCTTGCCTTGTAGATTTACCTTAGGGCTGGACTGAGAGGATGCTATGCAGGACTCGGTCCGATTATTGCGAGGGCTTTTCCAGCTAATGCAGCTGCAATCGTCACCTGGGAGTTGGCGATGAAGCTTCTTGGAATCAAGAACAACTTAGGAAGCTAATAGTTAATTCATCTAATCTCCAGAGACTTCTTTTGAATTTGTAATTGGCTTGGTGGATGATCTTTCTTGATCCTTGGGTTTAAATGATAGAGAAAATAACATCAGTGACAAAAAATGTCTTATAATATACGATTTTAACTAACTTTTTTTGGATTTGCCAAAATGACCAACTAAATCGCAATGCGATCGATAATTCGTAACGCGATCTCCGGTATCGCAAATCAGTTTCTAGATTCGTAACGCGAACTTCGACTATCGCATTGCGATTTACATATTCGCATTGCGATAGTCCAAGTTCGCGTTGCGATAGTCGACGTTCGTGTTGCAATTTATTTCAAATTCGTTGCGATAGTCGAAGTTCGTGTTGCGATTTATTCCAAGTTCGTTGCGATTTATTCCAAGTTCGTTGCGATTTATTCCAAATTCGTTGCGATAGTCAAAGTTCGCGTTGCGATTTATTCCAAATTCGTTGCGATAGTCCAAAATCGCAACGACCGGTGGTATTGCATTTGTTTCTTAAGAATTTTCTCTAAAAAGATAATATTCGCGCGGACGTGTCGAAGACACGTATTATCACGACCACGACCCGACCCGAGACGAGACGAGACGGACGGTAGCGGCGCGCGAGAGTTCCCCTTGTTCTCTATCACTAAACAAGGAAGTGGGAAAGCCAAGCCTTAAATACCATTCCCAATAGTGTTTCCAATACTATGTGGGATTGAGCATTACCAATACTTGTTTCCAATATTATGTGATTATTCAGAAAACAATTAACGATCATGCACCTTAAAACAACTGAATCAGCAACCAATTGCATTAGTATTATACGATTAAATATGTCATAATTAAAAGTCAATCTACAATCAATCGCGATTATTGCAATTTTAAACAAAACATTCAAAAAAAATTGCATCACTCGCGAGAATAAAAAAAATTGTTATCGTGCAATTACAATCAATTGAAAATAAATTAGAATTGCATGAAAACTAAACGAACCACAAATACTTTTCATACAAATACTAAAGTCATTAACTATAATTCACAAATAATATCACTATTTAAGGCTCAATCCTACATAGTATTGAGAACAAGTGTTGGTAATGCTCAATCCCACATAGTATTGGAAACGCTATTGGGAATGGTATTTAAGGCTTGGCTTTCCCACTTCCTTGTTGAGTGATAGAGAACAAGGGGGACTCTCGGGCGTCACCACCGCCGTCCGTCTCGTCTCGGGGTCGGGGTCGTGGTCGTGGTCGTGGTAATACGTGTCTTCGACATGTCCACGCGAATACTATCTTTTTAGAGAAAATTCTTAAGAAACAAATGCAATACCACCAGTCGTTACGATTTTGGACTATCGCAACGAACTTGGAATAAATCGCAACGCGAACTTCGACTATCGCAACGAACTTGGAATAAATCGCAACGCGAACTTCGACTATCGCAACGCGAACTTGGAATAAATCGCAACGCGAACTTCGACTATCGCAACGAACTTGGAAAAAATCGCAACGCGAACTTTGACTATCGCAACGAACTTCGACTATCGGAACGCGAATTTGAAATAAATCGCAACGCGAACTTGGACTATCACAACGAATTTGGAAAATCGCATTGCGATAGCCGAAGTTCGCGTTGCGATAGTCGATGTTCACGTTGCGAATCTGGAAACTGATTTGCGATACCGGAGATCGCGTTGCGAATTATCGATCGCATTGCGATTTAGTTGGTGATTTTGGCAAATCCAAAAAAAAAGGTTAAAATCGTATATTATAAGGCATTTTTGGTCACCGAGGTTATTTTCTCTAAATGATATGACCATGAAATTCAATATTTGTGGCAGGAAAGAGTGGTTTAACATGTTTTTGCAGTAGCTCGAAGACATTTAGCGGCTCAAACAGTCGAGTTGTTTTCTGAGTTATCCCCCGGGTTTTTCTTTCACGGGTCTATTGTTGTCTGGTTGAGGATGTTCCTTCATCAAATCTTATTCGAGTCCCACGGAAGGCATTTCATAATTCGGAGGTCTCTTACGGAAGTTGCTCTCAACCTGGTGTTGGGGGTAGCCTACTATCTTACCTCCCCTTACCCCATACATATAGGAAAAGGGACAACCAATATGTTTTATTGATTCGAGTATGTAGAACCTGAAACGATGCATTATAAAGACGTTGAGCTTAGAATTTAGAGAACTTATATTTTTACATCCAAACTTAATTTTGCCCATCTTTGTAAAAGGCTTTCTATATAGTACGATTAAACACTTGGGATTAATGCTTGGAATTAATATATTTTATGTTTGTTTAGGGTCGGGTTAATGTTTGGGATTAAGATATTTTATGTTTGTTTAAATTCGATTTAAAATGACTCTTGAATTTTATCTGGCTTGTAGTTGTAAATGATTATGATTCAAGTTTATTTTCGACCTTTCATGTTATTTCTTATTTTCTTTTTTATAAAAAATATGTATTCTATTTTTAGTTTGATATTTAATATTTTTACATTAATAATTACTGATATTTATAAAAATATATATTAAATATTAAATAATATTTTTTATGAAAATAATAAATATTTTTAATTTATTATATATTTTTGTATTAATTATTTATTAACTACTACTGAAATTATATATATAATATGTTCAGTTTTAATTAATTATTGGACTTGATTTAGTAATTAAGCATTTTCTTAATTTAATAAGTTTGAAATCATCCAATTTTATTTTTATTTTCTTTAATTTTCATTTATAAAATAACATTTGATAAAAACATGTTGACCTTGAGCTAAGCGGAGGATCTGATTCAATGATTTGTAGATCTTAAATTCCTCTCCACATGTCCTTGATTTGATCCATTGGTGTCAATTTTGTTCTCCATCTGATATATTATTATAAGCATAAATTTAAATAGTTAAATAACCCTATAATAAAGTCGCTATTTATTGTTTTTAAAAACAAGTTGGATTCAAACTTGATCCATATTTTAAATGAGTTTAATTTCTTTGTATAAGTTAATTTTTAGATTTATTATTCTTTCTAAACCATCTTATATTTAAACTAATATGGGCCACGGTACAGTCCATGCATGCATGTAAAACCCTAAACCCTTACATCGGTGTGAAGACTTGACCACAACCAATTGTAAAGAGCACAGAAAATAAACCTCAAGGCCTTGAGGTGGGGAAGTTAATGTTAGCAAAGTCAGGTGAATGAGTCATTGATATGTCTCACAAAATGTAACAATCAGTATCTGATGGATTCACTGTATGCTGTTCTTATCATCGGTTAAATCTGGAGCACCACCCGATTCATAACTTTATTACATTGGAATTTAGTAGGTTTGAGTTTGGATATTTAACATCCATAATGGCCTGTTCTTAGGGCACTATTAACGAGAATGACTGCTTCATTCCAAGTTTTTAGGTCAGAGAAGTTCTCAGATTGATCCAAATAAAACGTTAAATTGATGTGTTCGGTCTTCACAGTTGACATCCAAAAAACACTGTCTCTGTTTGAAATTTGGAACTGCATTAAAAACGCTTACCTCTTTAAACATTTTCTTTTGAGCTACCTGAAAGAGACATACGAACCACCCTTCAGTCCATACGTAGCCCATTCTACACAAAATTGATCTTCTCATTTCACTTCATTATTAGCTGACTTTTACTCACAACTATTTATTTTTAAAAGTTTATATTTAAGTATATTAAAAGTTTAAAAAGCCAAATTAGTATTCCAAACACATGGCAAACTTGTAGGCAGTTTCAGACTTTCAGTTCGGACCAGCTGCCTGGTAGTAAGTCTCCTAGTTTACTTTAACCCTCTGTATGAACTCTGAGGTAAAACGTCATAACTCGTTTTTCTCATTCACCGGTAGTATATATATTGAAATGAAGAAGAAGAAGAAATAATTCGGACCAAAGACCACTTCAACGGGTCATCGCCTTCTTCGACAGTAGGCTAAAACCCGACAATACAAACTCAGTTTCACACAACTCCAACTACCGTCTCATCAGGAATCCGTGGCCGGTAATCTCTATCAAATGGACCCGCAATCGGCGGCTGAAAAGGCCGTTTCTGTTATCGGATACGGGTACGACTTGTCCAAGGATATCAGGCTTTCGGCTGCCTGCCGGGCCCTTCCGACTCGAGATTGATCGAACTGGACTCAGCAGCAAGTCGGGACCTGGTTTTTCCTGGTGGGATTGTTGTAAAAAATGTGCCCAATTCGATTAAATGTGATAAAGGCGAGCGTACCAGGTTTCATTCTGATGTTCATTCTTTTAGTCAGGTAAGTTTTTGGCTTCATGTATTTGAGAATTATAGGGAAGTTTTACGTTTTGTTTGCTAATTTTGGTTTGTGCATGGTGTTCTATTTGACCAAAGTTTTCAAAAGAGCTGTTATCATCCTTTCTTCCTGTTTATGTCTTTTTTCTGGTTCTTGCATATCTTTGTTCTTTGGAAGTTGTTTTGAACTTGTCCTCTGACCTTTTACTATAAAGAAAATACAAAATGCCAAACAGTAAAGAAGCCCGGGGTCTGACTTCTGAGTTCTTTTTTCTTTAGGCTTTGCATGATTTATGTGTTGCTTTCTTTGAATTTTAACTTGGGGGTCATTTTGTGCTAGATGTCAGAAAAATTCAACCAGGATCTATCATTATCCGGCAAGATTCCATCGGACTTATTCAATGCCATGTTTGATTTCAAGGGCTGCTGGCAGAAGGATGCCACTGCCGCAAAAAATCTTGCTTTTGATGGTTGGTTCATAACACTGTACAATGTTGAGTTGGAAAAAACAAACATAACATTGTCCGAGCGTGTGAAACAAGAGGTGCCTACTACATGGGACCCTGCTGCCATTGCTGAGTAAGTCCATTATAAAAGAACTTGAGCAAAGCAATTGTACTTGTAACTTTAGTGCTCTCGTTGGCATCAACTGTGGGTGTTAGTATTGATATTTTTTACTAAATCAGTGCCAATTCTGGGTTTTCCCAGGCTCATCGAAAAATACGGTACTCACGTTGTTGTTGGGGTTAAAATGGGAGCTAAAGATGTTATACACGTAAAACAATTACAAAATTCAAATCTTCAGCCCTATGAAGTGCAGAAAACTTTAAAGCAATTAACTGTTGAAAGATTTTCAGAAAATATAGCAACTCCTCAATTCTCGGAAAAACCAAAGGTAAATTTCATCTTTAAATCCGAATGATTTGTACATGCTTATTTCTTGACATTATCCACATATTCTTCGTGAAAGAGCACCATTAACAAGGCCTCGGAAATACCTTTTTCCTTTTCTTTCTAACTATGTTTTCATTGATTGCTTTAGGAAGAAACTTATATGCCATGGGAACTTCAAGGGGTGCTTGCTGGATCAACTAGACCATCGGTTGATACTTGCTCAAAGAATAATGTAAGTTTCTATTTTAAATGCTGTTTAGGAATTGCACATGTAAAGAAGCAAGTTTTCTACTTTTTCTGTTTTGCAGGACATTATGAATATCTATATTCGAAGGGGAGGAATTGATTTTGGTCAAAGTCATAGCCAGTGGCTATCGACAATATCTCAGTCACCAAATGTCATATCACTGGCCTTTTCTGCCTATTACTTCTCTATTGAACGGTGCTCGGGGAAATGGATTTTTAAGCCATGCAGTGAACTTGTACCTACGATGTGAGTCTGCATAATTGTTATACTGTCAGTTTGGTCTTTTCGACGTTTCCAAGGTTAAATGTCTTGATGGAATTACGTATGAGTGATTTCTGCAAACTGGATTTTCCTTTGTCAGTTGGATTTTGAATTGCAATTTCATACTTTGGGTGATTGTTTGTGTATATGAAAGATGATTGTTTTCACAAATCATATTAGAGCACCTTAATGGTTGATGATATTATGCAGATAAACCACAGATAGAGGAACTCCATGTATTTCTAGAATTTCAATTACCTCGACAATGGGCTCCCGTATACGGAGATCTGCCTCTCGGTCTCAAGCGCAGAAAACAGGCATCCCCATCACTTCAGTTCACTTTTATGGGGCCTAAGCTTTATGTTAATACTGCAAGGGTATAATTGATGTTTACATTGTTAATTAACTTCTTGTTTTATAGTCTGCCGTCCAACCTTCTGAACATGCTGATAAAGTGTGGAACCATCTTCACATCTTATTTAGGATATATCGCCTTCATGATGTTGCAAGATGATTGCCATGGTTAATATGTATCTGCAGAACCCATGCATGTGATGTGACTACTATTCTCGTTCGACTAATTCCCGACTTCCATATCTGCTAATTGCAGGTTGATACTGGAAACCGACCCGTGACCGGAATACGCCTATACTTGGAGGGTAAGAAGAGTGACCAACTAGCAATCCATCTTCAGCATCTCTCAACTCTCCCTACAACCTTCCAGCTCTCAGATGATCTAAGCTACGGGTGGATTGATGAGCCAGAACGCGGGTACTTGGAACCCGTCAAGTGGAGCATGTTCTCACATGTATGCACCGTCCCCGTACACTACAGTGGATCCCACTTTGATGACACAGCTCCTATTGTGACCAAAGCTTGGTTCGACGTAAAGGTTATCGGAATGAGGAAAGTTCTGTTCCTGAGGCTTGGGTTCTCCATGGCGACCTCTGCTAGGATCCGTAGATCGGAATGGGACGGACCCTCAACACAGTCACGAAAATCGGGGATCTTATCGATGCTGATTAGCACAAGGTTCAGTTCAGGACTGAATGAGAACTAGAAGCCGAGTAAAGTGGACCTAAATTCAGCAGTTTTTCCAGGAGGCCCACTTCACCACCCAAAGCACCCAAAATGACGAACTTCGTAGACACGAAGGAGATGGTCAGAGGACCTGAGGACAGACCTGGATATTGGGTGGTTACTGGAGCCAAACTTTGTGTAGAAGGTGGCAGAATCTCAATCAGAGCGAAGTATACATTGGTAACAATAATGTCGGAAGAAAGTAAGATGTTGATGTGAGAAAAAATCGCATTATTTGTACGGCTCTGTAAGTAAATGTAATCATGTTCCCTTTACTTGAAATTCAAGATATCAATTGTTATAAGCTCGTTCTTCTGAGTTACGGTTGAAAAAGTTTCTAGTTCTTCTAACCGAACCTTACTGCGCTTTCCTGGAGACAATTTTAGAAATGTATATGAATGCAGTGTTTTTAGGGCAAAGGAGCATCCACTAAATGCTTATTATTGGACTTCATCTTGAAGCAACCGATTATGGTTAACCAATAAATGATGAATTTAATAACAAAAAAATAGTTATGAATATCTAAATAAACAATATTATTAATTAATTCAAAAACGTTTTTAATTACTGATGGAAATTTGATAATTATTTATAAAAAAAAATCTTACAATAATTTAAATTTAAATTATAAGAATATCAAAGTACATCAATGACATTGGTGGGCAGTTGGAGTTGGCGAAAGTTATTAAAGTACATTATCTCGTGAAATAAAAAGTTCGAGAACATTATCTCGAGAGTTTTGCCTTTTATTCCTACAACTAGACGACTTGGAAGGAAACTACAGGACTAATAAGGTCTGCGAGATGTTGAGGCACAAACACTGAGACTACTTGGTTTAGGCTACTGCGCTTGGCGAAAGTTACTAAAGTACATAGTTTTTGACTTGATGAAGCCAGGTGACACTAATTTTTCGCAATGCAAAGATTGATAGCCACCTTGACCACAGAGCCCTATATGGAACCGAGATTCAGGATCCATCCCGGTTCATGGTGTGCTGTAGCTGGCCCGTCTTTCAAGTATACGCTTGAAATCAATGTCAAAATTAATGATATTAAAATGAAAATAACATTCCAGTTTCCAATTTTTCAAAACAATGTTCTTGGAAGGTTAAAAACAATCGTAATGTCTAATTTATGAATACCAAGGAAGGAAAAAGGAATTTGGTAGAAGACCACTGAAATCAATCCAATCGCTTTGACTTCATCCTGTTTCTGGATATCTTTCGCAGAGCACCCAGTATGAGAGGAATGCAAATTCCCTGAGACGTATCTGCATTGTGTCTTCTGGATACATCCTTGCAGTTGCAGGCACCACTTACCGGTAGCCGCCTATTACTCTGATGGGTACTGACTGTGTTCCGTAAATACAACGGTCTTCTCTCATCTGCTCCCAGCCCGATTAGCTTCCCCAGAGATACACTGGTATCTTGGGAAAATGACGCTGAAGACTGGCCATGCAAGAAATCGTATGCATTGGTAAATGTTTATATATATTCATTGCAAGGGTTGAATTCGATCGAGTAATTGGAGGAAGAAAACGTTGGTTCATTGATATTACCTCGGTGTCAAGGTTGGAAGAGGAGAATGAGGAGAAACTGCTTGAGGGAATGTGCAAAGAGTATGCTTGCACCGAAGGAGCCGCAACTTGGTATCTTTCTTGTAACCCAAGGCGCATGGTCATTATCTGTAGCCCAAGTGGCCACCCATTGGACGTCTCGTGATTCTGCGAAAACTTTGAATCGATTATCAAGGGGAAAGATTTTAGTTTTTGTGGCAAAAGGGCGTAAACTTGAAAGAGATTGAACAAAGGAATAGTGGCAAATGCCATGGGAGGAATGGATGGCAATGTTGGCAGGTGGCACAGATTAAAAGTTTAAAACAAACTTTTTTAACATGTCTGTCTAATTTCCTTGTCACACAACTGTCAGTTTCACCTTCGAACACAAGCCAAAACCCGCGTTCCATTCTGATTTAACAGAGACATCAACATGACCTGGGATTTTCCTTTGCAAACAAACTTCCTAGTTAAGGTTCAATGAAGATTTCTCTTACATCAAACTAACAGTTCTAACTTCTAATTGCGTTACCGGTAATCACAAGGTCTGGAGCTTAATGTTGTAAGAACGTCGAAAACATGGATTAAAGTCTAAGCAGCTGCGACCATGAATTTCTTTAGAAACGACACCGATCCGACTCTCAACTTTCATGATACATATATCAGACACTTCCTTTCAGCACAAATAATATAGCAAGCCGAAACCCCCGCCGCCGGCCCTGTTGAAGCTTTCTATAACAAGAAGGGGCAGAAGGACACGTGGTGCTCCTTAGAAGAAGTGAGAAGTAATTTTTGTCCAAATGTATTGAAATTTCAGCGTAAAAACCTAATTAAACTAATGGGGGATAATAATGGAAAAAATTAAAAGGGAAATAACATAAAAAATTGCTATACTAAATTATGGATTAAAGTTCGAAAAATTACACGGCTCATAGTATTTAATATTTTTTTTGGTAAACAAAGTATTTAATATATTAATAAAATATCAAGTAGCAGCAAATTAAATTAACATACATACTAATGCATTTATCTGTACATTTTTTTTTTGGATAAGTAGATTTTATTACCCAAATAAAAAGGTTTAATGTACAACAATCCTCCCAATTGGGAGGAAAACATAAGTACAAACAAAAAGATTAGTCAATATTTCAATAATTACAAAGTCTGGAGTTTATATAATCAAGTCTACTGAACTCTTTGTCTCTGATTTTTAATCGAACTAGCTCTTTTATAGACGTGAGGAGTTGATCTGCTGTTCGTGATCCTCTGTTGAAAATTCTTCTATTTCTTTCTTCCCAAATGAAGTATATATAAGCAGTCCAGGCGATCCTTAATATAGGGGAAAGGAGAGATCTACCTTTCCATGTTTTAGCAGCCCATTCAATCCTTGAATCCCAAGACCTGTGAGTATCTCGCATGCTAGATAGATTCATAATAGAATTCCAGAGATAAGTAGCATAATTACATTCAACAAACAAGTGATTTCTGGATTCATGATCCTCATTACACAAAATACAAAGACTATTGGAAGCAATTCCCATTCTAATAACTCTATCACAAGTAGGAAGGCGATCTAGAATGGCCATCCAAGTGATAATGTTGAGCTTGGGTATGTGAAGAGGAAACCAAATCACTTTATGCCAAGAAACCTTGTCTCTATGAACTCTAATATCTTCCCAAATATCTTTCGTTTTAGTGACTACCAATAAAAGATAATAAGAATAAATCAATTTTCATACGTTTTAAGACTACAAATCAACCTCACACTTCATGAATGTTAATTTTGAAAATAAAAATGTTAAGAGGTTTAGAGGTGGATGATGCACTGATAATTTACAGGAACTATTAATTTATTGAGAGTTTTTTTTAATAAAATGCTAATTAATACATTTAAAGCTTTTATAAATAAAATGCAATCTTTGCAATTGCCAGAAGAGTGAACATTATTTACAAACCCATAAAAGATGGTTCCTGGTCCTGGTGGAGTACTGGGTCGAGTCTATCCCTGGCCATTTGGGCCATTCTTTATATTTTTTTTCAATTAATTTTATTTTATTAAAAATCCCCCATCAAAGAAAATTTGTTTGATAAATTATTTACTTTGCTTTCTAGCATTACTGGTACAACTTAGGGAAATGTGGGCTTCTCAATTTGCATAAAGCAATATTTTTGGGAATAATAGTATGTTATTATAAAAATTAAAATTAAACTTATTTTTAATGTCGGCAACATGATTACGCCCACAATTATATATGGGTAAATAAATTCCTTCTTTGTTGAACTGGGTTCCATGTCTAGAGACATTGTACCCCACACATTTTGCCGGTCCGTTTTAGTTAGGTTCGCCTTCAACTTTAAGTTCTTCTTTTCAATATCTTCATTAAGGGTCTGAAACCAACCCTAGCAATTATCTATACCATTGTGTACATTCCACACCGACTTAAGAAACAGTAGCAGTACTTTTTTTTTTTAAACTAAAGCAGTTGTAAATATTTGGATATTACACCGAGTTCATATGCATATATTATAAATAAAAAAGACAGATGATCCCTAAAGGCTAAAGCCTGATAAGACAAATAAAGTAAGGACAAAAGAGATAAAAGCACAAATCTATTCGTCATTCATGGAGTGACCATCTAATTAAAATACATGCGTTTTCCGCTCTCTTCTTCTCCCAATTTTTACTTTATTTAGTAAAGAAAAGTTAAGGTTAAATTATTAAATTATTAATTAATTTAATAGATTCTTATTAACCCAAATTTTAATTAAAAAATCATTAAATGTTTTATTATTAGAGAACAGACCAAGGCACATGGCATTTATGAGTTATGTTGAGTAAATTTACATTCACCTATTTGAGGAAATAGTGATTAATTACTCAACTGTTTACCTTCAAAGCACAATGTTATCACTTGTAAAGATAGTGATGGGAGGAGGAGGCCAAGTTATCATCACATGGAAGCGGTAAACGACTAGTTGGCTAGACACTTTCCTATCAGGGCTCGAACTCTTCCTCGGTATCCTCGAACTCCTCTTGGTTCTGGTTGTATCTTCCCATGTTGTTGTAACGGTTCTCATCGAACTCGTTCCTTGAAGCAACTCTCCTTGTGTTCTCGAACTGGTTCGGATAATAGTTTCTCTCACTCTTAACATCGTAGTAGTACTTTCCATTCTCCAAGTACCTGATGTCGCTCATGCCTTCCTTCTCACCATTGCTGTAACCATTGTTGCCGTTGTATTTGTTCTGGTTCTCCTTGGTGCTCCATCCTTTCTCGGTGAACCTGGCCTTGCCAAGTTTTTCTGCTCAGTGGACTCGTAGGCGTTCTTGTTGTAGTAGTTAGTGTTTTTGTTTTTGGAGCTGGATTCGGGAATGCAGTTGTAGGGTTCATCGGGGTGGTATTTAGCAGGGGTGACATATGGTTCATAAGTTTCTTTGGTGGTGAAACTGGGCTGGTCTGTGCCTGTTCCGTGCCCGTAAAGGCCATAACCATTTTGGGTTTCGGGGATAAACTTTGCTGTTGCTCTTCTGGGGTTTGGGTCCCATGCTCTTGATCTCTTGTTGTTGTCTCTTGCTCAATATTGGTGTTAACTGTTGGGATTTTGCTGAAGAATTCCCCGGCATTGATTTGCATGGAGAAGAGGGCAAAAAGGAAGAGTAACGAGATGAATTTTGGTGAGGAAGCCATGGCAGCAGCTAATGCTCTGCTTTTGCTTTCGGTTTACTTGTGTGTGTGATGAGAAATTGCGATGATATAAAGTGTTTGCATAGGAAAGAAGGGAGGGCAATTGGGGGGGGGGGATGGAGTGATGAATGGTGATGATTGTGGTCCCTTTGCACGACAAACAACTTTTTCTTTTTCTGTTATTGAAAAAAAAACTTTTTCTTTTTCTCCACCGTGGTAAACAGATATAACGTGGTTTGGCTATCTCTCCCCAGTGTGCACATTTTCACTAAAATTTTACTAAGATGTCGCTTCGTGCTACTAATAAAGTATTTTGATAATCATTTGCAACTCTTCGAGTATTTCGTATCGTTTAACCCAAAGCTAGGCTGATTTTTTTCCGTCGTAACGTCAAAATTAGTCTCCAATTTTTATTAAAATAGGTATTTTGTCCTCTATTCTATTTTCTAAAATATTTTAGTCTCTAACGTTTCATTTTTTTTAAAAAAAAAGATCTCTAACATTTGACAAATTAATCATTTTGCCCCTTATTATTATTTTTAGACATTTTAACCCTCAAAATTTCATTTTAGGTTAAAGATGTATAAACTAATAGTTTTCATCTATAAAGGGAGTTTTTTAACCCAAAGTAAAATGTTGGGACTAAAATGAATCCAAAAAAATGAAAATTATTTTAACTATTTTAATAAACGTTAGGAGTTATTTTTGGTATTATGCTTTCTTTGGAATATAATATAAGACGTATACTCGTAGCCGATAAAACAGGTTTGACATAGTGGATGATAAAAAGAATAAAATAGTATTAACTATTTGTCTAATTATTAATTCAACTCCTTAACTTTATAAAAACTGACAAATAAATCTCTCTACTTTAATTTGTTAACATTTGATCTTCAGACATTATGAACATTGACAAGTAAATCCACTTGAATATTATTAAATCTAGACATTAGATTGTGGACCTGAAAATCAATAATTCGGTAATTCAGATGCACGAAATTAGCAACAATGAAACAATTCATATGCAACGTGTTAGCAAAAACAGAAAAAACAGTTCATGTGTTTACCAACAAATGAACCAACTTCTCAATTTATTATTATATATATTTTTACTTTTGATTTATAAATTTATCATATCATCGAAGTCCTTTATTCGTGTTAATCACTCATTTGTTTTCTTACCAACAACACGACGGTGTGATTTATTTTATTAATATATAATGATGATATAAATTTTTTTATTAATTATGACATGTAATACTTAAAATAATTTTTTTAAATTTTATTCATAAACAAATAACAAACCCCCACTCTCACGGCCTCAAATCAAGTAAAAGAGAAACGAAATTAATCAAAGTTAATACAGTTGGAAATAAATTAAGTGAAAGCATATAAAACGGGGTGAACGACGGAGCAAGAAACCCTCCAAAACGGCGACAGATTGCGCTAGAAGGAGAGACCTTTCGACGACATTATAGAAATATCCAGCTGCTTGTGCAATCCAAGTATGAAATGGAAGAGTAAAGGAGACGGTGTAAACCAAATACGTTTCTTCATCATCTTTTAAAAGTAAACCAATTCAATTAAACTTTATATTTGTCTGGTTTCCGTAAATATATGAAATTAAAAGTGGGCAATAGGGTTAGAGTGGGAACATCATCATGGATAGTCTTTATCTGGTCGCCAAATGGTTTTAATCAACTTTAACAATATGATTGGGATCGTGTGGCTCGTGCCCTGAAAATTAAGCACCAACTGCTCAACCCTAAATCAATACCAAAGTAAACATAATCAAGACAAGAATATCAAGGTTGAATTTTTGGTAGTAAGTGGTAACAATATTTTTAAGCAAACAATTAAATTTGGAAGGGGTGGGTTTAAAGAAACTTGATAGCTATTTTTTAGTTTGACTCGTGTATTCTTTTTTAGTAAATTTCAGTAACAATCCAAATAGAAAAGAGGAAAAATATATAAAGAATTGGAGATTTAGAGAAAGAACATAATAAGAAGGATAGAAGCAGAAATAGAAGCAGAAACAGAACGGCTAAAGAGAGCCAAACAAATTTATTTCATTTCATATATTTTTCATATCTTCTAACCCCAAACATGTTATATTTATAATCTACGAAGTCCAAACCCGAAAATCCAACTATTATTTATAAAAATCCCATTACAATTTCATTGACTATTATAAAATTTTAAGTTTGTGTATGTCTTTTATTATTGAATTTAAACTAGGTCAATTTAAAGTATTGAGTTTTGGGTTGAATTAGGGCACTTGGTTCTTAAAAAGTCAATTTTAATATATATTTTTGGGCTCTTACTTATGCTTCATTTTATTTTTACCTTTTTGTTTTCCTTGGATTAAGTGAAGATGAGTTGCTTGATTAACGGTGGGGAAGCTTTCAGCCATACAAAGACTCCGGCCAATTTTGAAATTAAAAGAAGAAGAAGAAGATGTTTTCCAAACTCCAAAAGCATTAAAAATACAAACAAGTTAAAAAGAAAAGAAACGCCGGTATCCACTGGGTGAAGTGAATGTAAAGTGATTATTAGTGTAGTGAAGTAGAAGCTGTAGAAATAACATGTTACTATTTAAATTCAAACCTGATTGACGCCAATATATTTACATGGATTAAGAGAATTTCTTTAAAATAAACGCATTATATAATTTCACTGATGAAAGGAATATTATTATTCCTAAATATATTGAGTTCAAATAACTATGTATATCAAATATATATATTATTAATATATTAAGTTATTAACATATTCTACGTTGAGATTTTGCACGCTAAATAATAGGGAGATTTTTTACGAAAAATCACCTTTTAATATTTTATATACATGTTAGACAGTTTATCTAGGTTCTTCGGGACCTATAGACAGTTGCCAAGGTTCTTTATGACCTCTGGATAGGTCATTCGGGACAATTATACGAGCTGTGATGACAGTATAATAGTGTACAACCTCAATGTACTCACATACCTTAAGTTCTCAAAAGTATACATGAGCTAATACATGGGATTTTGATAGAGTAAATAAATCAATTGATGTGATGATATGTGTGATCTGTTGTGAAATGATATATGTATATGTGTGAATTGATTATATGAAAGGATACATGATATACAGAAATGATAAGTACAAGATCATATGATAAATGAGTTAATGATTATGATAGAGATCATGATAATGATGGTATATGTGCATGTATACATTTTGTTATATGAAATGTTTTATGATTTCCATTATATGTTTATATGCCTCACTAAGTCGTAGACTTAGCGTGTGATTGTTTTACACATAGGTTTCGAGATGAATAAAGAGCAACGTGGAGCAAGACAGGTCAGTTGCTTCTTACCGAAGATTATATCAGAAAAGAATTTTGAATTATTTGTATTTTGGATAGTGAAAGTAGTTGGCATGTAATTAATGTTTTAAATGGTATATGCTCTGACAAGTTTTGTAATTTTTAAACGTATATATGTAAACAGTAACTTATAGTAATGAAAGTTTAAGTGTTTTGTGAGTTTTATATGTATTGCCGAAAGTTACTGTAGCAAGGGTATCGATATACTGTAGCAGGGTATCGGTACCATGGTTCAATTTTGGAAAATTTTAACATTCGGTACTGTTCACAGTATTGTTCATTAATATTCACAGTAATGTTCATACCGTATATTACTGTTCATAAAAACGTTTTTGACTTAAATTTTTATAATGAAACACAATTTAATCATATATGATCATATTTTCTTAATATAAATCTAAATGTTCTGTTATTTTGCAAGAATAAAGGTTTTGAAATGTCAATGTGACATCTCGGACTCGTATCCGGGTCGGATACGGGTTGGGGTGTTACAATTTTGGCATTCCTGTATAGGGAGATGTGTCGAACGACTGACTACAGGAAAAATGCTATCGGCGGATGTCTCTTTCTGCTGCAGTCTTGGGCATAGTATCGATTGCCTTTTTTATGTCCTGTTGTGAAGAACTCGTTCGTATTTACACTACTATTGAGGAAATAATAAAACTGGTTTCGTATATTAATCATTTTATCCAATGTATAATAAAAAAAATTCCTTGAATAGGTGGTCTATTGACAGGAAAAATCATCGGGAGCTACCTGATGATTTAGAAAAAATGAGGGTGCTAATTGATCAGAATGTTGGCACAGATGTATGCATTTTAATGTTTAAAAATCGATTTTGTATTATACTTATATAAATAGATTATTATTTTGATAAGAATTATATATATTTGTTTTAGTTTGAATGAGTTCCATATTCTAATGATGATGTGCATCCCACCTGAGTTGAGGGGCCATTAAATGTTTAGATGGCGTTGGTCCCTTTGATATGCTATGTGATTGTCGAGTGGCACTACACTGATCGCTTGCTCCGGCAATTTGGTTTTGTACAACCAATTCCGGAAGAACCTTACAATATGGACGAGTTGCATAACACAGATCGACGCGGCAAGTCGGATACAGATTGGTTGGTGAAGCAACAAGAATGAGTTGTGATGTGAGAGGATCGACATCGGCGTCTTCCTCATAGAGAGCCCATTTATGATGACCTCTTGACGGTTGCAGATGATTATTTTGAGTAGTTCAACAGTAACGGGAAACCATTTATGCTTTCCGAGGATGCACAAGGGCGAAGTTTTCAGCGACGTCGATAGAGACGTGCATTGTCACAACCCTATCGTTCCCCGACTCATGGACGAAAAGTAGGTGCTTCCAGTTCGTAGTCAGCTGCACTACCAGAACCTTCACAGCAACCACCGTCTACAGCGACCTACACCCCACAACCATATCTGATGTCGCCACCGTCTGCAGTGAAGAACTTGATCATTATGGTATGCATGAGAGGTTTCGAAGCCCACAATTGTCCCATGATTCAACCTCTGCACCAGCCTAAACCAACTTGGAAGTTCATTGTAAGATGCATCCCATTCGCCGTGAAGTTTTTTAATGGCCATCTGCTTTGCCTTCCATGCTTTTCTGTATGAGACGGAATACCTATACTGTGATTGTATAGCTGAAATCAACACAATAATAGCTATATGGAGCTCGCTTTTACCATGGGCATGATGGCTTGATAGATCACTTCAGAGTCCAAGTTGGGATGATCTTGGTTGATCCCTCCAATACAACTTGTGTGAGGACTGTTGTATACTATTAGTTCTCATATGTTGTTTTTCCTCTTCCTCTTCGATACGCGAACCATCCAATTGCATCCGTTTTCACGTCGGACACAGTGACATACATACTTTTCTGGCATAGAGCGGTCGACTCTGGATTGAACAGAATTACGGATATTGTAATTTTTTATAGCCATCATCGCTTCTTCTTTACTTGAAAACTCCATGCATAAAGATAACTCACCATTGTTTATTGATGAGTAAAATCCATAGTCACCGAGATTAAGCATATATGCAAATTTTGGCTCGTACATTGCACCATAATCAGCTTCATACATGTACTGGAGGGTTAGTTTGTGTCACATTTGAGGGAACTTCATCTACATCATCATCATCATCGGAGTTGAATTGCAGTGATTCTGGGTGAATGAATAGTCTAGTCTCAGCACCATCCACACCTGGCTCACGAAGCGGTTCTTCTAGTGGAAATGATGGTTCATCCATGCTCTCCACATTTAGGTCGAAGAACCTACTACTTGCACGCATTCCCCTTGAACTAGAAGGCATATCGACATTAAGATCGAAAAAGCTCGCAGTCAAATGCCTCCCCTGGAGCTTGAAGCTATCGTGTCAAATGGAAACTACACAGATTGTTGCGTCGATGGCATCTCCATATTAAGGTTAAAGAAATTTGCAGATGAATGCATTTCCCCTTGAACTGGTCTCGATGTTGCTATACGGATTGTTCATGGACCCACCTCAGTACAGATCGTAAGGAGTTGCTGATGAATGTCTCCCCATTGAAGTTGATGAGACGACAACATGATGCAGATTTCCCATTATGGCATTAAAATCATTACACATTACTGTAGTCGGGCTGTTAACTTGATCAACTTGTTCAGCCAACCCATAGTGGTAGCTTAATGACAGACCCCAAACAGCACGCACTTGAACAAACTTTGCATACATCTCAATATTGGCGTCTGAATAATTACTTTGAGAATCAACCATCATTTCGACGTCATCATTGTTCGATAGTTCGAACGCTGTATAAGTTAATGGCAACAATGATGTTGGAAATCTGTATTGCAACGACAACATTCTTCTAATACTTCCAACATGAACATTCCTTGAAATCTTCGTTATCAGCTCCTCAAGAGTTATGTTTCTCTTGAATGATATTTTAACATAATGATTTGATACGAAAACAACGTAGGTTTCATCTTCTCGAATTTTTCCATCATAATAAAATATAGCTGAAATTCGCGCCATTCTTAGAGTTTGAAAGTGCGACAATATTATATCTGCAAAAAAACTGAAACAAACCTAATTAAATAAATAATATATGAACGAAAATATAACACAATAAAATTTTTACACATAAACGTAAATAATTTTACATATAAACGTAAATAATTTAAATAATATAATTTTATATTATTACCGTATCGGCAAAAATATTTCGACATATGCTCCCGTTTTCCAATTTTACAACTACAAAACTTAATTGAAAACAATTAATACAATATTTTTTTCAAATAATCATATATAATTATAATAAATATTATCAAAAATTTACCTTATAATGAAAGATCAAATGAACTTCTGAATAAAATATAAAAGGATTGCCGGATGTTTTTTACTGGTTGAAAGGATTATTGTAGTAGTTTCTTGGTTAAGAGGGAATTGTGAGAGAGTTTAAGGGGGAATGAGTATTTATAGCGGAGAGACGATGCTTTAAAGTCGAGAAGTTCAGATGAAATTATGCAAGGCGCGACCCCTACACTGCGCCTTGCATTATGCATTTGATAATTGGAAGGAGTTGCACCGCACTATACTACGTGGCATAAGGCGCGCAGCACGCCTTATCCAGTGTGTATAAGGCGCGCGACACGTCTTATCAAGTGTGTAACCATGTTAGCATAAGATGCGTTTCAAGGGGAACCCCTTACCCCACATACAAAGGATGATAGATCGATAAATAAAAATAAAAAAAAGTATGTGTCAAGTATATAAAGTATTAAAAGGTGAGTTGTCGGAAAAATCGCCAAATAATAGTGTGCTTGAGAAGCATATTGAAGATAAAGAGATCCAACAAAAGCGACAAAACATAAGAATCTAGTGGTTATTATTACAGGAAATTTGTCAATCATCTATAAGAGGAAATGGGTTGAACAAGAGGAGAAAGAACAATAATGCATCAGGAATCAAAATCGGAATCAAAGGATTGATATCGCTTCCAAGGCGTTTCCTTTTTAGCCTCTTCCTAACATACTCCATCTTCTGCGCATGCTCCCACTGAGCTTCATCCACTCCCTTGGCCAGAATCAACGGTGGGGGCTGACTGTAAGGGCACTTGGACCTCCAGGAAGTTTCGGGAAGACCCAATCTTGAGATCCTTTTGAGGAAAAGAGAGAATCCCCATTTGAGGTGGAGGGAAGGGAAGGCATGGGAGTTGGGTTTATTGCAGAGAATTGGAGGGAAATCCCAGTTGAGGAAGCATGGAATTTGTGTGGAGATGAAGAGCTGAGAGTGGAGAGGTGGTGAGGTTGTGGGGCTTGTCAGGATGTGGGTTAAAGCATGGAGCTTTTGCTCCAATGTCGACTCTTCCATTTTTGATTAGTTAGCCCTTGGGAAATGAAGGTGACGTATTTGAAGGGCTTCTAGCAAGGCCTCAAACACCTCAGTCAAGGAAGGAATAGTCTTATTGCGAATCAATTCACGTCCCTATTTACGGAACTAGATATTGTCCACAATCAAAATTGTCAGCAATGGGCCAATCAGTAATAGAGTCACTAATATATATTGTTTCTGAAATTAACATTATTTACAATTTCATTTTTTTAATAATGTTCTGTTGATACAAGTAAAATTCTATCAACAATTCTATCAACGAAGAATACGATACAACGAATTATGAATGTGATTAGCTTTTACAAGGGAAAGCATAAAGCTAGGAGTATCAAAAAGGACAGCAAAAGCATACCGATATTATTGAATGTAGATTTATATGTAAAACCAATCCCACACCACATGTGAGGGCGTTTTCAGCATACTCTTGGATTGTCCTATCACTGCTAAATCTCCCAGAGCCAGCTGCACTAAGTATACTCATTCTAGTCCATCTCTCTTCATCAACAAACGCTTTATCAGCGGCTGCCTGTTCATTTCAACATACGCCACAATTAAAATGCAAAACCCTTTTCCACCCCCATGCAAAACCAACTATTTACCTGGGCCTCTAGATAGCTTGCAAAATCCGCACCAAGTAGAAAATAGTCATTCACACCCTCTATTTTGTCGCACAAAGATTTGAAATACTCTTTTAACCTAAAATGACCGTCTCGGATCATCCTACATACATAATAGTAACACAATGCCACTCAATCATACTCTACCAGAAAAGCAAGGTTGTATCTCCTTTCCTTTACTGATAAACTAACATGTAAAGTATTGATAAAGCCATAAACTACACGGAAATGATTGAATATAATACCTTACAACACGCAAAACTTGAAGAGGAACTTTAAGAGCGGGTCCTTTCTCCCGCAATGCAACAACTTCATGCACTGTTGAACCAAACAGAAACAGAAAGAAATCTGATCAGATTTATAATCCTACTAATATTGTTGATTATGTTTGTATCGGTGGTGGTTTAGCACTTACCATGTTATCCTGACCTATTTCTTCAATCATTTCAATTGTAGAACCATCTGATGTGGCTAAAAGTAAACATCCATTCATCAAAAATTTCATGCTGCTGGTTCCTGATGCCTCATGTCCTGCAGTGCTGGATTAGTAGAATCAGGAAACACCTTAGGTAAAAGAAGTGTGTATCAGAAGTAGACAAGTTGAGTTGAAGTTGATTTAGTTTTAGTAAAGTATTTCTGGAAAAAGGGCTCGGGGGTGGAGACTGGAGAGAGTAATTCTACCCCGGCCAATCACTAGGATATTATATTGTATCATTCCACCATACTAATGTTTTTGAGCTGCTTAATCTTTACTTTTGACAATTAATCTAGCTTTGCTTTTTAAATATAAGAAATATCATTCATTACATAAGATTAACGAGAATTAATGCTAAACGGATATGATTTTTGACCCAAATTTTCGGTAAATATCTTCTCATTTTATACTATTAATCTCATACTCTCAGTCGTCTATTTCCACTAATCCAACAGTCCTAAATCTGTGTACTAAAAAGTTTTACACTGTGTAATTAGATCCTATCCCACATATATATTTAACGAGGCCAATAGTTGACTGTACATAAACAAGTAGAACCCCAATCAGAAAAAGAGACTATAGCCGCTAAAAAAATTGTTAGTACCTTCTAATGTGCAAAACTTATGCATACTGTCATAACCATTTTTTTAAAACAATTCTTTTATCGTTTTAAAAATAATTACGATTTTATTTTTGGAAAATTTGATGATTTTGGATTAATTTGAACTAAATTGAAAAAAGTCGCCATCAACCTTTGGGTTAGGTAGATCGAACACCTAAAAACGTCTTTCAAAAACGATTTTAAGAAAAATCGTTTTTTAAGACAAAAGCTGGTATGTGTTTACCAAAAGTTTGATTAAAATGGGTTCGGGAGTCGGTTACGTGTAGGGAATGATTTGCACCCCCACAGCGCCCAAAATTGGTACCTAAACGATTATACAATATTGGGAATTATAAACTCAAAAATATATTTAAAATATGATCCTTTTATTCATTCGCTTTTATTTAAATAAGTGTGAACAATCGAGAAAACATTTCCTTTATAGTTATGAGACTTTCTCATAGATTCCCCTCACATTGAAATATTATTCTCAAATTTTGCACAGAAAATAAAATAAAAAATGAATATGAACAAAGATGAAAAATAAATAAATAAACATGAAACACAGAAAATTATCGAATATAAAACAACCATTTATGTGAAAAATCCTTGAAAAGATACATTCCCTTTAGTTGAGAGATGACCTCGTAGATTTTCCACATAATAAAATTTTATATTTTCATATATTAAAAAAATAATGATTATTTATATAAAAAAAACAAATCACTGGAGCATGTCCAGAAAAATGAAGAAATATGTGATTCAAAGCTTTTGCTTAAGGGAAATGACCATCCAGCTCAGTTGGTAGAGCACAAGGTTTTTAACCTTGAGGTCGTGGGATCGAGTCCCACAGAGGGCATTTCATAATTTGGAGGTCTCCCACGGAAGTTGCTCTCAACCTGCGTTGGGGGCAGCCTACTATCTTACTTTCCCCTTACCCCATTACATATGGGAATAAGGGCGAACCGTCTTTCGGTTGGACCCCGGAATTGGGCTTCGACTTGGAATAAACGATTAGGAAAATGGAATTGGAGTCGCCACTGATCATTTATTTTAATCAAATGGGTTGATCGGATACCTTATTTCTTACCTGATCTGCGTCTTACCAAAGATGTGTCGGATTCGGGAGTCGGTTACAGTCAAAGAAGGGTTAGCACTCTTGAACTGCCCTTTCGGTACTGTGTAATTTCCAGTTGTCTTAAATTAAGAAAGTTGTAAATTAAATTAAAAGATAAAATAACGATCCAAATTACTTACCTTATATTGCTTAAATTGTACCCTTGAAAGATCAAGAAATATATTAGATAAAGAATGCAAATAAAACACCTAAGGAAAAATGGAAATAATATATATATATATATATATATATATATATATATATATATATATATATATATATAATAGAATACTAAAAATGGTAATGATATTAAAGAAAACACAAAGAATGTATATATATATATATATATATATATATATATATATATATATATATATATATATAAAAAAGTAAATAATATATACAATAAAATAATATAATAATAAATATAGATATATGCGTATATATTTGATTAAATATCAAGGAAAAAATATAAAATAATAATAAATAAAATATAGTAATTGCAAACGAAGGATTAAATTAAAAAATATGAAATAGAGGGACAAATTAGAAGAAAATCAGGGTTTGAATTTGATTGTAGGGGTTAAAATAGAAGATTTTAAAACCAGAGGAGCTCAAAGAGCTGTTTACCCCTTTTGAAACAAAAACACACGGGTCTAAGGCTGTATGGGTCGGGTCGGTCGATTTTAACGGGTTGTATATAAGTCAAAAATTGGTTTTAAAATTTCATTTTCTCATTCTCTAAGCCGAGGCCCTCCCCATGTTCCTCATTCTCTCTCACGTGTTCTTCATGCTGAAGAACACGCTGCCGTGGTTCTTCAAGAACCCAGAACACGACCACCGTATGCCGCCTCGCCACTGCCGCTGATCGGCGTCAAAATAAAAAAAAAGCTTTCATTTTTTTAAAGCTCTCGATGCCCTCGTTTTGAAAATCTAAATAGTTTCCTCAAAAACAAAGCCTCGGGGTGTGAATCTGGGTTCCAAAACTTTGAAACCCTCTGTTCATCGGCGTGTTTAGCGTATTTTGGGTAAAAAAAAAGGAAGTGAAACAACCAGATGAGCATGCAAGATAACCATCAAAAGGTAAGAACTTTACCTATTGTTCTTTCGAAAAATTGCAAAAGAAAAGCTCCGATTTCGCTCAAAATTGCTAGTAATTTTCTGCTTGTATTTCGTGCGTAATCTCTGGGTGTATTGTCTGTCTTGTTTTCTAGTTTACATGTAATTTATAGCCTCAGATTTGGCTATTTTTAGAGTCTGATTTGGACTCAACTACTTTTCTTGTTGGTGCTTGAACATTTCTTGACTTGATTTGTTGGTTTGTTGTCGAGGAAACCGACGTTGGTGAGACGTGGAGCATGAGCAGACCAAGAGCTTCGTGTGTGGCTGTTACGAGGACAGGGGCGTGCAAGATGAGGAGTCCTCGGTCAAAGGACTTGCGGCGCTGGGGAGTGAAGGCTTGCTAGGGTTTCTGGAAATCCCACGCATTTGGGCTCACGCAGTTGGGTCTGGAGCAGCTGGGCCTCGTGCAGTCCGCTTCTGGGCTTGATACAGAAACAAAACAAATGTAAATTTAGTTTAATAAAACAATAATAATATATGTGTGTATTATATATAATATATGTAATAAATTTATGTTAGAAAAAGTGTGTCTACAGCTGCCCCTCTTTGCCCATAGTCATGTAACGGGGATAGGGCAAAGATTAAAAGACACACTTAACATACACGTATCCAAACTTAACACCATCTATATAGGGTTCAATTCCCATCGAATATCCTCTGTTGTAGAGTTGAAATCCAACATTATGGCTGATCTGTTGATTTGGATTAAATCACGAAAAGACCCTCTCGTCGTGAGGTTGAGTCGGAACTGAAAAATCTTGAGCACGAGATCCTTCGTTGTGAAGTTGAAATCGAACTCAAATTCTTTGTAAGTGGCCTCTGAATTATCTTCTGGCTCAAGATACTTCGTTACGAAGGTGAAACTTGACCCGAAGACTTTGGTGTTGATGTGTTACAGATGACTCATTCGTCGTGAAGTTGGGTCATCCTGTTTGTGAAGTTGGAATTGTATGGTCATTTCTTCGTGAAGTTGAGCCTGGGAATTGGATATCCTTCATCGTGAAGTTGAAATCTAATGTAAGTTGCGTTGTTTAGGCCAATATCCTTCGTCGTGAAGTTGAAATTGACTCTGAAACTGGAAAGTGTATTGACAGTCAGCCGCCCCTTCGCTGTGAAGTTGAGCTTGTGCTGTCTTGAGTCCAATATCCTTCGCTGTAAAGTTGAAATTGGCTCTGAAATTGGGAAATTATTTGTCGACAGTCAGCCGCCCCTTCGCTGTGAAGTTGAGCTTGTGCTATCTTGAGTCCAATATCATTCGCTGTGAAGTTGAAATTGGCTCTGAAATTGGGAAACCCCTTTGTCGTGAAGTTGAGCCCCGAATGGCACAATATCCTCCATCGTGGAGTTAAAATCGCGGATGTGTGGGTACGATTCCCTTCGTCGTGAAGTTGAAACCGCGGATGGCCCCTTCGTCGTGAAGTTGAGCCTTGACTTGAACATCCTTCATCGTGAAGTTGAAATCCAAGTATTGTATATTGTGGGTGGACACGATTCCCTTCCCCGTGAAGTTGAAACCGTGGATGACCCTTTTATTGTGAAGATTGGCTTCGAGTTAGATATCCTCCGTCATGAAGTTGAAATCTACTCTCGAGCAAATTGTGTCGCTTCGAGTTCAATATCCTCCACTGCAAAGTTGAAATTGACTCTAGCTAAAACCTGAAAAAGTTATGCATATATGTGATGTTGTGAATGCAATGCTCTTACGTGTACCTAAAATGCACATGCAACATATGTTATCTTGGGGTTCTGGAGAGAAATCTTGATCTCTGGTTGCCTGTCTGGAATCTTGAAATTCCGATCCCCGGTCTTGATTTCTTCAAATGTTGAAATTTGATGTGCATATTTTGTTTTTTTATCCTTGATCCAGGAAATTCTTCTCGACCATCTCAAATATATGCATGAGTCTTGATCAGCTTCCGGGTACCTGTACTTTTCAATGAATCTTTGTACAGTAATATACGATTATCTTTTGCATAAGTAGATAAATCATTGAGTTTAAGTTCAATTCAAGATGCTCGAAAGGATTTGATTTGGAGAAAAAGATTGTCTTTATTCATAAGGGAGAAAAAGAACAAATAACACATGACAAACATTTTGGAAAATGAATACATGATGAAGTATGAGATCTCGATAATGTGGGCACTTCTGAGCTGAAAAGCCATCAGGTGATTTTGAACACAGCCTTTGCCAATGGATCTTTGAAAATGCGACAACGTTATGGAGAGTGCAACCTTTCTCCAACTTGTTGAGTTTGTAGAAGATTCAGATTCCGAGATGTTTCCACTGTCTGGATTTCTTGAACTGATATCCAAATCGCCCTTTCGGGTTTTCAATTTGGACCCATCCTTGGTTGCAAGATGCCCTTTGCGGGTTTTCATCTTGAACCCACCTTATTTTTCTTTTCTTTTTCTTTTTCTTTTGTTTTTTTGTTCTTTTTTCCTTTTTTTTCAATTTAGGGCGCCCTTTCGGGTTTTCACCCTAAACGTTTTTCTTTTTTGTTTTTTCCTTTTTTTTTCCAACTTGGGACGCCCTTTCGGGTTTTCATCCTAAGCGAAATACTTTTTGACTGTATCTGAGTTGATGGGATGTGGCAGTTCAGGTCCGTCCATTTCAGCCAGGACAAGGGCTCCTCCAGAGAAGGCCTTTTTCACGACGTAAAAGTCCTTCCCAATTTGGCATCCATTTTCCTCGAAAATATTTCTGGGCTGGCCAAATTCTTTTTAGTGCTAGATCTCCTTCGCGGAATATTTTCGGGCGTACCTTTTTGTCATGTGCTCGGATCATTCGTCTCTGATAGATTTGACCATGACGAATGACTTTTAGTCTCTTTTCATCTATCAGGTTAAGCTGATCATATCTGGATTGTACCCATTATGCATCATCCAGTTTGACCTCTGTCAAGACCTAGAGTGATGGAATCTCTACTTCAATGGGTAGCACTGCTTCCATTCCGTAAGCTAGTGAAAATGGAGTTGCCCCAGTTGAGGTTCGTACCAAGGTTCGATAAGCGAACAAAGCAAAATGCAACTTCTCATGCCAGTCTTTGTAAGTTTCAGTCATTTTCTCCACTATCTTCTTAATGTTTTTTTGCTGCTTCTACTGCTCCATATATCTTTGGTCTGTAAGCAGTAGATTTGTGATGCTTTATATTGAACTGCTCACAAGCAGCATTCATCATTTTGTTTTTCAAGTTTGTAACGTTATCGGTGATGATCCTCTCAGGAAGACCATACCGACATATAATATCTTTCTTCAGAAACTTGCAAATAGTGGACTGAGTGACACTGGCATACGATGCAGCTTCTACCCATTTTGTGAAGTAATCGATGGCTACAAGGATGAAACGGTGACCATTTGAAGCCTTCGGATGAATTTGCCCGATAACGTCCATGCCCCACACAGAGAAAGGCCATGGTGACGTCATTACATGAAGTGGATGAGGTGGAACATTGATTTTATCTCCGTAAATTTGAAATTTATGACATCTTCTAGCATAGTTGATGCAATCGCTTTTCAGTGTGGACAAAAAATATTCGCATCTCATTATTTGTCTTGACATCATATGTCCATTTGCATGTGCTCCACAAACTCCATCATGTACTTCTTCCACTATCATTTTTGCCTCTTCAGCATTGACGCACCTTAACAAGACTTGATTATGGCTCTTCTTGTATAAGACCTCTCCGTCAAGGAGGTATCCAGCTGCTATCCTTCTAAGGGTTCTCTTTTCGGTTTCAGTGGCTTCTTTTGGATAACTCAGATGCTTAATATACTGCAGAATGTCGTAGTACCAAGGCTTAGTGTCTTTCACTTCTTCAATTTGGTAATAATGAGACGGGTACTCATACGACTGTATGTTGATTGGCATCATTTCAGACTCCCCTCCAGCCTTGAATACGGCTGCCAAGGTAGCTAAAGCGTCAGCCATTTGATTTTCTTCTCTAGGCACGTAGTGGAAGGTGACTGCATCGAATTCTTCAAGCAGATCTAGTACTAGCCTCTGATATTCCATCAACTTTGTATCATTGGTTTCCCACTCTCCGCGAAGCTGATAGATTACTAACACTGAATCCCCGTATATCCGCAAGGTCTTTATGCTTTACCCCAGTGCAGCTCGGATTCCCAATACATAGGCTTCATACTATGCCATGTTATTGGTGCAATCGAAGTTCAGTCTACTGGTAAATGGGTAGTGATTCCCTTCTGGAGAGATCATGATTGCCCTGATGCCATGTCTTAATGCATTTGATGCACCATCGAAATGCATTCTCCAGGAACTGTCCATCGAAGTAATCGCTTCTTCTAAGGATATAGCCATCAATTCTTCGCTTGGGAAATCAAAGTCCAAAGGCTCGTAATTCTCATCGGTTCTACTTGCCAAGAACTCCGATATGGCACTTCCTTTGATTGCCTTCTAGCTTACGTACTCGATGTCAAATTCAAACAAGAGCATCTGCCATTGGGCTAACCTTCCAGATAGAGCAGGTACACCCATCATGTACTTCAGGGGATCTAACTTGGAAATCAGCCAAGTGGTATGATACAACATGTATTGTCGGAGTCTTTTTGTAGCCCACAGTAAAGCACAACAAACCTTCTCGATAGGAGGATATATGTCCTCGCAATTGGTGAACTTCTTGCTTAAATAGTAGATAGCTCTTTCATTCTTCCCGGATTCATCATGTTGACCTAGGACACACCCCATGGAGTTCTCGAATATGGAAAGATACAAGAACAGAGGTTTTCCCGGGATAGGGGACATCAAGATAGGAGAGTGAGACAAATACTCCTTTACTTTCTCGAATGCAATCTGACATTTTTCATCCCACATTCCAGGGTTGTTCTTTCGGAGAAGACGGAAGATTAGATCACATTTTTCGGTTAACTGAGATATGAATCGTGCTATGTAATTCAATCTACCTAGAAAACCTCGAACCTCCTTCTGTATTTATGGGGGAGACAGATTTTGGATAGCCTTGACTTTATCGGGATCGACTTCGATGCCTTTTCTGCTGACCACGAAGCCTAATAGTTTCCCAGATGTTACCCCGAAGGTGCACTTGTTAGGGTTCAATCTCAGTTGGAACTTTCTCAATTTCTGGAAGAGCTTCCTCAAATTCTTAACATGTTCATTCTCGGTTTGTGCCTTGACAATCATGTCATCGACATAAACTTCGATTTCTTTTTGTATCATGTCGTGGAACAGGGTCACTATAGCTCTCTGATATGTTGCCCCGACATTCTTCAAACCGAAGGGCATTACTTTGTAACAGAAAGTTCCCCACATCGTGATGAATGTGGTCTTCTCCATGTCTTTGGTATGCATCTTGATCTGGTTATATCCTGAAAATCCATCCATGAATGAAAAGAAAGCATTTCCGACTGTATTGTCTACCAAAGTGTCAATGTGAGGCAAAGGAAAATTATCTTTAGGGCTCGCCTTGTTAAGGTCTCGGTAATCGACGCACATACGAACCTTTCCGTCTTTCTTCGGAACTGGCACTATATTGGCCACCCACTCTGGATACTTAGCCACTTGAAGAAAACCGGCATCAAATTGCTTCTGGACTTCTTCTTTGATCTTAAGGAGCATTTATGGTCGCATCATTCTCAGTTTTTGTTGCACGGGTTTGGACTCTGGCTTAATTGGTAGTTTATGAACTACCATATCTGTGTCTAGTCCCGGCATGTCTTGATATGACTAGGAGAACACATCTCTATACTCATGAAGTATGACTATCATGCTTTGTCTTGCTTCAGCCGAGAGAGTTATGCCGATTTTAACCTCCTTTCTGTCATCTTTAGTGTCCAGATTCAAGATTTCGATCGCCTCCTCATATAGTAGTATTTACTTCTCTTCTCTTTCTACCATTCTCAACAATTCGGTAGGCAAGTTACACTCCTCTTTAGTGTCGCACTCATCAAATTCCCCAAGACAAATGGCCGATTCAAAATCCACTTTCGGAGCAAGGTCATCGGTGCTTACATTATCGTTATCTGGGATCCTGAAGGTACAAAGAAGATACGTGTGTGAGAGAGAAAATATCCCACACGAAACAGTCAAAGAATTAATTTTGAAAGAAAATGGAGATGAAGCGCTTGGAAAGAAGAAAATAGACAATGAATCCAAAAAAGAAATAAAATTTGTTTGCCATGGATATAGGAAAAAATGCATCTTTTATTGAAATTAAACCAAATGTTTATTCACCCTTACAAAAGATCACCCATTGCCCCGGGTATAGGCAAATAGGGATAGTTCGAATATTACTCTGAAAGGTTCTTGTAAACCACATGTAGTTCTTCCACCGACCAATTGCTAGGCACAAACCCAGGTGGCAGAGGGCATATCCCGGATCTATCGTTGTCAACATCTTCTGTGGTCACGACATTGATGCTTAGATCTTCCAGAGCCGTTTCTAACTCAGATGTGGTGGTTTCAAACACATAACCACCTGACCTAAATGTACGGGAAAGAGGCAAGAATACCATGGGTTCCCGTTGAAGTTCACCTCCAGTTAATCTGGCTAGTCTTCTTTCTCGGTTCTTCTGGACTTCCTTCCTCTTTTCATGGTAACTGGGCTGAAAACCGAGCCTAAACTGATCTAAATTCAAAATAGAAAGGACTGGATTGATCCTTCTTTGTAGCTGTTTCCCAAACCCTCTTTTGATTTTAGTACCTCGGCCTAAGGTTTTCTTGATCTCTATCTTTGTGTATTTGGAGAGTCGAGGTTTAGGAATCTTCTTTCCCTCTGCCACAAATGTGGCATTCACAAATTCCAAGGAGCGGAATGAACACTCCACCGCTTCCTTATCTACTTCGATATATGGGGCCTCCGTGGTCACACTTGCCACGATATCTTATTCAACGTTAATAATTACCAAGGCCCCAGCGATAACAAATTTAACTTTTTGATGCAACGTGGGGGGTACTGCACCTGCTTGATGAATCCATGGCCTTTCCAAAAGACAACTATAAGATGGCATGATATCCATCACAAGGAATTCAACATCATAGGTGGCTGGTCCGATGGTCAAAGGTACCTCGATCTTGCTAATACCTCTCTTTTAGTCCCATCAAATGCTCGGACCACATTCTGACAGGCTCTCATATGTGAGGTATCTATTGGTAGCCTTTTCAGTGTCACCAAAGGCATCACGTTCAAGGCTGAGCCGTTATCGATCAACACACTCGATAAGGTATGCCCTTTACAATAGGTAGTGATGTGTAATGCCTTAGTTCGGCCTCTTCCTCCGGATGGAATCTCATTATCTGAAAACGAGATGAGATTATCAGCTTGAATATTGTTCACCAGTCTGTCCATCTTTCTGACTGGTATGTCTTGTGGCATGAACGTTTGATTAAGGACCTTCAACAGTACTTCTCGGTGTGCCTCCGAGTTTAAAAATAATGATAGCATTGAAGAACGCGTAGGTAAGCTGTGGAGATGTTCTACGTTGTTGTACTCGTTATGCTTCAAGATCTTGAGGAACTCTTTGGCTTCTTCCTCATTTATAGGTTCGTTGACAGCTCGTACATCCTCTTTGAAAGGTTCAAGTGGTCTCTGCCCCACTTTGCCATCACATCCTTTAGAAGTACTCACTTGGCATTCGTACTTCCATGGCACTTACTGATTGTCCTTGTATTGAAAAGGTCGAGGTGCTGTGATCACCACCTTGGTTGGTGTTGTTACTGTCATCTTTGCTTTAGGGGTAATTATCAAAGGACTACACCTACCGTATTTCTTTTCAGATGATTCTCCGGTAGCACAAACATCTGCTTCCAAAGAATCTTGAATTTCTTCGTAAAATTCCAGTTCTTTCCGGTCTATCATGAGTTGGACTAATGACTTAAATTCTGGGCAATCTTGCACCTTATGTCCTCATTCATTGTGGTAACAATAATGGTTACCATCTTCAATCCTTGTTGCACATGATTGAGGTGTAAGAAGCCCCGCCTTTACCATTTGGCTTCATACCCAAGCCAAAGGAGTTTTAACTTCTGAAACACGAGTTTTGATTTTCTTGTCATTCTCGGTGGTGATTGCGTTGATTCTTGTCTCCTGATGATTAGGCAAGGGATTCTGGGCGATGTTCGGTAGGGATGGAAAACGGGTACGGTTTCTTGGATTCCGCACCGCATCCGCTCCAATTGGAGCGGGGATGGGTATAATTTTAGTGGGTAGTGGGTGGGTGTGGATTTATAAAGTGGTACCCGTCGTGGGTGGTGGGTGGGTAATGGGTTTGAGACATTACCCGCCCCACATTCGTCTGCCCCGCATCCACCCGCCCCACATCCGCCCGCCCAGCTAAATATCTATTAAATTTTGGACCATTATGAATTTAGGTGTAATTTTAGAGACTAATTTATAAATTTTAATATTATATAATATATAACATATAATTTAACTAAATATTAAGGATATTTAGTCTTTAATCTGGTATTTAATTAGGGAAATATTCGGCTCTTTGATTAAACCCATAATCCCACTAACCACATCATTTTCCATGTTCTTTAGCCCATCCTGCCCATCCAAACACAAATTAGCCGTACTATAAGCATTAACATCAAATGCAGCAGTTTACATGTTCTTTAGCCCCTCAAAACCCATATTAGGCGCACTATGAGCATTAACATCGAAAGCAACACAACAATCCAGCTCTACGACTACATGCTCCCTATAATCTGTCTCCATAACATTCGTAAAGCCACTCCTCTGGCAAATTGAAGCATGCGCTGCTACCCCATCACGAACTGTCTGGGAACCAATTCCAACATCTCATTAGTTTGTTGTCAGGCGGGTCTAGATGGGTATGTCACTAGTGGGTAGTGGGTGTGGGGATGGATTTGAAAATGTACCCGCGTGGGCGGGTGTGGATTTGAAAATTTGTACCCATCATGGGTGGTGGGCGGGTGGTGGATTGAAAAATAGTATGCGGGTATGAGGATAGGGGATGGGATATTCGCACCCGACCCGCCCGTTTTCCATCCCTAACGTTCGGTGCTTCGGAGTTAAAATGAATCCAATTTTTGTTCCGCATTCGTTGTACCAGTCTCTTAAATGCAAGATATTTTTCAATTGAATGCCCCTGCACACCTCCATGATATTCACAGTGGGCGTTCTCGTCAAACTATTTTAAATATGGGGGCTTTATCAGATCCATTGGGTAGGGTGATACTGCGTGAGTGTCGAAGAGTTTTTGATATAACTCTTTATATGTCATGGGAATGGGATCGAGCTGCTCCCTTTCTCTTTCCCTCATTGATTCTCTCTGAGATTGGTTAGAAGTACCAGATGGTACAACTACAGTTATTTTTGAACTTGAGATCATAACACCTTTGCTAGCGTTGTAGGTGTTGACATTGTTGATCTCGCAGTCCTTGTTCTTCACGGGAGGGTTTCTACTAGAGTCACCTCCTTCAATCTTTCCTTGTTTTATGGCCAGTTCAACCATCTCACCAGCCATGACTAAATATGAGAAACTTCCCGACGTGATTGCTACCAAATGCCCGAAGTAAGATACCTTCAGGGTTTGTACAAACAACTTTCTAGTTTCCTTTTCATCCAAGGGTGGATGAACTTGCACAGATAAATCCCTCCATCTTTGTGCGTATTTTCGAAAACTTTCGTTATGCTTCTTTTCCAAGCTCTGCAGCATAACTCGGTCTGGTCTCATATCATTGATATGTTTGTACTGCTCTAAGAAAGACTTTGCTAAGTCTTTCCACGTCTTGATATGAGTTCGGCTGAGCTGGTTGTACCACCAGATAGCTGAACCGGACAAGCTCTCCTGAAAGCAATGGATCAAGAGTTGGTCATTTCCCCCGTATCATGTCATCTTTCGATAGAACATAGTGATATGGGCTGAAGGGAAATTATTCCCGTCGAACTTTTCAAACTCAGTAATTTTAAACTTAGATGGAAGCACCAAATCGGAAACCAGGCTCAGCTCCATTGCGTCCACACCATAATAGTCATGGTCCCCTTGGACCATCTTCATTTGATCTTCTAACATCCGGATCTTTTCTTCCATCTTCTTTGCCTTATCATTCTCGTCAAAATCCGGGATAGGGCAGTCATCCGGATGACTGTCAGGTTTTGCCGCAGAAGTCTGTAAATTTGCCACTGATACAACTTTCCCTTTGGAGGCGGATGAGTCACCTTCCGGGTAAGGTCCCGGATGAGACAACCACTTGTGGGGTCGGTGGTATGGTTATCCCCTCAGATGCACCTTCTCCGGATGCACTTGTCTGTTGTTGTAAACCAGATAACTTAGCCACGATCTGATCGACTAAGGACTCCGTGCTTTTCTTAATGGACTTCATGGTACGTTGATTGTTCTGAGCCATTTTGTCCTCCAATTCTTTCTGCAGTCTTGCCATGTTCTCCTCAATCTTCTCGATTCCGGCATCCATTTGTTTCTTTTTTGCACGAGTGTTGTGAGGGTGATGCGTATCTAATGCTTGCGGTGGTAAGCTTGGTGTCTGAGACATGTTCTGTTAGTTAATACGAATGTAAAAACATGGAAAATATAAAATAAAAACAAACATGAAATATGAAATGCAATGCATGATGTATGCAATTTGGAGGCATTGATCCAAAAAAATGTCCATTATTATAAATAATCCTTATTCAGACAAAAATGTTTTATCTTTTAAGAGACATAAAAACAAATTAAAGGTACATTCGAACTAAATCCTCTAGACCCCTAACGGCTTTCAGTAGGTTGACAAGTCTTCTGCCTTCATCTGTCACTGGTTGAATGCCTTATCGAACCACTCCTACTTCCCTTGCCAGGCCGTGAAGATGATGAGTTGCCTTCTGTACTTGATCCAGGAAATCTCGAATGGTTGCGTCTCTGGCCCTTACCATTTGTTGTGCTTGTTCCCAACGGAAACGCCACTGTAAACCTCCATCGAAGGGTACTATCTAAAGCTCGTTCGCTTGCCTCCTGAATCCATCTACAATATCTTATAATTCAGCTATTGTCTTTCCATCCTTTTCATGTTGTTTCTCTAAGTCAGCCACCCAGATTCTCAAGCGCTGGTTCTGATGTTGGCTGTCTGCTAAGCTCCTCTGAGCTATTTTTAATTATTCCCCCCAAACTCTTTCATCCGGCCCCTCAAACTTCCTTTTGAGGCTGTGAGCTTTGTCTTTCCAGTATTCAGATGTCACTTTTAACTTGGAGTTATCCTTGACTTTATCTTGATAGCCTTTTCTTAAGTCTTCGAGCTCAAAACAGACTCTTTTCTGTTCCCTTTCCAGTTTATCTCCTTTATCTTTCTGTGAGTCGGCATCGAGCTTCCATTGATAACGTTCAGCTTCAAGTTCCTTAATCCTCTGCTTCAGCTCGTTATTCATAGCTTCAAACTCTGCCTTGGCTATCTCAAGTCCGGAAGGGACAGGCCTGAGATGTTCTTCCATAGTCCGAGTGTCTTCACAGTCTGGCATCGGGACGTTATCATTCTTTATCAATCTTCGCCACTCCACATAATCCGGAGTAAACATGTCTCTGGAAGCAACGACATCCATTCGAAATACTTTCTTCCATGACTCATATGCTTCCTTGATCATCTTCTTATAACTGTCACCGCTATACACACACTCTGATTTAATTAGTCTGTATGTTATGGGGATAAATTGACGTGCCCCATACTGTCTAAGTGCTAACAACGGAGCATACCCAACTGCACCCCAAAGTCCGAGTAAGGTCATAGTGTCAGAATCCCCACACCGGAAAATAAAGTCACCGAGGAACAACCAATGGGCTCTCTAAGTAATATCTCGATCTTGAAGATGTGTAAAGACTTTCATCCACTTTTCTTTTGAAGAATCTTCATGCCACTTCCTAGTGATGAATTCTCCCAAATGTGAATAAGTGGTGCTAAATCGGCGGTAAGCAACCCCGTTAGTGTTCCAGAAGTAGCTGTGAATCCAGACTTGAAGAAGCTGAACACACCCAACGAACCTACCTCCACCGGCTCTTCTGCAATGATTAAGAGACCGAAAGGTCTCGGCTAAGATGGCTGGTGCTGGGTTAACTCGCCTGGGAAGTTGTTCAACTAGTTCTACCACGGCTGCGTCGATGCACCCCAAAGTCTTCGGAAAGATAACCAAACCGTACAGACCTAGTGCAAAAATGTCTATAGTTTTTAATTCATCAGGGTGGTTCTTCATTAGTTTCCTTATATGAATCTACTCGATTCCTTCCCCGTTACCTTTGTGTCGGAGTCGATCAGTCACCCATTTTTCATCAACCCCTGCAATCTTAGCCAGTCCGTTCTTGAAAGGTTGACTCTTGATGTGTTTGATATATGCCCGCTCTAGTCTGATGCTTTCGCAGTGCAGTAGGGTAGTATACTCTTCGATAGTAGGCACCATGTCCTCCCGATTAAAGGTGAAGCAACTATATCCCGAGTTCCAGAATTGAACTAAGGCTGTGATTAAAGGCTCGTCAGTCTTAACATGAAGTAAAAGTGCAATGTCATCGTATCGTTGGCTGAACTTCTGTTTCCGATCATTCTTCCAACTGTCCCAGATGTCTCGAAGCTCTTGCACATTGCTTTGCTTTAGGCTGATAGAGGCGTAGTTCACCAGCTCTGACACATAACTTCCCTGGAGACTATCTCCTTTTTTCTTCTGAGTCTTCTCGGACCATAGTCGTACCTCGGGGTTTTCAATCTCTTGTATTACAACACCTTTGTCCATTAATTCAGATTGTTTTGTGTGTAATAAACACTTTTTAAGGATCAATTGCCTCTCGTAATGATGCAAATGCTAAAAAACAAACACAAAGGCAAACAAGTCAGTAAAGATAAATAAAAAATGACGACAGAAAAATAAGAAGATTAAGAAGGAAAAACATGGTTAGGGCAAAAATGTTCTAGGGTTTGAAATGGGGTTTTAGGGTAGGCTCTATTTCTCCATAGTCTCCCGGTTTATGTTCTAAAAAACGGTACCCGCCGGTGCCCCCTTGGGCTTGCCAGAACCTTAGTCCTAAACCCATCACAGGCTCGTGTGGACTAAGTTAAACTCTAGAGGACACATTCCCTTATGCCCGCACGGTGAATAAATTCACACGAAGACATAAGATATATAAATCCCGAAGGCTACTTGCTAGGCCCGCACGGTGAATAAAATCACGCGAAGGCGTCGCTTTCACCCCTACTTAAAATAGGGTTTAGAGCTCGGGTATAGAGCCTTAAGTGAAAAAAGATTTAAAGGCTGAGATCATGAGAAAACGATTAGTACTCGAAAATATAATCAAAAGTAAGTAAAAAGGATCGAGATGTTACCTTAAAATTTAAACTTACCCTTTTCGTTAAAAAGACAACTGGAAATTACTTTAGCCTGACTCACTTACCTGTGTCCCCAGTGGAGTCGCCAAGCTGTCGGAACATTCTTTCGGCTGGACCCCAGAATTGGGCTTCGACTTGGAATAAACGATTAGGAAAATGGAATTGGAGTCGCCATCGATCATTTATTTTAATCAAATGGGTTGATCAGATACCTTATTTCTTATCTAATCTGCGTCTTACCAAAGATGTGTCGGATTCGGGAGTCGGTTACAGTCAAGGAAGGGTTAGCACCCTTGAACTGCCCTTTCGGTACTGTGTAATTTCCAGTTGTCTTAAATTAAGAAAGTTGTAAATTAAATTTAAAGATAAAATAACGATCCAAATTACTTACCTTAGATTGCTTAAATTGTACCCTTGAAAGATCAAGAAATATATTAGATAAAAAATGCAAATAAAACACCTAAGGAAAAATGGAAAATAAATGAAATGAGTAAAATAAAAATATAAAATATAAAAATAATATATATTATGGCAATAATAATGATAAAGATATAAATAATAGGAAAAATATACATATAATAGCAAAAAAATAAAAAAATATAACTAAACATGTACATATAAAATATAAAGAAATAATGAAAATAAAATATATATATATATAGTAGAATAGAATACTAAAAATGGTAATGATATTAAAGAAAACACAAATAATATATATATATATATATATCAAATATAGTATCGAAAAAAGTAAATATGAATAAATATACATATAACAATAATAAATAATAATAAATATAGATATATACGTATATATATGATTAAATATCAAGGAAAAAATATAAAATAATAATAAATAAAATATAGTAATTGCAAACGAAGGATTAAATTAAAAAATGTGAAATAGAGGGACAAATTAGAAGAAAATCAGGGTTTGAATTCGATTGTAGGGGTTAAAATAGAAGATTTTAAAACCAGAGGAGCTCAAAGAGCGGTTTACCCCTTTTGAAACAAAAACACGCAGGTCTAAGGTTGTATGGGTCGGGTCGGTCGATTTTAACGGGTTGCATATAAGTCAAAAATTGGTTTTAAAATTTCATTTTCTCCTTCTTTAAGCCAAGGCCCTCCCCATGTTCCTCATTCTCTCTCGCGTGTTCTTCAGCATGAAGAACACGCCGCCGTGGTTCTTCAAGAACCCAGAATACGACCACCGTACGCCGCCTCACCGCCGCCGCTGATTGACGTCGGCCGTCGGTCATCGGCGGCAAAATAAAAAAAAAAGCTTTCATTTTTTTAAAGCTCTCGGTGCCCTCATTTTGAAAATCTAAATAGTTTCCTCAAAAACAAAGCCTCGGGGTGTGAATCTGGGTTCCAAAACTTCGAAACCCCCATGTTCATCGGCGTGTTTAGCGTATTTTGGGTATAAAAAAAAGGAAGTGAAGCAACCAGACGAGCATGCAAGATAACCATCAAAAGGTAAAAACTTTACCTATTGTTCTTTCAAAAATTTGCAAAAGAAAAGCTCCGATTTCGCTCAAAATTACTAGTAAATTTATGCTTGTATTTTATGCGTAATCTCTGGGTGTATTGTGTGTCTTGTGTTCTAGTTTACATGTAATTTATAGCCTCGTATTTGGCTATTTTTAGAGTCTGATTTGGACTCAACTACTTTACTTGTTGGTGCTTGAACATTTCTTGACTTGATTTGTTGGTTTGTTGCCGAGGAAACCGACGTTGGTGAGACGTGGAGCATGAGCAGACCGAGAGCTTCGTGTGTGGCTGTTACGAGGACAGGGGCGTGCGAGATGAGGATTCCTCGGTCAAAGGACTTGCGGCGTTAGGGAGTGAAGGCTCGCTAGGGTTTCTGGAAATCCCACGCATTTGGGCTCACGAGGTTGGGTCTGAAGCAGCTGGGCCTCGTGCAGTCCACTTCTGGGCTTGATACAGAAACAAAACAAATGTAAATTTGTTAGTTTAATAAAACAATAATAATATATGTGTGTAATATATATAATTTATGTAATAAATTTATGTTAGAAAAAGTGTGTCTACAATATGGAATTTATAAGTCAAGCATATAGCAGAAAAAAGTTGAAAGATTATTTCGTTCTTATTATCATATGAGCACGCTTGAAAGTTGCCAATAAAAGAAGAATCAACATCCGAATTAAAAAATACCATACAAATAAAGGGATAACTAAATAAGACTAAAGCATAAATATTAAAAATTACAGACACAAAATATTAAATATACTACCACCAAGCTTAGTGACAAAAATAAAATAACAGAAAAACAAAGTGCCAAAATTAGTAATAAACAAGAAACATACATATTAATGACTAAAATAATAATAAAAAAATGCTGAAATCTAAAATAAATAAACATGGGATGTAACATATTATTGATTAAATTAAAAATAATGAATCTAAAGTGTTGAGAATAAAATAAATAAAACACAAAAATTGAAAATAACTGGAATGTAAATAAAAAAAATTAAAATACTTAAATTAAAGAAACGACATAATGGAAATGTAAGAAGGTAAAATGTTAGGGGTTAAGAGCCAAATATATTTATGGATTAGAATAATTATTAGTATAGTCAGAGGGTTAGTATTGTAAATAAACCAAAATAAATAAAGGATGGTGACAATAACAAATTCACACTTAAATTAAGGTGTCTTAAGTGTAATTAACCCAAAAACTTGATATTTAGGCTAATATTAGCCATTTACACTTAGGTAACTTGGTAGAACCCTAAGTGAGTTTCACTTTTAATTTTGTTTTTCACTTCTGCTCTACCCCTTTCTCAAGCGGTACTCCCTCTCTTTTTCTATTCTCGGCCAAGAACGCTATCCGACCACCACCATCGGTGGTCGGTTCTATCCTAAGCCTAAAGACCAAAATACCCCCTGACAAAGACCTAAAGCCTTGACTTGGAAACAAAACGTTTAGGAACCAAGACCCAAGCTTCCACCGTCGTTTCAGCCCCCTAAACACGATGAAGCCTCCGGCTCCGACAAGGAACACGAACGACGAAAGGTAACCTATCCTCTTTCACTCATTTCCTCTATTTTTTTAAAACTCACATACACACACAAAAATAAATATAATCATTTTCTTATTTTTTATTATTTCAAAAACGAAGGTAAATAATACTTGCATATAAAATACCTTGGAGAGAAAAAAGAGTTCTTGAATCTGAAAATTTTATTTTCTCTGTATATTGATAATTTTCATATGATTACAAACTTTTTCGAATTTTTTTTGTTTCTCTATTTTTTTCTGTTTCAGTTTCTTTCCCCAAATCTCTTCTCTCCTTTTGCTCTCGATTTTTCTTCAATTTTATTGTTGAAATCTTCACCTCCTTGGATGCATTTGCATTTTCTTTGCATTTGGTAAGATCGTGACAGGTTTAGGTATGATTTATGTACTTGCTTTTGACTTTGATACAATTTTTTTTTGTTTGGTTGGCTGACATAATTGATGATGACATTTCAACTTGCTCGGAGGTGACTCGCCTTGGTGACTCGTCGATGGAGAGGCTTGGTACTATTGCTGATATGGGTCTGTTGGGTTGCTGGATTTTGGGACTGGGCCTTTGGATAACTCTTTGTAACTTAGGCCTGAAAAAATGTAATTAATTAGTAATAAGATTAATAATAATAATAATATATATAATAAAATACTAATATAATTAAAAACGTTTTTTCAAGACCCAGACAAAAATGGGTGTTTACAACTGCCCCTCTTTGCACATTCTTGTGTTAACAAGAATAGGGCAAAGACGAAAAAAACAACCAATTTTTGTCCGGGTATCTTTTTTGGTTTTGATATTTGTTGTTTGATTTGGGAGACGACACTGCTCATACATGCTGAAGAGTTCTGGTCATCTAAGGGTGACAAGACTCCTACATAATGAGAAGATTTAGTCATGGGATGACACTGATCATACGTGATGAAGAGTTCTTTGCCATCTTTAGGAAGGGTGATAACTCAGTTTCTACGTGATGAGGATGATTGGTTATCTAGGTTGACATAGCTCCTACATAATAAGGAAATCTAGTCGAGTGATGACACGGCTCATACGTGATGAAGAGTTTTGGCCATCTAAAGGTGATAACACGGCTCATACGTGATGAAGAGTTCTGGTTATCAAGGATTGACACGTCTCCTACATAATGAGGAGATCAGGTCGGGTGATGACACGGTTCCTATGTGATGAGGACAACAAGCCATCTATAGGTGATAATACGGTTCCTACGTGATGAGGACGACTGGCTATCTGGGGTTGACACGGTTCCTACATGATGAAGAAATCAGGTCGGTGGATGACAAATTGTTGTGACACTAAGTCTATCCATTGGGCACAATATTCTTCTTCGTGAAGTTGAAATCATGAGTGGCTCTTTCGTCGTGAAGTTGAGCTTTGAGCTGGATAACTTTCATTTTAAAGTGTTGAATTGAACAAGTTCTTCTCATTATGAACTTCTTCTCTCTTGTTGGATGAGTTCTTCTCATTATGAACTCTCCACTGGAAATGTTAATGCAAGGTTGAACGAGTTCTTGTCATTATGAACTTCTTCTTCCTTGTTAGATGAGTTCTTCTCATTATGAACTCTTCACTGGAAATATTGATCCACCTCCTTCTGTGATGGATTCGAACCAAGGTTGAACAAGTTCTTCTCGTTATGAACTTCTTCTTCCTCATTGGATGAGTTCTTCTCATTATGAACTTTCCACTGAAAATGTTGATCCACATCTTTCTTTGATGGAATCAAACCAAGGTTGAACAAGTTCTTCTCATTATGAACTTATTCTTCCTCTTTGGATGAGTTCTTCTCATTATGAACTCTCAACTGAAAATGTTGATCCATCTCTTTCTGTGATGGAATCAAACCAAGGTTGAACAAGTTCTTTTCATTATGAACTTCTTCTTCCTCATTGGATGAGTTCTTCTCATTATGAACTCTTATGGAAATGTTGGTTCACCTCCTTCTGTGGTGGACTTGAAAGGAACAAGTTCTTCTCATTATGAACTTTCTCATTTATGATGAGTTCTTCTCATTATGAACTCTTCTGGAAATGTTGGTTCACCTCCTTCTGTGGTGGATCATGATCTTTGTTGAAATCTTTGTTAATCTCTGGAATTCCTTCTATTTGTAAGGTATTTTCCATCATGAATCTTCTTTTTTCATACAAAGATCTGTAAAACCTGTGTTTGAATGCAATGAAATGTATCAATGTAATGCATTTTCTATTATGCAAATGATGTTCTTATGAATGCAAAAATGTTGACGCAATCTTCATTTGACTTTAAAGTGGTGAACTTGGCCTTCTTTCACTTAGTCAAAATGTCATTTCAAGCTGGCATTTTTGATGAACCATCTAATCCACTTGCATCTTTGTGTTTTCTTTGTTTTATTAAAGCCTCAAAAGAAATGTTTCATTTGTGGAACTCTTGTCGTAGTCAGAATTATGATCTTGATGCCCCATTTTGTCCTAGATAACACCAGCTTTCTTTTCTTGGACTTGTGCAGAAATCCAATAATGCTTTCATCTTTGAAAAGAGAATATATCATCTTTGAAAAATATAGATGTAGATATGATAAACTCAACAGAGATTAGTTAGGAGAGCTGCGTCTGTTCTGATTTGATCTCGAACAAATCATTCATACCATATTATGTCAATATGTTTAACAACAACCTATCGTTCAACCTTAGTTGGCTCCATTAGTTTCTTGTTGTTAAAATTTCTGCTCCCCTTCTGTGGAAAGAAATCTTCATCATTTCTCACTTCTAACCTTGGGGTCGAAGAAGTCAATCTTCATCTCGGATCAACAAATGGAAATACCATATGATCGCAACATTGATTCAGCACCATAATCATTGGTTCGTAAAATATTTGATAACATTCATCCTTTCCTATGGTTTTTGTACAGATTTCTCAATCATAGTGTTCAGAGCTTTTGTAGGATGTCACTTAAGAACAAAGCTCAGTGGGAATACAAGTGAGACGCTTTGACTTGCCAACATAAAATCATCAGAATAATGCAACTGTATGATGAACAAAACAATTATGTATAGTTAGCTCCACTGTCACTGTTTCACCATTTTCATTCTTCATATCTTTCTGTATCATTGGGAATATTTTCTCAAATCAATGATCTTGACACAAGATGATATGAGCCTTCAGCATGCCCCCAACATTTATAGATACGAACATTCAAAATGCATTCAAAATTATTTCTTGCTGATGTGAGCCTTCAAAAATGATTCAATGTGAGCTTTCAAAATGCCACACATGGATCATTTCTATCTAAAATGGGCCTTCAAAATGCCCCTAATATTCTATTTCTGGTTGAAATGGACTTTCAAAATATTCCAACCTTTTCATGCTGGTGTGAGCCTTTAAGATACCCCACATGAATTATTTCTGTCTTTTTCATGCTGATGTGAACCTTCAAGATACCCACATGGATAATATGGACCTTCAAAAATACATCAAACGTTCAAACAAAAGGTTCACTCTCAATGTCCATTGAATTTGAATCTCATGATTCCCAAGAGGTACAAATTTGATAATGCCTCTTTTGTGGATCATTGTGGCTCTATTTGTGTTCAAATTTGTTTATCTTGAAAGTTCTTATTTTGGCGTTACTAAATAGCAGTGTTGCCAAGTAACCTGAGGGAATGTCTTCATATTATCAAAAACTTAAGAAGTGATCAATCCTTCTGACAGAATGTCTGAGATATGTGCCTCTTCTGAATGAGGTGGTTATCTTCTTCTAGACTGGTCGCATTCTTTCCTTTTTACTACACACTGAGATATGTGCTCATTTTGAATGAGACAATCATCCTTTTCTTATCAAATTGCTGATAATGTCATAAGAGAGTGTTACAAGTTCTTTCCTTTAGCCCTCCTGATCTTCCAGGCCACTTACTTTCAAGAATGTGAAGTGCTTCATCATTTTGGCATTGCTCATCCTTTTTCTCAAATAGAGGCATAATAGGCATCAACTTGATTCAAGGACTTTCCTCATTTGAGACTATCTTGTTTGAAAATATTTTTTCTTTTTTTTATCAAAAAATGAAAGAATTTTGTAAATTGTTGCCTCTTATAGGTTCACAATTCAATCAAATCATAAAACATGAATTTAATGAAAATCAAATAAATCAACTACTTTTTTTTAAATCATTTAAAAATCATAGTCCTATGACAAGTGTCAAAATTATTGACTAATTTAAGGTATAAGTTGATTCTGGTAAAATAAGGTCTCTCAGGTTTGTCCAGCATATATGTCCTTTTAAGCGTCTACTAACTTGAAGAAATGGTTGTTATGCTCATCTCATAGAGATACTTCTTGATTCCAGAATCTCAGAAACGTCTTTGGGATGTGTGGCGCTTCATCAAGAGCTTAAAATCGCCTCTTATGTCGTTATTGCACCATTCAATATTTGAGTCGCCTTTTCAGGTTTTCAACTCGAATCCTCCTTTGGTTTCAAGACATTATTCAAAATTTACATCTTGAACCCCCTTTTATAATATCATGCATTACAGATTTTAAAAAACTAATTTTTGTAAATAAAAATTAATCCTGAGAGGCGGAATAAAATCTGAAGATAGTCTCTTTTACTTAAAAATCCATGTATGATTATAATGGACTTTTCAGGGACGTAACGTAGGCCAGGGCTCATGGTTATGAAAGAAAGGGATAAAAAGTCCCAAACAAGTGTTTAAGGGTAATTGAACCAAGGATCAATTCATTCTGATGCCTTCAATCTTGCCCTGCTTAACTTGGATATGCTTTGCTACTTGTATTTCAATATTTCTTTTTCTAGATCCCTCTAGACTGCCAATTTTTGGGTTCATTTCCATTTTCTTATATCATAAGCATTTCTTGCACTTCTTGTTGAATATGAATCTTTGAACAATTGCACATGATCAACCTTATAACTTGAGGTTCACTGAATCACCCATCTTGATTCAATTTCTTTTTTTTCATTTCTTTTTTTTCTTTATTTTTTTCCTTTTTTCTTTTTTTTCTCTGATGGATGAGTATAAGACTTCAATTGCTTTGAGTACCTTCTTTTACTCTTGCATTTGTTATTCTTGACTGGATTTGATCTTCAAGCACCTCATATTTGACATGCCTTGTGGTTCAAAACTCTCTTTACTTCATGGAGATTAGTTTTCGTAATAAAAACTAGATTGACAATCTTTATTCCTGTGAGTAGATACCCTTCACCTTGCCCCCCAATATGGAGGGTGATCCTTAGTTAGGATTGAATCAGAAGAAAAATCATTCAAGCTCAAGTGAGGGCAACAAAAGATATATTTTTCTTCTTTTGCGAAGGGATAAATGAAATAAGGTTGTTCATCATTTCATACACCGAAGTCTATGTAAAAAGAGGTATCCCCAGGGGGATGAATATTCAGGATTAACTTTTATTTACATGAAAACAATGTAATTAATGCATGATATAATTATTTAAATCAATCCCTCTTTTTTCTTTTTTTTCTTTTTTTTCTTTTTACTTCGAGCATGCCCCAATTTCTCGAAATTCTCTTTGACAAGTTGGTCCATGATGCCCCATCTAGTTTCTTCTTGTAGGAAGATTCACGGATAATTGAAAGTTTGGTTCTTTTAAGGTATGTTGATTTCACCAGTATAATGGTTTTGTATCTGGAATGACAAATGTATGACTTTTGAAGTCGTGTATATGGTGGAATGTTATAAACCAATCAACTCTACCCAAGAAGATAAACACCTGGATTTAGTGTCTCAAAAACAGGCAGAGACATTACTGCAGATCCTTAGATAAATATAGGGTCAGGATTTGGTAAGGGTCAAAAATAGATCAAGTAATTGTATTTCTGGCATTGTATGAAAGGTTTAATTTTACCACTTGCCAAAGATCTACGATTCTTGAGAAAATAAAAGAATATTTAATTTACTTGATACTCAAAAACTTCAAGATTAAAATTTGATTCCTTGCTCATAACCATAAAAGCAACACAAATTTATTTATTACACAAAAGGCGGAGAAAGAAACAAAAAACATGTTCAAACAAGATGCTGAAAATAAAAAGTATTATAGTGGTAGATAACAACTTCCACTTATTTATCTATCATGCCCCATTACTCCTATAATGTTGGGTGTATAATCGGCTCAGATTCCTTTATCCTTATTTGCTCCCCATTTCTCGACCATTTCACTTGCCATGACACCTTTCGATGTACCCTCAGATGCACAAATTTCTTCTTCCTCTTGAGCAGCTTCTTCGTAAAATCCCAATTTGTTGTTATTCATCAGTTTTTCTTTCCCTGATTGAAAATTAGGCCCAAATTTGGATCCGAAATGATTTTCCTTGGTGATGATAGTTTTGGCTGGATTATGAACACATATTGCAGCTGTGATTGGCGTAACATTCGTTAAACCTCCTAAACTGTCCAAAACCCCACATGCCTTCAGGAAATCTGATATAGGTGTTTTAGATGTCTTCAAGGCTGCATCTGTCACATTCATTCTTAAACCCACGGGTCAGTCTCGTATTACATTCATGGAAGCCCTTTTGCTTTGATTTCCTTTCTCATCCTTTTGTGCCCTGTGTTCTTCATAGGAATTGACTGTATTAATCTCTGTTGAAGCAATAACTTCTGATTTTTTTACCTTAACCCCTTTCTCTTTTACTTTGCACCTTTGAATTGCTTATTCTAAAAGATCCTCAAAGTTGTTAGAAACCTTAAATGAACAATCTGGGGTTCCGTTTTGGTTTATCTAAGGAATCACCTTATAGGTCCACTTCTCATTCGGGGGCCACTGTGGCTGGACGTATCCCAGTGTAACCAATTCGGCTGTGAGTATTTTTTAACGTGATTTTTCAAGCGAAAATGAGACAACTGAAAGCCCAACACTCTGTTTTTCTTCTCATGTAATCCCCATGACGAGAGATTATTTGGTGATAGCTTTACAGATAGAACTTGATTATCTTGAATTAAGGATTATAAAGGGTTAGAACCTCTAATAATGAGAGATTGTTCATTCTTAGCTTTCTTGACCAGTATTTGGTCTTCTTCTATGCCCCTCTTATTTGAGTAAGACTCAACTTTCCCAAGGGAAACTTTATCTCTTGTTATCGCTTCATTCATTGTGGGGCCAGTGGAACCTTCTACAATTACAGTTTCAACACTAACATTCATATTCTCATCCAAAATGGTATCCTCTAGTGGCTCTTATCCATGTATCATAACATTCACCTTGTCCATTAATTTGGTCATTTGTTCTTTTAAATCATCCTGAAACTTTTTTGCTTGATCAATCATTTCTTGTTGAATCTTGATAAGTTGCTCTTGAAGTTTATCAATTCTACCAACCCTTTCTACAATCTCATTTATGGCTCTTATCATTCTCTAGGAAGACCAATTTAACTCCAATTTGATTTCAAAAATTCTGTCATGGAATCCTCCATGAATTATTCACATATTTTCATGATTTAATGCATGTAAAATAGTTTGAAACAAAATGCAAATGCATGATGTAAGATTGAAACTATAAATATAACTATGCAAAGATACGAATGCAAACGCAAATGTAAAAGGTATCGATTTCTAAAAGTAATCATTCTTACAAAGAGTTTCATTCTTCCAAAAGAACTTTCATCTTTATAAGAAAGATCAATCTATGAATGCAGTTTGGCCTTTTTATTTAGCTTCATGATCTCAGCCATGATCCCAATAACTTTATCCTTTTTCCAGAAATGACTCTGAATCCAGATGGTAAGTAGTTGAGCGCAGCCTCTAAATTGGCTTTCCTCTAATCTATGGTAATCATTTAGGGATCAAAAAGTCTCTGCCAAGATAGCCAGTACATGTTTTATACCTTTCTCCAATCTGTCCAAAAGATCTACAATAACAACCTCAACGTGTAGCAAAGTCTTTAGAAATATCACTAGACCATACATGGCAAGATCAAATGTGTTCAATCTCTTATCTTCATCTATATGCTCAAGTATCACCTTCTTGAGACAATGCCAAGGAAAACATTCATTTTCTCCCTTTTGTTGAATGTGCTCTACTATCCAATTTTCACATGTACCAGTAATTTTTACCAGTTTACTCTTGAAGGATTAGATTTTTGGAGGTTTGAAATAAATTCTATCCACCTGGAGGTTTTCGAAATTAAATAGAGTTATATACTCCTCAATTGTTAGTGTCAAATCTTGTATGTTGAAAGTGAAACAGCTGTACGCAGGGTTCCCGAATCAGACCAGAGCCTTAAGCAATGGTTCCTTTATCTTTACATAAAGGAGCTGAGCTATGTCACCATATTTCTTGTGAAATTTCTCCTTTGTTACTACTCTTCAAATCTCTCAAATCTCTATCAGCTCTTATAGATCATTCCTCTTGAGATTGATATATGTGGACATCTGTGATACGTAATCCCCAGGTAAATTGTCTCCTTTCGCCCTTTGTGTTTCTTCAGACTAAGCTTGAACTGCCGGATTAGGTTCTTTCTTGCTATGAAAACTCTTTTCCATTTCAATGACCGCTCTTCTAATCTGATGATTACTTGGTTAATCAACACCTTTCTTTTATTCATGATGACTATGCAAATGCAGATGCAAAAATGATGCAATGCAAAGAAGGACGAAAAATAACACACATAAAAGAAAAGAAATGAATTAGTATGGGCGAAATAATCAATAAAATTAAAAGATGCTATAACACCTACCAAATCATGATATCTACATGATCATGCTTTTATTAGATAACGATCCTACCCAAACATGCTTTCTACCCAAAATAACTATTTTCAATGAAATGATCTTAACTGCATGGTATCTAGTTGGCATGCTTTTGTTCAACAAAATTTAAAGCAAAAAGAAAGGTTTTGAAACGCTTCTCCTTTGTGTATACTTAATTTGGGTATATATAGTGACTATTCTAAGGCTCACTATATGCATGGTTTCGGCTATAACGGAAAAAAGGTACTCGAATTGTCCTTAATGTTGGTGCCCTATTGGGCTACCAAACCCTCAATCTTGGCCCATTACAGGCTTGTGTGGATCGAGTTCAATTTGAGAGGATACATTCCCTTATGTCCATGCGGAGAAACAATTTATCTCACGTAGTCATAAGGTATATGAACCCTAAAGATTACTTACTAAAACCCATGCGGAGAAACAAATTATCTCACGTAGGTTAAGCTTTCATCTCAACTTAAAAGGGACGAAACTCATAAGTGAACTTATGTTATGTAAATGTACGTGTTGTGTGTGAGGAGAAACTCACCTTTAAAACAGAACATAAAACAAAATTTTTACAAGCTCCAAAAACCTGTTCAATTCTGAATACCAATAAAATCAAAAGTCAATTAGTTAAAAATAATGCATGATATGTTGAAAATCAAAAATAAATAAAAAGATCGTAACTGAAATACAATTTAAGTTTGTAATTCACAAATATAAAAACAACGTATAATCGTTAATGGCCTGACTCTCAAAGTCTCCAGTGGAGTCGCCAAGCTGTCATAACCATTTTTTTAAAACAATTCTTTTATCGTTTTAAAAACAATTACGATTTTATTTTTGGAAAATTTGATGATTTTGGATTAATTTGAACTAAATTGAAAAAAGTCGACATCAACCTTTGGTTTAGGTAGATCGAACACCTAAAAACGTCTTTTAAAAACAATTTTAAGAAAAATCATTTTTAAGACAAAAGTTGGTCTGCGTTTACCAAAAGTTCGATTAAAACGGGTTCGGGAGTCGGTTACGTGTAGGGAAGGATTAGCACCCTACAGCGCCCAAAATTAGTACCTAAACGATTATACAATATTGAGAATTATAAACTCAACAATATATTTAAAATACGATCCTTTTATTCATTCGCTTTTATTTAAATAAGTGAGAACAATCGAGAAAGCATTTTCTTTATAGTTAGGAGACTTTCTCATAGATTCTTCTCAAATTGAAATATTATTCTCAAATTTTGCACAGAAAATAAAATAAAAAATGAATATGAACAATGATGAAAAATAAATAAATAAATAAATAAACATGAAACATAGAAAATTATCAAATATAAAACAACCATTTATGTGAAAAATCCTTGAAAAGATACATTCCCTTTAGTTGGGAGATGACCTCGTAGATTTTCCACATAATAAAATTTTCTATTTTCGTATATTAAAAAAATAATGATTATTTATATAAAAAAACAAATCACTGGAGCATGTCCAGAAAAATGAAGAAATATGTGATTCAAAGCTTTTGCTTAAGGCTTTCATTATGATTTCTTTAACTATTAGTTGGGTGTTTTTTTAAAAAGGGATGAGAATTAGAGTCAAAAGCCATGTGCTAATGCCAAAAGTAAAAAAAAACATGGAGCCCATTTGCTTAAATTATATAAATAATGTAGAATACTAGTAGTATGGGGTTTATAAGTCAAACAAATAGCATAAAAAAGTTAAAAAATTATTTGGTTCTTATTATCATATGAGCACGCTTGAAAGTTGCCAATAAAAGAGGAATCAACATCCGAATTAAAAAATACCATACAAATAAAGGGATAACTAAATAAGACTAAAGCATAAAAATTAAAAATTACAGACACAAAATATTAAATATACTACCACCAAGCTTAGTGACAAAAATAAAATAACAGAAAAACAAAGTGCCAAAATTAGAAATAAACAAGAAACATACGTATTAATTACTAAAATAATAAAAAAATAAAATGCCAAAATCTAAAATAAATAAACATGGGATGTCACATATTAGTGATTAAATTAAAAATAATGAATCTAAAGTGTTGAGAATAAAATAAATAAAACACAAAAATTGAAAATAACTGGAATGTAAATAAAAAAAATAAAATACTTAAATTAAAGAAAGGATAGAATGGAAATGTAAGAAGGTAAAATGTTAGGGGTTAAGAGCCAAATATTTTTATGGATTAGAATAATTATTAGTATATTCAGAGGGTTAGTAATGTAAATAAACCAAAATAAATAAAGGATGGTGACAATAACAAATTCACACTTAAATTAAGGTGTCTTAAGTGTAATTAACCCAAAAACTTGATATTTAGGCTAATATTAGCCATTTACACGTAGGTAACTTGGTAGAACCCTAAGTGAGTTTCACTTTTAATTTTGTTTTTCACTTCTGCTCTCCCCTTTTTCAAGCGATACTCCCTCTCTTTTTCTATGCTCGGCCAAGAACGCTATCCGACCACTACCATCGATGGTCGGTTCTATCCTAAGCCTAAAGAACTCCAAAATACCCCTGACAAAGACCTAAAGCCTTGACTTGGAAACAAAACGTTTAGGAACCAAGACCCAAACTTCCACCGTCGTTTTAGCCCCCTAAACACGATGAAGCCTCCGGCTTTGACAAGGAACGTGAACGACGAAAGGCAACCTCTCCTCTTTCACTCATTTCCTCTATTTTTTTAAAAAACTCACATGTACACACAAAAATAAATCTAATCTTTTTATTATTTCAAAAACGAAGGTAAATAATACTTGCATGTAAAATACTTTGGAGAGAAAAAAGAGTTTTTGAATCTGAAAATTTTATTTTCTCTGTATATTGATAATTTTCAGATGATTACAAACTTTTTCGATTTTTTTTTCTCTATTTTTTTCTGTTTCAATTTCTTTCTCCAAATCTCTTCTCTCCTTTTGCTCTCTATTTTTCTTCGATTTTATTGTTGAAATCTTCACCGAATCTCCTTGGATGCATCTGTATTTTATTTGCATTTAGTAAGATCATGATAGGTTTAGGTATGATTTATGTATTTGTTTTTGACTTTGATACAATTTGTTTTGTTGTTTGGTTGGCCGACATAATTGATGATGACATTTTAACTTGGTCGGAGGTGATTTGCCTTGGTGACTCAGAGAGGTTTGGTACTGTTGCTGATATGGGTCTGTTGAGTTGCTGGATTTTGGGACTGGGCCTTTGGATAACTCTTTGTAACTTGGGCCTGAAAAAATGTAATTAATTAGTAATAAGATTAATAAAAATAATAATATAGATAATAAAATACTAATATAATTAATAATGTTTTTTCGAGACCCGGACAAAAATAGAAACTACCTGGATGTTGAGAAAGATCAGCCCCTGGTATTACCAACTCAGCAACAGAAACATTGTAATCGGGTATAAATACCTGCAGATATAGTTAATGGCTTAGGAAGACAGATTAACTATTAGAAGACAGGTATACAGGTCCTTGCAGTTTAATTCATCATCAAGGTTGCTAATTATTTCTGTTCAAGGGTAATTATTCACCCTTCTGAGTAAGTAATACACATTTCAGACTTCCATTCAACAAACATTTCAGGAAAAAGAAATACTGGCTTACCAACTTTAAAAGATCTCCAATATCTTTATCATTGTTGATCTTTTCAGCTACAAGATGACAGAGTTTAATAATCTTCTTTGCCATTTCATAACCTGGAGCAGCTTTTCCTCCAAGTATGCAGACCCGTGGTACAACTTTTTTCCTATCATTCTTGTCCATATGCTGCAACAAAATGAGAATGGCATTAGTATGATACCTCTGATTCATTCTTTTAACTTGTGTTAAAATGTTCGAAAGTATATACAACTTTTATAACCTACATCTTTATGCAAACACAAATGACTATGATTAAGGAAATGGTTAATCAGACTCATATCTGGCAGATTCGATACGTATGAAATCAGAATAAGGAATCGTTGATCTTGCAAACATGAAGCCACAAGATGGTAAAAACTTAAAACCCAAGGACAATTCAACAAGGAACTTATAAAAGCATCATTTTTATGTACACATAAGCCAAAGATGGTGTTTAACCTTAAAGCATTCATATCTATGGATAATGCCAAATATATTAAGCAACTGCCGCTTATATTCATGCACCCGCTTTGTCTGCACATCAAACATTGCATCCAAGCTGACCTGCCCATTACCGATAATACACAATCCAAAGTTAGACCATTACAGAGGTACTTAAAGACATGAAAAAGAAATTTAGGGGCAGACTATAGCTTTCTTCACAACCTTCAAAACACTCATTGCTTCAATGTACTCGGTAACCCTTATTTTGTTGACCTTCTTAACCTATGACATAATAGTTAACATTAAACGATTGGTTAAGTCAATGATGTGTTCTGTTTCCAAAGCTGAAGAATGCTAACTAAGAAAGTACCATCTTCCATTCTTGATGCAGTTCAGCATCAGTTGCACGGTCTCTCAAGCCTATTAAAAGGTCAATATCACGGATCCAAGCTTCTGTTCCAAGCCATTTTGATATAAGAACACATAAACTAGGATTGCTGACAACTATCCAGCGACGCTGAGAAATCAAATGTTAACAGATCAAAATGACTACACAGCAGATGAATTTAAATTATTCATGTACTTTTAGTTGTAAGGGCAAGATGCACCACAGAATCAAAGCAACAATTCTAGAATTTAATTATGGTAGGCAAGCAACTTGGCCCATCAATCGCTTAAATACTGAAGACTGCACTTAATTTAACCTGGGTCACTCCATTTGTCTTGTAGTGAAACTTGTACGGCCACAGCTCATAGAAATCCTGCAAAGATTTAACAGAAAACAATTAGACCAACTAATTAAAGAGGTTCTTTGAAGCTGAGTTCTATTTCGAACTTATTACAAGCCAAGGAAAGGCAATGTTTAAGCAGGTAAGAACAAATTTAAGTTTTACCTTGAATAATTTTGTTCTCAACAACTCGGAATGAAATCTGGAGACACCATTCACAGTATGAGAACAAATAATTGATAGGTTTGCCATCCGAATATTCTGAAAAAAAGGGATGGTTTTGAAGTTCGATTTTCATACATTCTAGCAATCCACCAACAAAACAGAAATTAAATCTATAAAATTTGAGATATACCTTCACAGCACCTTCCTCAACAATTGACATCCTGGCCAGCCGATCATAATCTAAACCAATCATCTTCTTTAACTCTTCCACAAATTGGAAGTTTATGTCATATATAATCTGAAAATAGCTATTTTGTAAAACGGTAGAAACAATTTGACATCCAGTCAAATTAAATATATTACAATCTAAATAAGTGGATAATACAGGAAATGTTGTGTTGAAAATAACAACCACATGCATGCTTCTGTACATTGGATGCATGATGTCATAATTAAGAAAATTATTAAGTTGAAGTTATAGATGAAAGAATATTTTAACGAAGCTTGTCCCTTAGAACTAATTAGGCTTTCAATCACATAAAGTTTTTCAACGAAACAGGCTAGTTTTAATTAACCAGAAGTACATTGCAAAATTCAAACAAAATAACCTGCAAATGTCGAGGGAGAAGACTGCCCAGTAGGTCCACAGGAATTTTCTCCAGTGCTTCAGGTGATATGGAATGAGTTGTGAATGAAAATATTTTGCATATGATGTCCCATGCTCTTTTCCAGCCTAAATGCTCTTCATCCAAAAGCACTCTCATTACCTCAGCTATTGCGAGAGATGGATGAGTGTCATTCAGCTGCAGTGCAACCTATATAAAGTGCAATTGAAGTTGACAGAAAAGGAGTCAAGCATCAGTGCAGCACTTGACTAAGGATGATTATTGAAGTGGAAAGAAAAATCTTCTCAGTATATAGAAAGCTTCCACACTCAACTCTCAGTAGTTCCATCATCTCAAAGCACAACCATTTATTAAGTATATGACATTGAGAACCTATGTAAACCTTGAGAACAGCAACATTAGTCAATATTCAGGAGGGTATAACTGGACCATGTCATCTCACCACATGATCAGACCAGTACAGAAGTACCAACTAATCCTATTTGAGGTGTTCCTACATATGCTTATGCACTAATAGATACATGAAACATGCAGGTAAGAACCTTCTCTGGAAGCTGATCAAAATTTCTATGAGCATCTTTGAATCTTCTGATGATGTCTTGTACTGATGCAGAGACAAAGAAATATTGCTGTTTCAACCGCAATTCTTTACCCTGAAAGAAGCCACCACAGAACAGTATGAATGTAGCTCTACATAAAGACGATAAAGAAACATATTCAGTCAACCACTCAACCCCTTGCAGACATTTCAACCAAGTTTTCAATGAAAGCAACATGAATCATCTCCAACTAAGTACCTCTAATTTCCCATAATTCAAACAATTGCAGTAAAAGCTTTAGAAGATGTGGCATGGAAAGTTTGATAGATAAGACAGAATCTAATCTTGATGTAACTGATAAATTTATGCAAAAGCAAGCAAACCTGATAAGAACGATCATCGGGGTATAGTATGCTACTAATACTTCTGCTCTCTGTCTATTGACCACAGCATCAACATAATCCCCAGTATTATAAGACTCCTGCAGCCATGCTCCAAATCCGAGGATTTAAGACATAAGAAGGCCACATACAAGAATCCGTAAGCATATATGGGAATGAAAATCATACAAAACTATAAATCAGAAATCTTAATAATTTCCAGAACAACCCCTTACAAAATTGAAGTCTCCAAAACTAAAAGACAAAATATCTGAAATATACAAAATTTTTAACCAACAATTTTTTCTAGAACTGTAATCAAATACCCACGTCAAAGACTATAAAAGAAAGAGGATGGATGCTAAAATCTTACTGACATAAGCAAGAGGTCTCTCCAAAAACTAATTCTCCGATATGGAAATAGTGAAATCTAGAACAGTAGAGAAAATAAAACAATAAGTAAACTGAATCAGCAAATAACTGATATCACTTCAGTTGGATTGAGCATGATTCGAAGCACTTGAGCCAAAACAATCAGGATAAAAAAGGAATAACACCCCCCCCCCCGGCTTACTGAGCAGAGCTTAATGGCCAGGGTATAGAAGAGAATTCAAACAGGAAAAACCACGTAATTGCGCATATGAATACGTTTTAAGCAACTTATAAGTCATTTCCAGTAAACCTAAAGCAACAGAAATATAATTTTATGTGCCATATATTCATAGTTTACGTAATCCCATATAAATGGAAGCAAACATAGACATAGAATTCATGCTTACAACAACTAATTGGACTTTTTCGACACTACCATATTATGTTGATCACTTGGTTTGGCAGCCCAAAGACGAAGAACAATGGTATTCCTTGTTCCATAACCAGGTATTGGATTGTCATATTCCACAGCTTCAACCTACCACCATGAAGACATATTGCTAAGCTAAAAAAATACCGACACATTCCCTTAACCAAAAGAATACCATTGAGCACTGATTTAAACTATCCATCGCCCATAAGTACAACCAAAAGATAAAGAATTTTATGCAAAAGTGTAGGCTTCAATTTATGAAAAGAATTACTGCCTTACCATTTCTCCAGGAATCCAAACTTTAATTTTATCCTTATTCAAAACTTCGTCTGTGACAGTCCCATAGAACTTTTCCATCCAAAAACATAGTGGAAAGAAGTTTAGAAAACAAAACAGAAAAGGATCATAAAGATAATGTCAAACTTCCAATACTACTACAGATAATTAAAAACATCTGAGTATGTACAAACCTTTACGCAATAAGTTATATGAACCCGCTCTATCTCCCAAGGGTTTCCAAAATTCAACCAGTAATCAGGTTGTTCATGTTGAAAGCCATCCAATATGACTTGACGGAACAACCCATACTGGTAGCGTAATCCACAGCTGTAAAAAGAAGATGCACAATTCCCTAGAGTTAGCTTATGGTAAAAGCAAATACTCATTTGAGGGTATACAAGTCATACTCATGTGATGCAAGAATTCCTTAACTGATCTTGGAAAAGGAAAATTAGCATAGATTATTGTAAAAGCTAATACTAGTTGGAAGATATGTTATTCAGTTTCACAGCCCATAAACCATTTTAGTTTCGAATCCGGTATGGATAATTATTCAGTACAGATTACTTAATGGAAGGGCTCAGATGTATTACTTTTAACTTGAAATAAATCCAAAAATCTTACAAGAAAATATAGAATAAAGGCATACCCTATAGCAGGATAGTCCAAAGTTGCTAGGGAATCCATTTGGCATGCTGAAAGACGAGCAAGGCCTCCATTACCCAGGCAAGCATGTCCTTCCCTAGAATGTCATAATTAATAAGCTATAGTGTAAATGCAAAATTGTCTGAGTATACAAATATATATACACACCAATTTAAGAAAAAACTCCTTCCTACATGATTAGGAATTTACTTTTAGGTCACTCATTAAAACCGACAAATATTTCACTTGCTTCTTTCTATATATCTTCATATGATCATATCCAAGTGTCGGACATGGGTACTTCATGACAAATAAGTGTCGGATATGGGTACTCCCTAGAATATGGCCACCCATTGGATTCACCTAATTTCAAATCTCCAATTACCACACAACATGATACCTGATATAAATACTAGATGTGTTCAATTCCACTCAATTAAAAAATTACTTTTCCTAATCATGATCCGCTGAGTAATAATAATCTAAGACTAGGATAATAAAGGAGTACAAAAAATCAAATGTCAAGTTAACCTGTTCAGCTAAAACTTCAAACTCAAAACCAAACTGGCTTAAAGCATCTTCAAATTGATCACGAATTCCAAGGTTGATGACACTATTTGACAACGAACGGCCTGAAATTATAAATTGCATGCAAGTTGTTTAGCATGAATTATATTTAAAGCAATGAAGACAATCCAGAATAGGATGCGTATTCAAGAATCCATAACCAAACTTTTAGAGAGCTCTTAAATTTATTGATAATTTTAAATACAATAAAATTATAACGCTCATAGGTAGGAAATATACCCATAAGAAACTCAAATGAAAGAAAGTATAGTCGTTTCGGGTTTTTCCTATAGAAATTGTTGACGAAAACGGGTAAAGAAAACGAAAGAACACGAGAATTTTACGAGGTTCGGCAATGTGCTTACATCCTCGGTGCCTAGGCGGCGCTAGAATTTTATTCAATGATATTTTAGGTCTAGGTTACATCTCTATTTATAATAGAAAACCCTGGTACATAATTACAAAATCAACCCTGTACCGTACCGCAGGGGCTACGCCCCCGCACCCCCAACCCACATAATTTGTAACCCCACAACGAGACTTTCTTTGTAAGGACAGTTGATGTTCGCTTCGCTCACTCCGCTCCATCTCCTGTCCTCTTTACTGGTATATTTATGAGCCATACCTAACAAATCTCCACCTTGGCGAATATCCTGCCCCTTGGAAACTTCAATGTGGGTTGGGTTACCTTGTTTCTTTAACAACTCGAAACATTCAACAAGTCCAAGCAATGCTTGAACTTGTCTGTCGTAACTGGCTTGGTGAACATATCAGCGGCATTCTCATCAGTATGTACCTTCTGAAACAAAACCTCTCCAGATGCAACCAACTCTCTGATCTTGTGGAACCTTACATCAATATGTTTAGTTCTAGCACGATACACCTGATTATTAAGCCAAGTGAATAGCACTTTGATTATCACAAAGCAAGTGAACTCCACCTTGTTGAACACCCAACTCCTTCACTAAACCAGTAAGCCATAAAGCTTCTTTTGCAGCTTCAGCCGCTGCCATGTATTAAGCTTCAGTTGTAGATAGTGCCACGACAGATTGAACAGTAGACTTCCAGCATATAGGCCCTCCACCAAGAGTAAACACATACCCTGTCGTAGATCTTCTATTATCCAAGTCACCTGCATAATCTGAATCCACATATCCTACAACCAAAGGATTATCCCGCTGACTCCCAAAAACAATTCCATGTCCCACAATACCCTTTAAGTACCGAAAGATCCACATGACTGCATCCCAATGTTGCTTACCAGGTTTAGACATGTACTTACAAACTTGACTAACAGCATGAGCTAAATCAGGACGAGTACATACCATCGCATACATCAAGCAGCCAACAGCATTAGAATACGGAACCTTTGTCATATTTTCAGCTTCCTTATCTGTCTTAGGGAACTGTTCTGATAAGAGCTTAAAGTGATTCGCCAATGGAGTGCTAACTGGTTTCGCGCTGCTCATCGCAAACCTTTCTAGCATTTTCTCAACATAACCCCGTTGAGATAGCCGCAGTTTCCTTGAGTCTCTGTCCCTGCAAATTTCCATTCCAAGAATTTTCTTTGCAGCACCTAAATCTTTCATATCAAATTCCTGACTCAATAAAGTTTTCAAACCGATAACATCATCCATGTTCTTCGCATCAATCAACATATCATCAATATACAGTAATAGAAAAATAAAAGAACCATCATCAAGGCTCTTAACATAGACACAACAATCATACTCACATCGGTTGTAGCCAATCTTGATCATATAGGAGTCAAACCGTTTATACCACTGTCTCGGAGACTGTTTTAACCCGTACAAAGATTTCTTCAATCTGCAAACTAAATGCTCGTTTCCAGGTTGAGTGAAACCTTCAGGTTGCCGCATGTAGATATGCTCCTCTAAATCACCATGCAAAAAAGCAGTTTTAACATCCATCTGCTCTAAATGCAAATCACAACTAGCCACCAATGCAAGTACTGCTCGGATTAAAGTGTGCCTGACCACAGGAGAAAAGATTTCATCATAATCAACTCCTTTCTGCTGTGAAAAACCCTTCGCTACCAAACGAGCCTTGAACTTCTCCCCCTCTTTTTCTGTTACTGCTGGTTTCTTCTTATACACCCATTTGCAACCAATCGGCTTCTTACCCTCAGGAAGGGGAACTAACTCCCATGTGCGATTGTGATTCAAAGACCCCATCTCCTCAACCATGGCTGCCATCCACTTGTCGTTTTCCTGACTAGTAACGGCATCATGAAAAGTAACTGGATCATCACTGCTAACAGTAAGTGCAAAAGATACCAAGTCTTCAAAACCCAATCTGTTCGGAGGCTTTATATTCGTCCGTCTCACCCTGTCTCTGGCGAGACTATAATCCTGCAAATCATCCGTAGTGGAACCACCAGAAGTCGGTTGAGAAGTTTCTGGTTTCTCAACTGGAAACTGCTCGAAATCTACCACTGTCGTGTCTTGCTTCTGCTGCAACATAGACTGTTCATCAAAAACGACATCTCTACTAATCACAACTTTCTTCGCAACTGGATCCCAGAACTTGAATCCTTTGACACCTTTCTTATAACCCAGAAAAATGCACTCCTTCGATTTTGCATCAAGTTTGGATCTCTCATCAGCAGGTACATGCACATAAGCAGGACAACCAAAAATCCGTAAGTTATCAAAACTAACATCATGACCAGTCCATACCTCTTCTACAACTTTTCCAGTCAGCGATGCCCTTGGCGATCTGTTGATAAGGTAACACGCCATGTTAACAGCCTCAGCCCAGAAGTGTTTGGGAAGCCCCGCATTCAACCGCAAACATCTGGCTCTTTCATTCAACGACCTGTTCATTCGTTCCGCAACACCATTCTGTTGTGGTGTCTTGCGCACTGTAAAATGCCTCTGAATCCCATGCTCCTTACAGAATTGTAGGAACTGTGAATCTGTGTACTCCGTACCATTGTCAGACCGCAAACACTTGATTTTTCGTCCTGTTTGGTTTTCTACCTCAGCTTTCCACAGCTTGAACTTCTCAAAAACTTCATATTTCTGTTTCAAAAAATACACCCAAACTTTCCGTGAAAAATCATCAATAAAAGTAACATAGTACCTAGATCCACCCAAAGACGATGTCGTGGAAGACCCCCATACATCAGAATGCACATAATCAAGAATCCCTTGAGTTGTGTGCTTCGCAGTCTTGAAACGGACTTTAGTCTGTTTACCAAGAACACAATACTTGCAAAAATCGAGCTTACAGCTTTTGACACCATGCAACAAGTTTCTCTTGTGTAATTCTGCCATACCACGTTCACTAAGATGAGCAAGGCGCATATGCCACAATTTTGTCGTATGATCACAGGACTCAACAGAGTGAACTCCACCTGCAACGGTACTCCCTAACAATCTGTAGATATTCCCTGCAGTCATCTTGCCTTTCATCACAGTCAATGCTCCTTTAACAATCCGAATGGTTTCCCTATCCTCGTCAGCCTTAGGGATAAAACCATTCTTGTGCAAAGTGCCCAAGGAAATCAAATTCTTCTTTAAGTCTGGGATATGTCGAACACCACTCAACGTCCGAACGGAGCCATCGTGCATCTTAATTCTGACATCACCAATACCAACAATATTGCAACATCGATCATCACCCAAATAAACCGAACCAGAATTAATCGGCCTGTATGTCGAAAACCATTCCCTATTTGGCGTGATGTGATAAGAACATCCAGAATCAAGAATCCAAGCATCCATCAATTGTGTCGTTGAAATAGAAAGCATATCACCCTCACTGCAATCAGAAGTATCATCCTCGACCACGTTCACAGACTTGGATGAGCCATCACGCTTCTCATCAGTCTGCTTTTTCAACTTTGGACAGTCTCGCTTCATATGTCCCGCCTCCTTGCACTTGTAACAGTGAATCGTCTTCTTATCCCTGGATTTGGATCTGGAATTCCGCTTCCCGGACCCTGCCTTCTCTGGCTTCCGTCCACGATCTCGATTACCCTTGACATATAAGCTATCGGCTTGAGAGCTTTCCCCTGCATTCTGCTTCTGCTGGTTGTGAGCCAACAAGGCTGCAGTAATCTCCTCAACGTTGATAGTCTCTTTCCCATATGTAAGAGTAGTCACCATGTGTTCGTAAGAAGAAGGCAACGAACATAACAGAATCATCGCTCTGTCTTCATCCTCAATTTTCACATCAAGCCGAGCCAGATCAGAAACGATTTGATTGAAGACATTCACGTGTTGCGCCAAATCGTGATCGTCCTGCATCTTCAGCCCATACAGCCGCTGCTTCAGATACAGTTTTGTCGTTAAGGATTTGGAAATAAACTGACTTTCCAACTTCCTCCAAATTTCGTCTGGAGACGATAGATGCATGACGTGATACATGACCTCGTCCGCCAAGCATAATCGTATGGTTCCTGCCGCTCGCTGCTGCAATTCTTCCCAATCTTCCTCATCCATCGACGCCGGCTTTATAGGTCGCAAAGCCTTCAAGATCCCTTGCTGCGCCAATAGATCCTTCACCCTCGTTTGCCATAATCCGAAGTTACCCTGACCATCGAATTTCGCGACTTCGAATTTTGCTCCTGACATCTGATACCAATTGTTGACGAAAACGGGTAAAGAAAACGAAAGAACACGAGAATTTTACGAGGTTCGGCAATGTGCTTACGTCCTCGGTGCCTAGGCGACGCTAGAATTTTATTCAATGATATTTTAGGTCTAGGTTACATCTCTATTTATAATAGAAAACCCTGGTACATAATTACAAAATCAACCATGTACCGTACCGCGGGGGCTACGCCCCCGCACCCCCAACCCACATAATTTGTAACCCCACAACGAGACTTTCTTTGTAAGGACAGTTGATGTTCGCTTCGCTCACTCCATCTCCTGTCCTCTTTACTGGTATATTTATGAGCCATACCTAACAGAAATGTATCTGAGTATCACACTCGAGTGACGAGTTTCATAAAGTATATTAAAAAATTGAAATTCGTCACGAGGCATGACAAGTTCCATACAATTTTGTTTCATATAAAGTGATGAGTTTTAATTTTTAATATATTTTATGAAACTCGTCATGTGGACGTAACGAGTCTACGAATACTGTAACAAATATCGTAGATCCCAAAATATTTTTTGAACCGTTCTATTAGACTAAATAATTTGTCTGCTTAGATTATTGGGTCGATTTTGCCAATACGTTAACAAATTTTATTTTAAAATTTAATTTACCGAGGAAAACAGTAAAATAATAATAATTAAATTATGTTATAAATTATTATGAATTTATTTGAATATTTTTAGATTCATAATTTTTATTTTTAAATTTTTAATATGGATATAAATAATTAAGTTTTGATTTATATATATATATATATATATATAATATGTTATATTTTAAAATTATTTTTGTATAGATAAAAGTCATGTTAGAAATTTAATGTATGCTTAAGTAGATAAATAATGATTAAATTATATTGAAATAAATCGTTATTATTGAAGTTTTAGAAATTATAAAATGATTATTAATTTTTTTAAATTATTATTAAATTATTATTAAAATAATTATCAAATTTATTGAATTGATATAAAATTATCCTTAAACTTATCTAAAATTATCACTATTTTTATAACGTGAAGCAGCTATATTATAATAGTTCAATAAATTTAATGATCATTTTATAACTTCTAAAATTATAACAATCAAATAGATTATTCTAAAATAGATTAGTGACTATTTGTGGAATCTACCCTAAAAATATTATATATCGGTTTTCCAAACTTGGACAAACTACTTATTTGGTCACTCACCTATTATTTAGTTTATATTTTGGTCACCCAACTATTATTTTTATAAAATCATATTTAACATTATATTTTAATTCTTTTTTGGTATTTAGTTGTTAAAAATTAGCGGTAACGTTGACTTATCACTACAAGACAATCATATCAACATGGAAAATGGTTTTAGAAAATGTCAAATCAAAATCATTGTTAATCTTTCTAACGGTAAATGATCAAATCATAATTAATATGAAAAGTTAAGTATGATTTTGAAAATAAATTAATAATTAGATGACCCAAAATAGAGATTAAGTAATAGATGGGTGATGAAATAGATAATTTACCATTCAAATTTTTACTACCCGATGGATGAGGCCAAGAAAAGGTACAACAATTGGTCTGTAACTGTAAAAACTAACTAATGAGATGGGAGGTAAGTTTTGTTTGCTTTAGAAATTAGTAAAACAAAATCGGGAGAAATCGTGTAGCTACTTGCTCTCATTATCTGGAAACTTCCACACTCTTCTCCTCATTTTCGTTTGCCTTCCAGATCTCTCTTCTTTTCCCCCTCAAAATCAGCACTAAACTCCTTCAAACGCCGACTCTTTCTTGCATGTGATCAAACGTTCTTTCATTTTCTTAAAAAAAAAATTTGCGCCAAAACTAGAGCAACGAAGAAGGAAGATCGGCAAAAAGAAAAGTAAGAGGTAGAAAAAGAAGAAGAAGAAGAAGATGGGTGTTGATTATTATAAGATTCTGCAAGTTGACAAGAATGCAAAAGATGATGATTTGAAGAAGGCTTATAGGAAGCTTGCCATGAAGTGGCACCCTGATAAGAACCCTAATAACAAAAAGGAAGCTGAGGCCAAATTCAAGCAAATCTCTGAAGCATATGAGGTTTGCTTATCTCCCCCCCCCCCTTTTTTCCTTTTCTGTTATTTAAGTTTGTCGATTCTTGTAACCCAAACGATAAATTGGGTTGCTTTTTTCATAATCAGGATGATCATCAATCACGTTTGCTTCTTTCTCTTAGGTTACTGAGGCTCTGTATCAAAATCACATAGGATATCCTCAATTCATATTATAAGATTGCCCACCAATTGAGAATTTTGATCTTTACATGTACAGATTACTGAAGTCTAAATCTATGGGAGGAAATATGACCAGCCTTTATGTTTGCAGGTTCTGAGTGACCCACAGAAGAGAGCTATATATGATCAATATGGTGAAGAAGGGCTAAAAGGCCAAGTACCACCTCCAGATGCCGGTGGACCTGGTGGAGCAACATTTTTCCAAACTGGAGACGGTCCAAATGTGTTCAGATTCAACCCCAGAAATGCAAATGATATCTTTGCCGAGTTTTTTGGGTCTTCTAGCCCCTTTGGAGGGATGGGCGGCAGTGGGATGAGAGGTAGCTCAAGAGCATTCGGTAGCATGTTTGGTGATGACATATTCAGTTCGTTTGGTGAAGGAAGGCCAATGAGTCAGAATCCTCGTAAAGCTCCTCCTATTGAAAATACGTTGCCTTGTAGCCTTGAAGATTTATATAAAGGAACCACAAAGAAGATGAAGATTTCTAGAGAAATTGCAGATGCAAGCGGGTATGTCTCCCTTTTCTACTTTTGCTCTTAATTTTTTTTTTCGTGTTCTTCTCATTAGTTTCCAGCTGTATGTTTATTGATTCTGGTTCATGTCCTTCTAAAGCAACATGAAGTATCTGTTTACTGAACCCTATATATTTTCAGTAATTATTGATAGCTTCAATGATATATTGAAATGCAGATACTCTTAATTTATCTGTTTTAGTCTATAATTAAGCAGTAAAAGAGAGCTGAAAGAGTTGACCTGATCATTTGGTAAATGTGATAATGAATCCATTTTCAACCACGCCAGTAGTACTCGGTTACTTAGAACATACCCAACCGAGGAATGATCTTAACATGCTTAATAATTCTAACTACTACTTTCATGGGTGCTGATGTTTGCTAATTGTTTCAGGAAGACATTGCCGGTGCAGGAAATCCTGACCATCGATATCAAGCCTGGTTGGAAAAAGGGAACAAAGATTACCTTCCCTGAGAAAGGAAATGAACAACCGAATGCAATACCTGCAGATCTTGTTTTCATAATTGATGAAAAACCTCACAGTACATTCACACGCGACGGAAATGACCTGATTGTCACACAAAAGATATCATTGGCTGAAGCATTAACCGGCTACATTGTTCATCTTACAACACTGGATGGAAGAAGCTTGGTCATCCCCATCACCAACGTTATTCATCCAAACTATGAGGAGGTTGTGCCAAAGGAAGGCATGCCAATTCCAAAAGACCCGTCGAAAAGAGGTAACCTGAGAATCAAGTTCAATATTAAATTCCCAACCAGGTTAACTCCAGAGCAGAAATCTGGAATCAAGAAGTTATTGGGACCTTCGGGTGGACTCTGATGATCATCATTTGGGTAAAAGAAAAGATATATATGATCAGTGGAAACTTGTGAATATCTGCTTCTGATCAGTCCACTACCACTTATGGACAAGGATACGTGTTTTGTAATATTTACTATTAGTTTGTGGTTTCTGAAGTAATGCATTTGTGAGTCAGAAGAATAAAGCCCTTGGTCTATTTTGTTTTGCTGAAAAGAGAAATCAAAGTGATCATGACCATGAATCCAATATTTCCAATATTGTTAACCTATGTCATAGATAATGGTGTTATATACTTGGGAATTTAATCATGCAAAGTATCAGAATAAATAAATCTGTTAAAGTCCAATCCCCTTAGGAGCAATATTTTCCTTCCCCCATTAAAGTTCAACCTCAATGGACCATATATCATGTCCAACCCTGACTTGTGACCTGAGTATCATGTCTGGCAGGGTTTCGAACTTCTTTTTGAACCAGAGAAATATGGGCAAGATTCGGCCTGCAAAAGCCTGGTTTATGTCTAATTGCGACCGCAAAACATTTGTTCATCAATGTTATCACCGATGACGACCCGCAGTTTGGTTTTCGAAACATTTTAGGATCACTCGCTTCATTTCACCGCCGCAATTTGAGGACAGAATTTGGCTTTAGATATTCATCATATACTTTCCCCTTAAAGAAGTATTTGCCACGAGCCAGGACGGATGGCTTCTACAGCGTGCAAGAGTCCCCTTGTTCTCTATCACTCAACAAAGGTGTGAAGAATGCAAGCCTTAAATACCCATTAGTTGTACTTTCCATTCTATGTGGGATTGAGCATTATCAGCACCTGGTTGAAGAGATCTGCAAGAACAGTGGAACCTTGGATTCTGCTCTTCAGATATTTCATAAGATGTCCAATCGTGGGTATCCTCCAGATTCCTGTACTTATGGAACTTTGATAAATGGGTTGTGTTGGTAAGGTTTCTGATTCAAAGGTGTTATTTGAAGAGATGAAAATGAGAGACAGCTCTCCTTCTGTTGTTACATATTCCTCATAGATACAAGGTTTATGTCGGTGAAGGAATATAAATGAAGCTATGAAACTGCTTGAAGAGATGTAACACAATGGTGGAGACCAATGTGTTTACTTACAGTTTTATAATGGACGGTCTCTGCAAGGATGGGCGTTCTTCAGAAGCCATGGAACTATGGGAGACGATGTTTAGGAAACGTTGACATGATAACGTATAGTACCTTAATACATGGACTATGTAAAGAGGAAAGGCTTCAACAAGCTGTGGAGATTCTTGAAAGCATGAAACTTTTTTTTTTTTTTTTGAAAGCATGAAACTTCAGGATCTCCAACTAGATGCAGGGTTCTATGTGTGGTTGTACATCATGATCGTCATGGAACCAAAGCTTGCAAGACATTGTACCCTGAAAAGAGAGATTTAGTGTGGGGTTTCTATTAATCAACATTAACAAGTAGATCTGATTCCAGAGAGAGTCTGTTTGGAACTTTCCCATTTGTTTTAATAAACAATCTTCAGATGATCGCTACAGTCTCTGCACTTCAATATATTGGTTTGCAAAAAGGGAGATGAATATTGGACATAAAGCCATAGGTTGCACTTGAGGTCTGCACCCATAAAACCCAATTAGTAGTTTGGCAATAGGGCTGTAAAAAGCTGACCCGACCTGTAAAATTGACTGAAACCGACCTGAGTCAAAACTGTTTTTGACCTGCGCTGTGGCGATCCGAAACCGACTCAAGTCGGAAATGGTGTTGACCTGAACCCGAGTTGGACCTGAAAATTGTGAATCCGAACCCGACCTGCATCCAACTTGAGAATGACCTGAATCCGAATTGAACCGAAAATATAATACCCGAACCCGAACTGCATCCGACTGATATGAACCAGAACCCGAGATTGACCTGGTAAATAACTAGTATTACCCGACCTGTTTTCAACCTGACCTGTTTTCAACCTGACCTGTTTTTAACCTGACCTGTTTTCAACCTGACATGTTTTCAACCTGACCTGTTTTTAACCTGACTTATAAATGATCTAACTTGTTAATGACCTGATCTGATATTTACCTGACTTATATATTACCATGGATGAAATTATAAGATTTTAATAAAATTATGAGTTTTTTAGTTTATGATGTAATTAAAAAATTAATATGATTACCTTTTAAATGTTATAATAAAATATTTATTTTGATAATTAAATTAATAAATAGACCTATTATATAAAATTATTTAAAAAATTTAAAAAAATATTTAAAAGTAAATTAGATAAAACATGATTAATAATGCAAAGGAAAATTAATATAGTTTAATTTATATAAATTATATAGTTTAATTTATATAAAGACAAAATAATATTAATAATGAAATTATTTATTATGTAATATATATTAACGTTTTACATTATTAATATAAATAATTTTGGCAATACATTAGTTTACAAAGGCCAATACATAAGCCCACTATTTTATTACAAATATATATGCATTAGTGCTAGTCCATTTAAATTAGGGTTTATGGTTTAGTGTTTATGGTTTAAAGTTTAGAATTAGGGTTTAGGATTTAGGATTTCTATAAACTATATATTTTATTACTTTATATAGTTTATGCATAGTGTTTCTATAAACTATATAAGTAATTTACTTTATATAGTTTATATATACTATACATGGTTTATACATACATATTATATAAAATTATTTAATAAAATTAATAAAATTATTTAAATGTAAATTATATAAAATATGATTAATTAGGTGTTAAATAATTAGTATGTCACATTGCATATTATATGGTTCATAAATAGTAGTACATGTCATATTAATTTAAATTGCATAATTTGTATTTTAGTTGCATGTTAGGTTAATTCACATTAATGGCTCATTTATTTTGTTGTTATGAATAAGTAATAATAAAACCAAAAAATAAGTTCATTTGCAATAGTGCTAATTTATTAACATTAGTTTACATAGGCCCAATGCAAGCCCACTCTTTTATTACAAATATATATGCATTAATGCTAGTCCATTTACATTAGGGTTTATGATTTAGTGTTTAGTGTTTGTGGTTTAAAGTTTAAGGTTTATGATTTAAGGTTTCTATAAACTATATATTTTACTACTTTATATAGTTTATGTATAGTGTTTCTATAAACTATATAAGTAATTTATTATATATATATATATATAGTTTATATATACTATACATGGTTTATAAATACATATTATATAAAATTATTTAATAAAATTAATAAAATTATTTAAATGTAAATTATATAAAACATGATTAATTAGGTGTTAAATAATTAGTATGTCACATTCCATATTATATGGTTCATAAATAGTAGTACATGTCATATTAATTTCATTTGCATAATTAGTATTTTAGTTGCATGTTAGGTTAATTCACATTAATAGCCCATTTATTTTGTTGTTATGAATAAGTAATAATAAAACCCAAAAATAAGTCCATTTGCAATAGTGCTAGTCCATTAACATTAATTTAGATAGGCCCAATGCAAGCCCACTCTTTTATTACAAATATATATGCATTAGTGATAGTCCATTTATATTAGGGTTTATGATTTAGTGTTTAGTGTTTATGATTTAAAGTTTAGGGTTTAGGGTTTATTATTTAGGGTTTTTATAAACTATATATTTTATTACTTTATATAGTTTATGTATAGTGTTTCTATAAACTATATAAGTAATTTACTTTATATAGTTTATATATATATAGTTTATATATATACATGGTTTATACATACATATTATAAAATTATTTAATAAAATTATTTAAATGTAAATTATATAAAACATGATTAATTAGGTGTTAAATAATTAGTATGTCACATTCCATATTATATGGTTCATAAATAGTAGTACATGTCATATTAGTGTTTGTCAATTTATATTAGGGTTTATGGTTTAGTGTTTAGTGTTTATGGTTTAAAGTTAGGGTGTATGATTTAGGGTTTAGAGTTTCTATATACTATATATTTTATTACTTTATATAATTTATGCATAGTATTTCTATAAACTATATAAGTAATTTACTTTATATATCATATATATATAAACTATATAAAGTAAATTGCTTATATAGTTTATAGAAATACTATGCATATTACATTAATATACATATCATACATGCATTAATAAATTATACATATATGCATACATATTATACATACATGCATGCATTAATAAATTATATATACATATCATACATTCGAATTTATAGTCAAGATATTAAAAATTATAATCAATAAAATTCAAAATAATAGAATTCAAGCGCGATTGTTTCCCAAATTGTCAAATAAAATTCCCGCGTTTGTTTTTAAAATTCAAAATAATAAAATTCAAAGTTGGTGACAGGGCTACAATTTTTAAAATTTTGCCCAAATTGCCAAATAATGGCGCGATTGTTTCCGCACCAAAAATTATTCCCGCGTTTTCAAATCACAAAAGAATCACATTATTACATTAATATATACATATATATTATATAAAATTATTTAAATGTAAATTATATAAAATATGATTAATTTAGTCATTTTTATATTAATTTAAACCTCACATTTTAAATTTATTTCGATTTAGTCCCTTACCTATGTGTGTTGTTTAATTTATATTTTAAGATTTTATTTGTAATTTTACATTTCTTCAATTTTGCCATTAATTTTATTTTTTTACAAAATTGATCCATGATTATTTATTTTTCTCTTATTTTACTCGAAATCATATACAATTACAACTTCTAATTCAACAATCACGAAAGATGAAAAATTAATTAATCCAAAAAAATAAAAACGAACCGACCTGAACTCAATCCGTATCCGATAAACATCCGACCTGAATTTTATCTGTCATTGATGTGACCCGATCTGAACGAGATCCGACTGAAGTCAACCCGAACCTGAATTAACCTGGTATTTATCTACTTTGGACCTGAATTGTTTTAACCTGAACTGAAATCGATCCGAACTGAAAATGACCCGACCTGAACCCGATCTGGATCTGGTGTCAAATCAACCTGAAAATAACCCAAACTGATTTGATCTGACCTGAACCCGATCTGGATCTTGTGTCAAATCAACCTAAATTGACCTGTATCCGATTTTATCCGACCTGTTAAGATCCGACTGAAACCTGACCGATTACCTGTTTTTACAGCCCTATTTGGCAAACATAGTTTATTTGTAATTCAAAAGATCCTAAGAAAGACCAATTAAATAGCATTTGACATATTGGGCGTTTTCCATTAAGGACCAAAAAGTTAAGATCTAGCCCAATATACCTTGGCTAAGATTCTTCTAATTTCCTTCATGTGCTGAGGACAAAAGAGCACACAAATTATTATTATAATTATAATTATTAAGCAAGTAGATGAACCTATATAATTTGTTTAATTAGTAGGTAAAGTTGCATAAAATAATTAGTAGGTAAGGTGGCCGTATCTGTAGGATTAATCTATTAGGTCAGGTTTAGATGACACGCTCAAGATTGACTATATATTTATTCAGTTTATCCAACTCAGATAGAAACAAAACTTTTCAACATCTTTGTCCATTTATTTTAATGGCAAAAAAAGTTACTAAAACTTTAAAATTACAGCTTGAGATTTCAGAAGACATGATATTAGTTAAAATTTAGTAGACAACGTATTAGTTTGTTCATTTATTTATCCAATCTTGAATATTACAACTTTGTTTGTATTAGTTAAAAGATGTGGATTACCATATGTTAAAGTCATTGGATTTTGCACTAAATGTAGTCCACATTAAGCAATAACTTGGGTTCCTTTCAGCAAATATAATATTGATACCTGTTATATAATAAATATAAACTTATAAATTAGATCATAGTTAGAAGAGTTTGATCAACAACCTTAAATAAAGTTAAACACAATTCAATCCGTGACTAGACTATGAAGTTGTATCATGATTTGTTCGGTGAACTTAATGTTATGAAGTACCGATAGATCTTGAAATTTAAAATTGTAGGTATAAAATTTTAATATTCTTTTAATAAAATAAGCATGTAATTTTTTTTTCTTTGATATACTAAATTAAAATTATAGAATTTTCTAAAATAATAAATATGTATTTACTTTTTAAGGGATTAGAGCCATCATCCACCCCTGCTACGAGGGATGAGAGGGCAAGGTGCAAACTTGTTCAACTTAGTGACTTACTTTTTAAAAATAATTGACTACGGTGGTTTGGGCATGTCATTCGGCGATAACCGTCGGATGCGGTCAGGAGGGTAGAGTTTATTAAAGTCGACGGTGCTAGAAGGAGAGGACGACCAAGGAGGAAGTGGGAAGACTGCTTGAGGTCTGATTTGAAGGATTTAGCCCTTACCGAAGATATGACCTCTGATAGGAAAGTATAGAGACTTAAGACCAGGGTAGCCGAGTATTGCGAATTACACCCATAGGGTGTATCATCTCTGTCTTCTTTTAATGCCTTTGTAGTAATTTCCATGACATCTACTTTTTATACGTTTCTGTCATTTGAATTTATGAAGACTTAGAACTAGGGTAGTGGAGCAGTGTTGTCTTAGTTTAGGTTTTAACCCATTTGACTTTATTCCTTCTCGTAGCTTGCTATCATTGATTTCTATGTATCATTCTCTTCATGTTTCCTCTTTTTTAAATTTAGTCATGTCTTACGTTTCTGTCTATATGCAGAGATTTTTAACGCAAGAACTTATTTGCATGGATTACTTCCCATTACATACGCACATATGAAAAATGCATATGAAGACTGTTTAACTATGTATTTATTTATTTATTTATTTATACATGCATTGCATTTTATCTCCATTTTTAATTTTCTAACTGTCGGAGGTCTTTCACGGAAGCTGCTCTCAAACTGGCGTTGGGGGCAGCCTACTACCCTACCTCCCCCTTACCCCATTATATATGAGAATAGGGTTTTGTTGTTGTTGTTGACAGCGAAATGGGGAGTTATACTGTGCGGCAACCTTAATATACGATTGAAGAAATGCGCTACTGTTTTGTTATTTTTTTAATAAAACCGGTAAAAAAATTACCTAAAACATTATTATTTCTATCTAAAACATCAATGTTTTTTAATATTTCCGGTAAAGTGCGCAATAATAACAAAACCGGTAGAAAAAATAACAAAACCGGTAGTACTTTACCATATATGTTAACAAAACCAGTAAAGCGTCTAATAATAACAAAATTGGTAGAAATAATAATGTTTTCGATCATTTTTTACCGATTTTATTAAAAAAATAATAACAAAACCGGTAGCATATTTCCTTAATCGTATATTACATTTTCCTGAAATGTACAACGCAATACTGAATACTAATATATACATGGAAAATTTATATTATGTATAGATGATGGAGAAAAATATTTCACAAATAAATTATTATTTATTTTATTTAAGATTTAAGATTTAAAATTAATGAGTTAAAAATCAAATTTATAATCATTTAAATAAATATTTTTATAAAATAATTTTTTATTGTCGGTACATGAAATGATAACACTATATATATAAAATGATTTTTAAAAGTAAAAATAACAAAGTGTTGGCCCGAAGCTAATGAGTCCCAACAATTTTGTTTACAAATTGTTAAAGTATCCTCCATATATTAATGTTTATTTATTCCCAGCCAAAGTTATTGAATACTTTCAAGAAGGGGAATCTTCGAGAGATCAGAATGCAGAATCTGGTCCAAAATGGTTAGGTATCTGTCTGCAAGTTAGAGCTTGGAAGTTGCATATAATGTATTATAATCAGGGAATCCGGGATTAATTAATCTAATTGTTACTACCATTAAATCAATAAAAGCTTTTCTCTTTAGGTGCGGGCCATTTGGTAATCATTCTAACAACTCTGATTTGAGTTTATATTTACTATTAAATTAGCAACCTCCAGGCCACACTGGCCACCTCAAATATACTTTGCTTATGATATGATCATGTGGCGCTTTTGATAACATGATGGTGAGCTGAAGTTGCCATGCACGCCTACTTCACATGAGCATCCCGGTAAGAAAACCTTGGGGTTTCATCTCATACCCTAATTTTCGTTATAATGTCTGATCCTCTGTTGTTGTTTTCTAAATGTATGATTATTGCTTCATTAACAAAAAAATTAAAGAAGCAAAAGACAGATTAGTGGTTATAACTGAAAGATTCTGTCTAATTGTAACACACAAGGTTTTGCTTCAATATTACTACAACCATGAGAGAGAGAGGGAAAGTTTAAAAGGGTTGAGTAGTTAGTTTTGAGAGGGTGAACTTTCTGAATTTTACCCACATTTTTGCAAACAACTTAAGGGGGTAGCCCTGTATGCATCTAATAATTGAAAGGTTGAAACTTTTTCCCTCAAATTCTGGTGATCTACTTGTTAAGAGGCTCGATGATGACAAAGCCAATGACCTCTTGTCAGGCATAGTTAATCAGATCAAAACCAAATTTATATTAGATCGGTTCATTCATTTGTCCACTATAAATTTCAATTTTAATTTCATGGTTATGATGATGCGGGTTCTTTGTAATGTTGTTAACATAAAATTTTATAATTTAATTATAGTCTCTCAACATGAAATTCTTTATTTCGCCTTACTAATACTTTATTTAGTTATATATAAAAAAATATATATTTTATTTAGATGAGTAATTACAAAAAAATAAAGACATAGATGGTGAGATCATCCAGCAACAGTTTGCATAGCAAATACTTTTGTTTATATGAGCTTCTGATGATCTGTAAAGAAATTGCTTCTTAATAAACAAAATGTCACACTTGGTCATCGCTCATTAAACTAACAAGCGTCATCAACATCTTAATAATGAAATAAAAAACCGAAAGGGATGAATGCTAGACTGTCTCAGGGTGTGCAGAATATTACAGATAAAACTGTACATAGTATAAGAACTATATTTTCACTTAGATTAAAAGGGAAATAATATTCAATGTAGTAGTTAAGTTATTTGGTGTTGCACCCTTATGTTTACTGTTCAAACCCTGGGTGAATTGCACCCCACCACCCCCCCATATTTTAACTTTATAATGTCACCAAAAATTCATTTTATATTGTTTTTTTATTGTGTAATACTGTATTTGTCCCACTAAATTTATTCCTTATTGATTATTTAAAAGTAAAAAAATTCTACTTAAAAAATCAAAATTTTTAAACTTTAACTATGACTATTTTAATTTTTTAAATGAAACATATATTTCAAAATTACTTGATTGAAAGTTTTTAAAATATATTTTTATATATTTTTATCAATAATAAATTTTAAATAATAATGAGTTAAAATTAAAAATTTAAAAAAAAGTTTTTTCTAAAGAAATCACTAATTCTATTCTAAATAGGAAATATTCTAAATTACAATGAATGTTTACAATCATAATCGTAAATTAAGCACATTTAAGACAATTTCCTATAATCATCAAACAAAACTAACAACCTAAGATCATATAAGGATCATACAATGAAAGATTAAAATCTAACAAATAAAACTCGAACAAAGATAGATACAAACAGATCTGATCGAATCGGTAAACGAACCACAAAAGGGGATCAAGCTACCGAAATACTACCAACAAATCGTAATTCTGACTCGAGCGACGTGAAAAGCTCTCCACGAACGCATAGGAAATATCTAAATTTAATACGACGGTCCAAAACAGAGAATATCAACAATATAACATATAAAAACCATTTTGATCAGTCATGACGATATCAAATCAACCATTAAAAAAAGATAAGTGAAAACAACGATTAAACGATTAAAAAACGTGTAAAAATGCAAAAGAAAACATACCATAATTGTATATAAAAATGTGTCATACATACAGATGAAAACATGTCATACATACATACTTAATGAAAATAAAAAATAAAAGAAATTAAAGAGGTAATTTAAGAGAATACAAATATAATAAAAAAATGTTCACGATCCATAACTATATTAAAATTTATACCATGATTAACAAAGATAAAAAAATAAACGAAGAAATATTTTATTTATTTTTATATCAAATTGTTTCATCTATGATATGTGATTGTACTGTGAATAAAGTTGATGGATGCCTCAAAGTTTGTAAAAGGAGTTTGATTTTATGGTCCCACTCAAATCTTGTCTAATAGGTCCACACCTAATCTTTTTCTTAGATATACTATCATCGGGATAGCTACTAGCACTAGGGTGTTTTCTTCAGTTTTCTTTTTATTTTCCAAACAAGACATGATCATCATTAGAAGGGAAAAGATGTGGAGAGAAAAGAAGGTGCGAAGTTGGAGCACTAAAGTTTTGATCTTTTAGACTAGGAATATGAAGCTCCAATTATTTCATTGACTCTAAGTCTTTCTATTTTGTTTTTATTTGGACTGCCACGGGTTTAATAATTTCAAGATATGTTTTAAAATTATATCATTTTAATATTTTTTAGAAATTTTAAAAATTTCAAGATATGTTAAATCCACTCTCTCTCTCTCTCTCTCTCTCTCCTTGTTGAGGACAACATGCTGGGCTGCGACATCATCCAGTCGGGCCTTGTTTCTTACTGTTTTTCAAAGTGCTTTTGAGGTTAAAAGCACTTTTATAGGCAATTTTAAAAAAATTTCTAAAGTACGTTTGAAAATTGATTTTCAACTCTAAAACTTTTAGTTTTTGTGTTAAAAAAACACTTTTTGAGTCAAAATTATAATTTTGACATTCCTTTATTGTATCATATGATGTGTTTATTTTATAATTTATACTTTTATTTTTTTATCAAGACATAATTATAATAAATTATTTATAAATTTAAAATTTTATATCTCTTCATGTCGTTTTTTTTAAATAAAATTATATTTAATTTTATATATTTTCATAAATACGTACAAATATTAAAAAATATTTATTTATTAAAGAAAATATATTTATATTATATAATAATTTAAGGTGATATATTTTATATATTATAATATTACAAAATTTAAATATTATTTATATGTATATTTTAACTTACAACATCATGTATAAAATGATCATTTATATTTTCAAAAGGATCTTTTGACAATATAATAAACATTATCAAATAATCCAAAAGTAATTACCATAAAATACTTTTTAAAAGTATTTTTCAATGATGTTTTTACTTAAATATCATCTTCAGACTCATTAATTTCATAAAATATATTAGATCAATAATATTAAAAGATAAAATATCTGACAGATAATTAATGGTTTCAGTAAAAACACCTTTTTAAACAGTATTTCAACTCTTAATCTGGGAAAAAATGTACAAATTAAAAATGACACTTCCAGTGCTTTGGTTTCACCTTTGGAGCAATCGCTTCATTATTTCTGTCCATTGCAGCAGATCAACTGTAGTTGGACAACTAATTTGTACCTACAAGTACTTCATAGGTGAATTGACACAAAGGTGTCGTCTCTCCTGTTTCTGGGTCTCCCTGACATCTAATAGTGGGCTTTTAGGCGATTTGACCTGACTGTTTTTTTTTTTTAATTCTCTCGTTCCGTTGATTAATATTTCTCGATGTAACACTCTTTCAACTGAGGTGGCATAAAGGCGCATCTCCGAGAATGCGCTTTACATGAGTTTATGTTAAGTCGAATTCCACTTGTGAAAGGCGCATCCTTGAGGATGCACTTTCACGGGATTATACTAGATCAGACGCCACGTGGGGAAGACGCATCTCCGTGGACGTGCCTTCCATTAAATGTCATAAATGCCATCATCCGTTTTCTCTCAACTACCCCTCCTCCTCCCCTATATAAACCCCATCTCATTCTTCACACTAAAATCATCTTCTCTTATCTTATATAACTCAAATTCTCCAACTATTTGAGTTTTAAATTTCTTATTAGTGGTAAGAAATTTTATTTTTAAGTTAGTATCTTTTTAAATAGGTTTTATATTTTATAGTAATATAATTATATAAATATTATTTTTTATTAAAATAATATTTATATAATTATTATTTATTTAAATTTATTAATTAATTATTTTTTTTGTACTAATTATATTTTTTTTGTCTGCAGTTATAATGGAAAGTGAAATGTTGTTGCGATTGGATGCAAACCATATCTCCTGACATTTTAGTGATATGATAATATTTTTTTTTATAATTAATGTTAATATTTATTATTTTTTTAATTTAAATTTATAATGAATTTATATTAATTATAAATTTTTATAATACATATTATTTAGGAAAATGATCGTATTTTATAGACTTTTATTAAAAACTCACGTATACCGACACCGCAACGTATTTTGCTATATTTATCTTCTGCTGGGTTCGGGTATATTGTAACAATTATTGGCGGTTGCAAACTCGAACCTGTCCTAATTTCTACATTGATTGAGAGGTGGACACCCGAGACACACACATTTTATCTTCCATGTGGAGAGGCTACAATTACATTGAAGGATGTCTCTATGCATCTGGCGCTTCCCGTCGATAGGAGTATTATGTGTGGTATGGCGGATGGTGATTGGCAGTCAATGTGTATGGAGTATCTTGGAGCTGCTCCGATATAGTTTAATAGAGGTAGAATAACTTTATCCTGGTTGAAAGCTAATTTGGAAGTTCTGAATGAAAATGCTTCAGATGATGAAGTAAAGGCATGTGCTTGGGCTTATATTTTACGAATCATTGGAGAAATATTGATGCCCGACAAATCTCGCAACGAGGTGCATTGTATGTGGTTGCGGTATCTGATTGATTTTGATGAAGCTGGAAGATATAGTTGGGGCGCTGCAGTTTTGACATTTCTCTTTAGAGAAATGTGTCGTGTGACAAATTATAAGAAAACTGCTATAGGTGGATGTCTTCTGCTTCTGCAATCATGGGCGAGGTTCCTCATGCCTTTCTTATTCCAGATCGTCAATGAACCATACGTATTCCCCTTATTATTGAGGTAATTTTCGAACTAAATTTTGATTTAAATATTTTTAATTAAATAGGGTGATATTTAGTTTATATTATATTTCATAAGTAGTCGATGAAAAGAAAGAACCATAGAGATATACCTACTGGACTAGAGGAAATCTGTTTACTTATTGATACAAAAGCTGGGTCTGAGTTATGTTTTGAAATCTGTTTAAATATGAATATTTTAATTTAAAATGTTAGATATAATTAGAATATTATATTTATTTGAATTGTATATTTATATTTTAGTTTCAGTGGATACCTTATACGAGCGATAAAGTAAAGGCTTGCATCCCACCCCACCTAAGTGGGTCATTAGAGGTATTGATGTCAATTGTACCTCTTATATGTTATGCTATTATTGAGTGGCATCCAGTTGATTGCGTGCTCCGTCAGTTTGGTTGTACGCAATATATTCCTGGAGCACCTAAGAATTTAGACGACATGTATATCATAAATAGACGAGGCAAGAAAGATGTTAACTGGGTGGTGAGACACATAGATTGGATTTCGCTTTGGGAGAACCGGTATGCACAGTTGGCCCCTCGACAATATTACGCTGAAACTGATTATATGGTTACGGATAACTATATGGATTGGTTTAATGAAAATGGAAAGTCGTTTCTACTTTCGGCGAAAGCACGATGGGTTAACATTCCTAGGAGCCGAGAGAGACGTCCACCGTCTCAATATTATCGTCCCCCGACTCGTGGATGGAGAGAAGGCGCTACCGGTTCTGCATCAGTCCCACCACAACATCCCTATCCACCGATGATGATACCCAGCCCTTCAGTTCAGATGCCATCTCCTCAGGGGTATATGCCAAGCCCACCAGTTTATATGCCATCTCCGCAGGGTTACATTCCTAGCCCTCAGGGTTACATTCCTAGTCCGCCAGGTTACATGCATAGCCCGCAGGGTTTTATTACACCATATGGAGGTACATATACGGATATGTTTAATGATCCAACATATGGTTCATATGCATCTTATTTGGTTGGTGGTCCTTCTCCACAGACACTTCAATCTCCATCTGGATCACACACATCGATGCCAATGTTTTCACATTTTTCTCAATTTTCTATGAGCGGTGGGATTCTTAGTAGCACTCGTCCAGGGTCATTATTTTATACAGGCCCTTCAGCGTCATCTACAACACCAGCCGAAGAAAATGCCGATGATGATGATGATAGTGAAGATGAGGAGACTGAAGAACAAGTTCCACGAAGAAATCCTCAGCGAAATAGACAACCACCTCATGTGGAACTCATTCGAGAAGACAACATCAGTGATCCAGTTTTATTTTAATGTTATTTAAATAGTTATATTTCATAAATTTATGTAATTTGTTTATGTTATTTTAATGTTTCGTGGTTGTTAGAACAATATTTTTAATGTTATTTTTTATTCAAATTTAACATTAAATGTTTTTAATATACAAAATATAGTATTCGAAATTTAAAATCAAAATACAAATTATGGTATTCGAAATTTAACATTAAATTCAACTTAATATTCCAATAGTATTCAAAACTAAAAGTTATATTCCAATTATAGTTCACAGTACTTAAATTGAAATTAAATTTATCCATATGTATGATTTTATCCTTAACATATACATTAAAACCAACTTATCACTTCATATTTATTCGTAAAAACATGTCGATGTTCATTCCATACAATTTCAATGTCACGACCAACTTATCACTTCACATTTATTTAATTTATCCATAACATTTTATCCAATATATTCAAACAACCAATTGATCACTTAACATTTATTCAATTTATTCATAACATTTTATATAATTTATTCAAACTTCACATAACGTTTTAATTTAAGTTATGAACTTAAATTTATCCATATGTATAATTTTATCCTTAACTTGTGCGCCTATTCCAAAAAGAACTTAAATTTTGGTTATAATTTACCTGAATTTCACCATCCATCTATAGTTCCCCGGGGGACATGAGTGATATAATAGGGCAATGATAACATATTCTCTGACAAAATAATCGAAGGCGCGCCCCCGGGAACACGCTTTCACCATTTTGCCAAGTCCCCTCAGAAATAATAGGTACTGACATGAATAGTTCCCCGGGGGACATGAGTGACATAATAGGGCAATGATAACATATTCTCTGATAAAATAATCGAAGGCGCGCCCCCGGAAATTTTCTTTCACCACTTTGCCAAGTCCCCTCAGAAATAATAGGTACTGACATGAATAGTTCCCCGGGGGACATGAGTGACATAATAGGGCAATGATAACATATTCTCTGACAAAATAATCAAAGGCGCCCCTCGGGAACGCGCCTTCACGTGAATAGTACCCCGGTTATAGACACTATTATATGCAACGTATTATGGACTTTCAAAACAAACTTCAGTTCACAAGCTTTCAAATTCTCACTCTAAATTTCTCAAAAATCTCATTCCTCTATTTTCTGAAAATGAGTCGTCTTTTTGCTGTTGTTTTATATAATGGAGAAATTAAGGAAGCTGAAGAGGGGGTTGTTTTTGAGTCAGATCATTATATCCCCTTAACCTTGAAGAGAAATATCACTCTTGAGGAGTTAATCACAAAAATTTCGTTAAAGATTCGTGTAGCTGGCCGGAGAAGACTATATTCACTTCAGTATAGATTTCCTACTGAACTTTTTCTACTCACATATACATCATTTCAGCTTTCTAACGATGATGATGTTTTTATGATAGTTTATGCTCATATGGGGAGTTCACAATCTCTTATTGAAATGTATGCCATTTTTATTGAGGTTCGTGCTTCTCGTGGTCTCTCATATTCCTCTCACTTTGGCATTGCATATCATGTTGATCAAGTTGATAGCTCGACGCAACTGATCTATAATGAGTTCACATCATTAATGGCTGATCCAATGCCAGATGTTATGTCATCAAGTTCAATAGGAAGACATTCATCAGCAACTGTTTATGATCTCAACCCACGTGGTTTCACCAATAATCCATATGGAAACATCTCTTCTATTTCAAGGGGCAGACATTCATCTGCCAAAGTTTTCAACTTACATATGGAAATGCCATCGAGACGACAGTCTATTCACATCCCACATGATACAATGACCTCATGTTCAAGGGGGGACAAACAAGCGGGAACTTATTTGACCTCAACATTGGATTATCGGAGGAATCCTCATCTCCACCAGAAGAACCTCTTCGGGAGCCAGGTGCAGATGGTGTTGAAACAAGATTATTCATTGAACTTGACTCACTACAATTTAACGTACATTCTGATGATGATGAGGATGACGTTCCGATAAATACAACACCAACCGAACTTCCTGCACATATGTATGGTGCTTATTATGATGCAATGTATGAGCCTGAATTTTCAGATCTTCCTGATGTTGGCAACTATGGACTTCAGTTATCAGTCAACGACAGTGATTTACATATTGGAATGGAGTTCGCATCAAAGGAGGAATCAATGATGGCAATAAAGAGTTACAATATTCGTAACTCAGTTCAGTCCCGAGTTGATCGATCTGCCACGGAGAAATATGTCTGCTACTGCGTTCAACGTGACAACGGATGTCAATGGATGGCCCGTGTATCAAAGAGGAAGAACAACTTATGGGAACTAACCAGATACAACGGTCCTCATACGTGTTGTGCAAGAGGTATAAACCAAGATCATCCCAACTTGGATTCTTGCACAAACCAAGATCATCCCAACTTGGACTCCAACATTATCTGCCAAGCAATCATGCCCATTGTGAAGCAAAGCTCTCATATAGTTGTTGCAGTGTTGATTTCTGCTATACAGTCATAACATGGGTACATCATCTCCTATAAAAAAGCATGGTTGGCAAAATAGAATGCCATTTGTAAACTTCATGGCGAATGAGATTCCTCTTACAACTAGCTACCCAGTTGGTTTCATGTTGTGCAAAGACTCAATCCCGGGATAATTGTTGAGTTTGAAACTCAACATCATTACGTGAATGATCGAGTGGTTCGCGATCGTAATCAATTATACCCTGTCTTTTGGACTTACCCTCAGTGTATTAATGCAGTCAAGTATTGTAAACCAGTTGTCCAAATTGATGGTACTTTCTTGTATTAGAAATACAAACAAGTTTTATTATTGGCTTTGGTCCAAGATGGAAACCGCAATATTCTTCCTGTTGCGTTTGCCCTCGTTCAAGGAGAAGACACTGAGTCCTGGGCTTTTTTCCTTAAATTTTACGTTTACATATTGTCACTAGGGAACGAGTATGCATTATTTCAGACCGAGGAGCCGAGATAAAAGCAGTAATGGAGTCTTTGGGTACAATGTATAGACCTCCACATGTTCAACATCGTTATTGTGTTCGTCATATTGCTGTAAACTATTACGGAAAATACAAGAAGAACGATGAACGTCAGTTAGTCGTGCGGATGAGTATGTTACTTTTTCCCAATTTTTCTATCATTTTCGTATTACTTATTTATACTTCATATTAACTATTACATATTCCTAATGGCTTAGGTTACGAACTCTTACCTCAAAGGTTTGAGTCTATGCTACAAGAGTTGTTTGGCAAAAATAAGAAGGGGTGCGAGTATATTATGGATATCAGCAAAGAAATGTGGACAAATGCGTATGACGGGGGGTATCGCTATGGTCATATGACAACCAACTTGGTTGAAGCAATAAATTCAACCTTAAAGGGGGCGTGTCATTTACCAGTCACGGCGTTGGTCAAAATGACTTATTTTCGTTTGGGTCAACTCTTTGCAAAGCTCGGTGGACAAGCTCTTAGTTGGATGCAAAACGGTCATATTCACCACCCAAGACTAGTAGCTGATTTACAGAAAAAAAAATGGCTGCATCAAATGGTATGTTGGTTACAAATTTTTCTCGTACCCGTGAATTATTTCACGTAACCGAAATACCACGTCCGTTGTAAGGGATTGAAGTTAACTCTTTCAGAGTTAATCTACAATAGATGTGGTGTGATTGTGGTTTCTTTCAAGCACTCAAATATCCATGCTCTCATGTCATTGCAGCTTGCTCACATTCACATTTGGACTACAAAAATTATGTTGATCCCGTATACCAACTTTCACAAGTATTTAAGGTATATGAATTTGAGTTTCCGCCCATAAGAAACGAAAAAGACCCAGATGAGATTCAAACTTGGCTTACAATTGTACCAAATCCATTGCTTTTGAGGGACTCAGGTCATCTAAAATCTACTAGAATACATTGTGATATGGATATTCGGGAGAAGTCAACAGAACAAAAACGATGTGGGCATTGTAGAAACATCGGGCACAATAGAAAAAAATATTCATCTCTGTTATCATCACATAACCGTTAACCCTTATGTAATTAATATTCTATTTAAATGAATGTTTTTGTTTCTAATATTTAAATATAATTGCATTTTCTATAATTTCTCAATGTATGTACACCTAAATAATTTTTTAAAATTTTTATTTAAATTTTTATGATATTTATTTAATATAATAATTAATATTATTTATTATAAAAAATTAATTATTAATTTTAAAATATTATAATAATTCCACCTTCTAAGTAGAGAAAAAATGTTAAATTAAACAAATTAAAAGTAAGACTAAATTGATAAAATATGTAACTATTGAAGATTAAATGTGTAATTATACTAATTTTATTAACTTATGCATCAATATTTTCTTTAAATATTGATAACAAATTACTAAATTGATAACATTTAAATAATTAAGTGATAAAGTTAATAGATCGATAATAAAAAAATAGATATATAATAATACATGTAATATTATAATTTCATACATTTTTCCTATAACTACAATAAGATCAAAGCTTGTTTTCATCTATTATTCCATCCGATTAATGTCGTGTGGAATGGGTGAATGCCAAAGTCCCTGAAACATATAACACTAAAACCTAAATTCGCTTCACCTTTAACACACATTTAAAAAATACATTCGATAATTCTTAAATTATAATCGAAACACTTTACATAATATATTAATTATTTATAATAATAATAATAATAAAATCTTTATTATTAAAAGAAATATCATCGTGACATCTGATTCGGCAGAACCCATATAAAGCGCATCCTCGGGGATGCGCCTTTCACACGTGACATCCGACTCAGCATAAACCCAGGTAAAGCGCGTTCCCGGGGATGCGCCTTTGTGTCACCTCAGCCGAAAGGGTACTACTTCGGGAAATATTGGTCAACGGGTGTTAGAACGGGAGAATTTAAAAAAAAACGGGCCAGTTAGGTCAATCAACCGGGATTTTAGCCATGTGGTAGCTAATTAAGATTAATGTACTAATTCTAATAAATCATAAGTGAAAATATTATTATAGCTCACTATTACGAGGATCTAATTCTAATTATGGATTCGAATTAGATGCTGAGTGATCATTGAATGATGTTGATGAATTGTTCATAAATCTTTGAACAAAACTATGCACAATTCGATCATAAATTGTCTCATAAAAGTTCAGCAAACATTTCCCCTACTCAATTGTTAGAATTCAATGTACATTTTACATTAAAAAAACTGACCATAATTTCCTTTTAAGTAAAGAAAAACAAAATGCTATGATTTGCAGTATCATCCTCGAACATCAGAATGCCAAAAGAAATGATCGCATAAACTTGAGGCAGACACATTTGATTGGTAATCTTAAAGGGGAATAATTATAAATCTCATGCTTAAAAAGACATGCAAAGTTAAGGATGCTTTAATTTCCAAACCTTTTTGTTTTATTGGAAAATGATTACTAAGGGATAATATCGCATCTGGTACTTATACTTTGATAAATTATTTAATTTAGTACATTTACTTTTAAAACAATTAATACAATGCATGAAATTTAGCAAATGTTCAGCATAGTACTTTTATTTTGATAAAATTTTAATGCGATACTTGAATGTTCATTACATATATTAATATGATATACGAGAATCTTTACTGACTGATTAGACATTCATTGATAGTGACAAGCTGAGTATCATAGTAATATATGAAATTATAGCTTAAGTATGGCACTTATTAAGGGTATTAACTCATAGTAATATATGAAATTATATAAAATGATAGTTGAGATGCTAATTGGATATATTTTTTTAAAAAAATACAGGCACTAATTAAATATTTTAAAAGTATAATTACAATATTATATATTTGATTAAAGTATAAATATTATATTAAATATTGTGTCAAAAGGATAGATAAGCATTAAACATTTTAAAACTATACACATCATCTTAAACATTTTGTTAAAATACAAGCATCAAATGTGATATTATCCCTTTCAAAGCTTTTGAAAAGGCCATCTCGGCATTTCCTCGCAGCTCTTTGATGCCTGTTTTTCACGCGGGTGACTTGTCATCATCGTTAATTTAATAATTTAGTTTGTCCCAAATAACTCACTATTTTTCAACAGCTTTCTCTAGTTAAAATTAAATATTGCAGTGGGTTCGAATATTTGTAATTTCGTAAGATTTGAATTTACGCATATTTATTATTTTAATTTGTTTTATTGTTTATAAATTATTTAAATATTCTTTATTTAAATTTATATTTGAATTAATTAAATTATTTATCGACTATCTAAGTTCACAATTTTTGTTTACAAACGTGTAATTAACTTTTCAAAATTTTCAAGTGTCTTTTAATGTGATAATTTTTAGTTATAAATTATTATTATTATTAGTGTGATTATTGTAAATCTTATATTTTGTATAAATTTTATATTTGACACGTTGCATTACTTTAGCACCAATAAGCGTTTAAGCAGTTTTAAATTTCTGAAAGGAAATTACTAGAAGTACGTTGACTTCATCAAGAATGTAAAATTTATTTCATAAAACAATCTTTTATTTATTATTTTATTATTTTATAATAACTTTACATTTAATAATATTATATATTAGTTTATTATGTGGTAGTGTTATGCATTAATTTATAAATTGATTTACTGAATATCGACGTTTTGCATTAATTTTTATGAATTTTAAAAAAATTAAATTTATACGTTTTTAGATATTTTATTTTGTTTTTATTTAACCTCATAATCTTTTTTTACTTTAATTTTATCTATAATAAATATTCTTCTTAATCTTGCAACAGATTTGTACCTTATCATTACACGTGGATTTATTAATATAAGATCTAAAATTGTTGAACTTTTTTTATTATTCAGTGGAAAACTAGTGTGCGGTGCGGGTGTGATCATCTGGCCAAAGCATTGGGGCCCTTGCCCTTGATGTGTGGTAGCAACTCTTAACTATGGAACAACCACCACGCACATGGGATGCTGATTCTCTTCAATGTTGATATGAGATCCACGTAAAAAGAGTAATGACCATGATTCAAATCATACACACCAATCCTCCTCCTGATAGGGGAAGCGGTGAGGAATTAATGAACGTTACTCTTGTTGAAGAATCAAACCTAGAAAACTTTAGACTCGATGAAGAACAAAGGGGATGAATAGTAGAAGGTGGCTTTCTTATGAAGGTGAACAATAAAGATGATGATGGTGAGGATGGATTTGTGGAAAATAAATAGATAAGTGTCCTATCGAACCTTCCTAGTCGCAATGAAGAGGCAAACTCGATAATATGACTCTAAGTGTCATATTGAACCCTCCTAGTTGCAATGAAAAGACAAACTCGATAATATGGCTCAAACCAACCCTCTTAGTCGCCATGAAAAGGCAAATTGGAGTGTGAAGATTAATCTCCCTCATAAGAACTTGAAAGAACTCCAGGAGAAGAAGCTTCGAAGTCACAAGACAATCAGCACTTGCAAAAAAAGAACTCTCGTTGTATTATTAGTCAAAGAAATCTGTTTTACAAAGTTGGATGAAGCCTCCTTTATATAGGGATGAGTTCTAAAGGTCTTAAATAACTAATGAATAAAATAATAACAAACTAAACACTTCTTAACTCTAATTCCTAATAAAATAATAATAACTAAAAATAGTGTTTTAACTTAGCCTTAATTTCAAATAAAAATAATAAATCTAATCCTAAAATATAATGCATCATCCTATATTTAATTATATTACAAATAATCAATATAAATATTAAAAATTCATAATATTTACAAAATCACGTATTAGTTTCGTATACGAATTTCTGCATGCACTGTCTTCACTAAAATGAATGTATCTTGAGTTTCCGATATCGAATTGATGCGATTCAAGAACCGTTGGAAAGATAAGAGAAAGACGGTTGTATATCTAGAAGACATGTTGACCAAATAAGATCAGAATCTCATTTAAAAAGTCGTCGCAAGTCTGTTGTTGTTATGATCTTCTTTTCCAATGCTTGGACGAGTGGATCATTTAGAAGAGTTATTACTTTTTCCTTTGATGTGAGACTTGTGATGCATGTATCGACTCCTCTATTTGCCTATTAAATGCATTGTTTTTGGAAATTCCAATTTTATTGTTTTAGTTCATTCACTTATATTTACGGGCTGCAATCATCTTATAAATTTATGGTTTTAATTTAAAATTAAATTTATTTTAATATATATTAAATTTATTTTATTAATAACATCTTCATTTATTGTTAAAGTTGAGAGATTTAAAACTTTTAAATTTTAACTTGAAATTTCATTTTACGTAAATTTCAATTTTATAACGATTTGAATTCATATATATTCAAATTATCAATTTGCTATGGTTTTATATTCATATTTAGTATTTCAATATAAACTTAAGGGATAATTTTATTATCGTAATTGTCTTAAATCAATAATAAAGTAACAATAAAACTTAATATTTTAATCTTTCGACTGTATCTCGTTATCGTGAAATTTTATTTTTTGATTTTCTTCCAGTTTTCAAGACTTCATTCAGACTAATCCATAGCTAACTTCATTCTGACTAATCAATAGCTACCCGGGTCGTACACCTGGCTTTAGTGGGTGAGTCTCCTAGTGGAAATTTTATGCATACACAAGGACTCAAACTCGAGACTTGCTTAAACGATATTAAGCTGCTTACCACTTGAACCAACTCCCATTAATTCGTTATCTTGAATTTACTACTATTCTTTAAACATATTTTCAATAGGATTAGTCTTGTAGTATATCTGTCGCAACCGTCTTTCGGTTGAGTCCGGAATTAGGTTTCGACTTGAAAATTAGGTTAGAGTCGCCACTGATTATTTTAAAAATATTTAGGCGGATCGGACACCATCTTACATGATCTGCGTTTTACCAGAAATGTGTCGGGTTCGGGAGTCGGTTACAGTCAAAGAATAATTAGCACCCTTGTACTACCCTTTCAATACCAATTAATTTGTCGGTTATATTAATTGCAAAATTTTAAAATTAAAATTTAAAAATTCAATTCAAATTAATTACCTCTGATTAATCGAAAATATCCCACTTTTGATTTCAGATTTACTTGCATTTCTCGACACACCATGGACAGTGCAATAATTAGTTTCAACTCTAACAATGAACCGTGATCCCCTACGATGGTGTGATGTTTGAGATGACCTCATAAATGATAACAATAGTAAGGAATCACGTGAAAACAAGCCTGAATTTGATGATCCCATTCCCAAATAACTCATTGTATTTGTGACTCCCAATCTGGCTTTCATTATTCGGTTTGGGATATAAGGACGCATTGCAAATTGAGGACGAATACTCCACTGAGCACTGAATGTTCTTCCACATGGTATAATGGCCATCCAATATGAGGATAGAGAACCTGAACTCAAACTTTATGTTGAATGACCTTTAGCAGGCTTGTTTGGCTCCTAAGCGATTTGCTCTCACTGATGTTTCCAGAGTATATATGTAGAATCGGTCAATTTCACAACATCAAGCTTTGGAATGTGTTGAACAACCATAGAAAGAGTGCTTGAGGTGACATTTTGAGTGAAACTATGTTGAGTATCATTAGTCATTTTGAATGAACTGAGCTAGGCAAATCAACAAACAGATGGAGGACACTAGCTTTAAGAAACAAAATCCATAAGAAACACGCGTAGATCTAAACCACAATGAACACCAAACTTACTAAAAAATCCAGAATCACACAAACAGTCACGATCTTCGCAAAATGCCTTAAATCATTGATAAAACAAGATAAAGAGACTCGATTTAAAAGACCTAGGGATATTAAGAGATGATCGCTAGTTTGCTCTTTCTCCAATGAGTCACGGCGAGTTAAACATTCTTGCAATAAAAAACAGGCATACCTTAATCGAAACACATTAGAAATCACGAAGAAGCAGTAATCACCAAAGCAAAAGCGAACAGGATCTCGCTCCCCTGCTAGAACCAAGAGCTGCTGCCAATCCCTCTTTTCTTCTTCTGGATCTTCTTCAAGTAGAATTCTAACTCTTTGCCTTCCAAGATATACCCATCATAATAGCCGCACTGACCAGGCCTTGAAGAGATACAAGCCAACAAACGACCACTTGCAAATTGATCCTCGATATGTGGGTCAAGCTTGCGATCCTGCAGATGTTTTTCCAGCTTCCTCATAACATGGTTGCTCTTCTTCGTTTCTTCAGTGTCGGTTTCACCTTCCTCTCATTCTTTCTTCCCCGCTATTGTTTTCTTCTCGCGACCGATTTCGACACCATAGTGTTGGAGATACCACTGCTTGAATGGGGCAACATCAACTTAAACAATAGCACTCTTGACCAGAGTTTGGGTACGAAGCAGCTCATTGTTGGATGCATTATAAACCACATCCAAAACTCTAGTCTTACGAGTCACGGACTCACTTCCCAATGAGTGGTTCCCAGTGTCGAGTCTCAGAGCACGTCATTTCACATTTTCTCCACGAACCCTAATCCTCCTGAATTCTCCTCCCTCTCGACAGCTTTGTGTTTGCTCAATATATAGGGGAAGGGAAGCGGTATGTAATGGCCAGAGAGAATAAAATTTTTGGGAATCGTGGTTCCCAACTACAAGTAAAATTATACTACAAACTAGGAACCATCTCCATTTTCCCCGAGCATTCCGAGACCCATTAACCTGCAGCACTTCACCATTCATCGTGGGTCCCTCATGCGTGGCAAAAATTTTGGGACATGCATGGCATGAAAAAAATCACGTTGTGCAAAGGGAACGTGGTTTGGGCAGGAGCATTTGTGGTAAAGTTGACTTCTTTGGTCAAAGGGGCATTGTTGTAGTTGAGTTCTACCACCGAAACGTGGTTCTTTGAATTATGCATTAAAAGTTCTTAAGTTTTTGCCTAGGTGGTTGATCTTCGGTCTTGAGTGCCCTGGATTTGATGGCTCATTCCTGATATGTTGTTGTACCATCTACGCACAAACTCGGGTTGCCACACATTCAAATATATCGAAGCCTGTAAAATAATTGTAATATATAAAATAATAATAATATAATGATTTTGTAGACCTGAACAACCCCTTTTTGCACATTTTTATATTAACAAGAATATGACAAAGATGAAAAAACAACAAGATTTTGTCTGGTTCTCTTTGATTTGAGACTTGTTAGTGTTTTTTATGACACTAAGTCGATCCATTGGACACAATATCATTCTTCGTGAAGTAGAAATTGTGGGTGACTCCTTCGTTGTGAAGTTGAGTTGAACTGTAAAATCCTAAGCAGGATATCCTTCGTCGTGAAGTTGAAACCGAATTCAAACTATTGGGAAGTACTCCTGGATTATCTTCTAGCCCAATATACTTTGTTGTGAAGCTAAAATTTGACCTGAATGAAACAATTTTTTCATTGCTGTGTCACAGATGACTCATTCGTAGTGAAGTTTGATAAATTTTTTGGGTACGATATCTTTCGTTGTGAAGTCGAAATCGTAGGTGAATCAGAAAATGGCTCTTTACTGCCAATCTTGGTCGACCTTGGTTTTCTTCTTGATATAAAGACCTGAGTGTGAAAATTTGACCGGAAAGTAGGTCATTGTTGTTACCTTACGGTAAGTACGTCATCGAGTTGAATGGAATCAGACTCGAAAGTCTTCATTGACATATAGTCCTTCTTGCCTTGAGCTATGTTGTACTAAGCTGAGAGATTGCTCCATATCTTTATCTTGACTTAAAGACCTTGGTTTAAACTTCAACTGGAAAGTAGTTCATCTCTGCTACCATGCAGTTGATATGTCATTGAGCTGAATGGAATCGAACTCGACAGTTTTTTGTTGACAGATAGCCTTTCTCACCTTGAGTTATGCTGTAAATTTGTTATACCCTTGAGCTGAATGTAATCAAACTCGAGGGTTTGTTGACAGATAACTCCTCTCACCTTGAGTTATGCTATAAATTTGGTATGTCTTTGAGCTGAATGTAATCGAACTCGAAGGTCTTTGTTGACAGATAACCCTTCTCGCCTTGAGCTATGCTGTAATAGGCTAGGAGATAACCCCATATTGTTGCAAATGACTCATTTGTTATGAAACTAAGTCAATCCACTCGAGCACGATATCCTTCGTCGTGAAGTTGAAATCGTGGATGGCTCCTTCATCGTGAGATTGAGCTTTGAATTGGATATCCTTCGTTGTGAAGTTGAAATCCAATATAGAGATAGATGCTACTTGTGGGCATGATATATTTCGTCATGAAGTTGAAATCGTGGATGGCTACTTCGTTGTGAAGTTGAGATTTGAATTGGATATCATTCATTGTGAAGTTGAAATCCAAGGGTTGTTTCACCAAATTGGTTTTGAGTTGGATATCATTCGTCGTGAAGTTGAAATCCAATCTTGAGTAAGTTTCACCAAATTAGCTTTGAGTTGGATATCCTTCGTGTGAAGTTGAAATCCAATCTCGAGTAAATTGTGTCGCTTCGAGTCCAATATCCTTCGTTGTGAAGTTGAAATTGACTCTGAATGAAACTGAAAAGTTATTTATTGAGTCCAATATTCTTCACTGTGAAGTTGAAATTGAATCTGAATGAAATTGGAAAGTTGTTTGCTGACAGATAGCTTTTCTCAGCTTGAGCTGTGCTGTAAATTTCCTCTTAAATGAAGGACGACCCCCCTTCACGGGTCTAAACCGATCATAGTTCTTTAAATGGCTCTCATTCACGAGAAAACCAACTGGTATATTCTGTCAGTCAAATATCCTCTGTCATGGAGTTGAAATCTAGCTTGAAAACGTCAACTGGAAATTAGCCAATCGTCGTTGAGTTAAGCTGAACTAGATCTATTCCAAATTGGTTCTCGAACCCGTCTGAATTTGATTTTAAGATCTGTCGGTCTTTCGATAGGTCAAATTGGTTGAGGTGCAGCTCATTGTTGCTGAGTTAAGCAACCACCATCAATTTTTGAATGTGTTTTTGAATCGAGTATCATTTGTCTTGAAGTTGAAACTTGCCTCTGAAAACTGCATAAATTATGTATACGAAAAATGATAAATGTGATGTTCTTAAATATGTCTAATATGCATGCAACATGAATTAGTACTTGTTTTATCTCTTAGATTGAGCCTCATTCTTTGTCTGCTTGTTCCTGTATATGGAGGAAATACCTTCAGAATATCTGATAATTTGCATCAGGATATTGAATTCCCAAAGATTCCCCAATATTCGATGTTGAATCTAAAAAAATGCCTTGACATTTGATGTTGAATCTTCAAAGATGCCCCTATTGTTCCTCATTTCTTGCTTCAACATTGATTCTAAGCATGAGCTTTGCGTCTGAGAGCCACATGTCATTTACCAAGATCTACTTTAGAGAGATTGTCTTGTTTGAAAAATATTTTTCTTTCTCTTTTATTTTTAAAGTTATGAAAATATCAATTAAAAGAGTTTCGAAAAATGTTTAATCAAAAGTTTTGAAAATATTGCCCATTTCTCAGTTTTACAATTGAGACGGATCATAAAACTAGAGTTCATTGGATATCAAAGAATTAATTACATTTTTAATCCTTCAATAAATTATAGATATTTGACAAGTGTCATGATCAAAGCTATCTTTGGGAAATGGTTAAGTAAGGAAAGGATAAAAAAAATCTCAGGTTATTGTGTTTGGTCAAAGGTTTGGCATTTTTGTTTATTTGATGCCCAAGGGTTTGATGGGGTAGCTTGCATGCTCCTCTACTGGAAGTGTTCTTCGACTCTCAGTTTTCATGGTTACACTCGGATTGTGCGATGCCTTATCAAGAAATTTGTGCGATCGCCTCAGCTGCACAATTTTTATATTTGAGCTGATTTTCAGGTTTTCAACTCGAATCCTCCTTTGGTTTCAAGACGTCATTCAGAATTTATGTCTTGAACCCCCATTTGTTATTTTTCTCTATCATGCATTAAATATTTTAGAAAACTTTTGCAAATAAAGATTAATCCTGATGAGCGGGATTAAATCTGAAGATAGTCTCTTCTGTTCAGAAATTCATGTATGATTAGAATAGACCTTTTAGGCACGTAATGTAGGCTATGGTTCATGGTTATGAAAGAAAGGATAATTAGGCCCAAACAAGTGTTTCAGGGTATTGAACCAATGATCAATTCATTTTGATGCCTTCAATCCTGTCTTGCTCAATTTGAATCTATTCGTATGTGTTTCTCTTGATTTTCTCTGGATGCTCCATGATCTTCGAGTGAAGTGATTCTGGAATGATTGTGTTTGATCAATCTCATAATTTGAATCTCGATGCGTCATTTGAATAGAGAGAATCTTTTCATATGCGTATTGTCTTCTTTTTTCTTCACTTTTTCCTTTGTTTTTGTTTCTCTTTTTTAATTTCTTTTTGCTTTTTTTCTTTGTTTTTCTCTTTTTTCTTCTTCTCACATTTTGTTCTGATTGGATCTTCGCACTTGGCATTTGGTTCACCTTTTGGTATCTCATTTGGATTGATGTTTTCACTCATGTGAGCAGATTTCTTCCACCTTGCCCCCAGTGTAGAGGGTGATCCTTGGTTAGGGTTGAATCATAAGAAAAATACTATAGGCTCAACAGGGGACAACAACGGATATATATATATATACATCTATGGATAAACGAAACAAAGTCGTTCATCATCTCATACACAAAATTCCTCGCAGAAGAGGTATCCACAAGGGGATATATTTTTATGATTAATTTTATTCACATGAAAACAGTGTAATTAATGCATGATAGAATTATTTCGAATGAATTCTTCTTTCTACTTCTTTCTCCCAACATGTCTCAATGTTCAGGCTCCCTGCGAAATGCCCCGAGTTAGAAGAATGCTTATGTTCAAATGAACAACTCAATGCCTTAGGTTTTAAAGGTATAAAAAAGTCAATTTTGAGTCTAAAAAGACAATGATGTGACTTTATTGACTCAAAGAAAGGTTCAAAAGTTTCAAAGGGTGGTGATGTCAGAATTTGGTCTTTTGGTAATGACTATGAGTTATATTGGGTAAAGAATCAAGGTAATTTATTTTTGGGTTTAAGACAGGATTAAAAAGGTATAATCTTGTCATATGTCAAAAATCTATAATTCTTGAAGAATTAAAAGAATCCTTAACTCATTTAATATTCTAAGAACTAAAGATTAAAATTTGTTCAATTATTCCACCTTAGAAGGTAGCATAAATTCAATCGTTTAAAAGATTAAGCAAACATGAAAGATTAAAGACGTGTTCAAACAAAACAATGCTCTAAGTGCAAATGGTAGATGCAATGCCCCCTTCTTCGATTTTTCATGCCCTTGAATCCATCAGGTTTTGGGATCTTAAGCTTTAGTGTCTTACAGTTCTCAGAGGAATGTCTGGAGCTTCTTATGTAGTAACTGCACACAACTTCAACATCGTAACCCTTAGGATATGGGGACTCTTTTCTCAGATCATCATGGCAGGCTTAGTCCTACAATCAGCTGATCAGGCTCCCGCTGTACTGATTTCAGTTTTTTCTAATCCTGCTTCCATATGGTGTCATGTGGCTAAGACCACTTCATCGAATCCTCCATGAAGAAATTTCATGTTTATGAAAATGCTTAAAAATGAAATGTATATGTAAAATACAAAAATGCATGAAATGTTCGAGGCATTGATCCAAAAACATGTTTGTTATTATAAATAATCTTTATTGGGACAGAAGTGTTATTTCTTAAGAGATAAAAACATCCTAAAGGTACATTCTGACTAAGTCTTCTAGACTTGAAACAGATTGACTAGTCTTCTGCCTTCGTCTGTCACCGGTTGATTACTCTATCGAACTACTCTAGCTTTTTTGGTTAAACCGTGCAAGTGACGAGCTGCTTTTTGTACTTGTTCCCAGAAGTATCGAATGACTGTGTCTCTGGCTTTCATTTTTTGTTGAACCTGTTCCTAATGAATACGTCATTGTAGCCCTTCATCGAAAGAAACTATCTGAAGCTCACTTGCTTGCTTCTTGAATTCGTCAACAATGGCCTCTAATTTCAGCTATTTGTTTGCCATCCTGCTCTTGTTGTCTTTTTAAGGGACTCTCCAAGTCAGCAACTTTTTTCTCATCTTGCCCGTGCAACCTTTGCCAAACCATTTTCGAAAGGTGGACTTTTGATGTGCTTGGTGTAAATCCCGTTACATTTCGAGCCATTCACAATGCAGCAGAGTGGTATACTCTTCAGTTGTGGGCACCACGTCTTCTTGATTGAACGTGACATATAATTGCCTTGCAGAGTGTCTCCTTTTTCCTTCTGAGTCTTTTCTGACCAAAGTCGGACCTCTGCATTTTTTACCTCTTGTATTACAACCGCTTTGTCCATTAATGCAAATTATTTATGGTTAACAAACACATTTTTGTGGATCAACACCTCTTTTTAATTATGTAAATTATAATAAAAATAAAATGAAAAAGATCAAAAATGAAAGGAAAGAGTTAGTGAGGTAAGGATAATAATCAAAACAATAATGAAAATAAAAAGTCATACCCCACATGTTTATTATTCCTACCCGGGCATGATCTCTGTTCCACATGTTAATTTTGAACCAGTCCTAACCGCATAAATTTCTAGTTCACATGCTTTGAACATAAAATAAAGCAGGAAATAATCTCAAAGCAGCCTATGGTTTGAAATGAGGTTTTAGGGTAGGCTCTAATTCCATATAGTCTCCTTGTTTAGGTTCTAAAGAAAGGTACCTGAGTTCTCCTTGTTGGTAACCCCTTGGGCTTGCCAGACCCTTAGTCCTAAGCCCATTACAAGCTTGTGTGGACTAAGTTAAACTCGAGATGATATATTCCCTTATGCCCATAAGGAGAATAAATTCACACGAAGACATAAGGTATATGAATCCCGAAGGTTACTTGCTAGGCCTACACGGAGAATAAATTCTCACGAAGGCGTCACTTTCACCCCACTTAAAAAAAGTTTCAGAGCTCGGGTATAGAGCCTTAGATGGAAAAAAGTTTAATAAGTTGTAATCATTGAAAGAAAACGTCAGTATAACTATTTATTTGAAAAGATAATCAAAGGTAAGTAATAAGAATCGAATAAATAAATTAGAATTTAAACTTGTTATTTTCACTTAAAAAGACAACCGAAATTAATTCTAGCCTGACATACTTATATGTCCCCAGTAGAGTTGCCAAGATGTCGCGGTCGTCTTTCGGTTGGGCCCGGAATTGGGCTTCGACTTGAAAATTGGGTTAGAGTCACCACCGATCACTTTAAAAATATTTAGGTGGATCGGACACCATCTTACCTGATCTACGTTTTACCAGAAATGTGTCGGGTTCGGGAGTCGGTTACAGTCAAGGAATGATTAACACCCTTGTACTGCCCTTTCGGTACCCCAATTAATTTGTCGGTTGACTTAATTACGAAAAATTAAAATTAAAATTAAAATTTAAAAATTCAATTCAAATTAATTACTTTTGATTAATCGAAAGTATTCCACTTTTGATTTCAGGTTTACTTGCATTTCTCGACACACCATGGACAGTATAATAATTGGTTTCAGCTCTAACAATGGACTGTGATCCCCTACGATGGTGTGATGTCTGAGATGACCTCATAAATGATAACAATGGTAAGGAATCACGTGAAAACAAGCCTAAATTTGATGATCTCATTCCCAAATAACTCATTGTATTTGTGACTCCCAATCTGGCTTTCATTAATCGGTTTGGGATACAAGAACGCATTGCAAATTGAGGACGAATACTCCACTGGGCACCGAATGTGCTTCCACATGGTATAATGACCATCCAATATGAGGATAGAGAACCTGAACTCAAACTTTATGCTGAATGACCTTTAGCAAGCTTGTTTGACTCCTAAGCGATTTGCTCTCACTGATGTTTCCAGAGTATATATGTAGAATCGGACAATTTCACAACATCAAGCTTTGGAATGTGTTGAACACCCATGGAAAGAGTGCTTGAGGTGACATTTTGAGTGAAACTATGTTGAGTATCATTAGTCATTTTGAATGAACCGAGCTAGGTAAATCAACAAACAGATGGAGGACACTAGTTTCAAGAAACAAAATCCACAAGAAACACGCGTAGATCTAGACCACAATGAACACCAAACTTACTAAAAAAAATACAGAATCACACAACTAGTCATGATCTTCGCAAAACGCCTTAAATCATTGATAAAACAAGATAAAGAGACTTGATTTAAAAGACCTAGGGATATTAAGAGAGGATCGCTAGTTTGCTCTTTCTCCAATGAGTCACAGCGAGTCAAATATTCTTGCAATAAAAAACAGGCATACCTTAATCGAAACACATTAAAAATCAAGAAGAAGCAGTAACCACTAGAGCAAAAGCGAACAGGATCTCACTCCCCTGCTAGAACCAAGAGCTGCTGCCAATCCCCCATTTTCTCCCTTTGGATCTTCTTCGAGTAGAATTCCAACTCTTTGCCTTCCAAGATATACCCATCACAACGGCCGCACTGACCAGGCCTTGAAGAGACACAAGCCAACAAACGACCACTTACAAATTGATACTCGGTATGTGGGTCAAGCTTACGATCCTGCTGACATTTTTCCAGCTTCTTCATAACATGGTTGCTCTTCTTCGTTTCTTCAGTTCTAGTTTCACCTTCCTCTCATTCTTTCTTGGCCGCTATTGTTTTCTTCTTGCGATCGATTTCAACACCATAGTGTTACAGATACCACTGCTTGAACGGGGCAGCATCAACTTGAACAATAGCACTCTTGACCAAAGTTTGGGTACGAACCAACTCATAGTTGGATGCATTGTAAACCACATCCAAAACTCTGGTCTTACAAGTTACGGATGCACTTCCCCATGAGTAGTTCCCAGTTTCGAGTCTCAGAGCACACCATTTCATATTTCCTCCATGAACCCTAATCCTCCTGACTGTCTCCTCCCTCTCGATAGCTTCATGTTTTCTCAATATATAGGGGAAGGGAAGCGGTATGTAATGGCCAGAGAGAAGAAAAATTTCGAGAATCGTGGTCCCCAACTGCAAGTAAAATTATACTGCAAACTAGGAACCATCTCCATTTTCCCCGAGCATTCTGAGACCCATTAACCTGCAGCACTTCACCATTCATCGTTGGTCCCTCATACGTGGCAAAATTTTGGGATGTGCATGGCATGAAAAAAATCATGTTGTTCAAAGGGAACGTGGTTTGGGCAGGAGCATTTGTGGCAAGGTTGACTTCTTTGGTCAAAGGGGCATTGTTGTAGCTGGGTCCTACCACCGAAACGTGGTTCCTTGAATTATGCATTAAAAGTTCTTGAGTTTTCGCATAGGTGGGTGATCTTCGACCTTGAGTGCCCCGAATTTAATGGCCCAATCCTGATACGTTGTTGTACCATCCACGCACAACATCAGATTGCCACACATTCAAATCAAATATATCGAGGCTTATAAAATAAGAGAAAATAACATTAGTGACAAAAAATCTCATATAATATACGATTTTAATCAACTTTTTCCGGATTTGTCAAAATAACCAACAAAATCGCAATGCGATCGCTAATTCGCAACACGATCTCCATTATCGCAAATCAGTTTCCAGATTCGCAACGCGATTATGACTATCGCAATGCGATTTTCCAATTTCGCGTTGCGATTTTCACAATTCGCAATGCGAATAAGTAAATCGCAATGCGAATTTAGAAAATCGCAATACGATACTGACTATCGCAACGCGATACTTACTTTCGCAACGCGATACTGACTTTCGCAACGAGATAATACATAATCGCAATGCGATTTTCAAAGCGCCATTAGTATCGCAAAGCGTATTTTATTTTCAAATTCCAAACACGAATATTAATATATTGGAACACTGAACCGTCCACAGTATATCTCGTAATCGCAACTCATAACATAAAACCTAAAATCACAACTCAGTCTCATCTCCATCTCTCACTCTCTCACCCATCTCCGACGAAATCCGTCCCCATCTCCGGCGAAATCCGTCTATCTCCATCTCTCAGAGCCACCCTCACAATCAGAAATGGAAAATCAACCAAATCAACCACCGAGGGTTAGTTTTTTTAATTATTTTCTTTTTGAAATTTTTGCATTAATATTAGGTTTTTCATATTGAAATTGATGATAAGTTTATTGGTAATTTCAATAATAGATTAACCATTTCACTTAGATTGCTTATTAAATCAACCGAGAATCGCAACGCGAAATGAAAATCGCAACGACAAAATCGCAACGCGATTTTATTCTCTCGTTACGATAGTCAAATTCGCGTTGCGATTGTCATTTTCGTGTTGCGATTTTCATTTTCAGAAACTATTATTCTTCTGCAAATTGAAACTTGAATGAATTGCATTACTTCAACCAAAAAACAAAGACAAATAAGAAATTCACAGTGTTGCAAATTTAAGTTTGAAGAATAAACTACTACTCTTTATGCTTATTATTGTTTTTGGTATATTTTCACAGTGTAGTTTTTGGTATATCTAACTTAGTATGTTTATTGTTTTTGTAGAACTTTTATTCTGCTCAATTGACCTTAAGAAAAAAAGTCAGCCTGGCCAAAATAATTGCTTCGAAGCTTTCACCTGCACAAAGAAAAATGTTTGAGGATACTTGCTTCGGGCCATGGCTGAAAGTACAACATCTCGTTGGAGATGCGATGTTGACACACCTGTTTCTTCAAACCATAACTAGGGATCTACCAGATACTATACAACGTTGTGATGAAGAGATATAGTTTGATTTTCCACTGGCGTATACGTGTTTTGGGCGGGAGGAGTTTTGCTTAATCACCGGTCTACGCTTCGGACACGATGATGTAGGTCGGTACACTAGACACATTACCCGCCCATCATGGTTATCCCCGGTTTTTCCTGAGCTGGAGAGGTTGAATCTACACGTGGAAGACCTGACGAGATTATTGAATAAGAAAGATGGTTTTACTCGGATGGATGACGTCGATGTTGTCCGAGTATGCCTTCTAATACTTTTGCATGCCGGCTTTTTAGGCAGAAAGGCCAGACAACCTATTCCGAATAATCTAATCAAATTGGTAGAAGACCTAAATGCGTGGAACCTGTTTCCGTGGGGCTCGTATTTATGGAAAGCTACATGGAATAAGTTATCGTCTGCCTTGGATGATCGAAAAAGTTTGCATGGCGATGGTTCCAAATACACTTTGACAGGCTTTATTTGGGCCTTTAAGGTAAGAATTTTCATATAATGTTTCCAAAATTATAAGTAATTATTTAACAATTACTAATGTTTGTTATTATATTGTTTGTAGATTTGGATATTTGAGGCCTTTCCCGCCATGAAGATATATACAATAAAAACTTCAAATGATATTCCCAGGGCTATTTCCTGGAAGAGGAAACGGACCTTGCAATGGGAAGATTTACTACGGTATATGACAATAAATAATGTAAGTTAACATAAATACTACCATATGTTTATAAACAAGTTATTACTAGTACACGTTTAACTTTGTTTGAGCTTTTATATTGTTAGGAGGCCAACATTCCATTACAGAGGCTGACACCCACGGAAGCTGAGCTTGCCACTGATTGGTGGCAAGCTAGTAAGCGTTTTTTTGATGGCGCGGATGATGAGCAGCCTCTACTTTGAGAGCCATCACCTCACCCAGAGCTATCACCTCACCCAGAGCCATCACCTGATCAACCCGACTATACACCTCCACAACGACAGCCATCACCTATTCTGTCACATCATCGAGCCTCTTCTCCACCATCACCGCAAGATAGACGACCGACAAAGATGCCACGACGTTTATCTCCCTGTTCTCCACCTCCACGGGATGAGTTAGGGGAGTTACGTGATGAGGTCAATGCCTTGCGTGAGGAGGTCGGTACTTTACGCAAAGACGATGGTGCATGGCGTGTTGAGGTGTCTACTTTACGCGGTGAGGTAGCCGCTCTACGTGAGATGGTAGCATCGTTGCAGAATGAGGTTCATACTCTACGCAACGAGGTAAGTTTAAGATTTTTCATATTTAACTTGATGATAAATTTACTCGTAATTTCACTTAGATTAACCATTTCACTTAGATTGCTTAATAAATTCATTCAGTTGCTGCCAATACTGCTAAACTGTTTTTGTTATATTTGTTTTTGGTTTTGTTTTTGTCTTTTGGTTGAAGTAATGCAATCCATTCAAGTTTCAATTTGCAGAAGAAGAATAGTTTACTTTCGCAACACGAAAATGACTATCGCAACGCAGAAATGGCTATCGCAATGCGAAATGAAAATCGCAATGACAAAATCGCAATGCGAAATGAAAATCGCAACGACAAAATCGCAACGCGAAATGAAAATCGCAATGCGATTTGTGTTTCGCGTTGCGATTTTGTCGTTGCGATTTTCATTTCGCATTGCGATTTTGTCATTGCGATTTTCATTTCGCATTGCGATAGCCATTTCCGCGTTGCGATAGCCATTTTCGCATTGCGAAAGTAAGTTTCGTGTTGCGAAAGTAAACTATTCTTCTTCTGGAATGTTTATATATGTTGTCCTTTTAAATGTTTATATAAGTGCTTACTTCTGGAATGTTATCTGATGCATTTTGTGAACTATGATAGAATAATGACTTGGGTGAATACAATGCAAGTTTGAAACATATTTGTCTTTGTTTAATATCATGTCTGTTTATTTACTGATTTATGTATTAATTTTTTTTTAGCAGCCCGATAAGGTGGATGCTTTACGTCGGGTTTTCCTTACACGACGGAGTTCACATATCAGACGGCGTGCACGTACTATTACGTCTCCGTTCACCCCAATCGTTCAAGAGGCCCCTATCATCCCTTAAGAGTCCCCCCCACCGTTCAAGAGGCCACTGTCATCGTTGAAGAGGTCTCTCCCACCATTCCAAAGCCCGATTCACATGGGGTAATATATCGAATTATTGAGAAACCCCTACCGTTGCCGGACATGATGGATGAGAGTTGGCTCTCGTATGAGTTACCGGCCAGTACCCTTCCGGTATCTGAAGTGGAGAGGAGACAACTACCGGAAACAATTCTGGATAATACCCTTTGGGCTAAGACCGCAGTTGATTTTTATCTACATGAGTGGAGCCAAGGGTGTTACACTGACATAAGCAAACTCAACGATGAGATGTATTTGTTGCTTAATCGGTCTTGGTGGGGTGTGTTATTAGGGGTTGAAGACAGTGGCTATTTCGATGGAGAGGTAAGTCTTATATTTGTCTTATATATGATTTTGATTAATTTTTTAAAAAATTAATGTAATTCACTAATATATGTCTTCTTTTGTAAAACAACATATCGATGCGTGAGTGTCACGTATTCTAATAATAAGGAAGCTTAGGAAAATTAAAAAAAATTCGTGATATACAATAATGCCGACGGCTTTTCATGCAGTTCACTTGAAGAATCAACGAGATGAATCATTTTCGTTGGGCAATGGACAAGCTAAACTTTATCCTGCATGGTGGGAGGTCGATAAGGTTAGTGTTTATTTTTTAAATTTTTTAAAGGTGTTCATAAATAAGTATGCAAATAAATGAATTATTACTTATGATTGCAGGTGTTTATCCCTGTTTTGGAACGTCGTCATTGGCTTCTCGTCCAACTTCAGCTCCCATCCCTGAAGATAATAGTATATGACAGCATGATAAATTACATATCACTGTCTTATTTGAGAGATATTATCAAGGGATGGAGCTCTCATTTGGCTAAATTCTTGGATGGGATTAATTATTGGACTCATTCTGGACACAAGAAGCCAAAGAAGTTCATTGTCAGAGTTGTCAGAGACGAGACCGCGCCACAACAATTGTCGGGAGCCAGAGAGGATTGTGGTCCTCTCGTATGCATGTGCTTGGCGCGTTTGACGACGGGAAGCACAGAGTTTCTACCTCCCACCGATAGAGATAGAGCTGCAGTAGGCTTGTGGTTTCGGCATTATATGGCTAGAGCGATATATTCAAGACGCTGCCTACCTGCATCCGCGTTATGAAAGTATCCATTGTTAATTGGTAAGTCAAATGCAAGTTTTGTTAACATATATACTCCTTTTGGTTTGAAAATGTTTGGTTAAGTACCTAGAATTCAATAATTTGCTGTTTGTAGGTTTTAGATGTGTAGGAAGTCTTGTTTGAGCAAATGTTTGGTTTCTGTAGGTTAATCCTTAAGTGAGCTGCGTGAAATGGATGTACGAGTGCAAAAGTTGATTCATTGATTCAATAATTGATGAGGAAATAAGAATTATTATTATTTTTTGATTGTTTAATTGATTTGTAAAAAATGATTTGTAAATGTTGATTTGTTTAATTGATGTGTACATAATTCTTATTTGTGCTTGTTTAATTGATTGAAATGTAATAGTTGATTTGTTGATTTTCAATCTGCATTATGTTGAAGGCAAAACAGGCTATCGCAACACGAAACTGACTATCGCAACGAGAGAATCGCAATGCGAAATGAAAATCGCAATGCGAAATGAAAATCGCAATGCGAAATGAAAATCGCAACGAGAAAATCGCAATGCGATTCTGTATTATCTCGTTGCGATAGTCAGAATCTCGCTGCGAAAGTCAGTATCGCATTGCGATTTTGTATTATCGCGTTGCGATAGTCAGTATTGCATTGCGATTTTCCAAATTCGCATTGCGATTTTCCAAATTCGCATTGCGATTTTCCAAATTCGCATTGCGATTTACTTATTCGCATTGCGAATTGGGAAAATCGCAACGCGAAATTGGAAAATCGCATTGCGATAGTCATAATCGCGTTGCGAATCTGAAAACTGATTTGCAATAATGGAGATCGCGTTGCGAATTAGCGATCGCATTGCGATTTTGTTGGTCATTTTGGCAAATCTGGAAAAAATTGGTTAAAATCGTATATTATATGAGATTTTTTATCACTGAGGTTATTTTCTCATAAAATAATTGTAATATATAAATTAATAATAATAATAATAATAATAATAATAATATAATATAATGTTTTTGTAGACCCAAACAAAAACGGATGTCTACAATAATAACAATAAAATATAGTATTTTGTTAGAATCATTAATATTATTTTGGCATACATTATATCTCATTAATTTTTTTATAAGATTATATCTCGTTGTTGTTGTTATTATTATTATTATTATTATTATTATTTTGAAGATGGTATGATAGCATTGGAAAATGATCATACAATATATCTCATTATTTTTAAACTGTAAAAAAAGTTAAAAAATATGTACCCAAAAAAAGTTCAAAAATCATTATTACAATAATAATTATTTTTATACAAAACAATAATAGTTATTGAAACTTCTTTGTAATTTGTTGATATACGTTATTTTCAAAACTACAGTGAATTATAGTGTCTTTCGATTTTATTATTATATTATTACAAGTGATAAGGAGTGGATTCCCCGAAGCTGTCTGCTTAAATTTTAGTATCTTTAATCTCGATGCAATCCCAGAAACCTAAATTTATTAATGAAAACGTTTCTTCTTCTACTACTTAAATGTAGCAAACCTTCAAATCATTTAGGCAATTGTCTTGGTCCACACTTGATTGCCTAAGATTTTCCTTATATTTGAAACTTTGATTTTCTCAAGCACACGCAGCTCAGTTAATCAAAATTAATAATCAAACAGATCTTAAATGTATCTAGAATAAGACCCAGTAGCAAGTATTTTGATTTCTCGAACCCGTACTTGTAATTTGTGGCTGTTCAACTCTCTTAAAGTTCTTGGACGGACCATGGTCCCTCCGCCACTGTTCAGTGCGTCGACTGTCGGCTCACATCATGGCCGGGCTGATCACCCTTAGTGGCCAGTCCACCGGGACACCCACCATCATCAACCATTGACTAAACGGTGCTTTTTAAGAAAGTGTTCATTAAAAACTATGTGAAGAAAACAACCTATAGTCAACTACAGCTCGATATATGCGTCGTCAATTTGCATTTCCAGTGTATTCACAAAATCAGAGGCCGTTTGGTTTTAAATCTCGTGGCTACAAATTTTGTTTTTTACGTTTTTTTTTCAACGATGACAACAACATAATAGGGTAAATTACGCATTTAGTATCGAAACTATCATTTTTTTATTCATTTTAGTATCTAAACTTTTAACTTTTTCAAAACTATACCTAATATATAATTTTTGTTTCATTTTAGTAACATGCAATTAAGTTTTAAAAAAATATGAAAACCTAGGTACCAAAACATGTTTAGTACCTAAATCATACTTAGGTTTTGAAAAAAAAATAAAAATTTAAGTACTAAAACGGATCAAAACTGATAGTTTAGGTACTAAATGTGCTAAGTTTTTAACGACAATATATTAAAATGAAACAAAAAGTAATATGTATGATTTAAAAAAACTAAAAATTTAGGTACTAAATGCATAATTTACCCAAATAATTAATAGGATTATGAATATGTCTGACCAAACTTTCCTACCACATATAATAGTATCTACCAAGATTAACATCCACCTTTATTTATCAGTCAACCCAACTATGTGTTACATTTTTTTTACGTTGGCTCAGAAATGATGAATGAATATTATTAATTTGAAGTTGGTTCATAAATTTAGTTGTTAGAAGTCAGTTTAAATACTATCAACTAAATAATGCACATTAAATATGCATTTTTAATTAAATTTTTACAGCATTATTCTAACACCCCAGACGGTAAATCCAACTTTCCCCCCTAATAATTCCTTGTACTTTTTTTAATACATGTTTTGATATGATCATTTTATACGAGAAAGTGACATTCTCAATTTTAAGACTGCAGTTATTCGTTTTTCACTTGTACTTCTAGAAATTTAAAATTTGGTTGTAATTGTTTTTACGGAAAGAAACTAACTGCATGAACTTCCTTTCATCGTTTTAACTCTTAATGTTTTTTTCTAAGACCAAACAAGAACCTGGTCACATGGATAAGGCAACTGCCCTGATTCAGGGTGTTTGTGGGGTTTTGTCTATTAAGACGAACTTATTGGACCATTTACTTGTATCACGATTTTCATGTTACGTAATTCCATCTTGGGTTAATACTATTATTGTAAAAAAAAAAGGATTTGACGTTAAGCTTAGGTACGAAAATGTGAAAATTTTCACGTGTTTGTCGAACTTGGTTGAAAGCATTAAATGTTAAGCTTGTTGCATTCGAATAATTGAGGATTTGAAGTTTATCCATCCCATGTTTCTTTAAATTCTTGGTTCTAGTCAATTCAAAAAAAAAAAAATCTTGGTTCCAGAAACTCTAACCCTACAATTCTATCAGGGGGAGAGAGAGAAAGAGAGAGAGAGAGATTTCACCAACCCATGCTTAGGAGTCAAAATTTAATGAAAAATGCCAATAGTCAAAATCCTCAAATTGGGTTTATTTTAAATTTTATCATTTAACTTTATTCTCATTTTATTTTAGTCATTAAAGTTTTTTCTTTCTAATTTAATTATTAAAGTTTTAAATTATTTATATTTTAATCATTCCGCCGTTAAAATCACCAATGGTGTTTTGATGTGGCTTTTTTCACTAAAAGTGAAACATTTTTTAGCTGCAAAAAAAATCGTTTTTTTTCTTCCAAATAGTTATGGTTATCAGTGATGAATGAGACCTATAAGACGACGACAATTTCATTTACAAATGTTAGAAGTGTTGATGCCTTATTTTTTTAGTCTCATCTCCATTTTCATTTTCCATTCTTCCTCTTTGCCTCTTGTGTCTTTGGTTTCATTTCAAGCTTAAATTTTTACTTTCATTTTGCTTAATTTTAAGATACGAACAATCTTAATTCTTCGTTCTATTGTTAATGGAAAAAATAATTTTTAAAATTTTTTTGCTCTGTCTTTTCTTCTTCATTTAATACTATTTTTACCCATATCCAGTGGCGGATCCAGAACTTAAAATTTGGGGTTCAAAATAAATATTATAATATTCCTTAATAATGACATTTGATATTAAAATAAAATAAAATCTTAACTACTGATTAAGCAATTTTAATTGATTCAGTTTAAAAAAATTAAAATGTTTAAATTACTCCAACTTAAAAATACATATTCATAATTTTATATATCACAATTTAATTTTCAAATCATAAAATCATCAAAATTTATTAAATTAAATTTAAGATTTAATTTAATCTCTTAATTTTACCTCGCTCAAATTAAGATTTTTCTTTAAAAATTTAAAAATTAAAATATGAATTTAACTAAATTTAAGATGATAAGTAAAGAACCTAAAGAAAAGAAAACAATAACTTGAAGGTAATTTGATTGTAAAAGTTGATAGAAAAATTGCAGGTGGAAGGTGTCGTTACGGCTAGACATGCACAAAGTAAGATAAAAAATCGATCCGGATCGGATAAAAACTGATCCGATTTTTTCACCTAGCTAAAAAACCGGATTTTAAAAAAATCGGTTTGGATCCTAACCGGTTTGGAGGGCCGGATGGTGTAACCGGTTTCGGTTTGAAAAAAACACGGATATAAAAAAAACTGGTGGTGGTGAGCATCACTACTCTTGTGCAATCTGTCTCTACTCCTCCTCCTGAAGGCTTTGAGAGTAATGCTGAGCAGCACTACTCTTGTCATGTTTTCTTTGTTCTTCCTTCTTAAACACTTTCATCAAAGCACATTCATCACCATTTCTTGCAAACTTTCATTATCTTCCACTTAATCGCATTAGATCCTCATTTAAGCTCCATTTCACGCACACGACACACCTATCACAAACCAAAAGCTAATCAAAGCACAACTATTCTAGATAAATTAGGTGTATTTATAAACATTTTATGCATGTGAAGAGCATATACACAAGACACTAATCAACGATAAATTAAAATACTTAAATATTACAATGTTAAAATTACATCGTCATCAATTGCAACAAAGTTTACGATAATTGAAATACTTAAATACTTCCAAGTTCGATAAATTCAAATACTTAAAAACTTCAAAGTTCGATGTTTGAAACAAAGTTTAAAAATAAACTACATCGTCATCTCTTCTTCATCATCTTCTCCTTCTTCGTTTGGGGGATATTCCAAGTTTGCCTTCTTCGTTTGGGGGGATATTCCAAGTTCGACTTATTCAATGTGTAAGTTTGCTTCCAAATCGGCATCAATTGCATCTTTTAGGGTGGTGATATGTTGCTTCCGAGCCGCTCCATCCAAATAATCCTTCAAACAAATGCATACTTCCATTGACTTGGGACTTAGTCTTGATCTCCGTTGCGATATAATCCTACCACTAACAGAAAAAGCGAATTCCGAAGCTACCGTAGAAGCTTGGACGGTTAGTAAATCAAGGGCCATGGCGGCTAGAATCAGAAATTGTGCTTCCTTTTCTTTCCACCAAGCCAAAATATCCAAACTTTTAAACTCTTCAAATGTCATTTTTGATAGAAAATCACATGACATGTAATTTCTCAACTCGCTACTTAGGGTGGTAGTACGGGATCGTTTGGATTAGGAATTTACTAGAGTGTTAAAAAGTGACAAATTTATGTTTCTTGGACGTCTACTAGATGATTCTGCATTCATTCTCATTTGATCATGTATTACACTCCGTATTTAGTTAAATAAATTGCAAACATGTCTCAAAAACATTTGTTAAAATAATTTATTTGGTTTTGGACAAAGTTGGGTTCATCATCTGCTAGATTAAAAACAAACACAATTTGTTGGATTAGTGTTTCAACCCCGCCAACATTTAACGTTGGGTTTAAAGCGGCGACACAAGTAAATATAGGGGGAATCTCCTTAAAATATTTTAAAAGTTTTTCCTTCATTGCAAAGCCAATTTCTTGATAAACTTCGGTTTTAAATTCAAAATCATTTAGTCGGTTAGCCAACAAAAATATTTGATTAAGAACCAAAGGGCTAGTAGGGTAATAAACACCGGATAAAAAAGTTGCATTTTTAAAAACCCTAAGCAAATCGGTTATTTTGGCTATAGTTTCCCAACTCGAATCCGGATAAATGTTTGGGACATGGCCCCTCTCGAAAAGCCGATCGTGAAATGTTTGCAATGTTTCCCTTTGCCTTAAGGCGGTATGCATAATCATCCAGATTGAGTTCCAACGAGTTGGACAATCCAAATTAGGACCCAAAGCTTTTTTATTAACCGACTTACAAAATCGTTTATAATCATTTAGTATTTTGTTGTTGTTACAAAGAACCAATTTTATCATTGCTTTAAATTCTAATCTAATCGGCTTAATAACCTCCAAACCGACTTGCACGGATAAATTAACTATGTGTGCAACGCAACGGTATGAAAAAACGCACCGTCTAAAATCAGTGAAAGTAATATTTTCAATCTTGGAACCGCGTTTTTATTATTCGATGCATTATCAAAGGATATAGAAAAAACTTTATTTTCTAATTTATAAAGACAAATTACCCTTTTTAAAAGTGTAAATAAATTAGCACCGATATGCGACTCACCGAATAATTCAAACGCGATTGTTCTTTTCATCATTTGTCAATTATCTTGATTTAACCAATGTGTCGTAACGGCTAAAAAAGAATTTCCGGTATTATGAGGGGAACTCCAAACGTCACATGTAAGCGACAAACCATAACGGTGTTCTTGGATTCCTAAAATCATTTTTTCCTAGCCGTATGCCACATTTTTATAGCATCTCTTCTAAGGGTAGTACGACTTACTTGAGTATAACGTGATTGCATTTGTTGAATTGTTGCCTTGAAATCTTCATCACCAAAGTGGTCGAACGGCAATGCTTTTGTAATCACGAACTTTGTAAACGTTTCTCGTAATTTTTCGTTGTTGTAAAAAAAAACACCACCTTGCGGTGTAAGATTCGATTGACTTAGATCCGATCTTGAGCGAAGTGCCTTGCATGATTTTGTAAAATGGTTCTTCAACGTTGTATTTCCTTTCGGTGCAAAAAACTTTAGGCAAAGTTTACAACGCGCCCTCCTCGAGCCATTTAACATCTCACATAAATCGTAGTGATCTCAAATATCTTTGTTTCGAGTGTGTTCGATCACTCTCACGACTTCAAGGTTTCCCCCAACGGAAGATTCAGCCGTGTTAGGGTCGGTATTTATAGCCATGATGAACAAAAAATTACAAAAATAAGATTTGAGAGATGTTTAGGTATTGTGTAATAAGATTTGAGAAAGTTGTAATCAACCAAATACATCCCCAACCTATTTATACATGTTTAGGGTGGTAAAATTGTGATTTTTTTTAAAGAAAAAACGGTTACAAACCCCCCCAATAACTATATTAACGACTAGTTTTTAAAACCCCAGACAATATTTTTTTCCTGATAAAAACTAATTTTTTATCCGGTTTTTTTCAAACTGTTTTTTAATCCGGTAAAAAAATCGATCGTCTAATTTTTTTTTTCAAACCAGTTATACTATTCGGTTTTTAAATATCTGATCAGGTTTAAAAAAATTAATTTTTCTCAAATCCAATTTCAGATTTTTTTTACGTAAAATCAAATATTCAGATTTTTTATGCACATTTAATTGCGGCTAGTTCAGATTGAGATGACAGCTGAATTTGAATTAAAAAAATAAAAGATAAATTTTGAAAGTGGAAAAGTAAAAAAGTAAAAAAATGTGAAAGGTATATAATATTTTAATCAATGCTTTTTTAACTTAAGAATTTAAAATAAAATTAATTTATTACTCAAATCAAAGAGCACAAAATTCAAGAAATGGGTCTGTAGAATTTTCACTATCTTACTATAATACATTACATTTTGACAACATTCTAGAGAAAATGGGTGTGCATTTGCTGCCTCCTAGGCCATGTAGTTCCGCCCCTGCCCATATCGAATCTTTAAGTAAGAGTTCAATGTCCGTTAAGAGAAAAAAAAGTATTTTTTTTTAAATTAGGATTTTACATATCAAGGTCATAACTTTATTTAAGTATTAAGCAATAATTTTATTTTTTTCTGATAAATAAATGAATATAGAAATATTTAGATGATTTAGGGATGATGTTGTATATATATTGATGAACCAGAGAAACACGAGAGATATTAACTTTGATATATCTTTTATTGTTGTTTTAAAGAGATATATCAAAGTTAATATATCTTGTGTTTATTTGATCTATCAGTATATCAAAGAGATATTTAGATGATTATTAATAGAACAACAACTGAGTTCAAGCATCAAATTTAACAATTTTATTTAGAATCAAACCTGTTTTGGATTTTAAAAGCAAGGATTAGTTTAGAAAAAAAAAGATTGACCTTTGTTCGAGTTAGAACGACGTCAAATGTGAGAATTGTAGTGCTTATGGGACTAATTTTATGAGTTTATTAGAAAAAAAACTCGGATGGAAAATTTAAGAATATAGGTTTGAGATTTTGTCTCAAATAATGATATTTTGAAGGAGAAGAGGAATAAAAGAAATTTAAGAAGGAAAAAATATATAAAAATTAGAAACTCAATGGAAAAAAACATATGCAAATGCAAAATAATTTAATTAAAAAAGGAAACATCATTTAATAATAGTTAAGATAATAATCTAGTGGAAAAAGAAAAGTTGTGTAAAAATTTTAGTGATTAAATTAAAAATAAACAACTTTAAATGCATAAAACAAGAATGGTTTTTGTTAGCCTCAATTTCCCAATCTTAATGGTTAGAACAATAAAGTTACATTCTCTATTAATAATGAAATTTACCACCTATACATTTCAATAAACACACATGCCTTGTTGGGACTTGGGATAGCTTAAATTTATCACCATTATTGATGAACTCTTCCCTTGTATTTAAATATCAAAATAAATAATGTTTGGAGAGAACAATAATATTTTTCTTGTGTTGTGCTTAAGTTGGATGAGATGCAATAAAGTTGATAAAATAAAAGGGTTTATTTGCTAACATTTTTTATAAATAAAATAATGGGTAAACTACATAAATGGTAATTAATGTTTGAGGAAGTTGCCACGTAAGCTTTCGATCACCCACGTTAATGACCTATTCATGTGAAAGATTGTTTTGTTATAAATCGATAACGTTATTGATCAATTTGTTATTTTTGAAATTTTAGTGGATAAAATGAAAATCTACTCAAATATTAATTATATTTTATGAACAAGGAAGATAAAATAAACAATAACTCACATAAAGATTAAATTGAATAAATGGGGTTTAATTTTAAGTTTAATACAAAAATAAGTGACTAAACTTTGTCTCAGAAAACGTTTTAGTACTTAAAGAATTTTTTTTATTAAAAATAGGTATCTAATGTTTTCATTAGAGATTTTTAAGTATCTAGACCGTAACAGCTGACCGTTAAGTGATATGTGTCACATTATGATAATTTTAAAAATTTATTTTAAAAAATAAAAATAGATTTTTTTAAACCAACATCAGTCCCACATCCCTCCTCTCCCCCCTCTCTTTTCTCCTTCCTTTTCCTTTTCCCTTTCCCCTTTCCCTTTCCCTGGTTGTCGGCCAGCCATCTGTAACTGTTACCGCACATTCATCGGCACCGGCGTCGACCCCTATCAAACCCCTATTGGTTGTTCGTCATAAAATGCGATCGTTTACCGTAGAGAAGCATTCAAAGGTTCGTCGGATTTAATCCACCATCATTGTTTTTCGTTGATTTTAGCCGATCCCAACATCCATAAGCCACACCGCCACCACAATTCGAACCATCATGAAATTCTGATTAAAACTCAAGTGTTTGGCGACGATGGTGACCTGAAATGGCCGCCGACGATTGATAATAGGGGTTGAAATGAGATATTCTAGTTTTTTAGTATTTTTTTAGAATTTTAGTAAAAGTTTGGATTTTTTATAAATAAATTAAGTTTTTCTAAAAAATAATATTTTTATTATTAAAAAATTAAAAAATTAAAAAAAATATAACTGTAAACATTAAAAAGTGTAACTAAAAATATTAATATCTATTTTTAATAAAAAAAATTAAACACTAAATGGTTTTTTTTAGATATTGTTAAGTTACTTGTTTTTGTATTAAGCTTAATTTGAATGAAAAGTATCGAATTGAACAAATCTAATCACTAAGTTCGGTCTTGGAACTCGACTCTACCTATGAAATGACCTTACGACAACATCACTCATTACTCGGTTCAATGTGTAAACCGTCGGGCAAAATTTGTTGTTTGCAACCAAATAAGGGCTTTTGTCTTTTGGAACATGTCGAGATCACTGCTAAAAATACAAAACGCTGCCGAAAGATTACGGTCACTTTCGCGTGCCTCCGCCATTCACTCATAATAAGACTACAGCTTAATTACAAGTCTTTGTCTCGTCAATGATTCACCACTACGTCTCTCTCCTACTAAAAATCTCTCTGCCATTTAACTGTTTTTGTATTTTAATCATCTTATTCCTCGATATAATTTTCCCTCACCACGTGATGCGACCGAATTGACGAACTTTCTTGGCTTTCTCTCCCTTGTCTCAACTCTATTCATTACCTGTTTTTTTACAGTAACAACAAGTAAAACGCCGCCATCATGTTCTTGGCTTTTTAGCGGTAATGGTAACAGTAATACCCTTTGCTTAGTTTTCAGTTATCTCTCCCACCATGATTATGTTTAAAAACTCAGCGTAGACGGCAGTGATAGTTACCTACATCATAACAATCCCCACTCTCCCCCTTGCTCTGGTTCTCTCTCTCAAATTAATAAACTCTTCCTTACGTTGAAGTTTACACCCAATTATATTCTCTGCAAATCTCTTCACTTCTTCCCCTCTCCAAGCAAAGAAACAGAAATAAAATGCTTCTCCTTTACCTCTCCTTTCTCTTCTTCACCTTTCCTTCACCTTCCCTTTCCCTCAACCAAGAAGGTCTCTACCTTCTCCAAGTCAAAGCTTCCCTTTCGGACCCTGACTCCGCCCTTTCCTCGTGGAATCCTCGTGATCTGTCCCCATGCAACTGGCGGGGCATTTCATGCGACTCTGCCACCGGCTCCGTCACTTCCCTTGACCTCTCCAACGCCAATGTCGCCGGCACTTTCCCCACCCTCCTTTGCCGTCTCCAAAACCTTTCCTTCATTAACTTGTTTTACAACAACATCAACTCCGCCATCCCTTCCGATATCTCCACGTGTCAGAATCTTGTCCACCTTGATATCTCCCAGAATCTACTCACCGGTGAACTCCCCCACACTCTGGCTGACCTCCCTAACCTTAAGTACCTCGATTTAACTGGTAACAATATATCGGGGGATTTCCCCGACTCATTCGGGAGATTCCAGAAGCTCGAGGTTTTATCTCTGGTTTACAACCTTCTAGACGGTACAATCCCAGCCTATTTAGGGAACATTAGTACGCTGAAAATGCTCAATTTGTCGTATAACCCGTTTAGCCCGGGTCGGATCCCGCCCGAACTATGCAACTTAACGAACTTGGAGATTTTGTGGCTCACGGAATGTAATTTAATCGGAGAGATTCCTGACTCGCTGGGTCGGCTAAAGAAACTCACCGATTTGGATCTCGCCCTTAACAACTTGGTGGGGAATATACCGAGTTCGCTTACCGAGTTGGTTAGTGTCGTCCAGATTGAGCTCTACAACAACTCGTTGACCGGTGAGTTACCGCGCGGGTTCTCGAATTTGACCAAGCTGAAACTACTCGACGCGTCGATGAACCAGTTAACGGGAACGATTCCGGACGAGTTAACACAGCTGCCACTTGAAAGTCTCAACCTATACCAAAACTACTTTGAAGGGTCTTTACCATCGAGTATCGCCGACTCCCCAGCTCTGTACGAACTCAGACTCTTTCAGAACCGACTCACAGGGGAGTTACCCGTGAACCTCGGCAAGAACTCGCCTCTAAGATGGCTGGACGTGTCCAGCAACCTATTTACCAGCCCAATACCTCCGAGTTTATGCGAGAAAGGGAACCTCGAGGAGCTTTTAATGATATACAACTCGTTTTCGGGTCACGTACCGTCGAGTTTAGCAGAGTGTCGGAGCCTGAACCGGATCCGACTTGGTTACAACAAATTATCTGGTGAAATACCCGATGGGTTCTGGGGCCTCCCTCACGTATACTTACTTGAGCTTGTTAATAACTCGATCTCTGGTCAAATTGGGAAATCCATTGCCAAGGCAGCGAATTTATCCCTTTTGATCCTGTCTAGGAACAACTTTAATGGCTCATTGCCTGAAGAAATTGGTCTAGTTGGTAATTTAGTTCAACTTTCAGCTAGTAACAATAAATTTAGTGGGCCGTTGCCCGAAAGCATAGTGAAGCTTGATGGACTAGGGATTCTTGATCTTCATGGGAATGAGTTGGATGGTGAGTTGCCTAGTGGGATTGAGTCCTTGAAGAGGTTAAACGAGCTTAATTTAGCTAAAAATGATTTTTCAGGGAAGATTCCTGTTGGGATAGGGAGTTTGTCACTGTTGAACTATCTTGATTTGTCGAACAATCAGTTAACTGGGAGAGTTCCTTTTAGTCTGCAGCATTTGAAGCTTAATCAGCTTAATTTGTCGAATAATTTGTTATCTGGTGAGTTACCGCCTTTGTTCAATGAAGAATTGTACAAAAGCAGCTTCATGGGAAATCCTGGTTTGTGTGGGAATATCAGTGATTTGTGTACTGGAAGGTGTGGAGATAAGCATAAAGGTTATGTTTGGTTGCTTAGATCTATTTTTGTCTTAGCTGCTTTGGTGCTTCTTGTTGGTGTGGTTTGGTTTTACTTCAAGTACAGGAGTTATAAGAAAGCTAGGGCAATCCATAAGTCTAAGTGGACTTTGACGTCTTTCCATAAGTTAGGTTTTAGTGAATATGAAATTTTGGATTGTCTTGATGAGGATAATGTGATCGGGAGAGGATCTTCAGGGAAAGTTTACAAGGTGGTGATTGGCAATGGAGAGGCCGTTGCTGTGAAGAAGCTCTGGAGGGGCGTTAAAAAGGGTTCTGAGAGCGTACATCTCGAGAAAGGTCCGGCTCAGGCTCAGGATGATTGGTTTCAAGCAGAGGTTGAGACATTGGGGAAAATCAGGCACAAGAATATTGTTAAGTTATGGTGCTCGTGTACTACAAGGGATTGCAAGCTTTTGGTGTACGAGTACATGCCAAATGGTAGCTTGGGCGATTTGTTGCATAGTAGTAAAAGTGGTTTGCTGGATTGGCCAACAAGATACAAGATTATCGTGGATGCAGCTGAGGGGCTTTCTTATTTGCATCATGATTGTGTGCCCCCTATTGTGCATAGGGATGTCAAGTCCAACAATATCTTGCTGGACGGAGATTTTCATGCAAGAGTAGCTGATTTCGGAGTCGCCAAGGTGGTTGATGCAGCTGGAAATGGTGCTAAATCGATGTCTATCATCACCGGCTCTTGTGGTTACATTGCTCCAGGTTAGTTGCTAGATTCTTTATCATCATTATTGTAATTGAATGTTGTACTTTATTTATTTACTTAGCTGCTATTTGGTTTCTCCAAGCTCTTTGAATGCTCAATAAGAAATCTTTCGAAAATTATTTTGAAGACCATATAAAGGTGTCCATGTATCAGTTGATATACTAATTAATAGTCTTATATGTACGTTTGCCTGATAATTCTCCTTTAACTTGCAGTTGCTAATATTTAATTGTTTCTGAAGTTATATTCCGCTCAATCTGAACTAAATGTTTCCATGGAATTTTTTGATACAGAGTATGCATATACACTTCGTGTGAACGAGAAGAGCGACATATACAGTTTCGGTGTAGTTATACTTGAGTTGGTGACGGGAGGACTCCCGATTGACCCGGAGTATGGGGAGAAGGACCTGGTAAGGTGGGTCTGCACCACTCTAGACCAGAAAGGAGTCGACCATGTTCTTGATTCCAAACTCGATCCCTGTTTCAAAGATGAAATATACAAGGTCCTCAACATCGGCCTCCTCTGCACTAGTCCACTCCCAATCAACCGTCCATCAATGAGAAGGGTAGTTAAAATGCTGCAAGAAGTTGGTGCTGAGAACCAACAAAAAGCTGCTGCTAAAGAGGATGGAAAAATGACTCCTTACTACTACGAAGATGTATCGGATCAAGGAAGCGTAGCATGAAAAAAAAGGTTTTGCTTATAGGTTTATTTCATAAACAAAGAAGAATGGAAAGGATTGTGCGAGTGTGATACGCCTCTAAATTTTTCTTGCCCTCAAGGTTTGGTCTTCAATCATTGTATCCTCGATGTTTTGCTTTACAGGTTGGTTCAGTGGGGACGGGGATTGGACGGGAACAGCAGTAGGGTTTACAATTTTCACATTGATAGAGAGAGAGCAGAGGCAGATTTATTAAGGAGTTTAATGTACACTGTAAATTTATTAAAAGGCCCTGATTATGAATTCAACCATATTGGTGACTTGACAATTGAATCACCAACCGGTTTCATAGCTGTGTGCTGTGAGATTTGACAGTGGTTTATGCCTTTTGTTCATCCGTTAATGTAATAGTTGGGTTCCTCAATACCAGTGGGATCTAAACCATTTATCTATGCGGCGCTGTCTATTGTTAAATCCTTACATCATTTTTGGAAAGGGATTATATCGACAAGACAAGACCATAGCTGTATTTTAGACAGCGGCTTTAGGCTGTTTAATTTGTCTTGTTCCATTTGGTTGGTTATTTACTTGTTTGTACCTCTTCAAAATAAATTTATTAAGCATTTCCGAGGATTTCAACTGTTTTAATGCAACATTAAAGGTACACCAAATCTCCAACTTCCACTGCTCTCTCGCTTGGTATGCAGTGATCCTGAATCATTTCTTCAGTATCAACTAGCTCTCTGCAATTCAATTACCTGTGAATAAAACCTTGGGTACTTTCTGCAATCAAGATAAACCAAAATTTTAACATAACGGGAGTCGCCTGTTGAGTATTTTTGTTTGTTCTACAGTTCGGTCAGGCTTTTCTTTCAACGTATAACTTACAAAGCCAAAATTTCTTGTTTAGCAATGTGGTGAGTGAAACAGCAAAGGAAAGGTCGTTAGGAACATCTCTGCAAACAAGTTTCCTGATAAACAAGTATCAAAGATTGCTTTACGCAACAAATTTATTTTTATTGTCAAGTTGATAAAAACTCTTTCTTAATTCATTCCTTAAGCTTTAATCATCTATCCAAGATGTACTCGAATTTTGTCTACGTAGTAAATTCATAGCAAGATGTAAAAGTGGTAAAAGCAGTTGTAGTTCAGTGCACGTGTGGGGGGTCTGAAAATGCCATCTATCAACACTGCTGAAACACATTCAAAGCAAATTTTTGGCATTGGTGAAGGCCTATCCAGGAAGGGGGACCATAGTTGAAGTCTCAAATATCAAATTCTGTGCAAAACTCAACTCTCTTCCTTTTTCTTTCTATTTTATTTTATGGCCCCTTAACTACAAAGTCTTGGACTTGGATTAGTGGTGGTAAGAAAATTCGTTATTTTTTCAAGAAGTTGCTTTTCTGTTCTTTGTTTTGGGCTGTCGGCAGTAGTTCATTACCAGTAATGATTCTATCTCTAAGCAAACCCATATGGGAGTGCTAAGTGTTATATTCGATGTTGGGATTGTTAGAAATTTGCTCTTTAATTAGGGCCCTGAGTTGAGCTTTAATACACTAGCATTATATTTTATTGGGTAAAATACATAAATGGTCATTGAGTATAGGGTGTTATTTTATTGAGTCTCTGACTATTAAAAGTTACAAAATGATCATTCCACTATAGAGCGCATTTTTGTTGAGTCCTCTGACTAATTTTCTTTTATTAACCTAAGGTGATTACAAAATAATATGTGTTCTAAATACTCTCAACCATTTGACAATGAATGTCCAATTACCCTTGCAGTTGCTAATGCTCTAACCTATTACCTCTAGGAACAACAACAATTCTTTTAACCATTGAGATAAGTTGGTTCGAGCCTCTGACTTATTAAAAGTTATAAAATGACCACTCAATTATTAATGTTTCAAACTTGTCATTGTCTTGAGCTAAAAGTTAACATGTTGACCGAGATATGATAACATATGATCCTAAAATCGTTTTAAATGTAATTTGTGGATCGATTAATCGTTTACATTATATCGTTGAGCCAATGGTTATAACATTATGTCGTCTAGCCAGTGCTTGAAAAGAACATCGATGCTAGTAGACATGATAAAATCTGATTCTAGAATCATTTGAGTTGTATTTTGTGGATCAACTCTTCGTTTACATTATATCACCGAGTCAATGCTCGAAAGCAACAAAGATGTCAGTAGACATCATTAAAATATGATTTTATCATATCCCAATCAACTGGTTAACGTCCAGATCAGACGATCGACAATTTTGTAGTATCTATTCAAAGACTTTTGATCCTTTGACAAGGAATGCTTATACCCTTGTATATGTGATACTTGATACTGGTATCTCAAAGAATAACAACAAATCTCTTAACTATTAAGGTCGTTTGGGTAGTGCAAGATACGAGGATTTAAATTCAATATTAAATGTGAATAGAAGATTTGTTTATAACAAAATTTATTAAACGAATTCAATAATTAAAGGGAATGTATTCTCTATAAAGATCTTGATTTAAATAGGGGTGTGTGTTTTTATTAATTATTTTTTTCAAACAAATACTATTTATAATTACTCAAATCATTAAAAAAATATTTATACCTACGTACTCATATTTTCATTTAATTTTAAAATTTGTAATATGTTATTAAACTATAGTATTATTCACAAGTATAAATATACAGAAATCGTAAAATGTGGAGCTGTTTGAAATAGACTGTTTAAATTACATCGTTTTGGTTATGATTTCGTTCTGGTTCTTCTCTCCGTCTCGCTTTTCACTCTTGGAATCGTCCTCATCATCATCTGCAGAAATAAAATCCGATAAAAAACATGAAGAGTTCCCCGTCAGCTATAGTGCGAGTGCGTATCAATTAACGACTTAAAGCGCATAGATGCAGCGACGGATGGCTTTAACCATAGAAGAATCGTCGGCAAAGGCCGTTTGGGTACGGTTTACTCCACCATATATATCACCGAGAGGAGAGCTCGTTGCTGTGAAAAGGATACATCCACGTCTTGTTCTGCGCAATGCTGGATTCGTGTTTGCTTCGATAATGAAAACACTTTCTTTAGCTCAGCATCCTCGCGTAGTCCCCATCATAGGGTTTTCACAAGCACCGGGTGCATGAGAGAATCATTTTGATGGAGTTTGTCGGTACGGTGAATTTGGATTTCTATTTGTATGATATACGCACCAATATTTTACTCGAGGAATAAAAAAATAGTGTCCTGTCTTTTTAAAAATGATAAGTCGTCACTAATCAATCTTAGATCACAACAAAATATTTGAATCTGTGAAACCCATAATTAAATTTGGAGACACAATTGTGTATAAGGATCAACACCCTCGTAACGTCCGTAAAAACGACAGTTACTCAATCACAAATACTTTGTTTAGACTCGTGAATACAATGAATCTTATTTTTAGATTAAGCTTAATGTAAAAAAAAAACTCAAACTATACTTCTTTTTCCATTTAGGTGCCTAAAATTTTAAATGTTATCATTTAAGTGTCTGAATCGTGACATACATCAAAAAAAATTCCGTAAACCACTCAGAATGTGACATGTTGTGCCTTTAACATTTTTTAAAAAAATTATTATTATTTTTCAAAAACCCTCAGAATATTTTTTAAATTTCAAAAAAGTCCTAAAATCCTTAATTTCAAAACATCCATCCTACCTGTTGGCCGTCCACTGCCGCTGTTGCCCCCACTGGCTACTTACTCACCGGCCGCCACCTACCCTCGTGATTTCAAACCCTCAAAATTCCTAAATCTAAACTATAAATCCCTAAGTTCTAAAGTCCACCTATCCCAATCGATGGGTGAGTGGTTGGAGGGTGGTCGACGAGTGAGTGGATGTTACCTGTGGTGGTGGTAGTCAATCTTGAAATTGAAGGTCTTGGGATATTTTATGAAAAATAGGAAAAGTTGAGAGTTTTTTTTAATTAATGAATTTTATTTTTAAAAAAATTAAAGAAAATAAAAAATCAAGTCACGTGTTAAATATTGATTGATTTATTTATTTCTAACGAAAATTTTAACGGTCGTTACTGCATAGGCACCTAAATTATAATATTAAAAACATTAGACACCTAAATTGATAAAAAAACATGTAAGCATCTGAATGGAAAAATTAATATAGTTTAAACACTTATTTTTTATATTAAGCCTTTAAATAAATAAATAAAAAGGTATAGTTAGGAGACAACCTATCTTATCCGCTCTCTTTGATCTTTTTCTAATATATATTGTCCCATTGGAAGAAGTGAAGAAGATATTATACGAAGTTATTGAGGAAGAAACTATAAATTGTAGTTGTAATTTCGTTGTCAGCTACGGGCCGAGATACAGTAATGCGGTCGGGTGATTTTGGGTCTCAAAGGAAAATTTGTAAGGCCCATTGGAGGCTTAACCCAAGAAATATACTTACCGATTTCGGTAATATCATATCCCATTGGGTGATTTTTTTTCTTCTGAAGATTTGTTAATGTAACAAAATGAATTAGTAATATCATTTTCATAATGTTATATAACTTATAAATTAAGCCTTTTAAATAAGTTAGTGACAGCTGTATAATAATATTTTTATCTCTCTAAAATTTGTTGAGGAGTCGTAATTTCATTTCATTTTCTTCAATAGATGATCCATAAATATATTAATAAATATTTTCACTCAATTAAAATAAAAAATATATTTTCTATTAATATATAGTGAATATAAGATAATATTTATTCTAATATTCTTAATTATTTGATATTAAACATTTATATTTTTATATACATGATATTTAAATTCGAAATCTAAAAAAATAACAATAATTTTTTAACGACTAAAGTCGTTTGATTCGTGTTAAATATATATATATATATATATATATATGGGTGATAGTTTCATTTGGAATCCCTTAACTACAAGAAATAAATGGATAATGAATGATCGAAACAATGTGGGTCCTCTAAATTGATTCTTAGCTGTCTTCAACTATCGCAATCTCTCTTCAATTCCTGCATCATGTAGGATGGAAAATGTAACACGTTCTCATTTCCTAAATAAATATCTAAACTCATTTTCATTATACTTCAACTCATCAATATCAATATAATAAAACAAGACGCGTTTGCACTCACTTCTAATTTTACATTTTTGAAAAAGATAAACTATAAATTTAATTATATCACATAGTAACTAATAGTTTTATAACTTTTAGAATTTAAAATTAATTTAACCATTTTAAAGGACTCATGTCCCCTCCCAGCACTCTGGCTTTGCACCCGCATTGACTTTAAGTATTGGAAAGTTAGAGGTGAATAAATAGTCAATTAAATTGAATTAATTAAATTGATTTAATCAAATTATTTAATTTTATTTGATTTATAAAGCAATAAAATTAACTTTATTCAACAAAGAAATCTTTATAATTTGATTGTTTTGATCTTAGTAATAAAAGTAGATCAATTTTGGAGTATGGGAATGGGTGTATAAAAAGAGTAGGAGGGACTCATTTTTTATTTAGGGTAAAGTATAGTAATGGTCATTGAATTTTTCTAAAGCTTTCATTTAGGTTCCTCAACTTTTAAAACTTGCAATACAGTCCCCCAGCACTTAGTCCGTTTGCAATATGGTCCCCGACGTTACACTGCCGTTAATACGTTTGCAATATGGTCACTGAAATTTTCAGGCGCTTGCATTTAGCCCCCCAACTTTTAAAACTTGCAACATAGTCCTCAATTTCATTCTAAACCCTAAATTCTTTTTCGATTTCGCTTCTCTCTTCTCATTCCAGCGTAACCGGGGATGCATGGGAAATTCTAATATAACTTTGAATTATGAGGAGGTGTTGACTTGAATAAGGGTCCATTGAGAGAAAACCCGACCAAGAGACTATCGGGACCATCAACGATTCAAGGTGTAATGTTAGATACATGTTATCTCAGGTGAATCATAGATGTTCGATGAAATGATTGTGAGAAAAAATGGGGTTAGAAATGCAGAGTTGACAAATACTACTAATATGAACTAAGTATCATTGTTGAAAGTCACCAACAAAGCTGGAATTATTTTGTATAAATGACATATAATAATTTCTTCGTTTAATCCTTGTGGTTAAAGATTTTCCAACAGATGACCAAATATAATGAAATTCCAAACAACTCATTCACCTCTAAGTCTCTATCGCTCACATGCACTCTCGTTTGATTTTTTCTCTTCAAATTTTCCACTATGTAAATTGTAAACCCAAGCACATCTCTGTCTTTCAGCTTTTTATTTACAAAGAAAAAATGGAGAAAGAATTGTTAGAACGCAACACCGATTGCGTTTATTTCTTAGCCTCTCCCCTCACTTGCAAGAAGGTATTTATTTTCTCTTTTGGGATATCCGGAAGTAAGTTTTTCCTCTTTCGCACTTTCTCATTTTCATCTCGCATTGTGTGTTTTTTTGTTGAAATTTTTATATTTCTGGAACTGCATGTCAATGATCTGGATATTTAGTGTTAGTTTTGAACCAAAACCATCTAATTTTCTTTCTTTCTTCTTAATCAAAACTTTTAGTACTCCTTATGAAAGATATCCAGTTCATCCGAATAGAAGTGAAATAGGGTCCTAGGCTAAATTTTTTTTATCTTCTTAATTGGTTTTTCTTTAAATTAGGGAATTGGTTGTGATTATCGACATAGTGAAATCGCCAGGCTCAATCCGAGATACTGTTGGTACTAGTTTACTAGGAATTGTATTGATCCGACCTGTGGTTTTCGGTGTCCTATGAGCTCGTATTCTTTTTGATAAGTTCATGTTGATTATGAGACTGATATATCGTGAACGAATTGGATTTCTTTACATGTTTTGGAAATTTTACAGTTGAATTGTATTGAATTATAACTTTAGAAGACAATTCTACATGCACGCAACTTGAAAGATATCATGACAGGGTAGTATATTTGAAGCAGCTACTTGACCCTGTCATGATGCCTTTCGAGTTACGAAAGAGACTGAAAGGTGAATTTACTATTTGAGATTTCATTATTGTAACATCCCAAAAAGTGGGCTAGTGACCAAAATGCAAATTTTAAAAGTTTGATGGTCAAAGTAGAAAATTGGTAAAAGTTTAAGGAATTAAGTGTTGATTTTCCCAAAAAATAATGTTATTTCATAAATGGATTTATTTAGTGACCAAATTATAAATTTGGTAAAGTTTGGTGACCAAAGTATAAACTTTGAAAAGTATAGGGACCATAATGTAATTTTAAAAAGTTACATATGGGTCACGAAAATAATAAAATAAAAATATTATTTTCACATTTTTAAAATGTTGGAAAATAATATTTAATGGTTTAATTCCATGTTTAATTTGAACCTTTGCATTAAGGTGATTGAATTGTAATTTTTGGAAATTACAAAGGCAAAAAGGTAAAGTGGAAAACTAATTTGACTATTGAAAGATGATAAGGTTGATATTTCTCTGATTTGGAATATGATAAGGATAGGAATCTTAGTTTTATGGTAATTATGAAGTTATATTAAGGGTAAAGTGGTAATTTGACATTTAATTAATTTTTAATTCATTAAATATTAAGAAAGATGAAGAAATATCATGCTAATGTTCATCTTCTCCATATTCAACGTGAGATAGCTTCCAAGGTAAGAAAAATATTTCTTTTCAATTTTTGAGCCAATTTCTTTGGAATTCGGGTTATGTCGTGAAATAGGAAAGTGATTTATGCGAAAAACACTATCATTTGGTACCAATATTTCTTTCTAATCTTGCTGGATTTCAAAGATCCCAAATTTAAGGGTTTATGTTCATGATATGATTCATGAAATTGATGATAAATCTTGATGAATCAGAGGTTATAGATTCATTTTCAAGCTTGATTTATGGTTAAAACATGTTCGATATTCCTAGAAATTATTATGTAAAATTTGGCTAAATTATAAGTTGGAGAACTTTGTGTTATGATGAAAGTTGATTAGGTATTTGATTGTAGAGATGTTATAAAGTTGATTGAAAGTTGATTTCATGCTTGAATCGAATCAAAATCGAGCAAAATCATGGAAAAACTAGTTTTTGATCTTTAAATCATTAGGCTTTGGTCTTAAAGGATGAGAAAAATTATGGAAAAATTATATAATATCTGGAAATGATGTAGAAAGTATTTTACAAGCTTTGGAAAAAATCAAGGACCATTTTGTAATTTTCGAAAAGTTGAGGGACCAATTCATAATTTTGAAAAAAAGTTAGGAATGGTTCTATAATTGTCTAATAGTTGATGTAATATGCTGGAAATGTTATTTTGGGATTGAAACGAGCATTTAGAAGTGAAATATGACCATTTTAGAAGTTTAAAAGGATTGTTGATTTAAATGCAACAATTACATAATTGGGGTGATTAAAGTTAATTGTACCTTTGTAAAAGTAATTGGTTGGTGATAATTCCATTACTGGAATTTATGGAATTTCTCGAATTTATGGAGTTACTGGAATTTCTGGAATTTTTGGTATTTAAAATTTAAGTGATAAAATGGTGAATGACCATTTTATATAAATTGGAAAAGTTGGTACCAATATTAAAAAGGAATTATTAAGTGTTAAGTATTTTTGATAGAAAATGAGTTTCAAGTATATTATGGATTTTGTTTTAGGGATGTATTTATGTTAGTACAATACTAACATATGTATCGTTATAAAATTGTGATTTGTACATATTGTGATTGATTTGTGACTAAGACAAGTCAAGTATAAAAGGATTGTTGTGGATTATATTGAGGAACATCGTTTGGATATATAAAGTGTCAAGGTGAGTGCAATTTAATTTGTACTTGTGTTATTGGAAAAATATTGGCTTGCGATGAGCCAGTGACGGAGTTACTATGGTAAGAAGTGACTCCTAAAATATTATTTGATTTGTGATGCATGCATAATATTATATATGAATGTTTTGTACATCATTGGGTAGTATTTGCAATAAGTCTATTTCCCATGTTGGAATGCATGATTCCATAAGTACAAGCATGTGATTAATATGGTGCTTATATGTGACATGATTTACATGATTACATGTATATACGATATGTGATACTGAACTACATGAATATATGAGAATATGATATCAGTTGTGTGATATGTTTGACATGTTATTTTATGTGACATGATTGATGTGAACATATGAGAATAAAATATGACATACATGTTTATATGAACACATGAGAAATGATATAAGCTATATGATACGATCTACATGTTACATACACATGTGATATATTTGATATGATATGAACCTATGTGAGATGGGTTATATGAAAAGGGATCTATGAGATCATACAAGAATGATACAAGTGATGTGAACTATTATAAATGATAATGCCCATGTTATGTGATATAAGAGCTAGTGGTATAGTTGGCATGCCAAGAGTCGAGGGTTACATCATTCGGGATGACAGGTCATCCGGGACACAGATTACATCCTTCGGGATGACAGGTCCTTCGGGACACAGATTACATCTTTCGGGATGATCGGTCCTACGGGACATAGATGACATCCTACAGGATGATAGGTCCTTTGGGACACAATTTATATGAGCTGTAGTGACAACATATGTGTGCACAACCTCAAAGTACTCGCATACCTTAAGTTCTCAATACTGTACATGGGCTAATGCATAGATAATACATGGGCTAATACATGGGCTAATGCATAGATAATACATGGGCTAATACATTGACTAATACATGGGTTAATACATGGTCTTATAAAAGATATCAGTACGGTACATGGGATTACAAAGGACATCAAAAGTATACATGGAATAATATATGGATTATTAAAAGAAATAACATAAATACACTATATGTGATGCATATGCTTGGTTATATGAAATACATTACATGATTTATATGTGATATTGCGTGTATTGCTTAGTTAAATGTATTATATGATATGTTACAAATGTTAAGTACAAGATGACATGTTTTAAATGGGTTCATGATAATGATATTGATGTTGAGAATGATAGAGATCATTATAATGATGTCATATGTACATGTATGCATTTTGTTATGTGAAATGTTCTATTGTTTCTATTCTATGTTTTATATGTCTCACTAAGTCAATGACTTAGCGTGTAATTGTTTCACACGTAGGATCCGAGAAGAAGAAGAATGATAAAAGTTAAGCAAGACAAATCAGTTTCTCCTTTCCAGAGATCAGATCAGAAAAGAATTGAATAGTATGTATTTTGTAAACTGATTATAGTTGGCATGTAATTAAAGATTTGAATCCGCTATGCGCTAATAAGTTTTAATAAACTCTTATGATTTTATTTTATGAAAATTATTCATTCATATTTAGTGAAAGTTTTAAAATTATTCATTATTTTATACAAGTAAATGTTTTGAAAAGTCAATGTGACACCTCAGACTCGTATCCGGGTCGGGTACAGGTTGGGGGTGTTACAATTATATTTGATCATCTGTTGGAAAATCTTTAACCACAAGGATTAAACGAAGAAATTATTATATGTCATTTATACAAAATAATTCCAGCTTTGTTGGTGACTTTCAACAATGATACTTAGTTCATTTTAGTAGTATTTGTCAACTTTGTATTTCTAGCAAAACTTAGTTATGCTGGAAATTAGAAGAGAGAAACGAAAAAGGAAATTTGAGATTGAAAATGAATTTGGGGTTTAGAATGAAATTGAGGACTATGTTGCAAGTTATAAAAGTTAGGGGACCTAAATGCAAGCGTCTGAAAAGTTCAGTGACCATATTACAAACGTACTAACGACAATGTAACGTCGGGGACCATAATACAAAGGGACTAAATATTAGGGGACTGTATTGCAAGTTTTAAAAGTTGGGAGAACTAAATAAAAACTTTAGAAAAGTTCAGTGACAATTATTATATTTTATCCTTTTATTTAATAGTATTTTAAGTCTTTATCTATTTAAATTTAGGTAAAATTAGATATTTTTCGACCAATTTTTTAGATTATACGTAATAAATCTTTATTATTTTAAACTTAGGTATTTTATCGCTCTAAATATTTGATCCCAACTTTGTTCTTGTCGAAGTGGGAACCAAATGCTTGAAAATGATGTTTTTGTAATATTTGCTGCCCCGTGTAACTTAATTGGGTTGCTAATATGAATCATTATCACTGGATTTTTCTGTTTTTTTTTTCCTTTTGTAGGAAGAAATTTAAAGAGACAGACACATAGAGCCAAAGAGGAGAAAAAAAAAATCGGTCCCGTCCCCGTTTAAATCCCCGACTTCTCACACAAACTCTCTCCTCTCAAACTAACGCATTATTCACAGAAATGAAATGTGCTCAACTTTGTATTTGCTTTATTCTTAACGTAATATTAGATTATATTTTGATATCTCATTCAAATAAAAAATTTAATTTTTATTTATTGTTTATGTATTATATAATTTACTGCCAAGTGATGTAATAAAATATTATGTGTTGCTCGAGTAGGTTTTAATACGATACAAGTTAATATTTACGTGAGAATTATGATTTTTTAGTCATCTACTTTCTTAAACTTCATTTTAATTTTTTCTCTCAGCCATTCGATCAAAAGCAAAATTCAACCATGTATCAAAGATAAAGATTAAATTAGATTATTCTGCCAAATCAAATCTAATCTAATCCTATTCAATCCAATTTTACCTTGTATAAACGTTATCTTGTATAAACTATTGACTTTCCGTATTTTTGTATAATTTAATTTCCTTGTAATCCTATATTACTCATCACTTTGAAAATTTACAACTATCAAATACATAAATCCTTTACCCTGATAAACATATGTGGATATACTTATGTATATGATAGTTTCAGTTTTAGCAATGTTAGCTAATTATTTAAAATCTGGATTATAAAAATTAACATGTATAAATACAAATGTAAGAAATATATAAAATAAAGCATAAAATAGCAATATATGAAAATACATACACATATATCTTCAATAGCTTATAAAATTGGAAATTTTAAAACTTAATATCAAACTCATTTTCCATTTCATTTCATATATTAATTACATAATTGATAAATAAATAGAGTAATTAATACATACATACATACATACATATATATATAATTATCACCAACTTGAAAGGTTGGAGCGGGCCATGATACATACGAGAAATATATTTAAGAGTCTTTACATCACATTAATCTTTATCAATTATGGCTAGGAGGGGAATTTTCAAAACCATTAATCAGTATTGAAACTTATAAATAAATCATTAATATCATATACACTGCAAAAATAATAAAAACAAAAACTTTAACTGTTAAAAATATAAGGATTCGAGTATTTAATTTGTTTAGAAAAATAATTACACGTAAACCTAAAAGAGACGGAGAGGGAAGAGATGGTTGCTTAACACATAAGAAGTTTACGTGAAGAAATGGAGAAATGGTTGCTACATAACACAACAAGTTTGGTGCAAAACACCAAAATTTTGTTTGATTGAAAATTGTTGTTTCGTATTTTGTATGCTACGGTATTGTATAACTTCACCTATTATTTATTGGCTGTGTTGTAGCTTCAACAGTGCTCCAGTTTGACATTGGAGCTAATTAAAAGAGCTTTCTCATGAGGTAAAATGTCTTGGGAAAAATACCTATAGCTTTGTCTTCTCCACCCCTCTCTCCTTATTATTCTTTTTTTTTACAAAAATATTAAGATTTTAATCCCCAACTTACTGAAAATTAAACTGGCCTTAATGTTTATAGCAAGCCGGAAAGCAAGGTCCACGAATACATTTATTCTGTTAAACAATCGTATCTACATTAGCATAACCAAACTTGGCGTCCAAGCAACATTTATTGTATTATTTTTCTCAAGAAAAGGATTAAAATGAATACATCCCATTCTCTCCTTTAAACTCATTTCTCTGTCTTTTCTTCTTCTTCTTCCAAGACCTAGGAGGCTATAGCAGACACCAGCAATATACTCTCAATCATAAGCAGCAAATTTGAGAAAGGGAGTTCAAAAAAGCGTGGAAGATTTAAATTCCTTTGCCCGACATATCAAGAAAGTGAAAGTGGGTAATTGAAAACGTGCTCTAAAAGAGACAATTTTTGCTTTACTTGTTTATTTTTTTTGTTTTGTTGTTTTTTGTTAAATCTTGCCAGAATTTTCGAATGTGGGTGTTTGACAAGTGGGGAAGATGGTGGAACCGGACATCAGCTTTGTGATGGGAGTAAGATGATCAGAAGAAGAACCGGAGAGATGTCATGGTGCAATAACCCAGACGATGGCACAAGTGCTCTAAACATAGTTACAGCAGTCGCCCCCGAAGAACCCTCAACCACCGTCGCCTCCACCTCCGCCGTTCCCTACCCCAGAATCCATGAAATCCCAGCCATTATTTGCCCTTCATGCGGCTATAACATACCTTACCAAGACCAGGTACCTGTTTTAATCATAATATGCATACTTTTGCTCCCATCTGGTTTGATCTACTAATTAGGTATTCTCATCTTTTGTGGGGTTAGACGGAAATTCATGATTTGCCAGGGTTACCAGCGGGGGTGAAGTTTGATCCAACTGACCAAGAAATTTTAGAGCATTTAGAGGCCAAAATAATATCTGATCTGCGCAAGCTTCATCCCTTGCTTGATGAGTTCATTCCAACGCTGGAAGGAGAAAATGGGATTTGTTATACTCATCCAGAGAAGCTCCCAGGTTCTTTGATTCTTTAGTTTTAGCTCAAAATTTCTCTTTAAATACATTACCTTTTCATTTTTGTGTTGAATTTTCTACTTTTGCTTTTAGGGTTATATCAATCATCCATCTCTCTCTCTCTCTCTCTCGGTATCTATTTATCAATTTATGCATACATATATTTGGTTTGGGATCCAGCAAAGATCTATGTTGGTATAGATGAAAACATAAAGCGTTAATGCATTTTTTGAGAATCCAGTTAAGTTTATTGCAAGGAAATTACCTAAGTCGGTTACTACTAGCTAACAAGCGTGTTGCTTGGGTGGCCTAATTACGTGAGATCCTTTGGTTCTACTTGATCACCAAACATGTGATTAGGGTTAGATATCTTCCATGCTACCTTAATCCTATGATTTAGGCATTGCTCTTCATCATTCAATGATCTGAATGGACCTAATGGTGCAGGAGTGAGCAAAGATGGCCAAATTCGACACTTTTTTCATCGACCCTCGAAGGCATACACGACCGGGACAAGGAAGAGAAGAAAAGTTCAGACGGACGAAGATGGGAGCGAAACAAGGTGGCATAAAACGGGCAAGACCCGAGCAGTTTCAGTTGGTGGGATAGTGAAGGGTTTCAAAAAGATCTTGGTTCTCTACACCAACTATGGCAGGCAAAGGAAGCCCGAGAAAACAAACTGGGTAATGCATCAATATCACCTCGGCAACAACGAAGAAGAGAAAGATGGAGAGTTAGTGGTTTCAAAAGTCTTTTACCAAACTCAACCTAGACAATGCGGTCCAAGTAGTAGTAATAAGTACGTGCTCGATAGAAAGTTTAAAAACCGAAGCCAGCATCAAAGTCCGATTATGGCGCCCAAGAGTAGCAGCAACGCTGGTATCGTTGAATATAACAATCCATCTTTTGTTTCATACGGTGATGGTGGGAGTCACCACCATCATAGAGAAAGCCCACCACAGCTAATCCCAAATCTGCTTGTTCATGGTGATGGATCCTCGTTTATTCGATTAACCTCTGATACAAGCAAAGGGAGACTTGAAAGAAAATAGGATCAATGGGAAAGATGAGCAGCCACGACAAGGACTTAACTGGTTGTTATGTAACAGTCAAATAAATTATGAGATTGTGATTTTTTGCCGAGGAAAGGGAGCGAATATGGAAGAATAAGGTGAATGTCTTCTTTTCTTAAAGATTAAAGAGTCGGATGATTTGGAATATTTGCCCATGATCACACCACGCACTTCATCGCAGCTACATGACATTGGCAAACATATTTATATATTTTTTTACCTTACTTTATCCCTTTATATAATGTTTGATGACATTTTATAGTAGGACTGCACAAACATGACTCCTATACAAACTTCTACTGATAGTCCCTACAGTGTTAATTAGGTTTATCAATTATCATATATTATATATGTAACCTTTTTTATTCTGTCGTGTATTCTTTTTTGTCAATGCAAATCTGAATCTTCCAACTAAAGTTTGTTCTCTCAAACACCATCTCTGGCTTAATACAATTGTCAATATAGATTTTGCTCCTATTCAACTGTCGTAGAAAAAAAACGACAATAAAAAAAGAAAAAGAGAAACGATATATCAATTAAACTATTTAAACAAAATATCGAAAAACACGAAACATCGTTAGATTAACTACGGATGTAAAGTTCTATTGGAGCAATAAAATTATTCTCTTCTCCCAATAGATAATCGTAAAAAAATTCTATTGCTCTTGTTGCTTTATTTCACTTAAGTAAAATCTCGAGTTTGAGTCTTTATATATGCAAAAAATTCTTATTAGAAGAAACACCCACCAAAATTAAATGTATGACATGTGTCGATCCGGATTAGTTAATACAGAGCTTTGGAACCGGAAGTGCAACAAAAAAATCATATTTAATTGAAACAATTAATGTTACGCCATACAGTAACGTAAAAATTTCCAACACATTTAGTCACGTAATATTCCAGCACAGTGTCTTAGTAGTGGAATAAGATATGAAAAACTGGACTTTAATCATTCATTATGAGCCCAGCCCACTGCAAATGAGGATTGAAATCCCAAAACTGATACTATAAGATGGCGTTTGGTTCGCAGGAATATCTTGGAATTAGGGGAATTGGAATCCAATTCTACCAATTTCTCATGTTTGGTTCAAGTTTTCAAAGGGAATTGGAATCCTTCGTGACTTCAACTTTCCATCAAATGAGGGAAAGTGAATTCCATCCATTCTATGATGGAATTCAATTCCCTTGTTGGAGGGAATTGAAATTTGACCATACTACCCTCATCAATTTTTTGGTAACTTATTCATATATTGAATAAAAATATTTTTTTATTATTTCGGGTCGGGTTGGGTTTCTAATTCATATATTCGGGTCGGGTCGGGTCGGGTGAAACTTTATTTTGGTCGGGTCAGGTCGGTTTTTTTAAGTGTGATATTTGGGTCGGGTCGAGTTCGGGTTTAGGGTGAAAAACACCCGACCCAACCCAAAAATATATATAATAATTTACCTTATATATTTAGGAATAATTATAATAATGCCCCTCTATATATAATTTTTTTCAATTAAGTCATTGTTTTTATTGAATAAAAATATATTTTTTTTTATTTCGGGTTGGGTCGGGTGAAACTTTATTTTGGTCGGGTAGGGTCGGTTTTTTTAAGTGTGATATTCGGGTCGGGTCGGGTTCGGGTTTAGGGTGAAAAATACCCGACCCGACCCGACCCAAAAAATATATAATTTTACCTTATATATTTAAAAATAATTACAATAATATCCCTCTATATATAATTTTTTTTCAATTAAGTCATTGTTTTTATTGAATACAAATAATTTTTTTATTACTTCGGGTCGGGTTTCTAATTTATATATTCGGGTCGGGTTGGGTGAAACTTTATTTTGGTCGGGTCGGGTCTTGGATGGAGGTTCTCTTGTTCTCGGGTCGGGTGGACCAAAAACCCGACTCATGTCCATCCTTAATTGGGATGATTTTTTTATAATTTATTGAAATGAATAATCAATCAATAAAATTAAAATTTAAAATTTTTTAAATTTTTATAATATATTGCTATATGTAATTTATAAAACAAACTAAAATTAAGTAAAAAAAAAAGAATGACAATTCTGTCATTTTAAATTACTGAAATCAAATTCATCTGACATGTCTGCGAACCAAACAAAATATGAAATTGTATTCCAATTTAATTTCCTGCCAACCAAACAGAATATGGAATTAGATTTCAATTCCTTCACAGATTCTAATTCCCTCATAGACATTTCAACGAACCAAACGCCACCTAAGTTTCCCCGCAACAATATAATAAGTTGGAATTGAAACAGTGAATGATTAGAGGAAGTTTATAAAATATCCGAATGGTTTACGTAACATAAAGGCGGATAATAGTTGACTTAGGGAGAGCTTTTCAATTTGCTTCTTAATTAGAGCTCAAGTTTGTTACAGATATGATTGCAGATACAAAGGATTTAAACCTAACACGTGCAGTTTATTGCTTGAACATCATATTAATATTTTAATCAGATTATTTATTTATTGTTGAGGTTGGGGGGATGAGATTTGTTAAACTGAGGAATATCTTTTGTGTAGGAGAATTGATCACAAAAAGAGGCCTCTAGATTTTTACCTACACTTGCTTGGCAACTATACGTGTGTGACTGGTGGCCTGTTGGATGGATAGTAGTATCCCATAATTCACGTGCACAACCGTCGATCCTTTGAATAAGGCCACCTAACCAGGTCTATGTGATGTGATTTAATCTTGTGTTGTGAATATGGAATCAATTAATTTGTTCTCTGCACCCATCCTCGTGCATCCTTAATCAAATTTACAAAGTTTTTTTTATTAAATTACTTTAACGTCATCACAATAACAGCAGCAAAACAAACAAAAACAGACGCATAGTGGAATCTGCAATACAGATACATAGGCCACATCCTTAAAACACTCAAATATTCGATTCTGCAGCATTATCATCAGCTTCAATTCTGCATAAATTAGGTGAAAAAATATGGTGGTTGATTGCTTGGTTTTATTCGATTTCTGGTTAATTTTTTGAAAGATCAAACAACTCGAATCTTGAAAGACTTTCCTAGTTCAGGTTTCCCTTATGGAAATCCATATCCATAATCCTTCATCCCCAAACAAAACATAACGACAAAAATGAAAAACCCCAAAAATAATTTTATCCTACATCTTTTTTTTTAATTTAAAAAAAGGTAACTCGGCATGAAGTTTACATCAATTTGAGTTCACCCGAAAGAACTCTTTTATATGAAGGAATGTATAAATCGTGAAAGAGAAGTCCTTTGTCTCTGTCACAAGTTCTTCTCATAGCCATAAAGCACCAGCTTCTTTCAAAATAGGGACCAATTCACCTGTAATATGCGTAGACATGATCCTATCCAAACCGCCAAACAACTTCCCCCCCACGAATACAGCCGGGAATTGAATCCCACCACTGTTGATTATCGATAGTTCATTAAGCACGGCCTCTTCCTTCCCTTCGTCGACTTCGCAGACCGCCGGATTCACCCCAAGCCCTAGTAGCAGCCTGTTCACGACATGGCACATGCAGCAACCACGTCTACCGAAAACTATCACCGCATTCTCTAACACCAATTTCGTTACGCTAGTACCGCTACCGTTGGTAACCAATCGACGACCCCCGTCATTAACAGCGCCTTCAAGGAAATTGTGAAGCCGCGAACGGGCAGCCATCTGTGATTTATAAGGAATTGCTTCTTGCATGGAATATAATATATATGAATTGGAAAGGGGGAAGCGGAGATTTTGGTGTTGTTATGAGAGTATATAAATGGGGAGAGGACTCAAACGTCAACGCCAGTAACGCAATCTGGTACGTCAAGGGGGCGAGGGTGATGTTGGCGTACGTCACCGCTCTTGGTAAACGGATTCCAAGCAAATTGAGAAGTTCCCATATTGAACGTGACATTTCCTTTTATCTTTTACACTGCGTGTCTAGCAAAAAAACCATGACCAAATACATTGATTTCTCGATGGCAATCACACCTTCGCTTCGCTCGATGCAAAAATACCATCTACACAAATATTAAATTTATTCAAAAACTTATTATTTATATAATTTATTTGATAAAATTGATTTAAAAAAATTAAATAATAAAATAATTACATTTATTTATATACTATCATTTATATTTCAAACATAAATTAAACTCTAAAATACGAGCCCAACTTTTTCGATCACTAATAATTTAATGGATTAATGGTAGAAAATAATAATGACTTTGAAATTAAACTCTAAACCTTAAACTAATTTTTTTTTATCGAGGACGTTTCAAGGAAAGGGAAATTTAATGCATAATTACATTTTTTAATTGAAAGGTTACCGCGGTGTCCAAGTCTTCAAGTCAACAATCAGCATAAAAAAAATTACCATACAAATATCTAAACATCATTACTTAATTTATTACGTACTACAGATGGTCCAACATAAAAAGAATTACCATACAAATATATAATGAATTAATTTACCTACTACAGATGGTCCAATTTACTAGCTATATCTACGTCAGCATAAATACAAAATTTATCATGGCGTCACAGTTTAAATCAAAAAGAAAAATTTATTACATAAATCCTTCTCAATGTATCAGCATTTTTATAAAATTATATATATATATCAATCATGAATCCATCCAATAAATTAGTCTTATTAATATATTAAATGATAAATATAACATATTAAACATTAGATGATAAAATAATGCTCAAGTTAATGCGGGAGTTCTCAAAGCACAATGTTGGAGGTGTCAAAGGGATAAAATATGACGTGAAATAAGAAATAAATAAATTGTGTTGGTCGGATAGGCTGAATGACAAATGCAGCAATGTGTTAGTGGCGTGATGGACTCGTTGGACGGCATCTGGTGTTGGTGTGGATAACATTAAAGATCCACCTAATGGTCATCTGATGTAAGACCTGTCCCCTTCCCACACGTGTAAGATCTGGTCATTTCATGATATTCGATAATGCAGATGGGACCCGACCTGATGTGGATATTAATTTATTTCATTATTCAAAATAATAACAAGTTTGTAGTTGGAAATTGAAAACTACCACCGTATATTTCTAATTTTTTCCCCAGATTTATAATGTTTTTAGTTGTCAACCACGTGATTCATGGCCTGCATCGAGATTTATTTCATTATTTTTATATGATTTTAAACTATTTGGTATACAAATTAGACGAGAAATTTAATTTTCGAATCGGTATAAATGGCTTCTATTATTGATTTTATTAGGTAAATAACTCTAATACGTAAGTATTGTTTATATTGATATTGTAATTGTTGCTTGTTGACGGAAGAATAAGAGATTATTTGCAAAGGAAAACGTAATTAAGATTAATATTTAAAAGATTTAGGGGTTGTTTGTTTACTTCAGAATGATTAAGTGCTGAATGATTTAGAGGCTCTGTATGAATTAACTCTGAATGTGACATACTGTTTAATAATAGCTCTGAATAATTCAGAATATACTTTGATGCTGAATCATTCAACACTGAATCATTCAGAGATGAGAAACAAACACGCTCTAAATTATTCCATTCATAGTCAAACAAACAACCCCTTACTTTTTTACTCCGACGGAATGGAAGGGTATATTCCATTCTTTTGTTTATGCGTACTTATATCTTTGATGACTAATTGAGCTGATCATAATTCAACAACATTAAACTATGATTCATGGGCTGATGACATTGGCATATTTGGAAATTAAGCTTCATGTCTGCTAGTTAATCAAATTTAATATTCCTCAAATTGTTAATGTTTCTTTTATTTAATAATTAAGGATTATGGGAGGTTGTTTTGTCCCCCTTAAAGAAAATACTGTTCTTAGTCCTATTAATGATAAAGCAAGACTAAAGTTGGGGTAAAGAATCACTCACTCTCGATGATATTATTAATTAAAGTAATTAAATAAAAAATGAACTTCAATTTATTTGATATTATTATTATTATTATTATAATATATTAGAAGTTATAGTATTATGATTTGAGAGGTTATAGATAATTTAATAACAAAATGATTTTTTTTATTAATTTGAGTAAGTACAATATAATATATTTCAAAGATAATTCTTAATCTTTTGATATTAAACAATCACATCCTTGATATTTCTAATGCTCGAACCTAAATCTTCAATGGATAACATCAATTCTTTTATCATCTACGTCAGTTGGATTCATGCAATAACAAAATGAAAATTGAATCCAAAGGAAATTTAGTTTAAAAAATAAAAAGGCGGGTCCATCCACACTATGAATGGAGGGCGGTAACGAAGTGGTTTTTTCTTGCCCAATAATCAAACAAGATATGAGTAGAGATCAGAACAGAAGCTTCGGTTTTCAATTTATTCAACCAAACCAATGTAGCTGTCAAATGTTCACAGCTGCCAGCGCACATATATACACCGACAAATCTGGGTTTGACTGTTTCTCCCACGATTCCCCTTTGCTTTAAATATATGAACAGTGTTATTTAAGATATTAACACAACAAAACCACTATTATATCATTTACTATAAGATGGAATAAGAATTTCATATTGTATTCTTTAATGTTAAGTTGTCTGACTATAAATCATTCTAATAACATTATAGAATAATACCCCAAGCATAAAGGTTGGTACAGGGCTGTAAACAAGATATAATTGTAACACCCTAACCCGTACCCGACCCGGATACGAGTCTGAATTGTCACATTGACTTTTCAAAACATTTACTTCGACAAAATATAATAAAAATTCAGTTCGACATTTTCAATAAACTAAATAATTTCTATTGTATAAAACATATGGTTTTACAAAACTTATCAGAGCATATCCGACACCAATCTTTTATCTTACATGCCAACTACATTTCATAAAATAAAATACATATAATTCAAGATTTTTTTGATCTGAACTACAGGAAGGAGATGCTGACCTGACATGATTATCTTCGATCCCTTTTTCCTCTTCTCGGAACCTACGTGTGAAACATTCACACACTAAGTCGATGACTTAGTGAGGCATAAAACGTATAATAGAACTCTAACGCATGATCATGCATGAACAATTTCTACTAACATATTATATACAAACATAATACACATATATATACACCTATCATTTCCATACTAATTCCTACTATGCACATTTCATATATTTATTCTAAATTGTCTAACACATTATTCACCAGTACATAAATACATATATATCCACTTTATACCAACTCATATATTCTTTTATAAAACATTTACCTATATACACATATCATCATTTACAAATTTATCATACTCTTATACTATTATCATTTATATCTCTTATCTCTTTATTCCTATGTTCTCTTACATTCATATTATATATCTCATAACAGATTCTAATATCATTATATAAGTCATTTATATTCATTCACATAAACATTAACATACATTCATGTGTATCATGTAACAGATGCAATCACCCATAACACACATATATCATATTATACAATTCATATCACACATCATATGTATATATTACATACGTTGTATTCAAAGTTATCTTTTCATTAGCCCATGTACACATGTGAGAACTATAGATATGTGAGTCTATAGAGGTTGTGCACTAATGTTGTCACCAAAGCTCGTATAAATGCACCGAAGTGCCACGTAGAATTGCACCGTAGTACCGCGTAGAAATGCACCTAAGTTCCATATAAGGTTGTCCCTAAGGACCACGTATAAAATTCCTTAAGAATCATATACATATGCCAAGGATCAAGTATGTGTTTCAAAAGACCTCACACATGTTCCAAAGAATACATATATGTCCCGAAGGACCGCGTAGACCATCGACTCTTGGCATGCCAACTATACCTCTAGCTCTCGTGACACATAACATGGGCACTAATATTTATGTTATTACACATTCAAATATACACACATAGTCTCATTATTACATTTTTATAAGATCACACGTAGTCAAGTAGTTCATTTCCATATAAATCACACATACACTTAGATCACTTGCACGTAGAACATCTTCATAAAACTCACATATCACATAGCTTATAACTTGTTATTATATCTTCTCATAACATATTATCTTATAGCTTTATGTCATATCATTCTCCCCACTTAATTTCACCTAATTCATAGTCATGTGGCTTATCTTATATACCTATATTCACATACCTTATAATTACCTAGTTTACTCCATTTCACACATAGTCACATATTCACAAAATTTACTTACACATAGATCATTTCTATACCTAAATCATATAACACCTAAATCTTCCTCATAAAGTTATACTATATATATTCATATAATCTCATATTATCCTATAAGTAAATACTTATCTTGTCTCACTTTTCCATTTATTCTCATAATTATTTATACCATAACATATAAGTTATATCACATATCTAATATTGTTTGTATACTAAGTTAATATATTTATTTAGTTTAATTTTACATAACTCCTATACCATAGTTTTCTTTAAGTATACTTCTTCTCTATAACACTTATATTATAGTTTGGTATCATCATTTATACTCAATTCCCTTCTGTAACACCCTGAACTGATACTCGACCCGGATTCGAGTCCGAGGTGTCACATTGACTTTCAAAAACATTTATTTGTATAAAATAGTGAGTAATTTAAAACTTTTATACATGTAACTTATTTAAAAGATTTCCAGAACTATTCAGAGCTTAAATGTTTTTACAAAACCGATCAGAGCATATACAATTCAAAACATTAATTACATGCCAACTATTTTCAATGTACAGAATACATCTAATTCAAAACATCTTTTCTGATCTGATCTTCGGTAAGAAGTAACTGACCTGTCTTGCTCCACTTTGCTCTTTACTCTTATCACTCCTGTAACCTACGTGTGAAACAATCACACGCTAGGTCTATGACTTAGTGAGGCAAATAAACATATAATATAAAATATAGCTTGTAATCATGCATGAACAATTACTGCTATCACTCATACCCTTATTCATGTAACAAATCCCTATAACATCTATGCAATATATCATTACATGTAAGAACATATACACACACATATACTCATCACCCATCATTTCCATCATTAGCCTTATTTCGTTATCAATATTATTATCGCTTATATCACTTAATACATATCCTCTTATACCTAGCCTTTCAACCAACATTTGACTCATTTAATCATACAATCCACATATCATCATATAAATCATATAATATCATTCATAGAACAAAATCATACAAGTCATATGTACTATATGTTTGTTGTTATTTCTTTATTAGCCCATGTACACATGTGAGATAAATAGATATGTGAGTCTATAGAGGTTGTGCACTAATGTTGTCACCACAGCTCGTATAAATGCACTGAAGTGCCACGTATAATTGCACCGTAGTGCCGCGTAGAAATGCACCTAAGTGCCATATAAGGTTGTCCCTAAGGACCACGTAGAAAATTCCTTAAGAATCATATACATATGCCAAGGATCAAGTATGTGTCTCAAAAGACCTCACATATGTTCCAAAGAATACATATATATCCCGAAGGACCGCGTAGACCCTCGACTCTTGGCATGCCAATTATACCCCTAGCTCTCATGACACATAACATGGACATTGTCATTTGTCATTTCACATATTCATATATACATATAGTTCACTTACGCGTAGAACATTTTAATGTAATTCACATTTACATGTCACATAGCTTACATACTTTGTCACGTAGTCACATAGATCCATGTCATATAACATATATCCAAAGTGCATATAATCATGTATATCGTATCATCCCTTTATATTCAAGTTTCCTAATTGATATAATATTCCCATTTCATTCTATAATTCAATCTTATTTAGTTCCCCTAACTCTCATTAAATCAAAAAGCTCTATTATACTAATTCTCATAATGGATCATACCACTATGTACTTGTCCAACTCATGTTTCCATTATGCATATACTGTTACACATGTTTACCTAGTTCTTATCACTTCTCATGAACTCACTTTCATCATATTTTCCCATTATTACATATTTTATCTCATAACCATGTATTTACATAGTCTTATATTTCATTATCATATGACTTATATTTGTTCTCCTATGACTCTTTATAAACATCTATTTTCATTTCCATACATCTTTTTGACTTATCTTCTATATTCCTATAATTTCATAACTTATTTTATATTCTCTCATTAACACTTAGTAGTGTTTTTTTTTCATAAACCACATAGCACATACAAAAACATATCAATTCATATAATCAAACATACATACACTTCATATGGTTAACATACTTATAATCAAGACTTAATGAGCTATTACTATAGAAAATAGACTTATCACAAGTCCAATTTCCATATAATCTTATAAAAATAAGATGCACTCACATTGGCCTCACTAAGTTCCAATCCACTTTTATGATTTCCCCTCTTTCGATCGAATCTTAACTCGATAATCGTTCTGGAACTTGTTCATGTTCGATATCTACATAATCATACATTGATACATATTAGTATCCCATTGATATACTTTAATCTATCATTTCTTAGACCAAAAGAAATGTCTATTTCAATTTCCCCTTGAAGTGCATCGATACATTCTATAGTGCATCGATGCATTCTTTAACATGTGCATCGATGCACTACCCATGCATCGATACACAAATCACCTTCGATGTTTTCATTTTAAGGGGGTGCATCGATGCAGTCCTTATGCATCGATGCACTAATTGCATTCGATGTTTCCATTTTTAATGGGTGCATTGATGCACTTCCTGTGCATCGATACACACTGAACAATTTTTGGAAATACCCTTGATGCATCGGTATACATTGAATGTGCATCGATGCACATAGCCCATAATTCATTGCCCGAAAATCCACTATTTTTAGCTTAATAACTTCATATATCATCCCCTTTCTTAATCTTAACTTACATACTCATATCCAAACTCATTTATATTCATTAATCACCTCTTTAACATCAAAATCCTATTCTCCATATGTAATTCAAGAATTACACTAAATTTTCAACATGTTCCAAATTCAATTATATTGCTTCTAACTTCTTAATTAGACCCTTGACAAGTCAAATTCATCCTTATAACTTCAAAAACCTTTTTATCATAAAAGTTTATTTATAAACTCTTAATAGAAATTCTTTTCTAATTCTCTCTTCTTGGTGTTTTAAACTTATATAAACTTTCCTTAAGCTTATATAACCCCCAAAGACTCAAATCCAACTTAAAAATTCAAAAAACCAACAGCTAAATCAAACTTACCTTTTCTCTTGGCTTCCACGTGAAGAAGAAGAAGAAAGGAGAAGAAGAGAACTCTAGAGAAATCTCTCCCTTTCCACGTGGTCCCCTTTTCTTATAAAGGAAGAATAAAAATATTACTTGTCAATTGACCATTTTACCCTTTAATTCATTTCATAATTAGTAAATAACCTTCATCATATATTTGTAATAAATCGTTAAACTAATCCATGGTTCTAATCTAGTCACCAAATTCTAAAACTTTACAATTTGATCACTAACCCGGTATCGAGGATGTTACACCTTCACTAATATATTATTCTCATATTACTCTATAGTATAATCTTATTTAACTCATCACCCTTCTCATGTAGTCATATAAATATATTATAATGATTCTTATAATTGATCACATATACTATGTAACATGGATGGTCACCTATCATATAACCTATTTCACATTCTCATATAATCATATAGATCATTCATATTAGTTCCTATAACTTATCACACTACATGTATTCATACAAATCATTTTGCACATGATGTAATCACATATACTCAAATCAAACATATGCATATGATAATAAATTCATTCATTCTAATATAGGAAATAGACTCGTCGCAAGTCTTATTTCCATTAAACATCATAAACTAACTTGTATGCACTCACCTGGCCTCACTAGTTAATATCGATCTCTCATCTTTCCCTTGATCGATCTTACTTGTCAAATGTTCTGGAATTTGTTTAGACTCAATATATACATAAATATAATTTCCAAGACGATTATTAGAAGCCTAAACCTTATAATTTGATACTAATAACTTAAATTAATTTATTGAACTATAATTTACTTTTTCCTTTAGGGGGTATCGATACCTTCTTAAGGTATCGGTACCCTCATTGCATTTTGTTAGTTTTTTCATTCAAGAGGTTATCAGTACCTAACTGGGGTATCGATACCCTCATTACATTATGTGATTATTTTCATTTGAGAGGGTATCGATACCTGTTGAATGGGTACCGATACCCCTAGCCCAAAAATCATATTTTCAGCACGAAAATTACTTCATTTCATCTCAAACACTTCATATTTCAACCCCTTTTGTATCCTTAACTTGTATAAACTTACTTAAACCAATTAATTTTCATTCAATACATCTTTAACTTAAAAATCCACCACTCCACATAGCATTCAAGAATCATACCAAATTTTTTATATGGTCTAAATCCAATTCTATCACTCCAAATCTCTTAATTCAACTATTGACAAGTCAAATTTAACTTCAAATTCTACTTATCAACTCTTTTCCAAAATTTCATTAAAAAACTACAAATCTTTAATCTCCCATAACTCTTTTATTCTTTGTTTAAAAGCTAACTTAAGCATTCCTTAAGCTTTTCTATCATCTAATGATCATAACCAATCTTAAATTCAGCTAAATATCAACCAACAAGAAATCTTACCTTTGCTCTTTGCTTTCATGCGTGAAGAAGAAAGGAGAAGAAGAGAACTCTAGAAACTGGAACCTTGTCTCCCTTCATTTCCACGTGTTATATCCTATATAAAGGAGGAAATAAAATCTTTCTTATAAAATTACTATTATACCCTTCAACATTTCCATAATTATCATCCAATCCAATAAGAAATTATTCCTATTTAAGTCATTGAACTTTTAACTTGTTTCAAAATCGAGCACATAGTTTTCAAAATTTGTAATTTAGTCACTAACCCTGATTTGGGATATTACAATAATAAACACAACTCATGGAGAATAATTACAATTCTTCAAATTTAGGTTAGAAAATCAGTTGACTTATAATGATTTTTGGGATAAAATCTAGATACTTGTAAACTGCTCACAATACAAACTCACAAAATATTACTGTTAATGGAAAAATAAAGCTTTTAGATGTTAATCTTCACAAACCACCACATAAAGAACAACCTCAACCTTTCTCCCTCGAAATAAGTAGACCTAATAAAGTTACAACTTTTAAATCGCATCATATTCATCATGCTCTAGCTACAGGTTCAAAACCCATGTATACAGAATTCCTTGTTGGTGGGTCTACAACCACTCTATTTCATCACAAAACTACATTGCAACAACGAAAAGCATATCTCTAACAACATAGAGGTTGTTTACTTTGGTATAATTGCTTTTAACTGCGTTTGTCACCGCTGGAGGTCGTGTGTTAAACCGTTCTCCTATACTTGGTAAGAAAGCTCCGTGCCCAATGATGAGGTTGCTTGCACCATCTTGTCCATCTTGTCCTTCTTAGTACTATCATGCCCTCTCTCTGTCAAGGAGAAACCGAGAAGTTTGCAGCTGCTTTTACATGAGGTAACTAATTCTTGACTCGTCCTAAATGTTGGTCGAGCCACCAGGGTTTGAGAATCACCAAGCTGGACATCATCCATCGAATGGCCAAATGAATACATACTTCAAAGATCCCTCTATGGGAACCATGTTTACCAGTTGAAGAAATCAATAAATTTCCACCATATGTTTCAGGAGCATGAAAAGAACTTCGTTTGTTAACTCCTTGCTCCTTTTTCAGGCTAATGAAGTTATGAATAGGATTGAAATTTGAAAATGGATTGCTTGCATGTTGGAACTTTAGCACTAAAGATGGTGAGGACACTTGTGCAGATGGTCTTACTTGACCAAGAGTATTATAACTCTGCATCAAAGACAACAATCCACCTCTTATTCTTTCATGATCATGAGATATACATAAATCAGAGAAGATAGGGGAGAATTGGGAATCAAAGAGGAAGGGTTAGGGATTTTATATGAAGATTTGGGGATTTTTACTTACTCTGCACGTGAGGAGGCCAAAAGTAATTACAAGGGGATTAACATGGATCAGGTGGATTGTGAATATGCCAAGAATGAGAAACACAATATCAGCAGTGACCGTTGAGGTTGTTAGCAAAGAAAAACAGCTGGCAAATCCATGGATTCAGTACATGTAAATAAATAAAACAGAGTACTGCCATATAATGTTTATCTTATGTAATCAATGAATGAAAAGTTTATTTCCTAAAATCTATTCTTCTCTTCTTCGTCTCCCTCTTCTATTTTTTTCTAATCGCACCAGGGTCACAACAATTGGTATCAGAGCCATCGGTTCCCGGCAACTTGCAACAAAGAACCAAAGCATGACAAACTTCATTAATATTTTTGCAATTTAGAGGCAACTTGATGATCTCACCAAGATGATAAAACATACAACGGCTAAATCAACTCCTCCAAAAATGGTGAGAGGCATAGAATGCTTGCATAACTAATTTAGAGACGAAAATGAACACAACCCAAAGATCGGTGGAGCATATCTTCTAGATTCTAGCTAGTACAAAGAGTGAGCAAAACAAAAGTAGAGGGGTGATGGTAATGTATCTCAGGTGTTCGACAAAATGCAAGAAAAACAAGCTGAGCCATTCTTTATTGAATTATCCAATCTTTTTGATGGTCAAGATCCTACAGAAATAGAAACTGAGCAGAAACAAGCAACAGAAAATGAAATAAAGACTACTATAATAGATGATGCTTACGGTAAGAACATCTACCCTGTCTATACACTTGAAGAAGCTTGATTTATGCCCAAAACTGAGTTAGAAAACATTGATCCATCAGTTAAATGTTATGTTGAATCCCAATAATGGTGATATGATACTTCACTGCAGAGGGCATAAAATATTTGAGAAAATGTTAGAGCTTCAGCATTGCGTAAATCATAGCAGTGGTGATAAACTTCTCGGTCGTGGTGCTGAAAAATTCAGCAAATGTGAGTCTAAAGGGGGTACACATCCACTGGTTAAATTAATACCAAAGTCCGAAGTCTTACCTCTACATGGATAGAACAAAAATTTGGGAGGAGCTAAATTTGAAACAGAGACTTCTTCAAAATCAAATGCAGTTTCCAGAAGAGTTGAGAAGAGAATATTCACTTATTATGATATCGGATGGAGGATGAACTATTATCAATCGAAGAATGTTGTTGCTAATGTTAACACTTTCGCTAACTACCGCCCTACAAAATTATCTATTGGCCCTCCTCACCCGGATCTTATTGTGGAAACATCTTCTTTATCGACAATGCAGCCACCTGAGCCCACATATGATATAAGAATCTAAGATGATTTTGGAAGTTCAAAGGCTTTGTCATTCTTGCATATTGAGACTTTGGTTTATGCTTGTCAGAGATATCTGCAGCACCTGCCAAGTTGTGCCAGGGTAGGATTCTTTGCTGGAGATGGAGCTGGTGTCGGTAAAGGTCGAATAATTACAGGGTTAATATGGGAGAATTGGCACCATGCAAGGAGGAAAGTAATATGGATTTGAAGTTCGATGCGAGAAGAGACTTGGATGATGTTGAAGCACCATTAGAGGTTAAAATGAAGGATATGTATAAAAGAGCAGCAAAGCTTTGAGTGTAATTGATGTCAGCAAGTACTTTTCATAGTAATGATAAACCTAATCCTAATCAGTTATGGAGAATGTATTGGTCAAGTCATCAGCGTTTTTTTAGATAGATATGTATGTCAGCTAAGGTGTCTTATACGGTGAGGCTTGCTAAACAAGCACTAATGGAAGATAAGTGTGTAGTTATAGGCCTTCAGAGTATTGGGGAGGCTACCTTGCTTGCTCTAGCCTCTTTGTTCGAGCAATTACTTGAGGCAGAGCGAGTTTTTGAACTTATAAAAGTGAGTTTAGGGAATCTTCTAGAATAAGTTATTAATTAAGATTTATTTGAGACTATGAATATTGATGCTGACAATCATGGCTTCAAGGAGCCAAGTGATTTATCTTAAGAATTTGGGGAAACAAATCAAATTGGTACCAAGTGGGTGCTTACATTGGAAAGGGAATTTCTCGGAAAAGGTGAGTTTTGCATGCAAATTTTTTTCACAAAGACTGAACAAAATGGAATGCACATCATTGTAAGGAAGAAATTATTTGATCCTTGGGGACAAGGATCATTTCTAGGGAAGGGGAATGTCATAATTATATGGGAAGTCAACAAAGAAAGCAACAATAATCAGTTAATAAAACAACAAATTTTGAATCTGAAATTTTTTCGTAAGACTCAAGCAAGGCTAAATTTTTTTTGCTAAAATAAAATTGACAAACAAAGGTATAAAGACAGAGGACATAATTTACCTGAATTTTCGGTTTTACCATCAAACCTCACTTGCTCTTCTAAAAGGATTAAGGCTGGCAATAAGAGTCTATGATACCTACATCGTTTTACATTGCATGAGGTTAGTAGCATATAACTTGTTATATGAGTCCTTGAAGGTGCAAACAATGAATTATGATAGTTTGTTGAAAAAGGAATTTAAAGATCAATGCATTACCTCATTGGAGCCTTTCAAGTTTGGACAGAAAGGACAGTTGAAAGTCCAATCTGCTATGAAGTTTGACAAACATAGGGGGAAGAAGTACAATCTGCTGCAGTGGAAGAACTTAAGGTTGGAAAATGTCATTTGGGTAAACTATATTGTGCTTAAGGAACAATTATTAGGTTTTGATCCTTGGGAACAAAGATCCTTTCATGGAATGGGGTATTGTCATGATCATGAGAGATACAGAAATCGGAGAAGATGGGAGGAGAATTGGGGATCGAATAGGAAATGTTAGGGATTGTATATGAAGATTTGGGGATTTTTACTTACCCTGCACGTGAGGAGGCCATAAGTAATTAGAAGGGGACTAGGATGGATCATATGGATTATAAACATGCCCAGAATGAGAAGCCCAATATCAGCAGTGAACGTTGAGGTTATTAGCCAAGGACAACAACTGGCAAATCCATGGATCTGGTATATGTAAACAAATAAAACAGAGTACTGCCATAGAATGTTTATCTTATGTAATCAATGAATGAAAAGTTTATTTCCTAAAATCTATTCTTCTCTTCTTCGTCTCTCTCTCTTCTATTATTCTTCGTCTATTTTTCTTCTCTAATAGCACCATGGTCACAACATGTTCCTGTAAACTGAGTTGCATCAGGGACACCAAGATTGGCATTTTCTCTATTGTCATCTGCAGTTGTACATCTTCTAAACCAAGGGTTTACAAAAAAAATTTGACCTTGCAAGATCTTATGCAATCTAAAAGATTCCTCAAAGTCTACACCTTTATAGGATATATCAGGATTCACCAGTGTGTCTCTACTAACATTTCATATTGCGGTAATAGTAGAACCATTATAAAAGGGAAAGCATTAGCACCATCATGACAAGTGTTAAAACCCAAAATTTTTTGATCTTGCAAGACCTTCTAGAACCCCAAAGATTCCCCAAAGTCTGATGCTCTAATTCCATCTGTTGTCAAGGACTATGTCAAACAACGTTGCATAACACATGAAAGAGAATTAGCTATGCATAGGAGTCTACCAGGAATGACAAATTCAGGTTTCCCTGAAGGCATCCCAACCCTGTTCCTTTTAGAACCAGGAGAGAGGAAGTTGTTAGAACTAGATAATGATGGTTCAATTTCCCAGCGAGAAACCCTGTTATGCCTTTCGGTGTCAATATCATCCCACCTTACCTGCAAAATAAGTGGCAAAAAACTACTAGCTCAACTTTCTAGTAATTATTTTTATAAAATCATAAACTAATGAGGAGATATTCAAAACATCGTGTAACAAAGACAACTAATTAGCTAGAACAAACCAAAGCATCGAAAACAATCATGTGAAATTCCACATGCGAATGAACTGAAAACATTATTTTTAAATTCCAAAGTACAAGCACCTTACAGATATGCAAACCATAATAATTTGGCACTAAGAGTGGTCGCAGCATTTCCCTGAGCAAAACGGGTGCACCAAACAATACCACATTTTTTATTGTTCATTCTGCTTAAAGCATGGTCTAGGCTGCATGAAGAAGGGGTAATTATTAATTACCCAATAAGTATTTTGCAGGATAAAGCAGTAATTATTAATTACCCAATAAGTATTTTGCAGGATAAAGCAGTATTGCTTGACACTGCTCCTAAACTAATGTAGACTGACACTCTCTACAGATTTTAAGCAAAAAGCAGGAACTCTACGTGAACTAACAGAATAAATATTGAAGTGGAACAGTATCCTTTCAGATATATATCAGCTTAACTTCAAGGATGGACAGATAAATAATTAAGAGAATTTTCATGTCTGTAAATACTATAGTCGAGTGAACCCTTTCCTATAATAGTAACCTTAAGGCCTAACAGGAACTTTATTACGACTTATAACAATATTATAAGTTGATAGCAGTAAAGCATACTTCAATATGAACTTGCACAATATTTTAACATGTATAAATTATAAACAATGACTGCAGCAATACCAGCAGGCATCTCCATTTTGAACCAGACCATCTAACAGGGTCCATATCACTAATTTCAGTTACAACCCCTGTGTATATGGAAAAAGTAAAGTTCAATTAAGAGCCTGATAGCTTGGTAGTGTAGGTATTTCATCACTTCTTTAGGGAAAAGATCATCTGATTTAATAACTTAAAAGTTGCAGGTTCAAACCGATCAGACCTTCCTTTTGCTGCATCTTCAGTTTCAAACCGCATCTTGAATCTCATTCCAACAGGAAAAAAATGATCAAGACTCTTCCAGAACTTATGCACCGGTATTATGATCTCTGATGAACTGGCCCTGCAAGATATCAACAAGAAATCTTAGTTTTTTGATCACATCATGGAAGTTACTGTAGAGAATAACCGAGAAAGCAAGAGAACAAGTAGAACATGCAAGTTTCAACAAACAAAAAACTTGAAAGTACAGTAAACACAAATTGATCATAAGCACTAGATCATCAATAATATATAGCGGGCATAGGTATTTTTTAACCATTGTTGATGATCATACACGAATGACATGGGTATACTTACTTCGACTTCAGAACAATTCCTTCATTGTTCTTAAGCGAATTCTTTCAATCCATTGGAGTTGTTCATCAAAGTTCGTGCGTTAATACACCTCAACAAAATGGTGTAGCCGAACGCAAACATCAACATATTCTTAATGTTGCTCATGCTCTAAAATTTCAATCCTATGTTCCTACCAAATTTTGGGGAGAGTGCATTTTAGCTGCCTGTTATATAATAAATAGATTACTTACAGTGGTTCTTGAATGGAAATCACCTTTCGAAATGTTGCATGGGAAAATTCCAAATTTGTCTCATCTTAAGGTTTTTGGATGCTTGTGTTATGCCACGGTTACAAATTATCATGATAAGTTTACAGCCAAAGCAATTCCATCAGTGTTTATGGGGTATTCATCTGTGCAAAAGGGATACATTTTGTTTAATATTCAGTCCAAGCAGTTTTTGTTAACCGATCGAGATGTCGTTTTTCATGAAACTATTTATCCTTTCCAATCTCCTGCTAAAACATCACCTTTGTTTCCTCTTACTTCTTTGCCTACTAATGTTGATCATGAGTTTCTTCATCTACCTGTTATTACTCCTGACCCTGTTCATACTACTGTCCCAATATTGGATAATTTTCTTGTTGAGGAATCTATTGTTCAGCCAACTACTCCGCTCCCTGATCAACTTACTGTTCAACCTAGTGTTCAACCTACCGATCAATCTATAGTGGCTGTTCCGTCTCGTGATCAGCCCCTTAGGAAGTCAACTCGCGTGTGTAGACCACCTACATTGTTATCAGACTTTGTTTATCAATCCTCTTTTTCTGCTTCATTGCCACTAGGTACGCATTCTATTTCAAATTGCATCTCGTATCTTCATTTACCTTTACATACTTAAGCTTTTGTTGTTGCCTTATCTTCGATTGCTGAACCTAAAACTTACCGTGAAGCTGTTACTGATGAACGATGGGTAGACGCCATGAAACTGGAGGTTCAAGCTTTGGAGGCCAATGGCATATGGCAGGTGGTTCCCTTGCTGCCCCATAAAAAGCCGATCAGTTGCAAGTGGTGTATAGAGTGAAATATAACTCTGATGATTCGATTGAACAGTTTACAGCCCGATTAGTTTCTAAAGGGTATAGTCAACGCGAAGGTATCGATTTTCATGATACATTTTCTCATGTGGCTAAACATGTTACAGTTCGTACTGTCATTGCTTTGGCAGCTATGTTCAATTGGTCATTGTTTCAAATGGACGTCTTCAATGCGTTTCTTCAGGGGGATCTTCATGAAGAAGTTTACATGACTCTTCCTGAAGGATTTCGCAACCAGGGGAGACTCGGGTGTGTCGGTTGCGCAAATCTTTGTACAACCTTTGTATGGTTTGAAGCAGGCTTTAACAAAACATAACGAAATGTTATAAACATGCATAGAAATAAAGAATGAAAACCTTATAGAAATGCGGAGAGAAGTGCTTGAGAATTACCAAGGGAGGGAAGCAATCCTCAGCAGCACGGCAAGGAACTGAGAAGCCTCTGTGACTACTTGTGTCAGAAGCCGTAAGAGTCTTGCAGAACATGTGGGGTGTGGTCGACTTGATATCTGCTTCGACGGCATCCTCTTCACCATCCACATCTGTGCAGACCGTGCTCCCTTCTTTAAACTTCTGCTCAATTTGCTACAGATGACATTTTTTTGAATAAAACTAAAATTTGGAGGTAACTAGAAAAAGGAACAATGAACAAGTACATTAACCTAGATAATCACAAACCACAGTTATGAATTAAGTTCAACTTGTGTCATTATCCCATCTCCTATAGTTTAAAGAAAATGAAACCTCTAACCAGAGCAGCTTGGTTCATACTGATTATAACCGTCCAATGGTTCCTATTTCTATAAGAAACCATTAATTAAACAAATAAGAAACTAGAATAAAGCCAACCTCATTTTCAGGAACCAGTGAAACTTGAGCGTAAACTTCATCTGTAGCACCCTCAGCCTGCCAACAAAATTAAACATTTCATACCAAACTCACATTTTTAACACACACACTATAACACTCTCCATTGTCGCCCTGGACCTTATTGGGAAAACAAGTGAAAATATGAGAACATAAAAAGATTATTTTTAGTATTTTTATTAAAATTATTTTGGAAATTTGAAAAATACTAAAACATGAGATCTAGAAACAGAAAATAAAAAATAAAAATTATTTTCTAGAACCAAACATATCCTAAGGATTCGTTTGTTTCTGAAAAATATATACTATTTATTATTTTTTTACAAAATAAAAAAAAGTTGAAGAAAACTTGTTTGGTTGTAAAGTTAAAAAAATAATTTTTGAAAAATAAAAAAGTGAAAATATGAAAACATAAAAAATATGATTTTAATATTTTTATTACAATTATTTTGAAAATTTGAACAAAAAGGAAAACAAAATATCTATATTATTAACTTAATTTACACAAATTCAAGTCCTTCTAACAATATCTTCTTGACTATGATACCTAAAACTTTCAAATTTTTATAAAAAAAACAATGTGATCCCTGAACTTATTTTACGCTCAATATGATCCTTAAATTGATTTTTTTAATAATTTAATTATGTAGTATTTTTATATTTAATGTATCGAATATATTCATAATTGTTTATATTTTATATTTTAAATTAAAATAATTTATTAATTTTTCTAAAAAAATTAAATAAGTCCTCAAACTTAGCAAAAAAAAATCAATTAAGTCCATCTATCACTTTTATCGTTCATTATGTACCATCACAACAACATCTTTAACTGTCACATCAACATAAATAAGTAACTCACTACCCATTAAAGCTCTAATCCAATAAAAATTATGATATTTAATTATTTATTGTGTGTGAGTAATTAGATATATATAAAATATAATATATGCATCGAATAAGTTATATTAAGTCACAAAATATAAAATTAAAGAAATATTTTTTAAATTAAATTTTATATTCGGATCTTAATAAGTTATATTAAGTCACTATTTTAGGTATCCGAAATTTTTGGATATCAGAATTTTCGGAAACATTCCGATATCCTAATTTGTACACCCCTAATTGCAAGCGTTGTCCTGTTCTTATAATTAAGGGAATCGGATTGTGTGCAACTCATGTTGAATCTTAATCTTGAAGTCATGGATCCCCTTTAAGGATTATTCTGTTGAATCAGGTGGGAAATGTGAAGAAGTCTGTAGTAGCTTGAAAGGAGAATGGTAGTACAGCAAGTGCGATGAATTAATGGAACTCCCAGATTTGCCTCAACCAGATAGATTCAACGAGTATATTGCAGAAGACAACTATGACTATTGAATCGGAATCAGATAGACAAATGTTTCAACAACACGTTTATTTAATTGGTGGTTGTAGGCAGCAAGATGAGGAGTTGGATGAGCTTAGCGTTAGTGTTGAGAGAACGGGAGGTTTGGGCTTACACACAGAAAACTTAAGCACAGGTGAGACCGTGGATCTTATTCATGAATGGATTGTTACTCTATTTGATAAGTTCTGTTCAATATCAGTGTAGGATCTATATAAACTATTTCATATGCTAAGACTTTGGTGTTAAAGGAGAAAACAATAGACAAGTAGGATACTGAGATGAACATCACAACAAACCGACTGAATTTTGTTCAGGTGATTCTTTTTAATGTGGAACCGTAGATATAAAAACAATCCTATCTACAATCTGAAAACGATATGTATAGGCTTTTATGCTTACGTAATTACATTTAAAGTTAAGTTGAATTTGCTACCCGTTAATCACAATGCTGTCTTGAACTATTAGTTTGATGAAAAATTCATATCTTTCATTATTATATTCTTTCCGGTTTTCCTCAATCTGGAGGAAAGGCTTAATCTTCTGATAAGGGTTTAAAATAATGAGACGAAAATGTAATAGCGTCCGCTATTTCGCGATAGTGTCACCGTCCGAATCCGAAATCCGGGAAAATAACGATGGGCAACGGATTCACGTCAAAATCGGTCGATCACGTCTGCAATCTAACGGGTAACAAGGAATAGCGTCGATAACGGGATACTATTACCATTATATACCGTTAATGTGAAGAGAAAAAAATTTGAATCAAAAGTTTTTTTTGTTTAAAAAGATGAAAGGTTTCGGGGAGGGGGAGTTGAGAGAGTGGAGAGAGTTTTGTAGAGAGTTTTACCGTGAGATTAGAGAGAGCTTTACAGTGAGAGTAGAGAGCTTTGCCAAGGGAGGAGGGGTTGAGAGACCGGAGAGAGATTGCCGTGGGGAAGAGATTGGAGAGAACTTTGAAGTTTGGGAAGAGACTAGAGGAGAAGATAAGAATTGAAGTTGCAGGTGCAACATTCTTTTCTTTTTTGAATTCCCCCCCCCCCTTCAATTTCTCTCTTCCCAGCTTATGTTACAAAAACGAGTAAAATTACCAAAGAAGTCTTTCACTAAATGGAATATTATATTCTGGTCCTTTTACTAAAAAAATAGTAAAGCAAGCTTGTTGATGAATTTCTTACATTTAAATTTTAAATTTTTATTTTTTAAAGAAGTCATGCATTTCTCTACCGGTTTAATTTAGTCCTAATTTCAGTAATATAAACTTTTTTACATTTAAATTTTATATTTTAATTTTAATTATATTTAATTTAGTTATTTTGTGTTTTTTAAATTTATTCAAATTTCATTCAACATGGTAAAGAATTTCTTTTCTCATAGTTATAGTAAAATTTATTTTTATCCATTTTAATTTCTTAGAGTTTTTCCTATGTTGATAGTATTATTTCTTTTAAATAATAATGTATTCAAAATCTCATCGTTAATTAATTATCTTATCATATCATCAGATTTTTAAAGTATTCTATTTGGTTAAACTATATTATATATATATATATATATATCATTTTCTCTTATAAAACATTCTAAAAATCATTAAAAATGATTCTTTATAATTATAATTATTTTTATTATATTTTAAGATAAGTTGTGTAAATTTTAAAAAAATTCAAGACCGCGACACACGCAGTGATCACGATGGTATTCATTATGTCCACAATCGCGATAAACGTGATCGAAAATGTGACCGCAAACGCTATTTAAATCTCTGTTTCTGATGTTTATTCAGGAGGCAGCGATCTTGATATTTGGATACAACCACGGAGTTGATGAACACAGGAATTGGTTGCTGTGATATGACTTGTTGAATAAACTATGATCTGAAAATACTGAACGAAGGAATGACTTCTTTCTGTGTTTGCAAAATTATTACCCTTGATTTATTAGGACTATGTGTAAGACATGCATATGTATCCATGTTTTTTTTAGCGTTTGTCTCTTTTGCAATGTGGTTTCTTCTGTATTTGGCTATGGCTAGATCTTAATGGTTTCTTATTTGAAATATATGGCATGCGTTGAGTTCTTTTACCATCATCTTTGCGCAACGTTTTTGCAATATTTGAGAACTTTTACTTGTTCAATTTTTGTCGATGCCTTTTTGCAAGTAAGATAGATATGGTACTAAACATTAACCATTAACAGTCATTCTCAAAGCATATTTAAATTTACCAACAATTCGTTGGTCTAGTGGGATACTAGATCCCTCAAGCAAGATCAGGAGTTGATACATGCATCATAAGACTCGCATTAAAGGAAGATAGACTAGCACTTCCAATTGATCTACACGAACAAGCCTTGGAAAAGAACAATAACAGAACAACAGACTTGCGACTACTTTTCGAATGATATCCTGATCTTATTCGATCAACATTTATTCTAGAGATATGACTGAGTGTCTCTTAGCTTTCCAACAGTTTTTGAATCGCAACAATCCGATATTGGGAACTCAAGATACGTCCATTTTATTGAAGATAACGCATGCAGAAATTCTTATGCGGGATTAATACGAGATTTCATAAATATTACGAATTTTTAATATTTTTATTGATTATTTGTAATATAATTTAATATATTATGATGCATTATCTTTTAGTATTAGATTTATTATTTTATTAGGAATTAAGATTGAATTAAAAAATTATTCTTAGTTTATTATTATTTTATTAGGAATTAGGATAGAATCGAAACATTATCTTTATTCATTAGTCATGTTACAACAAGGACTCCTCACCTATATAAAGGATGCTTCATTCAACTTTGAAAATGAATATTTCTTTGATTAATAATACAACGAAAGTTCGTTTTTACAAGTATTGATTGCCTTGTGCCTTCGAAACATTCTTTTCATTAAGTTATTTCAAGTTCTTTGTGAGAGAGATCTTCACACTCCGGTTTGCCTTCTCATTGTGATTAGGAGGGTTGGTTAGAGTCGATTATCGAGTTTGCCTAGTTAATTGCGGCTAGAAGGGTTCGTAGGAAAATTGTCTATCAAATCACCATTCTCGTCCATCACTAACAAAACCCTAACTTGGCTAAGTTATTTTTAGCATATTATTATTATTATTATTTCCCCTTATCTTTATTTTATCTTTACTTTTTAATTGTATTCTTCTTATTCAATTTCCAGAAAACCCTAAAAAACCTTATTCGTCACTGCCCCTCATTCTCTTCCTCTTTCATTCTTTGATCGAGTCTAGATCTTTCTAGGTTTGATTCTTCAACGACGAGTAAAGTTCATAACTCCGTTGCTGCATTATTTACCAATCGATATCATATTTAGGCCGATTCTTGGAAAGAATCAAGCAATCTTGTTTGTTCTTACACACAAAACCACCAAGTACCCCAACGGAGCTAGTTCGCAAAGATTCATCATTTTCAGGATGGTAACAGGCGACGACGTTTCTAAGGAATTTCAAAACCTCATAACTGCTATTAAACGAGATACAAATGTGCTTAAGTACATTAACCAACAAATGGTTGCACAAACAACTCAAATTGATGATCTGCTCGGAAGGCGACAACAAGAAAATAACAATGTCGATATTCAACCAACAAAAGCTCCACAAAACCTAATGCCACCAAAAGAAATCCTGAAAGATCAAATGAGAATTTGTGACGAGGTAGAGAAAGCTAAAAAAGAAAAGGCTGAGAAAGAGCCAAAAGCAAAAGATGTCACTAGTTATAAATGCAAAAAAAAAAAATCAAGACCCACGGGTGGTGAGTGAACCTAATTGTGAGAAGAAAAGAGTGACTCAAAATCTATGTGTGAGCACAAAAAAATTGAGAGAGAACCTTCTTCAACAACCTTGCATCCTTGTTCACTTTAGGGAATCAATTCTTTCGATTTCTAACATTAACAAGGATTTTGCTAGTGTGTTTTCATCTCGTTTACAGAATTTTTGAGAAGTGTTAGGTGGCCCTTCTAATGAATTATCACTTGAAATCCCTAATCATAGTGCCATATCAGTGAAGAGTCATGATGCAAAAAAGTCCAAAGATTCGTGGACAAATCCTGTTGAGGAGAGTGGGATGATACATGCACCAAAACCCATAATGACAAAGCCTTCATCTTTGGAGTAATGATTCTACTTGAACCTATTACAAGAACAAAGTCCCCAAGATTCAAAGCACATCTTGTAACATCCCAAAATCAGGGCTAATGACCAAAATGAAAGTTTTGAAACTTTGAGGTATGATTTCAAAAGATTGAAAAGTTTAGGGATTTATTTAGAAATATTCTGTAAAGGATTGTTTAGTAATTATATGATGGAGTAAGGGTAAATTGGTCTTTTCTAAAGAAAGATTTTTGTTCTCTCTTTATAAGGAATTAACCATGTGGTATTGGGAAGGAAAAGAAGAAATGAAGAGTTGGAGATGAAACTTATTCTTCTTCCTCTTCACGTGAGCCATTTCAAAGGCGAGTCTTTACAAACTGATTGTAACTTTATTTTTAAGTTTGGTTTTTTGGTCTTTGGGTATTAGAAAAGCTTAAAAAAGCTTAAAGATAAATAAAAACTTAAAGATGGATGAGTTATGAGAGATTAAGTGAAATTAGTTTTTAAGTGAAATCTTGGAAAAGAGTTATTAATTGAAGTTGGAAGTTAAATTTGACTTGTCAATGGTGGAATTAAGAGATATAAAGTGATAGAATTAAATTTAGAACAAGCTGAAAATTGAGGATGATCCTTGAATTCCATATAGAAGATAGATTTGAGGTTAAAGATGTGATTAATGAGTAGAAATGAGTTTAAGCATGTGTATATGAGTTATGGATATGTAAAGGGATGAAACATTAAGTGTTTGTAAGGAATTGAGTGAATTTTTGGGCTTAAAACGTGAATTCTGGGCTAGGGGTATCGGTACCCATTCAACAGGTACCAATACCTCAAGAGTAAAAATTCAGGAAGACATTCAAAGGGTACCGATACCTTAAGGATGGTATCATTACCCCCTTGAAATGAAAAATTATCAAATGTAATTTGGGTATCGATACCCAGGCAATGTATCGATACCTAGGCAGTGTATCGATACCTTAGTTAAGGGATGTACCGATACCCTATAGAGGGTACCGATACCTACTTTAAATAAGAAATGAAAGTAACATTTTCTTTAGTTAAGAATTGAAAGAGTAGAGTATACCATTTGGAATAGTAATATGTATCAATGTATGATTATGTAGACCTCGAGTGTAAGTAAGTTTCGAATCGACCACTGAGTTAGAATTTGATCAAACGAAAAGAAGTTGTAACATCCCAAACTATGGGTTAGTGACTAAATTGTAAAATTTTAGAATTTTGTGATTAAAGTGGAAAAGTTAAAAAGTTCAATGATTTATTTGAAAATAATATCTGAAGGGTTATTGGTAATTATCAAAAGAATTAAATGGCAAAATGGTCATTTGTTGATTTAAAGGTTGGGTTTTGATCACTAGATGATAACTAAGCTTAAGGAAAGCGTAAGTTATCTTAAAATCAAAAGATGAAGAAGTTATGAAAGATTAAAGAAAATGGGTTTTTAAGTGATTTTTTGGAAAAGAGTTGATAAGTTGAATTTAAAACTAAATTTGACTTAATATCAACTTAATTAAGAGATATGAAGTGATAGAATTGGATTTAGAGCATCTTGAAAATTTAGAATGATTATTGATTTCCATATGAAAGATGGAATTTTAAGGTTAAAGGTGCATTGAATGAGTAGAAATTAGTTTAAGTATATGTACTTGAGTTAAGAATAGAAAAGGGAATGAAACATGAAGAATTTTAATGAAGAGTTATGGAATTTTCGGGTAAAATCAGTTTATAATTGACGAGTGCATCAATACACTATGAATGGGCATCGATGCACTAAGACAAAATTTGAAGGTACATCGATGCATTAAGGGGTGCATCGATGCATGGGAATTTCAAACCTAATTTGGGTACCGATGCATTCATAGTGCATCGATGCACTCCTAAAGAAAATTAGGAATATAAGTTTATTAAATTCGTTTAAGTTAATAGCATCGAAGTATAAGGTTTAGGCTTCTGATAATCATCTTGAAAATTATATTTATGTAGATATCGAGCCTAAACGAATTATGGAACAATCGAAGAGTTAGGATTGAATCAAAGCAAGAAAGGCTAATGTGAGTGCAATTTAATTGTACCTAAGTTATTGATCAAACATTGGCTTGAGATGAGCCAGTGACAGAGTTATTGTAACATCCCAAACTATGGGTTAGTGACTAAATGGTAAAGTTGCAGAAATTTGGTGATTAAAGTAGAAGAATGGATTAGTTCAATGATTTATCTGGAAATAAATCCTAAAAGTTGTTAGTAATTATCAAATGAAGTAGAGGGAAAAATGGTCATTTGACTAATAAATGAATTAAAAATAGATATGATAAGGATATATATGTTAGAGGGGATAAGGATGAAGAGATATTCTCTTCATCTTCTTCTTCTTCTTCTTCATGTACGAGAGAGAGAAGAACCAAGCTTGCAAAGGTAAGATTCCTTGTTAGCTGATTATTTGTTAATTTTAAGAGTGACTTTTGATCATTAGGTAATACTTAAGCTTATGGAAAGCTTAAGTTGTCCTAAAATCAAAAGATAAAGAAGTTATGAAAGATTAAAGAAAATGAGTTTCTTAAGGAAATTCTGGAAAAGAGTTAGTAAGTGAATTTTGAGAAGGAATTTGACTTGTCATCAATCTAATTAAGGAATATGGAGTGTTAGAATTAGATTTAAAACATGTTAAAAATCTGGTATGATTCTTGAAGTTAATAAAGAGGAGAGGATATTAAGGTTAAAGATGAGATAATTTATTATAAATGAGTTTAAACATGTATATGAAAGTTAGGAATATGAAAGGGGATGAAATATGAAGCATTTGAGTGAAGAGTGAATGATTTTCGGGTTCAAAAGAGGATTCTGGGCAGAGTGCATCGATGCATATTCATTGTGCATCAAGGTTAAAACCCAGAAATTGTTTGAATGTGCACTGATGCATTGGTAGTGCATCGATGCACTCTTTTAAAATAAAAACATCGAATGCAATTCATGCATCGATGCATAAGTAGTGCATCGATGCATCCCATTAATAGTGAAGAATCGAATCAAAGCAAAGCTAAGGTGAGTGCAATTTAATTTATACTTATATTATTGAATAAACATTTGGCTTGCGATGAGCCAGTGATAGAGTTACTATGGTAAGAAGTAACTCCTCAAATGTTAATTGATTGGTGATCAATGTTATGATTTGTGTGATTATGATATATATAAGTTATATGGAAAGTATATATGAAATAAGATATGAGTTTATATGAATATGTGATATGAATAAAGCTATAAGAAATGATTTATGTGAATACATGCATTTGTGATGCGTGTTATATGATATTAGATATATGTTTACACATACATATGGTATGTGACCGAAGAGAATGAACATGTGATTATAAGATCAATGATTACACGTACATTTGGTACGTGACTGAAAAGAAAAGATATATGTTCATAAGAGAAAGGATATGAATAAGTAAATTGAACTGTTATGAATGTTAATGCCCATGTTATGTGATAAGAGAGCTAGTGGTATAGTTGGCATGCCAAGAGTCGAGGGTCTATGTTGTCCTTCGGGACATATATGTATTCTTTAGAATATGTGTGAAGTCTGGTGAGACACATACTTGATCCCTAGTATATGTATATGATTCTTAAGGAATGATATGTGGTCCTTCGGGACATATGGACTGTTTACCTATGTTCTTCGGGACATATGGACTGTTTACCTATGTTCTTCGGGACATATGGACTGTTTACCTAGGTTCTTCGGGATATATGGACTGGTCCTTCGGGTCGAATATTGAACTAAGGTTCGGTGCCCCATGAGAGAATTGATACGAGCTGTGGTGACAACATTAGTGCACAACCTCAATGTACTCGCATACCTTAAGTTCTCAAATGTATACATGGGCTAATGCAAGGGCTTTAAAGATAATAAATAACTTGTTATGATACTATATATATGCTTTGTTGTGAAATGACATGGATACTCAATGGTGAGTATAGAAAGGTTCAATATATGCTTACGTGAAAGAAAGAAATTAGTAATAATGATATGAGTACTGATAAGTGTATTAATGATATACGTATACGTATGCATTATGTTATATGAAATGGTTTGTGGTATTGTTATATGTTTATTTATTACCTCACTAAGTCAACGACTTAGTGTGTGATTGTTTCACACGTAGGTTTCGAGAAGAGTAAAGAGTAATGCGGAGCAAGACATGTCAGTTCTCCTTACCAAATGTCAGATCAGAAAATATATGTACTGTATATAGAGTGTAGTTGGCATGTAGTCTAAAGATATAAATTGTATGAACTCTGATATATTTTGTAAATGTTTTGAATAAGTTAAATGTTATTAAAGTTTTTAAATTACTCACGATTTTATACGAATAAATGTTTGAAAAGTCAATGTGACACTTCGGACTCGTATCCGGGTCGGATACGGGTTGGGGGTGTTACATTTAATGGTATCAGAGCTACGGTTTAGCCGATTCTAGGCTAAAAACGAAATCAAAAGTGTTTTAAAAAGTACATATGCCAACACAAAGTGAAAAAAAAATTCTGATATGATAGGGTAAGGAGTGTGATGTCTTGTTAATAGAGTTAAATTGATATGTTATATGATATGATAGATGATATATGAACATATGCAAATGACATGTTATATGATATAAATTGGATGATTATATGCACACGTGATATGTGATAGAAGAAATGATATGAGAGTTTGTAAAGTGAAATACAAGACGATAGACCTGAAGGTAATAGCATTCACCTGCCCTGGCCAGGCAGAGAGAAGAGCGAAAACCTCAGGGAATGTCTGTATAAGATTAGAGAATAATTCATGATGTTGAATGATATTCCGATGTGTTTTCAATTGTATACTTCGTTAACTCATAGAATGAATGTATTAAAATAGTTAAAAGAGTTATGAGCACCCGAGCTCAAGGGTGAATTTGAGGAAGGCTCTGTTGTTACAGACCTTTGGATAAATGATATGAAGATAATGATAGAAGATGTTCATTTCTCCATAGTGGAGAAATTAAATTGAGAAGTTTTTTATTATGTGGATAAGATGGAATATAGTGAACGAGTGTCACCATAAGGACGTTAAAAAGATCAAATGAATTAGTGAGAATTTGTAAAAGAGTTCAAGAATGAGTGCATCAGTAACAAGTGTATAAGGTATATGAAGCCAGAGCTTATGAGTTTGAAACGAAGGGATAATATTGGGTATAAGCAAGAGTGTGGATATGATTAAGAGAATTGGTGCTTCATAGAGTTCAGTACCATTAAAGAGAGTCAGACAGACTCAATTAGTATGGTCTGGTACTGAAAGATTAAACAATGATTTAATTGATAATAAACCAAGGTTAAAGACAACCTTTGTGAATTAGATTAAAAGTTCTGTTAGAGTTATGAAAATTGAAGCGGGAAAAGTGTTATAAAGGGGTGAGATGAGTATTGAGATTTGGTAATTGTTGAAATAATTCCAATTGCAAAGAATGTATATGAATGGTTAGATGAAGGTTTTCGCTTTAGATTAGAAGAATCGATGTTGTTTAACAGAGTTATGAAGTTGGAGTATATTAAGTTAAAGGATTAGAAGTTGATGAAGGAAAATACAATTATAATAAGATTTTGATAATAAAAGGATAAACGGATAAAGAAATGAAAAGATGGTGTTTAAAGGATTAAATATGATAAAGGGTTATAAGGAAGTGCAGATTATAAGTTTGATTAGAAGTAAGAAAAGTATGTAAGGTTATATGAAGAGATTATGTGTATCGTAATACAAACAATGATGAAAGAATGAGTAAAAGTTTGGATTGTGGTGAATTAATTAGAAAATGAGGAAAGAAATCAATTGATTGATTTTTGATTTAGAGTGATAAGAATTGATGTTACTGTCTACAGGATAAGTAACATTATATGAATTTTAGAAATGTCAAAGGAAAAATGCATAATCGAATGAGAGAAAAGACAACAATGGATTGGTATTACTGGTTATTGTTTATATGATAAGCAACAGAAGATGAATGTATAAACGAAAAAAATAGTTGGAAAACTAAAGGATTGAAAAGTAAGTTTCTGATGATGATAAGAAAGAATAAGTCAGAGAAGCAACATAAGAACATTAGAAGATATGTTCTTATTGAGATGTGCAGTGAAATTCGAGGACGAATTTTCTTATAAGGAGGGGAGAGTTGTAACATCCCAAACTATGGGTTAGTGACTAAATGGTAAAGTTGTAGAAATTTGGTGATTAAAGTAGAAGAATGGATTAGTTCAATGATTTATCTGGAAATAAATCCTAAAAGTTGTTAGTAATTATCAAATGAAGTAGAGGGCAAAATGGTCATTTGACTAATAAATGAATTAAAAATAGATATGATAAGGATATATATGTTAGAGGGGATAAGGATGAAGAGATATTCTCTTCATCTTCTTCTTCATGTATGAGAGAGAGAAGAGCCAAGCTTGCAACGGTAAGATTCCTTGTTAGCTGATTATTTGTTAATTTTAAGAGTGGGTTTTGATCATTAGGTAATACTTAAGCTTATGGAAAGCTTAAGTTGTCCTAAAATCAAAAGATAAAGAAGTTATGAAAGATTAAAGAAAATGAGTTTCTTAAGGAAATTCTGGAAAAGAGTTAGTAAGTGAATTTTGAGAAGGAATTTGACTTGTCATCAATCTAATTAAGGAATATGGAGTGTTAGAATTAGATTTAAAACATGTTAAAAATATGGTATGATTCTTGAAGTTAATAAAGAGGAGAGGATATTAAGGTTAAAGACGAGATAATTTATTATAAATGAGTTTAAACATGTATATGAAAGTTAGGAATATGAAAGGGGATGAAATATGAAGCATTTGAGTGAAGAGTGAATGATTTTCGGGTTCAAAAGAGGATTCTGGGCAGAGTGCATCGATGCATATTCATTGTGCATCGATGCATCAAGGTTAAAACCCAGAAATTGTTTGAATGTGCACCGATGCATTGGTAGTGCATCGATGCACTCTTTTAAAATAAAAACATCGAATGCAATTCATGCATCGATGCATAAGTAGTGCATCGATGCATCCCATTAATAGTGAAGAATCGAATCAAAGCAAAGCTAAGGTGAGTGCAATTTAATTTGTACTTATATTATTGAATAAACATTTGGCTTGCGATGAGCCAATGATAGAGTTACTATGGTAAGAAGTAACTCCTTAAATGTTAATTGATTGGTGATCAATGTTATGATTTGTGTGATTATGATATATATAAGTTATATGGAAAGTATATATGAAATAAGATATGAGTTTATATGAATATGTGATATGAATAAAGCTATAAGAAATGATTTATGTGAATACATGCATTTGTGATGCATGTTATATGATATTAGATATATGTTTACGCATACATATGGTATGTGACCGAAGAGAATGAACATGTGATTATAAGATCAATGATTACACGTACATTTGGTACGTGACTGAAAAGAAAAGATATATGTTCATAAGAGAAAGGATATGAATAAGTAAATTGAACTGTTATGAATGTTAATGCCCATGTTATGTGATAAGAGAGCTAGTGGTATAGTTGGCATACCAAGAGTTGAGGGTCTATGTGGTCCTTCGGGACATATATGTATTCTTTGGAACATGTGTGAAGTCTGGTGAGACACATACTTGATCCCTAGTATATGTATATGATTCTTAATGAATGATATGTGGTCCTTCGGGACATATGGACTGTTTACCTATATTCTTCGGGACATATGGACTGTTTACCTATGTTCTTTGGGACATATGGACTGTTTACCTAGGTTCTTTGGGATCTATGGACTGGTCCTTCGGGACGAATACTGAACTAAGGTTCGGTGCCCCATGAGGGAATTGATACGAGCTGTGATGACAGCATTAGTGCACAACCTCAATGTACTCACATACCTTAAGTTCTCAAATGTATACATGGGCTAATGCAAGGGCTTTAAAGATAATAAATAACTTGTTATGATACTATATATATGCTTTGTTGTGAACTGACATGGATACTCGATGGTAAGTATAGAATGGTTCAATATATGCTTACGTGAAATAAAGAAATTAGTAATAATGATATGAGTACTGATAAGTATATTAATGATATACATATAAGTATGCATTATGTTATATGAAATGGTTTGTGGTATTGTTATATGTTTATTTATTGCCTCACTAAGTCAACGACTTAGCGTGTGATTGTTTCACACGTAGGTTTCGAGAAGAGTAAAGAGTAATGCGGAGCAAGACAGGTCAGTTCTCCTTACCAAATGTCAGATCAGAAAATATATGTACTGTATATAGAGTGTAGTTGGCATGTAGTCTAAATATATAAATTGTATGAACTGTGATATATTTTGTAAATGTTTTGAATAAGTTAAATGTTATTAAAGTTTTTAAATTACTCACTATTTTATACGAATAAATGTTTGAAAAGTCAATGTGACACTTCGGACTCGTATCCGGGTCGGATACGGGTTGGGGGTGTTACAGTTATTATGGTAAGGAGTAATTTCTAAAATGCATGTGATCTTTATGTGTGCATTAGTATATGGAAATGGGTGTATGTTATTATAGGTTACATGATCTACATGCTTACATGAATATGCAATATGTTATATATGATGTATATATGAACATATGCTAACAAGATATGACATGCATGTTTACATAAACACATGAGAAACAATATAAGTTATATGATATGATTTATATGATTACATGAACATGTGATATATGTTATATGATACGGATCTATGTGACTACGTGAGAAAGAATATATGTCCATGAGAAGACATAAAGACAAGGTATAAGCTATGTGACATATGAATATGAATCATATGAAAATGTTCTACGTGTAAGTGAACTATGTGCCGATATGAATATGTGATAAATATGAAAAATAATGCTCATGTTATGTGTCATGAGATCTAGAGGTATTGTTGGCATGCCAAGAGTCGAGGGTCTACGCGGTCCTTTGGGACAATTCTACGTGTTCCTTCGGGACATATATGTAATTATGTGGAACATGTATGTGGTACTTCGGTACACTTATTTGGTCTATTGTATAATGTATATGGTTCTTAAGGAGTGGTCCTTTGGGACATATGTGATATGTGGTCCTTCGGGACATTTCTACGCGGTCTTTCGGGACAAATATTCAGTCCCCCTAGTGGGAATTTATACGAGCTGTGCTGACAGCATTTGTGCACAACCTCAATGTACTCACATACCTTAAGTTCTCAAAAATATACATGGGCTAATAAAGCAATAATATAAATATATTGTATATGATATGTGTATGTGTGATATGTTATAAAAATGGATTACAACGATTATAGGATGTTATGTGTGATTCTTTATGAAATAAAATGTGTATGGTTTAATTAAGAATGACTAAGAGATATAAATGATAATGGAATGAGTTAAGGATGGAAATGATCAGTTAGGTATACGAATACATTTAATTATATGAAATGTTTTATGGTTTTATTATATGTTTTATATGCCTCACTAAGTCTATGACTTAGCGTGTGATTGTTTCACACGTAGGTTTCTAGAAGAGGAAGATTGATAAAGATTATGCAAGACATGTCAGTTCCTCCTTTCCAAAGATTAGATCAGAAAAGAATTAAATAGTATGTATTTGGTAATAATGATAGTGGTTGGCATGTAATAGAGATATGAATAATATATGCTCCAAATGGCTTGTAAAATCATATGATTGAGTTTTGTAATGTTTTAAATGTGTATATGTAAATGGTAATTTTTCATAATTTATATTCAAAATTTTTTCATTGTTCATGGTACAGTTTATGGTACTGTTCAATGTATTGTTCATACCGTATTTTATTGATCATAAATATGTTTTTACCTTAAAATTTTATAATAAATACAATTCAATAATATATGATCGTATTTTCTTAAAATGAGTTCAAATGTTTTGATATTTTGTAAGAATATCGTTTTAAAAAGTGAATGTGACATCTCGGACTCGTATCTGGGTCGGGTACGAGTTGGGGGTGTTACAGAAGTCATAGGGGTAATTGATAGCAAGTGAGGCCGAGGTGAGTGCATATTGGTTGATATATAGTGATTAAGGGAAATAAGACTTGCGATGAGTCTATTCCCTATATTATGATGCATGAATTTATGATTATAAGTACGTGAATGATATGATTTGAATGAATGCATGATTATATATGTTGACATGTTCTTGTATGTAATGATATGATGATAAGATAAAAGTTATGTGACAAGATAAGTGTAATAAATGAAAAGGTGATATAAGTTGTGTAATAGACCATGTGAACTGGTATAAATAATTAAGTAAATAAATGGAAATGTGAGATAAATAAGTAGTATTTACTTATAAGGTAAAATGATATATGAACTATATGAAAGGATTATATGAGTTATATGAAAAATATGATTCAAAGTTATGTGATTTCATGATCACAAAAGATAAGCGATGCTATGTGAATGATATGATAAAAACCTATGAGCATATGAGATATGACTATGAGAATATGTGAAGTATTATGAAAGAGAATGCCAATGTTATGTGAAAGGAGAGCTAGATGTATAGTTGACATGCTAAGAGTCGAGGGTTACCTATGTCATTCGGGACATATGGACAATTTACCTATGTCCTTCGGGACATATGGACAGTTACCTATGTTCTTCGGAACATATAGATAGATCCTTCGTGACACATATTTCATATCACTTATTGGATTTTATACGAGCTGTGGTGACAACATATGTGTGCACAACCTCAAAGTACTCACATATCTTTAGTTCTCATATGTGTACATGGGCTAAGATAGAGATAATAATAAATACTTTATATATGTATGTTGTATATACTTATGTGACATAAGATGAATTATAGAAACAGTATGATAATATATGTATTCCTTTGTAAAATGATATATGTATTATATGATGTGTATAAATGATAAGTACATGATTATACGATAAGAGGTATCAATGATAATAAACATATGATAATGATAGGAAATAAGATAATTATATATGTACATTTATGAATTTGATATATGAATGGATATATGCTTGTGTATGATATGATAGTAGTAATTGTTCATGCATGATTATAAGTTAAAGTTCCCATTATATGTTTATATGCCTCACTAAGTCATCGACTTAGCATGTGAGTGTTTCACACGTAGGTTCTAGAAAGCGAGAAGAGAAGCTAAGTGGAGAAAGACAGGTCAACATCTCTTTTACAAAGTTCAAATCAGTAAAGAATTTTGAATCATGTGTACATTGTTATATTTTGTTGGCATGTACTAAGAAAATTGTATTGATTATGCTCTGATAGGTTTTGTAAAACCAAATGTTTTAATTAATGAAAATTATTCATTTTCTTGAATTATGGATTTAAATTTTTACCAATTTGTAAAGAAAACGTTTTGAAAAGTCAATGTAACACCTCGGACTCGGATCCGGGTCAGATGTAGGTTGGGGTGTTACACATCTACTGGATTCGAGGTCGAATCCTTTTGAAGAAAGGGAGGATGATACATACATCAAAAGGCTCACATTAAAGGAAGATAGACTAGCACTTCCAATTGATCTACACGAACAAGCCTTGGAAAAGAACAATAACAGAACAATAGACTTGTGACTACTTTTCGAATGGGATCCTGATTTTATTCGGTCAACATTTATCTAGAAATATGACCGTATGTCTCTTAGCTTTCCAATGGTTTTTGAATCGCATCAATCCGATATCGGGAACTCAAGATACGTTCATTTTATTATAGATAACGCATGCAAAAATTCCTATACTGGATTAATACGAGATTTTATAAATATTACAAATTTTCAATATTTTTATTGATTATTTGTAATATAATTTAATATAGGATGATGCAATATCTTTTAGGATTATATTTATTATTTTATTAGGAATTAAGATTGAATTCAAGCATTATTCTTAGTTTATTATTATTTTATTAGGAATTAGGATATAATCGAAACATTATCTTTATTCATTAGTCATGTTACAACAAGGACTCATCACCTATATAAAGGAGGCTTCATTCAACTCTGAAAAGACGGATTTCTTTGATTAATAATACAACGATTGTTCGTTTTTACAAGTGTTGATTGTCTTGTGCCTTCGAAGCATTATTTTCATTCAGTTCTTTCAAGTTCTTTATGAGAGAGATCTTCACACTCCAATTTGCCTTCTCATTGCGATTAGGAGGGATGGTTAGAGCCGATTATCGAGTTTGCCTAGTTAATTACATCTAGGAGGGTTCGTAGGACAACTATCTATCGAATCACCATTCTCGTCCATCACTAACAAAACCCTAACTTGACTAAGTTATTCTTATCACATTATTATTATTATTTTCCCTTATCTTTATTTTATCTTTATTGTTTTTATCTTATTCTTCTTATTCTTCTTATTCAATTTCCAGAAAACCCTAAAAAACCTTATTTGTTATTGTCCCTCCATCTATTTCCCCTTATTTCTTTGATTTAGTCTAAATCTTTCTAGGCTCGATTCTTCAACGATGAGCAACGTTCATAACTCTGCTGCCATCCTTTACCAGGAGTTCAAATCATGACGTATGTGAATGGAGTAAACTGAGTTAGGAGAGTCGCTTTTGCCTCTGCAATAACCGACCCGGATTAATATTCTATTAATAAATCGAAAACCGATGATTATTAAAAAAATTAAAATTTTAATTTGGGTAGTATTACTGGACGATAAACATATGATTTCAGATTTTTAGGTAGGTTATACGTACTCAATGAAGAGAATGAAATATTTTGGATAAAATTGGCCAAGAGTTTCAATACCCAACTAGGGTTGTAAATGAGACGAGACAGATCGTGAGCTACTCGAGATTGACTCGATCAAGACTCGATAAATACTCGGATCGAATAGATTCGACTCTAGCTCGAGCTCGACTCGAGTTCTTAATGAACCGAAACGAGCTACTTGATATTCTACTCGAAAAGCTCGTGAGCAGCTCGAAAATATAATATATTAAGATTTTATTTTTTTAAAAAAATTATTAATAATATTAATATTTATGTATTAATTTTTTAAAAAAAATACAGTAAAATTTTTATGTATTTAAGGTTCAGGTTCGAGTTTGAGACTTCAATCGAGTTAAGTTTAAGAATTTTTTTCATTTCGAGCATTTTCGAACTGCTCACGAGCTTTAGTTTAGGATTTCGAGTTTGAGTCGAGCTTGAAAATTTTAAGCTCGCGAGTTTTTGAGTCGAACTCTATTTCATAATTTTCGAATCAAACTCAACAATACTCAAAATAAACTCGACTTAACTCGGCTCGGCTCGTTTACACCCCTAGACCCATCCATCGTACCCTAAGCATCTGCAAATGTACGCTCTTACGTCTCGGCTACTTTTAGATTCCACTTTGGTGGGAGTTCGATTAAAAAAAAGGTCTAATTTTCTTCCTTCTCAAGAAACTTTGACCCTGACAAAGTCAAACCAGCAGCGATCACCCATTTTCTCATTTCATTCTCGCTAATAAGTTTTGCGTTCCCTTCGTCTGATTACTAATCGAAAAAGAAATATAAAGAAAATCAGATCATAAAAAATGGTACTGCCGCTGTTAAAGCTAGGAACTTTGGCCTTAAAAACCCTGAGTAAACCGGTGGCTTATCGTCTCAAGCGACAGGCTGCGTATGCCCCTAAGTTCCGCCAGTTCATCGTTAGCATTGCTCAGGTACATAATTACTCGTTTGTTTCTTATGTTTCCTGATTCTTTTCAATTTGATTTGGAAGGTTAAAGCTAATAAGGGCTTGCTTTTCCAACGCTTTTCAAAACCAATCTTTCTTGTTTGCTCTGGAGATAGATTCTTGTGAGCGTGGGATTTGACGGTGGAATCTTATAATAAATGAGTTTACTAAGTAATAGCACAACATTTGTGTAAAATCTGCTTCTGCAAAATAATCTACACATTTATGCTGACTGAGAGTGCGAATATAAAAAACTGTAATTAAATGCCTGTAGAAGGGGATGATAAATCATGGGTATATCATTCTTGGTCTTAATGTTTCTTCTGTGTCTAATTAAGAAGTTGATTTAAAATATTTAGCCAGTTACCTAACACGAGGATCCCTTTTGGTTGAAGGATGGAATCAATCATATATTGCCATTAGATTATTAACTCCTTTTTAGTAATTTGAATCTGTAGTGTTGCCTTTCTAAATTCTTACTGCCAGTGTTCAAATATGCATTTCCATAACATTGATACATTGAATTCAAATTGTGTGATCTGTCTCTTGCTCCTCTCGTTTATTTTCTCCTGATACTTTAATAATTTATGTTCCCTTCACTGTCTGACACTTGCGTTTAAATTAAGCTATGAAGTTATGTTTCTTATATGGGCTAAGTTTTCACAACATGTTTATCAAGATTGCAGTATGGTACTGCTAGTGTATGTTTCTGCTGCAAATTTATAGATTTCGTAATATTAATCCCAGTGCCAATGTATGGAACTAGGCAAACCATCAAATCACAACTAGAATGCAAAGAAGCATTTACAGTCATGCAACAGATGTTGAGATACGCCCCTTGGATGAGGAGAAAGCTGTTCAGGCTGCTGTAGATCTTATTGGGGAACTTTTTGTCTTCACGGTATTAGTTGTTCCCTAGCTGTTATTCCTATTACTGTTATCCCTAGCTGGAAACATGCTAAAATCACACACACGCACATATATAATTGCATGTATGTTGCTGTTTGTTTGTATACCTAACAAAAACTGTTCTACATATGGTACTGCCTGCCAATACATTGTATTAAACATACACTCACCTGGTAGATCCCCCCCCCCTCCTCAGCACATGGTATAAACATTGCATTTAAATATTTAGCATCATTTTTTAACTGTGGTCTAACTAGATTCCAGATATGTCACTGGTTCTATCGAGTAGAATATGTATGATAGCCTATGGTTTAGCAACTAGTGGATATTCTTGGTAACATTGAAGGATTTTTGCCCCTTTAGTTGGTATTTCTGCCTCTTCATACTTGATTTGTTCTTGCACTTAATGTGTTTATGAAGTGGTGGTATTTGCATGAAATGCCAAAACTTACCATACTTGCTCTTGTCGAGCTCGTGAAGGCTTATGATTTTGTACATGTTGGAGTTTGCATATAGGTTGCAGGAGCTATCTTGATCTTTGAGGTTCAAAGAAGTTCTAGATCGGAGGCCAAAAAGGAGGAAGCACGTCGAGAACAGTTGGAGGTATTCATTGAACAATCTCCTTTGTTTTGTTGTTGCTTCTTTCTCTAGGTGATTTTAACATGATGCTAACCAAGACGGTTTTTAATCCTCTGTTACTTTAAGTCTTCATTTTTCTTGCAGTACCAGTGTCTGACATACATGTCCCTTGTCTAACACATACTCAGAAAATTATCCTCCAAATACACTGAAAAGGTTCTAAAAGAATTTGAACATACTTGTGTTAGATACATACATACATCTGAGACTCGTCTGAATCCGAACAACGTAGGTTTAATCTATGACTTATTTATGCATGAATATCTTGAAAGGTTTCTTTATCTATGAAAGAAGCATGGTGATGAGTATTTTGCATTTCCTACTTGGGGAATAATTGATTTTCTAATTCCTGTAATTCACAAGTCCAGTTCATTATTATTTCAGGCAATGAAGAAAAGAAACGAAGACTTAGCTACACAAGTGGAACTTCTTAGACATAAACTTGAAGAACTGGAGCAACTTGCTAAGCAACAGGGACTCGGTGGTATTTTCAAATTGAAACATGCTAATATGGACCAAGGGGAAAAATTGGCAAAACCAGCATGATGTAAACGGGTGACTTGGCAAATAAGTTGAGTTTTAATTTTTTGATTCCAATACAGGCCTCTAATCAACATCTTAATAAGGGAATCGTTCTTCTTTTTCATTCTTTTCAACATTGAGCCTTCTTTTTGGACTGTATTCTGGTTTCAATTGTTCATTGTAAAGATTATACAACTAAAACCATTGTTTTAAACATTACTGAAAAGAACATATATAGAGATAGAGATTTTGTATCTATGATGCTTTTATGAGTATATTCAAGGATGTTGGTTGACATGACATCATTCTAGTTTACTTCTACGAACTGAAATGTTTATTAACTTTGCCATAACTTTACTGAAAAACAGCTCTGCCTGCAGTGTGAAGCTATCATTAGAACAAATTTGCCCTGTCTAGAACTCTTTGACACCCACACAATGAGCACATGCTTACATGTGCCAAGTGTGGGGTGTCGGTATAGATTCATTTGTGCCTTAGAACTTGGCTGATAAGCATTGGGTACTTTTAGACTTCAGGCATTGGAATTTTGAGGAGTCATAGCCTTTGATATTTGATTGGTGTTTGTGGCGTTCCTTTGTACTAAATCTGGTGAGGTGTAAAATTTGTACACTTCTTTGGGTGGAAAAGAAGCTAGTCTTTCTCTTAAGTTGACAGCTTCCCCTTTTTTCCGAGGAGCCATATAGATCAAGATGAGTCACCATTTTTTCACAAATTTTATTTTTTTCACGCATACATATTAGCTGATCTGATTTATGTTAGTCAATAGATGGAGAATTTCGTGGTGTTTATTAGTGAGTGATTGAAGGGTTGTAAATGAATACTACTTTGGTCAGTTTGGTGAGGAAATTAATGGTGTGCTTATCTTGAATAGCGAGTCATTCTCTTCTTAAACACTGTAATCCCCATTCTATTAAATGTGAAAGAAAGAGAGGCATCTTTGATCTTAGCTGCAAAGGATAAAGGAATCTGGTGATGGGCTGCTGTTAGTGGGACCTATCGTTATGCCTTCCTTGCCCAACTTGTTTTTCGCTTTCTAACCCCCACTGTTACAAAAAGGGATCATCCTTTTTTTTTTTTTCTTAAGGTCAGAAAATGATTTTTTATTTATGATGAAAATCTATTTGGATATATATGAAGTGTTTTTAAATTTTATGTGGATTACAAATTATTAAATTTGTTCTGATAAATGTGTGAAACCACAAAATTCTAGGTCTTTCTCTAATTTATTTAAACTTGAAATGATTTTTTCAATGTTAATATATAATATTTAAGATGAGATTTGAACACTATGTATCATTTTTAAAAAAAAAAACTTTTAATTTTAATATCATATTATTAATTATACGAATCAAATAATTTGGGGTCAAAGAATTGTTATTATTGCTTAAAGGTTTAGGTTCGACCACCACGTATGCAAAGGTGTATGATATGAACATTCAATATTAGATGATTGAGAGTCTTTAAACAAATATTACCTTATATTTATCCTAGACTAATAAAAAATCATATTATTAACTTAATATTTTTACAATATAAATATAAAAGTTAGTATTTGATACATTATCAATGTGATATTTTTACAACATAAATATCATATTTCTATTTTTTTATTTGTTGTGCTACACTCTCTATACTAACATTTAATATTGTGAAGTTTCTCAACTCCACTAATATGTAATAATTTTCCTAAACTGATGGTAAATTATTAATTATTATTTTATGCTGAACAAATAAATATTTTACAAATATATTTATTTTTTATTAATATATTTAAATGATCATAAATTTTAATCTCTATATTTTAAATCCTATTACTCTAAATTATAAAGTTTAAATAGAATATGATAATAATAGAATATTCTTTTTCGCCGACCAATTATTCATTGCTAAATCACTTTTTTCTTATAGAAGCTAAATCACTAATTTCCTTGTTAAGAAACCAATAATCTATATCCAAATTATAGAAAACTAATGTCTACGATGCTAATTTCATTGGCTTTAGGCCACGTTTCAATAATGATTCTTGTTGATGAAAATATTAAAAAACACACACAAAATGAGGATTTAATTGGAAAAAACCCCTGAAAATAATATAAGATGAAAATTAAAAAAAAAGTCAATATAAATAATTATTTGTCATTAAAAATATTGTTAATTAATTACAATTTATTTATTGTTAATATCATATTTTCTTTAAAGAATTATATTTAAAATTATATTTTATTTAAAACAAAATGTTACTAATACCAATGAATATATTTAGATAAAGTGTTATTTATTTTTATTTAAATCTTGATAATATAAAAAATAAATTAAATTAGGAGTATCTCCTTGTATAAATCACTATAATATCTGATTTAGAGGATTGTTCATATATCCTTATATAAACTTCTTGCAATATTAAGTCAGATTGATTGGTAAATAGATTAATTATAAAAAAATATAAATTAAATAGTTTTTAAAATAATTAAAAGTATAAAATGAAAATTTCATAATTAAAAATAAATATAAATAACAAATATTCATAATAAGAGGATAGTTTTTATATTATCATGTTCGGAAAAATTCTCATAAATAGAAAGATCGAAAATTTTTCTATATTTTCCTCATGAGATTTGTGAATAAAATTAAACAAAAAGAAAACTCAAAAAGCAAAATTCCACCCAAAGAGAAAAACACAAAGGACTAAGGGTGCGTTTGGTTCACGGAATATAAGATTATCAGTGAGAATAAAAGATTACCAGTGAATAGGATTACTGGGAATGTTGTATTTTGTGCTTGGTTGGTTTAGCAGGAATGTAAGATTACCGTGTTTGGTTAAAGGAATAAAATATTATTGGAATATATATTTGACCAAATTGTCCTTATTATAAATTTGTATAATATTACAAATTGTAAAATATTTATATATTTTCTTTAAAAAATTAAATTCATAATATTTATATAATTTTTTTTACAAAATTAAAAATATAAAAAATGTTTAATGAAAGGGTAAAATTTTTTTTAACTCTTGAACTTCATATAAAATTTTAATTATAGATTTTTTTTTGTAAATCTAAAATAATTTAAGGATAAATTTATAATTTAACTTTCATAGAATTTTTATTATTTAATAACATAATAATAATATTTTTGAAAAACAATAAAAATTTAAGAACATTTTACTCCAAAACGCCGGTAATGTTATAATACCTAAGGAAAGAAATGTAATGACATCCCTGATAATATACTCAAAAAATCTACAATTAGTAATAAAATATTACCGAAAATAAAATTTCCGACTATACGTAACGAGCATCTATTCTTCTAGTTTTTTGTTTCATCGAATAAATTACTTTTCTATCTTTCTTTTTGTCATTTCCCTTCGCTTACTTTCTCTATTGCTCTTAATCTACTTTGCCTCGGCGCTTGCTGCATTCAAAGTGAGGAACTTCGGTGTCTTTGATCACTCTCTGGTTAGCTTTCTTAGATAAACTATTTACATCTCTTTTGATTCTACTATTTACCTTTCACATGGTGCTGCCTAAGTAATCTCAGTTTTAAGGTACTTGGAAAATTGGGTTGCCTTTCTTTTTAGATGTAATTCAGTTTTTTTAATTGTTCTCTAATATTTATGTGTTCATAGGACTTCAGTTTATCTGGATATGATGTAAATTTATCGATCATGATTTTAGTAATCTTTTCTAGCTTGGTTCCCTTTTTTTAATTAATAAAAGTTATACAAACGTGGGAATCTCAGTTGCTTTGATCGCATATGGGGATTTTCTTTTTCCCACTGTTGTTAGTTGTAAACCGGAATTTACGTATAAATTTTAGGAACAAGAGTAGCGATGATTGTAGTAAATTTAATCTGGGTTGATCTTAAGTTTGTGATTTATTGCGTTTTGGATTGCAGGGTCTTGGTGTGAGTTGTTGAGGGTTGTTTATTTAATGGGGAAAGGTTCAAAAATCAACTGCAAGTCTGCATCCCACAAACTCTTCAAGGACAGGGCAAAAAACCGGGTGGATGACCTGCAGGGGATATTCTTGGATCTGCAATTTGCCAGGAAGGACAGCCGCAGCATAGATGTCGTAGTCCTTGAGGAGCAAGTCCATCAGATGCTCCGTGAATGGAAAGCTGAGCTCAACGAACCTTCTCCGGCATCTTCATTGCAACAGGTTAGCACTGCACATGTACTTTTCATTTGAATCACGTATATTGTTTGAAGTGATCTGCCTCTTACAAATTGTACCTTGATAGATGCTTATTAGTTTTGATCTTAAGAGGTTGAAAAACAGTATTTATGATGTTGTGATTGATAATTGAGATCTTCATGTGACTTACAGGGAGGGAGTCCTGGTTCATTTTCATCGGACATTTGTCGGCTGCTTCAGCTTTGTGAGGAGGAAGATGATGCAACCAGTGTACTAGCTGCTCCAAAGCCTGAGCCTAATGATCAAAACCTGCAAGTAGGAGATACTGCTGCTTTCCAAGAGGCAGTTTCGCTTTGTACTTGGATTCTTTTCCGTTTATTTTGTTTGGAATTTTCATGATGATTGGAGTGATAACAAGTTTATTCAATAAGCTCAGGTCAACATGAGCATCAAGTTAATTTTTCCATCCGAAGGGATGAGATTTCTTTTGTTTGAAGCATTTGGTTTCATTCTTATGTACATACGGGATTGGGAGTCGTATATGTTTATATAGTATATACAAGATAGTTATAGTTTCTAGAATGTAGTGAAATACTGAAACGATGAAAAATCATATTGCTTGATGACTGTATCTAATTTGTTTCTTTCCTTAGAGAAGGCTACTACAATACGCTTGTTATTCTCTTCTAGTTGTGGTAAGCAGGATTTCGTTACCTTAAACTTGAGTATAATGCTATTGGTTTCTCTAATAACTAATTGGGTTTTTCTGTGATAAATACGGGAGGATATATGATATTTTTGGAAGTGGCAGAGCATCAATAATGTTATTGGTTTCTCTAATAACTAATTTTGTTGCACACTCGATGAATAGGACAGGCGCTGCTAGTGAACTTCATTCTAAGACATCCTTTCTCAGCACAAATAATTGTTTATCTTCCTCGTCTTCAACATCATGCAGGCTTTTGTACCTAGATCTTTATTTGAGCTTACTAGGGCTTTTATTTACCATTTTTTTTGGCAGTTTTGCATTAAAGTTCACTAAAGAATCCTTTGGCTATTCTCTGATTATATTTCATGAATGTTTTCTAGTTAACAGTTTCCATTTTCTTTGGCATGCTATAATGTTGAAAAGGCATTCACCGGCAAGTTTTATAATCAACATGTTCTTACAGGGTTATGGAGTTAATCAGGGGCAGCATCAGCGTGGCTTTCCATTAATTGATCATTGCAAAAATTCGCCTTCAGGAGTCCATGCCATGCCAATTAACAACTTGGAAGGGGCTACTCAATTGGAATACCATCAGATTGATTTACATCGGGATTTTGAACACTTCTACACAGGTTACAATGGTACAGGTTTCGTTGGGGAGGATGCCATGCTTCATACTCCTAGCTATCTGCCAAGTGTATGCCTGCCAGTGCCACCATCTGCATTCTTAGGTCCAAAGTGTGCACTTTGGGATTGTCCAAGGCCTGCTCAAGGGTTGGACTGGTGTCAAGACTACTGTAGTAGCTTTCATGCTAGTTTAGCAATGAATGAAGGGCCGCCTGGAGTGGGACCGATTCTGCGACCTGGTGGCATAGGCCTCAAGGATGGACTGCTCTTTGCTGCTCTCAGTGCTAAGGCACAAGGAAAAGATGTGGGTATACCAGAATGTGAGGGAGCTGCAACTGCAAAGTCTCCATGGAATGCTCCTGGTATGTCTTATTAATATTGCTTTACTTGGTTCTAGTGGCAACATTTATGAGTGGGAACAGAACATGATAAATCAGATGTGATATTCTTTTTGACTTGTGAAATTAACTAATTTTCTCCTGTGATTGCAGAGCTCTTTGATCTTTCAGTTCTTGAGGGTGAATCAATGAGGGAGTGGCTCTTTTTTGATAAGCCTCGAAGAGCATTTGAAAGTGGGAACAGAAAGCAGAGGTCTTTGCCGGATTACAGTGGGCGTGGCTGGCATGAGTCAAGGAAGCAAGTTATGAATGAATTTGGAGGACTAAAGAGATCATACTACATGGATCCACAACCATTACACCATTTTGAGTTGCACCTCTATGAATATGAAATCAACAAATGTGATGTTTGTGCCTTGTATAGGTTGGAATTGAAGCTCATTGATGGCAAGAAAAATGCGAAGGGGAAATCAGCAAACGATACAGTCGCTGATCTGCAGAAGCAGATGGGAAGGCTCACTGCAGAGTTCCCTACTGACAACAAACGCTATGTAAGAGGAAGGGCTAAAACTAATGCAAAGGTCTGTGTCGGAAATCATTATTCTACTCAAAACGTGGTGGCACCATCAAGTGAGAAGTTTGATTGCGGACATGGATTACAGTACGACTATCTTGTTGACAATTTAAGTGGTTATTATCTAACATAGTCAAAGAAAGTGGATAAAAAAGCTGAAATAGCTACACCCATTCATCTAGTTTTATTATATATATCTGCTAAAGCTTTTATCGAAGAAGTGGTGGGTGGATTCTTCATTTTCACTAGTCCATTCTGAAGTTGTTAATTACTCGAAAACCAGGTCAAGCTCTTATTTTTTGTGGCCATAAATTTGTACAGCACATTTGCTCATTGAAGTGCTCGTATTATTGGGTTGATGCCTCGATCTAACTTCTGGACAAGCAAGAGAATTGGCTGTTTTTCTTCAGACCATTTGAAAACCTTTAAGCAAATTATATTTCTAGGGTTGTACCGAAGTCTTTCAGCTGCTCATGAAAGATGACCTCAGTCTGTAACTGAGTCTATGTGAATGGAATACATTCATCGAGTCTTTATAACTTGGTTTATGCTAGCAGAACTAGTCAATCATTTTGGATTTAGGTTTGCCTCATACAGGATTTTCGCCCGATTTCTCGTGATGAGGGGTCAAATACAAGTTTCATGTTGTTATCTCTTCGTTAAAAACCTAATAGTAATATTGACGTGTCACTGTAAGATAATGTCACATTATTATTGAAAAAATAAAAGAATGTCACTCTAGTTTTGTTAATTTTTAATAGTAGGATACTAAATTAGAACTTAAACTAAATGTTAGGAAAAAATACAGTTTAGATATCAAATTAAAACAAAAATGATAATTTAGATACTAAACTTGTAATTTACGTTTTTAAATATCAATCTTAATCATTCTAGTTATTTGGACGCAAAATTAACAAAATAAAGTTTTTTTTTCCGTAAGTCTAAACACTATTTTTCTTCATGATTTACTGTGTTATCTTACAACTAAGTAACTAAAATGTACATTTAAAAAAAAGTATAATATCAACATTTTATTTTAAGAGAAAAAGATTAATAACATTTGACAGAATAGTTACTCTAGTTTTTTTTTTCTAGAGTATTTTAACCTTCAATGTTTTATTTTAAGGTAAAAAGATCTCTATTGTGGAGTGTTAGCCGTGTGTTAACTAATAATTTCCATCTATAGAAGGGTTTTTGCATCAAAATAAAATGTTGAATGCTAAAATACTCCAATAAAGAATAGAGGACAAAAATAATTGTTTAAATAAACGTTTGGGGGGTTAATTTTGACATTATACCTTAAAAATACAAAACTTATTTGGTAATTCATAAGTCTACATTTAAAATGTATACTTAAAAATACAAAATTATTTATCTTCATCAGTCTACTAGTTTTCTCTTTCATTATCAGCATCACTAAAAGTTTCTTATTGAGTTTGAGGATTGGGGTATAAGCTTCGACACCCCAAATTCAGCATTCTGAATAGCTTCAGTCCATCTAGTGTCATGCCTAAACTACTCATTAAAGATGTAAACGTTATCTAGTGTCATGCCTAAACTACTCATTAAAGAAGATGTAAACGTTCGGTTTTTCTATGAAAACCTGTTCTAATTCGTTTAGCCTTCACAAAAACCCAGTAGGAGATTAATGTTGAGAGGGAAAAACATTCTCACATCTTGTCAATGGTTGAATTGCACTCATTTATGATAAGGCTCACCTTTTTTTTTTCTCATGAAATACTAGTTTTCAACAAAACAATCGTGACTGCAATTTTCACTTTCAGACACAGCAACAATCAAACAAACAGCTATATATATATTACTTGGTTCTTTTCTATGCAATTTGAAATATTGTTTAACCATTTGAACAAGCGAATAAAACCCCTTTATAGTAATTTACACACCATTTTTCTCTATACAACCGCCTTTAAATCACATAATTCACACTAAGCCAAAATCCTTTGTGGAAAAATTCAAATTTAATCTTTTTTGTATGTGGATAATTCAACATTTTATTACCTAAAATAGCGAAGTTTTGCTACAACCAATCAACAAAATAAACAAAAACAGCCTAATTACACAACCAATGATTGGTTAGACTATACCCCAAGCATTACAAAGGCAAAAGTTAGTACTTTCTAGTCTATTTATGGATTTTCCCCTAAGACGGATTCCAACCACATCGACGATTTCTTTAAGTAGATCGTCTGCAGTTCGGAACCGGCCCTGAAACATTCTCTGGTTCCGTTCCTGCCATAAGAAGTAGATGAAAGCATTCTACGAAATCTTCAAAATGGTGGTAATGAGAGACTTTCCTTTCCAAGAGGAACAAGCTCGAGCGACCATTTCATCCCAAGTCAAAGCAGAAAAGTTCATCCCATTCATGTTAAGGATAGATTTTCAAAGACTAACAGCCAAGGAGCAATGAGAAAAAAATGATCTCTAGTTTCTTAATGAGTGCTGCACTTAACACAAAGTCCATCCGTACAAATTCCTATTCTTTGTAAACGATCTCTGGTAGATAATCTATTCAAAATGTCCATCCAAACAATCAAGCCAAATTTAATCTTTGTCCTTCTGATGGAAGCATAAATATATGTATTGTGATGTGTCCCATTATTACGTGGAGGATTGTGAGATCCTGCCTGCCTAACCTAGCAGCAGCAGCCTTACCAATCTATGTTTTGTTTGAACTTTGCAGTATAATTAGAAAAAGACCTCTGCCTACAGCACCACCACTATCCAATCATACCTTCTGTTGACCCACCTAATCCCCACTTATTGATTAATCCAGTCACTCTTGTTACGCCACGTGTCCTGTTCATGAACCTTAGCCTCCTGAACCTCCCCAAGCTAAACACACTGGGAAACATGTGGGAGAGATTCAAAAGTTGTTGACCCTGCAACCGCCGTTGCTTCTTTCTCCATCTACTTTGGAACTATTCCAAGTTTGAATTTTGGGGTTGGAAGGAGTTGTCATCACCCTCAGTCATGATTATCATCGCCGATTGTTCATGCAAAACCACAGTCACTTTTGCAAATTGTGACGCAAGGGAAACTAGAAATAGCCAGGGAAATGATTCTTTTTATCTTTCTGAAACACCCCAACACTTGCTTTGTAAAATCCAAACTGTTCTCATCAAAGTGCATGTCATATATCTGTACCACCCACTCTCTCCTTCTTTAACCCACTCCTCAGGTTCATAGCTTATAGCTCATTTGTCGCAACACGAAAACACGACAGCGAAATGTTTAGACCGGCCAACCTTTTTGGGGGGTCAGTCAGAGTTTTCAGTCTTTAAGATTCGCGTAATGCAATGAGTTTTTAAAAGTTGAAACAAGATCGAAGCTTACATGGAAGACGGGCTTTGAATACGTTGTGTGATATTTGGATGAATCCTAAGTAAAACCCTATTTCTGAATGGAAAATTTGTACTATACAGACAAATTTAGAAGCCCACAAGACATACGTTAGTTGTACATTAGGTATCATGATCCTGTCTCTCATGTTTTATTTTTGTTTTTGGATAAATCTCTCATATATTTCATTTGTCTCTTGACATCTCTTCTTTTTCAAAAATCAAAGGGTTGACAATAACAATAGCGCAAATATATATATATATATATATATATATATATACACTACCCTCGTAAATTAAAACCACATGACCTATGTACTGATTGGTCCAGTAATTAATCATTTAAAATATCGAAAATATTTCTAATTAACCAAAATATTGATCATTTGAACAGAGTCTTGCTTGCATGAAGTACAGCTGCCTTGCATTCATGTATTAGATTCTAAAATCTCAATAGGTTTTTGGGTTGCTGAATGGTCTAGCAATTAAGGAAGTCAAAGCAGCTTTCAATTTTTTTTCATGACCATCGAGGAGGTAATTAATCACTCTATATATTTGTTGCTGGGTATGTACCAAATTTAATTGCTGAGAGATGAGATTATTACTTCCATGCCAATTAAGAGGTTCATATCAACAATTTCATACGCGCACATTGTAGTGTTAGATTTTGAAAACTCAGTAAAAAGAATACTAAATTTTTAATGAGGTATAACAATAGAATTCTGGAAAGTATGAATGCGTGAAACAAACATAGTTTTTTTTTATAAAAAAAAAACAAATACTCATTTTAACTTGGAAAAGCACTCTGAACCCTAAATATTGGAAAAGTTAACCATTAAATCTTCACTCTAATTGCTTTTTATCTGCAACCGTTGAGACTTTGAGAGGGCTGCATTTGTGAGTAAGTATATATAATATGAAAAACTGAGTTTTAGCCTTACTTTCCGAAGTGAACATGCTAAGTAAAATGTACCATAAGTTAAAAGTAGTTATAATTTGCAACTTTTATGGCTATTTCATGCACATCAAAAGCTAAATAGCATATAATATATATTCCATACACATTGTTTAACAAAGAAATTTGATAATACATTTGTCCGGAAAGTTTCCATAGTCCATACTACATAGCATCACACACACACATATATATATATAGAGAGAGAGAGGCTTAAAGACTAGTTAACCTAATTTCAACATAGAGATTATACATAGAGAGAAACGAGGGTGGGATCAGAGCGAGAAAAAAGCTTCCATTTCCACATCTATAAACCTGCAATTCAAGAAAACAACACAATGATCAACAAGCTTAGTTGGTAAGCGAAAGCTTCCAGCGTTTACACGAGGAAAAAGTCCTAAGTGATCTCTTTTATGAAAAAACAAGTTGTCATGCACATTACTAACATAAAAATAGTACTGCATATCCATTATGCTCCGTAGAACTCGAATATGTAAATCTAAACATACATATTTGAGTACATGCAGAAAAGAAAAAACTTAAAAGGGAAGAATTTTCAAAGTTAGCCACCTTCCTTAGATGGAGAAGGGGCTTAATATGAGCGAACCAGATAGTAACATCCACCATGTTGAAGGGACTGAAGGGTTAATCCCCACTCGTTCGTGAGAACGGGTTGACCATAGGAATTGATCAAGATTGCATCATCACCAAAAGCCTCCCTCACGTTGAAGGGACCCGCCGTCACCTCAAACGCTACATCATTGATAAACACTGTCCATCTACCCGGATTAGCAGGGTCAACTGCTGCCGATTCTCCAGCACCTGCCAATAGGGAATCACTCAACGTATAACACCAAAGCAATAGTCAATTTCTAGAGAGAAACAAGCCATGCACACGTTCGTCCAGAGACAAATGAACCCAAATCCTGGTCCTAAATGACGCTTTTATCCTCTTCCTTGAACATCTATATATTCCTGTACTAATCTTATCTACTAATAAAGATAAATCTCGTATTAATAATATCCTCAATTGTGAAAAGAAAAATACCGTGAATGTGTTGGATATTAGATGGAACAGTAATTGTAGCACTGGCGGACGCAGTATGAGGAGCAATAGAGTGAGTACTAGGAGCAGTGGTCACAGTACTGTAACTGAGCTGAAGCTGCATATTCATCTTTTCCTCTTGTTCTTTCCTTGAATCCCCATGGCTTAACATCTCACTCAGCAACAGGCTTGTACAGGGTCCAACTGGTTGTTCGGGGATTTGAATCACATTGGTTAGCTCTGAGAAGCCAAACCCTTGTGTAATTCCGGTTCCTGCAGAAGCCTGTTGCATAGGAAAGAAAAAAGGTTCGTTCAAGAATTCGTTCTGAGGCTGATGAAAGTAGGTCTGGTTCACACAAGCAGTTGCAGAGTTGGAAACGTCAATGATATTTGCAGAACTCAAAGAGAGAGTACTGTTTCTGTTAGCTCCTTTTGGCGAGGACTTCTCGGATGAGGAGGATGAAGAGGAAGGTGCAGTGATGGTGGTAATATTAGTGATGGGAGGGATTTTTTGGTTCTGCTGAGACTGTTGTTTAGAGTTTTGGAGATTGCGCATCTTGTGTTTGCTTCTTGATTTTCTGTTCTGGAACCAGTAAAAGACATTGGCATCGCCTACTTGGCCATACTCTTGCAGTTGAGCTCTGATTTTCCTTATCTCATCCCTAGGTGGGTTAACCATCCCTGAATTGAATATGGCTTCCAGTATGAGAATTTGTTCGGGTTTCGGATTCCATCTCGGTTTCGGCTCCGGACTACGCTCTTCATATCCTGCAACTGTTGCAGAAAACATTAGCATCCAATAGTATACATATTGTGAAGAATTCAAACAAACATATTTTTCCTAATTAAGGTCATGTCAGCATAAAATTATGAACATCATTTTAAAAGGAGCAAATTAATGAGATAACCGACCATTTATTTATGTAGGTAAAGACAAATCCATGATGTCTAACGTATGAAAGATTTCAGGTGACAGAGAATAGTTCAAGAACAAGAACAGAAGAAACCTTGGATTAAGGTTCTCAGTTCTCACTTACCTGAGGCGTAAGGGGCTTTTTGGCAACCAGTTGACATGAGAAACGGGTTGGTGTCGTGCTGCCATTGATGGTGAGCGTTGCAGGGCTTGGATTTGAATATGCTAGGCCAGTGTCTGTTTGATGAAGACATGACGATGCTGATGATAATGGCCAAAATCTAAGTTAGATATCCAATCCAAAGTAGCCAACCAAAATAGAAACACAAAAATATAATTTCCCTTTTGTTGTTCTAGACCAACATATTTAACATCTCTTCTTATAAGCCTCCTCACTACTCCTGTGATATTTGTTCTTCCTTAATTAAATAAATAGTCATGACGCATTCCCAACTCCCAAAGAAAAAAAGAACATTTAATAAATTTTCATTCTTGATAAACAAACCACGTAACTGGCCAAACCCACAACAGGAGTCCCCTTGAAGAAGATAAACAAGAAAGGAAATCAAAATAAATGGAAGGAGGAAGATTGAAAGTACTCCCCCATATCGTTCCTTACAATTTTAAATGCTAAAACGAAGAAAACACTTCTTTTCTACTCAAAGTACGAGCTAATTCCACCCAAACAAGAAGCAAAAGGAAACAAGGGTATCAATACTTGGTTGGTGTTTAATTAGAATCTTCCATCAATGGTGACAGAGAAAGTGAAGGTTTGAAGAGTCCAAAGAGGAGAGAGAGATGATATAAAATAGGGCTTTTTCTTTGGTTTTTGCTTTAGAGAAATGGGTTATACTGGTCAGCTTGTCTCACTTATTTTATGTTTGGAGTTCTATTGGGTTTCTGGCTGCAGTGTATTAATGGAAGGGTGTAGGGGGCAGAAGTAAGCATTGGATTATTCTAATGGAAAAGGTTGTTGAAGAATAAATAGGGGTGTTTGAAAGTCAAGAAAGGGGATGTATAGATTGTAGGGTTGTTGATACTTTGACTCTAGGCCCTTTATTAATTGTTTTCCTTTTTGCATATATGGACTTTCTTCCTCATATTCATAGCCAATTAAATTGATTAGTTCTATAATTATGGCGAAAATATTTGGTGCTGAGAATATTATGGGGCAATTGTGCGGCCTTCAGTTGAATACATGGTATGAATTAGCAACACCAATGCAAAAGCTGGGAACCGAGGTGTCATATGGATTAACCTATGTTCAACACACCTTTTTTTTTCTAAATCATTTCGTGAATTTACGTTTACATAGAGGACCACTCTGTTTTCATGGGAACTTGATTTTTTTTAAAGAATGACACGTGAAAAGATGAGCGAAGCAACAAAGTTGAGACTGCCCATGCAAAGAATAAGGGTTAATTGTTTGGTGAGTAAATTTGTGTGTCGGTCCCTTTCCGACATGAAATTTTATCACCAAGCTTTGCCGCTTGCCATATTACTTTCCCTTCCCTTTGTGATTCCTTTATAGTTTTGTGCTTCTTTTTCCATGCACTGCTCCTGCAACTTTCTAACTGACTAGCCGCTTGAAAAGGTTTTCTTTGTTTATTGTAATTTTCAGGACGTGAGGTTTTGGGTCATACCCTGAGATACGCATTAAAATTGATTTTTTAATATCTATAAATCCTTTAAAAAAATCGTCAATGCCTAGAATAGAAGGAATTCGTTGGTAAAATATCTTAAAATTATATAAAAATAATTAGTAAAGATATATCATTACCATATGTCATGTTGTGATATTAAACGATACAAGTTATCAATCATGGAACTGATGTTCCCATACATATTTAGATTCAAGACCCATTATTTAGCAGATTAAAAAGCAATGTATTTATTAAAAAGTGAGAAATAGACATAGGATAAGAGTGTGTTGTTAGACAATATGGTGAAGAGGAACACATGGGACCATGGCAGTGTTTCAAATAGTGTAATAAAGCAGAGTCAGCCGTTCTTTACTCTGTGTTTGGGGGAGACAAAGAGGAAAGTTTACAGAAAGTTGGGAAGACGATCCCATCAAAGGTCTCTACCAAACTGAAACAGAAGTTGTAGTTCTGGCACCTACATCGGGCTTTGCCTTCCTTATTTATTGATGAATTAGTGAGAGCGAAGCCGATACCCATCACTTATAAATAAGGCCATTTTCCCCTGCACTTTCCTTTAAATTATCTTTGCATGACTGTGGTTATGGGGATGGGATCTCTGCTGCTATTCCGTACATTGCTGAACTTTCGTTTTTATTTTTTAAAGACTAAAGTTTCTATTTTTGCCTAATTTTCTACTTTCTGCTCATCTTTTTTATCATCTCCGGTTCTACCCGTTTGTCTACGACAAATTTTGAAATGAATTAACTCTCGCCGGATATTAAGATTATAGTACGAGAACCACACAGATGACTGTTAAATTTATTTATATTTTTTATCATTCTATTTATTTTTATAAATATTATTTTTTATAAAAAATTTATTTCTTGGCATAATAACTGGAATAGAATTTTATAGTTACTTTATCGTATGTATATTGGACGAAAGTAAGGAAAACAAGAGTTAAAAGTTTTTAAAAATTCATTAAATGATTTCGGGGTAAATATAATGTTGTTTCTTCTTTAGATTTTTTTATTAATTTAAAGTGATTACAAGTAATATTTATTCTAAATATTCTTATCCATTTGACAATTTAAGTTTAAACACCTTTTGATGCTTGAACATGAGATCTCTAGAGATAACAATAATCCTTTTTACGACTAAGGTAGTTTGGTTCGTACTCTTCCTTGAGATTTTAAATTCAAACAATTACATTTACAAGATGTATGAATTATTAACGATTAAAACAAATATTATAAATAATCAACAACTACTTAATCCAGTGAGATTATGTATTATATTACTCAAACAAAGTTAGGAATCCAAATTCATGATGTGTGTGAATAGAATATACTGACTTAAGAGGATTAATTTCGATTCTGCAATACTCGATATGAATTAATTAATTAATAAATCATGTAATAATTATTATATACAAGATATTATAAATAAATATTATTTTATAGTTATTTTATTCTATTGCAAAAAATATAAGTCGAAAGCACATGATTACAATCAATGTTATTAAAATCGGACTGGACCGGCCGGTTCGACCGGTTGAACCGTGAACCGATGGCCTGTCCGGTCCGATTAACTCCTAAAACCGGATTAGCACAGAACCGGTAAAGAACCGGAAGAACCGGCTGAAAACCAGAAAAACCGGCTAAAAACCGACAAAACCGGTTTGAACCGCCGGTTCACTTTTTTTCTTTTTTAAAAAATTAAACCAAACAACGTCGTTTGTTCAACGAGCCGAGTCAAATTCGAGTATTGCTGAGCTCGACTCAAACTCGAAAACTTTAAAAGTAAGCTCAACTCGACTCGAAAACTTTAAAAGTAAGCTCAACTCGACTCAAAAACTCACGAGCTAAAAATTATCATCTAGAAATATAATATTAAAACTTGAAATCGAAAAGGCTCGAACTCAAAAAAAAATTTAGAAGTTCGATTGAAGCCTAAAATTTGAGCTCAATTGAAGTCTAAAATTTGAGCTCAATTGAAGCGAAATAATAGTTCGCTTTGTGCTCACCAAAATGCTCTATGATTTTGAATGTCAAATTACCTCTATTATTTATAGAAGTAAGTTGTGATGCTCTTCTATGTTTCTTAGCCATGTGGGATTGTTTTGTTCTCATATTTTTACTCTTTAAACTTTTGGGATAATCTTCTATGTTTCTTAGCCATGTGGGATTGTTTTTTTAAAACAATTAAACTAAATGACATCATTTTTTATGATTTTTTAAACCCTAATTTTATTTTTTTGATTATAGTTATATAATTATATTTATTATTTAATATGTTTTACCTTAAATATTATGTTGTAGTTGATTTGAATCATTTTTTTCCACTTGATTTTATGGTTTTTCATTTATACATGTTATGACTTATGATATTTTTATACCTTTTAATATTATAAACTTAAAAAAAGTGTTACATATATATGAATATTGCTTTGAATATTATGTAAAATTAAAAAAAATATATAATTTTATATAAAATCCGATTCAACCGCAGTTAAACCCAGTTGAACCAATGAACCAATACCTTCACCGATTCAATGTCCGGTCCGATTTTAAAAACATTGATTACAATAAATGAGTCCGTACTTAACCAATAAAGGCAACATGAAAGTGGACGTGATAGGTAAGGAGGAGGTCAAGAGAACAGTTTCTTAATGCAAACGTGGTTGTAGTAAATACTAACATGGCTATGCCTAAATGCCTAAATTTGAGTGCACATACACATCATCTTCTAATATTTCGACATTTTTAATAAAAAAAATTCAGACTCGGCTTCTACTTTTTAAAAGGTAAAGTACACAAATAGTCATCTAACTATAGGTATTTTTTATTGAAGTTTCTAATTATTAAAAGTTATAAAATGATTTTTCTTTACAATAAAGTGTTGATTTGTTGAGTCACTCGACTATTAAAAGTTATAAAATGATCATCCAACTATTCATATATTCCAAACTCATCATTTTCCATTAAAAAATTGACGACAGTATGAGTTGAACGTTAACATAATAACTAAGATATGATAGTTGTTTAAGATTCTGGGATCATATTTTATCATATCTTAATCAACATGTTAATGTTCAGCTTAGATTATCATCAATTTTTAATGGAAAATGATGAGTTTAGAACATATGAATAGTCGAGTGACTATTCTGTAACCTTTAATAGTCGGGAACTAAAAAATATTACTCTATAGTCGGGAGACCGTTTGTATACTTCACTCTATTTTAAATGTGACGTCGTTTATTCATTTTTAGTGCATCAACTAAAAAAATGAGTTTTCACCCACCAAAATTAGGTGTGCGATGCGGGTCAATCCGAATTAGTCAAAACTAAACCTTAGAATCGGGAAGGCAATAAAAAAAAGAAAAATGAGTTTTATTTACTAAATAAATTATTTTTATGTTATTTAAATTGAAACTACTACAGTCTACACATAATTGTAGTTATTTTTCCATTATATGATAAAATTATTTTCTTCTTAAGTTTTTCCCTTTCCTTGTCGTATTCAATGAAATGAGACGGCAAAAATTATAGGAAATGGGAATAGAAACTTAATCAAACCATTCATAAAATTCGGAATCTCTTCAAACCCTAATTTTAGATCTATTTCCTTCACCTTTCTCATCGTCTTCCTTTATGTGAACACACCCTTCCAATCAAAATTTTAATTTCTTTAACAATTTAAACAATTTCATACTCCATCGTCTATCAAATTGTCATAAAAATTAGATTTTTTTATCACAAATTCATTAGCTCGCAACCTAAAAATTGAGGCCAACTAATACAATCAATTTATATAACATTGAAAATATAATCGACGATGAAGCTTATCGTTGGCTCATTGATATGAACAATTGAATCTTAAAATAATTTCACATTTTCTAATAAATTTTAGGGTAAACTACATATTTAGTCACTAAACTATCACTTTGATTCTATTTTGGTCACCCAACTATTAACTTTTTTAAATCGTATATAAAGGTACGTTTTGGTCATCAGCTGTTAAAAATTAATAGTAAGACTGACGTGTCACCAGAAGGTAATGCCACATTACCACTAAAAGTGAAAAATTATCACGCCAACTTATTTGTTTATTTTTAAAAGATGTGTGACCAAAACATAACTAAAACATAATGTTATGCATGATTTTTTTTAAAATAATTAGATGACCAAAACGGAACTAAAGTGATAAATGAGTGACTAAATACGTTATTTACCCTAAATTTTAAAAGATCAAAGGGAATGAAGAGAAAATGGCTCCTTATCAGATCAAACTGAAACAATAACAAATTTCAGTTGGTTCAAGGTAAAAAGAAAGAAAGGGGATGAGGGTTTAATGCATGAGTTGGTTTGTGAGTTACAAAGTGGGATGGAAGGTGGACTTTCTTATAGTGAAGGTGAAAGATCCATTGAAATTTTTAGAAGCTATGATCCTAAGGCAGTGTATGTTGGAAATATGGACTGCAAAACCACACCGTTAGCACTGACAGGAAAGATAAACAATAATTTAAAAGGAACAGATTCGTAAACCGTGTCGTGGTAAAACCACTGCCTTAGAAATGAATTCACCCCGATGTGTGTAATCGTTGTAGTAGACGGATCATCCCCTGAGGTTAACACGGTCGCTCCGAATTCCATACACCCGAAACCAAAGTGGACTGCTGGTGGTATTACACTTCTGATCGGAAAGCACACAGAGAGAATATTTAGAAAACACTTGGAGAGTGAATTCTGAATGTTGGGAGTGAGTTGAGAAGCTGAATCCAGCTATCTATTTATAGGCTAGAAATAGGGTTAAAATCGTCCATACAATATCAGGATTAAAACCCTTCATTGTAACAACTGAAACGTCTAGATGAACCTGACTCAGAAATAGTCCAGGTTCATTGCATCATTATTCAGCTGTTATAACTCGTGAAATTAAATCATGTAACTCCTGATATTAACAGCTTGTCTCCTCTGTACAAAGCTGAAAATCAGTCTAGATACATCTTAATGTTTTTTTATTTAATTTAGAAAAAAACTGTTTAATTTCTGATAACTCATAAATCAGCTGTTATCATTCGAATTTAAACAGTCCTCAGCAGCCTATAAATATCAGTTGAAATCTTTCACATTTTTCATTTGTTTCTTTAAAAGAGAAATTCCTCAAGAATTTTCTCTAAAAAGATAGTATCCGTGCGGACATGTCGAAGACACGTATTACCACGACCACGAGCCGAGTCGAGTCGTACCGTGCCAAGCCGAGCCGAGCTGAGACGAGACGGACGGTGGCGGCAGCGGTGCGCGAGAGTCCCTCTTGTTCTCTTTCACTCAACATAGAAGTGGAAAATACAAACCTTAAATACCCATTCCCAATAGTGTTTCCAATACTATGTGGGATTGAGAATTACCAACATTCCCCCACTAATGCGAAATAATTCTTCTGAAACTCGAAAACAAACTTTCCATAAGAGAAATAGCGAGATTAGTTGCTTAAGCACTAGTGAACGTATCTGGAACTAATACATAATGATGATGAGCAATCCTTCTCTTAGATAAGTGAAACTAGTCTGGAACTTTCTAAGATAGGGGTAAACTCATAACACACAACTAACCCCTTCATCCACCTGAGTCCTCGATGTGTAAGATATATATATATACAAAAGTATATATTTGGCCATCTTACCTCAGGATTCTAGTAAATGTGCTAGAAAAATGGCCCAACATTTTTCATAGAAGGCGGCTAACCCTTATCACTTACATAAGTTATTTCATCAAGTTTATCTCAACATAAACCACCCTTAAAAAGAGATATGAAATAATTAAGAGCTTTTATAATAGCTCAACCTCACAAAGGGTATGATGACTTTCTTCAAGTTTATTATTAATGAACCACCCAAACTCTGGGCTAAGAAGTCATTAAGAATAAATATTCAACCTTATTTATCGGTAAATTCAATAAGTCCTTCTCACTAAAACCATCCAAATACTTGGGTTTGAATTTATTAAGAGTTTAACAAACTTAACCTTTCTGTCGGCAAGTTCATTATTTCCTTCTCATTTAGGACTACCCACTCACTCTGGGTTATGAACTTATTAAGAATAGATATTCAACCAAAATCGATAAATTCATCAAGTATTTCTCACTAAGACCACCTAAAGCCTGGGCTATGAATTTATTAAGAGCAATTAAGCTCATCCTGGGCATGCACATTATTCATCATAGGGATAGGCAGTAAGAATGTGCACTATGAGTCTTTCCATGGTTTCGTTTGACCACATGGAACTTAGATAACTAAGTTATGTATCCACCATGAATTCCTCAACCAATGGGCTTGAGACCCATCCCCCTCGACAAATCTAGGACCAAATTCTGACTTAACCCTTTGGTAAGTGGATCTTCTAGGTTCCTTTCTGACTTCATATACTCTAAAGAGAGAACTCTATTCTTTATTAATTGTCTAACTGATTCATGTCTTATACGAATGTGTCTTTTCTTACCATTGTAAGCTTGGTTCTTAGCCGCACATATCGCAGCTTGTGAATCACACAACAATGAAACTGGAGGAGTCAGTCTTCCCTACAATGGAATATCTGCTAACAAGCTTCTGAGCCACTCAGTTTCTTGCCTAGCTAGGTCAAGAGCTATAAACTCTAACTTCATGGTAGAACGAGCAATACAAATCTGCTTTGATGATTTCCACAAGATTGTTGCTCCACCTAAAGTAAAATCATCCGAATCATTCACAATAAAACCAAAACTAAGAATAGTTTTATGGAATTTCTCATACCACTGTTTAGGAGCCTTCTTAAGTCCATAAAGTGACTTTTTAAGTCTACAGACTTTCCCTTCTATACCAGGTGCTTTAAAACCTAGTGGTTGCTCCATGTAAATCTCCTCATCTAGATCCCCATTCAAGAAAGCAATCTTAATATCCATTTGATGTACCTGCAACTTATGAATAGAGGCTAGCGCAAATAATGCACAAATCGTTGAGATTTTTGTAACGGGAAAGTATGTATCAAAGTAGTCTAAACCAAACCTTTGAGTGAACCCTTTAATGACTAACCTTGCCTTATACTGCTGAATCGAACTATCTGACCTCAGTTTCTTCTGAAAGACCCATTTGTTGCAGATTGGTTTAAATCCCTTAGGCAAGTCAACTAATTCTCAAGTATGATTAGACATTATCGATTCTAGTTCATCATTAATAGCGCTTTTCTAGAAACTAGCATCGATAGATCTTATAGCTTCTTCAAAAGTTTTAGGATCCTCATCTAACAGAAAAATTTGAGCTATAGGATCTGAAATGGAGTTTAAATCATTTATCTCAGAAATAAAGGAAGTGATAAAGTTTGGTCCAAAAAAGGTTTCAACTCTTTACCTTTTACTTCTTCTAGGCTCGGAATCATTTTCTTGAGAAGACCTAGACATAATACTAGAAGAAGTGGATGAAATATATTATATTTGTGTTTCAACATTTATTCTTGGTTCTTTTAAAGGAAAATTACTTTCAAAGAAAATAGCATCTTTTGACTCACAAATAGAATAATCTTGTAAAAGCATGAATCTGTATGTAGTACTATTCGTAGCATACCCTATAAACAGTGCATCAACGATTTTAGGTCCGATAGTGGACTTCTTAAAGTCCGATAAACCCACTTTGGCCAGACACCCCCACACTTTCAGGTATTGTAAATTAGGAGCGTATTATTTCCACAATTTATATAGGATATAATCTAATTTCTTATGAGGAACTCGGTTTAAGATATGAGTTATGATAGAATGTCTTCCCCCACATGTTATCAGATAATCTTGAACTTATTAGTAAAGAATTCATTATCTCTTTTAAAGTTCTATTTTTCCTTTTGGCTATACCATTTTATTGAGGAAAATAAGGGGTTGATGTTTCATGAATTATGTCATTCTTTTCACAAATATCTTTTAAAAAATTAGATCCATATTCACCACCTCTATCAGATCTAACCCGTTTTATTCTCCTATCTAACTGATTTTCAACTTCTGCCTTATAAATAAGAAAGAGGTTTTCAGCTTCATCTTTAGTTCTTATGAGATAAACTTTTGTATATCTTGAATAATCATCTATAAAAGTTATGTAGTAGTGTTTTCCTCATTTACTTTCAGTGTTTCTAAAATCTGCTAGATCAGTATGAATGAGTTCTAAAAGCTCAGTCTTTCTACTAGAAGCAATCTTAAAGTGAGGTCTAGTATGCTTAGCTTCTACACAAATTTCACATTTGTTAAAGCTAGTTATGTCTAGTTTAGGCAGAACATTCATATTCATCAATTTCGTTAAACCATGAATATTCACGTGTCCTAATCTAGCATGCCACATATCAATGGATTCAACAATATAAGCAGAATTGGTAGCTTTATTTTCATTAAATTGAGTTTCTATGACAAATAAACCATTATTAAAAAGCCTTTCCCAATATAATCACCATTTCGGGAAAGTACAAGTTTATATGCCTCAAAAAATAACTTAATGCCTGCCTTATTTAGAAGCCCACCACTTATCAAATTTCTACGCAAGGAAGGAACATACAGAACATTATTTAAGGCCAGAGTTTTACCAAAAGTCAGCTTGAGTAAAACATTGCCTTTGCCTAGAATTTCAGAGCTGCTAGAGTTCCCCATGTACACACGTTCACATGTGTTCCCATCCTCGAATTCGGTAAAAAAACTCATTCCCTGCGTAGAAATGCTTCGAAGCGCCAGTGTCAACTACTCATTCCGAACTGTTTTCCACCAGATTAACTTCTAAGACCACCGCAACAATGATTTCATCATCTTCTTTTACAACGTGCATCTGTGACTTGTTGTCATTCTGGCAGTCTGAGCGGTGTTGGCATTGGTAAGCTTTGTGGCCGGGTAAACCGCAGATATAGCACTTGAGCGTCTTTCCTTTAGGTTTGGCCTTTCCTGACTTCTTGAAGTTGGTAGCCTTCTGAGGTTTTGTATTCTTATCTTGATTCCCACGTTTCATGATCTTTTTGAATTTAGACTCAACCAAGTTAGCTTTAAAAGATAAATTACTCATAGAATTAGTAAGCTGATCTTTTAAACGATTGGCTTCTTCAATCTTCATATGGCCTACCAGCTCTTCAAGCGAAATTTCTCTCTTCTTATGCTTAAGAGAATTGTGGTAGTCATACCAGGACTTGGGCAGCTTCTCAATGAGAACATTGGCTTGCAGTACCTCACACATTTGCATCCCTTCGGTGATAATGTCAGCGACTAAGTTCTTATAGTCATGAACTTAATCCATTATCGACTTGTCGTCTGTCATCTGGAATTTGAACCATTCGCCGATAACGTACTTCTTGATGCCCGCATCGTCCGCACCATATTTTTTCTCCAGAGTGTCTCATATTGCCTTAGCAATCATTTCTCTAAGAAACATATCAAATAATTTATTTGACATGTGACTGAGCATATGTCCTCGCACTATTTTGTTGTCTTTCTCGTATTTCTCGTAGGTAGCGAGAGCGGCGACGGCAGTTGCTAAGGTATCATCATTCAGGACCATATCTGTATCATTACCGGCAGTTGGTGGCATGGTAGGTGGTGGCTTGAGCAGCACATAGTCAAGATCAAGCTGCTCGAAGAATATCAGGATTCATTGGGACCACCTTCTATAATTATTTCCATCAAGTGCTTCGAGCTTGGAAAGATCCGAAATAAGTTTGCTCAAAGGTGTTATCATGATTGCAGTATATAGAATTTGTTTCTAAATTGTTGGAAATATGGACTGCAAAACCACACCGTTAGCACTGACAGTAAAGATAAACAGTAATTTAAAAGGAACAGATTCGTAAATCGTGTCGTGATAAAACCACTGTCTTAGAAACGAATTCGCCCCAATATGTGTAATCGTTGTAGTAGGCAAACCGTCCCCCGAGGTTAACACGGTCGCTCCGAATTTCGTACACCCGAAACTGGAGTGGATTGCTGGTGGTATTGCACTTCTGATCGAAAAGCACACAGAGAGAATATTTAGAAAACACTTGGAGAGTGAATTCTGAATGTTGGGAGTGAGTTGAGAAGTTGAATCCATCTCTCTATTTATAGGTTAGTAATAGGGTTAAAATCGTCCATAAAATATAAGGATTAAAACCCTTCATTGTAACAGCTGAAACGTCTAGATGAACCTGACTAAAAAATAGTCTAGGTTCATTGCGTCATTATTCAACTACTATAACTCGTGAAATTAAATCATGTAACTCCTGATATTAACAGCTTGTCTCCTCTGTACAAAGCTGGAAATCAGTCTAGATACATCTTGTCATTTTTTGATTTAATTTAAGGAAAAACTGTTTAATTTATGAGTTATCAGAAATCAGCTATTATCATTCGAATTTAAACAGTCCTTAGCAGCCTATGAATACCCATTTTCAATAGTGTTTCCAATACTATGTGAGATTGAACATTACCAACAGTGTCCCCCATAACCTAAGGTTTACTGCGCTGTCATCCACCTCACGTTGCCACTAAATTTACGGATAATCCTATGCACATGATCCCACTGCATTACTATGACTTTCTTTTTCTGGAGATATCATGATCAAATCCCCTACATCCATGAAATATTCCATCATTAACGTTGGAAAAGGTATTGCTCATTTTCTCTTCTGGTCCGCTTGCTTCTTCTCATTCTTAACTAGTTTCATATATCACCTGGAATACATTACCAAGAATGGTGGAATAGCCATGTTTTGTAAGCCCGCACAATAATTACTTACAAACCAAATTTGTATATTCGTTGAACAATATTTGTTAAAAAATTACGTTTACCCAACTTTTGAAATCTAATGATTAAAAGAAATTTATTCTCTTTTATTAATTAGAGTTCAAATAACGTATATTACACATGTACGTCAATTTAGATCTAAATCTTATAAAAATATACATTTGCCTTTTAATTTTCAAGAAGAATTGGTATTTTTTTAACTATATTTTTCTCTCACATAAGTGGTATATTTTTAGGAGATTTAAGCTATATCATTTAAAAATATTATGTAAAAAGAAAAAAAAATAAAATACACTTATACTATTATATTTTAATTTTCAAAATAATTTGTTTAAAGATATTTTATTAATTGAGTTTATATTAAATTAATTTCTAATATTAAACTTAGTTAAAAGTTTTATGCAAATATAAATATTGATATAAATTAAAATTTATGTCAAGCACTACCTAAGCGATGAATATTATTTATTAAAAATAAAATGTTTTTAATTTTTTTAATAGTCTAGGGTGATTACAGAGTAGTATTTATTAATAATATTTTTTTAGTCATTGACAACGTATACATAATTACAAACGCATCTGCTTAAATTCAAAATCTCTAACGAAAACAACTATCACTTTAATCATTGAGTAGAATAATTTCATAATTATAAAACGTGGCCATTAAAGTCCTTGTTCCAACTCATCAAAGGCACCAAAGTTGGAAGTAATGTGAAAGTAAAAACACTATAGCCATCAAGAGAGACAACAATCACAAGAGAACTAGGAACAAAAGAAAAAAGGAATAAAGTAAATACTTAGAGATTTATTACTCTATCAAGAGAATGAATGAATGAAATGAGATATGAGATGATACAAATGAGGAGGGGAGACTCTCTATCTATAGTTAATCTCCCACTCAATCAATCAATTGCCTAGATCTATTTACATTAATGGTTAAGATCAACCCAAATCTTTCTAGAATATTCTCTGATACGATGCTACCTTTCTTATCTGCAAAGTCAATGTGAACGAACTCCACAACATTCTTCAAGTGATGGGCCAAATCTGAAGGTATTAACAAGCCTGATACTTTGAATAAAAACTATTTAACAGACACTTGCACCAATATCCTTGACAATATATTTAACCTTCCATAACTGAGTTATATTTGATTAATTCATCACATTAGTTATTTAATAATTTAATAATAGTATATATTTAAATTAAAATTGATTTTTAAACAAATATCAACATTAATTTTACTAAAACTCGAAATCGACTCTCATTAAATTGATAATTTAATGTTAATATTTTAATAACAAGCAATAAAGTTAGAAGTAAAACCAACTATTACTTTAAGCAATAGCAGATATTAATATTTAAAATAAATAAAAAAGTAGAATTTATAAAACCCTAGATTACCTTGGGGATAAAGAACCTAAATTTTCTCGTACAAACCCTATAATGCGCCTCCTAACTCGCTTTTCTTTTTCTTTTTGTCCATAGAAGAATGTCAAACGGTGAAGAAACTTCAAATTCTCGGCACGCATGCGCAGCTTGCAAGTATCAAAGGAGAAAGTGCGAGACCAACTGTTTATTCGCTCCCTACTTCCCTGCAGACAAAGCAAATAATTTCCGAGAAGTTCACAAGATTTTTGGGGTAAAAAACTTGACGGCGATCTTGTCGAATCGTAGTCCAGATGAGAGGGGAAGAGCTGTGGAGTCCCTTGAATGGGAAGCCTTTGCATGGAAGAGTGATCCAGTTGAAGGGCCTTTAGGGTTGTTCAAGCATCTCAAGAGAGAGCTTGAACAGTTGAAAAATCAACAGCAACAACACGAGAATGGGACTATTGTGCCCTACTCTAATTACCAGACTGACCATGGTTTGTTTGCATTGAACCACAATGCTGCGCTTGGTAATTTTGCACATAATTCCAACATCAATGCTGCAAAATCTGGTTATGGTATTAACCCAAATATAGGGATGGAGCAATCCTTCAATAGCTACGCTGTATTGCCGCAAATTAGAGGAGGTGAAATCGAAAATCATCAAGTAATGGTAAATAATGGTATTCCGATTGATTCTTACTATGGAATCCCGCAAGCGCACGGATTAGCATTGCGAAAAAGAGGTGGTGCTGATAATGTTGTTCAACCGTCTACTACTTCACACAAACGACAGATGTCGCAGAATAACCAAATGTTGGGTAGTTTTTCAATGGGGCCACCCACTAATTCTTTTGGTCGGCACAATCATCTTCAAACAGGACTCCAACGAAGATCTCCTGGATATCTCCCAAGACCTGCTTCTCAATCTCAAGGGAGAGGTTTGCATTAAAAAGTAGGGCACACAAATTACATTTCTATTTTATTTTCCTTGGATGATTAAATTATCAATTTTTTATATTTTCATTAACACATATACTTTTTTTACTATATAATTAAAGAGTATTATATATATATATATATATATATATATTACTTATCTTGATATTTGCATTTTATATTTTTCTCATTGTATTAATATTTATCGTACATTGTAATGGAATATTTTTTCTATAATTATTGATTTATTAGTCAACTGATTCGGATCGAGTATCGTAGAAACTCATTATAGGAACTCTGAACCCATCAAGGGACCTCAATGATTAAAGAGATTATTGTTCTCTCTAGAGGCCTTGAGTACGAACAACTATGTCTGTAGAATATGTGCGATGTCAATTACTAAGATATATTTTGAACAGATACTACCTTGTAATTACCTCAGACTGTTAAAAAATAATATGATACAAACTCTAAACATTATTTAAATGAACTAACATCTCATCTATTAGACTAACCATAGCTTAATATAAAAATAAGTGTTCAAACTAGATTGTTTTCTCCATTTAAGTGCCTAAACTATTTTTCGGTCAATTCATGTGTCTAACGTAACAAACGTGACCATTTTAAGTGCTCTGACCGTAACGAAGTTAGAAAATTCTGTTATGTGACACGTTTCACGTTCTGGTAATTTAATTTTTTGTTTAAAATAAAAAATATAATTTTTTAAAAAAAATCTAAAAATTTTAGAAATCTTAAAAAACTCAAAATTTTGAAAACCTTTATTCTAATCTCTATACTCACGTTGATCACTGTTGTTGCAGTCGGCCGAACCTTTACCGACGATACAATCACCGTTACTAGCCTTTGAAATCATTCCAACCATCCTCACCAAATGCTAATATTGTGAAAAGAGGGGCGGGGAGACAGTGGGTGCGAGTGAGGGAGAGGGAGGTGAAGGGGGACGGGAGGGAGGGGAAGGGGTGGGGGAATTTTTTTAATTAAAAAATGTTTTTAAAATATAATAATTTATTTTATTTTTAAAATAAAATCTTCAAAATTATCAGAATTCGACATACGTCATTTAATATAATTTTTAATGATTGTTACAGTTGAGACACTTAAAATGATAACGTTTATAACGTTAGGCAACTGAATTGACCAAAAAATAATTTAGACACCTAAATAAAAAATAATATAATTCAAACACTTTTTAATAGCACAAAATAAAATTTGATATTTCATTTAAAATTTTAATTTTTAGTAAGTAACATCACTTGATTTTGAATAGATATCATTACATAACTTACTATATAGTAATGTATTCGTTTTAAATAAATCCAAATATTACTTCATGTATTAAGAGCTGGTAACGAACGTACACACCTTTTGCCTGTTTTGCATATGTAACATATGGTAAACTATTAATAAAGATTGATTCAAGTGGTAAGTAATTTGATATCGTTTAAGCAAAGTTTCTATTTCAAATCTTTGTGTATGTAAAACATTTCTGTTGGGAGATTCACCCACCAACGCCATGTATGCGACACGAGTCAATCCGGATTAGTCAATGTGAAGCCTTGGAACCGGGAAGGTACAAGAAAACATATGGTAAACTGATTATATTGGTAAGCTTTTTGTAATGAAGATGATTTGTTGAACGAATGATTATTAATTATAGATGTATTATGTTTTACTTTGTGTCGATCAAGCTCTTTATAGTGATGTTGATTTCTTAAAAGAATGATTTTCTTTAACCTTCTGTTAGGGAAAATGCAGAAATTATCTCATACTTAAATTATGTTGTTAAATTATAAATTTGATCAGAATGGATCCAGGGAGAGCAGAAGAAACAATTGTCTTTCTTAAATTTTAAATTATCATATATTTTAGATATTTTATATTGATAATTTATTCTCACATCTAGAATTTTATAAGTTCATCTTACCTAAAATTTTAAAAGTTCATCTCTAACATAAAGTCATATGTTCGTCACTGGATTTGAGGATTAAATCTATTAAAATTTAAATTTAAGCACGAACTAAATAATCTTAGTGGTTAATAAATTATTATTATTTATTGAGGTTTGAGTTCAAGCACCATATATGCAAGGTCGGAGCACACTAGAGACATGTGAGGCCCATGGGCCCCAAAATTTTGAAAAAAAATTAAGTTTTAGATCATTAAACTTTTCAAAAAATCTTAGTTTTTCTCCCATAATTTTTTTAGAAACTCATATTAAGTTTTATATTTTTTGAATGTTTTTAACTAAACCCCTCCCATAATTTTTAAAAATTCTCATCAAGCCTCTTAAATTTTTAAAAATTTTAGTTAGATCTCAATTTTATTTAAAAATATTTAAATTTAACCATTCAAAATTTTTGAAAATTTTGATGTAAACCTCTAATTTTTTTTAAAAAATTCAAGAAGCTAGCTTGGTACAACAATGGGGACCCAAAGCAGACTTGGTTGACCGCAAGAACCACGCAAAGAACGTAGGGAATCACTGGGAAAACAACAAGACAAACTCGGAAGGGTCAATTGAATTCTCTGACATCTCAAAAAATGCCACTTGCTCAACATGCAGGGGAGCCATGCCACACAGCCGATGAAACGATGCTACTAACCAGTCAAACGCCTAACAGGGAATACCAAACCAAGACACACTCAGCTGAACACCCTACCACACTCCCTGTTATTTGCCCAAAACAATGGAATCAAGGCACCTATAATTATCCAGAACCGAAGTGCATTTCTCAGGCCACAAACCTTTGCACCAAATCCCAATTCTCAGCATAGCTAAATTAAACAATTGATCCTCAATAACAACTTTCTGGTCAAGCAAAATATCATTCCTGGTTAGCCAAATAGACCAAGATATCCCAAAGAAAGCAAGATGCCAAATTTGTTTATACCACCTATTAAAAGGTTGGGCAGTCCACAATAACAAAAAAATCTCTAATGTTACCTGGACAACTAAAATGAGCACTCCATATCGACGTCCATCTTTGCCATAAAATGGCTGGAGTGTGTCTTGCAAATTTATTTGGACTTTTTAATCGCTGGAGGAGGGCGCCTAAGGTGGTTTAGCAGGAGGTGGGAAGTCTCGTCATAATTGGGGTGCCCTTATCTTGATTCTGTTCCTAGTGTGGTTGCATTGTTCGTCATAAAATGGTGGTGGTTTTTGTGCTGTTTATCGTTTTTTTGTGTGCTGTAGAGGAGGTAGTATGTCTGAGTGTTATTCGATGTTTGTGTTTGGCTGGTGTTGTAGCCCTTTCATTTCGTTTGACGAGCATTGTGTACTCTTTTTTTCTTTATTAGGTGTAGAAAGATTTTTTAACGAGTCCCATGTATTTCGTCTTGTTTTATATAAACTGTAATCTTAATCATACAAAATTATTCCTTTTAAAAAATTTAAAAAAATTTCAAGTTGCTCTTTCAAACTCTATCTCTAAGTTCCACAACTGTATATATTTTAAGGACATGTACGTTCAATATCACATAGTTGAGAACTTTTAAATTGATACAACTTTATACTAGTCCCAAATATATTAATAAAAAATATCTTAAATTTAAATGTAATGCATGTATTCTATATTACAGAGTTAGATGTTGAGAGGATAGGGATGTTTTACAAATACTTGTTAACGATTAAGTTTGCAATAAGGTGGATGCTTATGATTTATTAATTATTAAATTTAAGCCATTTAACCAGCTTTTCTCTGACGGTCAATTGCTTGGTAATTCCTTTCTTGAATTGTTACATCTTCAATAACGAAGTTATTTTTTTTTTGAATTAGTATATATAAATCAAAATCTATTTGACTTTAATTATGAAATGGTCTTTTTAATTAATACATAATTTAAACTCTATACTTAGAATAAAATGATTTTTTTAATTAGCGTTATATAATTAGAACTCCAAAGCAGGTAATCAGTAAATTACTTTTGGCGTTTGGTTTTGAGCTGTGTGGATAATTCTTGTAGTTGTGTTTTTCTTGTACTTGAAGTGTTAGGATTGAATCTATTTCTCACACTGTGTGGACAATTCTTTTGTCCTAATTGTGGTTTTAGGAACTCAATTTAGTTTTCTCTTTGTTATATAGTTCGACTTTGAAAGAATCTCAAACACCATCGATTCACGTTGTAGGTGGAAAGTGACCTTCAACTTTGATGATTTAATTATATTTTAAAGTATTAAAAAAATTTATACTATTAAAATTAAGTTTTAGTCTTTTTTTTTTCTAATTTACTTATTTTTTTAGGATTGATCAGCTTTAAAATTAATAAAAACTAAAATTTGATCTTCAACTTTTTTGGTTTGATTATCTTTAAAACCCTTTGTTTCGAAAATTAATAAAATTAAACTCCGACTCTTTTATTATTGTTGATTTAATTAATTTTTAGAGTCATATTTATTTTAAAATCAAATAATTTAGTCTCTCTTATAGTTCAATCTTTATTTCATATTCGATCTCAAATATGTGGAATATATGATTTAGAATTTATAGTTAAGTAAATAAAATAAATTTTCAAATATCATGAAAATTATACATATATATTTCAAATGTTGCATAAAAAATAATTACTTTTTATTTACTTAAAAATTTGATAGTTTAAAAATATATTTATGAATCAACCAATGTCCCAATGGAGCTAGAATCAGATGTTAGAGGGCTAAATAATTTATAGACTCAAGTAACATTTAAAATAAAAAATTAAGGAGATAAACCTTAATTTTAGATAAGAGTTTAAACTTTAAGAAACTTATATTTAAATTAAACAGAAAGTTTGGGGCCACCGGCCATGCCCTCCATCAGGCATTTACTTCAAATGGAAAGCATAAAAAAATTAGTTAATGTGACCTGTTATATTATTTGCAGTAGTTAATTTACCAGGCGTAAAGATAGAAAAGTATTTATTTCAAATATTGTTTTTTAAATTTTATATTTAGAACTGTCCTCCTAAACCTGAGGCAGTTATAGATGCTATAACAAAACTTCGTAAACATAATATTTCGCGAAATAAGTAAAATCGAATAAGATTCCAACAGAGAGATCAGATGAGAAATTAGATTTTCTATGAAATATTAAAGGATTTTTCTAAAATAAAAGTAAATATAAAGAATTTAAGTCGTAATATTTACTAATGAAATAAAATGAGAAATAGCCCTCTTATTAAATAATACAAAAAATTAATTAAATAATATAGAAATACCGTTTCATTCTCCTCCAAATTTTGCTTTTGTTTTTCATTCAAAACCACGTGTACTCGTGGTTTACAGTAGTATTTGGACCAGATTAAAAGAGAAAAATAATTGACGTGTGCCGTTTTAGACATTAAGATTTTAGAGCTTCTTAATGGTATCGAAGTTTTGTGGTGGATAGATGATTTTAGGATAAATTGCGTCATTCATTATTGAATTTTATTTTCTCTTTTATTATACATTTAATTTTTTTAAATTTATTCACTAAAATTTTAAATTATTCATTTTTTTATCATTATTAAAATATTAAAATAATTTAAAATAAATAATAAAATAATATTTTTATAATATTAAATTTAAAAAGCTTTAAAATAATAATCACTTCTTCCAAAAAATAGATGTCAGATTTAGTTTCCTCACTTTTAATTTCCTATTCATAGATTTTGGAGCATGTTCCGACAAAATGGATGTCATATTTGGACTTAGGGAGCCGAGGTGAAGCAACCCATGAAATCTGACAGAACGACCACCATTTACGACGGTCATTGTTTTGTTTTCCTCACTTTTGATTGGATTCTGAGCATGTTCTGGTAAAATGAAGGTTAGATTCGGACTTAGGGATCGAGACAAAGTGACAATGAAATCTGGGACCGAACGATCACCATCTACGACCATCAACAATGACATCCAATGACGACAAGCAATTGACTACCACCACCTGGTTTTAATTTTATATTTTAAATTTTATATTAAATAATAATAAAAAATATCACATCATATCAAAATAATAATAAAATAATTTAAAGCGACCCATGAAATCTGACGGAATGACCACCATTTACGACAGTCATTGTTTTGTTTTCCTCACTTTTGATTGTATTATGGGCATATTCTGAAAAAATGAAGGTTAAATTCGGACTTAGGGGGTCGAGACAAAGTGACAATGAAATCTGGGACCGAGCGACCACCATCTACGACCGTTGACAGTGGCATCTAATGACGACAAACAGTGGACTACCACCATCTGATTTTAATTTTATATTAAATAATAAAAAAAATCACATCATACAAAAATAAAAATAAAATAATTTAAAATAATTAAAACATGAGCAATTCAAAAGTTCAATGGATAAATTAAAAAATTCAAAGTACACTGAATGAAATAGGAAAAGTGATGAATAGTAAAGTACACTGAATGAAATAGGAAAAGTGATGAATAGTATAATTTACCCATGATTTTATGCTTAACATTTGTTTATTCTTTCCTTGCACACGTAATTCTCTTTAATGGTAGATAGATATTGATTTGGAATCTTGTATGTCTTATTTTTCAAGGCAACGATCCTGATGAGCTCAATCCTTTGAGTAAATGCCAAAACTCGTTGCGTCATTCATTACATCCATATAGGAGCATGTCAAACACATCATCTCACTTCCCATTACCAACAAATTAGACTAAAAAGCTTACCCTGTTATTAGTAGGAGATGGGAACTGCTGTACCAAGAAGAAATATCTCAACATAATCTTTATTTACTTTTAAATAATTTCGTAAAAATAATAAGTTAAATTCCTTCGGATAAATACACATATAACAAAAGTTGTGTAATTTAAGAGTTAATTTTGTACGTAAGATTTTATTTTGAATGATACCCTTCTGGATTTATAATATATTTGGACGTGTCATAGACCTCGGCAATCAAATCAACAACGTGTTCAGAATTGACATGAAACCAAACTTTGATTTTGTCCCTGTTTTTCGTGATAATTGATGCAAAATTTCACGTTGGGGAATCCAGATTTCCCCATAGAGGAGCCTATGTCCCTTTCTGGTTTTTAGATAAACCCCCAATAGTTTTCACCCTTTCAAAATCCAACCAATAGTTTATAACCCAAGTATCACATCAGTTCCAAAACCAAAATTTCTTAACTGTAGAAACAAATATCTTTACTGTAATTAATGTAAAACTATGGGGGCAAAAGTTCATTGTACAGAATAGACAAACGGGGTTCAAAAACATGTCTTGTCTCTGGTTCCTCTCACCTTCCTTGTGCATAATAATAATTTTTAAAGCGAAGACTTGTACCCCACACATGAACCCACGTTCTTCTTTATTAGATACAAGTCTAGAGCCACTTTGTACAAACTTCAGGCCTCATCGAGCAGGATCCCGTAAACCCCCCTGGAAACAAACATGACGTCCCATAGAGAAGAAAAGGCCTGGAACTGGGAGGAGGAATCCAAGTTGCAAGTCTCCCAGTCCCAGAGTGATCATCAGCTGCCGTTTAACGAGAATGATTCTCAAGATATGTTCATCTACCAAGTGTTGAACGAAGCAAACGCTCATGGCCCGGGAATAACCTTCATCAGTTTCATGTATCCCAAAGAAACCAAACTGCTGTAACCATGCTCGAACCAGCCAGGACCATCGCCAAGAAGCACTACAGGGGAGTCAGGCGTCGCCCTTGGGGAAAATACGCCGCGGAGATCCGTGACTCCACCCGGCACGGTGCGCGGGTGTGGCTCGGCACGTTCGAAACAGCTGAAGAAGCTGCTTTGGCTTATGACAAGGCCGCTTTCGAGATGCGTGGCTCCAAGGCTTTACTCAATTTTCCAGCCGAAGTTGTGGCTGCATCGTCGGTCCAAAGATTATTAAGGCCAAATTCAACCGCAAAAAGGTTGGGAAAAGCTAATCTGGATTCAGGTAGTAGTAGTAGTAGTTCCAGCACCGTTCCAATCGTGACATCAAAATCAGGATCAGAGAGCAGCACGACTGGGAAGTCACATGATAAAGCATCGGAACCTGATCACTTGAACAATATCTTGAAAGTGTTTTAAAACAGTTCTTCGGGAATCAGTATACTATCAACTCCAAACTCCTAAAAACAATCCTAGAATATGTGTGAAAATTTTCAATTTTCCTTTTGATTTTTCTTTGTTAGGGTTACACTTTGCCCTTTCATAGTTTGTTTTCTTAATGACGTTCTTAGCTTTCATATGTCTGCATCGTGGACGACGAAATTGACCAAAGTCTACTTATATGAGATCCATTGTATTCGATTACGTTGAATAATAAACAATTTGATTTTTTCTGTTTCCTCGAACTGGCGCACTACTTTGATCTTTTTCACCATAAAATAAAGTAAGACAAGAACGATTAGCTATGTCCGTTCCAATTTGCAACAAAAGACTTTATTTTATTAATACTAAAATCATCATTTAACCCATGTGATAATTTACCCTAATTAAACCTACTTTTCTTGTCAAAGGGTCCAAGAGAATGTTTGATTGGTCTGATATACATAATTTTTTATTGAATACAGATCAGCATTCAAACACTATATATGTACCAATTAAACCTTACAACTTCTCTCACTTACTCCAGTATTCAAAGGGTCAATTCTGGAAGAATTGCTAGGTCTAGAATACACTTTATTTTTCAAGTGGGAATTGCTTTTAGATGTAGCATGTGAACCCAAAGTTTTGTTCAGAATTACACCCTCATGTGCATGAGGATTTAAAACGTTTACCCTGTCTTCGTACAAAGTTGTCTATTTTTCAGAATTTGTTAAAACACGCGTCACTTTATTTTTAGGGTTTGCTTTTTTGTCATTGAATTTTGAAAATTATATTTTAAAATATTACATATTAAATTTTAGAAAATACTTTTAGAATAATTATATTTTTTAAAGTAGTAAGAACCTTGTTATGAAAAAGTATGATCTATTGAATTAAAATATTTGACATTATTATAAAATAGTATTGCGAAAAGTTAAAATACTTATGTACCTTCACGTAAAATTTATCAGTTATCAATACCGCACACACATTACATCAATGTCAACTAATATCCATGTGCAACTTCATATTCACTAACAACAACGTACTTTCTCCCATGATAAAATAAAAGTATCACATTGACGTACTGTTGAAAGTAAACAAATAATAATGGAGCGGCTTGAAAAATGGTTTTGAGCGGTTAATGTAGTCAAAATTAGGTAACCAAATTGTTGAAAAAATAAAGGGATAATTACTAAATTTAATTCCTAAACTTTAGGATATTTACAAATTAGTCCTTAGGTTTCAACTATAAATACCCTAGCTCATTTAGCTTCAAAACAATCACAAAGCATTCTAGCTTTCTTCCAATACTAGAGAGAATTTAGAGAGTTTCTTGAGAGTTGTTTTCTCCTTTTTTATCAAGAGAGAATTATCATTGTTTTCTCCTTGGTAGATCTAGAGAGGTTGTAATTCCTATTTTCTCATAGTGAAATTCATCTACCGTTGCCCATGGTTTTTACCCTATAAAATTTAGGGGTTTTCCATGTAAATTTTGTGTCTCTTTTATCTTCATTTTTATTTTCTCAAATTATTAGTTGTGATTTTGCTCTATCCGATAGCCGTCTTCCACAACAATTGGTATCAGAGCTAGATTAGAGTGTGTAATATCTGCTTATTATCTTTGTGGTTGCCACCAAAAGGTGGATCCTCCAACATAAGAAAGTAAGAAGTTATTACCCATTCTTTGAAGGTTCCAGAGAACTATTCACGATAGTGAAATAGTGAGAGCTATCCGTAAAAGAAGCTATGGCAACGAAATTTGATATTGAAAAATTCAATGGGAGAAATTTCTCATTGTGGAAATTGAAGATGAAGGTCAACCTGAGGAAAGACGTTTGTTTAGCAGCTATCAGTGAAAGGCCGGTGGATTTCATAGATGACAACAAATTGATCGAAATGGACGGGAATGCTATGGCAAACTTTCATCTAGCATTAGAAGATGAAGTATTGTCAAGCATCGAGGAAAAGAATACAGCTAAGGAGATATGGGATCATCTCACCAAACTGTACGAGGCCACATCGCTGCACAATAAAATTTTCCTTAAGAGAAAATTGTACACTCTCCGTATGCCAGAATCTACTTCAGTGACAGAGCACTTAAATACGTTGAACACTTTATTTTCTCAGCTTACATCCTTAACCTGTAAAATAGGAGAATAAGAACGTGCTGAACTTCTACTTCAAAGTCTACCGGATTCGTATGATTAACTCATCATCAACTTGACAAACAATAATGTCACCAGTTTAGTCTTTGATGACGTTACAGCTGCTGTTCTACAAGAAGAAAATCGGCGCAAGAACAAGGAAGACAGACAAGTAAATCTGCAACAAGCAGAAGATTGACAACAATGAGATGGAGATCAACAGAACGTGGCCAAAGCAGCGGTCACAAACATGGTAGATAAAAGTCGAGGAGCAAGAAGAATTTAAAGTGCTACAACTGTGGAAAGAAGGATCACTTGAAGAAGGATTGTTGGAGTCTAAATAAAAACTTCAATCCACAAGGCAATACCGCAAACACTTCAGATGATGGAGATGCTCTATGCTATGAAGCGTCAACCACCGTGGAAGGAAGAAAACGATTTGCAGATATATGGCTCATTGATTCGGGAGCAACATATCACATGACCTCAAGAAGAGAATGGTTCCATCATTATGAACCTGTCTCAGGAGAATCTATGTATAGTTGCAATGATCATGCCTTAGAGATTGCTGGCGTGGGAACCATCAAATTGAAGATGTACGATGGAACAATCAAAGTTGTTCGAGATGTGCGGCACGTGAAAGGCCTGAAGAAAAATTTATTATCCTACGGATTGTTGGATAATAATGCAAGCAATATTGAAACACGGAAAGGAATCATGAAGGTGTTTCGTGGAGCGTTTGTGGTGTTGAAAGGTGAAACGATAGCTGCAAACTTGTACATGCTGAAGGGAGAGATTTTGCTAGAAACAGAAGCCTTTGTTGCCTCATGTAGTTCAGATTCTTCAATGCTATGGCATCAGAAACTTGGATACATGTCAGAACAAGGAATGAAAGTTCTTGTGGAGCAAAAGCTACTTCCAGGCTTAACAAAGGTATCACTTACTTTGTGTGAGCATTACATAACAAGTAAGCAGCACCGGTTGAAATTCAACACGTCAAATTCTAGAGGCAAAAATGTTCTAGAATTAGTTCATTCTGACGTATGGCAAGCACCAGTTACATCCCTAGGTGGAGCAAAATACTTTGTCTCATTTATTGATGGCTACTCTAAGAGATGTTGGGTGTATCCTAGTAAGAAGAAGTCAGATGTGTTTTCAACTTTCAAAATCTTCAAAGCGCGGGTGGAACTTGATTCAGGAAATAAGATCAAGTGTTTCAGAATAGACAATGGAGGTGAATACACAAGCGAAGAATTTGATGACTTTAGTTGAAAACAAGGCATCAAAAGATAGTTCACAATGGCAAACACTCCTCAACAAAATGGAGTGGCAGAGCGGATGAACAGAACCTTGTTAGAAAGAACAAGAGCAATGTTGAGGGATGCAGGCCTAGAAAAATCATTCTGGGCAGAAATAGTCAATACCGCCTGTTATTTGGTGAATCGAGCTCCATTAACTGTAATAGAGCTGAAGACACCAATGGAGATGTGGACTGGTAAACCAGCTGATTATTCAAACCTCCATATATTTGGAAGTATTGTGTACGTGATGTACAACTCCCAAGAAATCTCAAAGTTGGATCCAAAATCCAGGAAATGCAAATTCTTGGGGATCATCAGCAGGGATGTTATCTTTGTAGAGGATAAACTACAAAGAAAAGAAGACGATGATAGCACTGAAAAGTCAGAGACTACACAGATAAATATGGAAAAGGAGTTTGAACAAGGAGATTCTTCTGAAGTAGAACCAGCACATGATGAACAAGAACCAGAGAGTTCTGAAGCACCAATAACTCGTCAATCAGATCGTGTGAGAAGACATCCCAATTGGTACTCATATTATGTTATAGAAGGTAATATTGCATACTACCTTTTAACAGAGGACGGTGAGCCATCAACATACCAGGAGGCAATAAAAAGCTCAGATGTTTCACTGTGGATGATGGCGATGCAAGAAGAAATCGAAGCCCTTCATAAAAATAATACATGGGACCTTGTGCCACTACCACAAGGAATGAAGCCGATTGGTAACAAATGGGTCTTCAAAATCAAGCGAAATGGTGACGATCAAGTTGAGAGGTATCGTGCAAGACTGGTGGTCAAAGGATATGCTCAAAAAGAATGTATTGATTTCAATGAAATATTTTCTCCTGTGGTTCGACTAACAACAGTTCGAGTAGTTTTGGCAATGTGTGCTACATTGGACTTACATCTAGAGCAGCCAGATGTTAAAACAGCTTTTCTTCATATAAATCTTGAAGAAGAAATTTATATGCTCCAGCCTGAAGGTTTTGAAGAAAAAGAAAAGAAGAACTTGGTTTGCAGGTTGAACAAATCTCTGTACGGTCTAAAGCAGGCGCCGAGGTGTTGGTATAAGAGATTTGATTCCTTCATTATGTGCCTTGGATACAACAGACTTAACGCAGACCCTTGTGCTTATTTCAAGAGGTCTTGTGATAACGATTTTGTTATATTACTGTTGTATGTAGATGACATGTTGGTTGCAGGACCCAACAAAGATCATATTGAAGAATTGAAGGCACAACTGGCTAGGGAATTTGAAATGAAGGACTTGGGATCAGCAAACAAGATTCTAGGGATGCAAATTCACCGAGACAGAAGTAATAGGAAGATTTGGCTTTCACAAAAGAATTACTTGAAGAAGATCTTGTCAAGATTCAACATGCAATATTGTAAGCCAATTTCTACCCCTCTTCCTATTAACTTCAAATTATCCTCCACTATGAGTCCTAGCAGTGAAGAATAAAGGATGGAGATGTCTCGAGTACCGTATGCATCAGCAGTGGGAAGTTTAATGTTCGCTATGATATGCACAAGACCAGACATTGCACAAGAAGTGGGAGTGGTTAGTCGGTACATGGCGAATCCAGGCAAAGAGCATTGGAATACAATAAAGAGGATCATGAGATACATCAAAGGGACCTCAAATGTTGCATTATATTACGGAGGATCAAATTTACAAATCAATGGGTATGTAGATTCTGACTATGCAGGGGATTTGGATAAAAGCAAATCTACTACAGGGTATGTGTTCAAAGTTGCTAGTGGAGCTGTAAGCTGGGTTTCAAAATTGCAGTCAGTTGTGGCTACATCCACAACAGAGGTAGAATATGTAGTAGCTACACAAGCCAGTAAATAAGCAATTTGGTTGAAGATGCTATTGGAGGAGCTTGGGCACAATCAAGAGTATGCCTCTCTGTTTTGTGACAGTCAAAGCGCCTTGCATCTAGCAAGGAATCCATCATTTCATTTAAGGACAAAGCACATACGAGTTCAGTACCATTTCATTCGTGAAAAGGTGGAAGAAGGGACGGTAGATATGCAGAAGATCCATACCAAAGACAACATAGCAGATTTCATAACGAAGGCAATCAATGTTGATAAATTTACTTGGTGTCGATCTTCTTGTGGTCTGTCAGAAACGTAAGCAACATGATGGTACAAGGTAGAAAGAATGGTGTGAAGATATGATTGTTCCAATCAAATCTTCAAGTAGGAGATTGTTGAAAGTAAACAAATAATAATGGGGCGGCTTGAAAAATGGTTTTGGGCGGCTAATGTAGTCAAAATTAGGTAACCAGATTGTTGAAAAAATAAAGGGATAATTAATAAATTTAATCCCTAAACTTTAGGATATTTACAAATTAGTCCTTAGGTTTCAACTATAAATACCCTAGCTCATTTAGCTTCAAAACAATCCCAAAGCATTCTAGCTTTCTTCTAATACTAGAGAGAATTTAGAGAGTTTCTTGAGAGTTGTTTTCTCCTTTTTTATCAAGAGAGAATTATCATTGTTTTCTCCTTGGTAGATCGAGAAAGGTTGTAATTCCTATTTTCTCATAGTGAAATTCTTCTACCGTTGCCCGTGGTTTTTACCCTATAAAATTTAGGGGTTTTCCACGTAAATTTTGTGTCTCTTTTATCTTCATTTTTATTTTCTCAAATTATTAGTTGTGATTTTGCTCTATCCGATAGCCGTATTCCGCAACACGTACTTCGTAAAAGATCATAATCATCTTCTGTAATCCTATAACAAATGAGTTCTCTAGCTTGAAATCTTTTTTTTTAACATTCTCTTTTTAGACAAGGTCTGACATTGTGTTTCCCTAATTATATCAACAAATCTTTCATGTTTTTTTTATCAGTTCACCCAAATTTTAGGAACCAAAAACTGAGAAATCAAATACAATATTGAAGTAACAATACGAAGAAAATGAGATAATCTTGAAGGTCTGTAAATATCTGTGAATTTTTCCCTTAAATGAAAAAAATACATCTGTTATCAAAGATAACCAAAAAAAAAGTCACTATGTAAAAATTATTACAACAAATAAATTATTTTCACAATCCTCCTACCCAAATATATCACATAGGATATAACTACACATTTCATCACTCTAATAAAAATTAGAAAATAATTTAAAAATTAAATAATCATCTCAATATTTGGGCAAAATTCTTCACGTAATGCTTTAAAAAAAAGTAATATTCTTCACATGTTGCATTTGATCAATTATTTACTGAAATAATGTGATTTCTACAGTAACAGGGTTGGTCGCCAGGTGTTCCGGGCGAGCTGTGCAGGTCGCCATGTCGTCCGAGCATCGTGCCGTCGTGCTTATTTGCTGAAATGGGTGCAGCAAATATTGTTGTCATTCTGGTTTACCATGCAGCAAGGGAGCAGAGGCTGGGGAATCACGGGCCAACCTTGGATTGCTTGGCGACCTATCTCCAAGGGCGTTGAAATGCAGCAGTTATCTGCATCGCCCATGCACGTGAAGACTGAACGCTGCATGGATTGCTTGGCGACCTTTCTTGGACGAGCTCGGACGACATGGCGACCTGCACAGGTCGCCCGGAGCACCTGGCGACCAACCCTGTTACTGTAGAAATCACGTTATTTCAGCAAATAATTAATCAAATGCAATATGTGAAGAATTATTTTTTTTCAAAGCATTACGTGAAGAAATTTGCCCAATATTTGGTACATTTAGAAATCTAGGTCTTGAGTTCTTATATAACCATAAAATACCCCTCATCCATTTTCTCAAACCGCATGGGATTTCTCTGCTTCTCACATATCTCTTTTTCAATCAAAATACCTAGCAAAAATAAAAATATATAAAGTTGAAAGTTCTACTATGTAACCAAATATATAATCGTATATAAGTTTCTATTGATAAAAACCTATATTTACAATCCTGCCAACAAACAAGTGTATCCAATTAAACTAGTATTATGCCTATGAATCAACCAATCTCCTTTTACACATGTAATCTTTCATATGCTTGTATCCCTTTAGATTCTCTATGTCAAAAAGATGACAACAAACTCTCCAAATAATCACTCCCCTGATCCTTTAACTCAAATACATCGTATCCATCCTCTTCTATACTTGCGATTCTCTTTAGATTAGGCTGTTCAACAATCACAAGCTCACTATTCTGTTCCCAATCTCTAGACTCTCTTTTCCGGTGTCTAATGAAATTCTTGCCGCTTCCGAGATCTGAGCTAGCAGAGTCGTTGCCTTGATAATTAGTTGCAGGAGAACAACTGTTGAAGTTAGTTTATTGTTTGGTGGATCCCCATAGCCTTAGATACAGTCTCAGTTGGGAAGTTAAGATATGCTTTGGGGCCTCTAATTCTCAAAGCAGCCTTGTCGTAAGCCATAGCTGCTTCCTCAGCTGTGTCAAACGTCCCAAGCCAAACTCGAGCTCCTTTCATCGACGACGTCGAGTCCCTTATCTCTGCTGCATACTTGGCCCAAGGCCGCCTCCTCACACCCCGGTAGTGTCTCGTCAGTCTCGTTGCCGGTTTATCTACTCTCATCGAATTTGCTTTAAGCCCTCGAGTGCTTATCTCTTTACTTGTAACATCGTTGCATGATTGTTCTATATTCCCTGGAGGAATAATTCCATGGAGAAGATCCTCCCAGGCGTCGGTCCCCATTGATATCCACCTCCCAAGACTTGGTAGCATTTGTAAAATTTCCATGGATCCGTCTCTCCCATCCAGGCTAGGCAATTCTCCCCATGATTTTGTTGCATTAATGCCGGTTGGCTATCGGTTTCTTCTCCACTGACGAAGTTGGCCAACATTCTCTAGTAACGACTGATCAGCTGCTGCGTGGTGACTGCTTTCTACGGCCATCTTGGCTTGATATCCACAAATAATAGGGTTTTGAGAAATGAGGAATATATAAAAGCTATAAATACGCATAAGTTCAACATTGATATCCTACTCCATTAACAAATTCCAGTTGGAAACTTGGTCTCTAAGCGACTGACGCGCTTAATTCATGGACGGATTTAGAATTCAAACAATAAACAAGTATGTGGAGCTGTGTCGTAATGCTCATGCGGTTGGTCCAATCATTTGGCGGCTTAATTTATGGCGATACCTGCACTTTGTCATTCCTATAATCCATAATCAAGAACCAGCAGAAGCAGGGGGCTGAGGGATCGATTGACTTTTATAGTGTTTTACAACTGGCTTTTGCCATTTTTTATATTATTCCGCATAATTATTATTTAACATATTTCTTCAACTCTTTTTTTTTTCTTAAAAAAAAACATATTTCTTCAAAGATATAGGCGGTAGTTTACCCTTCCATTGATATCCTTAATTAACGAATAAGTTGGAGGTGAATGCAAACTATTAATATAATAAAAAATATAAGGCCGCACGCTTCAACATTTTAAAAGCAAATTGAAAGTGGAAAGGGGGGGGGGGATAATTAAAGGGTTCATTAAAACCAAAGAAAGATGGGATAGTGTTATGAAAATGCGGTGGGTAGAATTCGATGAACGGGGAAGAAAGCTTCAGAGAGAAATCAACGGATTTGATTAATTGGTTAAGGCACCGTCAAACAATATTATCACTTAACTAAATTATTCTTACAAATATATCGTCCATCATTAAAATTTAAACAAACATATAATATAAAATTTTAGTCCATAAAATTTATATATTATATTAATTTGATTTTAATCTGAAATAATTCAATTGAATAATTACATTTTATTATAAAATAACAAGTTATCATTAAATTGTTATTATACCAAGAAAAATAGCAAGAAAGTAATAAAACATTTATGAGAGAAGAATAAAGATTAAATTGATATAATATTTTAAATATGTATAATTATTTTGAATTAGAATCGAATTAATAGAATGTATAACTTCCTGTAATTAAAACTATTATTATAACCATGCCACTATTCCCTATAATATTAATTTAACAATTGATGACTCATTTGTAATAATATTTTAATTAAATAAATAAATTATAAACTTAAGAACAAAGTAATATGTTTATGACCAAGTTGGTTCTTGCTTATAAATATTTTTTGAACTCTCCTAAGTTTCCTACGTGGGATTCCTATGTGGGACGAGTGTGCCTTAAGCACCAAAAATTTTGAATAACATTTGTAAGGAGCTCACTTTTAGCATTGACAACGGTTGTTTTGATATCAAATAAAATTCCTTCTTCCCAATTAATAAATGAATAAAATGAGTAGTAAAGAGAAGTAAGAGTCGATTCCACATGGACTTGAAAAATTATAAATTTCTGTCTGATTTGTTTAAGCCAGGCGTGATGTTGTAACAGGGGGTTTTCGTAAAAAGTGATTAAGTAATAAAGAGTTTAAATAAAAAATAATTAAAGTAAAAATAAAAGATTATAAAGGGATATGGTAAAAAAACAGCCTCAAGCTTTGCTTTGACTCAATTTCCTTTAGATTATCGAATTAGATTTTTCCTTCGGGATTCACGTCGGTTACTTTGTCTACAAGGCCAATCCCCGTAACTTTATTTTGTATACCGAATACCCAAGGCAATCTTTGATTCCGGCTTCGGAAACTGATCTAATCAACATCAATTGTCATAGATCAATTACCGTTTAAGTTCGTGGAGACCGACTCGGATTGTTTCTTCTATAACCGTCAATTCCGATCTTAATTTCCTCTTGGCGAAGCTATCTCGCCAAGTGTGTTCCCAGGAAGTCGAATGTGCTTTCTATAAGCCGAATCTTCCTCCCACACGTTTAATTGCAACAACAATCAAGACCAAAGTCTATCTTTGATTTTGAAAACTGTTTTGATTTTGAAAAACAAGCGCATAGATTGAGAGAGATATTCCGAAGATATTAAGGGCCTGTTTTAATTCTCCCGTTGGAATTGAGTCATCGCTTCAGCTCTCGGCTTATGAAAAATTTAGCTAAACATGACAAAAGTCATACTTAGCATATTTAAAAACAAAGATTTAAAAACAAAGTAAAAATCAAAAACTTGGAAAATAAAATGAAAGAGAAAGCTTTAATAAAACTAGAAAGAAGAAGAAAATTGTAATATGAGATTTGAGTTTAGGTTTACCCCAAGAGGGTATTTATAGCCTCTCAAAGCCTAAGGATAAACAAAAAAATTAAAATAAAATAATCCTAAAGATAATTGGTTTTTTATTCTAAATTCAAACTCTAAACAAGTCTCTTAATGTAACTATGCTCGTCCATCTTCCAGAAGGCGCGCTGAGTAGATCTTCTAGAAACTGTCGCTGACTGGACCTTCTAGAAACTGCCACGTCAGACAGTGTCGTGCTCAAGTCTCCAGCCGGACCAAATAATAAAAAAAATTACAGAATGAGCCTGTTTTATCATTAATTCTGGAAAGTAAGACCATGCACGAAAATAAGCATAACACAACCAAATCAGCAGCAATAAATCCATAAAATCGAAGAAATAACGAGCAATTATTAACGATTCTGAACACTCATCAAATTCCCCCTCACTTATCTCATGCTTGTCCTCAAGTATGATATAATCAAACCAGTCAAAAATTTCATTTACCGTTCTTTGTCAAGTTTCACATTCAAGGAAGTAAGGTAGAGACCACAACAACTATTCAAGTCAAGACATCAATCAATTGAATATCATAAATTAAATGTAATTGTAACATCCATTCATTCATTAATCTCAATGCCCATAACTCAACACCTTACCGAGATTTACTCAAATCACTCAATGTGTTTGGGGTATAAAAACGCTCAATGTTAGAACCGACACGATATTACTATAGGCCTGCAAGTAAATCAAATCTCCATTACTAATAAGAACAAGATGCATAAATCAAAGGGTCTTTTATTGGTTGTAACAACGCTTAGGTAAAGGTGGGGAAAAGGCTAATTAATATGGCTAGAATTCAAGGCAAGGAACTAACAAATAACAAGTTCAACTCCATCAAAACATTAAGCACAACAAGATAACAAAATTCTTTTCGGAATACATTTGATGATTTTTTTTCTTTTTCACATTTGTTGTTTTGTTTTCCATTTTTTTATGTATTTTTTCAAACAACATCTTTTTTCTTTTTATTTTTCGAACTGCTGTTTTCTTTCTTTCTTTTTTGATGGAGCATACGATGGTTAAATTATTTACTTGCCCTGAAAATTGTAGAAAGAGGGATAAAATAAAAAGGCTCGGGTTTATGAATATAGTGAAAAAAAAGAAATGTGAATAGGCTCAAAAGTGGTTAACTAGGGGAAAATGCATGGGTAGGCAATTTAGTGGGGAAAACGGAATGATTAATCCTAAAGTGCCCAAATCATTTTTAAGCATCATGTTCATGTGTAATCTCGAAAGTATTTAAAATGCATGTTCTAGAATACTAATGTCAATTCGATACACTCAATCCAACAAAACGAGAGCGAAAATGATATGCTCGTAAAGGCTCAAATCTCACCAAATTGTTTCATGCATTGAACTAAGCACATTTCAATCAAAAAAATCATGGAACATCACAAAAATAAAAACTTGATCAGAATTCATGCTATTCGCTATCAAGAACATCCTAACCTAAACAATCATGTGTTCCCAAACAAGCATAGCATTCCAAAAATGTTCAACAAGACAAAGAAATTCAATAAAATTTCTGCAAATCCAACCAACACATACTAGCATTAAAACATAAAGATAGACAAAAGGGAAATTCAACCTACACTCTACTCCTCTTCACTTAAAGTGTTTTGCCTCAAAACATAAAATTAAAGTGCAAGAGAATGAATAGAGTACTCCCCGAATTTAATGTCGACTATGGCCACGGCCTCGGTCGCTGTGGGAGGCACTGGGATGTAGATAGAAAAGAATCTCAGTGATGTTCGTCTCAATGGAATAGAGGCGGTTGTGGATTTCATTAATTTGATACTGCATATCCGGGCAAGGTGCTACAGGTGGCAGTTGTGGCGTATTATAGCAAACGAAGACTTTCTCGCGGCGAGGAGTGAGGACACTCGATGGAATAAAGTATGGTGCGCTCGGGGTTCCAGCAAGTAGGCCCATCAAATTCAAGCACCGCTCATCCAAGCATCTGAAGAAAAAACATAAGTAAATCGTGTAACGTCAAAATTAGCGATACGAGAAGCTAAATGAGTAATGTAAGAGCCAAGGATAAGTGGGCGAATGGATTGAATAACGATCTCAAAGGCCCAAGCAAACCAAAATCCCAAGTTCACCTGCTAGCCGACTGACATGCACCATAAGAAAAATAATTCAACTTGGCTCAAGGAGAAAGACGAGTCATTTCGCCCGGAATAATTATAGACGAGGAAACGATAGATGTAGAGCAGAGCCGGGTCGTGGATAAGATGAGCTCGAGTTGAGTGAGAATGTATGGCCAGCCAAGTTGGTAAGAGTTTCATAGGCCATATCAGCATCGAAATCCTGCGGAATCTCAAGTAAAGCAGTTAAATACGCAGGATTCGTGACATCTATCACGAACCTCATAACAAGATTAAACTCTGATATTGACATTGAAAACTAACTTCTGCATAGTTGGAATGTAACGACATCAGATAAATTAACATTTAGAAGACGATGCGGAGAAAAATTAAAAGTGGCGTAAAATTTAAACACAAATTCATAAAACATGCCACAATTAATCATCGGGTACAACGTCCAACCAATAACAACAAAATATGTATTGACAGACTCAAGTAAATGCAAGTTTTCTAAAGTTTGAGTCAGAATGTATTTACCTACACGGAAAGGAAGATGTCTTACCGACTCAAAACGTACCAATTTGTCGTCCAAAAATTACATGTACATGTGCAGTGTTTCTTTGACAGGGACAACGTATGACTGACCCCTTCGATTGTGCTCAGGATTTTCATGGGCAGACGATGGACTGTCTGGAGCAGGTGCATCACCCGGGCTAGGGGATTGGGTCGGCGAAGCATGTCGTCTGGGCTGCTGTCGAGAGCTCGACGTCGCAAGAGATAGATCCGGGGTGGAAACCAACATTAAAGTCCTTTGTAAAACCATAAATTGGATGATACATTAGTAAAGGCTGAACCGAAACATGACTAGATTTTACCTCTAGAATGTCGTCCGATGCCGCTGAATGCATCGAATATGATGGGAAACTCGTCAGTTACGGATGAGACGATGATGTTATTACTGTCGGTAGTGAGTGGAACGATGGAGACAGGGAGCGCAGTGGTGACGGACGACGAGGAGTGCTCGGCCCAGGCGAAACGAGGTGGTCGGCACATACGCCGAATGATACGGCGACGTTGAAGCTTGGCCACGGCCTTACGTTGATCGAACAGGGGGTGGCAGTGGGACGAAATCAAAATCATTGGGAAACTAAATGAATGTCGACGCATTGGAGCGGCGACGCCCTCCAAGAACGGTGGGTGAAGGAGCGTTGTCGTTTTCCGGTCGGTTTCTCATGCACACTATCGTAGAGCAGAGAGGAACGAATGGCTTGAAAATACATTAGCTGGAGCGGAGTATCCCAGTGAAGCCTACGATGGTGATGAGAAGAAAGGATGATGGTCTTATGTTTTTGGGGGAGAGGTTATCGGGTTGGAGAAGATGAAATGGGGTTGGGTTAAATTTGGTTCTATCGTGCGTTGGGGGTGTTTGAGTTGGAGTAAATATTGGGGTTTTGTTTTTTTCATGAAGATAAAGGTAGGTTTAAAATTAAAAAGTGATAGAGATAGTGATGGTGGAGTTTACGATCAAAGAGAAAAGAAAGAGAAGAGAGGATTGTGGAGTGGGGGTGGGGGTGGCAGAAAAATAACGAAAAAGAGGGAAAAATTTTCTTGGGTTTTTTTAACGTGTGCCAGTCCCCTTTAAGGGGTTTTGCTAATGTGCGCCATTTAATGAAACGGTGCGCGCGGGCTGGGTTAATTTTTTTCACTGCTTTGTACGACTGTTCACTACTCTATAGATTTCAAAATTAGCACTGTTCGAATAATAACTTCGTAAATCTTTGTCGTTTAAGTCTGAATAAAAATATTCGATTCCTGCAAAAGAATAATAAAAATTAAATAAAACATGCATAATGGAAATAAAAATAAAAGTAAAAGTAAAAAATAAAAGAAATGTAATAGAATTAAAAACAATGGGTTGCCTCCCATAAAGCGCTTTTATTTAACATCGTTAGCTAGACGACTTAATTCAGATTACAGGTTCTTCTAACTCAAGATCCTCAATTAAGCAAATTGACTATTCACATAATACAATTTAATTATGTGTCCATTGACTTTAAACAGAGTACCCGAACCATCTTCAAGTTCGACTGCGCCATGAGAAAAAATTTCAATTACCGTATAAGGTCCGCTCCACTTTGATCAAAGTTTACCTACATAATGTTTTAACTTTGAATTAAAAAGAAGAACTTTTTTGTCCGATAGAAAAAGATTTAAAAGCAATTTTTCAATCATGGAATTCTTTTGTTTATCCTTATATATTCTGGCGTTGTGGTAAGCATCTCTCTGGATTTCCTCAAGCTCCTGTATATGTAACTTTTGCGTTTCGCCAACTGCTTCTAACTCCATATTGCATTGCTTTACGGCCCAATATGCCTTGTGTTCCAGCTCGACAGGTAAATGACATGGCTTACCGAATACAAGGCGATATGGCGTTATGCCGATAAGTCCTTTATATGTAGTTCGATAAGCCCACAAAGCGTCAATCAATTTCAAGCTCCAATCCTTATGATTTGGCTTGACTATTTTCTCAAGAATTGTCTTTACTTCACGGTTTGAAATTTATGCTTGTCCGTTCGTTTGCAGATGATAAGCCGTGGCAATCATATGATTTACTCTATATTTTTTCATAAGCGCATCAATTACCCGATTGATGAAGTGTGTGCCGCGGTCGCTTATTATCGCTCTTGGTGTACCAAACCTGGAAAAAATACAATTCTTTAGAAATTGAACAGTAGTTTTGGCATCGTTGTTTCAAGTGGTTTTAGCTTCTACCCATTTCGAAACATAGTCAACCGTAAGAATTATATAACAATTACCGAAAGAAGAAACAAAAGGACCCATATAGTTGAGTCCCCAAACATCAAATATTTTGCATATATGAATATAATTAAGAGGTATTTCATTTCTTCGAGTCAAATTACCTGCACGTTGACAATTATAACAAGACTTACAAAATAAGTAAGCATCATGAAAAATATAAGGCTAAAAGAATCTGCATTCTAAAATTTTATGAGCAGTCCGCTTCGGTCCGAAATGTCTACCACACTAATAAGAATGACAAAAATTTAAAATTGAGCTTACCTCTCTTTCAGGAACACATCGTCGAATTAACTGGTTTGAACAATGCTTCCAAAGATACGAATCATCCCAAATGAAGAAATGAGATTCTATTTTAATACGGTTTACTTCGGCTCTCGTCAAGTCAGATGGTAATTTAACTGTAGCTAAGTAATTAACTATATTGCGAACCATGGCATTGAATTCTACTCCATCATCAAGCTTTCCTCAGGGAATTCCTTACGAATGAGAGGATACACTATAGAGATTGGAAGCCGACTCAAGTGATCGGCCACCAAGTTCTCACATTATTTCTTATCCTTGAATTCCAAATCAAATTTTTAGAGGAGTAAGATCTAGCGGATTAGTCGTGGTTTCGCCTATTTTTTTCTAAGTAAGTACTTCAAGGTTGTATGATCAGAAAAAAAAAACAACTTTAGTGCCAAGAAGATATGATCTAAACTTATCTAATACAAAAATGATAGCAAATAATTCTTTTTTGGGTGTCGAATAGTTCTGTTGTACGGAATCTAAGGTACGTGATGCATAGGCGATAACATGAGGCTCTTTCCTGATCTTTTATCCTGTAACAATCTGAAATCCAGGTCAGTGACTAAAATGAGAATTTTTGAAATTTGAGGATCAATTTAGGAAAATTTAAAAGTTTAAGGAATTAAATAGGAGTATTTCAGTATTAGATTAAATTGTAATTAGGGAAAGATTGAAAGGGTATTCTGGTATTTGTTCTTTAAATGATATTTTCCCCCTAATATATGAGTGAAACACGTGGGAGAGAGAAGAGTTATCTGGAAACTCCTCTTCTTATTGCTTTCTTCTTCTCGTGGGTTCAAGCTCAAGTCTATAAGGTAAGTTTGATTCAGTTGGTTAATTTATTGAATTTATAAGTAAAGTTGAAGTATTTGGGTATTATATAAGATTAAGGTAAGCTTATATAAGCTTGAAACATTAAGAAGAGAAAATTTGAAAGGAAATTTGATTAAGGGTTGAGAAATGAATTCTTGATATAAAGAGGTTTTTGAAGTTTTATTGATGAATTTGACTTGTCAATAGTTGAATTAAGAGATATGAAGTGATAGAATTGAATAGAACAAGTAGAAAATTTGGTATGATTCGTGAATTCCATATGGAAGATAGGATTTTGAGGTTAGAGATGTGATTAATGAGTAGAAATGGGTTTAAGCACGTGTATATGAGTTATGAATATGTAAAAGGTTGAAATATGAAGTATTTGTGAGAAATATGAAGTATTTGTGATAAATTGAGTGAATATTCGGGCTAAAAATAGGATTTCTGGGTAAGGTGTATCGGTACACATCAAGAGTAAAATGCAGAAAATATTCAAAGTGTACCGATATATAGGAAGTGTGTCGATACACCCCTTGCAACGAAAAAACATCAAATGTAATTTGTGTATCGATACACACGTTAAGGGATGTACCGATACACTATAAAGTGTACCGATACACTATAAAGTGTACCGATACTTACCTTAAATAAAATATGGAAGTAGTCTTTCTTTTAGTTTAAGAAATGAAAGATTATAGCATATCAATTGGATACTGATAAGTATCAATACATGATTGTGTACACATTGATTGAAAGCAAACTTCGGATAGGTCGGCAAAGTAAAATACGCAAGAAAGAACAAGAGCTTAAGAATGTTCATTGAGACCAGGTGAGTACATGATAGTAAGTATAAGTTATGCTATGGAATTAAGACTTGTGATAAGTCTAATTCCATTATTAGGTTACATGAGTATGTGAATATAAGCATATAGGAATATGATGCTTAGATGTACCTGGGTTTATGCATATGTTTAGAGATAAGTGCATTTCTATATGTGATATGTGTGAATACATGTATGAGTGAATATGTCTTGTATGTATTACATGTATGTGATTTATATGAATATAAATGGATAAAATATAAGATAAATGAAAATATATGAACTATATGTGATACATGATATATATGGTAGGTGATATATGTGACCACGTGATAATATGATATAATTTATGAGATACTAAACTAATGAAATATGTGAAAAGGAGGTATGAGTTATGTGATGAGTATCTATGTGTTTAAATGTTCATGAGAAGATATGAGAATAAGATATAAGCAATGTGACATGTAATATAAGATATATGATAGGAAGTTATGAGACTCCAAGTGAGTACTAAAAGATATATGTGACAAGAATCCATGAGCTTATATGTGTATATGATATGAATATGTGAAAATGTGATAACATAAATAATAATGCCCATGTTATGTGTTATGAGAGTTAGGGGTATAGTTGGCATGCCAAGAGTCGAGGGTTCTATGTGGTCATTCAGGACATAGTGGTCCTTCGGGACATAAGTGATATGTGGTCCTTCGGGACATAGTGGTCTTTTGGGATAAATTTCTACGCACCCCTAGTGGGATTTATACGAGCTGTGGTGACAACATTGTGCACAACCTCTATGTACCACATACCTTCAGTTCTCAAAAATAGACATGGTCTTGAAAGAAAATAAATAACTTGTCATGATAATATTTGTGTTCTTTTGTGAAATGACATATGTGTTATGTGACGTGTATAAATGATAAGTTCAGAATCATATGACAATAGGAATGAGGATAATAACAATAAGTGTATATGTGTCTTTGTGATATGAAGTGATATATGTGATATATGATAGTACGAAGGCTAAGTATAAGAATAGATAACCAAGAGGTAAGAATGAATATAATATAGATAATGATATGAGGTTATTGATAATAATAACAGGATCTGTATAGGTGTATCTTTGAATATATGTAATGTTATATTGTTTTGTGTGATAGTATGATATGATATGTTAATGATGGTTTAAGTATAAATATGAGTATGATGTTGTATTACATGAGATATATATAGATATATAGATATATAGATATATATATATATATGCATTTATTAGTTATATTGTGTATTTACATGTCTCACTAAGTCTATGATTTAGCGTGTAAGTGTCTTACACGTAGGTGTGGATAAGTCAGAAGATCAAGCTTCGGATCAGTAGAGCAGCATATCTCCACTCAAAGATCGAATCAGAAATATTTTGTAAAAGTATGTCTTGTTATGTAATTTAGTATGTTGGCATGTAACTAAGTCATTACATATGTACGCTCTGATAGAGTCTGTTAAGGTTTTGAACATGTTTATGTAAAAGAATTTCTTTATAGAATAGAAGTTTTAAATTTTCTATGGTTTTTCTAAACGTACATGTTTTGAATAGTTAATGTGACACCTCGGATTCGTATCCGGGTCGGATACGGGTTGGGGGTGTTACATGTCCGACCACGGCTCCAACACTTCCATCTGAAACATCACACATGACTTCGAAGGGAAAATCCCAATTTGGCGGTTGGACTATGTGTGTCAAAACCAATTTATCCTTTAAAACGTCAAATGATTCTCTGCATTGTTGGTCAAAATTGAAGGCTTTGTCCTTCTGTAACAAGTAGCATAATGGTTGCGCCACCTTGAAGAAATCCTTAATGAATCTGCGGTAAAAACCTGCATGACCAAGGAAAGAACAAATTTCCCTCACCGTAGTGGTGTAAGGAAGTGAACGTATTATATCGGTTTTTTCCTTGTCTACTGCAATTTCTTTAGAAGAAACAATATGGCCTAGAATTAAACTTTTATCAACCATAAAATGACACTTTTCTCAATTCAAAACAAAGTTAAATTCTAGGCACCGACGCAACACATTTGTCAAGTTTAATAGACACTCATTGAATGAATTACCATAAACAGTGAAGTCATCCATGAAGACTTCAATACCTTTCTCAATATAATCAGGAAAAATATTAATCATACACATTTGGAATGTGGCAGGTGCATTGCAAAGTCTGAAAGGTATTCGTCGGTAAGCGAAAGTGCCGAAGGGGCATATGAAGGTCGTCTTTTCTTGATCTTCAGGTGCTATTAGAATTTGAAAGAAATCTGAAAATCCATCAAGACACCAATAGTGAGATTTACCGGCTAATCATTCTATCATTTGATATATGAATGTAAAAGGAAATGGTCTTTTCGAGTTAAAGAATTCAACTTCTTGTAATCGATGCAGACTCTCCATCCATTCTGAACTCATGTTGGTTCAAATTCTCCATCATAATTTTTTGATCACAGTAACTCTTGTTTTTTTAGAAACTACATGTATCGGACTTACCCATTTACTATCTGAAATTGGATATATAATATCTACATCAAGGAGTTTTTGTATCTCCTTTTTTACCACTTCCATCATTGGCGAATTTAGTTGGTGTTGACCTTCACGTGTTGGTTTTGCGCATTCTTCGGTTTTAATTTTATGCATACAAGTGATGGACTCAACCCTTTTATGTCAGAGATGGTCCATCCTATAGCCTCCTTGTGTGTTCGCAAATTCACGATTGAGTCATTTTCTTCCTCCTCGGATAGTCCATTAGATATGATTACTGGAAGAGTGTTATTTGCTCCGAGGAAGGTGTATTTCAAGTGATCCGGCAATGGTTTTAGTTCAACTTCGGGCGCCTGCAAAACAAAGGGTAAAACTTTAGGCTCAGAAAAAATCAAATTCAATTCGGCATAATCAGAATACATGTTCTCATCATGATCTTCTAGCTCCCTACATAGATCAAAGGAAAAATTAGTCCTTAAAAATTCATCAGCTAAAGGATCAATTATATCAACAGAATTTAGGATTTCCACTTTATCATGATATCTTATTGACTTATATACGTCAAATTTAACGATCTCACTGTCAAATTCTATAGTTAAAATTTTGCTTCTTACATCAATTTTTGTATGTGTAGTACTTAGGAAAGGGTGCCCCATCAAGATATCAGATGATGTGCTTGTGCGATCATTCTCCATGTCGATTATACAAAAATCGACGGGAAACATCAAGTTGTTTACCTCCACCAGTACATTCTCTAAGAGTTTTTCCGGATAGATCACCGATCTGTCGGCAAGCTGTATTGAGATCTTTGTGTCCTTCAAAGGCTCGTTAGTAATCATTTTGTAAACAAATAGAGACATTACATTAATATATGCTCTAAGATCACACATGGCTCGTTTTATCCCAACTTTACCAATTTTACAGGGTATTGCGAACATACCTTGGTCATTTAGTTTCAGTGGTAACTTTCGTTGGAAAACGGATGAGGCGTGCTCTCCCAAGTTCACTTTCTCTACCCCTGTAAGCTTCATTTTTTTCGTACAAAGATTCTTCAAACACCAGGCATATCTTGTAACCTTTCGGATTACCTCAATGAGAGGTATGTTAACTTCCACATTTCGATGTACGTCTAGTATTTCATTTTCCTCAGTTTGTTTATCCCTTTTAACTAACCTCGATGGAAAATGTAGTGGAACGTCATAGGAAGATGTCGTTGGACCCGTTTGTTCTTCGTCACTCTTTTTCTAGGGTCCTAAATCATCAGTCTTCTTCTCTTTTTGAATTGCTTCATCTGATAGAACATGTGGCGCCAATACTGTACCACTCCGAAGAGTGATAGAGCTGACATTCTCCCTTGGGTTTACCTCGGTTTGAGATAAAAGTTTACCTTGTGACTTCAAATGGCCTATGGTTTGAGCCAGTTGTCTCATCTTCTTGTCCATTTCTTGTAGGTGAGCTTCAGTACGAATCTGGAATTTTTCTTGGGAAAGTGCCAACCTCTCGACAATTGATTCTAATGATTGTGGTGGTGTAGGTGGTCTCTCCTAATAGCCTTGATTTAGCCTTGAGTTTTGAGCCTAACTAAAATTCAGATGATCCCTCCATCCTGGGTTGTAAGTATTGTCGTAGGGATTGTAAGCTCTTTGGGGAGGTCCTGGAAAATTCCCGACTGTATTGACTTGAGTTGCTGCATCATCTTGGATCAATGGACAACCGTCTGTTGGATGATCAGGTAATGTACATATTCCACACGATCTATTTGATCTTATTTTTCCTGCAACAAGAGAGTTTACGACTTCAGTTAATTTATCTATCTTATTTTCTAAAGAAGACAAACTTATCTCATTAACCCTTCGAGGAGGTTCATTATTCGTGCGAAACTGTTGGGAATTTGCATCCATTGTGGAAATTAAGTCCCTAGCCTCAGTATGAGTCATATTCACCAAGGCTCTGCCGCTGGCAGCATCGATCATATTCATTTCCAGTGGAGTCAATCATTCATAAAAGTATTGAAGGAGTGTTTGTTCAGTTAACACATGTTGTGGGCAACTAGCACATAACTTCTTAAACCGCTCCCAATAGTCGTAAAGTGACTCTCCATCAAGTTGCTTGATTCCAAGTATTCTCCTTCGTCGTTCACTTACTTTCGCCGCAGGGAAAAACCTGTCAAGAAAATTCTATTCATTTGAGCTCATGTAGGAAAAGCTCTAAGTTTGATTTGGTCCTCAGTTACTCCCTATGGTACCATGCTGGAGCAGAACATGTGAAATTTCGTGAGATCTTCTACAAATCGTCGCTGACTGGACCTTCTAGAAATTGCCACGTCAGAACGTGTCATGCCCATGTCCCCAGCCGTGACCAAATAATAAAAAAAATTGCAGAATGTGACTGTTTTATCACTAATTCTGGAAAGTAAGACCCTGCACGAAAATAAACATAACACAACCAAATCAGCAACAATAAATCCACAAAATCGAAGAAATAACAAGCAAATATTAACGATTCTGAACACTCATCAAACATTAAATTCTCATTCATTATTTAGTTGTTTTGAGTGTATTATATACCGTTTTAGAGATTTTTATGAAGTAAAATATAAATCAATAATTTATTTTTTAAACCTTAAATTTTATTAATAAAATAATATATGTCTCAAAATTTTAAAATTTCTATTATTTTTCAACACATAATAAGTTAGCGTAAAAAAATAAATCAAGAAAGTATAAAAGAAGGCAAAAGAAAAAGTAGATAAATATAAAAAAATGAAACGGGGAGAATTGATGTTGTCCCTCATATTATCAACAATGACACTCAATTAAAATTATTATCCAAATATTTGAAGAATAAAGAGAAAAAAAATCCTATTATTTGCATATCTGTTTTTCTGGCTACTAATTAAGAATTAGGTCAGCTTTCAAGTAAATTGGTGGTTGAGCCCAACCTTAGAAGAAGAAGAAAAAGAAATTAAATGTTTCAATGTTTAATTGCAAGTGGTGGTTCATGTGTCACACCATTGAAGTTCTTGCAGCATACTAACATTTTTTTACTAATATGGGTTGCATGCCATAACATATTTAGGACCCCTTTAATCTGACATATATGGAATGTTTATACGAGTTAAATTCATGGTGGAGAATAACTTTTTTTCTAGTTCTTTTATATCAATATTGTTTTTTTATTTTAAAAATCAAATAGGATTCTTGATGATACATAACTTTTATTAAAATGTTAATAAATAATTAATTAATGCCGACTCTTAAGCAATGTTAAAGTTCGAATCCGGATGTTTGCGAATGGAGTAAATTGGGCTGGGTGGGTCGCCTTCGCTTCTATAGTACCCGATCTGGATTAGTCGGCCATTAGATCGAATATTAGTGATTAATTCAAAAAAATAATTTAATAATGCAGTTTTTTCTCCTAGTTTTCTCTCGTTGACAAGTCGTTCATCCTTTTTTTGTCTTGTTGATCAGGTGCAACACCAACTTTAATGTTGGTTGCATACCGCCAGTATTTTTTATTGTTATTTTTTTTAACAAGTTTGCATGTATGACACATTTTCTTCTACATTTTAGAAAGTTTTTCGGTCGTTTGGTTGTTGTTTTCACTTATTTTGTCTAAGAGTTAATTTAACATCCACGTCATTCGAGTCTGATTTGCGGCTTGTTGATGGTCTTTCAGTAGCTTGATCTCCTTTTATGGTTCGTTTGTCGATGCGATTAGATCTGTTTGCATCTATCTTTGTTTGAGTTTTCTTGGTTAGATTTTAATATTTACTTCTATGATCTTTATGTGATTTTAAGTTATTAATTTTGTTTCAATGATTATAGGAAATTGTCTGCTTAATCTACGATTATGATTGTAAATCTTTATTATAATTTCAGATATTTCTTATTTTAAATAAAATTAGTGATTTCTAAAAAAAAATAATGCAATTCTAACTCCATATTAATATTATATATTTAAATACCAAAATTATAAGATGTTCAAATCTTTTTCAGTAACCACTTATCCGCTCATCTTGTGGCTATCTCGTTGTACTTTTCCATACCACAGAATTTAGGAGCAGGAGCTGTTTTATTAAAAGAAAAGTTGCAACACCCACATTAATTTCTCCCACTAAACTATGCTTCCCATGTGATTGGCATTTGCTTCAACGGCAGGGTGGTCCATAAGCTATTTTGTAAATACATTGTCAATCGGATTGGCTTGAAAACTTAGCAATCTTTCTAAATATTATTATTAATAACTTTGGTATTTTTGGTGATGAATGCCTATGAAAACAACTTAAAATATACAGGAATCTGCTCAGCATGCACCAGCCATGGCCCTCCCCATTGCATCTTATTATGTTTATGGATCTTCATCCTCACCAAATGTCAACTTTTTTCCCTCTTCTTGTGCTTCCTCCTATTAAGTGTCTCCACATCTTTATAAGTGTATAAAATACAATTAATGGTCAGTACAATATAATTAATACTATGTAGAAAATGTTCAGTACAACGTTCATCGGCTAAGTTACCAAAGCAAATTTGGTCATAGGATACTGATCCCCATATGTAAAAAGCCTCTGGCAAATTTATTTTGGTAATACTTGCTCTGTATAATTTGGTTGTTAAGAATCTTAGACTAATCAGGAAACGTTAGGTTTCCAAGCTACATCGACCAAACTAACATAGAAACAATGACAAAGCACACTGTACATTAACAAGGATGGTTTTTGTCGAGAATTTTCAACAGGTTGTTTGAGCATGACCCACTTTCATTTTTACGAAAGTCAAAAGAATAACACTCACTAATGGGAGTCTATATAAAAATAAGCTTATCCCCCATACGTTCAAGTATCATAAATCAGTCCGCGTACTCGGTTCCCACAATCAAAACTAGCAGATCACATGGAATTTTATCAATCATGTTCTCTTCCTTTTCTTACTGTTCTCTCTCTCTGCATGTCATTGCTTTTCGTTGCTAATGCTGAAGCTTTGGTACTCCCAAGGCCCTTCAACAACAAGATCACGGCTGCTTTTGTCTTTGGAGATTCCACGGTGGATCCTGGGAACAACAACTATGTGCGGACCCTCTTTAGGAGCAATTTTCCTCCTTACGGAATGGATTTTAAAGGCCAAACTCCGACCGGAAGGTTCACTAACGGGAAGCTCACCACCGATCTCGTTGGTAGGTTGATAATTATTCATTGAAATGAAACTGATATTTGGTATTGATTTCTTTTGGCACTAAACAGCAACATTATATGTTGCAATTAAATGTTAGTTCGTTTTATAGCTTACTCTGGATTGGTGCATATTGGCAGTTTCATATATAGGCATAAAGGAATATTTGCCACCATATTTGGATCCCAACCTTAGCATTGAGGAGCTGATGACAGGAGTTAGCTTCGCCTCCGCCGGCACCGGACTCGATCCACTTACAGCACAAATATCTGTTGGCATCTCTCCCTTTTACCTTTTCTCTCTTTGATATGTATATACTAACGGTATAGTTTTTGAACTACATGAGTAAGGTTAAGAAACCATCATGTTTATTTTCAAATGATTATCCATATATAACGTGAAAAGTGAATTAAGTTTAAATGTTAATATGTTGAATCTCAGAGCGTGATTTCATTACCAAAGCAGCTGGAGTATTTTAAAGAGTATAAAAACCGACTGCAGTCTGCCATTGGAAAGAAAAGAATGGAAGCTATTATCAAAGAAGCTGTGTTTCTCGTCAGTTGTGGCACTAATGACTTCGTTGTAAACTACTTCACCTTACCAATTCGACGAAAGAACTATACAGCCTCAGCTTATCAACAGTTCGTGTTGCAAAATTTGAAGCAAGTCCTGCAGGTTTGGCTTAAGTACAGCAGGTTTACCAATTGGATTAAATGTAACATCGAAATAAACTACAACTAACAGTTCTTTGGTCAATTATTACAAAGAAAATGATAATTTTATATTTTTTTGTAACGTACAGAGAACAAAGATATGTACTTTGCTTTTACCTCAAAAGTTGGCAATTCGACTATGAATTACGCGACATCAGTACATATATTCGTTGCATAATTTAAAGCTAGTTAAGTCTGTACGATAACCGGAACTTGGGTCTGAAGACTATGAACCAACATGTCCTATAGAAAGGGTCGAAAGGAATCCAAGGGTCCAAACTTATTGCAATCAACTTGCCGGGGGACAGTCTTTAAGAAGGCATTTAAATATGGACAAGCATGCAGTACTACTACTCTTCAACCCCCGCAACTTTGATGCTTTGACTAATTTATTAGTATCTCTTTTCACCGCAGGATTTATGGGATGAAGGAGCTCGGAGAATCTCGGTTACAGGACTGCCCCCGACGGGTTGTTTGCCGGCCGTCATCACACTCAATTCCAAAAACGCCATCCTTGAACGTGGTTGCATTGAAAAGTTTTCTCGGGCTGCAGTGGAATATAACCAAGTGCTCCAAAATGAACTCAATTCCATGCAGAGTATATTAGCTCATCACGGTGCAAAGATCACTTATATCGACATTTTCACACCATTGGTTGATATGATTGAAGGCCTTGGAAAACATGGTAAACATAATCTTCTAATTTTTCCTATAAAAATATAGTGGTAAGCATAATCTTCTAATTTCTCATCTGTTATTTTTCCTTCCTTTTCCCTCTGAATTTCTCTGTAGATTTTGACGAGGTTAGCCATGGATGCTGTGGGAGTGGTTTATTAGAAGCAGGATTTTTGTGCAACCCTAAATCATTTGTGTGCTTCGATGCATCAAAATATGTATTTTTCGATTCAATTCACCCAACTGAAAAAACATACACCAAGTTATTTATGGCTAGTCGTCCTGTGGTTGATTCAATGATTCAAGACTGATATTTGATTTGTTAATAAATAATATAACTAAGATAATATATTTCTTTGCATGTGTAGGTGTAGTGGTCCATTAAATGCTTTGTCACATCTAAATTTAATGCAACAAAATTATTGAGAATTTTATATGTTTCTGAAATCCTTAGTAAAAAAGCTTTAATGATTTAGAATTAGAGTACATATGTGTGTGGATTTTATTTTTTCACTGATGTAATTTATTACATTCTGTATGATAAGATAAATTCGTCTGCAATTTAATATCTGACATGTTTTAGATATGGTTCATGACGTCATGATACAACCATATCATTTTGTAATAATGTTTTATATTTTGAGTGATGTTTGAAAGTAATATCAAATTGAAAAATTTTATGACCCGCGAATACGATAACGATAAGCATCATTAAATTGATTTATAAAATGTTAAATTATAAAGTACAAAACTTGAGAATTTAAATATTTAATTAAAATACACTATTTATAAAATATTAGTTTTTATAATCTTATTTTAATTATAATTAGATCAAATATTAATTTGAGAACTTTATAAACCCTAATTAATTTTCATAGTTTTGAAGTTCCCGTCATTGTCGCCGCCACCGGTATCATCTTTCATGGGCGATTTAATCTTTGTCGTTTGTCCGCGGTGAAAGATGATACTGGTGGCGGCGACGACGGCGATGGCGATGACAGTAACAGTGACGACGATGAAGGGAGCTTCAAAACTATGAAAATAATTTAGGGTTTATAAATTTCCTAGATTAATATTTAATCTAATCATAATTAAAATAAGATTATAAAAATTAATGTTTTATAAATATTGTATTTTAATGAAATTATATTTAGATTTTTAACTAATTTATAATTATATGTTTAATACTTTATAATTTAATAATTTATAAATTAATTTAATAGTAATCATCATTAATGATGTTCATCCGTACTCGTCGAATACGACAACATCATTCTACCAAATTACTTTTTATTTGTATTCAACAAATTAATAGGCATATGAGGTTTTCGGGATTACTATTACAGTTTTCACTTGTTATAAAGTTTTTAAAATATATTTTTTTATATTTTTTAATTATAAATTTTAAGTAGAAATTAAAAAAATAAATAAAGAATAATTTTAGTTGAATACACAAAATATCATTTTTTAATCACAATTAAACTTGTTTATAGGATAGACAGGGGCGGACCCATGATAAAAATTCAGGAGTTGCATAAAAAATTCTTATAAATTTTTTAGGGGTTGCACAATATTAAGGGTGATACTTGTATTTCATTAAAAAAACAGAAAAAAAAATTAACACTAAATAGACAATTTTGTTGCTTAAAAGTTTTTTTTCTATAAGAACTTAACTGAAATATGCTCAACCCCTCAAATTGGAGAGGATGATCCAAGAGAGAGTAACTCATTTCGTACCCTTAGAACTCAGCAAAGAAGTAATCCTTGGGGTCGATTTCAAACGTCTTGTAGAAGCTGACAACATTAATATTCTTCACAATTTGAGGTCCGCCCTGAGGATAGATTGGGACGATTGGAACTAAACTGAGGTATAAATAATTTTAACACGTGTTTGAGCTCCACCCAAAATATGAATAATATTTGTTTTCTTCAAATGTGGGTTCAGAATGATTTAAGCGTGCATTATCTTTAATTTTATAAATTTAAGATTTTAAATAGTTTTAAATATCGTACGAAAATAATACATTACCTAATGTATCTTATCACTCTTTTAAATCCTTTCTGCACAATAGTAGTTATCATTGTTATCTTACGAATATTATATGTTTTAAGTATTTTCAATCATTTAAAAATGAATGTTCAATCATCATTGCAGCCGATGATGTTCGAATCCGTAATCTCTAAGAACAATAATAATTTCTTTAACCACTGAAATAAGTTGATTCGTACAGTGTTACGAGATTGAATATATATATATATATATATATATATATATATATAAAAGATGTTGGATCTTCGTGGCATTTGACATCATTTTGTTCAAGATAACATTGCGATATTGATGCCCTATTAACATCATGTTTTGTGTTTTACTTTTCCCGCATCAAATGTTATTAGTGGAAGCTCTTTTTACAAGACGAGACTTATATTTTTAAAATATAATAACCACATTGGTGTGTTAATCTTGAATACAATTTATCTTCGTTTAAATTTTATTATCCTTTACTCTTTTTTTTAAATCTTGTTTTGATTATCTAACACTCAGATCTTGAGTTAGTGGGATGTTTAATGCTCATTGGCTCAATTATGCATAGAGATAAATATGTACTCATTATAGTTATAATGATGATTTCTTATAAGTAGAATCACATGTTTAGTTAGTATTGGATTGACATATACAATAAAATAAGGGTTTTCTCTACTTTATAAAGATATTTATTGAGATTCACCGATAAGATCTTCATTCGTAATTTGTTAAATCTCCGACGGATTTGTTGGGTATTTCGTCAAGCTGTCATGTCGTGTCATCCTCACTTTAAAGAATAATGTCTATTGGGGTAGGAGGGATTTTTAAAATTGAGAGGAATGGCATTAAATCCAACAGTGACAAGCTCATAACCACAGCAATTTGGAATGAGAATATTGGAAGAAGAGAGTCAATAGTTGCATGGAAAAGCATATGGTTTCCCTTATATGTTTCAAAGTTTTCTTTTATTGCTTGGGGGATATACTCACTAAATGATATTTAGCGACGTTTTATTTTTGTAAACGCCGCTAAAAGTTATGATATTTAGCAGTATTTTTTCCAAATACTGCTATTTATCTTTTCTTTTGTGGCGTTTTCTTCCAAAACGCCGCTAAATCATTTGATATATATATATATATATAAGCCAAATTTAGGTCAAATTATAATTTTGGTCCTACGTTCGAATTGAAAACGTTAATTTGACATTATTTAATTATTCAAATATATGCCGATTAAAATATGAACATTTTGAAAACATCATTTCCAACTTAGAAAATGACCGAAACACTACTAAAAAAACACATATTATGTGAGATTAAATCCCAAATCTAAATATAATAAAATGACCAAAATAGTTCAACTAAATCCAATTATGAATATATTGAGACCAAAATCTCATTATTTGAGTTCCAAAATTACATGCTTCGACTAGCAAAGATCCTAATAACCAGCAGCAGCAAGGAGTTTTATAAGCTCAAAACATTGCAAGTTTTACAATGTACAGATTCACAAACCAAAACACAAGCAAGTTGTTTTGTATTGCATAGGGAATCATGATACACAAAGATAATAAAGGTCTGCACTTGTCTCATATAACAAGCTATCAACATTGAAAGTAACATCACATGCGCCTCTATAAGAGAAGAACCAACCAACGATATCATTTGAAAAGATTTATATCGGGGTCAAGCTAACAACTCCTACACAAAGATTACCAAGAAAAAAGAAAAAGACAAAGTAAATACCCACTAGCTTTGATATGTATGCTGGAAAGATCACTTAGTTTGACACTAAAACACTCAACTGTAGTATGGCAGAATCGACAATATTGGGTACAACGTAAAGCATATAGATATATATACCACATCCATTGTCATGCCATGGATGTGCAATTATTTCAAACAGTCCAAGAGTCCATCTCAGATACATACACACACACACATATATATACATATGTTGTGTGTGTGTGAATGCTTACTAAAATAAACAAGCTAGAAATAACTATGCTCGAAACACGGATGCAAGAAAAAGAAATCAAGGGTGAGTCTGGAATTCTTGTATGCTCTGTAAACATATAGGCATGTAGATAAAAGTATATGTGCACATACCGCATGCCAATCTTCCACCAGCATTGCCAGTAGTTAGACTAAGTTCATGTCCACCTGCAGATGCATAATAAGACATAAATATAAGCAACCAAAATGAAAGTATGAAGTAAATAAAAGGGAAAATCTATAATCAAGAGAGTTAAAGTTGAGTGATCAAAAAGGAAATATGATCTAGATCCGCACACGATAAAAATGGAAAATTTCATGATCAGACAAACGAGAATATCCATGTACAGAGATTTTCATGGAAAAAAAACATGAGTTTTTGAACATCACCTGATTGTCCACAATCGTTGCCTCTGTCACTTCTGCATTACAAACATTGGCCAACAAATAAATTTAATTTGAATACATACAACTTTAAAAAGGAAAAAGTAAAAACAAAGTAAATCACTCATATAACTCATATGAGCTAAACAATCACTCATAGTAAAAGTTTGAAAACAATCATGAATAGTAATAAGAAATGTGAAGAAAGAATAATAACCTAAGAATCAATGATGACTTGAACTTAACACAAATAAGCTAAAGCATTATGTAGACAAATAGTGAAAAGCTAATTAGTATGTAGAAGTATACAAACTGGAAGGAATTGCTAAGTTAGTGTGTATGTAATATCCTCAATACCGAGTTAGTGACTAAATTGTTAAATTTCATAATTTAGTGATTAAAGTAAAATAATTGAATAATTCAAGGACTTATATGGAAATTTCTGCATAGACTAATTTGCAAAGAAGGAGAATTGGAAGGGCAAAATGGTCATTTGATCATTTAATGATTTAAAAATGTGAAAGTGGAGAGAGATATATAGCACGTGGTAATGATGGATGAAGAAAAAATCTTTCTAGAGAACTCTCTTATTGTTCTTCATCCTCTTTAACCGTGAGCCTTAAGGGGAAAAAGGTGAGTTCTTGTTAATTGAATTATTTGTTAAGCTTAAGTTGGGTTTATGATCCTTAGGTGCTACTTAAGCCTAAGGAAGGCTTAAGTTAACTTTAAACCAAAGGATTAAGGAGTTATTAGTGTAACATCCCAAACTATGGGTTAGTGATCAAATCGTAAAATTTTAAAATTTGGTGACAATAGTATAATTTATTGAAAGATTCAAGGATTTAAGTATGAATATTTCAGTATTGGATTAAATGGTAATTATAGAAAGATTATAAGGGTATTATGGTCTTTTTATTTAAAAGATAATTATCTCTTTATTAAGAGATAAGTGAGGGGAGAGTTATCTGGAAAACTCTTCTCCCTTCTTCTTCCTCCTCCCCATGAAAGCTCAAGGCAAATGTAAGATTTCTTTGTTGTTGATTATTACTTGAAATTTAAGTTGGGTTTTGATCATTAAGTGATATTTAAGCTTAAGGAAAGCTTAGATCATCTTAAAATCAAAAGATGAATAAGTTATGAAGGATTAAAGAGAAAGGGTTTCTAAATGAATTTTTGAAAAAGAGTTAATAAAGGAACTTTAAGATTAAATTTGACTTGTCCTTAATAAGAATAAGAGATTTATGAAGTTAGAAAGAATTTATAACAAAGTTGAAAGTTTAGTAAGATTCTTAATTTTAAGAATCATGATGAGATATGGAAGATAATGATGGTTTATATTGATATAAGTTGATGTTAGTAAAGGTAATTGAGTTTAATGGCATGATAGGAGCTTAAAATGGAAGATTTAGATGAGTATTGGTGAATTTTTGGGTTTAAATAGTAAATTTTAGGCTATGGGTATCGGTACTTCTTCAACCAGTATCGATACCATGAGATTTATTTGACAGATTATGCAGGGGTACCAATACCTTAAGGAGGGTATCGATACCCTAAAATTTTGAATGCAATATGGGTATCGATACCCTATGGGGGGCACCGATACTACCCTAAAATAAAGTTAAATTAAGCTTTCTTTTAGTCTAAGAAATAAATGATCGAATCATAATAATTGGAATATTGATATGAATATTATATGTATGATTGTATAGATATCAAGCACAAGCAAGTTCAGGAACAACCGCAAAGTTAGGATCAATGCAAAGAGAGAAAAAAATCATAGAGGTGGAGTTGGATATATAAAGTGTCAAGGTGAGTGCATACTACTTGTAAATGATGTGTATGGAAATAAGACTCGCGATGAGTCTAATTTCAATATTTGATTGCATAAATATATGAATGTTAGTATATGTGATTGACATGACTATTATGTATGCATGAACACATGGATAGATTCATAGAGGTTATATGTTATTTGGTGTGATATGGATATATAAATAGTTATATGATAACAAGGTATAAATTATATGAATTAAGTCTAAGTGATTAAATGAAAAAGGAAAATAAAATATAAGTTAAGAATATTAAATGATATGTGATAAAAACCATGGGCTTATAAGAATATGTGATTATAAGAGAAATGATATGAATATATGAATATAAGAATGATACAAGTGATATGAACTGTTATAAATGATAATGCCCATGTTATGTGATATGAGAGCTAGGGGTATAGTTGGCATGCCAAGGGTCGAGAGTTACCTATGTTATTCGAGACATATGGACTGTTTACCTATGTTCTTTGGGACATATGAACTGTTTACCTATATTCTTCGGGACATATGGACTATTTACCTAGGTTCTTCAGAATCTATGGACTGGTCCTTTGGGAAATTTATATGAGCTGTGGTGATAACATATGTGCACAACCTCAATGTACTCGCATACCTTGAGTTCTCAATAATGTACATGGGCCTATAAAAGATATCAAAAGTATTTGCATTATTATATGATATCGTGTTATTATTATTTACATTGAATTACATGTGTACATGGATTAATAAAGAGAATTAATAAATCAACTTAGTAATGATGGTATATGTGCATGTATGCATTCCGTTAGATGAAATTATTTATGATTTTATTATTTGTTTTATATGCCTCACTAAGTCAACGACTTAGCATGTGATTGTTTCATACGTAGGTTCCGAGAAGAGGAAGAATGATAAAAGTTAAGCAAGACATGTCAGTTTCTCCTTTCCAAAGATCAGATCAGAAAAGAATGGAATAGTATGTATTTTGTAATACTGATTGTAGTTGGCATGTAAATAAAGGTTTGAATCTGATATGTTATAATCGGTTTTGTAAAATCATATGATTGAGTTTTGTAATGTTTTAAACGTATTTATGTAAATGGTAACTTTATAGTGATAAAAGGTTAAGTTTTTATGAGTTTTATATATGTTTTACCGAATTTACTGTAACATAGTATCGGTACACTGTAGCAGGGTATCGATACCTCTGTAGCATTCTGGAAACTTTTTAGCATCGGTACTATTCACGGTATTATTCATAAAACGTTTTTCTTTAAATTTGTTATAATGAAACGTAATTAAATAGTATATTATTGAATTTTCTTAATATAAGTTCAAATATTTTGTTATTTGGTAAGAACATTGTTTTGAAATGTCAATGTGACACTTCAGATTCATATCCAGGTCGGGTACGGGTTGGGGTGTTACAATGAGAAATTAAAGATTTGGAGTTTTTGAATGAAAACTTAGAATAGGGTTGATAAGTAGAATTGGAAGTTAAATTTGACTTGTCATTAGTTGAATTAAGGGTTATGAAGTGATAGAATTGAATTTAGAACATGTTGAAAATTTAGGATGATTCTTGAATTACATATAGAGGATAAGATTTTAAGGTTAAAGATGTGATAAATGAGTATTAATGGGTTTAAGCATGTGTATGTGAGTTAAGGATATGAAAGGGGATGATATATGAAGCATTTGAGTTGAAATGAAGTAATTTTCAGGCTTAAAAGTGATTTTTGGGTAAGGGGTATCGGTATTCATTCATCAGGTACCGATACTTCAAGAGTAAAATTAAGGAATACAATCAAAGGGTATTGATACCTAAAGAACAATATCGATACCAAGGGTACTGATACCTTAAGGAAGGTATCGATACCATCTTGAATGAAAAATTATAGAATGCAATATGGTTATCGATACCTAGGTATAGTATCGATACCTCAGTTAAGGGAGGTATTGATACCCTATAGGGGGTACCGATACTACTCCAATGAGAAAAATGAAAATAGACTTTCTTTTAGTCTAAGAGATGATAAATCAGAGTATGTTATTTGGAATATTGATATATATATATAAATGTGTGTTTATGTAGACATCGAGCGTATACAAGTTCCTGATCGACCACGAGTTAAGATTCGATCAAAAGAAAGGAAATCGTTGAAGTGGATTTGGAATTTAGTAAGGCCAAGGTGACTGCATAGTATGGTATAATTCAATGGAAATAAGAATTGTGATAAGTCTATTTCCTAGGTTAATTTCATAGTCTAATGATTATAAACATGCATACATTATGGTATTTATAAAAACATGCATAAGTTATATATGTTTACATATGATTTGATACATGTTATATGACTCCTGGGAATGTACTCAAATACTTATGTTACATAATATGAGATTGATGGTTACATGCACATGTGAAATGTGATAGAAGAAAAGATATATGTGATTACAAGGGAAATGACATAAGTACTTGCTTATATGAAGTATAACACTAATTCCCATGTTATGTGAAATGAGAGCTCTAGGTATAGTTGGCATGCCAAGAGTCGAGGGATTCATAGGTCCTTCGGGACATATTCATAGGTCCTTAGGGACAAATTTCATATGCCACTCAGTGAGACTTATACGAACTGTGGTGACAGCAGATGTGCACAACATTCATGTACTCGAATACCTTAAGTTCTCAGTATATACATGGGCCTATAAAGAATATGAAAAGTGTGTGTATCACATTAGTATTGGTTATAATGAATCATATAAAATGAAATGGAATCATGAATGATAGTGATGATTTTATATGAATATTATGTTACATGCTCATATTCATAAGAAATTCATTTATTATAAGTTTATGCCTCACTAAGTCTATGACTTAGCGTGTAAGTGTTTTACATGTAGGTATTGAGAAGCAGGAGGACCAGCCTTAGGATTTGCGGAGCATCATATCTTCACTCACAGATCATATCAGAAGTAAATTCACAGTAAGTATTTTGTTGTATAAACGTGTTGGCATGTAACAAGTGTAATTTACATATGCTCTGCTCAGTTTTGTAATATTTTGATAGTACTTATGTAAATAGTCAGTGTTATATTAATGAAAATTTAAATTTTCTATAGTTTTATAAATGTATATGTTTGAAACGTCAATGGACATCTCAGACTTATATCCGAGTCGGATACGGGTTGGGGGTGTTACAGTGTAGGGATGAGATGAGAACTAGGTTTATGAACTGCAATTAGGTGGAGTAGAATATATGAGCACATTCATGGATGAAAAAAACCTTTAACAAGATCTTGAAATTTTAGCATGCGAGCAAAATATTAATACCATAAAGGATGTCTCAAAAGTTTCAAATGGGAACAAACTTCAATAGGAAGGTAACGTAGCAAAGTTAATTAAAATTTAAAAAGAATAGAAAAAAGAAAAGCAAATAATAAGATAAAGTATAAAAAAGAACTGATATATGTTGGTAAAGGAAGTAGCGGACATAGTCGGAAACAACCAGAGAATCAACAGCCTATAACATGACACTCGTTTTACTCTTCATATCTAAAAATATCTAAACGTTCTTTCCCTTTCCCCTTTGTTAAGAGAAAAAAAATCCTAAACAAAAGAGTAATATATCACGAGGAAAGATAAGTTGAAGTAGAATTAAGAATTACAGATCTAGAGCGGCAAACGTAGACGTTATCAGTGAGTTGTGTAATTTTGTCAGATGCTCGGTTAGCAACATACATCACTAATCAACCAAATCAAAAAAATAAGTACATTATTTGGTGTGAGCGCCATATTTTAATTAAAACCCATGCTAATGCTCTACTAGACCCTCTCTCATGCCCTACGTGAAACACTTTATTTTTGCCCATACTTTGTATTACACACCAACATCCCATCACCATCCTATGTCTTGCACGTTTTTTATTATTATTTTATTTCTAAAGCCCATCCAGTCACCCATGCTCCACTATGCTGTATTGTTCCCCATACCGTACCTATGCTAGTATTGCTCCACCATCTTTTTCATTTTTTTTTTCTATGTAAGGGTATATAACCCGAAAACAATGTAAACAAAGGGTGGCGAATTACAAAAAATGATGTAACAAGAATTTTTTTCAGTAATCAAAAGAAGAACCGAAATTGTTTCAAGCTAAGAGGTATTCTAGTTCTTATTCTCGATTTACTTGTATACAACAAATGGAGTTTAATTTTTAAGCTTGTTCTTCGTTCGACGTTTTCAAAAAAAAAAAATAGAGATAAGGGTTATAAACTACCTTGCTGTCGTGGATTCGTCGGGGTAGTATTGTCGTCGATGAGAGGGTAGTGTAGTTGTCACTAATTTGGGGTTGAAGGGTCATAGGTATGTGGCAATCTTGTGTGGTTTGATCATCGTTTGAGGAGAGGTAGAGTGATTTGAGATTAGGGGCTATCTTCGTGGTGTTACCATACCTTGTAGGTCTCAATTGGAGTAGAATGGCTACCCATATGGGGTGGCCGAGACGGCGCAAGTTGTGAGTCTTCGAGGTCCTCCACCGTGGGTGCAAGTGAAGAAAGAGGGGAGAGCTGCTAGGGATTTAGGAGCAAACATGCCGAATGAAACACAAAAGAAGAAGAATAGGCTATGTTTAGGAATTTTGGGGTATATCACGCTCATATCCCTGAAACTTTAGCTCCTTGTTTCGTGTTTCAATCACCAAATTCATGTGTAAATATCCTTTAGGTCCTTGTTGTTCTTGTCGTATTTTATATTTAGGTCACTAGGTTCATCTTTAATTTCTAGTTTTGATTTAAGCCCGTATGTTTTGTTTTATTTTATTCTGGTCACTTTCTATATATTATTTTCTTGTTTCGAATTGTTCCATCTGTTGTTATTATTTTTATTTTGGTCTTTTTATGGTTTTGCTTATTATTTTCATGTTATGATTTATTTCACTTTTCTATATATATGTTTATATTTGTCTAGTGTTATTTGTATATAAATCATATATTTTGTGAAAATATGCTTGTATATACATGTACGTCGTTTTTAATCTTAGCCTGTTTATTTATTTATTTGTTATTTCAAATTTATCCACTAGTTAGAATTTTACTCGAATATTTTCAAGTACACCAATTTGTAGAATGGGCATGGAAAGCATCACTTGATCGAAGTGATGTAATTAGATACAACATTCGAACAAAATGTGAATTTGAAATAAAATTGATTTTATTTTGTTAATTAATTTTAAGTTGAACTATGTGATGCATGTTACTAAATAGCGGTTTACTTTATGCAAAGATCGATTTTCATTTTATATTCGATTCGTATTTTTAAAATCAATGAGGAGGGAATATTCTTTTACTTACAAGAAATAGTCGAGTTAGCTTTCCCGATGGAGGATTGATGATTTCGAGATTTCTTTTCGAGTTATGGAAGTTTCTCTAATTAATTAATTGGAAGTAGATTAATTAAATTTCAATAAATGGATCATATTTTTAACTTTATATTCGATTCACGAATTCCACCTTTTACGACAACGTGTAAGCGATTCTAGTACCAATTTTGGTCGTCGTGGGGGTGCTCACCCTTCCCCATACGTAACCGACTTCCGAACCCGTTTTAATCGAATATTTGATAACGCATGCCAATTTTGTCTTATAAAATGATTTTTCTTAAAATTATTTTTAAAATACGTTTTTAGTTATTCGACCTACCTAACCCAAAGGTCGATGGCGACTCCTTTTCATTTTAATTCCAATCAAATTCAAAACTGACGAATTTTTCAAATTAAAGTCATAACTATTTTTTAAAACAATAAACAATTGTTCCGCCGAAAAATGGTTACGACAGCTTGGCGACTCCACTGGAGGCTTTCTAGAGAGTCAGGCTGTAGGTCGTTTACACATTGTCGTTGTGGTGGAAATTATGAGTTCGAGTCTTTAGTTAACTTATGATCCTTTTATTGAAGTTTTAAATTTCTTCATTGTTATACTAACATTTTGATTTTTGTTTTTAGATCTGTCCAAGTTTTTATCGAGTAGTTTCGTTTTACTTTTGAGTCAAAGAGTTGAATGTTCCTCCTCACACACATCACGTGCAATTGCATGACATGAGCTCTAGACACGAGCTCAGAAACCTTTTAAGTGGGGGTGAAAGTGACGCCTTTGTGGGAATTTATTCTCCGTATAGGCCTAGCAAGTAACCTTCGAAATTCATATACCTTATATCTTCGTGTGAATTTATTCTCCGTATGGGCATAAGGGAATGCATCCCCTCGAATTGAACACGATCCATTTAAGCCTATAATGGGTGAGGATTGAGGGTTTGACAGCCCAAGGGGCACCGACATCAAGGACAATTCGAGTACCTTTTTCCTCGTTAGAGCCAAAACCATGCATATAGTGAACCGTAGAATGGTCACCATAGGTACAGTCATACTGAACCTTTGTCCGTTAGTAGGTACCCAAAATAAGTATACACAAAGGATGAGTGTTTCTAAACCCTTATCTTTTTGCTTTAAGTTCTTAGAATATATTTATTTTTGAATAAACGATGCGAACTAGATACCATGCGGTTAGGATTAATTTCTTGAAAAATCATTTTGGGTAGATAACATGTACGGGTAGGAACGTTATCTAATAAAAGAAAGCTCGGGTAGATATCATGATGGGGTAGGTGTTATATTAATCTTTGAATAATATTTTTATCTGTATCGATTGTCTTACATGTACTAATTATTTTTCACTTCTTTTGTTTGTGTACACTAACCTATTTTTTCTTTTGTCTATGTCATATTTCATCACTTTTTGCATTACATTGCATTGTTATAACATAATGCAAGAGTGTTGATCAGTTAGGAGATATTCATGAGAAAATCTTAACAATAAGAGATAAAAGTTTTCAATCAAGCAATCACATACACAGACATACACCAAGGGCTAAAAGAAGTTCAGAGTACAAGAACGAGAATTGCTCGAAGATCGTGCAACATTCGAGATTGAAATGATGATCCGAGGAGTAATCCAACAGTGGAGTCTTATCTAAAATCATCTCATCGCTTACCACCAAAGAGCAACGCATTGGCTTCAGCACTGCCGATGCATTAACGGAGTTAGTTACAGAGCATTGAGGGGCATCAGTCCCAAATACAAAGTTATGAGATGAAGCAGTGAGCTCGAAGATCGTGCAACATTCAAGACGGAAATGACGATCCATCGATATGAGGAGTAACCCATTAGTAGATTCTCATCTACGATTATATCATCGCTAAGTTATCAAAGAGCGACGCACTGACTTTCGCACCACCGGGGCATTAACGGAGTTAGGTTACAAAATACTTGAGGGGCATCATTTTCGAAGATAAGGATCTAAAATGAAAGAGTGGTACACTTCGGACTCAATCATCTAAGAGAATGCATGTCTGTAAAGTAGAATGTCTTGTAATGTGAAAGCTTTTATTTCTGGTGAAAATTATTCTAAGATATTTATCGGTGGGATCAACATTTTTGCATCTGCACTTGCATCTTTGTATTTTGCATATGTATTTCATTTTGAGCATTTTCACATGCACTATTCATAAAAACATGGAATTAATCCATGGAGGATTTGATGAAGTAGTCTTAACCACGTGATACCACATGGAAGCAAAAAGCTAAAATCAGTACAGTTGGAGCTTGTTCAGCTGGTTGTAGGACTGAGCCTTCCAGAATGATCTGAGAAAAGAGTCCCCATATCCTGAGGGCTACGATGTTAATCTCGTGTACAGTTGCCACAGAGAAAGCTCAAGACATTTCTTTGAGAACAGTAAGTAACTGAAGCTCAAGATCCAGAACCTGATAAATTCAGGAGGCATGGACATTCAAACAAGAATGGGGGCATTGCATTTACCATTTTCATCGAGAGCATTGTTTTGTTTGAACACATTTTTATTCTGTCTTTCATATTTGTTTAATCTTTTAAACGACTGAATTTATGCTACCTTCTAAGGTGGAATAATTGAATGAGTTTTAATCTTTAGTTCTTTGAATATCAAATGAGTTAAGGATTCTTTTAATTCTTCAATAATTATAGATTTTTGACATATGGCAAGATTAGACCTTTCTTACCCTGTCTAAAAAAACCCGTCGATTTTTTTACCCAAAATAATTCATGGAGATACAAAGAGTCATACCTTTCTTAGAGTCAATAAAGTCACACCATTCTCTTCTTAGAAGCAAAAATGACTTTTTTATACCCATAAAACCTGAAGACATTGAGTGCAAGATGTTCACTTGAGCATGAATCTTTCTATCAGAAGACAAAACTTGGGGCATCACGTATCAACTTCCTGAAGATGAGCCTGAACATTGAGACATACTGGGAACAAGAAGAATAAAGTAGAATTAGTTCGAAATAATTATATCATGCATTAATTACATTTTTTATGTGAATAAAATTAATCCTGAAAATATATCCCCCTAGGATACCTCTTCTACAAAGACTTCTGTGTATGAGATGATGAACGGCTTTGTTTCATTTATCCATATATGTATATATATATCTCTTGTTGTCCCCTTTTGAGCCTATAATATTTTTCTTCTGATTCAACCCTAACCAAAGATCACCCTCCACACTCAGGGGCAATGTTAATGAAATCTGTTCGCATAAGTGAAGACATGGATTCATATGTGATACCGAAAGGTGAACTAAATGCCAAGTGTGAAGATCCAATCAAAACAAAAAGAAAAGAACAAGAAAAAAAAGTGGAAAATAAAAAAAACAAAGAGCAAAGAAAAACAAAGAGCAAAGAGAAAAGAAACAAAAGAAAAATAAAGAAAAAAAGAGGATAAGAAGAACATGCAAAGCTCCCTCAACTCAAATGACACATCGAGCTTCAAACTATAAGATTGATTAAGCACAATCATTCCAGAACCACTTCACTTGAAGATCATAGAGCATCCAGAGAAAATCAAGAGAAATACATACGAGCGGATTCAAATCGAGCGAGATAAAATTGAAGACAACAAGACAAATTGATTCTTGGTTTAATAACCCTTAAACACTTATTTAAGACTATTTATCATTTTCTTTCATAACCATGAGCCCTCGCTTACATTACGTTCCCGAAAAGTCCCTTCTAATCATACATGGATTTCTAAGTGGAGAGACTATCTTCATATTTCATCTCGCCCATCAGGATTAATCTTTATTTGCAAAAAGTTTTTTAAAATCTTTAATGTATGATAGAGAAAAATAACAAAGGGGGGTTCAAGACGTAAATTATGAATAACGTCTTGAAACCAAAGGAGGATTCGAGTTGAAAACCTAAAGAGGCAGCTCGAATATAAAAATTGTCCAACTGAGATGATCACACAAATTCCTTGATAAGTCATCGCACAATCCGAGTGTGGCCATGAAAGCTGGGAGCAAGAGAACACTTCCAGTAGAGAAGCATACAAGCTACCCCATCAAATCAGTGAACATCAAAGAAAAAAGAAGGTCAAACCATTGACCAAACACAATAACCTGAGACTTTTTATCCTTTCCTTACTTAACCATTGCCCAAATATAGCTCTGATCTTGACACTTGTCAAATAGCTATAATTTATTGAAGGATTAATAGTGTAATTAATTATTTGATGTCCAATGAACTCAAGTTTTATGATTCGTCTATTTTTAAAACTTTTTGATAAAACATTTTTCAAAACTCTTCTAATTGATATTTTCATATCTCAAAAATAAAAGAAGAAATAAAACATTTTCAAACAGGACAATCTCTCTGGAGAGTTTAGCCTGGAAATTAATAAAGGTCCCTCAGACCTAGAAGCTCGGAATCAAAAATTAAGGCAAATAATTTGAATGTGAGGGATCTTGGAAAGCAGATGCTTGTAAAGAAATGCGGCGGTAAACCTTGGTGTGAGAAGACGAACAGATCAAGAAGAAAACCAAGATTGCTTGAGCACCTTTTCATTGAAGAACATGAATTTGCATCTTTGCATCAAACATCCATTCATGATAGTTGCATTCAACTACATTTTTGCTAATCTTTCAAGAAAGAATAAGATTCAACGACAACAAGACATCCTCAACAAGAGGAAACAATCATCTTCAGATTCAACATTTCCAATATAAATTTTGTCTCACTTGAGACAATCTCATTTAATACATAAGATTTATTGTTTTTCTTAAAACAAGATTTGTCTCACTTGAGACAGTTTTTACTCAAAAAAGACATTTCATTTCACTCAATATTGTTCTTAAAAAAATATTTTGTCTCGCTTGAGATAGTTTCCCTTGAAAAAGAAGATTTATCTCGCTTGAGATAGTTTCCCTTGAAACCAATGATTTATCTTGCTTGAGACAATTTCTCTCAAAACATAAGATTTTATCTTGCTTGAGATAGTTTTCCCTTGAAACAAAAGATTTTGTCTCGCTTGAGATAATTTCCATTGAAACAAACGATTTTGTCTCACTTGAGATAGTTTCCCTTGAAACAGAAGATTTTATCTCGCTTGAGATAGTTTCCCTCGAAACAGAAGATTTTATAAGAAACTAAGCCTTCGGGGGTTTCTTGATTTGTAAGTCCTTAGGGCCATCCATAAGACCTTTGGGCAGGATGTTTTCAAATGAGTTTTTAGAAACTAAGCCTGATTTTCAAGGGTTTCTTGAGGATTATTTCCAAAGAGTATTTCAAAAAAGAAATCTAAGCCTAATTTTTAGGGGTTCATTGACAACTAAGAAACTAAGCTTGATTTTCAAGGGTTTCTTGATGAGTAAGTCCTTCGAGCCATCAGTAAGTCTTTCGAGTATGATGTGTAAGTCCTTCAGGCCATCTATAAGTCTTTCGAGCAAGATGATAAGCCCTTCGAGCCATCCATAAGACCTTCGGGCAAGGTGTTTTCAACATTTCCTTTTATGCAAAGCATTACATTTTGAATCAAACGCCCCACTCGTGGGACAGACATTTCTAGTAGACGGATCATGAGATATTTTTCCTAAGAACAAATTTTGTCTCACTTGACACAATTTTTACTTTAAACAAGTTTTGTCTCCTTTAAGACAGTTTCCCTTGAAACAAATTTCGTTTCTCTTGAAACAATTTCCCTTGAAACACAAATCTTTTAGATTGTTTCCCTTAAAACATCAATCTTTGAATCTGTTTCTCTCGAAACAATAAATTTTATCTCACTCAAGAGAGCTTCTCTTAAAATAGTTTTGTTATTTATTTTCATCCAGATATTGAATATTTGACAAGAATTCCAAAGTTAGCAGAGGTTTCATTTCACAATTAAAGAAGAAGATTTCAGCAAAGAATTGATTCACGTCTTCATTTTTGAAAAAAAATGGATCTCAACAAAGATTCGAGAACCTCTAGGTCAGTACCTTCGGGTACTTCAAACACAATTATTACTAACACATGATAATCTTTTGCAGGTTGGAAGATCTTCAAAGAGAACCGATCAACATTTCCAGTGGAGAGTTCATAATGAGAAGAACTCATCCAACGAGGGAGAAGAAGTTCATAATGAGAAGAACTTGTTTAACCTTGGTTCAACGTTTCCAGTGGAGAGTTCATAATGAGAAGAACTCATCTAACGAGGGAGAAGAAATTCATAATGAGAAGAATTTGTTTAACCTTGGCTCAAAATTTCCAGTGGAGAGTTCATAATGAGAAGAACTCATCCAACGAGGGAGAACAAGTTCATAATGAGAAGAACTTGTTCAACCTTAGTTCATCATTTCCATTGGAGAGTTCATAATGAGAAGAACTCATCCAATGAGGGAGAAGAACTTCATAATGAGAAGAACTTGTTCAACCTTCACTCGATTCGTCGCATATGGAGTTGAATCAGCAACACCTCACTCGAGGGATCAACATTTCCAATGGAGAGTTCACAATGAGAAGAACTCATCCAATGAGGGAGAAAAAGTTCATAATGAGAAGAACTTGTTCAACGTTCGCTTGATTCATCACATATGGAGTTGAATCAATAACACCTCACTTGAGGGATCAACATTTTCAGTGAAAAGTTCATAATGACAAGAACTCATCCAATGAGGGAGAAGAAGTTCATAATGAGAAGAACTTGTTCAACCTTTGCTCGATTCATCACATATGGAGTTAAATCAACAACACCTCACTTGAGGGATCAATATTTTCAGTGGAAAGTTCATAATGAGAAGAACTCATCCGATAAGGAAGAAGAAGTTCATAATAAGAAGAACTTGTTCAATCTTAACTTGTTTCCATCACATACGGAGTTGGAACATCACCAACATGTCGTTTGATTTCATCATAGAATAAGGTGGATCAAACATTGTCATCTCACTTAAATCCATCACATAAGTAGTTGGATTAACATCATCTTGGGTCAACCATCACAGAAGATAGTGGATTGATATCCCCAGCGGAGAGTTCATAATGAGAAGAACTCATCCAACGAGGGAGAAGTTCATAATGAGAAGAACTTGTTCAACCTTGGATCAACATTTCCAGAAGAATCAGCGACTTGAAGAGCAAATATTGAGTCAAAGATAGTCCTCTTTTATCTTTGCTTCATTCCCGTTTTATAGCAATAAGCAAAGAGGTGCAGCTGTGAGCACCATATTTTAATTAAAACCCATATTAATGCTCTACTAGACCCTCTCTCATACCCCACGTGAAACACTTTATTTTTGCCCATACTTTGTGTTACACACCAACATCCCACCACCATGCTATGTCTTGCACGTTTTATTATTATTATATTTCAAAAGCCCATACAGTCACCCATGCTCCACTATGTTGCGTTGTTCCCCATACCGTACCCATGTTAGTATTGCTCCACCATCTTTTTCATTTTTTTCTATGTAAGGGTATATAACCTGAAAACAATGTAAACAAAGGGGGCGGATTAAAAAAAACGATGTAACAAGAATTTTTTTCAGTAATCAAAAGCAGAATTGAAATTGTTTCAAGCTAAGAGGTATTCTAGTTCTTATTCTCGATTTACTTGTAATACAACAAATGGAGTTTAATTTTTAAGCTTGTTCTTCGTTCGAAATTTTCAAAAAAATAGAGATAAGGGTTAGAAACTACCTTGCTGCCATGGGTTTGTCGGGGTAGTATTTTCGTCGAGGAGAGGGTAGCGTAGTTGTCTCTGATTCGAGGTTGAAGGGTCGTCGTATGTGACGGTCTTGTGTGGTTTGATCCTCGTCTGAGGAGAGGTAGAGTGAGTTGAGATTAGGGGTTATCTTCATGGTGTTACCGTACCTTATAGGTCTCGGTTGGAGTAGAATGGCCACCCATATGGGGTGGCCGAGGTGACGCAGGTTGTGAGTCTTCGAGGTCCTCCACCGTGGGTTCAAGTGAAGAAAGGAGAGGAGAGCTGCTAGGGATTCAGGAGCAAACAGGCCGAATGAAACACAGAAGAAGAAGAAGAAGAAGAATAGGCTATATTTAGGAATTTTAGGGTATATCACGCTCAGATCCCTGAAACTTTAGCTTGTTTCGTGTTTCAGTCACCAAATTTGTGGGTAAATATCCTTTAGGTCCTTGTTGTTCTTGTCGTATTTTATATTTAGGTCACTAGGTTCATCTTTAATTGCTAGTTTTGATTTAAGCCTGTATGCTTTGTTTTATTTTATTCTGGTCACTTTCTATATATTATTTACTTGTTTCGAATCGTTCCATCTATTGTTATTATTTTTATTTTGGTCTTTTTATGGTTTTGCTTATTATTTTCATGTTATGATTTATTTCACTTTGCCATATATATGTTTATATTTGTATAATTTTAGTTGTATATAAATCATATATTGCGTGAAAATAAATTTATTTACTAAGTACTTTTAATGCTTGTATATACATGTACGTCGTTTTTAATCTTAACCTGTTTATTTATTTATTAGTTATTTCAAATTTATCCACTAGTTAGAATTTTACTCGAATATTTTCAAGTACACCAATTTGTAGAATGGGCGTGGAAAACATCACTTGATCGAAGTGATGTAATTAGATACGACATTTGAATAAAATGTGAATTTGAAATAAAATTGATTTTATTTTGTTAATTAATTTTAAGTTGAACTATGTGATGCATGTCACTAAATAGCGGTTTACTTTATGCAAAGATCGATTTTCATTTTATATTTGATTCGCATTTTTAAAATCAATGAGGAGGGAATATTCTTTTACTGACAAGAAATAGTCGAGTTAGCTTTCCCGATGGAGGATTGCTGATTTCAAGATTTCTTTTCGAGTTATGGAAGTTTCTCTAATTAATTAATTGGAAGTAGATTAATTAAATTTCAATAAATGGATAATATTTTTAACTTTATATTCGATTCACGAATTCCACCTTTTACGACAACGTGTAAGCGATTCTAGTACCAATTTTGGTCGTCGTGGGGGTGCTCACCCTTCCCTATACGTAACCGACTTCCGAACCCGTTTTAATCGAATCTTTGATAATGCAGGCCAATTATGTCTTATAAACTGATTTTTCTTAAAATTATTTTAAAAGACGTTTTTATATATTCGACCTACCTAACCCAAAGGTCGATGGTGACTCCTTTTCATTTTAATTCCAATTAAATTCAAAACCGACGAATTTTTCAAATGAAAGTCATAACTGTTTTTTTAAAACAATAAACAATTATTCCGCCGAAAAATGATTACAACATTTGGAAATTCAAATTTCTAATAATAAGAGTAAAAGACAAAGGAATAGAATACCAGTGCTGGTACAAGAGTCGGCTACGTGGACGACTCCGCCGTTGTAGGTGACTCTAGTGATAGTTGTGCACATTGAGTGAGAGGCGTTCAAGACCATTTTCAGATCCATTTGGTTCTTATTTTCCTTTGATCGTCTCTTCCCCCAAACCCTAAATTATAATCCAAACTCTGCTTCAAATTGTTTGAAGACCCTTCCTCAACAATATCAACAGAGAGAATAAATACAACTCACCTCCACTTCCAATAAAACTCCTTTTCCTCTCTTACCTGTCCCTCCACCACCACCATTTCCAAGAACTTCTGGAGGGAATGAAAAAATAGCTTAAGGGGAAAAAATGAAAAAGGGTAAAAGGGGCGTGCGATTTAAAAACTGTAAATTTACGGCGTTTGTAAACACAAGCACCACTAAAGTACGAGTCTTTAGCGGGGTTTGTATAAAAATGCCACTAAAGTATAGTCTTTAGTGGCGTTTATATGAAAACGCCACTAAAGTATGAATATTTTCTAAAAACACCGCTATAAACCCATTTTGCTGTAGTGACTATACAACATCTAAAGACAGGATGATAAGATGTGGATTGAAGAATTTATGATCATTGTCTGTTCCGTCAAAAGAGGCTAGAAATCACTTATTTGGCTCAAAACTAAGAGTTGTAATTTGATTTGGCTCAAAAGCAATGACTTTGGATACAATTTTAAAAGCGGTACATAGATTGATGAACAAACAATAGGAGCTAAAGCCAAATGCTAAACAAAGCAAAACATTCTCTTAAGAGTCTTAATACAAACATAGCGAATTAACTCAAGTCATCTACCTAAATGTGTAGCTAGGCCATCAGCTGTTTCCGGAGAGAATCAATTGCCTGGCCAGCGATTATTTCATACATTCTTTCCGTGGGGTGAACAGCATCCCAGAATACATATTTTGATGCATCAGCGCATGTGCTCATGCCTTTGCATGTATCTCCATACTCCACGGTCCCCGTCCCGCAACACCCTTTTGAAGTCTCAATCAAACCTGTCAATTTTCATTTGTTTTCCCCGTGCAAGTTAATTGATATTACCAGTTTATCTTCTGCATCTCTAAACCAAAAGGGATAATTTAAAAGCTAACCGTATTTTTTGGGGTTGTTGACAGCATCCCGAAAGATGCCATAAGCATCAACGTAGCCGATTTTCATCCCTAATGTTTTCCTGGCGACATCCAACTTCAGCTGTAGCTTGGAATTGAATGATGAGGAGAAATTGTTGTACTTCTCCACGCATGTCTTCTGATTCATTAGAGTCTTGACAAGGGGCATACAACCGAGGGCAGGCACCCCAACTACCACTAATCGTGTAACTCCAAGACCGTGCATCGTCTGTAACAATAAAAAAGCTGTAACTCTTGCAACTAATGGAATGTTAATTCTGACTATTAAGATATAATATGGCAGTAGCAGAGAAACAGGGAGACACCTTAACGTGGTCAGACATGCAAGAGGCCAAGTAATTTTGGTACTGTTCCAAAGTATACTGCTTGGGGCGAATGGGTTCTAAGTAGTAGTTTTCAAGAAAGTCATTTGTGCCCATACTCAACACAGCTACTGAATTCTTTATAATATTTTCTGCTTTCCCCGCTCCAACCAATCGCCTCAACCGCATCTTATATTCCCTGAAATACTCCAGCTGCTTGGAAAGCGGCAGGACATTCTGTTTCCCCAACAAAAACAAAAGGGAAATATAATATATAAAATATATACATATATGTGCGTTTACTTTGAAATGAGAGGGGCAGATGTTAAAGACTTACAGAGAGATTGGCAGTGAGCTCATCATAACCAGAAGCAGCTGATGCGAAACTAACACCATGTAAGATATCAACAGGTCTCAATCTCTTGTGAAGGAAGGGTCGAATTGCCTTTGTGTAACCCAAAGCTTCAGCTGATCAATTATTAGCAGAGGTCGTTATCAATATTTATTGACCAAATTTTCCTTTTGTAGGCTTTGACATCGAAGATAGATTCGACAGATTAAACTAATCATGCATGAAAAATGGAATATTTGTTTTGTTTTCACTGCTTTTGAATTGAAAAAGATGTTTGGCCAAAGAAGATCCAAAGTGATCAATTGAATAATTAGCTCCAAACAGTAATAATACGCCGCTTCTCATTAGCTGCAATCATACACTTCATCTTATTAAGTTGTGTCTTACTAATTTTTTAATAATCGAATGGTTTAAATCTTGATTATAGTTATTTTAAATATTTAAATAATCATTTTTTATAAAAAATATATATATTTAAATTTATTTGATGTTCTTAAAATATATTTTTACATTTTTAGTAATAATAATTTTTTAAAAATAAGAAATTGAAATTAAAAAATTAATAAAAATAATTTTAATAGTACATAAAAAGTATGGTTTAACATATTAAAATATGACTTGTAATTGAACCAACAATATGGAAAAGGTTTTACACAATACTGCCTATCGGAGCCAGGATTTCTTGTACCACGACAAGCACTATATTTACATCGTAGTTCTATTTTGTATATTCATTTTACTCATCTTTACTGTGTTTTTTGTTTCATTTCACATTAATTAGTGAAATCTTTTTTTTTTGTTAGTGCTTAGTATACTTGTAGGATTTATATCATAATTCAAATATTATTAATGAAAAAATGATAATTATAGCATGACATATCAAGGTGTGGGCAAGGGATATGTGCAGAGATATGGCAGTGAATTACCAATAAAATCAGTGGCTAGCCTTCCATTGCTGAAGCGTCCAGTTGGGCGGCCTCTGAAGAAGTCTTTCCCATAAGGTAGGAAATTACCCTTCATGGACGTCGCGATATAGTTGTTGTTGCCCGGATCAACGCTCGAGTCTCCGAATACTACTACACAAGTCACGTTGAATCTAGTTGCCAGTAGCTTCACTTGTTTGTTATCTATACCTCCTGTGAGCAGCGGCATAACAGCAGCCAAGGCTACTACCAAAACAACTGCTCTCGTCACCATTTTTTGAGCTATCCTGTATCTGGGCAGATGAAGCTTGGAAAGAGAACACGCCCCTTTTAGAGAATCAACTCTGGAATGTTTCTCTTTCGCTGCTGTATTTCCGGTCTTAAATAGGCCTCAGATGGGCTGGTTTGTGTTGGTTGAAACATTTAACTGCATCCTCCAAACTCTGGAGAACTGCTAGGCTGCAAACTAATTGCATTAAAGATTGACGTGTAACAGTTACAGTCGTAAAACTGTAGAAGTAGTGAAGTTGATCGTGTATATCCTATTATTTTGACCGCATTGTTAAGTTTCCACTCGGTGGAAAACACGTTGCAGCCTTGCAGGAGATGAATATGTACGTGTCGGAAGGGTTGTAATCGAGTGCATATCATGTCTTAAGAAGATTTTTGAGTATATAAGTCTACTAAATTAAAGTTGGTATATTATATTTTATGTTCGATTAAAGTTGATATATAATTTTGCCTTTAAACTGATATTTTTAATAATAATTAAAAAAATTGTTAGAATACTTAAATTTAAATCAAACTACTTGAACTTAACTTTAATGAAATTACAAATCAAATCCAAATGACTTGCATGCACATACTTCGTTTACAACTTAGAAATTTTTATAATAAAAAAAATCGATTTTAAACCTATGTCCATTGTATCGAATGTATCTATTTTAAGCAAAATAAAGATCGAGCTTTGGGGGTTGACAAGATATCATGAGTAATTAATATTTGAAAACTGGAAATGAAGACTATTGGGTGGTTCTTATTCGCCATGCCAAATTAGACAACCAATCAGCATGCAAAATGATCATGTGCAGATTTAATGAGCGCGTAGATATAGATAGTGTACAATATTTAATGTGTACATGATATTTATAGTGCTTATGAAAGAGCATATTAAATAATTAAATCGGACTCATTGATTGAATATGTAGTATATTAATAAGTAATATTATTTTAATTTCAATTAACATTAAATTTTGAGATAATTAATTTTAAATATTTTTTCCAAATAGAAAAATAATTAAAGTAGACCCTCCTCCCAAAACATATTATTTAAATTTCCATGTGGATCCGTTGAAAATATTAAAAAACGGGGAACAGTTTGAAAAGTTGGGTATGTAGTGGTTGACATAGACATACCGGCAACGCGTAACACAAATACATAACCAAATATGTTGGCTCCAGATCATTTAATTTCCATGCCCAAAATGTCGGATTGGTTTTAACTAGAATGTAGATTATTGATTGCATTTGCGGTACTCTCCAATTCGTCAAGTCAACTATCATTATACGATTGTTATTACTGAAAAACATTTAATTGATGGCTTAAATTGTTTTTTTAAATTGATTTCAATAATAACAATCAACAAGTTTAAATTTTTTAAATAAATATTATTTCAAATTATTTTTTAAAAGAAAAATTAGTATAAAAAAAATAGTTAAACTATAACTCTTTTCTCATTTAGGTGTCTAAACCCTTTTCTGGTCAATCTAAATGCCTAACGTTACAACCATTACTATTTTAAGTGTTTCGGCCTTAACGGTCGTTAAAAAATTTCAATAAATAAAACATGTCATATTTATATAATTTTAAAAATTTTATTTTAAATAAAAAAACTTAAAAGTATAATTAAAAATACCTAAAATTTTCTCAAATCTTAAAAAAATCAAAACTTTGAAAACCCTAATTCCAATTCCTATACCTACGTCGACTGTCTTTTTTGCCGCCATTGTCATCGATCGAACTTTCACCCAACGATAAAACATCGACGACCCAGAACATGGCGACACCCACGTCTCCCAATGTTAAAAAAACTTTGAAAATTTGTGACTCACATGATCCGACGACAATCGCAACGGTAATGATAACGACGATTGACAAGGGAGACAATAAGGGCGGAAATGACGGCGATGGTCATGGCTGATAAGGGAGATGGTAATGTTAAGATTAGGGAATTGAGTTTTTTTCTTTATTTTTTTGTAATTTTAGGGAAATTATGATTTTTTTTCAAATATAATAATATTTTTAAGTTTTTTAAAATAAATTTTTTAAAATTATCTGAATGTGACACGTATCACTTAATTTAACAAAACTTTTTAACTGTCGCTACGGTCGATACACTTAAAATAATAATATATTTATAATGTTTGACACCTAAATTGACTCTCAAAAAATTACACACATAAATAAGAAAAGAGATAGTTTAGATATATTTTCATATTAAGCTTAAAAAAATAATAATAACAATCAATAATCTACCTTCTTGGTTTAAATTGAAAAAAAAAATCATAATAATATTCAGATGATATTAAATATTTTTAAATTAGATTTTATGAAATCAAAAAGTCAAAAACCAGTCCATCCATCTCCAACCGAAACAGCTGTCTATCTTTTCGGTTTTGTGATCCAAGATAAATGACGAACGGAAAATATTGAATTTTGTGCTTATTTCGTATTGATTGGCCATACACTGAATGGATTGAATTTTTGGCTGCAAAAGTAGTTGCTTTTAATGCTGTTTCCACTGTTCCTATTATCATAATGTGTCTAGTTATTCCACCCATACAAATAATAAGGTGTGAACATCAAGAAAAATTCTGTTCATGAATCATTATATTAATGACACAAACTCATCAAGTATTAGAAATTATTCCCCTGATGTAATTTATAAGTTAATGGAATATTTTGATAAAAGCAACATATGATATTAGCATGGATGATTGGATGTTTAAGAGGAGCTTCTAGATGGATAATGAGAGACATGTCAACTACGTTGATTAATAAGTTGAGCAATTCGTAAGTAGTTTGAATTCGACTTAATCAATACTCGGTTAAAACTTGATTTGGGTTAACTTGACTCGAATTCGATTCGAGATTTTAACGAGTTGAGATGTGGAAAGTCTAACTCGACTCGATAAATTCACGAACAGTTCTTTATTTATTTTTATAAACTTTTATAACTTCGTAGTTTGGTGATTGCATGAGATAATGAATGAAGTGAAGAGATGTTGATTTCTTTATTTTTAGGATTGATTGTGTTGTGGAACTTTCTTTTTCAAGAATGTTTTTAATATGTTAGTTTGATTTATTTATGGATTGTTATTTGGTTTAAATATGTTAGTTTGATATATTTGTAGATTGTTACTTTGGAGTTTAGACTCTGAAATTGTTTCATACACTCTTTTAATAATTTTTTGGTTAATTATGTTTATATTAAGTTCTATATAGTATTAATAGATTTTACCTATAGTTTAAAAAACAAGGTAAAAGTTCCAATGAGTTTAATGAGCAACAAACTTAGCAGGCAGCGAATTGAGTCGAGCAACAAGTATATTTAAAGAGCATGAGTCGAACAAGTTTTAACGAACTTAACGAGTAACGAGTCGAGTAACAAATTTTTTTAACGAGCATTGCCCAACTCGTGATCGACTCACTCGATAAGCACCCCTAAGATGAACCCAATAAACTGAGTTCTCTGCATTAACTACTTAATAGATAAATAAGTAGATAAATAGATAAATAAATGGTTCATCTAACTAATCCCGTCTTGATTTTCTTATTTCAAAGTATGAAAAACAAAAATAAAAAGAATGATAGACCAACAGTTATGCAATGCCATTTTTCTTGTTTATTTTTAAAATTTCCTGCAAAAAGTTTTAGATAAAATCACATGTGCATGTGATAAAAATATATTATCTCAATAAACAATAATTCTAATTTAAAATTCGTTAAATAAAGGAACCGTTTCATTTACAACCAAATTGCCAAACATAATTTTCACACACAATTATACTCTATTATTCCAGAAGAAATAAGCTTCAAGATTATTCGTTGCATATATCATACATATATCGAACAACTTTCTCACTATTCAATACCCAATAATACACAAACATATATAACTATATAAAAGACATGATACGTGCATAAACTCTAGTGATCTTGGTGATAAAGAAATTATTGTTATTTCTTAAGGTCTTAGGTTCGAGTACCAAAAATACCAAGAGTACAAGTGTTCAATGCCAAATGGTTAAAAATATTCTTTGAACGGATAATACCTTGTAATTGATCGATTAATTTAGATTAAATACTTAAAGATTGAATATATTCTAATCCATCTTATTTCATTCATAACATTTGCATTCTAATCAATATGCATACTTAAAAAATTTATTATAACCATCTCACTAGACCAAATAATTATTATTGATTGATCACATTATTTATTTTTTCCCTTTTAAATTAGTTTATAAAGAGGAAATTATAACATAACATGAATAAAGAGCATTAATTATTTCGGTTATTTTTAATTTAATGGTAACTCTACTAAATTCCTTTCTCCAACTTTTATGTTGAGATAATTAAAATAAATAAATAAAAACAATACCATTGATGGGTAATATCTCCCGTTTCCGAAGTCCCATGCTCTTAGGGGATTAAATTCTGTATACATTCACAAAAGCCTACAAAACCCCAACCAATAAAGGAGAAAGAGAGAGAAAAAGCAACAAGCTTCACATGTGCATACTACAAACTTTCCTTTTCTCTCCATGTCTTCTTCCCCTTTTGACACCAATGGAGCCCATTTTGTCCATAGCTGCTGAGAAGGCCTGGAAGAACTTTGCCTTGTCCTGACCCAAAGATTGGACTATAGGCTTGGTCCTCGGGTCCAAAAATAGACCTTGGTCCGATGCTAACAAGCCCAATTTGCTCTGTAAATTTGCATAATAAGCATGGTCGAATACGAATGGGGTGGTGACATCAAATGGAGCCACAATGTCAACATTGCCACCAGCTTGTGGGCATGACATTTTCAGGGCCTTTACTAGCCTTGGATCAATGGAAGGATCAGCCTGCTTGGTGCCTTTATAATTGTAGAGTCGTTGCAAAAAGTTGTTGCAGTGGGCAAAGCCGATAGTGTGTGCACCCGAGAGCACAACCAGGTCCTGGACACTTAACCCCTTTGAGCTAAAGAGTTTGATCAGTTGATCGACGGTTGAATTCGCATGTGGGAGGTTGTAGGGCACCCTGGATGCCATTGATATTTTCCCATCCCACCTTCCTTTCTTCACCTGATAATAAGGTCCCCCAGCCTGGAACCACACATTAAATATTACTTAAAATTCCCTGCTTGTTAGTATTTTAAGAGGAATAATAAAACCAACAGATTCAAGTGTCTTAACATTGATAACGATAAAATCTCTGGATAAAAAAAGAGTGAAAATGGTTGAACTAACCAAATGGATAAAATCTCTGGCTGCAATTGCAAGAATATCAGCGCAGGAAACAATGCCGGGACATTTGCTCTCCACCAAAGTCTTGGCTCTCGTTATTGTATCAAACCCTTCTCTTCTCAGGTCCTTGTTCTCCTCTGCATCTTTCTCAGCTAGTAATTTACTTCCAGGCTTTGTTGCTATAAGGATAGACGCATCGCAGCCCTACAAAATATAACAATAATCCATGCAAAAAAAAAAAATTGATCAATCGTCTGCCAAATCTTATCTGGCTGGAAATCCATAGAGCATTGTAGCGTTAATGCTGATATTTTCTAATTAGCATTACTTCTATAAAGCAGTCATGGAAGAAGAGGCGAATAGTGGCAGGTGCAGAGACGGGGGCTTCTTTGAATTGTTGGGAGGTGATGGAGCTGATGTGCTGCTCGACTTGAGGGCAAGATTTTGCATAGTAATTGACAGAAATCTGGCGTGGGCGGCGTTTGACATTGGCTTTGATGGCTAGGCAGCAGGGTGAGTTTATGGTTACAAAGAAAACGATGAAGAAGCAAGTGAAAACGAAGAAAGAAGAAGACGGGGATAGGACGGGCATGATTGTAGTCTGTTTGGTCGGCAGCTTAGGACAAATAATGCAATAGTAGTGGAGAATAAAAAAGTGTTAGCCAAGGTGTAAATATGCTTGGAAATTGGAATGGGACAAATTGCCTCAACCATAAATGAAGATTATCAACTCCTGTGAAGCCCAACCGCACATGAATGGTAGGGAAAAAAAGGATTTCAGGTAGTAATAGATTGCCCTTTGACTCTAGTTTGGTTTATGACTAGAAATATAAGGTAAGGATCTGCTTAATCATAGCCATTTTAGAAACCAACAACAGCTATGACCATGATTCCTCACGGGCTTGTACAATGATTAAAATTACCTCTTACATATACTTATAAGAAGGCAATATTATTGGTGAATACAAAAATAAAAGGCTTGGTAAAAGCAGTGAAGCTGATGGGTGGAGAGTACTGAACCCCACTGGCTAACTGAAGTTTGAGTTCTTAAATGCAAAGCATGTGCAAACGAGGGAAATCATCTGATCATAATAACTCTCTTGACAAGCAAATTGATCAATTCAGAGCCATTTGCTTTTTACTCCTCCCTCTCTCTATATAAGGTATGCGTCAATTGCTATTTTACTTACCCTTTTCATTCATATCTTAAGTGGAAGTAACCTTTTCCCTGTGACCCTATTTAGGGATGGCAAAAAAATCCGAACCCGACGGGGAAAACCGAAAACCGAATTAAACGGGTCGGGTTCGGGGATGATAAACGGGGACGGGGACGGGGACGGGGAAAACCCATTTATTTTAAACGGGGACGGGGACGGGGACGGGTTTGGTAATCCCCGCCCCGATTACCCGATTACCCGCCCCGATTACCCGCCCCCGATACCCGACCCGATAAATATTAAAAATAATTATTTATATATATATATATAATATTAATAAATTTAATTTAAATAAAAAATATATATTTATATATTTAATTTAAATATATATACCCGGCCCGATTCTCGGCCCAATACCCGACCCAATACCCGGCCCAATACCCGTTTAAATAACCGTTTATGCTAAACGGGGATACCCGTTTCCCCGCGGTTTTCCCCGATTACTCGACGGGGATCCCCGTTTAAATCCCTGCGGTTTTTTAAACAGGGATGGGTACCGATTTTTTAAACGGGGACGGGGACGAGAGGACCAATACCCGGCCCGAACCCGGCCCGTTGCCATCCCTAACCCTATTAAAAGCTGCTTGCACCATCTCACGCGCAAATTCCTTTTTTTCCTAGTATTGTTTTATGCACACCGAAATATACCAGGCAAAGGTAAATAGTTCTTACCTTGGGTTTGTAGATTTGAATATGGATTTGAGACATCATGCTAATAAACTCGATTTCCCTTAAATTATTTCATGTATTCAAATGGCCATCCTGTTGCTGGAGAATTTTTACTACCCAGATTTTGGCACATATAAATCAGGTTTTCTGTTCTAGAGAGTTGGGTGAGACTACAAAGCCAAAAATTTATGTCTGCAAATACAAATCAGGCGTGTCATTGTGGCTCACATGTGTACATAAACAGTATAAAATGGATAGTTAACTGCAGAATTCTGCTGCTTTTAGTTACCTTGCTTTGATAGTTAATCTGGTCCAGTTCTAACTTCCAGATAGTGACCTCTGATTACAGTTTTAAAGTCAAACTTTTCATTTAAATAAAAAACTAAAAAACGCTTATGAATATCATGGGTAACTGAGCTTGCTGGGACTTTTCCAGTCAAAAACAAAGAAGCCAAGGTCTGGAGAGAAAACTGTGTTCTGGATTATTGAAAAGACAGAATTGAAACATTTTTTATTCATTTAATCAATAGGAAATTTCAGAACAAGGAAATGTGAAAGAAGTAATTGTTTATTAATTACACTCTTAATTGGATTCGGTTTGTCTGTCACTGTTTGTTGGTGGCCTCCATGCAAAGACGACACTTTTGGTGGGCTAACAACCAGTTTTTTACTTTATATCAGCACTGTATTTCGGCGGATTTGAATAATTTTTAGACCACACCCAATCAGCTTCCATTATTACAGACAATGAAGAACCAAGGAATTATTTTTTTTATCTTTTATTTTTCTAAATAATGGATTAATTTCTTTTTAACCGATCAATTATATTATCCATATAATTTTTAGAGGTAATATATATATATATATATATATATATTAAATTTAGGTATCCATAATCTCTTTGAAATGCCATCAACAGAAAATAAACATTAAAATTGAAAATATAGTTCGTTCTTATTTGCGTGCAACTTGAGAATGTTTATTATAGATAGATTTTGAGAATTTCGTTTTAGGCCTAAATATAGTTCAGTTTCCAGAGATAGGTCTTGCACAGCCCAATTCATAATATTTTCCAGTGGGCTAGAACCACTGTCTATAACATACTCGCGTTGCATTTTATTTCCCGAACGCTGGTTTTTATTTTCAGCGGGGTACACTGTGCTTCGCTGGTTTTGACCCGAGTTTTTGGCGCGTTGCATTTGCACATAGGGTGTTTGATAAAATCACCCACCGAATCAAGTTTGAGCTGAGTCGATTCCGCACCTGAGAACTCAAAACAATGCAACGGTTAACATCAAGAGTCACCGCAACCGCGAAAGTTTGCTCGTTGCTGAGAACTATCCTCATTAATGAAGCACCATCTTCTTCTTCTTCTTCTTCTTCTTCTTCTTCTTGGCTTCCAAGCCGCTGCTTCTCTACTTTCTCTGTGCAGGAACGTGCTAAAACCCCAGGAAAAGTAGCGATCCCAGGAGATTTATTGAAATGGGGTTCGCTTGGGTTTTGCAGGACTTTGAGATTTGCATCAGGGTTTAAGCCTTTAGAACCCAAGCCGTTGGATTCCATCATGGATTTGAACAGAGCAAAGAACCGTTCACCTGAGGACCTTGCTTCCATTTGGGATGATGTAATGTACCCAATTACTGAACTTCTTTTTCCCCCTTCATTTTTTATGTTGTCAATATGAAAGAACAATTTGATTAAGCAAAATTTTTATGTTCAGTATCACTTGGGAAGAGGTCATATTGGGTTGACCATGAAGGCAAAGCTTTACCGTTTGTTGGAACAAAGAAGCTCGGATTGGTAATTCATTTGATTCCATTGTTTATGCTGTTACATACACGTTGCTTTCTTTCATAATTCTTGCTAGTCTCACTTCTATCTGCTTAGCAGCCGCTATTTTGTCGTTCCTTTGTGGAGAGGAAGTGGTTATACAACAATGTTTGCTCAAGGTTTGTTCTTATATAGGTAGTCTTCGATATTTTTTCGTTTTGGTCTTATGACGTTTGATTTGTTTTGTTCTGATTTAATTCTCTTGTTTGTGATCAATTTAACCTACGATACAACCTGGGAAAATGTTCTCTTTACTAAAGTGGTCATAATCATGTTATGGTTTTTTGAATCATGCTTGTGGTAGAAATTAAAACAGTAAGGCGTGTATTAAGAAACAACATAGTATCAGTTTCGAGTCACAATTATTAAGTAGTATTCTCATACTGTTTGAATCAGGCAAAGAGTCATGGCTTTTGCTGTTAGAAAAGAGCATCAGAAATGTCTTTCTGCAAGAGTTTCAATCTATTGGCCATTCTTATGCTTGCATGGATGATTAACTGGAGTTTAAGAGACTTTTTGGCTGCTGATTTCCAAATTTCTGATGAACTCATAGGAACCAGGAATCCTATTAGGGTTATTTGCTATAACGAACAATACTAAATACCAATGTGTTATAAGTTACGCCCCTCGTTAGGATATTTAGATTGCATATGCTGATGAAGCAAACAACAAATTTTATATTTTTCCATGAACTTGTTAGTTTGCTTAAATGTTTATCCAAAATTTTCTTGCAGTGCAATTGCCATACATGCTTTTCACCGGTCTTGAAGATTACAAAGCAAGGGGAACCCAAGCATCTCCTTACTTCACTGCAACCTTTTATACAGACTTTGCGGAAAGCAAGGACTTGGTACTTATTCGTGGAGATATTGTTTTCACCAGCAAGCTTACTGATGAGGAAGCAAAGTGGCTCCTGGAAACCACTCAATCTTTTTATCTGAATGATGTGAGGTACAAGCTAGTTGAATGTTTCAATAAAGAACCCCGTGATTTTGAGTTCAAGGATGTGTTACGAGCTTTAGACATGCCTATTTTTTAACTTCTTAAAATGATAGTCCCTGAACTGCTATGCTTCATTTGTAAGAATTTGGAAACAATAATGTTTCCAGTAAGTTTTATGCAATTACTGGTGGTGTTAGCAGATGTTCAGGGTCTGCCTTGGTTGTACTATTATTTCATCTAATAAATTTTTAGGCACTCTTTTCCTCCTTTCTTTCTCCTTCATGTTACTTTCATAACATGGAGGGTGAAAAAGGGGGTTTTTAATGAGGCCTAATCTTCTATCAAAAAAAAATAATAATAATGTTTCCAGCAAATGTCATGCTTGACAGTTTCTTGTTTCATTTTCAAGAAAATATTTAAATCCTCCACTGGAGAGAGGATGGTCTTGAGATAGATTATGTAGAATGTGGTCATTACATTATAATTTACAGCCTGTAAAGTTGTCACATTCTAACTTCGTGGAGGTGAATTGAAAATGACAAGAAAAGTACTTCATCTAGTCGTACAAGAGTAGCATCTTACATTTAGCTAGACATCTGGTGTTACTAGGAAAGGTGCATTATTCTGGAAACGATTAACTAATATAATTTTCAGGGATTGAACATGAACTAAAGCTATCAATAAAAACTCGGCCAATGATAGATCCTTGAATTTCAGTACCATTAATTTATTTAATCTTTTAATTTTGTTTTATGTTTTTCTGTCAGCCATAGATTAGGGACCTCTAATGTGATTGCTCCAGGGACCTCTAAACTCAGGGTTGGACTGGTGCTCCTGCATTCAAGCTATGAACATTGTGTAGATTAAGATGACCGCCGTGACCGACCACATTTCTGTGGTGGTTTCAAGAATATCCATGTCGAGTCCTCGGACGTTGCCGGAATTATCACTGACAACCCTGATGTTGCATCTGGCTGAGTAAATTGCACGTGATCTGCTCTCGTAGCTGATATAGTTATGTCAACGACAGCTGCATCATAATTCTTCCATTGGTTTTGGTACGCAAGCAAAAAGAAAACAAAAACCTCACAAGAGACAAAATTATAGAAACAAGAAAACTGAACTAGAAGCAAATCGTCCTGGCTATTCTCACAGGTTTTTTCACATCACTGTTTAAGTGAAAACAAGACCGAGCCTAAATTCGATATCTTATAGACGTAATATCCTATAAAAGTATAATTGAACTATTAAAAAAATACTAAGGAAAACAAATAAAGTAAATTAACATAGGAAGACAAAAAGATTGAGAAACATGAATTGAAAGAAAAACGGATATTACCTTGCTATGGACTTCGTTAACAAGTTCATCATATTAATATGAGCCATTGTGGCGATCAAATCGATAAGGTAGATCATAACCTAGCACGTTATTATTTGCATTTAGGTTATTATGGAAAGAAAATTTTATGAAAGAAAATGCTGTTATTGTAATATTATAGATAAATGTTATTTAGATATCCTTTTAAGCCAGATAATGTTAATGCTCAGTTTGGGAGATAAGTGCAAGATATTGAGTGCTTGTTATAAAGAAAAAAATTCAAATATGTAATTTATCTTGGAAAAATAAAATAACAAAATGAGCTTTGAATATATCTGAAAAGGAATATTATTCATACTTCTAAAGGAACCAAATACCCCGATGATCCGCCTTCCTTTCGCACTTCGGCAGCACCAATGGATGCGCTTTCCATTATAGGGGGAGCCGTGGATTGAAAGCCGCTGCACAATTCTTTATCCTCTAGCGCCTGAACTGTCGATTCAGCCTCGGTACGACATATGGGGCTCGTTGTATGTGATCCCAGCCACGTATCTATACACTCCACATGAAGCATGTGCTTACAAATTGGTAAAAGCCCGACTGTGGAGTCTTCCGTGATGGTTCCCAAACAAACTGATCGAGCACTCTGTGGGCTCGTCATGGACGTTAACCTGGCCGGTGGTTAGCTTGTATGTGAACATTAACAATGACACTATAACCAAATGGTCGAGCCCTGACTTCGGTGGCTCGAAGACGGAACTTTCATAAAACGCTGCAATTTGAGTTCTCCGGAGATTAAAGGCGGCACGCATCTCAGAAGATACCCTGTGTAGAGTTGGAGCAAGACTATAATCATCACAACTACAAATAAAGAGGCGATTACCGCGAGCATGATGTTGCGACTGACATCAAATTCTTTATTATCATAATCTTCTGAACCCATAGTTGCTTAGTTTTCTCTTCTGAGAAAGGGTGTGTTGTTTAACTTAGCTAATAAATGCGTAATAAAACGACGAAGTCAGCTTGAACAACGACGTAAGCTAATAAATCCACGTTAAGTAGGGAATTCTGATCGTCCGTTCTGTTCAAAACAGTTCCAAGATAATCTACGTTCGATTTGATATTGTTGAGGTCCCGTAGCTCAGTTGGTTAGAGCGTTGGTCTTATGAGCCGAAGGTCGCGGGTTCGAGCCCCGCCGGGACCAGTTTTTCATTGTTGGTTGATTTTTCATTATCTTCCTTCAATTTGGTTCTATTTTCTTCAATAAATAAATAACCGAACCAACACGAGAAACTCCCCAGTTCTTCATAATTCACATCAGTTGTTTAGCCCTTGATTGATGAAAAAACGATAATTAAAAAAAAAACAATCTTTTAAATATAATTTCCTTTTCCATTACACCAGCTTTTGATTCTTTGTGAGACAAAAACTAAAATAAACAGAAGACATACATAACAAGAGATAGGAAAAAGCTGGTAAATGGGCCATGACAATGCGCATTCCATATCAACCTTTAATTATTTTCTTTTCCCTGATTTCAGGCTTTCTTTCTTCTTAACTACAACTCATACTATTTGTTGCCACCACATTTCCCTTTGATCTCCCAAAATCTTCTCTTCCTCCAAAACTACCTCTTTGGACAGCTTTGTTTGGTATATCCTAGCTAACTCATATTTTTGGTTCGGTTTCTTAGTGCTTCTTGTTTTGTTTGCTTTACTTTATAATAAAGGGAAAAAGGGTTATTTAGGGATGCCCCGTGATTGGGAGGAATCCTGGATGAGTCAAAATTTACAAACTAATTTATGGACTGAAAATCAAATCTTTAGTTTATGATATTATGAGGTTTATGTAGCTGCTGCAATTTTCAGCTTCTTTTTGCTAGAGGATAGGTGGGTTGACTTCGATAGTTGCATGGTTGTTCATTTGTGGAAAACCTTTCTGTTCAGTAACTACTAGTTGTTTTCCATTAAAAAATGACCCCTCTTTCAAATAAAATCAAGTTCATAGCATGAAATTCTTCTTCTTCTTCTTCTTTTTTTGAAACTTTTCTGTCGTGTTATTTTATGAAACTGATTTTTTTGTGTGCTAAATTATTCCTGTTGTTGTTTCTGATTATTTTTGCACTGGAAAATGCTGTCAGGTTGATGCTAAGCTGGGTTATGATACTTACCATCAGCAATGGGTTCTGGAAACTTGTTGAAGACAATAATAAATATAGTTAAAGATGACGGTTCAAAGCAAGTAAAGGTCGGCTTCTAAAAGCTTAATCATAAACTAAGCAATGCAACTCTCTGTTTTTTCCAGTGATAAATGATTAGTTTGCAATTTGAATCCTTTGGGTTTATATTATGCATGATCTAAACATTTTGGAAGATTGTTTCTCCCACTAGAATGGTCTTTTTTTTTAAAGCTTTTACAACTGGAAGTGTCATTGCCCATTATTCATTACCCCTTGATATCATTTGCTATTTTGTTTCCTTTATTAAGGTGACCTTTTAATTGGTCTCATCTGTTCGGCACAGGGATCTTCAGCTTGCACAAAATCCAATGGCTTCAAATGGACGAAACACCAGCGAAAGGCATCCACTAGAACAAGTTTAACTAGCAGAAATTCCAACACTCTTGGCATGCTAATTGAGGATTTAGCAGCAACACGGATTCAAACTGCATGCAGAGCCTAAAGTCCTATAAATAAGATCATAATTGGTGAATATATATATATATATATATATATATATATATGCATGTCTTTGCTTGCATTGGTGAAGCCCATGTCTAAATGATAGAACCTTCTTTTATTTCAACCCTCTAGCTCCCTCTAGCTGCAACACATTTAACTGGATTCTGTTTGTTAATGCATCATTCTCAGTTAATTGAATCATCATATTGGAGTGACCAGTGAATTTGTGAAATTCTTTCTTGAATAGGAGCAATATAGGCACTTGGTATGTGATAATCAATTGAAATCATGAACATCTGTCCAACTACCTCTCCTGTTTCCAAATTTGTTGATAAGTTGACAATGCAAGTTAAGATATATGCTCACCATTGAGTTAGTGGAATGGTTTAATAATTTCTTTTCGCATGATGCAGGCTAGAAAACAATTACGTAGATTGAAAGGTACTGTAAGGTTACAGGCTCAAACCCTAAGCGCTGTTTGGATGGGGGGAAAGATGATTACTGGAGGGAATTTTTTTTCCAGAATTTAATACCCATGTTTGGATTGGTAACGGAAGGCTGTCTTAGACAGAAGAAAATAGCAAATCAACTAAAGCTCGGGGCTAAACTACATGACATAGAGGTTAGATCATCAGCCCTGGCTCATGAGACCATGCATGGACTAAGATCTTGGCAGCATGCTTGTTAGGGCCATTAGTCTTAAACATGTGAATTCAACTAGGAATGCAATTTTAAACATCTAATGGCTGTGAATAATTAGCATCACCTTATTTTCCTAAGTATTATGTTTTACACCTAATGATCAGTATAAGTTAAAAGCTTACTAGGAATTGAGTAAAAGAAGTTTTGACACCTGGAAACATGTAGGAATGGTCATTTGGCATGCATATTGTGGTGTAGCAGCATCTACGGCAGGGATTCAAATAGCGACCGTGTCGCGGTATAACGGCCGTTATTTCACGGTTGTGGCGCCGTCCGTTACTGATATCGTCCAAAAACACGGTGTGAAACAGAATCACACCCATAACAGACGATAACGGTTGATCGCGGCTACAACGGACTGCTATTCCCGTTGCAACACCAAGCATTCAACAACAACACAACAACTTAAAAAAATGACAATTTTTATATAAAAATCAACTTACTTTCCATCAAAAAGTGAAAAAGTGAAATTCAAAGAATATATTCCATGTGGCCTGTAAAAATCAATTTACTATCCATCAAAAGTGAAAAAAGTAATCAAAATTAAAGAATCGGTACAAAATACAAATCATTCAAAACAAAAACCAACAAAAAAAACAACCCTAATTGAAATATGAAATTTTTGCTTGCAACTTAAAAAAATCTCTCAAATTTCACTGCTCCCAAACTCAAAATCAAACAAATAAATAAATAAAGCCTTCATTTTAAAGAGAATTTCATAATTTCAAGTAATCAAAACAACCAAAGGTCAGTGATTATTTTTTAAAGACTATACACAAGAATGGGTGAAGCGGTATCTAAATTTTTAATATATGAACGACTTTCTTTTCAATTAGCAAGCTCTTCATGGTTATATAATTTAATTCAAATGTCAATAGAAGTTTGACAAGGTGTAAAGTTGCCAACACCTTATGAGGTTTCAAGTGTGTATTTGGAGTCAGAATTTCAACGAGTTCGTGATTGAGTAAATGGACTGAAGACTCATTGGAAAGATTTGGGTGCAACTCTAATGTGATGGTTGAACTAACAGTTTGAACCAAATGCACATCATTAATTTCCTTGTTTATTGGAGTAAAGGAACCGTTTTCTGGAAATTCGTGGATGTATCAAGTGTTCGTAGCAGAGATGTTGAGTTCTACTACAACTTGTTAGATTCAGTTGTAGAAGAAATAGGAGAAAACTACATTGTCCAAATAGTGACTGATAATGAGGCAACAATGAAAGCCGCTGGAAAAAAATAATGTTAAAAAGAAAACATCTATATTGGACCTCATGTGAAGTTCATTGTTTGGATTTATGCCTTAAAGATATTGGAAAAAGGCCTAGTGTAGCAAAAGTGTTAGAAAAGGCTTAGAAAGTGACTTGCTTCGTATACAATCACATTTGGACTGTTTATCTAATGAAGAAGTATACACACGGAAAGCAAATACTTCGACCCGCTTTTACTTGATTTGCGACTCATTTCATCTAGCTCGAAGAGATAACAAGACAAAAGCAAGGCCTGATAGAAATGTTTAATTCAAAGGTTAATATTTTATAATTAGTTATATAATTACTTAAATATGACAACCTTTAATGATTTTATTAGTTGTAAATAATTTAAATTATATTATTTTAGTTTTTTATGAATATACAAGAATTTAAATAATCAAAATGTGAACAACAAAAGACATGGTCAGCTTATGAAGCCAAAAAGATTATTTTGGGAAAAGAATTTTGGGAAAAAAAAACAAATGACCTCATAAAAGTTTACGAGCTCTTAGTGAAAATATTGATACTTGTGGATAGTGATGAAAAACCAACAGTGAGCTTTATTTATGATGTTGTTGATAGAGCAAAACGAGCAATTCAATAAGATTGTCGATATTTCATCGAGTATGAAAAAATATTGACAATAGGTGGAATTTTATGCATTATGACTTGCATTCAATTAGTAAGATAAAACGTTTCATATAATTAAGAATTATTTTTATATTTTATTATAGATGAAATTTTATTACTCTATGCTCTAAATTATTATTATTTGATGATATTCTTATAAATCATGCTTACGTTATTTTCTCAATCCTCAATTTCAATTTGGGATAGAGCACTCTGATAATGTATTGATAGAAACAATAAAAGGTACAAGCTTGGTAATTGAAAAATTAGAACCTTCTCTTGACACTAAGTCAGAATGGTTAATCATGTTAGATTCAAATATTATTATTTGTAACTTAGTTACATAATTTTATTATTTTAAAGCTAAGTGATGGATAATATATGGCACATGTGTTCCTGAGTTACAACGATTACAATTAAAGTACTTAGTCAAACAACTTCGGCATCAAATTGCTAACAAAATTGGAGCACATTTAACCATATTCACACCAAGGCAAGAAATAGGTTGAAGTATAAAAGACTTGAGAAACTAGTGTTCACCTACTACAATATGAGGCTCCAGATTAGACATAAGAAAATAATAAGCATCGATGATATAAACACTAGTTTTAATCTTATCAACCTTGATCATATCTTTGAAGATGTTGATCAATTATCATAATAACTTCAAGAGAAAGAGAATTCATTGTTAGATGGTGAAATTGTCGGTTTGTTTTCTGTGGATACCTCAGATGATGAAACTAATGTTAACAAATCTCAACAACAAATTTTGGCTTATTCAAGTTCTAGTGAAACACAAAGTCAAAGTGGTGATGGACTTGATGGTGGTGGTTTAAGTCCAATTGATGATGATGATGATAGTGGTGGTGGTGGTAGAGATGAAATTAGGTCTTATAGTCGATATGGAAGAGAATATGGGGTTGGTATCACTAGTGGACATTTCCGTGATGGATCAAAATTTGGTGGAAATATATCTCCGAAGGCTAGAAGAAATAGAAGTAAACCTAAAGCTCTATCAAAAGGAAAGTGCAAGAAGCATACTTCTATAGGCTCTTCATCTGGTAGAAAATCAAGTTCTAGTAACCTTGGGCATAGAGATTCATCTACTAACACGCAAGGTTTTTATCCACCAAAACAACTTTCATATTTCCAGCCTTCACATGGTTATCCACAACCATATGGTTATTATCCATCATTTTCTAATTATGGTGTGTCATATCAACCTCAAATGCATCATCCTCCACCAATGTATCACCCACCTCCACCTCTCATGTATCCTCTTCAGATATATCCTCCACGTCAATTATATGAAAATCAAAGTGAAAATGTTACTTTTTTGGATATGTTTTTGGACAAAGGCCACGAGAATCAAGTCAAGAAGGCTTTCAAAATAAAGGTGAATGATCTGGACCTCTTTGTCATTTCACTAATTGGAGAAAATTAAATTCTTCCTCTACCACTTTTTGAAAGGTTTTTTTAAAATAATTTTTCGACAATGTTTTTAATTTTAATGATAATAAAACATTTATATATTCCTTCTCAATTTTAATGTTTGACGTATTATTGTAATTGTTGCAGTGAATTAGATTCTCTCATATTTATTCTCAAATTATTCTACTTATGAGTACAAAGCTAAATTGATTTTATGCATTTCATTGAAATGATGTTACTCAACTTCCCAAATGCATATTTGTTCTTTTGTAGTTTTAAGATTTCAATAAACATTTATTTCTTTAGTAACACCCAATTATTGCATTGAAAACTTTCCGCATTCCTACTCCATGTTGAACTCAATTTTAGAAACTATTAAACAAAATCAATAGTAGAATAATCGAAAATTTGTTTGTAAAAAAGTGTTCTTTAACATTGGTTTTAGCTTGAGCTGATGTGCTCTTTTTTAAAAAAAAAAATTGGCTCATGTTGGAGATAATATTTTTTATATGCATGGGAAGTTTTTGAGGTTTCATGTTGATTTCAAGCTAGCTTTGAAAAGAGAAATATGATTAAGGATAAATGAATTAAATTAGTCATAATTTAAGGTTTCTTTAAATTGTTTTTTTTATCTTAGCACCAATGTGGATTTTTGGTTCACGACATCAAATCTAAGGTTTCTTAAAATGAAGCGTTTAAGATTCTACAAGTTAATATATACTTTTTTTAGGTACGACTTTTAATTATTTTATCGATATTTTATTGATAGAAACTTACAAACTTATTAAGTATGATGGATGTTTAATATTTTCTATTTTTTTTATTTGTTATGACTTATGAGTTAATATAATATTCTTAAGAAATTTAAAAAAAACAAAAATAAGTTCATGATGGTAAAAATTATGTTTACGTATTAATAAAAGTCTATAAGTGTTAGAAAATAATCTAAAAATCGTTAAAAGTGATTTTTTTTATAATTATAATTATAATTATTATAATTTATAATAAGTTGTGCGAATTTCAAAAAAACTCATGTATGTGATACCCGCAGTGACTGCGATAGCATCCATTTTGTCCGCGACCGCTATAAACGCGACCGTAAACGCGGCCGCAACCGCAATTTGAATCCTTGATCCACAGTAGTTTCTATTTTTTCCAATCACATCTCTTTGTGCCATCTTTACATATCTGTATCTTAGCGGCATTCTGTCTATTATCAGCTTTCCTGATATGAATTTTTACTTTTATAAGCAACTCATTGAATAGAGTATTAGAATATATAAAATGCAGTTGTCTACAGCTGATTAGCTGTAACTGTTTCTGGTTAAGTTGTTGTAACTGTTCCTGGTTAGTTGGGCCGTTTCTGGTTAGTTGAGCTAGTTAGTTAAGCCTGGTCTTATATATAGTGGGCCTGTCCACTATTCATGAACCGGGTGAAGTGTTATTTTGTATTCTACTGAACCTTGTATTCGTTTTTCTATCATTCAATAAAGTTTTACAGTGTTCATCTTCTCTCTTTTTGCTTTGATTCTCCTTTTTCTTTCCAGTTCATCACTGCTACTGTTATCTTTCTCTTCTATCATGGTATTTCAGTCTTGTCTGCTACACTGATGCAGACTGGGCAGCCTTGGTGGAAGACAGACGATCTACAACAGGCTATTGTGTATACCTTGGAGGTAATCCAATTGCGTGGTGCTCTAAGAAGCAAAGTGTTGTCTCCAGGTCTACATCAGAAGCAGAGTATAGGAGTCTTGCTAATTCTGTTTCTGAGTTGGTTTGGATTGAGTAGTTACTTGGTGAAGTATGGATTAATGTAACTGGAAAGCCAGTTGTATGGTGTGATAACACCTCTGCAATCTCTATGGCAGCGAATCCAACACATCATGCTCGCATAAAGCATGTAGAAATTGACATTCACTTTGTGAGGGAAAGAGTTTTGGCTGAACAACTTAGTGTTAACTTTGTTCCTTCTGCAGAACAGATAGCTGATATACTCACCAAACCATTGCCACCTGCAGTGTTTGGTGACATGCGCTCTCGTCTTGGTGTAAAGTCTTTGGCTGAGATCAATGGTATCAGCCATGTCAAGCAAGTCTGAAGATGCCAAGAAAATGTTGAATTGGCAATTCAGATTAGTAGAAAACCCAGAGAATATTAGAATATATAAAATGCAGTTGTCTACAGCTGATTAGCTGTAACTGTTTCTGGTTAAGTTGTTGTAACTGTTCCTGGTTAGTTGGGTCGTTTCTGGTTAGTTGGGTCGTTTCTGGTTAGTTGAGCTAGTTAGTTAAGCCTGGTCTTATATATAGTGGGCCTGTCCACTATTCATGAACCGGGTGAAGTGTTATTTTGTATTCTACTGAACCTTGTATTCGTTTTTCTATCATTCAGTAAAGTTTTACAGTGTTCATCTTCTCTCTTTTTGCTTTGATTCTCCTTTTTCTTTCCAGTTCATCAATGCTACTATTATCTTTCTCTTCTATCATAGAGATTCCAACTCTTGTATATTGCTAACTCATTTAATGTTATTGAGTCAATAATGGTATGAATAGTCCTTAAGATTTGCTACGTCGTGATGTACGGATCTTCTATGTTCTGTTTTTGCAAGCAGCATGTGGAATTACTGACAAGACTCATCCAGGTTCAGGATCCTCTTGTATTCAAATAGCATTTCCTTATGTCATACTGATCTGTTTTGTCGTTCCCATTTTATAGTTTAAGATGTATGATGTGTCATTTGCCCAAGTATCTAAAACTTTGGCTTCACAAATCAAATAATCCCATATGCTCTTACTGCCTGCTAAAACCTCCAGATATCTTTGTTTTCGTCTTCCTCCTAGTCTCAGGTTGAGGCTGGCCTATTCGACTTTCTCTTTCACACACTCTCGTTTAATACTTTTTGAATCAACGACAGGTAGAATGGTCTTGTGGCCCTGAAACAATGGAGGAAATTCTCTCAAAAATACATCATAGAGAAGAAGCAGCTATTAAACGGGAGCGAAGTATGGCAGACTCCTTCTCTCATCAAGTATACCATTCTCTGAAGCTGTAACTTTTGTTATTCCGGGAAAGCTGTAGAAACAATAACTAACCATCGGATACGCGTGATTTTCAGTGGAGAGCCCCAACTCTAACAATAATGGGATTGACAATTACGAGCTTGCTAAAGCTAATTGGAGTTGGAGCTGGGTGGAACGCTGGATAGCAGTTCGTCCATGCGAAAGCCGCCTCCCTACTCAGTCCATTACCCCTAAGAAACCGCCAAACAGACAGATAAAAACCGCTGGTAAAAACTCGAATTCACCGAAACTGAAACCAACAATATCAGCAAAACCCCATCTTTCCAATGAGAAGGAAACCATGAAGATGAAGCCTAGGAAGCTGTCTTACCCTGGTGCTGAGAAACCAGCTGCAGAAGTGAAAAATGAAAAGGAAGGGATAGGGATTTAGCAGGAAGCCAAAGACAAGACATAGTTAGAGCAACTAAACTTATCGGCTATATAAGTGTGCAAAAATCCTTGTCTTTTTCTTAGGTTTTGAAAAGTAAATGTATGTATGAATCGATACGACTATACCACCCTGATTTTGTTTCCCTTTTTGTATATTAAGTGGTGAGAACTGAGAAGTTAATGTCTTGCATGACTACAAAATTATGGAACCTCTAACTTCTCTCCAACATAATCTCCTTTTGGATAAATTGCTTAAGCAAGATGAAAGAGCTACTCCAAACCCATAGTTTTCAGTAAACAACTGCAAACAATACCCATAAACTAGGCTCATTTGGGGCTGCGCATCCTAAAATATTTCGTTGGTTTTTATTTAAGAATTTATGATATTCAAACCAAATTTAGGCCTACCGAGGTTTGCATTTATGTAGTGGCTTGGGCTTGTTTTAAAGATTTGTTATTAGGTTTTGCCTCCACCCAATAGGCAAATTGACACAAACAAACCTGACAATGCAACGGGTTAGCAATTTACTACTACCCCATGGTTATTACACTCTTCGTATCACTGAGACTAAAACAGCGAATCTACACATTTTTTTTCATTCAATAAAAATCCAAGGCAAAAGGGAGTGCGATGCCCTCATACTTAAAAAAAAACTAATGAGGCTGTCATTTTTTCATAAATATGACTCTCAAAGTTAGAAAAATAAATTCAATATGACCCTTTGACCAACGGTTCCTCTTGTTAACTATTACGGTACTGACATGACACTTACGGTGCTAATGTGACGGTCTACAGTGGTTGGTGACATAGAAGATGATGTGGCAAATGGGTTAAATTGGTTTTTTGGTCGAATTCGAGGGTCAAATTGAGTTTTTTTATTTCAAGGGCTTATTTGATTTTTTAGAAAAAAAAATTTTAAATTTTAAATTTAAACTAAATGAAATTAAAAAATATAAAATAATAAAAATTAAAATTAAATTCCTAAAAAATTAAAAATATAAATATTAATCATAATGATTGAAAATATTATTGTTCTATGTGCACGATGGTTGTATATTTTTCAAACTTGTCAAGAAATTTGATTCCTTTGAAAAATTGGATAATTTGGATTATGGATGATGTGCTAAAACTGAAGGTTCAAAGGGTTGAAAGAATTTGTTTAAATAGGCTGGAAACAATTAAAAACATAATATTAATATCAATTTATTTCTTCGATCATTTTATTTAATTATAGATTGGATATTAATTTAGTTGACATTATTATAATTAAAAACAATTAAAAACATAATATTAATATCAATTTATTTCTTCGATCATTTTATTTAATTATAGATTGGATATTAATTTAGTTGACATTATTATAATTAAAAAAGTTTTTATATGTATTTAAATTTGTTATTTTTAACTTAAAGGTTGATGTTGAGTTAATCGATCGATGAAATCGGCCAAGAGTGAGGTGAATTGACAATTAAAAATTTGGTGGAAGCTTTTGCAGAAAATTGAAAGTAATTTGCACACGATTTAGAGTGGTTTGACTTTCTCAACCAAAGTCTACGTCCACTACCTTAGCTATCCACACTAAGGATTTTTCAACAAATTCACTAATTTGTTCTTTCTTTTGAGGACAAAGAGATAACCTTACAACCCCCTCAAGAATATACCACAATTCTTAAGAATACTCTTTCCCGAAGAGAAGATTACAAATTCACAAACTTAATGAAAAACCTCACAAGGCAAATGTGTTTGCACAATTCTAGAACAAAGAAAGAATACTCAAGAATAATACAATTGAGCACAATAAGTGTTCTTGAAAGCAAAAATGAATATTGAATGAAATAGGCTTGAAAATGCTCAAACTTGAGGTTTGATGCTTTCTCTTTGATTCTCTCTTGAATCTTGTTGATTGTTGTTTCTTGTTGTTGATCAATGGCTTCTAAGCTTGTTTAAATACTCCTTCAATTGATTTTGAATGTTGGGGATGATTAGTGGAGTCAATGGAGCCGTTTAAGTGTGAAAACAATTAATAAAATCAGTTAGGAGCGTGTGTGCATCGATGTATAAGGCTAGTGCATCGGTACACTATGTGTAAAATTCAAATATTTCGACCGTTGGAAGACTTAGTGCATCGGTACATTGAGGGTGCATCGATGAATAAAACATATTCGGTGTTTTAAAATAGCCTGAGTGCATTGATGTATAGTTTGTGCATCGGTGCATTGAATGCATTCGATGTTTCTATTTGTTCAAGAGTGCATCGATGCATATAGAGTGCATCGGTACACTAAATGCATTCAAAATTCAATTTATTTGAGAGTGCATCGATGCATGGACTAGTGCATCGCTACATCTCTTTGAAAAATTGAATTTTTGGCTTAATTTTGGTTCGAAATACTTTGTTAAAATTGTTTCAAAAATATTTTAAGTATAAAACACAACTTTACACTTTAGTAAGGATTGAAATTGAACTTTGAAAGACTTAGAGTAATATTTTGATATTTGAATAAATATATCGAATATACTTTAGAAAATCTTATGTAAAATCTTAAAATTCATTTAACTTAATTTGTTATATCGAAACATCAAAATGTTTTCAACAAACTCCCCCTTTTTGATATAACAAAACATTTTAGTAATTTTAAGATTTTTGAAATAAAGTTTTGAAATTACCCCCTTACTTTAACACTTCTCCCTTAACACTTCTCCCCCTTTTTGTTAAATCAAAAAGACTCTAAAACGTTTTTAAACAAGGTTTTGAAAAATTAGCCAATTGATATTTAGAAATTTAAAGCTTAAGCTGCTAAGATCACAATCAAGAGAAATGTTAGCCATTAGTTTCATAAAACAATATTCATATAAAATGTGTAATGAAGAATTGGTCATATATGTCTAAATGATGCAAAAATTAAGATAAACCAATATAAGTTCAACAACCAAATATATAAATATAAGTTCAAGCATCCAAGCAACCAAAACATAAATTCAAACATATAATCATCCAAAACAATCGAAGAACATCAAAATATTTATCAATCCAAGTTCTAAATCCAAGAAAGCATGGCAAGTAAAGATCTACTCCTTCGGAGGGTCGGGAGGAGGAGAATAATGTGCTCGTACTTCAAGAGTGAGAGCATCCATACGTTCACGCATCTCCCGTTGAAACTCTGTTATCTGAGATTCCATGGATGCAAACCTCAGATCAAACGACTCTAAGAAGGATCGAAAATATGATGGCGTTTGATCTTCTTGCTGTGCCGGATCTTGATGCTGCTCTGGCTCGTCGTAGGGTACGTGATCGTCAATATCTTGCATTAGTTGTTGAAGTTCGGGATCATTGTCAGCAGCCAGTGCCGGAGGAGGAGGAACACGAGAAGAGCTAGGAGCAGAAGGGGCTCGTGAAGAACTGGCTCCCGGAGTTTGCTTATTGGGTCGAAAGACCCATTGACCAGTTTCCTCATCCTGTTTCCAATCAGCTTTCTACAAGGAAGTGAGATTGATTTGGTTTTGGAGAATGATGGGATTGTCAAGAGAAACTCTAAGACTGAGTTTGATAAAAAGATTACTAAGTAGACACCTATAAACTAAAGTTTCGACATGTTTAGAGGGGACAACATTTATAGTATCTACTAGTTCATTAAAAATGATTTGTGGCAAATTTATCTTTCTATTATGCTGAATACAATGTATCCACCATAAATCCCTAACACGAAGAGTGGAGTACCTACCTCCGGATGGTTTAAACCACCAAGAGATCATTAAATCCAGAAAATGATCGTGATGTGTACGTAAGGTACTAACACTAGCGTTAGGAAGATAGGGATATGCCACAGTCTCTTTCTCATTATATAAACCATTGTCATCTAGCCCAAACTGTTTAGCAATCATTTCAGAATCAATATGAATATATTTTCCTAAAAGGTAGGATTTAATTCCTATAGTCCTAGTTTGACGCTTGTTTTGGATACATACCGCATTAGAGTAGAAAATGCAGACCAACTGATGATAGACAATTGGTTTAAGGTGAAACAGTTTATCAAACTTCCTGGATTTTGTATGTTCGGAAAGAATCCATGTACCTATGGTAGAGTTCTTCTCTATGACGACCAGGCATATTAAAACAGGAGTTTAGAATGGTCATATTGGGATCGTTTGGATTTGGAGGTTGAGGAGAAATAGGATTAGGTCGGTTAAAACGACTCGAAGAGGACCTAGGACGTTTAGGGTTGGACATGGTTTAAGAAATATAATGGGATATATAACCTGCAAATTGAAAAACAAGTATGCAATATAATCAATCCCAAAACTCAATTGAGTATGCAATAATTCAAGGTTCTCTAAATCGAATCCTAATGAGCAAGATTTTGAAAACTATTTGAAAAATCATAATACGTATAGATTTTATGAAAACAATACAATTAAACCAATAATCAATAATTTTCGAAACTAATTTTTTTTTAAATTTTGAAATTCAAAGAACATTTTGAAAATTGTTTGTTTTTGATGAAATTGATTGTGAAATATAGTTTAGAATCATAATATCATCAATGCCCGATATAATTTTCATCCTAGAACTAATCTAAACTAGTTCTAAAATCAAAATTTGATAAAATAGGGGTTTTTAGAAAAATAACTTGAAAAATTCAGATTTGTGAGAACGAGATGTTGTTTTGCACGATTTAATGATGTTAGCAGGATTTGGAGATGTAATGCTCGAAGATTCTGACTTTAAAATGTTGATTTTGGGAAAATAGAGAGTATAGGGTGAGAGAGGGATGAACGACGGTTTGAGAGTGTTTTAAAGGGTTTTGAGAAAATGAAGAAGAAACATGGTTTTTAACCAAAAACCTGACGGATGCATCGATGCATGGCTCTGTGAATCGATGCACATTCAAGGCGTGCATCGGTGCATCTTCATGATGTATCGATGCACATTCATAGGGATACATCGATGCACCTTTATAGTGTATCGATGCATTATGCACAAAAATGTCAAAAATCCGTTTTAAACACTTAAAATGCTAAATAATTTAGCTCTAGTGGTATTAGCAACTCATATATTGAAAATTAATCATGTTCAATCAATCAATTTTATCCTTTAAACTACATTTGAACATATAATTAATTTTCACCAAAGATCATAAACTCCCCCTAACTAATAGCAAAGAATGCAATCAAAATTATTATTATTATAAGCATTTTTTCATTTTTTTCTTAAAAGTGCTAAAATTAATTTAAACACTAAGTGAAGATAGGTCAGTTAAACCTAATTCTCTCCTAAGTGTCCAAAATCTTTCTTTTTCTAAGGGTTTTGTAAAGATATCTGCTAATTGGTGCAAAGTATCAACAAATTCTAGAACTACATCTTCCTTAGCGACATGGTCTCCAATGAAGTGATGTCTAATTTCAATATGCTTAGTTCTAGAGTATTGGATGGGATTTTTAGTGAGACAAATAACACTAGTATTGTCACACTTGATAGGAATTGTACCTACTTCAATTCCATAATAAAAAAGTTGTTGTTTCATCCATAAAACTTGTGTAAACCAACTACCGACTGAAATGTATTCTGCTTCAGTGGTAGATAATGCAACACAATTTTGTTTCTTTGAAAACCAAGAAATCAACATATTTCCAAGGAATTGGAAAGTACCGAAGGTTCTTTTCCTATATAATTTGCATCCTCCATATTCCGTATCAGAGAAGGCATGCAAGCTAAAGCTAGAGTCTCTAGGATACCAAAGTCCTAAACTTGGAGTGTCCTTAAGGTATCTAAAGATTCTCTTAACAGCTAGTAAATGTGCTTCCTTAGGACATGATTGAAATCTAGCACATAAACAAACACTAAACATAATATCCGATCTACTTGCGGTTAAATAAAGAAAAGTGTCAATCATTGACCTATATAATTTAACATGCACACATTTACCTCATTCATCTTTGTCAAGCTTTGTAGATGAGCTCATTGGAGTGTCATGAGGTTTCCCATTTTCCAATCCAAACTTCTTAAGCATATCTTTGATGTACTTAGCTTGATTGATGAATATACCATCTTTTCTTTTCTTGATTTGGAGTCCCAAGAAAAATGAGAGCTCCCCCATCATGCTCATCTCGAATTCACTTTGCATTAGCTTAGAAAATTCTTGGCAAAAAACATTATTAGTAGAACCAAAAATTATTTCATCAACATAAATTTGAAGTACTAATAAATCTTTACCTTTATGCTTTAAAAACAATGTAGTGTCAACCTTCCCTTTTGAAAAACCTTTTTCAATTAAAAAGTTTGACAATCTTTTATACCAAGCTCTAGGAGCTTGTTTTAAACCATAAAGCGCTTTTGTCAATTTAAGAACATGATTTGGAAATTTTAAATCTTCAAAACCAGGAGGTTGTTCCACATACACTTCTTCTTTTATAAAACCATTTAAAAATGCACTTTTAACATCCATTTGATATAATTTAAATTCATTGAAACATGCAAATGCTAATAATATTCTAATTGCTTTCATCCTAGCTACGGGAGCGTATGTTTTATCATAGTCTATGTCCTCTTCTTGAGTATACCCTTGAGCAACAAGTCTAGCCTTGTTTCTCACTATATTAACGCTTTCATCAAGCTTATTCCTAAATACCCACCTAGTACCTACAATAGATTTATTACTAGGCCTTTCAACTAATGTTCATACTTTACTTCTCTCAAATTGATTTAACTCTTCTTGCATAGCCATAATCCAATGTTCATCATTTAATGCTTCTTTAATATTCTTAAGCTCTATACATGAGATAAATGCAACATAATTACAAATATTTTTAAGAGAAGATCGAGTTGTTACCCCTTTGGATGGATCACCTATTATTTCACCATCCTTGACATAGTTGTATTCCCTTGGGTAAGAGACTTCCCTTTCTTCAATGGTTGGATTCTCGAGATGATCTTTCATTTCTTCCTTTGACGATGGTTCTACAACGTCATGTCTAACGTAATTTAAGTTAATAATACCTACATCATCATGCACACAAGAATCCTTCCTCGGAACGGTATTTGTGGCTTCCGCCCAAAAATATTTTGGCAAATTATTTTCACAAAGCATGGTTCTAGCCATTTCTTCTAAAGTTCGATTTTTTCTCACAACAACTCCATTTTGTTGAGGGGTTCTAGGTGCTGAAAAATTATTGCTAATACCGTTAGAATTACAAAATTCAATAAATCCAATATTTTCAAATTCAGTTCCATGATCACTCCTAACACTAGTTATAGAGTAACCTTTTTCATTTTGGATTACTTTTGAAAATGTGATGAATTTTTCTAATACTTCATCTTTAGTACTTAAGAATAGAACCCAAGTATATCTAGAATAGTCATCTACCAATACAAATGCATATTGTTTTCCACCCAAGCTAGTAATTCTAGATGGCCCAAAAAGATCTAAATGGATCAATTGTAATACTCTACTAGTGGATACGTCATTAATGGATTTAAAAGAAATTCACTTTTGTTTTCCTTTAGCACAAGCAATACAGATTTTATCATTATCAAATTTTGTTTTCCTATGCCATAACCAACTATCATGCTCATTCTTAGTAACTAGGCATAAATTAGTCATATATATAGAATCTAAATGCACCATGTAAATATTTCCTATTCTATGACCAACAAGCATAATCCGATTAGATGCAATGTCAATGACTTTACAACCATTAATATCAAACATGACATTGAATCTCTTATCGCATAATTGACTAATACTCAATAGATTATGCTTTAATCCATTCACATATAAAACATTCTTAATTTGTATAGAAGAGGTATTACCTATAATGCTTATACCTTCAATGTGACCTTTTGAGTTATCACTAAAGGTCACCTCTCCTCTATTTTTGGCTTTGAGCTCTATAAACCGGCTTTTGTCTCCAGTCATGTATCTTAAGCATCCACTATCAAGGTACCATGAGTTTGAATTTGTTTCCTATGCCTTGTAGCAATGCTTCTTTTCCTACAAACATAGATTAATTTTTTATTTTTGGAACCCAAATTCTTTTGGGTCCATATTCATTAGTTTCCAAAATCTTAGTCCCCTTAGGTATCCATTTTTTTAGGATATCCTTATCTTTAGTAGTAATGAGTTCTTTAGGAACCCATATACTTCTAACGATTTTTCCATTAGAGGTTCTTTGGGACCTCTATGATTGTAGTTTTTAAAATTTTTTCTAACAAAGTTGGATTTTGAATTTTCTCTATTTTTAAAATGTTTTGTTCCAACTTTATCAAAAGAAGCTTTAAGATCATCAATTTTCTTTTGATGATCATCATTGACCTTTGAAAGTAAATTTTGCAAATCAAAATTTTTCTTTTCAAACTCTTCTAGTTTTATTTGTAAATTTTGATTTTATTTTCAAGATCATTGTTGGTCTTGGATATGAGATTATTTTCATTTTTCAATTTCGAAATATCATTTTTATACTTTAAAAATAATTTCTCATAATCCGAAGCCAACCTATTATATTCCTCTAATAGCTCATCAAACGAATAATCTTTAAAATTAAATGAGCTAGAGGTTGCCTAAGAATCTTCCCCGAATGTCATCAAGCACAAGTTTGCTACTTCTTGTTCCTCTTCATCGAAACCTTCTTCATCGCTCCATATAGCCATATGAGCCTTGTGTTTCTTTTTGGATTGACCATTTTTCTTTAATTGAGGACAATCGTATTTGACATGCCCCGACTTTTTGTATTCTTAGCAAATGATCGAGTCCTTCTCCTTTGGTTCAGTTTTGAAGCCTTCATTTCGTGTGAATTTTCTTCTTCGGTTGGGCCTCATTAATTTTCTGAACCGTTTGACAAATAATGTCATTTCCTCGTCATAGTCATCTCCATTAGAATCACTCTCATCTTTTGTGGATTTGAGAGCAACTCCAACGTTCTTCTTCTTCTTCTTCGGTATCTCATCAGTCTTATCGAGGTCTACCTCATCTTGAAGCATCATTTCATGAGTGAGGAGTGAACCGATTAGTTCTTCAAGGGTTAAGGACTTTAAGTTCTTAGCCTCGATGATAGACGTCTTCTTTGATTGCCACGATTTTGGAAGTGAGTAAACCAACTTCCTCACAAGCTTTTCATTTGGAATGATCTCTCCATATGATTTGAGACCATTGACAATTGTGGAAAATCTATCCGTCATAGCTTTGATGTCTTCATTCGGTTTCATCCTGGAAATTTCATAGCTATGAGTTAGAAGACTAATTTTAGATTCTTTTACCTCGTCGGTGCCTTCATAAGTGATTTGTAGTTTGTCCCATATTTCCTTAGCGGTTGTACAAGATGAAACTCTCCCGTATTCATCCGGTCCAAGAGCACAAAAGATAATATGGATGGTTTTGGAGTTGAGCTGGAACATTCTTGTTTCTCCTTCACTCCACAATCTTGGATGAGTAGAAGGTTTGAAGTATATCCGTCTTCTATAATATTTCATGCTCCCATGTCACTTGCTTGAATGAAATACATTATTATATTCTTCCAATAAGTATAATTAGCTTCATTGAAGAAATGAGGCTTGTTAACGGGCAATGAATCAGGACCGAAGTCGGAGTTTGAAGTAGAGGCCATTGATGACTTGATTATCGATGTAACTCTTTCTGAGTCGACTCAATAAGCGATTAAACCTTCAAATAAGTGAGGCTCTGATACCAATTATTGAGTTAATTGATCGATGGAATTGACCAAGAGGTGGTGAATTGCCAATTAAAAATTTGGTGGAAGCTTTTGCAGAAAATTAAAAGTAATTTGCACAGCGATTTAGAGTGGTTCGACTTTCTCAACCAAAATCTACGTCCACTACCTTAGCTATCCACACTAAGGATTTTCCAACAAATTCACTAATTTGTTCTTTCTTTTGAGGACAAAGAGATAACCTTACAACTCCCTTAAGAATATACCCCAATTCTTGAGAACACTCTTTCTCAAAGAGAAGATTACAAATTCGCAAACTTAATGAAAAACCTCACAAGACAAATATGTTTGCACAATTCTAGAATAAAGAAAGAACACTCAAGAATAATACAATTGAGCACAATAAGTGTTCTTGAAAGCAAAAAAGAATATTGAATGAAATAGGCGTGAAAATGCTCAAACTTGAGGTTTGATGCTTTCTCTTTGATTCTCTCTTGATTCTTGTTGATTGTTGTTTCTTGTTGTTGATCAATGGATTCTAAGCTTGTTTAAATACTCCTTCAATTGATTCTGAACGTTGGGGATGATTAGTGGAGTCAACGGAGCCGTTTAAATGTGAAAACAATTAATAAAATCAGTTAGGAGCGTGTGCATCGATGTATAAGGCTAGTGCATCGGTACATTATGTGTAAAATTCAAATATTTCGACCGTTGGAAGACTTAGTGCATCGGTACATTGAGGGTGCATCGATGCATAAAACACATTCGGTGTTTTAAAATAGCCTGAGTGCATCGATGCATAGCTTGTGCAACAGTGCATTGAATGCATTCAATGTTTCTATTTGTTCAAGAGTGCAACGATGCATATAGAGTGCATCGGTACACTAAATGCATTCGAAATTCAATTTATTTGAGAGTGCATCGATGCATGGACTAGTGCATCGGTACATCTCTTTGAAAAATTGAATTTTTTTGCTTGGATTTAGTTCAAAATACTTTGTTAAAATTGTTTCAAAAATATTTTAAGTATAAAACACAACTTTACACTTTAGTAAGGATTGAAATTGAACTTTCAAAGACTTGGAGTAATATTTTGATATTCGAATAAATATATTGAATATACTTTAGAAAATCTTATGTAAAATCTTAAAATTTATTTAACTTAATTTGTTATATTGAAACATCAAAATGTTTTCAACAGTTGAGATTTAAAATTAATTTATATATCGTAATTTAAAAAAATATTCCCGAGAAAGTATATTTGGTTGGACGGTCAAGTTTGTAACACCCCCAACCCGTATCCGACCCGGATCCTAGTCCGAGGTATCACATTGACTTTTCAAAACTTTTACTTGTACAAAATTAGTGAATAATTTAAAACTTTTTATAACATATAACTTATTTAAAACGTTTATAAAACTATTCAGAGCTTATACAATACATTATTTTGAATACATGCCAACTAAAACTTTAGTTGTTAACATACATATTATTCATCTTTCTTCTGATCTGACCTTCGGTAAGGGGAACTGACCTGTCTTGCTCCACATTTCTCTTTACTCTTCTCACTTCTGTAACCTACGTGTGAAACAATCACACGCTAAGTCTATGACTTAGTGAGGCAATAAACATATAATGTAAACATTTACTAGTAATCATTTCTTACAACTCATATACTGTTATTATCATTCATATCTCTTATCTCCTGTTCCTATGATCTTTTATGTCCATATTATATATCTGATAGACTTGTTATTATATCATCATGTCAATCAATTATACTCATTCACATATACCTTAACAGGTACTTACGTATACCATATAACATATATATATATATCATGTCATGTAAAACATATATCCTATCGTAAATCAAACACACAAGCAACTATATCATCATCTTCATTCTTATCACTATCATTGGTTCCTTTTATCGTATAATCTTATAATTACCATTTGTACCATCATATTTCACACATAACCTTTCATAAGGAAACAAACATATCATCATATCCAGTTTATTAATATTATCTCTTTATTAGCCCATGGTACACATGTGAGAACTGTAGATACGTGGGTCTATTGAGGTTGTGCACCACTATGCTGTCACCACAACTCGTATAAATGTCCCGAATGACCTATCCAGAGGTCACAAAGACCCCGGTAACTATCCAGAGGTCATAAAGAACCTCGGCAACTGTCCATAGGTCCCGACGAACCTAGGTAAACTGTCCATAGGTCCCGAAGAACCTAGGTAAACCCTCGACTCTTGGCATGCCCTCATATCACATAACATTGGCAATATCATTTATAACATTTCATATCACTTGTTATTTCTCTTCTGTCACATACCACATGTATGTGTAACCATATATCTCATATCATATCACATGTATCACATGTGCATGTATTCACGTAGATCGTTTCATATGACTTATATCATTTCTCATTTGTTCATGTAACTCGCATGTCATATCATGTAATATATAACACATATACCCATAACTTTATATCACATACTTATATCAATTCACACTTAGTCACATGGGTCATTTCTCATAACATATATATTCTCATATAAACTATGACTTATTATCAAGTACTCAATTAATGTTCCTATATGGTTCCATCTTTATCATATAACCTATGAGCTATTCTTATATTACCCTATATCAACCATACTTTGTTTATCTCACTTTTCATATCATTCATTTATCACATATATGTCACTTTGCTTATAACACTTCTCTGGTTTTCATATGACATGTAAATCATTGTCAGCTCTTGTTCTCATATAATTCCATATAGTCACTTATCACTTATCACATAGTTTACATCCTATGATCATAGAATCATATCAATAACACATATACTCATGTACACATATAAATCATAACAAACACATACATCTATGAATTCATGCATTTTACTATTGGAAATAGACTTATCATAAGTCTTATTTTCCATTTAACATCATATACTAAATAATGTGCACTCACATTGGCCTCACTAAGTTTCAATCCACTTTATGATTTCCTCTCTTCCGATCGAATCTTAACTTGATGCACAACCTGGAACTTGTTCATGTTCGATATCTACATAATTATACATTGATACATATCAGTATCCCATTGTTATAATCTAATCTATCATTTCTTAGACCAGAAGAAATGTCTATTTCAATTTCCCCTTGAAGTGCATCGATGCATGCTACAGTGCATCAATGCATTCTTTAACATGTGCATCGATGCACTACCCATGCATCGATACACAAATTACCTTCGATGTTTTCATTTTAAAGGGATGCATCGATGCACTCCTTATGCATCGATGCACCATTTGCATTCGATGTTTCTTCTTTAAAGAGTGCATCGATGCACATTGAATGTGCATCGATACACCTTGCCCAGAATTTGCATTTTAAGCCCGAAAATCCATTTAATTCAACTCAAATGCTTCACATTTCATCCCCTTTCATATTCCTTACTTACATATACATATTTGCCCTCATTTCTACTCAATAATCACTTCTTTAACCTCCATATCCTATTCTTCTTAAGAAATTCAAGAATCATACCCAAATTTTAACATATTACAAATCCAATTCTAATACTTTATACATGTTAATTAGATTGATGACAAGTCAAATTCACTCTAAAACCTCATTAAAGAACCCTCTTTCAAAATTTCACTTATTCCTCTCTTTTCTTTAATCCCCTCTATTCTCTTCATCTTATTGTTTCAAGATAATATAAGCTCTTCTTATGCTTAATTATCACCTAATAATCAAAATTCAACCTTAAATTTCAGCTAATAATCAACAAATAAAGAAACTCACCTTTGCCTAGCTTGAGCACGTTGGAGAAGAAGAAAGCAAGTGAAGAAGAAGAGAGTTTCATCTTCCTCTCCCCCACGTGTTAATCTCCTAATAAAAGGGAGAAAATATCTTTCCTTGTCAATTGACTATTTTACCCTTTACTTCATTTAATAATTACCAATAACTTTTATGATTTATTTCCAAATAAATCATTGAACTAATCCATGGTTCTACTCTAGTCACCAAATTCTAAAACTTTACAATTTGATCACTAACCCGGTATTGAGGATGTTACAAAGTTGCTCATTATTGTTTTACATATTTCCTTAATAATTTAATTTAAAAAATTAAATATATATTTAATTTGTTTTAGTAATTTAATTTTAATTTTTATATTTCTATATTTAAATTTTAAATTTTAAATAATTTTTTAAGAAAAATCAAATAAGCCCTCGAACTTTAAAAATACTCAATTTAACCATCGAACTCAATAAAAAAAACCAATTTAGCCCATCTACCACTTAATTTGCAACGTCACCAGCCACTATGGATCATCACATCAATACTGTAACGGTCAACAATGAAAACCGCTAATCAAAGGGTTACATTGGGTTTATTTTCTAAATTTGAGGGTCACGTTAAATGCAAAAAATTACGAGAGCTACATTAATCTTCTTTTTTTTTTTTAAATCCGAGGGCCTCACATATCCTTTTACCAAAATCCTAAAATAACACTATTTGATCTATTCTCCAAATAAAGTCCATTGGAAATAGACCCACGCTAACACCAGCTGACTTTCTGTTTCACTATACTTTGAAATTTGAATCTATGAGTTGATGAATACGTATTTGCCAATTGCCATGACAAACTCAGGTATATTCAACGGTGTAGTCAGCAGACCACTATGATATACAGGGAAAATCTAGAATGCATACATCAATTTATCACCACTAATTTTATAGAGTACAATTTATAGATAGACATTAAATTATTTTAAAATGATCTTTTTAGATACTAAACTTTTAAAAGTTACATAATAAAGGTTAAATTTTAAATTTTATTACAAAAAAGGAACAAAACCATTATTTTATTAAAGACGTTACGTGTCATGTTAAATTAATAGAAAATATCTCATTTGATCCTTCAATTTTAACTAACATTTCATTTTACTATTAGTATTAATTAAAACAATTTCTATTAGGTTCGTTGAATTGAAAATAAAATAGATATAAATAAATTAAATATTAATTTTAATTTCATATTATAAATATTGAATTTATACCATATAAATTACTGGCTACATTATTAAAACTTAAAAGAGTGTTTTGATTATTTTTATTTAAGTTTGAATTAATTTTGTTGTTAATGTGATACTATAATTTTTTGGATGTATTATTTTTAAACTATATTTAAACAAAGTTGAATGTTTGAATCACATAATTTGATGAATGAAAAAATTCAAAAAAATTATAATTTATTTAATTTTAAAAATATTTTTTTTCATACAATTTTAAAAAATTGTTAATTTTCAAACCTTTTTGAAATTATTACTTAGAAATATTGAGGAAAATATTAAAAATACATTTCTAGTTATAATTAAGGGGTAAAATAAGATATTTCCTATTAATTTAGCATGTTACGTCACTCCTTAACAATATTTAACAACCGATATCTGTTTTTAATAAAATCTAAAGTTTAATGTCTATTTTATAATTTTTAAAAACTTAATGACAAATAAAATCATCTTTAAACAATGTAATGGTCATTCATAAATTTTACCTATTTTATATTAGCTAGTGTATATCAGCATATATCATTAGTGATGCATATCAATATTTGTCAGACTTATCCGATGTATATAGTGAATTTGACATGTGCTCAAAGGTTTTAATAAAAATCTTACATGACATAATATTCAATTATAATAACGACCAGGTAAAATGATTAAAGCTGTCGATTATTCTCACTATTACTACTGCTTTTATTTTTAATTAAATTCTGCTTTAGCCTTTACAAGAAGCCGAGGAGACATGGCTCTTGCATGCATCCAAGTTGATATGTGCTGATAAAATTAACATTAGTTTACAGTTGTATAATTAATTATTAAATTAAAATATGTATATACACATCAGTTTGAGGATATGAATCAGGCTCAACTACAATATAATAATTTCATGCTTGTGGAGTCCTTTTCACTTACTGTTGGTTGGAAAAGGGATCATCTTCATAGGATCCACGGAAAGCAACATTCCTGCGGCCTATATATACTACTTATCATTCAAAGCTTAGACAAACAAGAAGACTGCAGTGTCAATAACCGCTACAAGAAAATGGCTCAGTGCCGATCTCTTGCATTGTGCTTGATACTGGTTTTGTACTCAGTTTCAAGGTCTGAATGCCGCCTTCTTAATCCAAACATTGATTCACGGAATATAAGATTACTAGTAGGAATTTAAGATTACGATTACTGAGAATGTTGTATTTTGTGTTTGGTTGATTTAACAGGAATGTAAGATTATCGTGTTTGGTTAAAGGAATAAAAGATTATTGGAATGTATATTTGACCAAATTGTTCTTATTATATATTTGATTTTTTAACAAGTTGAAAAATATTTATATATTTTTTAAAAAAATTAAATTCATAAAATTTATATATTTTTTTACAAAATTGAAAATATAAAAAGGTTTAATGAAAGGGTAAAATTTTATTTTAACCTCTGAACTTCATATAAAATTTTAATTATAGATTTTTTTTGTAAATCTAAAATAGTTTAAGGATAAATTTGTAATTTAATATTCGTAGAATTTTTATTATTCAATGACAGAAGAATGATATTTTTGAAGAAATTTTTTTTAATGACATTTTAGTCCAAATCGCCAATAATCCAACAATACCTAAAGAAATAGTGGTAATGACATTCCCGGTAATATACTCAAAAATCTACTATTGGCAATCTTATATTACCGAGAATGAAATTACCGGGCTAACCAAACGAGAAATGTGAATTTCATTCATATGAGGATTCCACATTCCCTCATCCAAACGCCCGAAGGGTAAAACCCGACCTCATCATCTCGAATGTTGTTCCTTGAGACAAGTTCAGGGAAAGTACTGTACCGTTTCAGAACAGAGCTAAGAGATGATCTGTACAGAAACAAAAACTTGTACGACTCAAAACGTCTTAGTCCTGGGGGTCCTGATCCTAGACATAACTGATGTATACACTTGGCAGTACTGTTTCATGTATTCTCTGATGACGAAAGAAATAAAACTGACAAAACATGTTGAATGTAATGTAAAACCATCAACAATCATGTTATGCTATATATGTATTTGGTTTATGTTATTTGGATGCAGTTTGTGTAATGTATCTAGTTTTACATTCTATCCAGTTCTTATATATGGCGAGTTATTTAAGAGTGTTCTGTGCATGATAATTTAGAGAGGAGAATACTCTTGACTTTCTCTTCTGTGTTAGTAGACCATTTATTCTCTAGCCAGAGAGAAAAACTTAACCTGGACAGCAAAAAGCAAGTTATAATTTCTTGTTTTGACGGTTACTGGTTACCGAGGACATTAATTCAAGTGAATGAGGTGCACCAGTACACACTGGTCATAATATGTAGGATTCAAATGCTTTTCCAAAAATCTTCTCAGTGAATTCTCAAATAATTATTTTGAGATAGAGTTGATCCATTATCTGTATATAATATTACAGTGTAAACTTATCAAAACAATACTCCGTTCTCATAATAGGATGATATAGCACAAGCTTGGCCTTTAGGGTTGACTTTTAGTACAAGTATTAATTCTGAACGTATGATGGGCAGGCACGGTCATATAGCACTCAAGAACCCATCATCAGCGTGCCACTGAGTTTGATGTAGTGGATGTCGAAAAGTAACTCGAACGTGACAGACGTCACCCTTGGGTATTTCCCTATTGGATAAGGAGAAAAGCTAAAACCTAGTTGCCTTTCTTAAATGCTTTGAACATTTGTCCCACTACTAAAAGACAAATTGAAACATTCACCAAATATTCCTGAAGTCGTTTGTATGCGCCACCTACATTTGCAAGTATGAATCAGGCATATTGGGTTTCATAATAATCATGGGGAGAATGATCGGCAATTACATATATTGATTGCTCAACTAAAAGTATATAATCAATTTCTCTGGTCTATATATACTTACCCCACCTCCTGCCATATTAGATAACCTGTTCAAAGATAAACACCCACATATGGCTAGCTTACGGTTTTGTGCTTGCTTGATATTACTGATATGTTATGCAGTTTCAAAGTCTGAAAAGTCGTCACTAATTTCATTAAATTATTAACCCACAAATAATTAGAACAAGAAAGTAGTTAGGTCTGGTAGCTTAGTTTAGACTTTACAGTCCAACATTCACTTAGCAATTCTTATAATTAGTGGTTTTTTGTCTTCAGACAACCTGGATAGATGTTTTTTGAATATGGAAATGGAATTATGGAACATTGAATGTACAAAGCCTTTCCCCTCTTAATTTGATGATTTTGAGGGCAGGTAGCCATTTAAAATGGTAGACTTTTGCTCCTTATTCAAACCTACAAAGGTGCTGCCATCTCTAATTCTCTATAATATATAACAATATGTGTGCATATATGGACTATTAGCTTATAAACATGAATAGTTGGATCACATACACAGGTAGAAAGGAAGGAGGGAGGTGAACAAAATGCAATACGGGTCTCTTTCATGCCATACGATGAAAAGATATTCAACTGATGAAGATTATTATCCAATTAGTTGGATCACATACACAAGCCTAATCCAAACCAAAACAAGGTTCAATAACTGCAAAATGAGCTGTTAGCCCATATGTATAGGCAGAAGCATAGCTTCACAAAGGATATTGAAAATCCATGTGGAGCTCAAAGCCCATCCTGAGATAAGATACCTTAAAGAAGGTAAAACTAAATTATTAAGTTTGTGGTAAAGTATTTAATTAAGTTGAGTGAAATCGAGTGAATAAATAATATTTTAGTATTTAAATTTTTATTATTATTGATACAATACAATTTATGGAAATTGAGAGTATTTTATGATTAATCAGATTATAATAAGTTGATACATCTGAAATCAACAATTGAATGTATTGATGATCACGATAGAATCATAATACTTAGAATATGATGTCAAAACTTTGAGTGGATGAGAGTAAACAGAGGGTACCAAATACCAATTTTTTAAGGAATATCTATTAATTTTATTTTATTTCATGATTTTTTAGATAAATGTTTTTAAGATTTTTAAAAAATAAAGGGTAAATTATGTATTTAGCATCTAAACTATCAATTTTGTTTCATTTTAATACCCAATATTTCATTTCTTTCAAAATCATATCTAACATTTACTTTTTGTTTTATTTTTGTACATCGTTGTTAAAAAACTTAGCGGAACAGTTACACCATGACATTTTTTATGGATAAATTACATCATTCATAACTCAACTATCACCTCACTCCTATTTTGGTTAATAAAGTTTATTTTTTTAATTTAATTACTTAACTTCCAAATTACTCCTAATTTAATCACTCTAACTTTCAAATTTAATTTTTTTTTATTTTAATTATATATTAATAAAATAACAATAAAAAATGTCATCTCACAAAAATCATTAGTAAAATAAATTAGAGTGATTAAAAAAAAGCACTTTGAAAGTTCAGTAGTTAAATTGGAAATTTATAAATTTTAGTGACCAAAATAGAAGTAAGAAGATAGTTAAGTGATTAATGATGTAATTTACCCATAAAAATCTCACGTGTAGTAATTTTATTAAGTTTTTAACGATTAGGTACTAAAATGAAATAAAAAAAAATAAACATTAGATATGATTTTAAAACAAATGAAAGTTTAAGTATTAAAAAAATAAAAATGATAATTTAAGTATTAAACGTGTAATTTATCTAAAAATAAATTGGGTGTACACCTACTATATCTCCCTGCTAGTTGAAGAGAACAAATAAAGTTGATAAAAAAAAGGGAGTTGGGTAATTATCATGAATAGACATAGATGGACAGGACAGTCTTCTTAAAAGTTTTAAAATTTTCTTTATTTTAATTTTTATATTTTTTATTATTAATCTATTTTCGTCTTTCTAAAATTTTATAAGTTTATCTTCTTTTCAAAATTTATAAGTTCTTCTCCTAATGTAAAATCTTGAGTCTATCCCTAATAATTATGGATTAGAAATTAATGAGGATTACTGAAACCACTGTTGGGCGGTGCTCAGTGAGTCTATCCCTAATAATTAGGATTCTGAAGTTACCATGATCCGTGGATAACGTAAACAAGCCTACAAGTTGCATTATCCTTCACTCATTAGTACAAAGAAGCACTGATACCTCACTACATGACTTAATATCACTCATTAACCCGTATAGAATCAAAGTGAATCGTCTTATCGGTTAACAAAACCAAGGATAATGATTCATGCTTCAAGTACCTTTATGTCACTTTCCAAGTCAAACAAATAGAAAATCCAGCAATAAAGCAATACTCCATTTGCGACTAAGTTCCTGCAAGAATGGCCTGATTGGGATGCAGCTCTTTCATGCCATACTCTGTTTCTATGTATCTTTCTCTCTTCAGATTACGAGACGGAAAGACAATGCTATATAACTATAGCTTTTCTATAATAAAAGAATAATAAGAAATTGATTTGAAGAAGGTTTATTATCTCTTTCGCTGCAAGATTCAACCTTATTCTTTACCCTGAGAAAATATTATTTTGATTCTTATGGACTTGTTATTTATACTTGGACATAGGTACAGGATATAATCCTCCAAATGAATAGAAAAATGAGGCCACCTCTTGAGTTGCATACAGTACACGATTTGCAGGATCCTCCGAGTGAACTGTGTAGGCTTGAATCAAATACCATTTATGTCTTTTATATTTACTTCAAGCTTGTTACGAAATATTGATTCCCCGTTAATCTGTAACGTTAAAAGCAGAAAGTTGAGCTGAATCATTACAATGACTGCACAAACTTCGACAGGACTGCACATTTTAATGGAAAAAGATCGTTTAAATGTTTAATTGATTAAAATTGCATTCAATGACATACGTAAAATTTTATATTAGGTGGTGAAATTTAAGAAGAATACAAATTTATATTCATTATGAAAATAAATTATCAATAAAAAATATTAAAAAAATCTAAAATATTAAGATAATTTGAAATTCTCAAGAGAGATCAACTATTCCAACCGCCCCTCTCAATCCATCCCGACTCTATTCATGTTCTTGTGTGTGGCTACAAATATTAAGAATATGAAAGAACAAACAGTGGAACGGAATATATATAGGACAAGAAACAATGGCTCAGTTTTGTTTGGTAGGTTTTAAAAATATATAGACAAAATCTAAAGTTATGTTAAAAGTGTAAGCGAACACTTAAAAAATTTATAATTCACACGCTATAATTAATACGAACTAAATTCAAATACGATACAAACACTAATTGCAACTAATTTACAAACACAATCTCACTATCAAAACTTTTTCTAAGCTCTATTTATCACTCGTTTTTCTTCTCATGTACATTCATACATGCTAATTACACATTTATAGGTAAAGAAAACCGCTTCATGAAAGCTCTCGATATTACTATTCTACCGCCTTGAAATTGCTTCTAAACTACGCACTTTATAAACGGCTGCCAACTCAATCTACTAATGCCATACACGTTGATAAGCTTCCAATTTCCAAGTGTTTTGCTGCTCACCTAGCCTTCAAAAGTTGCTTCACTTTTTGCCACATCATTGTTAATAATCACTTGCTTGCCTTACCAAAACTCTCTTATTTTCCACCTTGATTCTTTAATATTTTTGTTGACACGTTTTAAGCTACTTGTGTTGCCATTTTAATTCTCCAATTGGTCAATTCAATAACCATGAAATTCTTACCGACATAAATAAATTATCAGGTTAACAAGCTCGTCCCAAGTATTGGGCGTTGATTAAGGCCAAAAATTCCTTGTCTTTACTCTACCTTGTGGCTATTAACGAAAAGGAGAAATGAGATGTTGCTGGGATCTAATTCAAATTCCTTATTCCTTACTGGAGAAATATACTCGGGCGTGCAGTTTATGAAGTGGAAGTTACGATGTCGATTGGTGAATCAAAAGAATCCAAAACTAAAGTCTGCATTTGTTGATACTCTAATGGAAACTCATTGTTAGTCACAAATCAGTCACTTTGTTAACTATGGAAGAAGCTTAGCATGAAATGCAGCAAAAGAGAGATTTGCTATTGACAAGAACGATGATTATTTACACAAATTGAGCAGCTATTTAAAGGCTGCAATACAAAGCTACACAGTCGGTTACACATAACTATAACCAGTTAACTTCTTAACAGCTCCTAACTACCACTTAACCGAAAGTGGTTTAACATTCACCCTGCTTCTTACAAACTTCCTTCAACTCAAAAACACACAATTTACTCTTAAACAAGTCAAATTTGATCAAGGGAAGGGGCTTTGTTAGTATGTCTGCTACTTGACTGCTGGTTGGCACATAGTTGATTTGCACTTCACAAGCTGCCACCTTTTCACGCACAAAATGTAAGTCTAGCTCGATGTGCTTGCTCTTTGCATGTAGTATGGGGTTTGCTGCCATAGCTACTACACTGGTGTTGTCGCACCAAACCTTGGGTTCTTCGGGCAGTGTAACGTTCATCTCATTAAGAACAGCTTTAATCCATACGGCTTCAGAGGTGGCATCTGCAAGGCTCCTGTATTCGGATTCTGCAGTGGACCTGGATATTGTTCGTTGCTTTTTCGAGCTCCATGCTAGCAGGTGGTTTCCATTGTACACACAATAACCAGAGATCGATCTTCTGTCATCAGCGTCTCCTCCCCAATCAGAGTCTGAGAAGGCAGTGAGTGTCACCGGCTTTTGTGCTTGAGTTGAGAACCAGAGACCAGTTTCTAGTGTTCCTCATAAGTACCTCAAGATACGTTTTACTGCAAGCCAATGAATCTCAGTGGGCTCTTGCAAGAACTGTGCAGCTTTGTTGACTGCAAACGAGATATATGGCCTCGTATGGCAGATGTACTGCAGTGCCCCAACTACACTCCTGTACTGCTGAGGTTTGCTTAACACTTCCCCATCGTTTTTACTAAGTTTCATTGTCATTGCCATGAGAGTAGATGATGAGTTTACATCCATCATTTGGTTCTTTTGTAGCAACTCGGTGATAAACTTCTTCTAGCTGAGGAATAAGCCATTGTCTGCCCGATGTACTTCGATACCAAGAAAGTACTTAAGCTGCCTAAGATCCTTCAAGGAGAATTTCTCATGTAATGCATGAATAATTTGATTGATTTCAATTTGAGAGCTCCCTGTGATGAGGATATCATCCATATACACCACCATGTATATAACTTCACAATCTACTTGTCGAATAAACAGTGAGGAATCTGCTCTCGAGGGCTTGAACTTTAAGCTAAGAAAGAATTCCCTTAACTTAAGAAATCAATTTCTTGGAGCTTGTCTCAGGCCATACAATGCCTTCTTCAGCTTGCACACTAGAGTAGTTCCGTTACTTGACTGTTCTTCAAAACCAAGAGCATGTTGCATGTATACATCCTCGATTAGATCACCTTTTAGAAAAGTATTGTTCACATCCACCTGCCTAATTTGCCAGTGGCATGAAACAACCAGTGAAAGCAATATATTAAGAGAAAATAACCTCAGTGACCAAAAATGCCTTATAATATACGATTTTAACCAACTTTTTTTGGATTTGCCAAAATGACCAACTAAATCGCAATGCGATCGATAATTCACAACGCGATCTCCGGTATCGCAAATCAGTTTCCAGATTCGCAACGCGAACTTCGACTATCGCATTACGATTACATATTCGCATTGCGATAGTCCAAGTTCGCGTTGCGATAGTCGAAGTTCGCGTTGTGATTTTCCAAATTCGTTGCGATAGTCGAAGTTCGCGTTGCAATTTATTCCAAATTCGTTGCGATAGTCCAAGTTCGCGTTGTGATTTATTCCAAGTTCGTTGCGATAGTCGAAGTTCGCATTGCGATTTATTCCAAATTCGTTGCGATAGTCCAAAATCGCAACGACTGGTGGTATTGCATTTGTTTCTTAAGAATTTTCTCTAAAAATATAGTATTCGCGCGGACGTGTCGAAGACACGTATTACCACGACCACGACCATGACCCGAGACGAGACGAGACGGCGGCAGCGGTGGCGCGCGAGAGTCCCCCTTGTTCTCTATCACTCAACAAGAAAGTGGGAAAGCCAAGCCTTAAATACCATTCCCAATAGTGTTTCCAATACTATGTGGGATTGAGCATTACCAACACTTGTTCCCAATACTATGTGGGATTGAGCCTTAAATAGTGATATTATTTTTAAATGTTTTGCTTAAAATTGCAATAATCGCGATTGATTGTAGATTGACTTTTAATTATGACATATTTAATCATATAATACTAATGTATTTGGTTGTTGATTCAGTTGTTTTAAGGTGCATGATTGTTAATTATTTCCTGAATAATCACATTGTATTGGAAACAAGTGTTGGTAATGCTCAATCCCACATAGTATTGGAAACACTATTGGGAATGGTATTTAAGGCTTGGCTTTCCCACTTCCTTGTTGAGTGATAGAGAACAAGGGGGACTCTCGCGCGCCGTCGCCGTCTCGTCTCGGGTCGGGGTCATGGTCGTGGTCGTGGTAATACGTGTCTTCGACACATCCGCGCGAATACTATCTTTTTAGAGAAAATTCTTAAGAAACAAATGCAATACCACCAGTCGTTGCGATTTTGGACTATCGCAACGAATTTGGAATAAATCGCAACGCGAACTTCGACTATCGCAATGAATTTGGAATAAATCGCAATGCGAACTTCGACTATCGCAACGAATTTGGAAAATCGCAACGCGAACTTCGACTATCGCAACGAATTTGGAAAATCGCAACGCGAACTTCGACTATCGCAACGCGAACTTGGACTATCGCAATGCAAATATGTAAATCGCATTGCGATAGTCCAAGTTCGCGTTGCGATAGTCGAAGTTCGCGTTGCGAATCTGGAAACTGATTTGCGATACAGGAGATCGCGTTGCGAATTATCGATCGCATTGCGATTTAGTTGGTCATTTTGGCAAATCCAAAAAAAGTTGGTTAAAATCGTATATTATAAGACATTTTTGGTCACTGAGGTTATTTTCTCATATATTAATTGTGAAAAATCGAACCACTGGACTGAATGTGTCCATAAAATCATAGCCTGGTATTTGGGAATACCCATTGGCAACCAGTCTAGCCTTCAACCTTTCTACTGAGCCATCAACATTCTTCTTCACCCTGAAGAGCCATTTGCAGCCATTGGCTTTCCTACCAGCTGGTAACTCCACAATATCCCACGTGTTATTGCTAAGAAGTGCATTATATTCAGTCATAACAGCTGTCCTCCATTAATCATCTTTGAGAGCATCTCGAATATCACCAGGCACTTCCTTACATTGAGCTGAATAGATTTTTGGTTTAAAAATTCCAAGCTGGGACATTGTCTTGATTTTGAGTTTGCTCCTTGAAGACAGGTTTTTCATGTTGAGAAGATGCAATTTGATCATGTTGGGATGAAGCATAAGCAGGAGATTCAATAACATGAGAGCCCGATTCATTGTTTACTGAGTGTTCTTCAGTGTGTACATGCAATTCATCGTCTGCAGCTACATATTGGTCTGCACTGCTAGCTTCAATTGTTTGACCAGTACCAACTCTTGCATTAATATTTGAGCCTGAAGCAGTCCTGGCTGTTCTGGCTTGCTCGTTTGGACTGAAAACAATCGGAATGGCCCTCGATCGAACTGCTCCATTACTACTTCTATTGCAAGTTGCTTCCTTGTGAGCAAAAGGGAAGATACTTTCATTGAATACCACACTCCTGGAGACATAAATTTTGTCATGATTATCCATGCATTGATAACCCTGATGTATATGAGAGCATCCTATGAAGACACAAGCCTTGGATCGAAAATCCAACTTGTGAGTATTGAACATCCTGAGATTAGGAAAACACTGGCATCCAAAACTTTTAAAGAATATGTAATCAGGAGGCTTATTATATAGCTTATGATAAGGAGACACATTACCAAGGTTCTTGGAGTGCATCCTGTTGATGAGGTATACAACACTAAGAACAGCATGAGACCAAAACGTTAGAGGCATTGAAGCTTCTGCTAGCAGAGTCAAGGCAGTTTCAACTATGTGCCTATGTTTTCTTTCCACTACCCCATTTTGTTGCGAGGTATGTGGCCATGATTTCCTAAGTTTAATGCCTAATTTCCGTGAGACAGCTTCTAGAAATCAAAACTCTCCTCCATTGTCTGTTTGTAAAGTAAGAATTGTAGTTTTAAACTGGTTAGAAACCAAGGCTGAAAATACTTCAAAAGACGCAACAACTTCACTTTTATTCCTTAGTAGATATACCCAATTGTTTCTTGAGTACAAATCTACAAAGCTCACAAAGAATTTGAAACCACTAGAAACAATAGGGGCAGGACCCCATACATCGACTTCAACTAACTCGAAAGATTGTTTGTACATAGTTTGTGATATAGGAAAAGGCTGAGTTTTGCTTTTTCCCAACTGACAGACTGCACAAACTTCACTTTTGTCTACATTTAGTCTCTTATTGAGGGTTTTCATTACCACCTCAGGCGCTGGATGACCGAGCCTCTTGTGCCATAACCAGTACTCATTGGCATTTCTAACAACAGTGTTGTTGAGTGTTGTTGCTCCTTGCATAGTCTGACAATCAAAACCGTACAATCCTCCATCAAGCTTCCTTTGTACCAGCACGACTCCTGTGCATTCATCCTTAACATAGCAAGCATTTTTGTGAAATTCAAAGAAAACCAAATTGTCTTGTGTGAGTTTCGAAACTGATAAGAGATTCTTGTTAATATTTGGAACATGTAGTATTTGGTAAAGCAAGAGATCCTTAGAAACAATTTTTAAAGCATTCCTACCAATGTGAAGAATTGGAATAGAGGAACCATCACCTAGATGAACCTTACCACTGCCAGTGTATGCTTGCTTGCTCGAGAATGTGGAGGTGGTTTCAGTCACATGGTGTGTGGCACCTGAATCTGGAAACCATTTGGCATGGTTCAAAGGTCCATTAGCCATTAACTCATTGACCTGCACGTTATCACTTGGTTCAATGGCAGATGCGTCTTCACCTCCTGCAGTGTCACTTACAAAGGGATTGTAATGGCAGTCAGGTGTATGCGAAAAACATGTACACATATTTGCCTGCATGTCATTAGGTAAGGAGTTTTGTTGAGCGGTTACTCCTTTGAAGTTATGATCAAACCTATGCCAGCACCTGTCAACTAGATGACATAGCTTCCCACATAATTGACACTGATGCTTAGGCCTTTCTTTATATTTGTTGTTCGTGTTGCTGTTGGATTTAGAAGTCCCACGACTCCTGTACTGTTGTGTATCAGAAGTCTGGGTGGTGTTGTATCGTGTGAGATTAACACCTATTGGGAACCTTGATGAGTCATCAAGATGAGATTCAACATCCATTAGAACAGATACCACATAATCGAGAGCAAAAGGATCTCTACTTGCAGTGATCGCAGCCACCGTTGGCTTGTATTCGACTGGCAGCCCATTAAGAATAGTGGTAATATGATCAATGTTTGAGATAGGGTTACCACACGTGGCCAAGAGATCACATATTTCTTTGATGGCCATGGTGTAATCTCTCATAGACTGGGAGTCTTTCTTCATCGATCGAAGGCGACAATGTAGGGCCATTATTTTTGTGGTAGAAAGTTTGGAGTACAATATGGTGATGACATTCCAAACTGCAGCAACAGATTCAACACCAACCAATTGAGGCAGAAAGTTGGTGCTAACAGTGGAAAGAAGCCATGAGGCCAAAGAACTGTCTTGCTTGACATACCGAAGATAAGCTGGATTAACAGTCTGTTCACCAACCTCGTTGAGTATCAGCTTTGCTGGAACCACCATGGATTCATCAAGAAAGCTATCAAGACCGAGCCCTCTGATTGTGAGAATCACTTGTTGCTTCCAAAGAAGGTAGTTCGAGTCAGTTAAGCATACATTGATTCTTTTATTAGCGAAGGTATGCGAGCTAGCTTCTGTAAGCTGCTCATCCTCGGCCATCATTGTAATGCCTTGAACCATAACTGTTCTTTGAAGACAAACAAGAACCAGAAAGCACAAGCAAGGAAGGAATGGCACACAGCGGAACTTTTTTTTTAGGATCTAACGGCGAAAGATACCATGTTAACTATGGAAGAAGCTTAGCATGAAATGCAGCAAAAGAGAGATTTGCTGTTGACAAGAACGATGATTATTTACACAAATTGAGCAGCTATTTAAAGGCTGCAATACAAGGCTGCACAGTCGGTTACACCTAACTATAATCAATTAACTGCTTAACAGCCCCTAACTACCACTTAACCGAAAGTGGTTTAACACACTTCTTTTGTTTAATTTTGCGCGCTTTTGAAGTTAATAATAATCACAACAAATAGCAACCACGTGATATGAGCTGGTAGATGTTATGAAAGTAATTTTATTTTTAAAAAAGGAGTCCAGGCCTAACTTAACTATCAACTGGGATTCTATTGTTCCTCGTCAGATATGGCTAATGTACTCGGCAACTTTCCAGCCCTGGTTGTGTCACCAATGACAGTAAAAGGCTAAAACTAAAGGCAAAATCCTTGATTATCCGAAAGGATCGTTGTCTACATTAATCTGACGCTTATCTTATTCTTTTGCGGCTCTGATATCCTTACCAATAAATGATTAAGCAGAGACAAATACAGGGCTTTCTACTTTAATTACCTCAAGGAATTGGTTTAATGGAAAGTAAGTTTGTTTTTATCAAGCTTTTTTAGTATCATGCGTCAGTAGTCTATGTGGTTTATCCACTAATAATCCTCCATGACAGCCGCAAGAATGGCCATGCCTAACATGCAAGTGACGTATTCTTGAGTTATCCATGTGCGATTGTGAAGTTGCGAACCTTGTAAACCAGAACCAGTAATAGACAAAAATAGAGTTTTAAGATTCCACAAACTCACAACAAGCCAAAGTAAATGGTATGCCAACATGATCTCAACTCTCCTTTACCTGTCAGATGACAATTTACACTCGAGTGATTTGATTAAAAATCCCCTCTCCACTCTGTAATGAAGGTATATAAGTGTGGAAAGCCTCTAAACTCTCCATAAGTCAAAGCAACAATGTCTATCTCTAGGCGTCTGGTATGCGTGATCACCTTGATTTTACTTTTGCTTACAGGCTCTGAGAGTCGCCCCTTGGTAGAAAAGACGAATGTAAAACAACCCATAGAGGCCTTGAGACGGTACCTGAACGAAGAAACTAAGAGAAACGGGTATTTACATCCCGAGAGAACAAGTCCAGGAGGACCAGACCCGCACCATCATCGAAAATAACTAGGTTTTTTATTTTGTTGTGGGAACAGAGTTCATATCTCCTTAAACCCTGATATTTTTTCTCCGTCTCCTCTAATGAAAGATGAGAGCATCAAAATTTGGATTCGAGCCAAGTGGGAAAAAAAAGTTACGAGCCTGCGTCGGGCCAAAATCCAAAAGATCTACAGCAATTCTAGTTGGATTAACAACAAAAATAACCTAATTGGGAATCAAATAGGTGCTGTGTACGTTACATAGTTTTATATATATATATATATATATATATATATATATATATATATATATATATATTTATATATACACAGTAGGATACTATGTCCTAACATGTAAAGTGAGCAAAGAAGCATTCGTTTCTCAGAGTCACTCACTTTGGGATGAACAAAAAGACAAAAATCAAATGCAAGAATGACTTCAATGGAAATTTGGCAGTATTTGTTTATTCCTTGTCTCGTAGTTGTAGGATTGATATCCTCTTAACATTTGGCTCAACTTTGTTGACGTTTTGTCTGTTTAAGCACATGCCCCGAGTCCTACTCGGATATTAAAGAGACGGTATCGATGATGACTGTGCACGCAAGTTTCAATGGGAAGTGAATGATCGAGCTCATATAGGGTGTGCTCATGTGAGGACCAGAGACAAATGCTTCAGCCTTTATACAATTTGCGGGATAATTCAATAATCCAGAAATGGAGATAACATAAACAAATATCCCTTCAGGATTTGTCAACTTGACTAGTATTTCGTTTTGGACTTTTGCCATGCATTTCCTCCTATATATTGCAAATGGATCATGTTACTGAAAATGCCACTGCCATCTATTCCGCTAGAACCAATCACCAGTTTCACCGGATTTCAGTGGATTCGGAATACATCAGCAATGCCAAATTCAACCATCATCCAGGCTTCCCTAGTCATCTTTCTTAACAATATTGTAGAAGCAAAGAGTTGTGGTGGGCGTAGGACAATGCAGAAAAAGATCGATAGCCAATCCATTATAAAAGCATCGGCAGGCTATGATTTGTCTGCAATGAAGCGTGGGAGGGTATTGGTGGATGCATCAAGAATTTCACCAGGAGGACCAGACCTTATACATAACTAGTTTTAGTTAGCTTCTTCAACCGCTGGCATTGCCCTAGACATCAGTACTAGAAGGGAAAATGTGGGTAAGGTAATAGCTCTGTTATTTTTCAGTATAATTTCGAATTACGAAACTTCCATCATAGAGGTTTGTTCTTGTTCATCACAGAACGTTTCTCATGCACGCGGAAAATATATAGCTGAGAAAGTAGCCACTTGACAAGCGATTTATACATTGTATTAAGTTGTTGCCAGAACTTGTACCAAATTTAAATAATTGAAGAAAAAGATTTTCATTTCAGCTAAAATATAATTGAAAGCTGTATTTTATAAAATTATTTAAAGATAAAATTAATTAAACCGATTGATTGACTTTAATTCGATTCACATTATTATCAATATTTTATAATAAATTTAAATTTTATCCATTTAAAAATATAATTAAAAATTATATATGATTAATCAATTAAATATTAATTTTTTTAACCATTTAACCTATTGAGCATGCATGACATATCGATAAAATGTACGTTATAAAAATCCATGTGAAATGTAAAAAGAAAAACAATTATCAAGTATTTATAATACATAATTATCATCACCGGTATAATAATTAATGATTTATATTGATTAATCTTTATTCACATGGGAAAATGAAAAATGGAAGATTTTCCTAAATCAGATGTGAAAAAAAGTTCATAATAAAGGATTTAGTTATTACACTATTATCAGGCACCTGGTGTGAATAAATGATTTACTTATGAACCAGCTGATGCTGTAGTAATGATCAAATCTGAAAATGAAAAATGGGAGATTTTCCTCAATCAGATCGTCCATTTTTTTATCGCCCAACTGTCAAACATTCCTGATCCGGCGTAATAATACTCTGTCGACAAAAAACCAAAGCTATCTGTCTAACCCAAACTCCACAACTATCTCCATTGCTATTCAACATTTCATTAACTCAGATACACCTTTCCATGGCCAAAAGATTCATTCCCGCATTATAAAATCTGGGTTTTCACCCAATACGAATATTTCCATCAAACTGCTTATATTGTATATAAAAACTGGGTTCTTGCAATATGCCAGCCAAATGTTCGATGAATTGCCGCAACAGACTTTGTCCGCATACAATTACTTGATTGGCGGGTACCTTAAACATGGAAATGTTTGGGAGTCACTTGGTTTGGTTCGTAGAATGGTTTATTCTGGTGAAAAGCCTGATGGATTCACATTTTCGATGATTTTAAAGGCTTCTGCTTCTGTTGGTGGGAGTAGTAGGGTGATGTTACCGCGGTTTTTAGGAAGGATGGCCCATGCCCAGATGATGAAATTGGATGTAGAGCCTGATGAAGTGCTTTCTACAGCGCTTATTGACTCGTATGTGAAGAGTGGGAAGGTTCAATATGCGAGGACTGTTTTTGATATGATGTTGGACAAGAATGTGGTTTGCTCAACGGCGTTGATCACTGGATACATGAACAATGGATCGGTAGAGGAGGCTGAAAATGTGTTTAATAAAACAGTTGAAAAAGATGTGGTAGTTTTCAATGCAATGATCGAAGGTTACAGTAAATCAGTTGAAACTGCTAAGAAAGGAATCAAGATTTTTGTTGATATGCAACGGTTAAATTTCAGGCCTAATATTTCGACATTTGTGAGTGTAATTGGGGTTTGTTCTGTTTTATCAGCAGTTGAGATAGGTCAACAAGTTCAAGGTCAAATAATGAAGACTGAGTTCTTTATGGACATAAAGATTGCGAGTGCTCTTGTTGACATGCATGCAAAATGTGGAAGAATTGAGGATGCCAGAAGAGTTTTTGACTACATGCCGGAAAAGAATATTTTCACATGGACCTCAATGATTGATGGATATGGGAAGAATGGGAACCCCAATGAAGCGCTCAAGCTGTTCTATGTGATGCAAGAATGTTGTGTCAAACCAAATGATGTTACATTCCTTAGCGCTCTCTCTGCGTGTGGACATGCCGGGCTACTTGCCAAAGGCCGTGATCTCTTTGAAAGTATGGGCAGAATTTACTCCATAAAACCAAAGATGGAGCACTATGCTTGCATGGTTGACCTTCTGGGACGTGCAGGGCGTTTAGATCTGGCATGGGAACTTGTAATGGGGATGACCGAGAAGCCCAATTCCGATGTTTGGACAGCTTTGCTTAGCTCTTGCAAGCTGCATGGCGATGTACAAATGGCTAGCATAGCTGCCAACGAACTTTTTAAGTTAAATGCTGAGAGCAGGCCAGGGGCATTTGTTGCATTGTCAAATACTTGGGCGGCTGCTGGAAAATGGGATGGTGTGAGTGAGTTGAGGGAGATGATGAAGGTAAGAGGGATATCGAAAGATACTGCCTGCAGTTGGGTGGGGAATGATGGTGGTTTATAATGTTCCATCTTCCTAAGCTATTTCAGGTTTTGTCCCACTGCCATGATGGTCCTTGATTGCTTGTACTAGTAACTAGTGATCTTCAGAAATATGTAACTGACATTGTAAAACTAAAATTAGATGACCCTATTTTCATATGCAGTGTTTTGAAAATTGGATCGGACCGGCCGATTCAACCGGGAATCGTTACATAGTCTAGTTCAATCTACACCGGTTGAACCACTATTAGTGAACCGGCCGGAACCGTTGAACCGTCAAAAACCGGACCGGCTGAAAACCGGAAAAAACCGCCAATTTTTTTTTTTTAATTAAACCAAACGACGTCGTTTGTTAAACGAGCCAAGTTGAACTCAAGTATTGCTGAGCTCGACTCAAACTTGAAAACTTTAAAAGTAAGCTCAACTCGACTCAAACTCACGAGCTAAAAATTATCAAGTTCAACTCGAACTCGAAATATAATATTGAAACTTGAACTCGAAAAGGCTTAAACTCAAAAAAAAATTAGAAGCTCGATTGAAGCCTAAAATTTGAGCTTGATTAAAATGAAAGAATAGTTCACCCAATGCTCACCAAAAGGTTTCATGATTTTGAATATCAAATTATCTCTATTATTTATAGAAGTTAGTTGGGATACTCTTTTTCTTAGCCATGTGGGATTGTTTTGTTCTCATATTTTTTCTCTTTAGACTTTTGGGATGCTCTTCTATGTTTCTTAGCCATGTGAGATTGTTTTTAAAAAAAATTAAACCAAACAATATCATTTTGTTATGATTTTTTTAGCCCCAAATTTATTTTTTAATTATAGTTATATAATTATATTTATTATTTAATATGTTTTACCTTAATTATTATGTTGTAGTTAATTTGAATCATTTTGTTTCACTTGATTTTATGGTTTTTAACTTATATATGTTATAACTTACTTTGAATATGACTTGTGATATAAAAAATTATTTTTTTATTAAATATTTTTGGTATTTTTATTTAATTTTTTAAATAATTATGACGTCGTCCGGTTCTTCCGATCGGTCGGACCGATTCGACCGGTTGAACCAGTGAACCGGTAGCATGGCAGGTTCGCTAACCGGTCCGGTTCTGAAAATCATGCCCATATGTAATGGGGTAAGGGGAGGTAGGGTAGTAGGCTGCCTCCAACGACCAACGTTAGATTGAGAGCAACTTCCATAAAAGATCTCCGACAATTATGAATTACCTACAGTAAGACCTGATCCCACGACCACAAATTTAAGAGCCTTGTACTCTACTAATTGAGCTGGACGGGCAATCATGACATTGTAAAACTGCTGCATGGAAATCAAATTCAATCCTTGAGTTGCATCTATCTGGTGGGATAATCTACTACTGTGTCTTTGCTAAGCCGCGTAGTCCAGCCGAAACTGAGGAAGGTGGATCAAGCCCATTAATCCGTCTGTTTTGTTTGAAAGAACATTTTACAGCAGCCTCAAATTATTTCCTCGGCATAGCCGCCTAGTCATTTTCAACTTAATTGACTTATTTACAAGAAGCAGGTGTTTGAATAAGATATAAACTCTGAATTTCAATTTTATTAAACTTTTCTAATATGTTTTTAGTTCTATTTTTTTAACACGAAACAGTAGAGTTAATAAAAAATTATGCTGAGTACTTCAACTCCACTATTGTTTATTAAAAAATAATAAAGTTTAGACGAAAAGCGTTGTCGGAATAATAATAGTAGTTCCAATTATTCAACCCACGTGACTGTGCGAGTAGAATCATCCCTACAAATCCAATTATTCTATTACCAGTTTCTGTTCTCAGCAAAAGAATACCAATTTTGGTTCTCAGCTGAAGAATAACAACAGATACATAGTCCACCTATGGGCAGTGTTTTGAAAACCGGACAGGATCGGCCGGTTTAATCGGGAATCGTTGTCTGGTCCGATTCATCATATACCGGTTAAACCGTTATTAGTGAACCGGAAGGAATCGTTGAACCGGTTGTGAATCGTTGAACGGTTGAAAATCGGTTTTGTTTTTTTTCTTCTAAAAAACCTAAATCAAACAACGTTGTTTGTTAAACGAGCCGAGTCGAACTCGAAAACTTTAAAAATAAGCTCAACTCGACTCAAAAACTCACGAGCTAAAAATTATCAAGTTCAACTCGAACTTGAAATATAATATTGAAACTATAACTCAAAAAGGCTCGAACTCAAAAAAAATAGAAGTTCGATTGAAGCGAAAGAATAGTTCGTTCTGTGCTCACCAAAAGTCTTTATGATTTTGAATACCAAATTACCTCTATTATTTATAGAAGTTAGTTGAGATGCTCTTCTATGTTTCTTAGCCATGTGAGATTGTTTTGTTTTCATATTTTTACTCTTTAGACTTTTGTGATAATCTTTTATGTTTCTTAGCTATGTGAGATTTTAAAAAAATTAAACCAAACGACATCGTTTGTTATGATTTTTTTTAGCCCTAAATTTATTTTTTTATTATAGTTATATAATTATATTTATTATTTAATATGTTTTATCTTAAATATTATGTTGTAGTTGATTTGAATTATTTTGTTTTACTTTATTTTATGGTTTTAACTTATATATGCTATAACTTGCTTTGAATATGATTTGTTATATAAAAAAACTGTTTTTTATTAAATGTTTTTTATATTTTATTTAAATTTTTTAAATAATTAATTAATTATGACATCGTTCGATTCTTCTGACTTCTTTGACCAATTTGACCAATTAAATTAATAAATCGATAGCACGATTGATTTCGCTGATCGCTGAAAACTATACGGGGACAATTCAAGATATGACTGGAAATTTGGGGCCGCCCTTTTTGATAGAAACAGAGAGTAGGTTAATCACAGGGTCCTATAAAGAGTAAACAAATCAGGTGGAGATTTGGTATTGGTTGGTCATCCTTCCCTTTCAAAAATTGTGGATTGGCATAATGTAAACGTCACATACGTCTTCACCCCCATTTTATTTAATTATTTAATACATAGCCTTGCTTGTCTTATTTCTTGTTATACTTCGTCAAACATTGTTATCTCAGAAGCAAGAAAACTGCAAAACAAAGAACAAAGTTCGAGCATTAGGAAGAAGAAACAAATATGTGTTGCTGCTGTGGCGATGATTGCGAGTGCAGGCCCTTAGGCTTCCTGTTGGGTTTGCCCTTTGCGTTTCTTTCGCTCATCATCTCCATAGTCGGCATAATCGTTTGGATTGTAGGGTTAGTCTCTTTCTTCTTTTTCTTTTCAGATTGGGGTTTCTTTTTACTGATTTGATACCTTCTTGAATGTAAAATTGATTTGATGGGGCTGTTTTTATATTGGTTGTGATGATGGCAGTTTGGTGTTGACTTGCATCTGCCCGTGCTGCTTGTGCGTAACCATCCTAGTAGAGTTTGCACTTGGTTTGATCAAGGCTCCAGTTCTGGTCATGAAGTGGTTCACCTCTAAGATCCCTTGTTAGAAATTATATCGATTTCTACTTCTTTATTATATTTTTTTTATATAGTGCTAATCAGTGTTGATTCTAGAACATGAATTATTCTCTGTTCAATCTCGATTTATCATGATTTTTTTTATTTAATTCAATTTTTAATATCTCTGATAATATTTCTCTTTAACTGTATTTATACTTCAAAAGCCAGTTCATGCTAATATTTTTTTATATAACTGTATTTAAATCAAACTAAAATTGTTGAAATAGGTGTGATAATTTGAAGTTTAATGAATTAGAGCAAAATGAGAAATGAGGCCATCACTTTGTCAAAACTTATAATTGTGATATCAGAGTCTGTAGTTTAATCTAAGAAATGATCAGATCAATTTGGTCTAACATTGCACGATATGTTGGCTTTTTCCTTGACCAATTAAGACACAACAATGAATAATAAATAAAGTATCTTAATATGGATGTGTAAGTCTTTTGGGGGATAATGTCAAGAAGCAGCTAGCTTCCCCAGGTGCACATGCTTCTTGCTTCATTTTTATTTATTAATTAATTAATTTCTGGGAGAGGATAAAGAAAGAGGAAACAGTGGGCTGAGAAGGGAAAGAAACTCCTCTACTCACAGCAACATCAAGGCACTTAACTTAAATACCAATAATCTTATACTAGGGCTGTAAAAAGCTGACCCGACCTGTAAAACTGACTGAAACCGACCCGAGTCAAAATTATTTTTGACCTGCGCTGTGGCGATCCGAAACCGACTCGAGTCGGAACTGGTGTTGACCTGAATCCGAGTTGGACCTGGAAATTGTGGATCCGAATTCGACCTGCATCCGACCTGAGAACGACCTGAACTCGAATTGAACCGAAAATATGATACCCGAACCCGAACTGCATCCGAATGATATGAACCCGAACCCGAGATTGACATGGTAAATAACTGGTATTACCCGACCTGTTTTCAACCTGACCTGTTTTCAACCTGACTTGTTTTTAACCTGACATGTTTTCAACCTGACCTGTTTTTAACCTGACCTGTTTTCAACCTGACCTGTTTTTAACCTGACCTGTAAATGATCCAACTTGTTAATGACCTGATCTGATATTTACCTGACTTATATATTACCATGGATGAAATTATAAGATTTTAATAAAATTATGAGTTTTTTAGTTTATGATGTAATTAAAAAATTAATATGATTACTTTTTAAATGTTATAATAAAATATTTATTTTGATAATTAAATTAATAAATATACCTATTATATAAAATTATTTAATAAATTTAAAAAATTATTTAAAAGTAAATTAGATAAAACATGATTAATAATGCAAAGGAAAATTAATATAGTTTAATTTATATAAATTACATAGTTTAATTTATATAATGACAAAATAATATTAATAATGAAATTATTTATTATGTAATATATATTAACGTTTTACATTATTAATATAAATAATTTTGGCAATACATTAGTTTACAAAGGCCAGTACATAAGCCCACTCTTTTATTACAAATATATATGCATTAGTGCTAGTCCATTTAAATTAGGATTTATGGTTTAGTGTTTATGGTTTAAAGTTTAGAATTAGGGTTTATGATTTAGGGTTTAGGGTTTCTATAAACTATATATTTTATTACTTTATATAGTTTATGCTCAGTGTTTCTATAAACTATATAAGTAATTTACTTTATATAGTTTATATATATATAGTTTATATATACTATACATGGTTTATACATACATATTATATAAAATTATTTAATAAAATTAATAAAATTATTTAAATGTAAATTATATAAAACATGATTAATTAGGTGTTAAATAATTAGTATGTCACAATGCATATTATATGGTTCATAAATAGTAGTACATGTCATATTAATTTAAATTGCATAATTTGTATTTTAGTTGCATGTTAGGTTAATTCACATTAATGGCTCATTTATTTTGTTGTTATGAATAAGTAATAATAAAACTCAAAAATAAGTCCATTTGCAATAGTGCTAGTCCATTAACATTAGTTTACATAGGCCCAATGCAAGCCCACTCTTTTATTACAAATATATATGCATTAGTGCTAGTTCATTTAAATTAGGGTTTATGGTTTAGTGTTTATGGTTTAAAGTTTAGAATTAGGGTTTATGATTTAAGGTTTCTATAAACTATATATTTTACTACTTTATATATGTATAGTGTTTCTATAAACTATATAAGTAATTTACTTTATATAGTTTATATATATATATATATATATAGTTTATATATACTATACATGGTTTATACATACATAATATATAAAATTATTTAATAAAATTAATAAAATTATTTAAATGTAAATTATATAAAACATGATTAATTAGGTGTTAAATAATTAGTATGTCACATTCCATATTATATGGTTCATAAATAGTAGTACATGTCATATTAATTTCATTTGCATAATTAGTATTTTAGTTGCATGTTAGGTTAATTCACATTAATAGCACATTTATTTTGTTGTTATGAATAAGTAATAATAAAACCCAAAATTAAGTCCATTTGCAATAGTGCTAGTCCATTAACATTAATTTAGATAGGCCCAATGTAAGCCCACTCTTTTATTACAAATATATATGCATTAGTGATAGTCCATTTACATTTTAAATTTATTTCGATTTAGTCCCTTACCTATGTGTGTTGTTTAATTTATATTTTAAGATTTTATTTGTAATTTTACATTTCTTCAATTTTGTCATTAATTTTATTTTTTTACAAAATTGATCAATGATTATTTATTTTTCTCTTATTTTACTCGAAATCAAATACAATTACAACTTTCAATTCAACAATCACGAAAGATGAAAAATTAATTAATCCAAAAAAATAAAAACGACCCGACCTGAACTCAATCTGTATCCGATAAACATCCGACCTGAATTTTATCTGTCAATGATGTAACCCGATCTGAATGAGATCCGACTGAAGTCAACCTGAACCTGAATTAACCTGGTATTTATCTGCTTCGGACCTGAATTGTTTTGACCTGAACTGAAATCGATCCGAACTGAAAATGACCCGATCTGGATCTGGTGTCAAATCAACCTGAAAATAACCCGAACTGATTTGACCTGACCTGAACCCGATCTGGATATGGTGTCAAATCAACCTAAATTGACCTGTATCCGATTTTACTCGACCTGCCAAGATCCGACTGAAACCTGACCGATTACCTGTTTTAACAGCCCTACTTATACCGGCCCGGACATTAATTATTAGGGTAAAGTATACAAATAGTCTTTTAATTATAAGACGTTCTATTGAGCCTCTAGCTATTAGAAGTTATAAGATAGTTATCTGATTATAGAGAGTTATTTATTATGTTGACTATTAAAAATTACAAAATGATCACCTGACTATTCATATCTTCTAAACTCGTCATTTTCTATTAAAAAATTGATGATCGTTTGAGTTGAACGTTAATTTGTTGGCTGATATATGATAAAATTATATTTTTTATTAATGTCTATTAGGCCGTTGCTTTCAAACATTGGCTCGACAACATAATGTTTCGAGCACTGATTCAACGATATAGTGTAAACAAAGAGATAAGTCTATAGTGCACATCACATACCGCAACGCGCCACTAAAGTGACGTACCGAAACACACCACAAGTAAATTTATCCTTATTATGTAAATATTAAAAAGTATAAGAATTTATTTAAAATTAATCATTTATTAAAATTTAATTATAATTTTAATAGAATTATAATTATATTATATTTTTTTATTAAAAAAATAATTAATTTAAGTAATTTAATTTTCTTAGAATTAGGATTTTTAAGTTATATAAGTTAGAGAAAATAATTTGAGTAACCGAAAATGTCTTATAATATACGCTTTTAACCAATTTTTTTTTGGATTTACTAAAATAACCAACAAATTCACAACACGAACTCTAATTTCGCAACACAATTTCCAAATTTACAACATCGAATTTAAAATTCATAACACATAATTGAAATTCACGTTGCGAATTTGAAATTCGCAACACAGGATTAAAATTTGCGTTGTGAATTTCAGAAATGAACATCTTTCGTTTACTGAGTGCATGTTTCTGTCTCTGTCTCTTCCCCTCACTGTCAACCTAAAAATCGCTGTTATTCAGTCTTTAACGTGGCAAGTTACCTCCCGTTTGGGCGGTTGTTCATCTTTTCCCTTAATAACTTCTTGATGAAAAAGAAGAGTTATTAACATGTATTAACTCTTGTGCGGTCGTTCACCTTCTCATGCATTGAAGATGGCAAGAAGAATGATCATCAAAGATGTTCATACATAGACCCATAAAGTCCAAGCCAAAAAGAATTTATGGCCTTCCTTTGTTTTCTGTTTAAGTCTTTGATCCTTTGGATTATCTAACATGCATCTTTGCTTCTTCCTCTAATAGTTTCAATGGACAGTTTAAACATAACTGAGACGATAAACCCAAAAAAATCTCTCGCCTGACCCTCCGCCGAGGAACCCAAAAACCCATCCCATCAGTTTCTTATGACCTCTGTGTTTGTGACGGGGTGGTGTTGCTTCAGCAGCTGCGGAGTTTCTTCTATGAGGTGATGGAGCTGAAGATTGACTTCCATTACTGCTTCTTGGATCAGTTCCCTCAGCAAACATGTACCGTTTTGGGTTCCTCGAAACTGACGCTTCATCGGCTTTACTCATCAATGGAGCTGAACCTTAAAAGAATCTGTTTTCGAAGAATCGAAGGTATTAAAATGAACGTATCGATGGTAAGCATGTCGTGAGAAACTGAATGACAGTGATTTTTAGGTTGACAGTGAGGGGGGGGGGGAGAGAGAGAGAGAGAAACACGCACTCAGTAAACGAAAGGTGTGCATTTATGTGTTGCGAAAGTCGCTAATTTCAATTATGTGTTGCTAATTCTAAATTTTATGTTTGAATTTAGAAATTGTGTTATGAAATTAGAGTTTATGTTGTGAATTTATTGGTTATTTTTGTAAATCCAAAAAAATGATTAAAATCGTATATTATAAGACATTTTCGTTCACTCAAGTTATTTTCTCTAAGTTAGAGTCATCAACATCAATCACCACCAACGACCACCTTAACTTGTCGGAAAATCAACTACTACAACACGCAACGTTTTTGTTCATCGTCGCCCAGTTCAACATTATCCAATTATTCTTAATAAAAAAATGGGTACACTATAAGTTTAGTACCTAAACTATTAATTTTATTCGATTTTAGTATATCAACTTTTAATTTTTTCAAAATCATACATAATGTTTACTTTTTGTTTCATTTTAGTACCCCTATCGTTAAAAAGTTAATGGCACAACTGGCATGCTATTTTTTATTTGTGTAAACTACACAGTTCATCACTCAACTATCTTATCACTTCTATTTTGATCACCAAAGTTTAAAAATTTTGAATTTAATCATTAAACTTTTGAATTGTTTTTTATTTTGATCCTCTCTAATAACATGGACTATATTATTATTATTATTATTATTATTAGTATGACGTGATAAATTAATTAATATTGTATATCAAATAAGATTTAAAATAAAAATAAAAATTTATAATATTAATCCAACCCTTAATCCCTAAACCCCAATCATAGATCCAAACCCCAACCTCATTGACATCACCCTCCGACCACCAAATAAGAATCCCTTGAAAAATCGTTTGCGAATCGGAAACAAATTTAAGTGTCAAGAATACACCAACCACCATCACCTTCACAAAGACAAGTTAAGAAAAATGTAAACATTGCTTAATACTCATAATTGAAACAACAAAAAGCTGAGAATTTTTTTATGTAAAAACAAAAACAGCAACAATAAAAGGGAAAGAGCATGAAGTGGATGAGAAGGAAGCTGTCATCCATGCTTCCTCATTTCCTCTTAAAATGTTGCAGTTTCAGAAAAAGTGAAACCAAAATAAAGAAGAGATAAAGAGTATGAAACAAAAACAAAACAATAAAAAATCTAGGTATGGACTTCCCCTCATTTTCCAGGCAAAATAAAGATAACTCATTTCACTAGATCACCAAACAAAAAAAGCAACATTATCCCCCTTTTTACTTTCACGGGCTTAATCATAAAATCAAAATAAAAAGAATAAAGAAAAAGAAGAACAAGAACAAGAACTTGATGAATATAGGTATGGACTGCAAGGTTTTTTTTTTTGTAGATTCACTCAATCGTAGCACTGTCTCATGTAAGGGAAGTGAGTTTTTGGGTATTCTTTGTTTCATGAAGATGAAGTTAAGGATGGATTGCTCAAAAAAAGAAGAAGAAGAAGTTAATGATAGGTTTAGATCGGCATTGGGGTTTGGAGATTTAAGATTAAGATTAAGGATTTTGATTTTAAATTTCATGTGACATTAATAATAATAAATTTGTCATGTCATACTAAAAATAATAATAAAATAACCCACATCATCAAAGAGAGATCAAAATACAAGTAATTTGAAAGTTTAACGATTAAATTGAATTTTTTTTAAATTTTAGTGACGAAAATAGAAATGAGAAGATAGTTGAGTGATGAATCGTGTAATTTATCCAAATAAAAAAATACTACGTCATCTGCACCGTTAACTTTTTAACGACGATGTACTAAAATGAAATAAAAAATAAACGTTAAGTATGATTTTGAAAAAAATGAAAGTTGAGGTACAAAGTTGAAACAAAAGTGATAGTTTAGGTACTAAACATGTAGTTTACCCTAAAAATTATAATTTAATTATAATTCTATTAAGACTATAATTAAATTTTAATAAATGATTAATTTTAAATAAACCCTTATATTTTTTAATATTTACATAATAAAGATAAATTTGCTTTTGGTGTGTTTCGGTACGTCGCTTTTGTGATACGTTACGGTATGTGATGTGCACTGTAGAATTTTCCGTAAACAAAGGCTCAACCCACAAAGTACGCCTAAAACGGTTCTGAGATCAAAATTTATCATATTTCAGTTTGTAGTTTAACGCCCAACTTAGAAGATCGTCAACTTTTTAACCGAAAATGACGAGTTTGGAATAAATGAATAGTTTGATGACCATTTTATAATCTTTAATAGTTAGAGGACTCAATGAAATAACATTTTATAGTCAATGGACTATTTTATAACTTTTAATAATCAGACTTAACAAAGTAACATCTTATAGTCGAAACACCATTTAATATACTTTACCCTAATTATTATTATTGGAAAAATATATAAAGTTAGGACTCAAACGAATTTATTTATAGAATCTCATAAAAAAAAATATTTAAGAGATTAATTATCCTTAAATATGTTCAAGGATCATTCCACTCATTTAAGTATGGAATTGTGTCAAATTGAAAAAATCAACAAAAGATTTAGAACTAAATATAAATATAATTAAAATTATGTTTAACAACAATTTATTAAAAAACAATATATTTTTTTGATAAAGACGTATTACAATCAGTCACGTCTTTATTATTGTGATAGATAAAAGTTTAGGATCTACTTTTGATGATTCAAAATCGGACATATTAGCCCTGAAATTTTTAAATTATTTTTTTGTTTATATATTATATTTTTAAAAATATTTAATTATAACATTTCAAAGATACACTCATTATTAAATGATTAAAGATAATATCTATATGTGCATATTATTGTTCGACCCAACTCGTGTAAAAATATGCATATTTTTTTAGTAAAATTCGTACGATTATTTTCTTTACATTTTAATAATTTTTTTCATTTCTTTCATTTTGATCATGATCTAGAAAACCTTGTATGTCACATAATTAAAGTCGCGTCTTACAAAATATATCTTATGAAAAACGCAATTAATATGACATATTATAAAAAAATATGTTATTTTCTTAAATGATTTTTCTAAATCATACATACATAAATAATATAAAAATATTATTCATATAAATATGTCAGCTTTAAGTTCAAATTCAATTGATTAAGGTATATAATATTATTTATATAAATATTTTTCTTATTAATGCGTTGGCGTATGAATATTTAATATGAATTTGATTAATTTTGATTTAATTTGACTGAGTTAACTTTTTTAAGATCGGATCAAATTAAATTAAACTCGAGTTTAAGATAAATAAATTCAACCCAAAATAATATTATGACTATCTCTTAAATATTTATCACTCTCTATATTATTTTAGAGATATCTAAAATAATTTTAGTTCTATTCCCAAAATGAATTTTGGGTTTTACAAGTAAATAACCCATTGAATGAGACATCTAGTTCCGGATCGAAGGCTGAAATGGCAAAAAGTTGAGTCAAATATTCGTAGGCCAACACTTTCAAGAACTGCCCAACACTGGAGTTTTGAGTTCAGAATAATCAAGGTGCATTTTTTGAAGCAATTACAAGTGAATGAGAATGAATGGCTAAACCAGAGGAGCCAAACGTAATGGAAAACCAGTGCTCCTGTTTTCCAATCTAGTGGTCCCTTCCAATCTCCGCAAACAGCCATTGATTCCAGACATGCAAATATCATAAAGTATTCCCACTTAAAATAATCAATACTGCACTTCTAAACCGACAGCTATACCGCGAATTATACACCAGAAAAACCTAAACCTGGTTTTCACTTAATCCTGCTTTGCAAAACCTCACCAACGATCATATGACTTTCCGAAGACTGGCTGCCTTTTTTTTACTTGCAAACCAGCCCATTGTTAATCAAAACCCACTTTCTATTTACAAAGCCTTACCTCCAAAACCTTAAAAACCCACCAATTTTACTTCATTTTCAATAGTTTCTGATCATCTTTCTCATTTTTGTAAAGTTCCCAACTCTTCCTTTTGTTACAGAAAATTTTTTACTGCATGGAAGACGGTAATAAAATAGGTTCAACAGCTCATCCCAGTTCCTTACATCACCCGGTCCGCGGAGATGCCTCCAGTGGCACCCTGGGGAGCCACCTGGCAAGGCGGCTCGTGGAGATCGGTGTGAAAGACGTGTTCTCAGTTCCTGGTGACTTCAACTTGACTCTCTTGGATCATCTAATAGCAGAACCTGGGCTGAACTTAGTCGGATGCTGCAACGAGCTTAACGCCGGATATGCGGCCGATGGCTATGCGCGTGCTAAGGGCGTGGGAGCCTGCGTCGTGACCTTCACTGTTGGAGGCCTCAGCGTGATTAACGCTATTGCCGGAGCTTACAGTGAGAATTTACCCGTGATCTGCATAGTTGGAGGCCCTAACACTAATGACTACGGGACCAACCGGATCTTGCATCATACTATTGGGTTGCCAGATTTTACCCAAGAACTAAGGTGTTTCCAAGCTGTCACTTGTGCCCAAGTAAGTTAAAAGGAAATCCTTTGTTCACAATCCTAATGAATATATCTTTTTGCAGATTTTTGTATGTATTAGTAGTATTTATGTTTAAATTGGTGGTGATATGATATGACAGGCAGTGGTGAACAACTTGGATGATGCACATGAGCTTCTCGATACTGCAATATCGACAGCTTTGAAGGAAAGGAAGCCCGTTTACATTAGTATCAGCTGTAATTTGCCTGGAATTCCTCACCCAACATTTGCTAGAGAGCCAGTGCCCTTCTTTCTTGCTCCAGTGTAAAGTTTTTCTCTGACTTATTTTTTCCTTACATTGCTTCTTATTCATTTCATAATTTGGTGAGAGTTTTTAGACATGCATGGAACCAAGTTACATGCTTGTGTTCCTGATTCTTTACAATTGTCTGCAGCGTAAGCAATCAATTAGGATTAGAAGCAGCTGTGGAAGCTACTGCTAATTTTCTGAACAAAGCTGTGAAGCCTGTCATTGTGGGTGGACCCAAATTAAGGGTTGCAAAGGCACAAGAAGCCTTTGTAGAGCTTGCAGATGCCTCTGGGTATCCCATTGCTGTAATGCCCTCAGGCAAGGGATTGGTGCCCGAACACCATCCACACTTCATTGGAACATATTGGGGTGCTGTTAGCACCAGCTTTTGTGGGGAAATAGTGGAATCTGCTGATGCCTATGTTTTTGTTGGTCCAATCTTCAATGATTATAGCTCTGTAGGCTACTCTTTGTTGGTCAAGAGGGAGAAAGCAATCATGGTGCAACCCAATCGTGTGGCGATAGGCAATGGTCCTTCTTTTGGTTGGGTTTTCATGGCTGACTTCTTAAGTGCATTGGCAAAGAAACTGAGGAGAAATACTACTGCTGTGGAGAACTACCGACGGATATTTGTCCCTCCAGGCATGCCTTTGAAGCATGGGAATGATGAGCCTCTGAGAGTCAATGTTCTCTTTAAGCACATTCAGGTAGGCACCGAGGTTATAGTTTGCAATTATCCTCTACGATATTGTAGCTTATAATATAGATTTATTGAAGAAATGCGCGTGTGACATTTTCAGCCACATAGGTGCCTTCAATACCTTAATATGAAATAATTTTTATGGTTAGAATGCACACTTCAGTGTGTATGACATGCCTTGTGGCCGTTACTGCTTTTATTTCAGCCTCTAACTATATCTGTAAGAGCATAATGTAAATCATTTAGACTTACCAATGCATAACCAGATGTGGACACTTGATGTGATTCTTGTTTTTTCATTTACCTGATTTGTCTCGTCGTTGGTCGAACTTGTTTAACAGGAGATGCTAAGCGGAGACTCTGCAGTTATTTCTGAAACTGGAGACTCGTGGTTCAACTGTCAGAAGCTCCATCTTCCAGAGAACTGCGGGTAAGCAAGATCATCTCAAAAGGCACATTTCTTGAGTTTTGAACTATAATACTATATGTTAATCTTGCGGTGTCTAAATGTTTATCTTTATTGCTTGAAGTTATGAATTCCAGATGCAGTATGGATCCATTGGTTGGTCAGTTGGTGCCACACTTGGATATGCTCAGGCTGCTAAAGACAAACGTGTCATTGCTTGCATTGGTGACGGCAGTTTCCAGGTGAGCCACATGATTTTCATTTAGAACTTCAATGAAACATTTGAATTAACCCCCCCCCCTCTCTCTATATATATATATTGTATATATTTGGACAGGGTAAAGAATGTGGTAAGTAAATAATATTTTTGTTTCAATAAATTATTCAGGTGACTGCTCAAGATATTTCAACTATGATCCGATGTGGACAAAGAAGCATCATATTTCTCATCAATAACGGAGGTTATACAATTGAAGTTGAGATTCATGACGGGCCTTACAATGTTATCAAGAACTGGAATTACACTGCCCTAGTTGATGCCATCCACAATGGTGAAGGCAAATGCTGGACAACCAAGGTTAGTAAATATCAAAGGATGTTTAGCATAAACTAATGTTGATCAAAAGCTCCCTTTCACATATAATAGTGTCATTTTTCAAATAATTAGATGCATCCACAGTCGGTGCCGAGTTCCTCATTGGCATGCATAGATTAAAGCTTTCTATTGCTAAATGTAGGTGAGGACAGAGGATGAACTAAAAGAAGCCATTGGTACAGCAACCGGAGAAAAGAAAGATTCACTATGTTTCATTGAAGTTTTTGCACACAAAGACGACACCAGCAAAGAGCTGCTGGAATGGGGATCTAGAGTTTCCTCTGCAAACAGCCGGCCTCCAAATCCTCAGTAGTCTGAAATGTTTAGGGAATGGCAAATTGGAAATCACCGTAAGCTTGAATAAATATGGATGGACAGAAATTGCTTGGCCTGTATGACATTTTGTCAATCTTGTTACTTCTTTCTACTTCGTAAATAAACTATTGTGAGACAAAAAGAGCTAAATGATGACAAAATGGTGGATGATTGTGTTGTCTGTTAGAAGCAGACCGAACAGCTCCCATCAATTTAATCTCTACTTTAGAGCATCTTAACAGAGGCCTTTGGCATTGAATATTTGATTATTTGATTGTTTTTCGAAGCACTTTTGTTCTCTTCTGTTACATTATTTTTACTTGTCTAAATCCCCATTAATCTCTCCACCCGCCACCTAATTAAGATCCAAAATTCTAAATTAAATATGAACTATAATTAATACTAGTTAATATTATTTATCATATACTAAGTTGGGTAATAATTATCTTTGTAGTGATTTGATTGTGATAAAACTCTTTTTTTTTAAATATGGTAGAATCTCTATAAATTAATATTCAATAAATTAATAACCTCTTTAAAATAATAATTTTTCTCAATCCCGACTTGAGTTCAATATCTAAATTAATAATTTCGATAAATTAATAAGATAATAATTTTCTGAAAGACCTTGTATAAATTTATGATCCCTTCAAACATAATTAAAATCCATATTTGAAAAAAAAAAGAGTTGGTCATCTCTTTAAAAAGAATGTACAAGTTAACTAGTATTTTATCTATTATTAAGGTATTTTAAAAAATGAATCGTTTTTAATACAAAATTTATAAAGTTATAATTAAGTTAACTTTTTTATTTTTATGTTCATAATATTTTTTTCTCATTTGCAAATATAAACAACGAAAATCAATCACATTAAATATTACTTTTCTATATATAAACTCGGTTAATTTTCAAAAACATTATTCTATATTAATACCGTATTAATTATTTTTTTATTTACAAATTCCAAACATAATAATGGACAGATTTGATAGTTGGATCTAAAATGTCAATTTTATAAGAAAATAGAATTAATTTTAAAGCGTGATATTTTTATATAAATTCATACATCCATACACTCATGTAATATATTGTCAATCTTATGGTTCGATTCCATAAGAGCTCTAACTCCATTAACCTAATGTCATTAACCTTAAATATTTTTTTACTTTCTTCTCGACAGGTTTTAATTTAACAGTATGATATCTTAGAAGTATCAATCATCATCTTGACTTGGACGATCTGTTAATTTCCGAGAACCATCCTCCTGCTGGACCATACCTTTGTTTTTCTCAATCTTCCATGACACTGGGACTAAGTATTCATCCTTTAATCCGTTGATGGATTTGTTTAGGAGCGCTATATCACGACTAATCACCAAGTCAAACCCTCCATGACTCCCTTGAGTTCCTGCGACCCCATGTAAATAACCTTCCAAATCATGCCAATTCAAGTTCCCAGACCCCCTCAAGTACTTTGATTTACGGGTGTCAATAGCCAGTTCTTCTCCCACATCCCAGTACCCTATCAACGGGTAGTTGGGGACAACATCTAAAGCATTTCTGACGCGTAACGCTCGAAGGTCACTGAACCCTCTAAACTTCATCTTGAACACCGAATCACCTACTCGAGGACTAGTGAATAAAAAGGCTGTGACAGGCGAGGGCTCGTTATATCCATTGGCAACTATGTCGACGGCATTCAGAGTAGCGAGGGCTGCACCTAAGCTTTGGCCGGTCACCGTGATGCTTATCTCCTCGTTCTTGAACTGGTCGACTAGTCTCATAATCTCGTTAAGAACCTAAAATATCAACAGTCAAAAACATAGACAAATCATATCGATACTAAACTACTAATGGAACATTGTTATGGTAGTGCTCACTTGGTCTCTGGCACTGGTTTTGTTATACAGAGATCGTGGGTCTGCCGAGGTGTAGATGGAGTACCAGCCGTCATGCACTTTAGCATCACAAGGAACACCAAAAATTTTGTCTGGCGAAACAAAGTTAAATTCAAAATCATCGATCCATTCCAGGGTCTCCACTGTTCCTCTCCAAGGAATCACAATATCCCTCCTTCCTAAAACATGTTTCCCTTCATCCGTGACCACGGCCACATAACCGATCCAGTTCAATTCTTTGCTCCATGCTTCCCTGGACAACGACTTCACTATAAATGCTTCGGGAACTTGGATTTGGGATGTGGCGTAAAAGAATTTGGTCACCTGATACCTGTACGGATTACCTTTCTCCAAACCCACGTTAGAGAAGAAATCTTTCTTGCCATACAAACTGCTTCCAGCATGTTTTGAAGCCTTCTCGGTGTTGAAGGCGTCATAGGTAGCCTGACCCATTTCTCCATAGTGAATAAGGTAACGCCGAAGATCAATGTCCAAAGGGTCCAAAAGCCCTCCCCAGTGGTTCTCGCCGCTCAACTGCCTCCATCTCTCCGCTATGCTACTACCCATCGCTTTCTCTTTCTTATCGAACCAATTCTTCACAATGTTAGTGTATATATATAGCTTAACCTGAAATATTTTATTAAGTTTATGAATTTATAAAGGTTGCAACTTCACAACTAGAGTGAATACAAGGAAATAATTATGTTAGAAAGAGTGTGTTTCCAAAAACCCTATGCCAAAGAAACAAATGTTTCCTACAAAGCATTGTTATCTTTCTGTAACACCAACATCTTAAAATAGAAAGACTTTATTTTGAAGTTTCCAAAAGAGAGTATGAGAGCAATGAAGAAGATAAGTATTAACTTGGACATCAGCTAGATACTTTGCCGAGTCTTTCAACGGGATTTGTTCCTATTTAGGGCATGAGTTCAAGATTAGTACTACAACTTCGAATTTAAGGTTATCCTAAATTCACAACATAGAAATCAACCTTGGCTACCGATATTTCTTCTTTTCATCGAGAAAGAGAGATTCTTGATGCTAACGCGTAATTCATGAATATATCGATTAATATGTATTTAACAAATGTATTATTATTTAATCCATTATTAGTGAAAAATGATTTTGTAAATAATATTAATATAATGATAAGTACTTTAAAAATAAATTTTAAAATTTGAAAAAAATATAATATATATCTTCGCTTTTAAGATGACTTGTAAAAAAAAATTCTATTAGCAGTATATCAATAAAATTGATCAGATAATACTTTGAGAAAAATAATTTTTCTCATATAAAGTGTTAATATGATTATTTTCTCATCTAAAGTGAATGTTAAAGTGCTCCGTAGAAGACGTATGATTATTTTCTCATCTAAAGTGAATGTTAAAGTGCTCCATAGAAGACGTCCAAAAGATCTAACGATTTCTTAAAAAATGTTTGAAATGCAATGATATCAGCATTTCTTAGATATTTTAAGAATAAACTTATTATACAAAATAATATAACTTCAATTCAGATAAATATAAGTGAAATAAACGGAATCGAAGTGTCAATGACATCAACCTTTCAAGAAAAAAGAGACATGGAAAAAAATTAGATGACCCTATTCCCATATATAATAGGGTAAGGGGGAGGTAGGTAGTAGTAGGTTTCCCTCAACACTAGGTTGAGAGCAGCTTCCGTGGAAGACCTCCGTTATGAATTGCCCTCAGTGGGACTTGATCCCACGACCACAATGTTAAAAATCTTGCGCTCTACCAACTGAGCTAGATGAACAATTCATAAAAAAAGAGACATGGAGTTCAACTATAATTCGGATTCCACATTGGCAATTAGTCTATGAAATGGGCTAATGGCATGACCCATGGCTCTAGGGGAATTGAAAAGTTTTCTACGACAAAATTTGGGGTCATTGAAGAAACTTCCACAGTTTCTAATATGGATGGATATTATCGAGTCTAGTTTGCCCCAGATTGGCTTTACCGGAAGTTCATTTCGCATTCCATCTCTACCCATTGTCAGAAAGCAATGATGATAAATTATAATTATATACATCTTTTATGATTAATTTCTCATATAATTATTATAATTTAAGTTTAATTATAAAAAATATGTTTGTTTTGATTTAGGAAATAAATATGGATGCGATGATGAAAATTAATTCAAAAAGTGTGTTTTTAGTTTTTTATGTGAGAATTAAGTTTTTTATGACTAACAACGTCTTATGACTAACATGCGACTGCTATCTGATAATAAAAAGAATTCGAACTTTTAGTCAAATCTAGAACGAAACTTACTTTTATAGATATTTCCATTATTTTAAAAGTATCTGGCGAAGAATCAATCTTTTTTTTCAATTAAGACTTTATTTATTGTGATTTTCCTTTATTTTAGCTTTTCTTGTTTAATTTAAACTCATTTAAAGGATATTTACTTTATTTTAAGGATTTGATTTTCTATATAAAAAGCCTTTTAGCCACCTTTTAGGGATTTCTTTAACGGCACAACTTCTTTTCTCTTTTATTTTCATTCAACCACGAGTGACTAAATTTTTATTTCTAATTGAAGAGTGAAATGATTACGCTGTAATTTTGCAATGCTTGTGCTAAACTAGTTTTTCTCCTTTAATCCAAGTAATCTTTATTTCTTGTTCTTATTTTTATGAATTTTTGATATTGATTAAATTGATGCCTTAACACGATATTTGAGTTTTCTATTGCTATTCATAAGTTTGTGATTTGTGATGGTCATGAACGATTGACATAAATAGCAAAGGGTAAGTCTCATGATTTTTGTTTGTTATAGTTTATTTTCTGAAATTTGCATCGCACATGATAGTCTCTAGGGAAATAAAGGTACAAAATTAATTAGTTTTGTTTTAGTCGTTCTCAGAGTTCTTAATGCTATCTATAGATTTAATATGAAACATTATCGTGCCCAGTTTTTTAATGGTAAGATATGATTTGAATGTTTGTTGCAAATAAATATGCTAATCAATTATAAAAAGGGAATATACTTATTGCGGTTCCGAGCAAGTGACTAATTAATTGGATATTAAAAATCGATCTTTAAGCCTATAATCAAAATTATAATTGGATGAAGAACACACCTTTGAATTGGAAGTTCGAATGCTAAAGGTAAAATCTAAGAGAGGCTCGATTTTTACACTTCTTGGCCGCGTTTTTGAGTTGATTAACCGAGATTGGAATATTATTTTGAGGCATATAAGCCGGACTACAAATAAGGTGACAGATCGACTAGCTAAAATTGCCATAACAAGAAGAGAGGTTCATAAGGTATTCTCCGTTCCACCGTGGGAAGTGGTTGAATTAATTCAACAGGAAGCTGCCGACTGCATTTTGACAGCAAAAGCTTAATCTACTGCAGTTTATTTCTTTTGTTCACCGAAAAAAAATCCTTCATTTTACTTTTATTGTTTAAATATTAAGATTCTAATTTCAGCTCTATAAAGATTCGAACTGATCTCACTGTTACTATAAATTAATTTAATAAAATCGGTTTTTATTTTGTAGGGATTCTACAACACTATCAAATGGCTTCAATGTCAGTTCTAATATCACATCAATGACTTGCTACTAAGTCCATAAAAGCCCAAATCACTTCAGCTTCTTTCCATCTTTTAATTGGTTCAAGAAGAATCTGCATCTCTTCCAATGCAGCAAGCAATCCCAAAGCTTGCTCTTCCTTGCTTCACTGCTCCTTTCTCCCTCGTCTCTTTATATTAATCATTTACAGGTAACAAAAATTTCCCATTTTTATTTGTTTAGAGTGTTTCTTCCTTGGGTATTAATATTTTTTCGTATAATTTCAATTTTGCATGTAGGCTTATCTTTGGGGATCGGTTTTTGTTCAAATAATGGGCTGAGGAACGGGAAAAGGCAAGGGCTGGTGGTTAGGGCTGGGAAGGATGCACAACACAAGCAATGAATTCATCAGTCTATGTTGGGACATAACCTTCATTATCTTTCTTTCCCATCAGTTGCAAAAATATTAATTACATAAAACGCTTTAGTAAGGCAAGCTCTTAGAGCTTGTGCTGAGGACCAAGGACTTGAGATTTGAAGAATCCCCGGCAGCATTGGCTCGTCGGGTGATCATTTCCATATTCTTATGAAGACTTTGCTTCACCAGATTCTTCATCATTGTCTTTCCTTCCTGAGCCTCCCTTGGATGCAGAGGCGAACCCATGGCAACCCTTCCTGTTTGTGGTCCAGAATGAGGCCCCATCTTTGCTTGCCTTTCATCTTTGAACCATTGCAACAATTTCATTGCTCTCTTCTGTGCTAAAGGGCTTCCTAATAATGACACTTCCAGAAGTACCGGAACTATTCCTGCCTTTGACATTTTATCCCTTTGAGTCGAGCTTTGATGAGCTAAAATCATTAGAATATAGGCTGATAATTCTTGACATTTCTGTTTGTCCTCCCATGTTAGAATCTCAATCAAGCTCTCTGGTACCATCGAACTATCTTCCATAGCCTTTTTTCCCATCATGGTCAGCACCAAGTGACTTAGTGCTGCAAGGGCTTTCTCTGAAAGTTCTTTGAATGAAGATAGCTTCAAAACAGTGTCTACAATTCCATTAGATACCAAAGGCCCAGCATTTTCTAACACAACAGACAGGTTACAGACAACACCTAAACAGATCTCCTTGGTTTGAATGCCGGAAGCCGACTCAAGAATGCCAACAAGAAACTGGATAACCTCAGTTTTAGCTAGAGAGAAATGGGTAATTGATATAGAAGACAATGATAATAACAGTTCTGCAAATTCATGCCTCGTTTGGTTGTCTACAACATCAATGTCCTTTGGCAACTTTGATAATATTGCAGCCTCTAGCATTAGTGCCTTGTTTCTGAAGCAAAAAAAACGAAGTGATTAAGACTTTTCATGATCTACCTTAAGTTTTGACCAAAGCAGAACCAACCCAGAACTTTTAAAGTCAATGATGAAATCGAAATTTCAGTTGAATAAAACAACAATAATTTTATGGGGTAGATAAGATGATAACCCAAGCGTGCTCCATTATTGCATAAAATAGGAATAATCTCTGCAAGTCAAAAAAATGTGGGAGCTGAACTAACTGGTAAATAAAATGAAACAGAAAAGTCAAGGAGAATCAGAGGTTTAAAGATGAGGGTAGGCAAGGTGAAGGTCAACAAATTCTTATTATTTTTTTCTTAATTAATTAATTATTTTGAAGACAACCTTGCCTGTCTTGTAACATCATTATTGCTCTTCCAACTCCTGCCACCAGGCGGATCCGGTGGACATTGGACAGCCGCCGTACCTTGCGGACGCAGGAGTTGACAGTATTAATGCTTCCAAATCATGCCACAAATCTGTAAATTTCCATTAATGTTTAAAAGTTCCACGTTTCTGAGATGTGAAAGTTCAATCCACGGAAGGGTTTGACACCTCACCAGACAGTACTTAAAACCCAAGGACTAAGACCAATTACCATAAATTAAGAAGTGCAGCAGATGCAGAGCCTATGATTATCAAAATGTTACAGCCTGTAGGGCAGTTGATTAGAGAGATTAGGCCAAATCATCATTAATGTGACCTTAGAATGTCAAATATTTTAGCCAGGAGGCTCCGCCTAAACTCACTTTCTTTAATCCAATTGGGGAAGTTAGTTAGTTCATCAGCATTATCACTAATATTTAATTTTCATGTGGACTTGGAACAATTGTCTTCTTAACATTTTGAAAATGTGCTAGTATATGCACTGAAGCTCATACTATAATCACTGAAGCTCATACTATAATCCCAACAACTAATTTCATAGATTATTTCATCAACCATTGGGGACCCCTTTTCCCTGTCCTGATGAACTGTTCCATGGGATGGTTCCAAAAACAGAGGCCTATTATTTCAAACTTGCCGAAAAATGCTGAATTTCGAGCAACCTCGTGAACAACTATCTTTTTCATCGCAGTATCTTGTTATGAAGAAAAAATCAATAAACTACAACTTGCAGGACAACTTGCAGGACAACTTGCAGTATCGTTTATGATTATGTTAGAATGTCCATCAATGAGAATTATTTTCAACCAGCTAAAAACTATGAAAGCTGACAGGATCCGTTGACACGAAATATCAAAAGAAAAAGAAATTCACATGAATAGTGAGAACACAGTGAGACTTACGTAAACGTCCCGTCAGCAAGCTCGATCAAGGCCTTGACGGCGGCTAAACGGCGACCAGCCACCTCAGTAGCCACCATGGACACAAGCATATTTATAACACCGAGCTCTGCCATCAACTTCCTTTCCTTAACGTCTTCTTTAGCGAGTTTACCAATCGCCTTAGCAGCCATCTCTTTCTCTTCCCAGCTCCCGAAATGAAGTCTCTTCACCCATGTTTGCAACGCCATCGAACCGTCGAGCTCACTCTCAGTTTTCTCTATAACAACCCGATCTCCCTCTTCATCAGTATTGCTTTTAACTAATAGCTTGTTTGAATGATCAGATGATGATGATACACATCGTTTCCTTGCTGATTTGGACTGCAAAAACCTTCGGATTCTAGCAAAGAACTTAAGCTTCCTTCTAGAAAGTAACCAAATAGAAGATGAAGTAGAAGACATGCTCTGAGTTTGAGAGGCAGACATGGTTGAAGAAGGGAAATTCAAAGAAGTGTTTCAAGGGTTCATTGTTTATATAATACTACTGCGAAAAGTCTAAAACTTGGGATTTAAATTTGTTTTTCTTTTCTAGAGATTAGAAAGGAGAGAAGAGAATATATAAGGATCAGTAGGAGACGAGAGAGAAAGGGTTCTGAATCAGAAAAGGCAGGGAAGGGAGCACAAGTCACACGCAAAGGAAACACAGTTGTTGCCTCTTTAACCTTCCTGAGCCCTGACAAACGTATTTTAAGAAGACAAGATTTCAGTGCATCATTTGTGTTTTATTTTCTTAACAGTTTAATGTGCTTATAGATCTAATTAAGCCTACGGATATTTTCAGTATTTGGTGCATTCTGGGAAAGTCCCTTCCTAGTTTCAAAATTAAAAAACCACAGATTTTTGGGCCGAGATTAAATTCTAACTTATAAAGTTTTAAGAATATAAAGTAGACTACGGTGATTTTGGCATGTCATTAGGCGACAACCGTCGGATGCGATCAGGAGGATAGAGTCGATTACAGTCGACGGTGTCAGAAGGAGAGGTCGACCAAGGAGGAAGTGGATGGACTGATTGAGATCTGATTTGAAGGATTTAGCCCTTACCGAAGACATGACCTCTGACAGGAAAGTATAGAGACTTAAGACTAGGGTAGCCGAGTAGTATGAGTCAAAGCAATATGGTGTAGCATATATGTCTTCTTTTTAAAGCCTTTGCAGTAATTTCCATGACTTCTACCTTTTATACGTTTCTGTCATTGAAATTTATGAAGGCTTAGAACTAGGGTAGCGGAGTAGTGTTGCCTTAGTTTAGGTTTTAACCCATTTGACTTTATTCCTTCTCATAACTTGCTATCGCTGACTACTGTGTATCATTCTCTTCATGTGTCCTCTTTTTAAATTTAGCCCGGACTTACGTTTCTGTCTATATGCAGAGATTTTTACGCAGGGGTTTATTTGCAGGGATTACTTCCCATTACAGACGCGCATATGTAGACTGTATATGAAGACTGTTAAACTATATATTTATTTATGCATTTATACATGCATTGTATTTTATCTTTATTTTTTAATTTTCTGACTGCCGGAGGTCTTCCACGGAAGCTGCTCTCAACCTGGCGTTGGGGGCAGCCTACTACCCTATCTCCCCTTTATCCCATTGCATATGGGAATAAGGTTTTGTTGTTGTTGTTTCTTCGACTTAGCTCAAAAACCGACAGTATCTCAATTTGACTATTTTTCGTGGTTATCATTGATGACTTTTTTAACTTTAAATTTTATCAGCAATCTCGTCTTGGCCTTCCTTTTCTATTTGTTAGATTAGTTTTTTTTTCAAAAAATGTCTTCCAAGTCAATTTGTTTTTTTTTTTCAATATTAAAACTCAACTGTCCAATTAACCAAATTTAAATATATGGTTTAATTTTTTTATATATATATATATAAGATCTTTTTTTCACTTTATCATATAAAGAAACCTATGCTAACGAGAAATGTATTTCTTGTTCATATTTTACAAAGGCACCAGGCCATGCTTATATAGTTTTACAAGATAGCTCATACAAGCAAACATAACTAACTCTTAACAGTCCTTAACTGCACTTAACACTCTTAACTGCATAACAACCAACACCCTCAACTATCCTCAACTGCATAACAACCTATATGCTTAATATTCTCTCTGTCCTCTTTTCCTTCTCTTCTACCAAATGGAAACACTTGAACTTTTGATCTAAACTGTTTAAACAATGGCCTGGACAGTGGCTTAGTAAGCCCATCTACAACTTGGTGGCTTGTTGGGACATAGTTAACCACTACTTGTTTTGCAACCACCTTTTCTCGCACAAAATGTACGCCGAGTTCCACATGTTTAGCCTTTGCATGATACACGGGATTGCTGCTCATGGCCACAACATCACTGTTATCACACCAGATGACTGGTATTCCTTGTCTCACAACACCCATATCTGACAGAAGAGCACCAACCCAAGCCACTTCAGTTGTTGCATCAACTACACTGCGATACTCAGCTTCCATGGTGGACCTTGAAATCGTATTTTGTTTCTTAGAAGTCCAGGACACAAGGTTATCCCCTATAAACACATAGTGCCCACAAATAGACTTCATATCATCAAGATTGCCACCCCAATCTGCATCTGCAAAGGCTACTATCTTCACATTCACTCCATACGGAGTTATCACTAGTTCATACTCAAGCGTGTCTGTAAGACACCGAAGTATCCTTTTAACAGCAAGCAAATGGCTCTGACGTACTGCATGTATGTACTGAGCTACTTGGTTCACACTATAGGTGATGTCAGGCCGAATATGACATGCATATAATAATGCTCCAATAACGCTACGATACTCCTTTGCATCACACAACAAGTCACCAACCTCTGACTGTAATTTGCTCAGTACCATAGGTGTTACTACTGGACCAGCTTTGTCCATGCTTGTTCTTGTTAACAATTCAAGAATAAACTTGTGTTGACTCAACACTAATGCTCCTTCGCATCTTTCAATCTCAATACCAAGAAAATAATCGAGGTCCCCCAGGTCTTTTAATGAAAACGCAAGATCCAATTGTCGAACCACATTATCAATCTCTGTGTTCGAGCTTCCAGTAACTACAATATCGTCAACATAAACTAGCATATAGGTATACACACCATTGTTATTACGTATGAACAACGATGTATCATCCTTAGATTCAGTAAATCCTAGCTGAACCAAACACTACTTCAACCGTGCTTGCCAGTTCCTAGGCGCCTGTTAAAGTCCACACAAGGCCTTGTTCAACTTACATACAAGTTGGATGTCATCCTCAGCGTACTGCTCAAAGCCTAGTGGTTGCTGCATATATGCATCCTCATGTAACTCTCCATTCAGAAACGTGTTGTTTATGTCAATCTGGCACAGCTGCCACTGTCTTGTTACATCTAATGACAAGACCACAAGAATTATAGGAAATTTAATTACTGGATTAAAGGTCTCGGTGAAGTCGTGCCCTGGCACTTGTGAGTACCCTTTAGCAACCAAACGGGCCTTGTTTCTCTGAATAGATCCATCTGGATTGGTCTTCAGTTTGAACAGTCATTTTCAGCCTACAATCAACCTCCCAGGTGGCAGCTTCATAACAGTCCATGTCTCATTGCTCTGCAATGCATCAAACTTAGCATATATTGCTGCTTTCCAATTAGGTGACTTCAACGCATCATACACATTGTTTGGCTCCACTGTTTCTGAAGACATCATGTATAATTTAGGTCTGAAAACACCACGCTTGCTCCTTGTCATCATGGGGTGAGTGTTTACAGTAGGTATATTTGGCATTAGGGGTTCTTGCTCAACTCCATCATTAGTGTTTGAAACCACAGGTTCTTGCACAATACCACCACCATTGTGCTCACCAGTTTGCTCATCAAGGACCCCTACATCATCAGAGTTTATTGCAGGAACAGACTCACCAGTGGATTCAAGTGTTCTACTTCCTAAAGTACCTTGCACACTTTCTGAAGTACTTTGCATAGGTCCCTGCATTTCACCAGCAGTTCCCACGACATTTGTTACTACTCGTAACTGTTGAACATCAGTTACAACCTCCAACTCAGCCGATTCTACTGCACTGGCACTTATAGGGACCTTGGTAGCTATACCTGCGAATGGAAACACAGACTCATCAAACACCACATGACACGAAACATAGACCCTTCCACTTGATGCAAGATACAAATATCCTTTGTGTTGTGAGCTATAACCCAAGAAGGTGCAAACTTGATACCTGAACTCAAGTTTATGAGTCTGAAATAATATGAGATGGTGAAAACACTTGCACCCAAACACCCTCATTAAAGTGTAATCAGGTTTTTTTCCAAACAACTTTTCACATGGTGACATATCACTCAATAACTTAGTTAGAAGCCTATTAATAGTGTGAACTGCAGTCATGGCAGCATAAAACCAGTATTGTATAGACATGGATGCTTAAGCTAACAAGACTAAGGCCAACTCAATGATATGTCTATGCTTCCTCTCCAAAACTCCATTCTGCTCGGAGGTGTGGGGGCATGAGAGCCTATGACTAATGCCATCTTGTAGCAAAACACGAGATAAACTCTTGTACTCGCTACCCCAATCGATTTGAACCACTTTTATCGAAGCACGAAACTGATTCAAAACTAGTTTTTGAAATAATCGAAAGACCACTACAACTTGAGCCTTATTTTCCAGAAAATAGATCCACATGTGTCTTGAATAGGAATCAACAAAGGTTAAATAATACTTAAATCCTTTAGAGGCAACATGAGCTAGTCCCCAAAGGTCAGTAAACACTAATTAAAATGGGGCACAATAAACAGAAGTGGAATTAGGGAATGGCAGCTTGTGGGTCTTGCCAATGCAACAAGCATCGCATTTTTCATTCATATTTAAAAGAAATGAGACATCAATGTCCTTACATGCTTTCACAACATTATTATAAGTGGTATGTCCTAACCTCCTATGCCAAAGAGCGTACATATTAGAATTACTTACATCAGTCAGATTAACTCGGGCTTTATCACAAACACTTGACGAATCAGTCTCGGAGAACACATATAATCCATCCTTGACCTTCCCCGAGAGCAACACTTCACCCGTGGAGCTATCACGAACATAACCGCCATGCGCATGGAATTCAAAGTATACTTCATTTTCCCTAGCACACTTTAAAACCGAGAGCAGATTATTTGTTACACCAGGTACATGCAAAAGATCATTCAAGAATAACTGTTGACACAATGAGGGTAAAATAACATTACCAACCATATCAACTGCTAATGACATGCCATTACCTACAACAAGATTACGTGGGCCAAAATGTTCAGTTCGTTGAGTAATATTCTTGGACTCAGTTGTAACATGATGTGTAGCACCTAAGTCAACCACCCATTTACCCGAGCTAGTTGCCAGTTCAGCATGAGCCGAGGAAGACTCATCTTCTTGAGCTATCCCATGCTTCTTAGCATGACAACACTCATAGTTAGCATTCTCTATAGTGGTGAAGTTAGCAATGGCTAATCTTTGTTTAGGGAGAAACTGACCAACCTCATCATCAACGCCATTAAAATTTTCATCAAACCTATGCCAACACCAGTTGACAATGTGCTCAATATTTCCACAGAGTTGACATTGAACACATGGCATTCCTCAACCACGCCCTGTATAACGTCCACCAGAATGATACCGATATGTTGGATTACGACTAGTATCAGCAGCATTGTTAACCGAACCATGAGCAACATGAAAACTTGCAATAACATGTTCTTCTTGGGCAGCAAACCAAACTAGTTGTGTTTCAGCATCAACTAACATAGTATAGATCCTGTCTAAGGGAAGAGACTCACCACTGGACATTATAACAGCCATGAATGGTTGGTAGTCTCTTGGAAGCCCTTTAAGAATACTGGCAACGTGCTCTACAACAGGAACTGGGCTGCCACAAGATGCCAAAGCATCACACACTTCCTTAACCCTAGTAAGAAACACCTTCATGTTGTCATCCCCCTTTCTAAGTAATTGCAGCTTGTAGTGTAGGTTAATAACTAACTCTTGTGGATCGATTCGCAAAAAAATGCAGGACTGTACTCCACACAACACCAGTCATTTCAGCACCAACGAACTGAGGTAACAAGTGACTGCTAATGGTGGATAAGAGCCAGGAAGCCACAACACTGTCCTGACCAACAAAGTCTTCATATGCCTCGTTAGCAGTCAGCACACCATTATCATCAGCAATCATTGCAGGTGGAGACTGCATTGCACCAGTCAACAATTCCTCTAAGCGATGACTTCTTACAGTAAGAAGTATTTGTTGTTTCCATAGTAGAAAGTTTGTTTCATCAAGAACCACATTCACTCTTTTATTGGTGAACATCTTCACTAATTCTTAAAGCAACCTTCAGTCAATGAAACAACAACTCCAAGCAGAAGCTTTTCTTAAACAATGCAGTAACGAATCCTCCTCTAGGATGAATGGCGAATGATACCATGTAAAGAAACCTATGCTAACGAGAAATGTATTTCTTGTTCATCATTTACAAAGGTACCAAGCCATGCTTATATAGTTTTACAAGATAGCTTATACAACTCATACAAGCAAACATAACTAACTCTTAACAGTCCTTAGCTGCACTTAACACTCTTAACTGCATAACAACCAACACCCTCAACTATCCTCAACTACATAACAACCTATAGGCTTAACATATCATAATAATTTTTAACCATTCCAATCTTGAAGACTTCGCATTAATCACTTTAATATTTCTACGTTTCCTCTCCACCTCTCTCTCTCTTTTTATTTTCGTACTTTTTATTCTTCAGCTTTTCAATTAAGGCCTATGTCTTAACGGTCAATGATCATAATATAAAAACGATAATTATACTTTAAAAATCTGATGAGCAAAGTAGAGAAGTGTTAATAGTTTGACGAGGAATAAGATAATTTAGCCCGAAACATAGTCTTGGGTTTTGATGCGAGGCAATATATATGGCATGTGGGAACAGGGAGCAATGAGCCTAGATGCTCCCAGTCATAACAGCAGGCAAATATATTATATTTTGTATAGACCCCGTGTTAAGAAGCAGGGTTTCATTTAAAAAAGGTTTAAAATGTCAACCACCGCAAAAGAATATCTGATCATCTGTATGAATGAAATTGATAATTTCATATGCATGGTTGGTTTTGGGATTTGTCTTTGCATCTAACGCTGATCCATCCTATAGAAAATTAAGAATCCAGATTCTCTTAATCACGTATTGTTGTCTCTTTCCATTAATGTGTGGCATGACTGTTTCGCCATATCGATTCTGTAATGGATTCCCCCCATGGGGGCTCTCGTAGCAGAAAATGAGTGGATGGCTACGAAGGTACGAACATTACTTCCAAATCCACAATTTTAGCAAATCAAGATATTGGGTACAACAACACGCATGCTGCACATAAACAATTCATGTTAAATGTTAAAATGCTTACCTAATCTGACCTCAATTAATTAATTAAGTTTTCATTTCTTCTGGCTGGCCATGGCCGCAATCATCACATGGTGCGACTTTAGGTACATTGTATATATACAGCTCCACTTGCTACCCGTCTGTGAATTGATATTACCGATTTGATTTATGTTATTTGAATTTATTAGAATATATATGGACATAAATTTTCATGCATGGAACAGTAATCTTATTTCTCATAGATATATTGATATGTAGTAATAAAATACTTGAATTATTTATAGGCCCTAAAATTCTAGCAATTTGGTAAAGAACAAAGATCTGTTAGTTCATCACTTTAGGGTAAGAAACACCAAAGTTGACATCTCCAATCGCTTCCTTTTATCTCTTAATATATGGGTGAATGTGCATGATGGGGTTCTTCCAATGGCGTAGAAATTCTGACGTCAGATTCCACTATCCCGGAACCATACTATTGGCAGTAGCAATTAGATTTTAACCCGAAAACGTATGGCTTTGGTGCTTCTATGAGGTGTACCATAACTCATCTTCAATTCAAATTAGTTAGTGAATTCCACTTGTTTTTAACTGCAACACGAATATAGCACGTTTTATAATTATACGAAAGGCTAAAAGATCTATTCATGTTTATGAACTCGTGAAAAGAATTAGGCCAAATTAATTATTACATTATGTCTTTATGGAATATTTTTTGATGCTTTAGGTCCAACGATATCTGCTGAAACTTTTCAGTGCTCTTGAGCTACCTAAAACAAACCTCATAAGCTGAAAAACATAAATGTCAATCTTCAAGTAGTGCCACATGGTAGGAAGCAATTGCAAAATCAGCTTAATCCAACTCTATAATGGAGTATTGGGCATATCCCACTCATGTATTAAGCATAAGCTTGAAAATTAATGCGCTCAACCAACAATGGCATTAGTAAATGATAGAGAAGTTTATTGGAAAATTATATCATCCACAATGTTAAAACTTGGAGCAAAGTATATGTTATCATGAATTAAAATCCTATTTGGACACAAACCAAAAGTGTAAAAGTCATTACATATAAGCTTAGACCTTTTCGCAAGTTTTTTGAGATTCCAGGAACTGGAAACTTCAAAAGTTCCGATCTTTTTTGAGTAACTATTGCTTATTTTTTTTTCTTTTTATCTTCTGCCTTCAACTGAAGATTCTCAAGAAACAATCAAATATTAATTATTTGCATGGTGGGATTTTTTGAAGAATACTTTACATGCATCTTTGAAGTGAAAAAGGTAAGAGTTTATGGGATGGAAGGTGAAGCAGTGCAGTAGACTGCCTGATTCTGCCACGTTAAGTTGGTCATATTGTTTTCACCACACACAAAAAAAGGAGTTATTTGCTGCACTTTTTCTTGTGTTTTAGCACAGATAACTGGTTTTTATAAGACCTGAGGAACTGCAAATTAAGCCAACGAGGACAGAGATACTGCCCTTACATCTTTGGTATAAAAAACAAGAAAATGTCTACACTTTTCCAGGTACCCAAGAAGAACTGGTGTTGAGTTTCAATCAAAATATTTACCCAGTGTTGATGAGACATTTCACCAATTTATTCTTACAAAATATATTCAGTAATAATAAAAATTCTGATTAAATCTGAAGTTAATGTTAAAAATTCAATATTAGCTTAAATAAGTTCACACCTAAATTAATTTGATGTCATTACTTACATCAATTTAGTTTTGATATCATTGCTTACATCAATTTAGTTAGGTGAAAATTAAGTATTTTTCTCATGTTTTAATTTCAATGGTTTAGATTATTTAGTGATTATTTTAATGAGTGGTTTAAATTGTTTCTTGTAACCTATAAATTCCCTACTTGTATTTGAGTTTTATCATCCAAAAATCAAAGCTTAATTATAAGCATTTGAAAGATTTCTTAGGAGTTCTTCCCTTTTGCAATTTTGTGAGATTATTCTAGAGAGAGAGTTTTTCTTCTTCTCGATCAATTAGAGTTTTTACTCTATTTTGATTCAACAATTGGTATCAGAGTCACGTTTTTAAGGTCTCTTGAAATTCTAAGTATGCTCTGTGGCTGCAGTTTTTAACTGGTCTTACACATCAAAAAAGATTTCTTGAGATTATTGTCGGGGTTATTACAAACCTTGTGGAACTTCTTTGTGTTTAGAGTGATTTAGCACTCTGCACGTTTGTTACTCAAGCTTGTTCGGTGTAGTCAAAGCCTTGCCGTTAAGATGGGTGATCTTCAAGTAGTTGGAGGAATCAAGAAGCTCAACAACAAAAACTACAACATGTGGGCAACATATATGGAGTCATACTTAGAAGTTCAAGACCTTTGGGAGGTTGTCGGTGGTGGTGAAGTTACACAACCGGCGGCAGAAGATGCCAATGGCATCTTGCGAAAGTGGAAAATTAAAGCAGACAAAACAATGTTTGCTTTAAAGACCACAATTAAAGAAGAAATATTGGAGCACATCCAGGATGCTAAAACACCAAATGAAGCATGTGACACTTTTGTTACACTATTTTCAAAGAGGAACGATACAAAATTGCAATTTCTCGAGAATTAACTTCTATCAAAGGCGCAACGCGACATGGCGGTTGCTCAATACTTTCACAAGGTGAAGTTGATATGCTGCGAAATTTCAGAATTAGATCTGACAGCTGATATTAGGGAAGATAAGATAAAAAGAATAATTGTTCATGGTTTGAGACCCAAATATCGATGGTTTATTGCTGTTGTACAGGGATGGCCGACACAACCATCGCTTGTTGAGTTTGAAAATTTTCTTGTAGGTTAAGAAGCCATGGCCAAGCAAATGGGAGGAGTCTCGCTGAAGGGAGAAGAAGAAGCGCTCTACACCAACAAAAGTAGAGGCACTTTTCAGCGGTATACTGGCAGTGGATCTAAAAAAGATGGTGACAAGGTGAAAAATTACCAAGGAAAGGGAGGCCCTCATTCAGGGGGAGCTTCCAAGAATCGCAGTAATAGTAAAAAGTTCGATGGCAAGTGTTACAATTACGGGAAGATGGGCCACTTGACAAAAGACTGTTGGACCAAAATAAAGCCTGTTGAAAGTAATACTGTTACTTCCAGTTTGAAGAGGAATAATAAAGATGGTTGGGATGCCGAAGCGTTATTTGCTACGAAGGAAGAAGAATAAGCTCTCACGGTAACAACATCAGAACGGATTGACTACAAAAATGATTGGATCGTAGATTCAGGCTGCTCAAATCATATGACGGGTGACAAACAGAAGTTACAAAACATGTCTGAGTACAATAGAGGTCATTTGGTGGTGATAGCTGACAACTCAAGGTTACCGATAACTCACATCAGTAAGACGATAGTTACGCCTCGATATAATTCTAACCAGGTGCAACTTTAAGATGTTTACCATGTCCCGGGAATGAAGAAAAATTTGTTATATGTGGCTCAACTAACATCATCAGGCCATTATGTCTTATTTGGTCCCCAATACGTAAAGATTTATCGTGACGTCAAAATCTCAGAAACACCAACAATGGAGGGACGACGTTTGGAGTCAATCTTTGTGATTTCAGCAGAGTCTGCATATGTAGACAGGACAAGAAAAAATGAGACATCAGATCTGTGGCACATGCGATTAGGTCACGTTAGCTATTCCAAGCTAAGTGTAATGGTGAAGAAGTCGATGCTTAAAGGGCTTCCTCAACTAGACGTGAGAACAGACACGGTCTGTGTAGGATGCCAGTATGGTAAAGCACACTAATTACCATATGACGAGTCAAATTTTAAAGCAAAATAACCGTTGGAGTTGGTTCACTCTGATGTGTTCGGACCAGTTAAGCAACAGTCAATTAGCGGCATGCGGTACATGGTAACATTCATTGATGACTTCTCCAGGTATGTGTAACACCCCCAACCCGTACCCAACCCGGATACGAGTCCAAAATGTCACATTGTTTTTTTTACAATCATATTCTTACAAAATATCAAAATATTTGAACTTATTTTAAGAAAATACGATCATATATTGTTCAATTGTGTTTGGTATAAAATTTTGATATAAAAATGTATTTATGAACAGTAAAATATGGTATGAACAGTACCGTGAACAACAATTAACAGTGCTACAGTGCATGCATCGATGCATTGCTACAGTGCATCGATGCTCTGCTACAGTACTGCTACAATGATTTTCGTAAAACATACATAAAACTCGTAAAAATTTAACCGTTCATTACTATACATTTACATAAATACGTTTAACATTAGAAAACTCATTCATATGATTTTTCAAATCAATTAGAGCATATCAGATTCAAATCTTTTATATTATTACATGCCAACTAAATTCTTTCTTACAAAACACATGTAACTCGATTTACATTTCTGATCTGATCTTAGATAAGGAGAACTGACCTGTCTTGTTCCTATTTACTTCTCTTTCCGCTTTCCAAACCTACGTGTGAAACAATCACACGCTAAGTCGATGACTTAGTGAGGCATATAAAACATAAACTTTAACCATATATAATTTCATATAAACAAAAGGTATACATATGCAAATACAATCATATCATATAAAAACATATCTCAGTAACATGCTTTTCAATACTCATATTATTGTTACTAATTTCTTGTGATCATATAAGCATATGTTGAACATTTCTATACATATTATAGAACACATATATTTTACAAAGGAACATACATGGCATACTATAATTCATACAATACCTTTCAATCACCACAAGCATATGCATCTTATATATTGTATTTGTTATTGTCTCTTTATTAGCCCATGGTACACTGGTGAGAACTGAAAGTATGTGAGTACTGTGAGGTTGTACACCACTATGTTGTCACCACAGCTCGTATAAATGTCCTGAAAGACCAGTCCATAGATTCCGAAGAACCTAGGTAATCAGTCCATATGTCCCGAAGAACATAGGTAAACAATCCATATTTCCCGAAGAACATAGGTAAACAGTCCATATGTCTCGAAGAACATAGGTAAACAATCCATATGTCCCGAAGAACATAGGTAAACCCTTGACCCTTGGCATGCCAACTATACCCTAGCTCTCATATCACATAACATGGGCATTGTAATTTATAACAGTTCACATATCATATCATCACATAGTTCACTTATACGTAGAAAATTTCCATATGATTCATATTCATATGTCACATAGCTTATACTTTGTTCTTATGCCTTCTCATAGACATATATTCTTTCTCACGTAGTCACATATGTTCATATTTTATTTTCACATATGGCATATCACATAAATCACATGTGCATTTAATCACGTAGTTTACTTTCATGTCACTTTTCATATGAATTCATACATCATACAAATCATATCATCTATTGTTCTCATATGTTTCCAATACATCACATATATCACTAATGAATTTTCACATAATAATCACAAAACATGTTAAAAGTTACTTCTTACCATAGTAACTCCAATACTAGCTCATCACAAGCCAATGTTCGTTCAATAACATAAGTACAATTAAAATTGCACTCACCTTAGCCTTGTTTTGATTCAATCTCAATTCTTTGATTGTTCCAGAATTTGTTTAGGCTCAATATCTACATAAACATAATTTCCGAGATGAATTTCAGAAGCCTAAACCTTATAATTCAATACTAATAACTTGAGCTAATTTAATAAACCCAAAAATTCAATTTTCCTATAGGGGTGTATAGATGCACTAGGGGTGCATCGGTACACAGAATAGCTTCGAAATTCTCATGCATCGATGCATCTTCAAAATTGTCTTAGTGCATTGGTACACAGTCATAGTGCATCGATGCACCTGCCCAGAAATCACTATTCATGCACGAAAATTCACTATATCACTTAAATTATTCATGTTTCATTCCCTTTCATATTCTTAACTCAAATATACATACTTAAACTAATTTATATCCATTTATCTCATCTTTAACCTCAAAAAAATCCATCTTTCATATGGAAATCAATAATCATACTAAATTTTCCATGTTATCCAAACTTAATTCTAACACTTCTAACTTCTTATTCTCATAGATGACAAGTCAAATTCATCCTCCAAATTCATTTAAATCTTCCTATTCAAAATTTCACTTCAAAACCCATTTTCTTTAATCTTTCATAACTCCTTTATCTTTTGATTTTAAGATAACTTAAGCTTTCCTTAAGCTTAGTTATCATCTAATGATCAAAACCCAAGCTTTAAATCAACAAATAATCAACAAATTCAAAAACTTACCTTTGCAAGCTTGGCTCTCTCTTTCTCTCGTATGATGAAGAAGAAGAAGATGAAGTGGAGAAAATATCTCATCATCCTTATCCCACATGCCTATATATCATTTAATTATAATTTCCAAGTCAAATGACCATTTTGCCCTTTAATTCTTTTAATAATTACTAATAACTTTCAGGAAATATCTCCACATAAATCATTAAACTATTCAACTATTCTACTTTAATCACCATATTATAAAATTTTACAATTTGGTCACTAACCCGTAGTTTGGGATGTTACAAATTTCCCCTCCTTTTAAGAAAATTCGTCCTCGAATTTTCATTGTACATATCAACAAGAACTTATCTTTTCATTCATGTTCACATACTCTTTTCCTATCTTACTTATACTTATCCCTGATTATCAATCTTCATCACATCTTAATAACTTTGATAAGAAGCTTCACTTATACAGAACCTCATTCTTTACCATCTTTTGTACTTGGTATTATTTTTTTTCCTTCCTCAAAACTCCCTTTTGAACCTGTAAATACTTTTCTCATTGCTTTCATCATATCTATATGCTCCAAATACCTAACCATATTCAAATCCATATCATACTTGATTAATTCACTTTATCTTTTCTTCCAATCTTATTACTCTATCACCTTTACTCTTACAGCTAGTCAATAACAACTGTTCAATCTAGGGCACACGCCCTAATCAATTAATTATATATTTAATTTTTTTTTTCAACCGGAATTATCTCAACAATAGTTTACTTAACCTTTCACATCCACATTCATTCTCATACATCATGAAATTTTCTTTACTCACACTAAACATTTCAACGTCTTCCATCTTATAAAATAATCATTAACGTACTTATTTCTTAAACTCTTTCCGAAATAATATTCACCTCAATGAATCTTCTATTATTCCCATAATAACATTTTTTTACCATATTTTAATTCAACCACATAGTAACTAAATTACTTTATCTAACTTTTCCACTTTGGAATAGGAGAGATCCTCTAACATTATCCGATTGCACATTAAATTTCTGAACACAATCCTCAACTTTTTAATCTAGGTTACAACCCTTATCAACTTGATCCTATACATTCTTTTTCATTGAAATTTCCCTTAACGATATGTTATGCGCACATAGTATTATTCAACTGTTCCAAAATCAAACGTTGTAACTTCCTTTGTCTTATAAATGGTTCACCGACATACTCCTTCTCACACTTTTCTATTACTCTTTATATTCTCTTGAACATTCAAATCATTATCTCTTTCACTACATCACATTACATAATTAAAATATACATTGTATTCGAATCCATTTCATATTTGGCTATCATAACCTGACAATATCTTATAATTCCAATACATTTCCATCACATAATTTTGTAAGGCATTGCTAACTCTTTCCATCTATAATGCAAATCACTTATCATATTCACACTCTTGCTTATACACAATACTATTTACACGTCTACTATTCCTTTTTACGTATCACCTCTTCATTAAATCTTTCGTGCTATCATAAACTTCACTTCATTACTTTAATTCTTTCATCACCTTTTTCCTTATGCTTTTACATTCCTTTCATATCATTTATACTTTTCATTCTTTATCCTTTTACTTCTCTATCAATCCTTAGTTTCCGTCAAACATACAAATCCTTTAACTTAATACTTTCACTATCACACTACTTTATTATTTAACTTATTTCTTTCAATCAAAACATAAACCTTCATCAAACTATCCATATATTTATTCTTCCCCGTCAAAATAATTCATTCACTATTTCCATCACTTATCAAACCTTTATTCTTATTTGTCCATAATAAAATTCCTTTGGTTCAAATTCAACCATTCTATTTACCTTTGTCTTATACATAACTAAACCATATCATGTCTTTCATACTCCCATGCTCTTTTATATCACATATATTTATCCTTAACTATCACTTCTTATCACATTTTCATGACTTTGATAGTTAACTTTACTTGCACAAAACCTTATTCTTTATCATTCTTATACTTATGTTTTCTCCACTTGTTTCCAATCACCTAATTTCAATACTCATCTTATCCCTTTAAAATAATTTTCCTGCTTCAATTTTTATAACTTCTAACAGAGCTTTTAACCCAATTCACAAAGGTTATATGACTTATTATCAATTAACTCCTTATTTAATCTTTCAGGATCAAACCCTACTTCTTGAGTCTGTCGGACTCTCATCTGATTTAATTCCCTGGCAGATAATACAACTAATTCATATCTGGTTTAAAGTTGAAAACCAGAATCTCTAGCTTTCTGTGATGGTGCTTAACTCTATGAAGCACTAATTTTCTTAATCATTGGAGATTTATGTTCTTCAATCCTTCCATTCTTAGCTCTCTATAGAGCTTTAACGCGATTAACCATTTCTTGAAATGAGCACAATTCAAAACCAATAACCAATCACCTGTATCCTTTTTATCCTTCTTAATCAGAATCAACTCAATAATAAATCTGCTTAACTTATCAAACTTACTTTCATACACATGCATGTGTAATTCCCTTGCTTCAAGCTTATATATTCGAGCTTCATTTGTCTTATTAACTGGTCATCGATTTACTTATTCTTGAATTCTTCTACAAACGATAACCGCGTCACTTGGTTATTTTTTAACCTCTTATGGTGACATTTTATCCACCTTATTTCTAACTTGCCCACATAGTAACGAAACTACTCAATTTAACTTCTCCACTTTGGAGAAATGAAAACTTTCTAACATTATCTTCCTATCATTTAATCAAATTTCCATAACAATGGAACATTTCTCAAATTCACCCTTGAACTCGGGTGTTCTCAACTCTTTTTGATACATTCATTCTATGAATTATAGAAGTATAAAATTAAAACACATCATAATATCATTTAACATCATAAAACATTCTCTAATCTTGTACAGGCACGCCCTGGGGTTTTTCGCTCTTCTCCCTGCCTGGCTAGGGCAGGTGAATGCTATTACCTTCAGTCTATTGCCTTGTTTCACTTTGGAAACTCTTATGATCATACATCTAATATAACATATCATTTTAATTCTATTAGCAAGACAATACACTCCATACATTATCAGATCAGAAAATGTTTTTTTTTTCACTTTGTGTTGGTATGTATACTTTTTAAAACACTTTTGACTTCGTTTTTAGCCTAGAACCGGCTAAACCGTGGCTCTGATATCATTAAATGTAACACCCCCAACCCATACCCAACCCGGATACGAGTCCGAAATGTCACATTGTTTTTTTTTTACAATCATATTCTTACAAAATATCAAAATATTTGAACTTATTTTAAGAAAATACGATCATATATTGTTCAATTGTGTTTGGTATAAAATTTTGATATAAAAATGTATTTATGAACAATAAAATACGGTATGAATAGTACCGTGAACAACAATGAACAGTGCTACAGTGCATGCATCGATGCATCAAAATTTCGAAGCCAATTTATGCATCGATGCATTGCTACAGTGCATCGATGCACTGCTACAGTACTGCTACAATGATTTTCGTAAAACATACATAAAACTCGTAAAAATTTAACCGTTCATTACTATACATTTACATAAATATGTTTAACATTAGAAAACTCATTCATATGATTTTTCAAACCAATTAGAGCATATCATATTCAAATCTTTTATATTATTACATGCCAACTAAATTCTTTCTTACAAAACACATGTAACTCGATTTACATTTCTGATCTGATCTTAGATAAGGAGAACTGGCCTGTCTTGTTCTTCTTTACTTCTCTTTTCGCTTTCCAAACCTACGTGTGAAACAATCACACGCTAAGTCGATGACTTAGTGAGGCATATAAAACATAAACTTTAACCATATATAATTTCATATAAACAAAATGTATACATATGCAAATACTATCATATCATATAAAAACATATCTCAGTAACATGCTTTTCAATACTCATATTATTGTTACTAATTCCTTGTAATCATATAAGCATATGTCGAACATTTCTATACATATTATAGAACACATATATTTTACAAAGGAACACACATAGCATACTATAATTCATAGAATACCTTTCAATCATCACAAGCATATGCATCTTATATATTGTATTTGTTATTGTCTCTTTATTAGCCCATGGTACACTGGTGAGAACTGAAGGTATGTGAGTACTGTGAGGTTGTGCACCATTATGCTGTCACCACAGCTCGTATAAATGTCCCAAAGGACCAGTCCATAGATTTCGAAGAACCTAGGTAATCAGTCCATATGTCCCGAAGAACATAGGTAAACAGTCCATATGTCCCAAAGAACATAGATAAACAGTCCATATGTCCCGAAGAACATAGGTAAACAGTCCGTATGTCCCGAAGAACATAGGTAAACAGTCCATATGTCCCGAAGAACATAGGTAAACCCTCGACCCTTGGCATGCCAACTATACCCTAGCTCTCATATAACACAACATGGGCATTGTAATTTATAACAGTTCACATATCATATCATCACATAGTTCACTTACACGTAGAACATTTCCATATGATTCATATTCATATGTCACATAGCTTATACTTTGTTCTTATGCCTTCTCATAGACATATATTCTTTCTTACGTAGTCACATATGTTCATATTTTATTTTCACGTATGACATATCACATAAATCACATGTGCATATAATCACGTAGTTTACTTTCATGTCACTTTTCATATGAATTCATACATCATACAAATCATATCATCTATTGTTCTCATATGTTTCCAATACATCACATATATCACTAATGAATTTTCACATAATAATCACAAAACATATTAAAAGTTACTTCTTACCATAGTAACTCCAATATTGGCTCATCGCAAGCCAATGTTCGTTCAAAAACATAAGTACAATTAAAATTGCACTCACCTTAGCTTTTTTGATTCAATCTCAATTCTTTGATTGTTCCAGAATTTGTTTAGGCTCAATATTTACATAAACATAATTTCCGAGATGAATTTCAGAAGCCTACACCTTATAATTCAATACTAATAACTTGAGCTAATTTAATAAACCCAAAAATTCAATTTTCCTATTGGGTGTATCGATGCACTAGGGGTGCATCGGTACACAGAATAGCTTCGAAATTCCTATGCATCGATGCATCTTCAAAATTGTCTTAGTGCATCGGTACACAGTCATAGTGCATCGATGCACCTGCCCAGAAAATCACTATTCATGCACGAAAATTCACTATATCACTTAAATTTTTCATGTTTCATTCCCTTTCATATTCTTAACTCAAATATACATACTTAAACTAATTTATATCCATTTATCTCATCTTTAACCTCAAAAAAATCAATCTTTCATATGGAAATCAATAATCATACCAAATTTTCCATGTTATCCAAACTTAATTCTAACACTTCTAACTTCTTATTCTCATAGATGACAAGTCAAATTCATCCTCCAAATTCATTTAAATCTTCATATTCAAAATTTCACTTCAAAACCCATTTTCTTTAATCTGTCATAACTCCTTTATCTTTTGATTTTAAGATAACTTAAGCTTTCCTTAAGCTTAGTTATCATCTAATGATCAAAACCCAAGCTTTAAATCAACAAATTTAAAAACATACCTTTGTAAGCTTGGCTCTCTCTTTCTCTCGTATGATGAAGAAGAAGAAGATGAAGTGGAGAAAATATCTCCTCATCCTTATCCCACATGCCTATATATCATTTAATTATAATTCCAAGTCAAATGACCATTTTTCCCTTTAATTCTTTTAATTATTACTAACAACTTTCAGGAAATATCTCCACATAAATCAATAAACTATTCAACTATTCTACTTTAATCACCATATTCTAAAATTTTACAATTTGGTCACTAACCCGTAGTTTGGGATGTTACAGTATGTGTGGGTTTTCTTTATGAAAGAAAAATCTGACATATTCTCAAAGTTTAAAGAGTTCAGAGACTCAGCTGAAGGAGAAGTTGGAAAGAAGATATGTTGCTTGCGCACAAACAACGGAGGAGAATATAGATCAAACGAGTTCTCTCAATACCTAAGGGAATGTCGAATACGTCATCAGTACACTTGTGCTAACATGCCATAATAGAATGGTGTAGCGGAAAGAAAAAACTGGCATCTTACAGAAATTTATCGAAGTATGCTAAATGCAAAGAACGAACCTGGAAGGTTTTGGGCTGAAGCAATGAGGACTGCATCCATTGTGATCAACAGACTTCCTCAACCAAGGTTAGGATTTGTTTCACCATTTGAGAAACTATGGAACATAAAACCTACAGTTAGCTACTTTCGAGTATTTGGTTGTGTATGTTATGTGTTTGTTCCTGATCATTTAAGGAGCAAATTTGACAAGAAATCTGTTAGATGTGTCTTTATGGGATACAACGGCTAGAGAAAGGGGTGGAAATGTTGTGATTCAATTAGTGGAAGATGTTACACGTCACGAAATGTGGTATTTGATGCAGTATCTTCTTGGTGGTCCTCAAAGAAAGAGGTGTTGTCAGATTCGAGAGAATTCGGAGATAAGCTATAACAAAATATGAGGGGCATATTGTTCAACTCCAAACAAGTTTAGATAAATTAGAAGATCCAAATGACGATGATGTTGAAAAAAGAGTGGCTCAAAATCCTTGGCAAACTGGCGTGTATCAACAACCAAACGAAGAAGGTGAGCCTAGTGAAACAGAAGAATCAATTCCACAATCTCAACTTTGAAGGTCAACAAGAATACGAAGGTCAAATCCCAAATATGCCAAAGCAACTATAATTGAAGAAGTAACAGAGCCTGAGACGTTCGAAGAAGCATCGCAGAGTTTTGAGTGGATGACAGCTATGAAAGAAGAGATCGATGCACTTTAGGAAAATCAAACTTGGGATCTTGTGCCAAATATAAAGGATGTGAAACTCATATCTTAAAAATGGGTTTACAAGATAAAGCGTCGTCCATATGGGTCAATCGAGAGGTACAAGGCATGATTTGTAGCTCGTGGTTTTTCTCAACAGTATGGACTAGACTATGATGAAACATTTAGTCCAGTGGCGAAACTTACAACCGTACGAATCTTACTTGCACTTGCAGCCAACAAAGACTGGAATTTGTGGCAGATGGATGTGAAGAATGCTTTTCTTCACGGAAAGCTAGATCAAGAGGTCTACATGACTCAACCAATGGGTTTTCAGAGTCAAGATCATCCTGAATATGTGTGTAAACTACGAAAAGCACTCTACGGATTGAAACAAGCACCTAGGGTGTGGTATGGTAAGATTGCTGAATTTCTAACTAAAAGTGGCTATTCAGTAACACCTGCAGATTCTAGTTTGTTTGTCAAAGTCAATGAAGGTAAGCTAGCTATCGTGCTAGTGTACGTGGATGACTTAATCATAACAGGTGATGATGAGGCAGAAATTCTTCAGACGAAGGAGAATTTATCAGTTCGTTTTCAGATGAAGGAACTTGGACAACTTAAGCACTTCCTTGGTCTAGAGGTTGATCGCACACACGAAGGAATATTTCTGTGTCAACAGAAATATGCTAAAGATTTGTTAAAGAGGTTTGGAATGCTCGAATGCAAGTAAACTTCAACGCCAATGGAACCAAATGTTAAAATGTCTGCACATGAAGGAAAAGATTTGGAAGATGCAACAATGTATCGATAATTGGTAGGTAGTCTGGTCTACTTAACCTTGACCCGACCTGACATTTCTTATGCAATTGGTGTGATGAGTCGGTATATGCAAAATCCAAAGAAGCCTCATTTGGAAGCAGTTCGACGAATACTGAGATATGTGAATAGTACAATTGACTATGGTCTTTTGTACAAGAAAGGTGAAGACTGCAAGTTAGTTGGTTATTGTGATGATGATTATGCAGGAGATCATGACACCAGGAGATCAACAACTGAGTATGTGTTTAAGCTTGGCTCCGGAACAATTTCTTGGTGTAGCAAGAGACAACCAACGGTATAATTGTCAACCACTAAAGCTGAGTATCGAGCAACAATAATGACAGCTCAAGAGAGTACATGGTTGATACAGTTGGTGAATAATCTACATAAACCAGTAGATTATGCAATTTCGTTGTATTGTGACAACCGATCGGCAATTCGGCTGGAGGAGAATCCTGTTTTTTATGCAAGGACTAAACATCTGGAAGTACATTACCACTTTGTTAGGGAAAAAGTTTTGCAATAAGAGATTGAGATGAGGCAAATCAAGACAGATGAGCAAATTGCTGACTTGTTTATAAAAAGCTTGAGTGTTGGAAAGTTTGAACATTTCCGTCGTCAGCATGGCGTGATTCAAAGAATAGAGGCTAACATTGAGGGGGAGTGTTGAAAATTCAATATTAGCCTAAATAAGTTCACACCTAAATTAATTTGATGTCATTGCTTACATCAATTTAGTTTTGATGTAATTGTTTACATCAATTTAGTTAGGTGAAAATTAAGTATTTTTCTCATGTTTTAATTTCAATGGTTTAGATTATTTAGTGATTATTTTAATGAGTGGTTTAGATTGTTTCTTGTAACCTATAAATACCCTACTTGTGTTTGAGTTTTATCATCCAACAATCAAAGCTTAATTATAAACATTTGAAAGTTTTCTTAAGAGTTCTTCTCTTTTGTAATTTTGTGAGATTATTTTAGAGAGAGAACTTTTCTTATTCTCAATTAATTAGAGTTTTTACTCTATTTTGATTCAACAGTTAATTCGGATCCGACTTTAATTTGAAAGATACTCTTCCTTTATAAGTATTTATTTTTTCACAATATTTAAACCGAGACCTTTAACATCAAGCTCTTTGTCAATTCACTGAATGAACATTTATAGTTTGCTATGTAAAAGTAACTTTAATCGCTAGAGAATGACTGTATGAGTATGATGGCGTGAGTTTTGTCTTCAGCTAAATTACTTTGGAACTTTTTCGCTGTTGGTTCTAGAATAATTCAGTGCACAGAACCAAAAACCGCAGCAATCAAATCAAAATAGTGCAGTGCAGCAGTCATTTTCCGACATTAAAAAAAATGCAATATTTGCTTTGTCTTGTTTGAATGTTGAGTCTATCAAGTCACTGCACAATCACGAAAAGAAAGAATGAAGAAGACACTTGTGAGCACTCAATCAACCAACACTATGAACTCAACCTTTGCTTGTGTACAAAGAGTCTGTTTGTGAGGTTAGAAATTCACGATTCATGGTAGATGATGAAATAAAAGAATATAGGAAGATGGATAATTATACTCACAAAGAAAATAAAAGAAAAGAGTGATGGGTATTTTGACAATGCTTTTGTCAATTACAAGAACGGACAAGTTTCGCCCATACAAGCTTAATTCTTTTGGACAATTATTTTGTTCAAAAAATGACGGCAGCAAAACATATTATCTACATTCGGATAAGTGTCATGTGTTCAAGATAAAAATGTTAACTTTATGTATGTATTTCAATGATCATACTCCACATCCTATGCCCCAAATATATGTCAAATGCAGATATTAAATACAAATCTATTTTAAAATTAAATAAAATAACGTCCAGATAACGTAGCCAGCAAAAACATTTTTGCTCCAATTTCAATTTGTGTTGATGTTTTCACGCTTCAAATTCCCTAATGTTATGTGGAAAAGAGGATGAAGTAACTTTAAGGGTTTCCCCAGTACCAGTTTGAAGTAGCTTTAAGGCTGTGAATGATCACCTGAATATTCATTATGTTCTAAAATCGTCCTTTTTCGTTAAAAAATAATTGTCGTCTGAATTTGACGTTAACATGCAGACTAAGGTATGATAGTCGTTTGAGATTATAAAATCAGATTTTCTCATATCTTAATTAGCAAGTTAACGTCTAGCTCAGAATGTCGTTAATTTTTTAATGAAAAATGATTAGTTTGAAATATAATAAATAATATGGTGACCATTTTGAACCTTTAATAGTCGAGGGACTCAACAAATCAACTTCCTATAGTCGGGGGATTATTTTGTAACTTTTAATAATCGGGGACTTAACAAAGTAATATCCTATAGCCAGTGGATCATTTGTGTACTTTACCCTAAATTTTAATAAAAGTAGATACTCGACATTGATTTTGGACTTAAAAAGTTTATATATCAACGAATTCATTGAATGATCTTAGTGATAAAAGGGAATGTTATTCTTCTTAGAGATCTCAAATTTGAGTTCCTGTGTTGGTATAGTATATGTTGTGAATGGCTAAAAAATATTATAAATAAATATTACTTTATAATCACTTTAAACTATTTTAAGAAAACAATATACGAACACTCCTTAACAAGTTAAGGATTTTTTTCCTTAATAAAACAAACATTTCTTATAATAATGATAGGTGTTTGATCAAAATTTATATTATCAAAAATGTAATAATGAAAGTAATATTTTATCTTAATTATATTAACATTTGAAATTTTCAAGCCCTATGATATTTAGGCACACTCTAAATATTCATTAAACAAAACATTTTAATTAAAAACTAGTTAACCAAAAAAATACTAATGATTCTTCAATTGATTCCAATTTCAAATTCAGTTAAATTTCATATATATATATGGGGTGTAAAAAAATTACTTGAATTTTAATGTATTCAAGCTTTAATAAATTACTATTATAAGAGTTTACATACATAGAATAATACGATTCATTACAAGCCATCAGAAACGTTCCAGTCTTTAGGATAAAATTACATGTTTTAGTAAAGCTCTAATATTAATTTCAAACCAACATTTGCACATATTATACAAACATGCATATGCAGCAGAAATAACAGTTGTGACACCCGTTAACACAAAACGAAAGAAGGCTAATCCTTTTTGGAACATGAAGATCAGCTCGAGGAATCAATGTAAGAGATCCTTCGCCTCTTGATCGGGAATGTCAACAATGAGGCTAATTCCAGTGAAGTAGAAGCCTTCTCCAGGACAGAATACAGGGCCTGCCGAATTGAACATGCAATAAAACGCCATGCATCGGCACCGTCATCAACCACACTGCTAGTACTTCTGCAGCCGGCTGTGAAAACAAAATCATTCTTCAATCGACCTCCCAACGTCGATATTTCTGATTTGACAATCTTAATTTGAAAGGGAAGTGCGTCCAGAGCTTGTCGTAGGTCAGTCAGAAGTTGAGGTCTATAATCACAACAGATCAATGCTTTAAAAGAAATTATCCCTTCGGCTTTGTCAATATTACACGGTTCAACGCTCACCTCGTCGTCGTCCATCGGAACAACTAAACCTTTGCTGGCTTCAGTCGCATTGTTCCTCAGCTCTTTCAATTGCTTAATCACTTCACCAAGTAATGTCGCTTTATCCATCTGCAAATGAGCAATCGGAACATTGCTATCAGCTACAAAAATATAAACTTCGATCCAGAAAGTTAATTAGATGTACCCTTTAATTACTGAAATAAAAATGAGAAATGAGAACAGCCAAAATACACATGCTATATAGATGTCAAATCGTTGCTTACGTTCAAACCATAATATTATCTGCTACGTATGTCACATACAGTAGTTATTATATATTCTAACTAATAAACCAAAAGCAGCTGATATATTCAAGAACTAGACCCCATGTCATAAGGAACCATAGAAGAACAGCTGTTCCATTGCCCCACCACCTCTATCCGATTATTATCATCGTCATCACTTTTGAATATATATATACTGTCCAACCGACCAACTCTAAGCTTTGACAGAAAAAATAATATTGTATAAAGCTATGTCAACAGATTATCTAATGAGTATATTAATTGCTAATTAACACGAATATACCAGCAAAGCTATTGAGATTGAAAATTTAACAAGGCGACAAGGGTTTGATCGGATGATAATTAATCAGTCCCTCTTATCTACATTGCAACTGTTCGATTGTCCTTCCTGTAAACCTTCTTTTATATAACGATGCAGATAACACCCGGAAACAAGCTTTCATGATTGATTTTGTTTGAAAATATAGCAGGTCTGAAATTGGAACCAGAAAGATGCTCTCAACCATAAATAAACCTTACAGCTGAAGCATCCCTTAGTTGACTCCAGCATTCTGAAATTTTAGAGTTGACTTTCCTAATGCAGGCAAATAAGAGCATTACATGATTTGCAATAAGAGATTTCACATTTAAACATTAAATACTCAGTTTCATGACCTCACAACTTCATTTTGTTTTCCTATAAATGCAAAAATAGCATTCAAGCTGGCCAATATTATAACAACTCTTTTTTTTTTTTTGGTTACAATATTATAACAACTCTTTAATTAATGGCATAATGCATAAAGTTAATTAATGTTTTCATAAGCAACCTCTCTAGGTTTTCAAAATGTTGCAGTTTCAGGAAAATTGATAATCAAAACAAGGTACATATGCAAGCTAACAGGCTAACTCACATCCCGCTGATTCCAACGAAATTTTCATGAACTGAACTATATTGACCGTATGTCGGTGGTAAACCAAAATTTAACATAAAATTGTACTGATAGTTCTCAAATTAACAAGTACCTTTTGTCTGCAGGGCAAGAGGGTGCGCAGTGTATCGAGATGAGCATTGATTCTTTCTCTCCTCCTCCTCTCTGCCTCGCTATGACTCTTCAAAGCCGCTATAATCTTCTCTTCCGACACCGTTTTCTTCCCTACTTTCAACGGCGCCTTTACCAGCTCTCCTTTCTCACTATCCAAAACCAAGGACTGTGACGCCAATACCGACCCACCAAGGGAACTTCCATTGAATGGTCCCAAATCATGCGAAAATGGATCAAAGATACTAGAGTAACAATTCCCAGATGTAAAGTTGTTGAAAGAGTAAGAAGCCATACAAAAGCACGAAAAGAACAGAAAAAAGAAACCCTTCTTTTTGTTGCCTATATTTTACGAGCCAGAAGTGAAAGAGAGCAGACCAGGTGGACGTGTGGTGGGAGCGAACCAGAAGGAGAGCTTTTGCAGAGGGAAGTTATGTTGGTTAACGACTTTCTTGTTGTGGCTGTTGATCAGTGCTATGGCTGTTATGATGATAGCTTCCATTACGCAAGAGGACAATTCTAGGGAGATAGTTAAGCTGATGAAATGACTAACAAGAAAACATCCACATTTTCTTCTTGATCGTCTTGAATTCCAGCATTTCCTCGAGGTATGTACGCTTCGTCCTGAGAGTTTTGAACCTTGAAAAACAAAACCAAAACAAAAAACAAAGCTGACAGTGAATATTCAAAAGGGAGCGGACAAACAAGTCAAAGGAAATCCATGTAGCGGGGAATTGGGATTCAAGAACAGATGAAGAGAGAAAATCTATTTGTTAAGAAAGTAGATAACAGAATGAGATTTCTTCAGCATCTAATTGAGATTATATAAATAGGATACGAGGAGACAAAACAACTCTATTTACCCAAAATCACTTTTCACACTATAAGAAAAAAAAAATTGTATGAGTTGGTAGAGCGCAAAACTCTTAACCTTGTGGTTGTGGGATCGAGTTTCACTAAAGACAATTCATAACGGAAATCTTTCACGAAAGCTGCTCTTAATCTAACGTTGGAAGCAGCCTAGTATCCTACCTCCCCTTACCTCATTACATATGTGGATAGGATTAACTAACACTATAAGAAAAAAAATTAAGATGAAACTGTTTTCTAAGCAGCTTTTCAATTACTTAAAACTTTAAATAATATTTTTATTTTTTAAAAAAAAGTTTGTCATATAAAATCATCAACATAGTCTCAATTTTCCCCATCAATTATACTTTTCTATTTAAAATGAATATTTTTGATTTCCTGGAGTAATAGATTTCTTATAATAAGTTCCTCATTATTTTAAAAATAGAAAAATTATATTAATCACTAGTTTTTTTTAATATTTTTAATTAAATCTTTTAATTTTTTTGAAAATTTATTTTAATAAACTAGATATGGGGTTTTTAGAGAAAAAAAATACAGTTTTAAGTTATTTTTAGATAAAAGGTGTTTGAAATTAGGGTTTTTAGGAATTTTAGTTTATTTTTAGATTTTAAAAGATAGGGTTTTTTAAATATATATTGAGATATATATGTATACTTTTAAGTTATTTTTTAAATAAGTTTTTTAAAAAATTTATAAGTATAACATGTGTCAGATAATAAATTTTTTAAAAGGATGATATGACATATACATTTAAAAAAAATAGAAAAAACATTAAACAGATAAGTTGAATAAAAAATACTTTAATTACCTAAAGTGGATAGAGAGTATGGTTTGAGCCATTGTTTTTTTATTAAACCAAAAATTTAAGTCAAAATCGGGGAATTTGAATCGGCTTGCCCCGTAAAATGGTTTAATTAGCTTCCAGTCCCTTGAAAAATAATATAATTGTAATTTAATACAATGATAAAAATGTACTTTGCCATGTGATTAATCAGGTATATACTTTAACCACAAACAAAATTAAAAAGTCACATTACCCCGTTAGAGGATAATTATTATATATATATGATTAATACTTAATGTACCGATTATATATAACTTTATTAATTATTAGTGGATCCAATGATGAAATATAATCATAAACTTTAAACTTAAATTTATTACGAACAAAAGAACAAATCAATGAAGCGTTCTTTAAACATATAAAAAAGGGAAATATGCAAAAATTGAGCATATTTCTTACGAACAAAATAGATAAATCCAAATTATATCATATTATATACACCCTTAGTGGTTGATAGAAAGCAACACGTAAAAAATAATTAAAGACTAAAATCTGAACCCCACTGCTCCACTAACCTCTTAAAATAAGTCGAAGTAGTGCAAAACTTGTGGCAGCTGGGGGTAGTTTCTACTGTTCGTTGTTAAAATTTGCTGAAAGAAGTAAGTGTTGACTAGCACCGAAAGGTGCCTAAATTAATGCACCGAAAGGTGCATGGCGAAAATATAAAAAATAGGATAATTCAATTTAGTCACTAAATTTTAGGGTATTTACAAATTAGTCTTTAGGTTTCAACTATAAATATCCTAGCTCATTTAGCTTCAAAGTCATCCCAAAGCATTCTAGCTTTCTTCCAATACTAGAGAGAATTTAGAGAGTTTCTTGAGAGTTGTTTTTTCTTTTTTATCGAGAGAGAATTATCATTGTTTTCTCCTTGGTAGATCGAGAGAGGTTGTAATTCCTATTTTCTCATAGTGAAATTCTTCTACCGTTGCCCGTGGTTTTTACCCTATTTTATTTAGGAGTTTTCCACGTAAATTTTGTGTCTCTTTTTATCTTCATTTTTATTTTCTCAAATTATCAGTTACGATTTTGCTCTATCCGATAGCCGTCTTCCGTAACAATTGGTATCCGAGCTAGATTAGAGTGTGTAATATCTGCTTATTGTCTTTGTGGTTGCCACCAAAAGGTGGGTCCTCCAACATAAGAAAGTAAGAAGGTATTACCCATTCTTTGAAGGTTCCAGAGAACTATTCACGATAGTGAAATAGTGGGAGCTATCCGTAAAAGAAGCTATGGCAACGAAATTTGATATTGAAAAATTCAATGGGAGAAATTTCTCATTGTGAAAATTGAAGATGAAGGCCATCCTGAGGAAAGACGGGTGTCTAGCGGCTATCAGTGAAAGGCCGGTGGATTTTGCAGATGACATCAAATGGAACGAGATGGACGGGAATGCTATGGCAAACTTTCATCTAGCATTAGCAGATGAAGTATTGTCAAGCATCGAGGAGAAGAAGACAGCTAAGGAGATATGGGATCATCTCACCAAATTGTACGAGGCCACATCGCTGCACAATAAAATTTTCCTTAAAAGGAAATTGTATACTCTCCGTATGCCAGAATCTACTTTAGTGACGGAGCACTTAAATACACTGAACACCTTATTTTCTCAGCTTACATCCTTAAGCTGTAAAATAAGAGAACAAGAACGTGATGAACTTCTACTTCAAAGTCTACCGGATTCATACGATCAACTCATCATCAACTTGACAAACAGTAATGTCACCAGTTTAGTCTTCGATGATGTTGCAGCTGCTGTTCTACAAGAAGAAAATCGGCGCAAGAATAAGGAAGACAGACAAGTAAATCTGCAACAAGCAGAAGCGTTGACAACGATGACAACAATGAGAGGAAGATCAACAGAACGTGGCCAAAGCAGCAGTCACAAACATGGTAGATCGAAGTCGAGGAGCAAGAAGAATTTAAAGTGTTACAACTGTGGAAAGAAGGGTCACTTGAAGAAGGATTGTTGGAGTCTAAATAAAAACTCCAATCCACAAGGCAATACCGCAAACACTTCAGATGATGGAGATGCTCTATGCTGTGAAGCATCAACCACCGTAGAAGGAAGAAAACGATTTGCAGATATATGGCTCATTGATTCGGGAGCAACATATCACATGACCTCAAGAAGAGAATGGTTTCATCATTATGAACCTGTCTCAGGAGGATCTGTTTATAGTTGCAATGATCATGCCTTAGAGATCGTTGGCGTGGGAACCATCAAATTGAAGATGTATGACGGAACAATTAAAGTTGTTCGAGATGTGCACGTGAAAGGCCTGAAGAAAAATTTATTATCCTACGGATTGTTGGATAATAATGCAAGCAAGATTGAAACACGGAAAGGAATCATGAAGGTGTTCCGTGGAGCGCTTGTGGTGTTGAAAGGTGAAAAAATAGCTGCAAACTTGTACATGCTGAAGGGAGAGACTTTGGTAGAAGCAGAAGCCTCTGTTGCCTCATGTAGTTCAGATTTGGTAATGCTATGGCATCAGAAACTTGGACACATGTCAGAACAAGGAATGAAAGTCCTTAAGGAGCAAAAACTACTTCCAGGCTTAACAAATGTATCACTTCCTTTGTGTGAGCATTGCATAACAAGTAAGCAGCACCGATTGAAATTCAACACATCAAATTCTAGAGGCAAAAGTGTTCTAGAATTGGTTCACTCTGACATATGGCAAGCACCAATAACGTCCCTAGGTGGAGCAAAATACTTTGTCTCATTTATTGATGACTACTCTAGGAGATGTTGGGTGCACCCTATTAAGAAGAAGTCAGACGTGTTTTTAACTTTCAAAAACTTTAAAGCGCGGGTGGAACTTGATTCTGGAAATAAGATCAAGTGTTTCAGAACAGATAATGGAGGAGAATACACAAGCGAAGAATTTGATGACTTTTGCAAGAAAGAAGGCATCAAAAGACAGTTCACAGTGGCAAATACTCCTCAACAAAATGGAGTGGCAGAGCGGATGAACAGAACCTTGTTAGAAAGAACAAGAGCAATGTTGAGGGACGCAGGCCTAGAAAAATCATTCTGGGCAGAAGCAGTCAATACCGCCTGTTATTTGGTGAATCGAGCTCCATCAACTGCAATAGAGCTGAAGACACCAATGGAGATGTGGACTGGTAAACCAGTTGATTATTCAAACCTCAATGTATTTGGAAGTATTGTGTACGTGATGTACAACGCCCAAGAAATTTCAAAGCTGGATCCAAAATCCAGGAAATGCAAATTCTTGGGGTATGCTGATGGAGTAAAGGGGTATCGCTTGTGGGATCACACTGCCCGCAAAGTGATCATTAGTAGGGATTTTATCTTTATAGAAGATAAACTACAAAGAAAAGAAGACGATGATAGCGCTGAAAAGTCAGAGACTACTCAGATACATGTGGAAAAAGAGTTTGAAAAAGGAGATTCTTCTGAAGCAGAACCAGCGCATGATGAACAAGAACCAGAGAGTTCTGAAGCTCCAACAACTCGTCAATTAGATCGTGTGAGAAGACGTCCCAATTGGCACTCAGATTATGTTATAGAATGTAATATTGCATACTGCCTTTTAACAGAGGACGGTGAGCCATCAACATACCAGGAGGCAATAAACAACTCAGATGCTTCACTGTGGATGATGGCGATGCAAGAAGAAATCGAAACCCTTCATAAAAATAATACATGGGACCTTGTGCCACTACCACAAGGAAGGAAGCCAATTGGTAACAAATGGGTTTTCAAAATCAAGCGAAATGGTGACGATCAAGTGGAGAGGTATCGTGCAAGACTGGTGGTCAAAGGATATGCTCAGAAAGAAGGTATTGATTTCAATGAAATTTTTTCTCCTGTGGTTCGACTAACAACAGTTCGAGTAGTCTTGGCAATGTGTGCTACATTGAATTTACATTTGGAACAACTAGATGTTAAAACAGCTTTTCTTCATGGAAATCTTGAAGAAGAGATTTATATGCTCCAGCCTGAAGGTTTTGAAGAAAAAGAAAAGAAGAACTTGGTTTGCAGGTTGAACAAATCTCTGTACGGTCTAAAGCAGGCGCCGAGGTGTTGGTATAAGAGATTTGATTCCTTCATTATGTGCCTTGGATACAACAGACTTAATGCAGACCCTTGTGCTTATTTCAAGAGGTCTGGTGATAACGATTTTGTTATATTGCTGTTGTATGTGGATGACATGTTGGTTGCAGGACCCAACAAAGATCATATTGAAGAATTAAAGGCACAACTGGCTAGGGAATTTGAAATGAAGGACTTGGGATCAGCAAACAAGATTCTAGGGATGCAAATTCACCGAGACAGAAGTAATAGGAAGATTTGGTTTTCACAAAAGAATTACTTGAGGAAGATCTTGTCACGATTCAACATGCAAGATTGTAAGCCAATTTCTACCCCTCTTCCTATTAACTTCAAATTATCCTCCAGTATGAGTCCTAGCAGTGAAGAAGAGAGGATGGAGATGTCTCGAGTACCGTATGCATCAGCAGTGGGAAGTTTAATGTTCGCTATGATATGCACAAGACCAGACATTGCACAAGCAGTGGGAGTAGTTAGTCGGTACATGGCAAATCCAGGCGAAGAGCATTGGAATATTGTAAAGAGGATCCTAAGATACATCAAAGGGACCTCAAATGTTGCATTATGTTACGGAGGATCAAACTTACTAATAAATGGTTATGTCGATTCTGACTATGCAGGAGATTTGGATAAAAGCAAATCTACTACAGGATATGTGTTCAAAGTTGCTGGTGGAGCTGTAAGCTGGGTTTCAAAATTACAGTCAGTTGTGGCTACATCCACAACAGAGGCAGAATATGTAGCAGCTACACAAGCCAGTAAAGAAGCAATTTGGTTGAAAATGCTATTGGAGGAGCTTGGGCACAATCAAGAGTTTGTCTCTCTGTTTTGTGACAGTCAAAGTGCCTTGCATCTAGCAAGGAATCCAACATTTCATTCAAGGACAAAGTACATACGAGTTCAATACCATTTCATTCGTGAAAAGGTGGAAGAAGGGACGGTAGATATGCAGAAGATCCATACCAAAGACAATATAGCAGATTTCATGATGAAGGCAATCAACGCTGATAAATTTAGCTGGTGTCGATCCTCTTGTGGCCTGACAGAAACGTAAGCAACATGATTGTACAAGGTAGAAAGAATGGTGTGAAGATATGATTGTTCCAATCAAATCTTCAAGTGGGAGATTGTTGACTAGCACCGAAAGGTGCCTAAATTAATGCACCGAAAGGTGCATGGCCCCTTTTGTTGAAAATATAAAAAATGGGATAATTCAATTTAGTCACTAAATTTTAAGGTATTTACAAATTAGTCCTTAGGTTTCAACTATAAATATCCTAGCTCATTTAGCTTCAAAACCATCCCAAAGCATTCTAGCTTTCTTCCAATACTAGAGAGAATTTAGAGAGTTTCTTGAGAGTTGTTTTTTTCTTTTTTATCGAGAGAGAATTATCATTGTTTTCTCCTTGGTAGATCGAGAGAGGTTGTAATTCCTATTTTCTCATAGTGAAATTCTTCTACCGTTGCCCGTGGTTTTTACCCTATTTTATTTAGGGGTTTTTCACGTAAATTTTGTCTCTTTTTATCTTCATTTTTATTTTCTCAAATTATCAGTTACGATTTTGCTCTATCCGATAGCCGTCTTCCGCAACAGTAAGTTGGCTGAACATACAGCTCGCGCCTTCTCTTCTGGTTTAACTCTTCACGTCCCTTTCTTGAGGCACTCATTCGGAGCATCCAAAAGACACCTCCACCGCCATGATTTTCGTCTTGATCCGTTTCTGAAGAGATTTTCTAAATATGCAGCATTTACAACCTCTAATAAAATACTGTTTCTTTTTACGAACAAAAATTAAATTATACTTGATTAATTAATTATTAGCTGGCCCTTATTCCCATATATAATGGGGGTAAGGGGAGGTAGGATAATAGGCTGCCTCCAACACCAGGTTGAGAGCAGCTTCCGTATGAGACCTCCGAATTATGAAATGCCCTCCGTGAGACACGATCCCACGACCCTAAGGTTAAGAACCTTGTGCTCTACCAACTGAGCTGGATGGTCATTTCATCTTGATTAATTAATGTATATGTAAAAGAACTGATTAATTAATATATATGTAGAAGAACTGAAGGGATTATTATGCACGTGCATGCTGAATGAGAATATTAAAATTTTCCAACCCTAAACAATAATTTTATGACTATTATTATCAAATACATATATAATTCATGAGTTAGGCAGAATTACCAACTTTAAAATTTTTTAAGGCGGACGTAAGGGACCGTTTTAAGCTGCGAGCAAGACAGCCCACCATGCGCATCTCACGTTCTAATTTCATTAAGCAAAGCCGCCGCCAGCAGCACCTTCTTTGACTCCCTCACTATCTCTTCTACGCCGTCCATATCTTCACGGAACAATATCAACAGCCCAGATCAAGCCACGTCCACGTAAAAGTGTTTTTGTGGTGATAGTGATATATCTTGTCTAAATACATGAATGTTTGTTGATTCAAATTTTTGATGCGTCAGGTCATGCACACAATATGAGGAATTTGAGCACTTGGACAGGCAACAAGGAATTTGATATATCTTTCTTAAACTACTGTTATTATATCGATGTTTCTTTTAACTCTAATTCTCGGGATGAGTTTAGAGTGAGTGATACACACCGATATACATAACTAATGATGTGCACAGATATATATTACTAATATAAAAATATGGTAAAATTCATAAATGATTTTTAAATTTATTAAAATGATTTAATTTGTCATTGAATTTTTAAAAGTTATAAAATAGACATTAAACTTCGGATTTTATTTAAAATTGGATAGCGATCGTGAAATATTGTTAAGGGGTGACATGACATGATGAATTAATATAAAATATCTCATTTGGTCTCTCATTTATAACTAAAATTTTATTATGATATTTTTTTCTTCAATATTTTAAGTAATAATTTCAAAAAGAAATTAGAAAATTTATATTTTTTTTTGAAAAATATATCAAGACAATTTATTTTTAAAATTAAAAATTATAATTTTTTGAAATTTATTCATTCATCAAATTATTTTATAATTAGTTATTTATTACTCGTGATTGTATTTGTAAAATTAAAAAATTATAATTTTTGAGATCCAAAAATTAAATTATCAAACAATGTAATTATTTTTTATTAAATGATATGATTCAAGCATATGACTTATGTTTAAGAAGTTTAAACACAATTTTAAAAAAAATACATCTAGAAAATTATAGTATCACATTAATAAGAAAAATACGTCCAAACTTAAATAAAAATAATCAAAAAAATCCTTCACTTTTAATAATGTATCAAGTAATTTATATGGTATAAATTCAATATTTATAATATGAAACAAAAAAATAATATTTAATTTATTTATATCCATTTTATTTTCAATTTAAGCAACATAATAAAAATTATTTTAATTAAAATTAATAGTAAAATGAAATTTTAGTTACAATTAAATTGTCAAATGAGATATTTTCTATTAATTTAGCATGCTACATCACCTCTTTAATGATAGATAATGTTGTTGTGCCCACTTTGTAACAAAATCTAAAGTTTAATGCCTATTATATAACTTTTGAAAGTTTGATGTCTAGAATGATCATTTTGATATAATTTAAGGTCCATTTATAAATTATACGCTATAAAATTAGTGCTGAATATCGATGTTTGACATCCATTCTAGAATTTTCCCTAATTTTCATCATAATTATGAAAATTGTTTTAATTAACTTATTATACAAGATGTAATAAAAAGTTAAAATGAAAATTATTAAAAATGATAGAGCTCACATCTAATTTTAATATGACATATGCTGAAACGTGATTCAAATAAACTTATCACAGAGATAGACATGCCACATATGCATATTTCATAATATAAATGTGTGTGTAGGTTAGACTATGCATGTAAACAGGTTTAGCACTTTAGCCTGTAGTTTTAAATTTGTTCAAATGATCAAACTTGATTTGAATATTATTGTGTATAAATAAATAATCAAGGGTTCATAATAGTTGCTTTAGCTGTGTTAGTTGATTATCTATTGGTATCATATGTGTGGAAAAAATTCATATCTAAATATTAAAGATGATATTTTAAAAAATAATCAAGAATTTTAGAATATAAATTATAAAATAATATAATAATATTTCCATTTCTAAAAAAATTAAAAATAATTTTATCAGTAAGCTATACATATTAATAATTTAAATATATGATAAATAAAAGTTTGTTTTGGCAAGTTGAAGTAGCATCGCCCATGGGGCAAAGGATTGGGCAAGGCACTGAAAAAAATACACGATCCAGTCCAGAGCTTTTCTCGAATGTTCTGCTTAAAAGAATGGGCCCAGCTTGCTAAGTCCAACTTTGATAAGATAAAGAGGAGGCTTCACTATGAGAATAAATATTAATGGAAGAGGATTAGGGATGACATACGAGTACAATTTCATAGATTTTGTATTACATTCGTTTTAATTGAGGTGGGGATAGGTATAAATTTAGTGGGTAGTGAGCGGGTGTGGATGTAAAAAGTCATACCCGTCGTGGGTAGTCGATAGGTGATGGGTTTGAGACCTTACCTCTCATGCATCCGTCTGTCCCACATTCACCCGCCCACTAACTACCCACAATATAAATTTTGGATCATTATGAATTTATGTATAGTTTCATAGACTACTCTGTAAATTTTAAGATTTTATAGGACATGACTTGTAATTATTTAAATATTAGGGTATAAGTATTTTATTATGCTTCTTAGTGGGTGTATTTGTTTTATGTTTTGTTGCTTACGTAAATCATGAGGTTGCTGTCAAATGAGTATGGACGGGTACCGATGAGTACAAACGAGTATGGAATGATTGGTAAGTATCCAGTTGGATAGTGGGTATAGGGGTGGATTTGAGATAGTTCCCACGTGGACGGGTGTAAATTTAAAATTTTTACCCGTCATAAGTGGTAAGTATATAGTGAAAACGAAAATATTAGATAAGTATGAAGATGAATAGGAAGGGTTATCCTCACCTGCTCAGCCCATTTGCCATTTCTAAGAGGACAAAAGACCACTCTCTGCTTACCACGCAAAAAATTCGGGATTGAATTAGACTGATTGTTCCAGGTTGGTGAGTTTATAGAATCACAATTAGCCAGCCTCAGCACGCTAACTTGCCCCCATCAAGTCTTCTGTTTAATTTTTAAATGCATAATGACAAATATATGTTTCCGACCCTTATTTTGTCACATACATAAATGCTACTAATTACATCAAAATATAAGAATTATAGAATTATGTGAACTATGCTAAAACACTTCTGAAAACACGGCTTTAACAGCAACATATTTCTACAATTTCAGAATATAAAAGGGTGCTATCAGTATAACATTCCAATACTTGTATCTTCACATATTATTCAGTGCTCTGTATGCAATCTGAAGATGGTTGAAATCTATTATTGAACTTATTGATGTAATCAAAGAATTTCACATTAATACGAAATAGAATCTTATTCAGAAATCAAATTAGCATGGAGTCTTTGTCAGAACAATTTTCAGGGCACGTAGAATGAGGGTGTCTGTTTTTGTCTGTTCCAAATATTGGAGAGTCGTTCCTTGGGAAACCCTCTTTATATAAACCACAAACCATCTTATGATTTAGCATTCCTTTTTCTTGATTCTTACTTGTCTACCAATGGCTTCGGCAACTCAATGTCTGGCTTTACTCTTTGTTTTGGGAATTTGGGCTTCTCAGGTCTCGTCCCGCTCTGTTCCTGAGGTGTCCATGTCTGATGGGTTTGAACAATGGTTGTCTAGCTATAGTCGAGTTTATCAGGATGAGACAGAGAAGGATAAACGTTTCCAAATATTCATGGAAAATGTGGAGTACATCAAATCCCACAATGCTGATTCCAGCAAAAAGTACAAGTTAGGTGTTAATGAATTCACAGACTTGACCAATGAAGAGTTTAAAGCCATGAGAAATGGTTATAAAATGCGATCTTCCAACAGTATTCCAGCTCCCAAAACATCTTCTTTCAGGTTTGAAAATGTTACTGCAGTTCCATCTAGCATGGATTGGAGAAAGAAAGGAGCTGTGACCGGCGTCAAGGACCAAGGCCAATGTGGTAAGCAAAGGAATTTGCAAAGAAATTGAAATAATTATGATTCCACAATGCTAATTGTTTCTTTTTGGTTTGGATCATATAGGATGTTGTTGGGCGTTCTCAGCTGTGGCAGCCACGGAAGGGATTACCAAGCTCAAAACTGGTACATTGATATCACTATCAGAGCAAGAGTTGGTTGATTGTGATGTCAATGGCGAAGACCAAGGTTGCAATGGTGGTCTCATGGACGATGCATTTGAATTTATCATTTCAAACAAAGGACTTACTACCGAAACCAATTACCCCTATGAAGGAGTTGATGGAAGCTGCAACAAGAAAGAATCTGCCAACCATGCAGCTAAGATCACTGGTTACGAAGATGTACCTTCAAATAGCGAGTCAGCACTATTAAAAGCTGTGGCCAACCAGCCTGTTTCAGTTGCCATTGATGCCGGTGGGGCCGACTTCCAACACTACAAAAGTGGTGTCTTCACTGGCGAATGCACTACCTACCTAGACCATGGGGTTACAGCAGTTGGCTATGGACAAGATGATGATGGGACCAAGTATTGGTTGGTGAAGAATTCATGGGGCACTAGCTGGGGTGAGGACGGATACATCAGAATGGAAAGAAATATTGATGCCAAAGAAGGTCTTTGCGGTATTGCAATGGAAGCCTCTTATCCAACTGCTTGAAGATAAACACACAGTATACTATGATGCTATGTATGCAGCATATATGGTCCTCTTTCAGTATTTCAGAGGACTAATTAGCCACCTTCAGCAAAAATGTATGTATTCATCAGCTTTTCATACGAAACTATATGAAACAACGCTACATACATATAGCTCTTCTGTACTTGTTGTAAACGCCTTGAAAGTTGAAACACAAAGAAAAATCTTCACTTACCTTCTATTTTTCTAGTCGTATATATATCACCAACATCTTAAACGAAACGGTCACGGTTGCTTTCCTAGATGGGGAAGAGTTCAATACACAGAGATCCATTAATGGCATCTGTAAAGTATGCCATGTCATATTTCCCCCTACAATATTAACTGCTAAGACAACTTCATGATAATTTCTCATTTGATTCTTCATGCTACATATTGAAAGACAGATTTCTTCAACAACTATCCTCCTATGTTCTTGGGGATTTTTTTTGTTAATAGGTCCTGAAATCCCTTAGCAGTCAACAGTTTCCGAAACAGAGGATGACTCTGTTTTGGTGCCATGATATATGTTACGCAATTATGACCAAACAATTGCCCTAACTATACAAATATTTCATGTACTGAGATTTTGCATAATTATCACATGAATTCGTTACAAATATTAAATATATGATATTTATATAAAGTAACTAAAAACCAAGTATCAAATTTTTGTTTAGTTAGATTTCTTCATTAGACTTTTACTACTACATTTGTTATCATTATTAGTGTGATAAAATTTAGAATAAATAATTTAAATATATGATTAATAAATACTTATTCTGGTAAATTGAAGAAGCCTCACCCACACCCGCAGGGCAATGAATTGGGCAAGGCATTGTGAAAAAGAAATACGCTGTCCAGTGTCAAGTTCAACTTTGAAGAGACACTGATTAAATTATACATATTTTAAATTAACTATTAGTATTCAACCTATTGATTGATTAATTCAAATCGAGTTTTGAAGAGACACCGAGATTAAATTGCATTTTAACAAGCTAGTCATTTGTTTTTAGTATACACTTTTGAAGAAATAAATTTGAAGGGTCAAAATGAGAATTTGAATATAGTTTACTGATCAATTTGTTAATTAAACCTTAATGTAGGAGAATCAATAAAAAAAGAGAAAATCGCCTCAGTGACAAAAAATGCCTTATAATATACGATTTTAACCAACTTTTTTTGGATTTGCCAAAATGACCAACAAAATCGCAACGCGAAATAAAAATCGCAACGCGATCCTCAGAATCGCAAATCAGTTTCCAAAATCGCAACGCGATTCTTGAAAATCGCAATGCGATAGTACAAATTCGCATTGCGATTTTACAGAATCGCAACGCGAATATGAAAATCGCAACGCGAACACATAAATCGCAACGCGTATCCGTAAATCGCAACGTGTATCCGTAAATCGCAACGCGTATCCGTAAATCGCAATGTGTATCCGTATATCGTAACGCGTATCCGTAAATCGCAACGATAATCCGTAAATCGCAACGAGAATCTGTAAATCGCAACGATAATCCGTAAATCGCAACGAGAATCTGTAAATCACAACAATGAAATTTTGGGTATATAACTACGCAACAGCAGCAAATCATAAACTAAATCCCTAAATCGCAACTCATTCCATCTCCATCTATCACTCTCTCCAGCGACATCCGTTCCTATATCCAACGACATCCTTCCCAATCCGGCAACAGGTTTTAGTTTCGCAGCTCGTCTGTTTAGTAAATTAATTTACAACCATGAAATCATCTAATGTTGATAATGTTTGGATAGATTTGTGTTTTGGAGGGTCATGGGATGATGTTCATGGTGTTTTACAATATATGCCTTTACCCATGAATCTTCAACTAAAATTGTCTTTACAAAAGTTAACTTATGAAACTCTAATGCTACGTGTTTCAAATAAATTGAATTTAGAGCCCCTAAGTGGATTTAGGCTATCTTATCAGAGAAATGGTAAAGTTTATTTGTTAACCGACAATGAAGATGTTGAACGATTCATTGCTTACATTAGTGTTTCACAAGATGATGTTACATTGTATGTTGTTGAACCTAGAAGTAGTATTGTTGGGTCAGTAGCGGGTAGTAATCAACTAAGTTTTTCTCAAAACCCACAACCTTTCTCTAATCCAAATCCCAATCAACTTTCAGCACCAAATTCCGGTTTTCGTATTGACCAGTTAGACGATGATGAGCCAACAGAAAAAATTGTGAGTACTAGTCAGTATTCGAAATTTGGTCTTGGTCAATATCCGGACTTTGATATTGGTCAATACACGGATTTTGATGATGTTTCAGAAGAAGAAACAGACCCTGCGTGTAATGATTTTGATATTGGTCAATACCCGAATTTTGATGATGAAACAGCCGTTGCCGAAGAATGTATTGTTGATGATAATGAGGAGGAAGTTACGACTGTGAATGAACATGTTGAACATCCATTCTGTAATTCATATAATCCTGAAGAAGAAAAAGAAGAAGAAAAAGTCCCCGAAGAAAGGAAAATGCCACGGGCGTATAACTGGAATATGCCAGAATTACTTCAGATACCGGAAGAAGAGTTGGTAAAGAAAGCAGTTGATTGTTACACAAAAGTTATTCGTATCAAGAAAGATGATTGTTTTGATACAAAGGAAGACTTGAAGATAGCTTTGTATACGAAATGTGTGGAAGATGGCTATCAACTAAAAGTTAACAAATCAAGCAAAGATCGTTTCGAAACAAGGTGTATGATTGACAAAAACTGTACGTGGCGTATGATTGCAAAGAGAATAAAAGATTGCGAAATGTTTCAAGTTAGGACTTTTATTGATAAACATACATGTTCAAGAACCCAAGTTTTTCCTCACCATAGATAGGCAAACAAAAAGGTGTTGGGTGGTTTTCTGGCTGAGTTAATGTTTTGAATGGCAGGGTATATCGGGGACATGAAATTATGACTGACATGAATGCTCGGTTCAAGATTAGTATATCATATTCTCAAGCTTGGAGAGCCAAATGTTATGCCTTGGAATTGTTGAGAGGGTCGCCAGAAGCATCGTTTGCCCAACTGCCGGCTTATTGTCACAATTTAAAGCTGAAAAATCCTGGGTCGGTAACTCATATCAAAACAGATAGAGATGGACGCTTTGAGTTGCTGTTTATCGCCATTGGTGCTACGGTTAGTAAATCAATATAATTTTGTTGACTCATTTTTGTTAGTTACATGCATTTCACATTTAAATGATTATATTTCTTGTGTATATTATTTTGTAGATTCGTTCGTTTATTACTTGCATGCGCCCAGTTATTATAGTTGACGGAGCACATTTGAAAGGTCGATACCTTGGAGTAAACTTATTAGCAGTAGCCATGGATGCTAACAATGGGATATTGCCAATAGCTTACGGGGTTGGCAAATCTGAAACCTCTGATTCATGGACATGGTTTATGGGGCATCTTAGGGATTGCATAGGTCCTATTAGCAATCTGACAATCATATCCGATAGGGCAAACTCAATTGACAACGCTGTTAGAAGGTGTTTCTCAGATACTTTTCATGGACTTTGTGGTGTTCATTTGTATAGAAATCTAAAATCAAGGTCTGCTGGTATAAAAAAGCACAAATGGACATACTGGAAGGCTGTAAAAGCTTATCGGGAAGTGGATTTCAATAAGCATATAAATTGTTTAAGACGTGTTTTGCCTCAGTGTGCTCAAACACTAGAAGATGTCGGGTTTGAAAGATGGTCAAGAGTACATCAACTTGGAGCAAGATATGGTTTCATGACGTCTAATAGTGCAGAATCAATCAACGCTCTAAGTCGTCATTCCCGGAAATTACCCATTACTATGTTAATGGAGTTTTTTCGAGCCTCTATTCAACAGTGGTACTACAAGAAAAGAAACCATGCAGGTATTATTTCTTTGAATTCGTAACTTATCATATTTATATTTTACTAAGTATTGTTTATTTAAATTTACAGGAACATTGGAACATCGTGTTACACCATGGACTGAAAAAAAGATAACGAAACGTGTTGTGAAGTCAACGTCATGGAGAGTTGAACCATGTTCAAACACTTTGTTTCAAGTACTGGATAATAACTTAAATGGGCTAGTCGATCTAAATGCAAAGACGTGTAGTTGTATGAAATGGCAAACATCTGGTTATCCGTGTGGCCATGTTATAAAAGTTGCTCTTCATTTAAACCAAGATGATTCAAGCGCATACGCTATGGATTGCTACACTACAGAAGTTTATCGACAGACTTATGCCGAGATTGTCTACCCTATTCCACATCCTTCTGAGTGGGACATACCAGATGACTTACAAACAGTTTTGCCACCAGCCATGGACAGAAGGCTACCTGGCCGACCAAAAAGTCACGATCGTATACCGTCTAAGGGTGAAGAGAAGAAGAGATCAACATGTAGTCGGTGCAAGGAAAGTGGTCATACAAGGTTGACATGTGGATCACCAGTGCCATCAAAATCATCTTTTCCTCTACCAAAATATGGATCCTCATCAAAATCCAAAGCTCATATGGTGTCAAGCAAAAGGCAATAATCTTTAAAATCCCAATCACAATTGGCTTCACCTTTTGGGACTGTTAACTTAGGTGATTTTTAAATGCAAACGTTGTATTATGTGGATTTTATGTGTGAACTTTTAAAATTTTCAGTTGAATTAATGACTCAGGCCAACCATTTTGACTTAACCAACTCTTGTTATTCAGTTGTTATCACTTATTAGGCATGCATTTGACTATCGCAACACGGAAATTACAATCGCAACGAGAGAATCGCAATGCGAAATGAAAATCCCAACATGAAAATCGCAATGCGGAAATGAAAATCGCAATGTGAAATGAAAATCGCAACGAGAGAATCGCAATGCGGAAATGAAAATCGCAATGCGAAATGAAAATCGCAACGAGAGAATCGCAATGCGAAATGAAAATCGCAATGCGAAATGAAAATCGCAACGAGAGAATCGCAATGCGAAATTAAAATCGCATTGCGATTCTCTCGTTGCGATTTTCATTTCCGCATTGCGATTTTCATTTCGCATTGCGATTCTCTCGTTGCGATTTTCATTTCGCATTGCGATTTTCATTTCGCATTGCGATAGTCATTTTTGCCTTCAACATAATGCAGATTGAAATCAACAAAATCAACCATTACATTTCAATCAATTAAACAAGCACAAATAAGAATTATGTTCGCATCAATTACACAAATCAACTTTTACAAATCATCTTTTACAAATCAATTAAACAATCAAAAAATAAGCAATAATTCTTATTTCCGATCATCTACTATTGAATCAACTTTTACAAATCAATTAAACAATAAAAAAACAATCAATTAAACTATTGAATCAACTTTTGCAGCCATACATCATTTTCACGCAGTTCACTTCTGAGATTAACCTGCAGAAACCAAACATTTGCTCAAACAACACTTTCTACACATCTAAAACCTACAAACAGCAAATTATTGAATTCTAGGTACTTAACCAAACATTTTCAAACCAAAAGTCTATAAACTTACCAATTGTTTATGGACATTTTTATATCGCGGATGCAGGTAGGCAGCGTCTCGTATATATCGATTTAGCCATATAATGCCGAAACCACAAGCCTACTGCAGCTCTATCTCTATCGGTGGGAGGTAGATACTTGGTGCTTCCCGTCGTCAAACGCTCCAACGCCAAGCATACGAGAGGACCACAATCTCCTCTGGCTCCGCTCGTTTGTTGTGGCGCGGTCTCGTCTCTAATAACTGTAATATTGAGCTTCTTTGGCTTCTTGTTTCCAGAACGAGTCCAATAATTGATCGCATCCAAGAATTTAGCCAAATGAGAGCTCCATCCCTTAATAGCATCTCTTAAATCAGCCAATGATATGTAATTTATCATGCTGTCATACACTATTGTCTTAAGGGATGGGAGCTGAAGCTCGACGAGAATCCAATGTTTACGTTCCAAAACAGGGATAAACACCTGCAATCATAAGTAATAATTCATTTATTTGCGCACTTATTTCATAAAACCTTTAAACTCAATCTAAAATAAATACTAACCTTATCGACCTCCCACCATGCAGGATAAAGTTTAGCTTGTCCATTGCCCAAATCAAATGATTCATCTCGTGCATTCTTCAAGTGAACGGCGTTAAAAGACGTCGGCATAATTGTATATCGTATATTTTTATTTTTCTTAAGTTTTCTTATTATTAGAAGACGTGTCACCCACGCATCGATATGCTGTTTTACAAAAAAAGACATATATTAGTGACTTACATAAATTTAAAAAAAAATTAATCAAATTGAAATATAAGAAAAATATAAGACTTACCCCCCATCGAAATAGCCATTGTCTTCGACCCCTAATAATACGCCCCACCAAGACCGATCAAGCAACAAATAGATATCATCGGTGAGCTTGCATATGTCAGTGAAACACCCCTGGCTCTGCTCATGTAGATAAAAATCAACTGCGGTCTTAGCCCAAAGGGTGTTATCCAGAATTGTGTCCGGTAGTTGTTCCCTCTCCTCTTCAGATACCGGTATGGTACTGGCCGGTAACTCATACGAGAGCCAACTTGAATCCATCATGTCCGGCACGTCAGAGGGTTTCTCAAGAAGCCTACATATGACGCCATGTGAATCGGGCTCTTGAATGGTGGGAGGGACCTCTTCAATGATGACAGTGGCCTCTTGAACGGTGGGAGGGGACTCTCGAGGAATGATAGGGGGGGCCTCTTCAACGATAGGAGTGGACTCTTGAGGGATGACAGGCGAGTCGGGCTTCTTCTTGCGGTGTCTTCGCACTATTGGGGTGTACGGAGACTTAATAGCACGTGCACGCTGTCTGATGCGTGAACTCCGTCGTGCAAGCATAACCCGACGTAAAGCATCCACTCTATCAGGCCGCTAAATAATTAAATACAAAAATCAGTAAATAAACAGACATGATATTTAAACAGTGAAAACAAAGACAAATATGTTTCAAACTTGCATTGTATTCACCCAAGTCATTATTCTATCATAGTTCACAAAATGCATCAGATAACAAAGAAAAATATGTTTCAAACTAATACCCTGAAGTTAGTATTTGTCTTTGTTTTGTCTATTGGTTGAAGTAATGCAATCCATTCAAGTTTCAATTTGCAGAAGAAGAAATAGTTTACTTTCGCAACACGAAACTTAAAATCGCAACGCGAAATGAGAATCGCAACGAGAAACCAAAATCGCAACGCGAAACCAAAATCGCAACGCGAAATGAAAATCGCAACGACAGAATCGCAATGCGAAATGAAAATCGCAACGACAGAATCGTAACGCGAAATGAAAATCGTAATGCGATTTTGGTTTCGCGTTGCGATTTTGTCGTTGAGATTTTGGTTTCGCGTTGCGATTCTTTTGTTGCGATTTTCATTTCGCGTTGCGATTCTCTCGTTGCGATTTTAAGTTTCGTGTTGCGAAAGTAAACTATTTCTTCTTCTGCAAATTGAAACTTGAATGGATTGCATTACTTCAACCAAAAGACAAAACAAAGACAAATACTATTTCACAGTGTTAAAGAATACACAGTTTAGCAGAATTGGCAGCAACCGAACAAATTTACTTTCAACCAAAAGACAAAACAAAGACAAATACTATTTCACAGTGTTAAAGAATACACAGTTTAGCAGAATTGGCAGCAACCGAACAAATTTACTTTCAACCAAAAGACAAAACAAAGACAAATACTATTTCACAGTGTTAAAGAATACACAGTTTAGCAGAATTGGCAGCAACCGAACAAATTTACTTTCAACCAAAAGACAAAACAAAGACAAATACTATTTCACAGTGTTAAAGAATACACAGTTTAGCAGAATTGGCAGCAACCGAACAAATTTACTTTCAACCAAAAGACAAAACAAAGACAAATACTATTTCACAGTGTTAAAGAATACACAGTTTAGCAGAATTGGTAGCTACCGAATAAATTTACTAAGCAATCTAAGTGAAATGGCTAATCTAAGTGAAATTACGAGTAAATTTATCATTAAGTTAAATATGGAAAATCTTAAACTTACCTCGTTGCGTAGAGTATGAACCTCATTCTGCAACGATACTATCATCTCACGTAGAGCGGCAACCTCACCACGTAAAGTTGACACCTCCACACGCCATGCACCATCGTTATCGCGTAGAGTACCGATCTCCTCACGCAAGGCATTGACCTCATCACGTAACTCATCCCGTGGAGGTGGAGAACAAGGAGATAAATGTCGTGGCCTCTTTACCGGTCGCCTATCATGAGGTGATGGTGGAGAAGAGGCTCGATGATGTGACGGGATAGGTGATGGCTCTCGTTCTAGAGGTGTATAGTCGGGTCGATCGGGTGATGGCTCTGGGTGAGGTGATGGCTCTCGAATTGGAGGAAGTGGATGCTGCTCATCATCCGTGCCATCAAAAAAACTCTGACTAGCTTGCCACCAATCAGTGGCAAGCTCTTCCTCCGTGGGTGTCAGTCTTTGTAATGGAATGTTGGCCTCCTAACAATATAAAAACTCAAACAAAGTTAAACGTCTACTATTAATAACTTGTTTATATATTATATGAAAGTATTTGTGTTAACTTACATTATTTATTGTCGCATATGGTATTAAGTCTTCCCAATCCAACAGAGTTTTCCTCTTCCAGGAAATAGCCCTGAGAATATCATTTGACGTTTTTATTGCATATGTACGCATGCTGGGGAAAGCCTCGAATATCCAAATCTACAAACAATATAATAACAAAATTAGTAATTGTTAAATAATTAATTATAATTTTAGAAACATTATATAGAAATTCTTACCTTAAAGGCCCAAACAAAGCCTGACAAAGTGTATTTCGACCCATCACCACGCAAACTTTTGCGGTCATCAAAGGCAGTAGACAACTTAGTCCAGGTAGCTTTCCATATATACGAACCCCACGGAAACAGATTCCATGCATTCAGGTCCTCTACCAATATTATTAGCTCCCAAGGAATAGGTTGTCTGGCCTCTCTGCCTAAAAAGCCGGCATACACAAGTAGTAGAAGGCATACTCGGACAACATCGACGTCATCCATCCGAGTGAAACCAGCTTTCTTATTAAACAATTTCTTCAGGTCGTCGACGTGTAGGTTCGGCTTCTCCATTGACTCATCCGGAAAAACCCGGGATAACCATGATGGGCGGGCGATATGACGAGTGTACCGGCCTACATCATCGTGTCCGAATCGTAGACCAGTGATTAAGCAGAACTCCTTCCGCCCAAAACAAGTATACGCTGGTGGAAAATGAAACCATATCTCTTCCTCACCACGTTGTATACTGTCGGGTAGATTTGATGTCATGGTCTGAAGCCACAAATGGGTCAAATTAGCATCTCCACCCGGATGCTGTACTCTCAGCCATGGCCCGAAGCAGGTTTCCTCAAACAATTGTCTTTGTGCAGGTGAAAGCTTCGAAGCAATTGTAGTGGCTAGGCTAACTTTATTCCTTAATGTCAATGAAGCCGAAAAAAATTTCTACAAAAACAATAAACATACCAAGTTAGATATACCAAAAACTACACTGTGAAGATATACCAAAAACAATAAACATAAAAAGTAGTAGTTTATTCTTGAAACTAAAATTTGCAACACTGTTTTGTCTTTTGGTTGAAATGAAAATCGCAACGAGAGAATGACTGTCGCAACGAGAGAAATGAAAATCGCAACGAGAGAATCGCAACGCGAAATGAAAATCGCAACGAGAGAATCGCAACGCGAAATGAAAATCGCAATGCGATTTTGGTTTCGCGTTGCGATTCTCTCGTTGCGATTTTCATTTCGCGTTGCGATTCTCTCGTTGCGATTTTCATTTTTCTCGTTGCAGATAGTCATTTTCACGTTGCGATTTTCATTTATCTCGTTGCGACTCTTCTGCAAATTGAAACTTGAATGGATTGCATTACTTCAACCAAAAGACAGAACAAAGACAAAGACAAATACTAACTTGAAAATCGCAACGAGAGAATAGCAACGCGAAATGAAAATCGCAACAAGAGAATCGTAACGCGAAATGAAATCTAAGTGAAATGGTTAATCTATTATTGAAATGACCAGTAAACTTATCATCAGTTTCAATATGAAAAACCTACAATAATGCAAAATTTTCAAAATAAAAATAATTAAAAAAACTAACCCTCGGAGGTTGATTTTCCATTTCTGAATATTGTGAGGGATTTCTGACCGTGAATGGTTGTGAGGGATTTCGCCGGAGATGGGGACGGAAATCTTCGGAGATGGGGACGGATTTCGCCGTAGAGAGTGAGAGATGGAGATGGGACTGAGTTGTGATTTTAGGTTTTAGGTTATGAGTTGCGATTACGGGATTTTGTCTTAATATTCGTTTTTGTAATTTGAAAATAAAATACGCGTAGCGATTATAATGGCGCTTTAAAAATCGCGTTGCGATTTACGGATACGCGTTGCGATTTTACGTATTGTCGTTGCGATTTACGGATACGCGTTGCGATATACGGATACGCATTGCGATTTACGGATACGCGTTGCGATTTATGTGTTCGCGTTGCGATTTTCATATTCGCGTTGCGATTCTGTAAAATCGCAATGCGAATTTGTACTATCGCATTGCGATTTTCAAGAATCGCGTTGCGATTTTGGAAACTGATTTGCGATTCTGGGGATCGCGTTGCGATTTTGTTGGTCATTTTGTCAAATCCAAAAAAAGTTGGTTAAAATCGTATATTATAAGGCATTTTTGGTCACTGAGGCGATTTTCTCATAAAAAAATAAAGTAATTTTCCGTTTGGATAATGCAATTTTGATCTCATTTTATGCTAGGGTGAAACTGGGAGCTTTTGCTTGGGTCTGATATAAACTAAAAAATTTGGAGAGACTAACACATCCCTTGTAGACTCAACTACTCGAACTCGAGTCTTCTAAGGAGAACAACATTCTCTTTTATCATTGAGATCACTCAATAAATTCTGATGAACGAACGAAATGAATCATGACGTGACATTACATGTCATTTAAAGGTCAGTTTTGAGTGTTTCATCAATGATGTTTTATATTTCGAATCATTTAGAAGTATGCATTGCGGTGCAATATATAGCTTATTGTTGTGTTACATAATAGTTACACGCAATAAAAATTATGGTGCGATTCATTTATCACGTTACGTTAATAATGTAGTTCAATGATCTTTCAAACTACTATGATCCTATTGCTAAGTTATAGTCATAATTTAGTTGATTAATTGAAACAATGGCTTCGCATTGCATCAGTCTTGAAATATGAATGTATTTCATGGCTCAAATATGTATTCCCCTCGGCACATTGTAGAGGAAGCAGGACAAAATACTACTGTTTACGTAGCAAGTGAAAATGGCAGTTGGATTTAGACTAATTGTCCCAGGGTCGTAGCTTGTAAGGTTGGAGAGTTTGTATAATCACAATTAGCCAGCCTTAGCACGCTAACTAGCGCCATCAGTTCTTCGGTTTAATATCTGAAAATAAATATTTCGGACCCTTATTTTGTCAGATGCATGTATTCTGATAATACATCCATCAAAATACGAATTATTGAATTTTGTAAATTAATTATGTTAAAACTCTGCTGAAAAAACAGGAATAAATTTCTGCACTTTAGAATCTATTATTGGACTTATTGCCACCACTTTTATAATCAAAGAATTTCACATTTATACGAAATAGAGTCTTATTCAGCAATCAAATTAAGATGGAGTCTCTGTCGGAACATTTTGCAGGGCACGTAGAACGAAGAGTTTTTTTGTCAGTTACAAATATGGGAGAAGCGTGGCTTTGGATACCCTCTCTATATAAACCACAAACCATCTTACGATTTAGCATCCCTTCATTGTAGCCTTTCCTGAAATTTTCTCGTCTCTAACAATGGCATCCACAACTCAATGTTTGTCACTACTCTTTGTTATGGGAATTTGGGCTTCTCAAGTTTCTTCTCGTTCTGTTCCTGAGCTATCCATGTCTGACAGGTTTGAACAATGGGCATCGAGCTATAGCCGAGTTTATCAGGATGCACCAGAGAAGGAGAAACGTTTCCAAATATTCAAGGAAAACGTGGAGTATATCGAATCCCACAATGCCGATACCAGTAAAAAGTACAAGCTAGGTGTTAATGAATTCACGGACACGACGAATGAAGAGTTTAAAACCATGCGAAATGGTTATAAAATGCGACCTTCCAACACTATTACAACTTCCAAAACATCTTTCATGTATGAAAATATTACTGCAGTTCCATCTAGCATGGATTGGAGAAAGAAAGGAGCTGTGACCGGCATCAAGGACCAAGGCCAATGTGGTAAGCAAAGGAATTTGTAAAGAAATTGAAATAATTATGATTCCACAATGCTAATTGTTTCTTACGGTTCGGATCATATAGGATGTTGCTGGGCGTTCTCGGCTGTGGCAGCCATGGAAGGGATTACCAAACTCAAAACCGGTACACTGACATCACTATCAGAGCAAGAGTTGGTTGATTGTGATGTCAATGGCGAAGACCAAGGTTGCAATGGTGGTCTCATGGACGATGCATTTGAATTTATCATTTCAAACAAAGGACTTACTACCGAAACCAATTACCCCTATGAAGGAGTTGATGGAAGCTGCAACAAGAAAGAATCTGCCAACCATGCAGCTAAGATCACTGGTTACGAAGATGTACCTTCAAACAGTGAGTCAGCACTACTAAAAGCTGTGGCCAATCAGCCAGTTTCAGTTGCCATTGATGCCGGTGGGGCCGACTTCCAACACTACAAAAGTGGTGTCTTCACCGGCGAATGCACTACCTACCTAGACCATGGGGTTACAGCAGTTGGCTATGGACAAGATGATAACGGGACCAAGTATTGGTTGGTGAAGAATTCATGGGGCACGAGCTGGGGTGAGAATGGATACATAAGAATGGAAAGAGATATTAGTGTCAAAGAAGGCCTTTGCGGTATTGCAATGGAAGCTTCTTATCCAACTGCTTGAAGATAGAATACGATACTGTGTATACAGTATATATAGTCCTCTTTCAGTATTTCAGAGGACTTAATAGCCACTCTCAGGGGGGGGGGGGAATGTTTATGTGCTTATCAGCTTATTTATACAAAATTATATCAAACAACGTTGCATATGTATAGTACAATACAATTGTTCTGTGCTTATCACAAATATATTGAAAGTTGAAAACAGAAAGAAAAACCTTTACTTTCCTTCAATTTCTACTCGTACATATATTACCAACATTCTGAATGAGAAACGGTCACAGTTGCTTTCCTAGTGGGGAAAGAGTTCCATAGTCATATAGATCAGGGGTGGATGCACTTGGCCTCCTAAGAGGTCAAGTGCATACTAATTTAGATAAGTTATTAAATATAATTTAATATATTAAAGGAATGAGAAAAAAAAAATTGCATATCCAATTTGTTGAAAAAAAAGAGTATTAAAATTTTTAGATTCTCATTTTCAATTTTTTGGATCTGTCACTGGTATAGATTCATTGATGGTATCAGCAAAGCAAGTCATTCTTGCTGACCATCTCATTTTTCATTCCCCCGTAATAAGTTTAACACTTCAACTACTAAAACAACTGCATGATCACTTCTTATTTGTTCTTTATGGTATATCTTGGAAGACACAAATTTCTTCAATAATGATCCTCCTATGTTCTTTAGCCTTTAGGGGATTTTTTTTGTTTAACAGGTCAAGAAATCCCTTAGCAGTCGGTAGTTTCTCAAACAGGGAATGTCTCTGTTTTGGTGCTATGCTATATGTTAGGTACTGAGATTGTATGTTATGAAGTTTTAATTCGGATAATTCTGTCTAGGGACTCTGTTAATACTTCCTATTCTTCCAAAAAGTCAATTCAAGGATTCGTAAGGCCAAAGCCGCTGGAAAATGGGCAAAATAAGTGATGTGAACTGATTCAGCATCATATTCATCCTTGTATCTCCAACCTTTCATAAAATTCAAAGGGAGATTCTCTCTAACTTATTCTTTTTCTACATTATGTTTATGATGATTATATTCATAATATATGATTTATATTTCATTTTTTATGACATGGATATATTTATTTATATATGTTATATCTATAGTTACGATAATAATAATTCATTCATTATCATATGATCCATGAGTTATTATTATAACCTATAGTCCACATCTTTATATTATATGCTTATTATTTTAATTACTTAACTTAAATTATGTTTCTTTGTTAAGGTATATGGGCGGCCACATATTGGGAGCTGACTTAAGCTAGTAAATGGAGTCCAAAGCTATGGGAACTTAACTAGAACAACTCCGGGAAAGCTAAGGATCAATTTGGAGAAAAGTTGTCAACTGCACTCCGAGCTCATAGCTGACTTGAGCTGGACTTTTGAACTAGCTAGGCTACTCAATTTAGTTGGGGAGCTACACCATCATCATCACCCATCAGAATACTTCAAATATGGGCCAAGTCAAATTTTCACAAATCGTACCTTTTCCTGAAGAGGTGCCATTCCAGGAGATGACTTTTCACAGGGAGCTGCCAAAAGACTCATCATGATACATCTCACCTATGGCCAGCTTACTTTCAGCTCAATCACTTTGGAACTAGCTCAATCATAAAAGGTTATCTTCCAAACATTGTGACCTTTCGTGAAAGTTGTTGTCCATGAAGATGCCATAACACTTGGGCGCACGTTGGTGAAGAGATCTCATCAAAAGGAGGCTTAATTCTCGAAGAGGTATGAGGCAAGCCTTATGACTATTCGGCCACACCATGAGAACACGCTATGCACATGCTTAATCCTTGGCGCCAAAATGAATCATCACAAGACCATTCGACCAAGGGAAATGTTCATCCATTCTAGCCGAAATATCATGCACATTCATGGAGTAGCCGAACCAACATGAAGGCTAAAGGACTTGTTCATTCACCTTAATCATTATGCATTTTCATTTAAAATATGTACCTAGCCTAAACATTAGGTGTCTATTCGGCCAAGCCTTTCATTTCCTATAAATCGGAAAGGCTTCATTATTTTTAAGATACATCATTGAATATATAAAACTTTCTTTGTGAGTTAAATCTCTCTTCAAAGTTCTTTGAGAACTATATCGATTAAGAAAGTATAATTTTTATACTTGTGGCGTCATTCACTTCACCTTGATACTTATAATTCCTAGATCATATATCCAGCGGGTTTAAATCCTTCTCATCACCCCTTTATTAAGTTTATAAAGGCTGGGGCTATACTCTTTAGTATAGTTTCTTAATTAAGATATTATTCCTTTATCATCTTCCATTATTATTCTTTCAACCATCTTTCATTGTCGTTCATACAACAACATCAAGTCGTCATCATCATCAACATCCATTGATGGCCACCATTACATCTATCAATTTCCGCAGCAACTCTATTTTTTTTATTTCATTTCCATTTACTTATCTTCATTATTTTTCTATTCTAATCTTATTTCTATCTTTTATTATTTGCAGCCATACTTATAAATTCAGGAGCAATATTTGTTATCATTTCTTAGATCGGGACAATATAATAAGACTATATATTATCTTCTCCATTGAAGGTTGTGGATAGGCTTACATCAATAAGGAAATAACTTAGTTTAGTCATAGTCCCCCAAAGTAAAGCACACCGAAAGAAACATACTCTGAAAGTGAAAGATTGATGCAGAAAACGAAAATCTGCACATAAACTGTTTCTTGATCGATACTACTCCCTGTCTAGTTCCCGGCCTTTTTAAGGGGCTCAAGGTTTCAAATAGCGGCCGAATAGAGGTGTCGCGGCCGTTATATCGCGGTCGCGGCGGTGTCCGAAACCGTTATCGTGGAAAATAACGGTGTGAAGCGGGATCACACCAATAGCGGCAGATCGCGGTCGTAATTTAACGGATCGCGGTCAATCACGGCAATAGCGGACCGATATTCCGCTATTATTCTGTTATTTTAATTTTTTTAAAAAAAGTTTTTTTATTAAAAAAAATCAGCTCCTTCGAAAAACAATTCACGATCGCGATATCCACAATGACCGGAATAGCATCCGTTATATCCGTAACCGTGATAAACACGTCGCGACCGAAAACGTGATTGTGAACGATATTTAAAACCCTGAGGGGGCTTTGATTAATCGTGGGACTATTTATGTTGTGATGCTAAATCAAGGATGTTAAAGGCAACAATATCGAAATCTTATACTCGTAGTGTTCATTATTTTGATATGGCATGGTTTTTAACAACTTAGAGATCTCATCAAATCTCTCATATATCTTACAGAAAATTCCTGGGTGCTGACAGGCAAACAGTTGTTTTATAACCAAAATAATCCAGTGGAGCTTTAATAGTAAACTTATCATAAAAGCAAATACTTTATTGCTGAATTTATTCCATGGTTGAGTCCACCCTTCACATCCTTCGTCTTCACCATTGATATCAGCTTCGTCTGTGTAGACACGGCCATTCAGACATCCATTCCTCACGCCTATTCGCCATGTGTTCCTCATTTAGAGGGCGACAGTAAGCATGGAAAATCCAGATGGACAAAACAAAAGAAAACTGAAATATCATGCTGCAGTTTCAATTTGAACCAAAATCACTGAGATTATCCATCAATCATTATAACGCGGTTGACGATTTCCACCAGAAATCAAAATCATGCAGATTCCATCACGGTAAGATTCCGTTCATTTTATTCGGCAGAAAACATAGCCCATGAAAAGATCTTTGAATACAAGCCGTGCACGTCAGATCCCTCATTTTTGTGAGTCTTATCCTTTCTCGTAATAGTATATACATGCATCACGATCAATCTGGCAAAGCAAACTTTATTACTTTAAGTATGCCGCAACCGAAAAGGCAGGGATGACTGCCAAATTCAATGCCCTTGTACTCTTATATCATCAAAATGTTAAGCTTGATCTAACAGCACTTCCATTCCCACCGCTTTTAGCTATTTGAGTAACAACAATATATAGAAAGCTTAACGAATATGAAGTGGACGTTGAGAAGTGAGCCTCACATGTATGTCTGGTATAACTTCAAGATGTGTACAATCAGGGATGGAGTCAAAAATCGAAGGGAGAGAGATAAAATATAACTTTTTTGAAAATGAGGAGGACGATTGAGGGCAACAGCTCTTCTGAGCATTAATTTAGTTCTGTTCTTGTACACAATATTTTCTTTAAGTTAAACATGGTGGCGGATCCATTATTTATTTAGAGTTTATTTTGAAATTCAAATTTACTTTGATTATTTATCTAATTATTGATTGTGCGATCTTAAAAACTTTATTTCTACTCACTTCGTGTAAAAATTTTGTATTATAAATATATACATGTCCACCTTTACAAATTTTATATATTCACTTTGTGATGAGTTTTAGGGGTTATGAAACTCGTCACGATTTGTCAGCAAACAACACCTAAAACTCATCACAAAATATACTTATCTAAATATGACTAAAGTTTAGATGCTATTTTTCGTGAATGATGACTTTTATTGATATCTTATTCGTCATAACCAATTTGTTTATTAGTATACGCAGCGGTATCTTTAGGCTCCAAATATCAGATTTATGGACATTGTAAATTCCGGGAAACAGGGCTACAATTTGATGGAAAATGTTCAATTTTTATAATTAGTAGTTGTATTGAAACTATATAAAACTTATGGATTTAGTCCGTATATTTTTAGATAATAACTGTGAAATTTAATATTTTATTATTAGACCATATGTTATACGTTAGTTGTAGTTTTTTTTTCATGTTTTTTTACATAATTAGTTCATGTTTTTTAATTTAATAATTTCAAGTCATATAATTTAATTATATTGTCTATGTATTATTTGAATTTAGATTGAAAATTTAAATTTAAAAAAGTACATGAATTAAAAATAATTAAACAAAAAATTAAAAAATCAAATCTACAAATTATGTATAATAAATACCAAACATAAAATGAAAAATTGTAGATATCCGTTGTTCTTATAAAAAAAGAAATTTCTAGTGATGTTTTACAGCATTGAAAGTGATTTTATTTTTCCCTTCACAGTGACTGCTAGTTAATTGGTCTAAAGCTCACATTCAGATCACGTAAGTTTCTCTTTGTTTAACGAACAACTGCACATTATTATTACTAAATGGATATGCAGTGTACAAAGAAGCAATTTTGTGGTGATGTTTTCAGTGATGAAACTTGAAAGTGGTTTTTTTGGCCGTAGCAATGGGTTATATAGTATAATTTAAACTAACCCTATATCCAACTTTCACTAACTGTACCAGAACTGCATTGCTTAAATTTTTATATATAATATATACCTATAAATTAACTGATTTTTTTTATAATGTGATAGAAATGATAAAATAAAAAATAAAAGGTCAGAGGTAAAAAAATTATAATAAAAGTACAAGAGTTAAATCAATAAAGATCTATTAGTTTTCAATGATCAATTTGTCCAACTTATACAAAGATCTATTAGTTTTTCATCTATCATCGTTCAGTGCAAACTTAATCATTATCTATAAATGTAATTTATACAACTCATGTATATACATATATTATTATAGTTAATATATTAAAAATAATAGAAAAAATTAGTAGACTCAATCTTAATCCAAAATAAATATATTGAGTCAAAGACATTTAAATATATTAATTTTGATCAAAACTTGGGTTCATTTGGAATATATTTAAAAGTGTTTAGAGTTAAATATCAATCATGATTAGTATCGGATCCTAAAACATCATATATTTGAATATCCAGATTCGAAAATAAAATTTAATTTGGTAAAAGAAATTAATTTTATATTTTGTGACTTAATGTAACTTATTCGATACTTCTATTATATCATATATTTATTTAATTATTCACATAAAATAAATAATTAAATATCCTAATTGTTATTAGGCTTGAGCTTTAATGGGTTAGTGTGTTACTCGTTTATTAGGATAAAAACTATCTAAAATCTTAAAGTTAATTTTTTTAGTTTTCGTATAATCTGAAATTGAAATTTATTCGATCTGATTATCTAAAAAAAATTTGGATAACCGATCTAAATTATCCGAAAATCAAAAAATAAATAGAATATCTAAATTTTCGAATTAAATCAATAAATTAATTGATCAAATTGATCAGATAGAATCTTTTTGCACTCCTCACTTGAACCAACCCCTCGGTACTTGTCACTTTTCTTTTAACAACACTTTGTCCCCAAAAGTTATCAGTTTCCTATTCTTTTCGCAGCTTGTCGACTACCTGGGGGCGATGACGTTGACCTTACCTACTCCAAATAAATAACAGGAACTTACCTGGAAATCGCTAGTACTAATCTAAGCGGGCGCTGACATTTTGGTGAATCACTGGCACTGTCGTTGTCTTGTAAATTACTCCACACTTTCAGCTAAATCCATTAACCCCTTCGGCGTATACCTGCGACAAAACTGATGTCGTCTCACCAATTAATTTGGACTCGTTTTTCCCACACGTATAACAATGGTTAATTTAACTAAATTTCCATGCAAATATTATTAACCAACAATTAGCGTAATTCAGGAAAGGATTACAGTTTGAATTATTGTATTTGCCAACAAAATCAATCATTTCTCAACTGGGTATAATGTTTACTTGTGAGGTCTAAAATCACAAGGCAACAACGGAGAATTTTCCAGATACTCCAGATACTGTGTTTGACTAATGTTTATGAAGCAGGTTGGCTATATAACTATTATTAAATATAACAATTAAATACTCTTAGGTTTGGAAAATGATTAGCTCCTTAATTTTCGAAGCAGCTGCCAAGCTTTTTCCCTAGAATCTTTATGTACAAAGCTTGGTCCCCAAGAAGCAACTTGAATTAAAAGAGAATGAAAATGCACCTAGTGGGGACAATATATTCATTTAATCCATCTTGAGTATTGACCTTCCCTATATATAAGTACGTCCTCATGGCTCTCATGTCTAATCCTTCGAAGCTTATAGATACTCAACATGACGGTTAGTTCAGTTTCTTTCGTTTTCATATATAACATATTACCTATGAAAAATCATCTTAGCACCAAACTATTGCCCACGACTGTATTTTTTGCTCTTTTTGGTCTGCAGATTACAGAGATGAGAGTACATATGGATTGCGAGGGCTGCGCCACCAAGATAAAGAAGGAGCTTGGAAAACTCAAGGGTATATCGATGTTTCTTTATCGATCATCGTCATGCATAATATTAAAACACACTCAATGATTATAGTTTGGTAGATATTAATGACTTAATTTGGGTGTTTTAATTTGTTTCAGGAGTGGACAGTGTAGACGTAGATATGGGCATGCAAAAGGTAACGGTCATGGGTTGGGCTGCGGCAGACCAGAAGAAGATGTTGAAAAAAGTGAGAAAAACTGGAAGGAGAGCTGAGCTGTGGCCGTATCCGTACAAACCTGAGAACCAATTTTACTACGAATATTATCAAACACCCGTGATTACTTACCATGCAACCGGACGTTCCTCATCCTACAACTACTACAAGCATGGGTATGATGGACATGATCATGGTTACTATCAGCCACCGCCTTATTCGACTCTTGTTGATGAACAAGCCAGCTCTATATTCAGTGATGAAAATCCCCATGCTTGCTCTATTATGTGATATACGTGTATAAATATACATACATGTCTGTCCAAGTAAGTTTATATTTGACGTGTGTATAAATGTCTATGTCCAAGTAAATTTATATTTGACGTGTATAAATATCTATATCCAAGTAAATTTAGATTTTACGTGTATAAATGTCTGTCCAAGTAAGTTTATATTTGACGTATTAAAAATATCTATGTCCAAGTAAGTTTATATTTGACGTGTATAAATATCTATATCCAAGTAAATTTAGATTTTACGTGTATAAATGTATGTCCAAGTAAGTTTATATTTGAGGTATTAAAAATATCTATGTCCAAGTAAGTTTATATTTGACGTGTATAAATATCTATGTCCAAGTAAATTTATATTTGACATGTATAAATATGTTTGTCCAAGTAAGTTTATATTTGACGTATTAAAAATATATATGTCCAAGTAAGTTTATATTTGAAGTATTAAAAATATCTTTGTCCAAGTAAGTTTATATTTGACGTGTATAAATATCTATCCAAGTAAGTTTATATTTGACATATTAAAAATATATATGTCCAAGTAAGTTTATATTTGACGTGTATAAATATCTATGTCCAAGTCAGCTTATATTTGACATATTAAAAATATCTATGTCCGAGTAACTTTATATTTGACGTGTATAAATATCTATGTCCGAGTAAGTTTATATTTGAAGTATTAATCATCTAATTTATACATTATGAATAATTATATAATTAATAAAAAATAAATTTACATTAAAATTTATTAAATAATTTCAGTGATTAAAAAGGACTTTGTTCTTATTTAAAGTATTGAATTTAAATAATTAAGTTTACAGAATATATGCACTATCGATGACTAAAATATATATAAATATATTCTATTTTATAATCTCACAAGACTATTAAAAAGATCGTTTATAATAGAGGCATTATGAAATTAAGTTAAAAGATCTACTACTAATAACAAGCCCATTTCTTTAATTGGGTTTAGTGAAGCCCAAATTGTTCACCAAGCAGAGTTTGAGTTGTAACAAAAAGTTTAAGTTTCGAGTAGCAACACTCTCAAAACAAAACTATTACGACCCAAACTCCATAGAACGACATCGTAACAATGCCTAATTCAGTAAGGAGCTGTACGTGAACGCCACAGCACCAGTATCGCGTGGGTCATTGACATCCCAAATTGAGGCCGGCCAGTCATGTCTCGTCCCCGCTTCCTCCACTATTTCTCATCTAAGTTGTCCCTGATTGGTCCTCCCCAACCAATAACCAGAAAACAAAAGAATGCGAAAAAGAGAGACTACCTTCTTCGTCGCCGAGTCTCTTCGCCATGGATTTCTCCAAAGAACGTGAAAACCTCGTTTACGTCTCCAAGCTCGCTGAACAAGCCGAACGATTTGATGGTACGATCTAACCAACACGGTCATAGACTTTGGTTCTTTTCTTCTTTCAACATTTTAAAATCGTGGATTTTTTGTGTGTTCCAGATATGGTGACTGCTATGAAAAAACTAGCGGAGCTTGATGTGGAACTGACGGTAGAAGAACGGAACCTGCTCTCTATCGGGTACAAAAACGTGATCGGTGCTCGAAGGGCGTCGTGGAGGATCTTGTCTTCGATAGAACAAAAAGAAGAAGGCAAAGGGAATGAGCAAAATGTTAAGAAAATCAAAGGGTACATGCAGATAGTGGAATTGGAGTTGTCCGATATCTGTAAAGATATTATGGGTGTGATTAATGAGCATCTGATTCCTTCTTGCTTCGGTGGAGAGTCTACTGTGTTTTACTATAAAATGTGAGTACTCTTTGGGGTTTTCTCTGTTGATTTATTGTATTGGGGTTTTTTTCTGAAGATTTTTTTGGGGTTTATTTGGTTTCAGGAAAGGGGATTATTACAGGTACATGGCGGAATTCAAGACGAGTGATGAGAGGAAAGAGGCCGCTGATCAGTCCCTGAAAGCATATCAGGCAAGTTCGACTATATTCAAATTGGTTCAAATTTGATCTATGAAATGTTGAACATTCACATCATCTGCTATGATTTAATTATGACTATTGCGATGATATTTGCTTGTTCCCTAATGCTGAGCTTGTGGATTTAAGGACTTTTCGAATGTCCGTTTGTTCATCATGCCAAACAAAATTTTTTTCCTTTTGGAGCTTATGGGTATTATTTGCTTGCAGTCTGCAACAACTACAGCAGAAGCTGAGTTGCCTCCTACACATCCAATCCGGTTGGGATTGGCCTTGAACTTCTCTGTGTTTTATTATGAAATTATGAACTCTCCTGAAAGGTAGGCATGAGTGTCGTTTCCTATGTCTCAACGTTCTCGTTGAGCTACTACTGGATACTATTGGAAAGCCATGTTTCATGTGAAACTTGTAAACCAGGGCCTGTCATCTTGCTAAGCAAGCTTTTGATGAAGCTATATCGGAGTTGGATACTTTAAGCGAGGAGTCATACAAAGATAGCACATTGATTATGCAGCTTTTAAGGGACAACCTGACTTTATGGACTTCTGACATCCCAGAGGATGGAGGTAACTTCGTTGATTTTGCACCAGTGAATATAAGTTAACTAGGATTCACCGACCGCCTTATGATTACATGTATCATAGTTCTTTCCTACTTCTGCCTTTTGAAAAAATTCATTAACAGTGTCATGTATTTGTTTCACCCTGCGGAATGCGTCTCTGGTATGGTCTTCATTAACAGTGTCGCCTATTTGTTTCATTACAGAAGAGGTCGCAAAGCTTGGTGCAGGAGATGAATGAAGCTGTCTGTTAATGTATTTTAATTATTATGTTACAGTGGCATGGGATCTGTATCATGAAAGGTAAGTAGTAGGTCTGAAACTGTTGGAGCTAACCAGTTTGGGAAGAGATTCAGCTGCTTTCACCTTTTTCTAGTAGCTATTGTTTGATGTTTGGATTGTGCAGTGTCAATGGCCTTTTTCCCCCTTTTTACCGTCTCTCTGTTACATCCTTCCCTCTTTGATCAACTAAGAATTATTTTCAGAATGTCTACTCTTGGTTTGCAGCTTTGTTCATTGAAATTCCGAACCCATTCACATAACTATATTTCAATAATCTGTGAAAAAGAGATTTCCCAAATCGAAAGAGTAAATAGTAAACCTATAGAGAAAAGAGGTACAATGGAAACAACCCACAAAGCCATCATCTTCCTTCCCTCAGCCCTCTGCATCTTATCCTCGTGTTGCTTGAGCCGATGAACCTTCCCCAAATCCGCGGAGGAGGGAAAGTTTTATGGTGACAACTGCCATTTGCAAACTGAATCAGACATGGCAGTGTACAAATACATGCTCATTTAATTTGAAAGATCGTAGTACTGGATCAGTGTAACCTTTTGACATGTTCAAACAATACGATTTTTATGCATGATCGGCAAGTGCATCGGTTTCTAAGGTAATGTTTTCTTGAAGCATTTTAACTGCAAATTCTTCAATAGTTACCATAAAACAAATGGAAAATAGATGCCAGATTCCCAAATAAGAAATTCAGAAACCACTTATTTTCTAAATCTTAGAAATATTTTGAATTTCATTTTTTTCTAAATTGAAACTTTTGATATGAAATTTATAAAATACTTTGAAAAAATAATTATCAAATAATTTGAAAAATTATATAAAACAAAATTAATGGGGTTAGTTCAAGCGATCAGCATTTTGATATTGTTTAAATAAATTTTGAGTTTCAGTCTTTTTGTACGAAGAAAATTTCTGTTGGGAGATTTATACATCAAAACTAGTCGTACGACGCGGGTTGATATGTATTAACGAGGACGAAGTCTTTGGAATCGGGATGACAAAATATATATATATATAACAAATATAACTATTATAATTTTTAACAAGTAATTACTTTAAATTCAAAGGCGATGGATGAAAGCAGTGCATTAAATATTTTTTTGAATAAATATATATTTTGATATTTGAATCTAGTTTTAAAGTTCAATTTGAAACTTAAATTTAGCTCCTTAGTTTAATTGACACTTGAACTTAACCTCTTAGTTCAATTTAATATTTCTATTTTTCATTCAATTAGGTGATTAAATTTGATTTCATGATTTAATTTAAATTATATCATATTTAGATTCATTCATATTTATATTTGTATCATATTTTACATTAAATGCTCACACATTTGACATTCATGGTGTTGAACTCAAGATCTTAAGTAATAAAAACAATTTCTACACTACCAGGTTGCTTGGTTCGTGCTAAGATATAAATATTTTATTTTAAATATAATAATTAATTGGACTAAGAAGTCATAAATAATGAATTGAACCAATTTTAACATTGTTTCTAATCTCAAAATCAATTTTGACCTCGAAAGCATTTTTGAAAAGCATCCCAAAACACTTTAAATATCAAGTAGCATTGAAATATATATATAAAGTCTAGGCACCAATTTAAATCAAGAAAGAAGTCACATTTAACTATCTAATTAGTCGAAATAAAGTTTAGATATCAAAATTTACCGAAATTCTTTTAATATTATCGTTTCCTGAAATCTGTTGGATATGGTACTGGACGAGAAGTTAAATCCAACGGCTGATACAAGTCCTCAAGAAGTGTTAAATGCCTAAGACCGTTAATTTTTCATATAAAATGAAGTTGGCCATACAAAGGTTTCTGTTTCAGAATCCTCTCAAACGCACTTCTTATCTATTTCTTCAATGCTGCGTAATAAAGGCTATCAAATTCAAGACCGAAGACCCGGTGGAGATATGCAAGAATGAATTAAAGTGGAGCCTTCTACATCTATCACGCAGCAACTCTTCTAGCTGCGACAGTAAGAGGAAGAAAACGGCTAATGGTACATTACGAGAGTCGCTTAAACCCCGAAGGACTAGGTTACTCGTCGAACCAGTTGACTCCATAGAAATCAGGCCTACGCACCCTATAAAACATTGCTACGATTTCGAGGTGTCTGACAGGGTTGACATCTTGGTCGACGATGAGTGTTGGAAGGTTGGAATTGTCATGAGAAAAGTTGATAGCGACGACTACAATGTGAGGTGGGATTGTGATGAGAATGAAGTGCAATGTCCTTTCAATATTCTTAGGCAATATCATCTTGAATGGAAAAATGGGAATCGGCCATTTACTTCAACTGGGTAATTTTTGCAGCATTGTGGATTTAGATCAGCAGCTCAAGGGGGGTCAGACTGCAAACCATGGCAACGAATCAAAATGAGGGAAGAAGTTGGCTCCAACTTTGATTGGTTTAGATGTTAGTCTACAGCAGCATTATGGTCTTCCTCTGCCTTGTCAAACACGTGACAACCTTGGCAGTTCATTGGTCACTTGAATCTAAAATTCTCAACACTTTTTAGAGTGATTTCAGCCATTTACTTGGCAGGAATCTTCTCGCGATGGAACTTTATTTGACAAAATAAATTTAACTGAAAACTAGTTTGTAGAAAGCCTTACTATTATGGACAATTATTCTTGTTCTTAGTCCTCATGTTACATGCTCAGTCAAAGCACTTGTTTAAGTTTAAAGACAGAAGAACAATTTTGCACTAATCTGGGTGATAAGATGCCCTAATCCAATAACCTCGAGGCATCTATTTTTCCTACCCAACATCTGTACATAGGAATATATATTATTGATTTTAGTTTTTTTATATATATCAAAATCTCTTATGATCAATATGATTTGATAAAATTAAATGTTATCCATCTGCATTAGCTCAAGTGTTTGAAGCAATCAGCCCTTTGTCAGAAGAATCTACCTGCCCCGTCTTATCCTTCAAAATTTAGCATGTACTTAATCAAATATGATTTGTTGATGGTTTCGATTTCGCATCCATATGGGTTGATAGTTGATTTGGATTAATGGAATTGGATGATGGACTCCTCTTTGGTGGGTTGATTGTATCCTACTGGCATCCCATCATCATCTGCCAATACCACATTTCTTCTAATTATATTTCAATCCAATATTTTATATATCGTCGATTCTTCCTATGCTACCATCCATCTAATTTAATCTTCTTATTGATTCTTTTGTTAACAGGTTTTTTTAAATAATCATTAGTAACAGTAGGAGACTTGAAAATTCTTTAAAGTCCAGCCTGTATCTACATTTGTCTATAAGCATAATATAACAATTTTCTAATATTTTGTTGAAACTTCTGCACGCAAAAAATAAAAAATAAAAGAGATAATAGATCAATAAGGTTGGACACCTGAGCAACTTATTCGCCTCCGCTTCATCGGGAAAACTTGCCGGAAACCACCATTTGCCGCCTCCATGTGCCACTCCTCCAACACCATCCCCTCCAACTCAAACTGTTGCACCCCACTAGACCCGTCATACAAGCACCCCTCCGGAAACCCATTAAGACCACGACCGGGTATCGGCTTGGCTTTACGGCGACCAGCCCCAACGGGAACGTTCCGAAGAGCACCACCTGCGGTCCAGTACCTCTGGCAACCTTTACAGAAATGTCTAGGCTGATTCACGTTGTAGTTATTGAAGTAACAAAATTTGGTGTCCATGCTCTTGCATCTAGGGCAAGGTATGACCTTGTCAGGCCTCTTGTCGACAGTTGGATTGTCAGCTTGGTTGCGTTCTTTTACTTGTCTGCCATGCAGCGTAATCGTTGCCCCAAATAGCTTGATCCCTTGCCCTTGTTGGTTAGCCATCACCATTTACAGACAGAGACAGAAATAGGAGACGACAGAAGATTGTTTGGTTTGGGGCTAAAGGGTGTTTGAGAAATATGATTATATTTATGGCGGAGGACTATGTATGACTAGGAGCGAGAGAGGAATGAACAGAAACGCATGTGATGGAAGTAGCCGCCAACGCCACAGAATTACCAAGTGGCGTGGAAATGATGAATTGATGATGATGATGAGCTTTTTGTCCAAATCATTACTCCAACTCATCAATATTTAATTGTCACAAATTACTTAAATTTGATTTTTACGTTTTATTTTTAACGATTCATACTCGAAGAGAGAGGAATAGAAATTTTACTCCTTATTAATATTGAACCCACAATTTAAAATAAATGGAGATATCTAAGAGATTTCAACAACATGCATTACCTCTTGGTTCTTAATTCTTATAGAAAATACCCATAAAGTGGGTCCAACCGAAGTGATGGAGAATTGGAGCATAAATAAAGGAGATAAAGTTTTGGTTCTGATGGCAATGGCCAATGTGGGTGTTTATTTTCCATTTTTACAATATTTTGGATAATTATTTTTTACAATTATAATATATTTTTTATTTAAAAAAATATTGTATACCTTTAGTTACGTTTAATAATAACAACAAACAAAACACATAAATTTTTTTAACCCTATTTATAAAATTTAAAACTCATGTCAGATAATAAAATTAATTTTTTTGTTTTAAAGAAAAAAAAGGAGAGATTTTTATATATCCTTCAAAATGGGGTTTGAATACAATTTATTTTGATGAATAATTGGTTTTTATAGATATATAATCCTAGAAAAATAGAGTATATATGTACTGCATGCTAAAGAGAAAGAGAGTACAAGTTGCATGAAATGATGGATGCGTTGCTCATCAAGGATATAAGAAGATACACAGTGTGCTTTTTAATACAGCATAAGTTCTCTTTGGATAATTTTCTTTTTCTTTCTTGTGACAAGCTGAAATTCGAATGCCAAATTAAAAGAAATCCGACGCTTCCAAAAGCCTTAAATTAAAATTAGTTGACCCTATTCCCATCTGTAATTAGATAAGGGGAGGTATGGTAGTAGGATGCCCCCAACATCAGGTTGAGAACAGCTTCCGTGAAAGATCTCCGTTATGAATTGCCCTCAGTAGAACTCGATCCTACTACCACAAGTTAAAAACCCTAAATTGTGATTGCTAATAAATGGAAGATACTTTTAGGTGCTTTAAATTAAGCAGTCCAATCAGATTCCACCAATAACCTAACTTTCCTTGACTTTATAAAAAGATCAAAGGAACGGGTCAGGTTTATATTAAGTTAGACATTTTTGCTAATGCATTGTGTTAATCATGTTTAGATATATATCATTTGTGATGATTTTGTATTGAAAATTAGGTGTCTGGTATCTAAACTATTACTTTTGTTACCTTTTAGTACTCAAACTTTATTTTATTTCAAAATCATATCTAACGTTTAGTCCAGGTTTTGTTTTTGTACCCTTCCGTTTAAAACATAACAGTGATATTGATGTGTCAACAAAAAGTAGTGGTGATCCAAAAATATTTTTGTGGGTGGACACATGCATATGAATAACATAAATTTTTTGTATGGACACAAATAAAATTTCAAGGTGAGTACCCTTAATAAAATGAACTATTAACATAAAGAAATTCATATTTCAGGGTGAGTACGTGTCCACCCTGGACAAAGACTACATCCGCCACTGTCATAAGGTAATATCACGTTATCATTGAAAAAAAATTAAAAATACCACATATGCAATTATGTTAATTTTTGATGATGGGTGCCAAATTAAAACATAAATTAAACGTCAATTGTGATTTTTAAAAAAAATAAAGTTTAAATATCAAAATAGAATAAAAATTATAATTTAGATATTAAACGTGTAATTCACTCTAAAAAATTATACATATAGAGATGGAGTTGCATCCTATCTTTTTGGATTGGATGGATTTTGAATTTTTAGGATATTTAATTACTTTGATTAATCCTTTTCTTTAATAAAGGGATCATTAATGCAAAGCTGCCTCATTACCGTCAACTTTTCCAATTCTATAATGTAGGCAAATAAACATTCTGTTTCTTTTAGTTGGAAATAAGAATAAGTTATTTAATTAATAAACCCCTCAAATTAATGTGAGCTAATACAAATAAGCCTTATGGGCCAGCCCATATCCCTACTTTATACCTCCTATCTTTTATTATTTAAATTTCTTGATTAAATTAGTGTACATAGACATTCGATTCATTAGTTGACAAATTTAAATTTAAATACTCTATAAGTTTATTATGATAATAATTACCTTTTAACTTAATTTATAATACTCCTACCATTAAATTTAAAATTTAAATATTTTTCAAAGGGTCCACTAATTGATAAAGGTGAATCTAAAGGGGGCAGATAGGGCGTAACACTAACACCTTCATTTAAATATGTAAATTGTCTTTTTGATCCCTCAAATTATTTTAGATTTTAATTTTAGTGTTTTAATAATAAAAAAATTGTCCCTAAAAGAATTTTGATTTTAATTTAGAGCCTCAAAACAAAATTTTGAGTTCGCCCTCGTAAAACCTAATATATATTGCCAAGTTAAATTATTTTGTGTGTCGTGAACTCTTTATTTAATCACATTTAGTCCCTTTGAGTGGCCTAATAAAGTAGTGTAAGATATTTTTGGGTTGGGATGGGGTCATGAGAAATTAAAGATTGAGTAAAGTATTGCCTTTTCTTATTGATGATGAACGTCAAGTTTCTTCAGTAAAATTAATTAATTAAGAAAGTTTCTCCCTGATACTTTAATGCTTTGTTTAATCACGTTAAAGCTTCAGTTTTGCATTTACCAAATCAGCTGGGCAAACTTAAATTAATTCCTGTATAAAACAGGAGAAATCAGTAGGAGAGGGGCAAGTGGCAAAAGCTTCCTGCATGTACTTGTGTGTTTGCAAAGTTATTTGTCATAAATCCTTTTGCTTTTGCTTTGACCCTCACTAACATTTAAAAGCTAAAAGCTTTTACAAGAAAGTATTCTCTGTCTCTCATCTTTCTTCGAAAGCTCCTGTTAATTTCTTTAAGTTGCCCTGCAATGGCGCTTGTAATAAAGTTAATTTTCTTTTTTCGAGGGAAAGATCCTTTTCATAGTGGGGAAATTATTAAACTACTCTTTTATTATATTGTATCTGAAGATACTAATTTTTTTACCCATATCATTATTATTATTATTATCATTATTATTATTATTATTAAATATATTAAATACATATATAAATAATAATTACAGACCAATTACAACTGGACCGATCCAGTTACAAACAAACCAGAACCGGTCCAGATCAAACCAGAAATCCTAAACATTTGGGGGTTTTAGTTAGGGTTTCCTAACCCTAATCTAACCAGCCGCCTCAGCTTGCTGCCGTTGGATCTGGCAAGATCCAACGGTCCATATGGCTCCAGATGGAAACCCTAGGGTCTGATACCCTAGGGACACGCGGCCGCCGCTGCTATCTCGCCGCCTCTGCCGCTGCCACGTCCCAACCGAAGACTCCAGAAGCTAGAACACCAGCCGTCCACGCCATAGCTACGGGGTGAGTCACCACTGGCAGTCCGGTGAGTCACCACTGGCAGTCCGTGACTCACCGAGACCCCCTCTTCGGACCGGTCCGATGGCCACACCGGTGGGGGCTATAAAAGCCACCACCGAACCTGAAAAAAAAAGAGAGACAGAGACTACACAGGAAACCGAGAGAGATAAAGAAACTAGATACTAAAAACTACCAACGATCAACAATCAGTAGCAAAGAAACAGAAAAAGAAAGAAAAAGGAAGAGAAAGACTTACCAAGGAAGCCAAACGCCGGATCTCATCAAAACCTTCGAAAAACCGAAGGTATTCTTTTTAGATTTGCTCCGATTGGGAGCCGTTTAACGGAAAAGAGCATCGGAACCGTCATTAGGACGGTCCGATCTATTTAGATGTAAAAAAAAATTTTCCGGCCACCGAAGACGGGGCCGGCGGCGGACGAACGCCGACTGACGGCTGCCGGCCGACTGGCTTCTCTGTTCTAGAGAGAAGCGAGAGAAATTTTTTTCTCTCAAGAAGAGAGAGAGAGAGGAGAAGTAGAATGAAGACTGGCCCTTCGGGCCAGCCGGTTGGACCTTTTATAGTCCTTCCCGACGACGTCGTTTCGGGAAGGACTGCGCGTAATTAGACAATAGTTAAATCCCGTCCGCCGTCTCCTAATTTGTAAACATTACATTTTAGTCACTAAATCGATTTTATAATATTTTTAATTCAGTCTTCGAATTTCAATTTTATTCATTTTAGTCCTTTTATTAAAATAATATATTTAGGTTAAATAACAGATTTAATCCCTTAATTTTAATAAATAATTTTTTAATCACTAGTTTATATTTTTAATTATTTATTTTAATATCCGAATTTTAAATAATTTATTGTAGTCACTAAATTATTAAATAAAAATAAATATTCAATCCTTATAATTTTGATTAATTATGAATTAGATTTTGATTTTATTTTTACTGTAATTTAGTCAGTTATTTTATGTTTTCATTTATTTTATTGTTTTTAATATATTGTTTTAGTAGTATTTTATTTTTATTTATTATATTGTTAAATATTTTATATATTCATAAATATATATATAATAAATAGTAATTTTTAAATATTTATTTTTAATATCGAAGAAAAGGACAGTCTTAATACAACTGGATGTCCCATTCTGATATTTAAAATTAAAAAGTAAACAATATTATTTAAATTAATATTTATCAATATCAAAGAAAAGAGCTGTCTTAAGGCACCTAGAAGTTCTTTTCTGATATTTTTAAATAAATAAATATTTTTATATAATTTGAAATAATAGAATTATAAATTAAATATATTTTGAATTTTTAAAATTTTAATAATAGAGACAATTTATAATTAAAAAGTACCAATTTTGGGCGTTGTAGGGGTGCTAATCCTTCCCTAAACGTAACCGACCACGAATCCCTTTTTATTATTAAAAAGAACAAATTTTTGGTTATAAACGCAGATCAGATCATTTTTTTAATTGGTGTTTTCTTAAAACTCTTTAAAAAAAATAATTTTTAGGTATTCGACCTACCTGACCCAAAAGGCCGATGGCGACTCCCAAATTATTTTCAAAACCATTTATTCACATCAATTTCCCCGCCAAGTATAATATTTCGTGCCCGGACGAAAACCGGTTACGACAGCTTGGCGACTCCACTGGGGACTGGTCAAACTTTTAAAAATCGATTATAAATTGTCTCTATTAATTAAAAATTAAAAATTCATATATTTAATTTTTAATTCTTTCTTTTCAAAATTTTTTATTTATTTATTATTTTTATAATATTTATATGTTTTATTTGCAAGTATTTTATTTCATTATTTATTTTTCTGTCAAAGGTTTAAACATTTTTCCTCACACACAACACTTGCATTGCATAACATAAAGCTCTATAATTGAGTTGTCCCTTTTAAGTGGGAGTGAAAGCGACGTCTTCGTGAGAATTTATTCTCCGTGTCAGACCTAGCAAGTAACTTCCGAGGTTCATATGCTCTCTGTCTTCGTGAGAATTTATTCTCTGTGTCAGGCATAGAGAAATGTATCCCCTCGAATTGAACTCGATCCACTTTAGTCTGTGATGAACTAGGATTGAGGGTTAGCAACCCAAGGGGGCACTAACAAGGACAATTCGGGTACCTTTATTCTTAGATCTGAAACCCTGCATATAAAAAACCTTAGAAACTCTTCCGATCAGAAGTCATGCCGAAATTTTGTCCAAAATAGGTGTACACACAGGAGAAATGAATTCTGACTTTCTTGTTAATTTATTTATTAATTAAATTACATGTTTATTTAAATTATTTAAATTTAGAAAAGCATGTTTAAATAAAGAATATTTATGTAAATGTTATTATTAAATTTCTTTATTATGTAAACTAATTTATTTTCTTTTTGTGTGTTCTTTATTTTTCTTTTTGCATTGCATCATACAGGATAAAAGACATTGATCCTTGTGTTAATTGTCTCATTGGAAAGCCTTCATCTATGGATAAAAAGTGTTCAAATCAAGTAATTCTAAACTCAGAAGTAAGACAGTGGGCTGAGGACTTACAAAGACGAGAAGGAGACAGCCTGCAGGATGATTATGTATCTGTGGCCAGTTATGCTCCAGTTTCACTAAAAAGAATGATATGCAAGATTTGCGAAGCATTTGGGAAAGTTGGGATTCAAACAAAAAATTGCAGTTTTATCAGACTTACGGAGACATCCCATATTTGCTCTATGTAGAAGTTGATGATGAATTACTCAGAGCCCTAATTCAATTCTGGAATCCAGGGTACAATTGCTTCACTCTCAATAAAGAGGATTTGGTCCCTATTGAAGAATACACAACTTTGCTACATATAGATGGGGCTTTGGAGAATCGAATCTATTCAAAGTCAATTAAAACTCAACCCTTTCGAGTTAAATTAGCAAAGATTGCGGGGGTATGAGAAGAATGGGTGGCATCCCGTACAAAACAAAAAGGCGAAAGTGAAGGCATCGCTTGGACCAACATTAAAGAACTTATTCAGAGTCATCTAGATATTAAAGTATGATTCGATTTATTTGCTCTGGGTATGTATGGTATCGTCATTTTCCCAAAAGTATTGGGATATGTTGAAGCTGCAGTGGTAGATTTGTTTGAACAGCTACCGAAAAAGATTAATCATGCTTCTGCAATTCTAGCAGAAACCTTCAGATCGTTAAATGCTTGTAGAAGGTTAGGAGGTGGACGATTCTCAGGGTGTACCCAGTTGTTATATGTTTGGATCCGTAGTCATTTCTGGAGGACAGAAAAGGTTTCATACCGACGCTTTAATACGAATTACTCACCATTAAAAGAATTTCTGGAACAGGAATGGCCGAAAGAAATTAAGAAAGATATGTGGATTAATGCCTTTCGAAATCTGCAAAGCAATGACATTGTTTGGCGAGCCCCGTGGCAAATACAAAGGGAATTCATTTACAAATGTGGAAATTACAACTGGATAATGTTGCTCGGATTATGGGGAGGAATTGGATATGCACCACTTCTGGTCATAAGACAGTATGAAGGTCGTCAATTTGTACCTGTCACTGCTGGGTTACAGTCATCTGAATTCGCATTCCACAGCAAAAATTATAAAAGAAGTATCATGGAAGCCGTTACAGCTTGGAAAACAACTTTTTGTATCCGAGCTAAAGCAGCAAAAGAAATGCTAACTCCTGATTATGAAGAATGGAGATCTGTCAAAAAACGAAAATATTCCTTTACCAGATCAAAATGAGGATATCTCTATGGAAGATCGCATTAAGGTGGTTCCGTCAGAGATTGAAATCTTGAGAGCTGAGTTTGAAGCAGAAAGAAAGAGAAGGTGATCGAAAGAATTAGAGCAAATGAGACAAGATAAAGCTATGTTGGGGGTTGACATTGAATTTCATTCATCACAATGTGCAATGTTGAGAAAAGATAAAGAAAAAGGTGAGGATGAGTACAGAGCCTTACAGAAAAATTACCAGGAGTTATATAAATCCCGGAAAGCATCAGGATCAAGCCAAGCAACAATACAGATGAATAAAGAGTTGAACATCGAGAAAAGACGAGTTGAAGATCTGAAAGGAAAGAATAGCCGTCTACTCAAAGCCTTGAGAAAGGAAAAAAAAAATGGAAGATTTTGAGGTCGACAGAAGAGAGCGAATTATAAAACACAAGGCTGAGCACGCGAGATCATGAATGAAATGCAAAGAGAAAGAGATCGAGTCAAAGATTAGAAGAAATGAAGAATGACATCTTTAATAAATTTGAAGGTGAGAAAAATATCATGTTCAAGGGCTTTGAATCTGAAATGAACCAGTTGATTGCTGAACTTGAAGTCAGAGGCCAAAAGATGGAAGAATCCAATGTTGAAAAAGAAAAATGGGAGCTGGAAAGAAAAAATTTCAACACCAGATTTGAGGTAGAGCAGGAAGTGGCTAGAAATTGGATGCGAAGATGCAGAAACAAGATGTGCAGATCCAGAAGCTTAATCAAAGAACACAAGAAGCACGAACAAAACTTGAAGAAGATCTGGATCAGTCTAGAAATAAAAACTCAGAGTTTAATGCTTACATTTTGCAACTTGAGGAATCGTTGTTTCAAGAAAAGGTTCGTCTAGGGCCTAATGACCTCAAAGAAAGTAATGAGGAAAATGCTTCACTGCGAAGACACATTAGAGATCTTGAAAAAAATTCTGCACAATTGTCAAGTCAGAATCACTGAGTTAGAGCAAACTCTTGGAGAAATGAATAAACAGTGGCAAAAGTCAACTGAGTTCTATGTGGAAAGAAGTGAAGAAAGAAGCAATATGGTGTTCGAGGCCATGGTTCAAATGAGTGAAGTTGCTAGATATGTTGGGGAACTAGCTGTTGAAGCCAAAATAATTGAGCATCAAGTTGATCCAGTTTCTAAGTACGGAAAGAAGGTGTCATGGTTAATGAAAGAAATTATAGAGCTTAATAGGAAAGCTATGCCTTATCTGTAGTTATGAACTATTATAAAGAAACTTTTGTATGCCGATGAAAGTTGTTCTATGACAGTTAACTTTTTGGGATCAATACCTTTTTGCATACATACATTTTGCATACATTCATCATTCATTTCATAATTTTCTTTATGAATAATTTTATTATTTTATTTATTAAGATAAAATTCATTAATTAAAATTTGGAAAAATAATATTAAAAGATTTTTCAATCGCAGTTATTCTGGCCAAAAGAGAAATACAACATCACTACGGTACTAGACAAGCTACTAAGAGAATTATGGAGGATAAAATACAGCGTATTGAGGAACAACATCATAAAGAACAAGAAGAAATGAGAATGAAGCTGGAAAAAATTGAAGCCAGTATTGCAAATTCACAAGACAGTATGATGAAGAAAATAGAGGACTTGTTTAAAAGGCAGGCTATCAGTGGAAAAATGCATGAAAATCCTGTATCTTTCGACCAAGAACCCATATATCCTCTAGGTTTTCCACCAGAACCAATTTATCATTCTGGTACTACACCTATACAAATCAATGCTCGTACATCTGCATTTCAAGAAGCTAAACCACATGAAAACCAACAAGTGGATCCTCCATTTTCAAACAAAAATCCGCTTATATCCGATGTGAAAATAGGGGATATTAATACTGAGCATTTGATCCCAGATTTGAATGAGCTGAATGAGAAACAAAAAGTAAATGAAGAACTGACCAGACAGATCAAGAACTTAGAAGAACGAATGAAATCCGTGGAAATAACTGAATCATTCTATGGGTTTGATGCTAGTGAGTTGAGTTTGGTTCCAGACCTAATCCTCCCCATCAAGTTCAAAGCTCCCGAATTTGATAAATATGACGGTACTACATGCCCTTCATCCCACATTACTATGTTTTGTCGAAGAATGGCAGGATATGTGAAGGACGAGAAATTGTTAATTCACTGCTTCCAGGATAGTTTGACAGGACCGGCTTTAAAATGGTATACTCAATTGACCAAAGCCAACATTAGATCCTGGAAAGATTTGGCTAAAGCATTTTTAGAGCAGTACCGCCACGTAACAGACATGGTTCCTGATAGATGGACTCTCCAAAACTTGGAGAAAAAGAATAATGAAACATTCAGACAGTATGCCCAGAGATGGCGTGACACGGCAGCCCAAGTTCAACCACATTTGTCAGAAAAAGAGGCTACAGTAATATTTGTTCATACCTTGAAGGCTCCTTATTTAAATCATTTAATGGGGAATGCAACCAGAAATTTTGCAGATTTAGTCATTTCTGGAGAACTCATTGAAAATGTCTTGAAAAGTGGCAAAATTGAATCAAACGAGGGGTCTAGTTCCAAAAGACCTACATACCGGAAAAAAGAGAATGAAGTCAACAATGCAAATTCTTACAGCAAAAATTCATCGAAAAGTGTTACAATAACCCAGCCAAGGGTTAAGAAAGAGGAAACAAACACTAATCGAACAGATTCCAGAGGATCTCGAAAGGAAAATGAAAGGTTGTCTTTTACACCTTTACCAGTACCATATGCTGAGATCTATGATTCGCTGTTAAAAGCAGATGTCATACGGCCCTATCCTTTGGTTCCCATGCAACCACCATTCCCTCCTTGGTATGATACAAAGGCACACTGTGTTTACCATGAAGGAATCACGGGTCATTCTATTGAAAACTGTTTGGCATTCAAAAGGGTGGTTCAAAATTTGATCAACACTGGGAAGTTGGAATTCAATACACCATCTGCATCAAATATCCATTGCCAAATGGAGACAAAAACGTGAATGCAATTCAGGAAGAGAACAGAAAGAAAGCAAAAACTGACATTTCTAAAATTAAATCTCCGTTTGTTTGGGTATTCCAACAACTCTCTTTAGCCGGTATAATTCCACAACAATTCAGGCCAAAGCAGAATGAAGGCAAGAATTATTGTGAATATCATCAGGAGAAAGGACATAAAATTCAACTATGTCCTGAGTTTAAGGATTTGGTGCAAAAATTGATGAACAACAAGAAATAGAATTCTTTGAAGAAGAACCAAGAAAAAAGAAATGATTGTTTGCTCATCAGAGGATTCTAAACCAAGTCAAAGAATAAATGATCCTGTGATCATTAATGTGAAATCATCTACGGTGATTCCTGCACCAATAAAGCCGAAAGTAGTTATCACCACTCCTCTACCATTTCCATATAAAGATACCCGCAGGTACCTTGGAATTATACTACCAATGTTTCAATGGTAGGAGGATCTGTTTCTCTAGAAAAAACAGAAGAGAAAATACAAGTCTGAGTACCACATCGACGTCTGAAGCAGTGAGCGAGGTCGGTTTCTTTACAAGAAGTGGGAGATGTTACTCTCCCGAAACATCCAATGCTTTAGAACAAGTGAAAGCCAAAGGAAAAGCCATGGCAATACCTCAAAGGTATTTGAGGATGAATCCCTTCCAGCATTTAATGAGCCTGTGACAGAAAACAACATCAAGAATTTTTGAAATTCCTGAAACATAGTGAGTATAGTGTGGTTTGAACAACTACACAAACAACAAGCGAGAATTTCTATTCTTGATCTATTGATGAATTCAGAAGCGCATAGAAATGCTTTGATGAAATTCTCAATCAAACATTTATCCCCGAAGATATATCCCTCAATAAACTTGACAGAATTGTGGGACATATAGCCGCTGACAATTACATAACGTTCACAGATGATGAATACCGGAAGGCGGAATGGGGTCATAAAAGCTTTGAACATCACAACACATTGTCATGGTCATGTGTTGCCAGGAGTATTGATTGACAATGGATCCGCTCTCAACTTGATGCCTCTAGTCACACTTCAAAGAATGCCTGTGGATCAATCACACATGAAGAGTTATCAGAATGTAGTGCGAGCATTTGATGGAACTCAAAAAGAAGTGCTTGGGAAAATGGAAATACCTTTGTTAATTGGCCCAGTCGTGTACAATATTGACTTTGTGGTGATGGACATCCACCCCACATAATTGTCTATTAGGGAGGCCATGGATTCATTCAGCAGGAGCCGTTCCTTCTTCATTACATCAAAATTGAAATTTGTTGTTGATGGACAACTAATATGCGTCGGTGCTGAAGAAGAAATCATTGCGTCTGTAACAAGCGATGTTCTATATATCGACACCAATGATGATGCTCTTGAATGCTCTTTTCGAGCTCTTGAATTTATAAATGCAACCTTTATTGCAGAAGGAAGCAAAATTCCATATCCCAAATTGTCTGATTGCACCAAGATGACGATACAACAAACTTTAGGCATCGGAGCTAAAGCTGGGAGAGGTCTAGGAAAGAATCTTCAAGGGATTTCAGTTCCTATCAGTATAAAGATGAAAAAGACCGTTTTGGGCTAGGGTTTAAGCCCAATCTTCAGTAAAAGAACAAAGAGATGAAAAGAAGATGTGAAGACAGAAAGGCAAAATTGAAAGGAGGAGAAATCCTTTGGAAACACATGTCTTTCCCACAGTTGAAGACCACATTCAGATCAGGGGGAATAATTAATGTAGAACAGCAGCTTGTTGAAGCCTTTAAAGAAGAAAAGTTGACGAAAGATCAAGACATAGTTGAAGAAACTATGAATGGATTATTTATCAACATGATCATGAATGACAACAAAACTGGCAAATACTTGGATAGGATTCGCCCATGTCTTCCTGGAGAAACCCTCACCAATTGGACCACTGAAGATTTTCCTATAGTTTTTAATATTAATGCAGAGTAATATTCAGAACTAATCTTTATGTTTAGCTCAAAAATATGAAAACTTTTTGTTATCTTGTAAAAGAAATTATGTTAAATATAAGGAACTTTCTTTAAAATTTTCATATGGCAATCATTCTTTACATTTTCTTACATTTTTACATTTATTTATTTCATAAATTTACTATATTCTTTCGGAAATATGTCCGACTTAAATTTGCAGGTGTCACAGTGTTAATAGCATGTTTATTCCTAAATTTAATCCAGTGATAAATTTAGAGCATCCTATATGTCTGGAAGAAATCAATGGGTGTGAGGATGAAATGGAATGTGATGTTCCTACTGAACTATTAAGATTAGTAGAAAAAGAAGACAAACAAATTCTACCCCACAAAGAAGAGATTGAGATTGTGAATTTGGGAACAGATGAAGAAATGAAAGAGGTGAAAATTGGTACTACTCTGACCATCCAGATAAAACAAGAATTGCTAAATCTCCTTCAAGAATTCAAAGATATATTCGCATGGTCTTATCAAGATATGCCTGGTTTGAGCACAGATATAGTGATACACAAGCTTCCAATCAATCCAAATATAAACCGTCCAACAAAAGCTTAGACGAATGAGCCAGAAATGTTTGCAGATCAAAGAAGAAGTGATGAAACAGATCAATGCAGGTTTCCTCCAGGCAGCTAAATACCCAGAATGGGTAGCCAACATTGTTCCCGTACCAAAGAAAAATGGGAAAGTTCGAATGTGTGTGGATTACAGAGATCTCAACAAAGCTAGTCCAAAAGATAGTTTTCCATTACCCCACATAGACACATTGGTGGACAATACTGCAGGGCACACATGGTTTTCATTTATGGATGGCTTTTCAGGATATAATCAGATAAAATGAATCCTGAAGACATGGAAAAAACAACATTTAACCATGTGGGGCACATTCTGTTATAAAGTGATGCCATTTGGATTGAAAAATGCAGGGGCAACATATCAAAGAGCCATGGTAACTTTGTTTCATGACATGATGCACAAAGAGATTGAAGTATATGTAGATGACATGATTGCCAAATCCAGAACTGAAGAAGAACATTCAAAATTTGAGGAAACTTTTCCAGAGATTGAGGAAGTACAATTAAAGCTCAACCCCGCTAAATGCACTTTTGGAGTAACTTCTGGGAAACTTTTGGGATTTGTGTCAGCAAAAAAGGAATTGAGATTGATCCAGATAAAGTCAAAGCAATTCAAGATCTTCCACCACCCAATACAAAAAAGAAGTTCGAGGCTTTTTGGAAGATTAAATTATATATCTCGGTTCATTTCTCAATTAACTGACAAATGTGATCCAGTGTTCAAATTACTTCGAAAGAATAATCCTGAAGTCTGGAATGAAGAATGTCAAGAAACTTTGGATATTATTAAGAAATATTTATCCAATGCCCCCATTTTAGTATCACCAATACCTGATAGACCATTATTCTCTACTTGACGGTCTTCGAAAATTCGATGGATGTGTACTAGGACAGCATGATGAATCTGGAAGAAAAGAACAAGCTATCTATTATCTGAGCAAGAATTTACCGATTGTGAAGTTTCGATATCCACCAATACAAAAATTATGTTGTGCTTTGGTGTGGACTACTCGAAGACTCAGACAATATATGCTATACATACTACTTGGTTGATATCAAAACTTGATCCTTTGAAATTCTTAATGGAATCACCAGCTTTGACAGGCAGAATGGCTAGATGGCAGATGTTATTATCTGAGTTTGATATTGTATATGTCAACCAAAAAGCGATAAAAGGAAGTGTCATAGCTGATTTTCTGGCCAGTCGTGTATCAAATGATTATCAGCCTTTGAACTTCAATTTCCCGATGAAGATCTGTTGTGCATATCCATGAATGAAGAAGTCAGAACAAATGATGAATTTGCAACTTGGAAGCTTTACTTTGACGGAGCATCTAATGCTTTGGGACGAGGAATTGGAGCAGTGTTAATTTCTCCAGAAAATGTTTATTATCCCTTTACAAGTAGACTGGAGTTCTTTTGCACCAATAACATGGCAGAATATGAAGCTTGTGTCATGGGATTGAAAGCAGCTATAGAAAGAAAAATCAAATGTCTCAAGATATATGGAGATTCATCTTTGGTGGTGTATCAATTGCGAGGAGAATGGGAAACAAAAGATCCCAAATTGTTGGAATACCGAAATTTTACCCTCGAATTAGTGAAAGAATTTGAGAGATTACCTTCAATTATCTCCCTCGAGAAGAAATCAAATGGCAGATGCTTTGGCTACATTAGCTGCTATGTTTCAGGCAACTAAGAAAGTTGATATGATGCCAATCAAAATGCAAGTATATGAAATTCCTGCACATTGTTATAGTGTGGAAGAAGAGGTAGATGGTAAACCATGGTATCATGATATTCTGCAATATATCAAAAATCAAAGTTATCCACCAAATGCATCGGAAATTGATAAAAGAACTTTGCGAAGAATGGTTGCTGGATATTTTCTTGATGGAGAGATTATGTATAGAAGAAGCATGATCAATGCTATTGAGATGTTTAAATACCAGCGAAGCTCGAAATGTCATTGAAGAATTACACAGTGGAATATGTGGAACACATGCAAATGGTCTTTCCATGGCCAGAAAGAATGAGATATGGATACTATTGGGCTACTATGTACACAGATTGCATTGATTATGCAAGGAAATGTCATAAATGCCAGATATATGCAGACAAAATTCATGTACCCCCATCTCCTTTACATGTAATGACAGCACCCTGGCCATTTTCTATGTGGGGAATAGATGTCATTGGAGCAATTACACCAAAAGCATCGAATGGACATTGTTTCATCCTTGTGGCAATTGATTATTTTACCAAATGGGTTGAAGCTGCTTCATATACCAATATTAAGAGGTTCACAATCTGCAAATTCATAAAGAAAGAGATAGTTTGCCGGTATGGCCTACCAGAAAGGATCATTACAGATAATGCTCTGAACCTGAATAACAAAATGATGACCGAACTTTGTGCACAGTTTAAGATCAAACATGCAAACTCAGTGGCATATCGTCCAAAGATGAATGGGGCAGTTGAAGCAGCAAATAAGAACATCAAGAGAATCATTACAAAGACTACTGAAACTTACAAAGATTGGCACGAGAAGTTACCTTTTGCTCTATACGCATACCGAACTACTGTTCGAACATCTACTGGGGCAACGCCTTTTTCTTTAGTCTATGGGATGGAAGCAGTCTTACCAATTGAAGTTGAGATTCCATCGCTTCGAATATTGAGAGAAATAAAATTGGATGAATCCGAATGGATCCAAGCTAGATTTGATCAATTGAACCTTATTGAGGAGAAAAGATTGAAAGCTATTTGCCATGGACAGATGTATCAAAAACGGATGATGAAGTCTCATGACAAAAAAGTACATCCAAGAGAATTCCAAGAAGGTGATCTAGTACTAAAAAAGATTTTGCCTATACATAAAGATTTCCGTGGTAAATGGATGCCTAATTGGGAAGGGCCATACGTTGTGAAAAATGCCTTTTCCGGAGGAGCGTTGATCTTGGCAGAAATGGATGGAAAAATTTTGAGAAATCCAATAAACTCGGATTCTGTCAAGAATATTATGCTTGAAGAAAAAAATGAAGAAAAAAAAAGAAGTAAAAAAAAAAGGAAAAGAAAGAAAAAAAAGAAAAAAAGAAAAGGGGGTCAAGGTGAAACCCGAAAAGGGCATCTTGTAACCTAAGGAAGGATTTGAGTTGAAAACCTGAAAAGGCGGCTCAAATGAAGTTTGCTATTAGGCATCCGGCAATTGAACTCTCTTAAGATTTTGACAGTTTGGGAGAAACTTCACATCTACAAGCATTTTGACAACGTTTGAGATCTTCCAGACAAAAGCTTACATCATTTCTCTAAGTTGTGTCAACTTGATTAATTTAGAAATACTTATGCTTATAATTTGTTGAGACATTTGAATTTTTATTATTCTTATGCTTGCCATAACTTTGAATACAATTATATCTATTTCAAGTTCAATTTATTTGAGATTCAATTTATTTTTGAAAATTCAATTTATTCTTTTATTGAATTAACATAATTTTGAAATAATTTAAAGATTTCTGAATATCACTTTATGTTATTTTTTAAATACATGGAATACAAAGTAAGCAATCATCACCATCTGAACAATAAGGTTGTTATGCTAGATATAACCGACAACAAGGTCGAATCCGCCAATCTACTCATCAATTGCTCCAACCGATCACCATTCGTTCTTGCACACCTGTTTTCAAAGATATACTAAGGCAATAGAAGGCAACCTTTGTAGCATTGATTCCGGCAAAAAGAAACAAGACATTGATATCACTGGGAAACATGTCTCTATACAGATCCTTGTGTATGGTTTTTAAGAAACCTAGAAGCATTTCCACCTCATTAGGTTCAGTGGAGCAACTTTATTCCTTCCAACCCATACTAGATTCCATTTTCAGCACTCATCAAGAACATACTTCTGGACACTTGAAGGTGGCTCATTGTCATAAGCTTCAAGAGCATTACATCCTTTCTGTCAATTTGGCACTTCCTGTACATGTTTATAAACAGTTCAACTTTATTCTTGGATCCCATGAAAGCCATCATTTCTTTGTCAATGGAAAAGCATCAGCACATGGAGGAAGCAGAATAAGAGAAAATCTGTTCTTAATTGGCAGAATTAAGAATATAGCCCTTTTTAGTATAGCAGCATGGAAATGCTTCGAATCTACAAATTTTGGCTTTACATCGAATAAGTACTGTGATATCCCAGTCCAAACATTAAATAGAACAAATGAATTTGCCAATAGCATCTTCTGGAAGTGTTCTTTGAGTTATCTGATCTGGTTGGACAGAACAATCATTGAATTTAGAAGATGAATTTGCCAATAGAATCTTCTGGAAGTGTTCTTTGAGTTATCTGGTTTGGTATGAACCCAAAAAACCAATCATTGAATTTGGAAGATGAATTTGCTCATAGTAAAAATAAGGATACTCAATAGCATCTTCTGGAAGTGTTCTTTGAGTTATTTGATCTGGTAAGAACTATAGAACCAATCATTGGAATTAAAAGATGAACTGTATGATTATCTTCATTAAGAAGCTTCTTTTCAAGCTTCCTCTGCTTCTTCCTTTTCAAAAATCATAGCCCAAGTTTCGCCTTTGCTTGTAATTGGGATCATTGCATAATGACTTCCTATTTTTTACCAGAAGAGTGCATCAGCAGCCTTAGTCATTTGAGCAGCACATATAAAATTTGCCAATTCTGCAATTGATGAATCTGGACCACATTTCTCCAGGGCTATTGAAGTTTCAGCCCATGAGAATCCCATTTTTGTCAAGTATAACAGTTTATTCTCCTCATCAGAATCAGAATTCAAGATTTCTCGGTATTAGAAGAACTATCGATATCTGTGAAATCATCTTGAAAGGTCACTTCATAATCAGATGAATTGTTATCAGAATCAACATGTTGCCTGAATGCAAGCTTTCAAGAGCCTATACTATTGAGTTTTATTCTCAAGAGGTTTTGTGACATTATATCTACATCTACATTTGTCAAAGATGATATATTCTTTGATTTGAAAAAGAAAGATCTATTGGGTTTTTACAATTGAAAAATATTCAATTCACCAATCTGAAATCAAATAACTTAACATTCATGCATCATATTTTAGGTGTTTACAAAAATAGGTGCATTTTCATTCATTTTTATTCTTGTTGAATTTTTAACAGGAATTTTAAAGATTTTAGCAAAGATTCAAATCTATCATTTGAAAGATTAGCTTTTCCAGAGAAAGTTCATAATGAGAAGAACTCATCTGAAGAAGGAAGAAGAAGTTCATAATGAGAAGAATTTGTTCAACCTTTTACCTGAATCCATCATTTGATGGATCAGCTTTTCCAGAGAAAGTTCATAATGAGAAGAACTCATCTGAAGAAGGAAGAAGAAGTTCATAATGAGAAGAATTTGTTCAACCTTTTACCTGAATCCATCATTTGAGGGATCAGCTTTTCCAGAGAAAGTTCATAATGAGAAGAACTCATCTGAAGAAGGAAGAAGAAGTTCATAATGAGAAGAATTTGTTCACCTTTTACCTGAATCCATCATTTGAGGATCATCTTTTCCAGAGAAAGTTCATAATGAGAAGAACTCATCTGAAGAAGGAAGAAGAAGTTCATAATTAGAAGAATTTGTTCAACCTTTACCTGAATTCATCAATTGATGGATTATCTTTTCCGGAGAAGTTCATAATGAGAAGAACTCATCTGAAGAAGAAAGAAGAAGTTCATAATAAGAAGAACTTGTTCAACTTTTGCATAATTCTATCGCAGAAGGAGATAGATTAGCATCAGCCTTTCTAGAGAAAGTTCATAATGAGAAGAACTCATCAAGAGATTATTCAACCTTTTGAATGACTCTATCACAGAAAGAAAGAGGTCAGTATCATCCCCAGCAGAAAGTTCATAATGAGAAGAACTCATCTGAAGAAAGAGAAGATTTATTCAATATCTCCATTATGATCAAGTGAAGCCAATGGATAAAAAATTTTATTATCTTTTCATCTTTGCCCTATTCTTGTTAACACAAGAATGAGCAAAGAGGGGCAGCTGAAGATACTAATTTTTTACCCATATCATTATCATTATTATTATTATTATTATTATATTATATATTATTATTATTATTATTTATATCATTATTATTATTATTATTATTATTATTATTATTTAATTATTATTATTAATACATATAAATAATAATTGCAGACCAATTACAACTGGACCGGCCCAGTTACAAACAAACCAGAACCGGTCCAGATCAAACCAGAAACCCTAAACATTTGGGGGTTTCAGTTAGGGTTTCTTAACCCTAATCTAACCACCGCCTCAGCTTGCTGCCGTTGGATCTGGCAAGATCCAACGGTCCAGATGGCTCCAGATGGAAACCCTAGGGTCTGATACCCTAGGGCCACGCGGCTGCCGACACTCTTCGCCGCCTCCGCCGCTGCCACGTCCCAACCGAAGACTCCAGAAGCTAGAACACCAGCCGTCCACGCCATAGCTACGGGGTGAGTCACCACTGGCAGTCCGGTGACTCACCGAGACCCCCTCTTCGGACCGGTCCGATGGCCACACCGGTCCCGAACCTGAAAAAAAAAACAGAGACTACACAGGAAACCGAGAGAGATACAAAGAAACTAGATACTAAAAACTACCAACGATCTCAACAATCAGTAGCAAAGAAACAAAAAAAGAAAAAGGAAGAGAAGACTTCCGAGGAAGCCAAACGCCGGATCTCATCAAAACCTTCGAAAAACCGAAGGTATTCTTTTTAGATTTGCTCCGATTGGGAGCCGTTTAACGGAAAAGAGCATCAAAACCTTCGAAAAACCGAAGGTATTCTTTTTTTTCTCTCAAAGAAGAGAGAGAGAGGAGAAGTAGAAATGAAGACTGGCCCTTCGGGCCAGCCGGTTTGGACCTTTTATAGTCCTTCCCGAACGACGTCATTTCGGGAAGGACTATGCGCGTAATTAGACAATAGTTAAACCCCGTCCGCCGTCCTCCTAATTTGTAAACATTACATTTTAGTCACTAAATCGATTTTAATATTTTAATTCAGTCTTCGAATTTCAATTTTATTCATTTTAGTCCTTTTTATTAAAATAATATATTTAGGATAAATAACAGAATTAATCCCTTAATTTTAATAAATAATTTTTAATCCCTAGTTTATATTTTTAATTTATTTTATTATATATCCGAATTTTAGATGATTTTATTTTAGTCATTAAATTATTAAATAAGAAATAACATATTTAATCCCTATAATTTTGATTAATTATGAATTAGATTTTTAATTTTATTTTTACTGTAATTTAGTCAGTTATTTTATGTGTTTTCATTTATTTTATTGTTTTTAAATATATTGTTTTAGTAGTATTTTTATTTTTATTTTATTATATGAATAAATATTTTTATATTCATAAATAAATATAATAAATAGTAATTTTTAAATATTTATTTTAATATCGAAGAAAAGGACAGTCTTAATACAACTGGATGTCCTATTCTGATATTTTAAAATTAAAAAGTAAACAATATTATTTAAATTAATATTTATCAATATCAAAGAAAAGAGCTGTCTTAAGGCACCTAGAAGTTCTTTTCTGATATTTTTAAATAAATAATATTTTTTATATAATTTTGAAATAATAGAATTATAATTAAATATTTTTGAATTTTTAAAATTTTAATAGAGACAATTTATAATTAAAAAGTACCAATTTTGGGCGTTGTAGGGGTGCTAATCCTTCCCTAAACGTAACCGACCACGAATCCCTTTTTATTATTAAAAAGAACGAATTTTTGGTTAAAACGCAGATCAGTTTATCTTTTAATTGATGTTTTCTTAAAAACTCTTTTAAAAGATATTTTTTAGGTATTCGACCTACCTGACCCAAAAGGCCGATGGCGACTCCCAAATTATTTTCAAAACCATTTATTCACATCAATTTCCCCGCCAAAATAAATATTTCGTGCCCGGACGAAAACCGGTTATGACAGCTTGGTGACTCCGCTGGGGACTGGTCAAACTTTTAAAAATCGATTATAAATTGTCTCTATTAATTAAAAATTAAAAATTCATATATTTAATTTTTAATTCTTTCTTTTCAAATTTTTTTTATTTATTATTTTAATAATTATATGTTTTATTTTATTTGCAATTATTTTATTTTATTTTTCTGTCAAAGGTTTGAACATTTCTCCTCACACACCACACTTGCATTGCATAAACATAAAGCTCTATAATTGAGTTGTCCCTTTTAAGTGGGAGTGAAAGCGACGTCTTCGTGAGAATTTATTCTCCGTATCAGACCTAGCAAGTAACTTTCGGGGTTCATATGCTCTATGTCTTCGTGAGAATTTATTCTCTGTGTCAGGCATAGAGAAATGTATCCCCTCGAATTGAACTCGATCCATTTTAGTCTGTGATGGACTAGGATTGAGGGTTAGCAACCCAAGGGGGCACTAACAATGACAATTCGGGTACCTTTATTCTTAGATCTGAAACCCTGCATATAAAAAACCTTAGAAACTCTTCCGATCAGAAGTCATGCCGAAAATTTTGTCCAAAATAGGTGTACACACAGGAGAAATGAATTCTAAACTTTCTTGTTTATTTATTTTCTTTACTGATTAAATACATGTATATTTAAATTATTTAAATTTAGAAAAGCATGTTTAAATAAAGAATATTTATGTAAATTTATTATTAAATTTCTTTATTATGTAAACTAACTTATTTTCTTTTTTTTTTGTGTGTTCTTTATTTTTCTGTTTGCATTGCATCATACAGGATAAAAGACATTGATCCTTGTGTTAATTGTCTCATTGGAAAGCCTTCATCTATGGATAAAAAGTGTTCAAATCAAGTAATTCTAAACTCAGAAGTAAGACAGTGGGCTGAGGACTTACAAAGACAAGAAGGAGACAGTCTGCAGGATGATTATGTATCTGACTTGGCCAGTTATGCTCCAGTTTCACTAAAAAGAAATGATATGCAAGATTTGCGAAGCATTTGGGAAAGTTGGGATTCAAACAAAAAATTGCAGTTTTATCAGATTTACGGAGACATCCCATATTTGCTCTATGTAGAAGTTGATGATGAATTACTCAGAGCCCTAATTCAATTCTGGAATCCAGGGTACAATTGCTTCACTCTCAATAAGGAAGACTTGGTCCCTACTATTGAAGAATACACAACTTTGCTACATATCGAAGAGGCTTTGGAGAATTGAATCTATTCAAAGTCAATTAAAACTCAACCCTTTCGAGTTAAATTAGCAAAGATTGCCGGGGTACGAGAAGAATGGGTAGCAGCCCGTACAAAACAAAAAGGCGAAAGCGAAGGCATTGCTTGGACCAACATTAAGAACTTATTCAAGCCATCCAGATCTAAAGTACGATTCGATTTATTTGCTCTGGGTATATATGGTATGGTCATCTTCCCAAAAGTATTGGGATATGTTGAAGCTGCAGTGGTAGATTGTTTGAACAACTACCGAAGAAGATTAATCCTGTTTCTGCAATCCTAGCAGAGACCTTCAGATCGTTAAATGCTTGTAGAAGGCTAGGAGGTGGACGATTCTCAGGGTGTACCAGTTGTTATATGTTTGGATCCGTAGTCATTTCTGGAGGACAGAAAAGGTTTCATACCGACGCTTTAATACGGATTACTCACCATTAAAAGAATTTCTAGAGCAGGAATGGCCGAAAGAAATTAAGAAAGATATGTGGATTAATGCCTTTCGAAATCTACAAAGCAATGACGTGTTTGGCGCGCCCGTGGCAAATCCAAAGGGAATTCTTTTACAGATGTGGTGATTACAATGGATAATGCTGCTTGGATTATGGGGAGGAATTGGGTATGCACCACTTCTGGTTATAAGACAGTATGAAGGTCGTCAATTTGTACCTGTCACTGCTGGATTACAGTCATCTGAGTTCGCATTCCACAGCAAAAATTATAAAAGAAACATCATGGAAGCCGTTACAGCTTGGAAAACAACTTTTTGTATCCGAGCTAAAGCAGCAAAAGAAATGTTAACTCCTGATTATGAAGAATGGAGATCTGTCAGAAAAAATGAAAATATCCTCTACCAGATCAAAATGAGACATCTCTATGGAAGATCGCATTAAGGTGGTTCCATCAGAGATTGAAATCTTGAGAGCTGAGTTTGAAGCAGAAAGAGAAGGTTGGTCGAAAGAATTAGAGCAAATGAGACAAGATAAAGCTATGTTGGGGTTTAACATTGACTTTCATTCATCACAATGTGAAATGTTGAGAAAAGATAAAGAAAAAGGTGATGATGAGTACAGAGCCTTACAGAAAAATTACCAGGAGTTATATAAATCCCGGAAAGCATCAGGATCAAGCCAAGCAACAATACAGATGACCAGAGAATTGAACATTGAGAAAAGACGAGTTGAAAATCTGAAAGGAAAGAATAGCTGTCTACTCAAAAGCCTGGAAAAAGGAAAGCAAAAAATGGAAGATTTTGAGGTTGACAGAAGAGAGCGAATTATAAAACACAAGGCTGAACACCGCGAGATCATGAATGAAATGCAAAGAGAAAGAGATCGAGTCAAATATTTAGAAGAGATGAAGAATGACATCTTTGTTAAATTTGAAGGCGAGAAAAATAGCATGTTAAAGGGATTTGAATCTGAAATGAAACCAGTTGATTGCTGAACTAGAAGTCAGAGGCCAAAAGATGGAAAGAATCTAATGTTGAAAAAGGAAAAATGGGAGCTGGAAAGAAAAATTTCAACACCAGATTTGAGGTAGAGCAGGAAGTGGCTAGCAATTGGATGCAAAGATGCAGAAACAAAGATGTTCAAATCCAGAAGCTTAATCAAAGAACACAAGAAGCACGAACAAAACTTGAAGAAGATCTGGATCAGTCTAGAAACAAAAACTCAGAGTTTAATGCTTACATTTTGCAACTTGAAGAATCATTGTTTCAAGAAAAGGTTCGTCTAGGACCTAATGATCTCAAAGAAAGTAACGAGGAAAATGCTTCACTGCGAAGACGCATTAGAGATCTTGAAAAAATTCTGCACAATTGTCAAGTCAGAATCACTGAATTAGAGCAACTCTTGAAGGAACGAATGAACAGTGGCAAAAGTCAACTGAGTTTATGTGAAAGAAGTGAAGAAAGAAGCAATATGGTGTTCGAGGCCATGGTTCAAATGAGCGAAGTTGCTAGATATGTTGGGGAACTAGCTGTTGAAGCCAAAATAATTAGCATCATGTTGATCCAGTCTCTAAGTGCGGAAAGAAGGTGTCATGGTTAATGAAAGAAATTATAGAACTTAATAGGAAAGCTATGCCTTATCTGTAGTTATGAACTATTATAAAGAAACTTTTGTATGCCGATGAAAGTTGTTCTATGACAGTTAACTTTTTGGGATCAATATTTTTTTGCATACATACATTTTGCATACATTCATCATTCATTTCATAATTTTCGCTATGAATTATTTTATTTATTAAGTTAAAATTCATTAATTAAAAGTTGAAAAAAATAATATTAAAAGATTTTTCAATCGCAGTTACTCTGGCCAAAAGAGAAATACTACATCACTACGGTACTAGACAAGCTACTAAGAGAATTATGGAGGATAAAATACAGCGTATTGAGGAACAGCATCATAAAGAACAAGAAGAAATGAGAATGAAGCTGGAAAAAATTGAAGCCAGTATTGCAAATTCACAAGACAGTATGATGAAGAAAATAGAGGACATGTTTAAAAAGCAGGCTATCAGTGGAAAAATGCATGAAAATCCTGTATCTTTTGACCAAGATCCTATGTATCCTCTAGGTTTTCCACCAGAACCAATTTATCATCTGGTACTACACCTATACAAATCAATGCTCGTACATCTGCATTACAAGAAGTCAAACCACTTGAAGATCAACAAGTGAATCCTGCATCTTCAAGCAAAAATCGCTTATATCAGATGTGAAAATAGGGGATCTTAATACTGATCATTTGATCCCAGATTTGAATGAGCTGAATGAGAAACAAAAAGTAAATGAAGAATGACCAGACAGATCAAGAGCTTAGAAGAACGCATGAAATCTGTGGAAATAACTGAATCATTCTATGGGTTTGACGCTAGTGAGTTAGTTTGGTTCCAGACTTAATCCTCCCCATCAAGTTCAAAGCTCCTGAATTTGATAAATATGATGGTACTACATGCCCTTCATCCCACATTACAATGTTTGTCGCAGAATGGCAGGGTATGTGAAAGATGAGAAATTGTTAATTCACTGCTTTCAGGATAGTTTGACAGGACCGGCTTTAAAATGGTATACTCAATTGACCAAAGCCAACATTAGATCCTGGAAAGATTTGGCTAAAGCATTTTTAGAGCAGTATCGCCATGTAACAGACATGGTCCCTGATAGATGGACTCTCCAAAATTTGGAGAAAAAGAATAACGAAACATTCAGACAGTATGCCCAGAGATGGCGTGACACTGCGGCCCAAGTTCAACCACCTTTGTCAGAAAAAGAGGCCACAGTAATATTTGTTCATACCTTGAAGGCTCCTTATTTAAATCATCTAATGGGGAATGCAACTAGAAATTTTGCAGATTTGGTCATTTCTGGAGAACTCATTGAAAATGTCTTGAAAAGTGGCAAGATTGAATCAAATGATGGGTCTAGTTCCAAAAGACCTACGTACCGGAAAAGGGAGAATGAAGTCAATAATGCAAATTCTTACAGCAAGGATTCATCGAAAAGTGTTACAATAACCCAGCCAAGGGTTAAGAAAGAGGAAACAAACACTAATCGAACAGAGTCCAGAGGATCTCGAAAAGAAAATGAAAGGTTGTCTTTTACACCATTACCAGTACCATATGCGGAGATCTATGATTCACTGTTAAAAGAAGATGTCATAAGGCCTTATCCTTTGGTTCCCATACAACCACCATTCCCTCCTTGGTATGATAAAGGCACACTGTGTTTACCATAAAGGAATTACGGGTCATTCCATTGAAAACTGTTTAGCATTCAAAAGGGTGGTTCAAAATTTGATCAACACTGGGAAGTTGGAATTCAATACACCATCTGCATCAAATCATCCATTGCCAAATCATGGAGATAAAAACATAAATGCAATTCAGGAAGAGAACAGAAAGAAAGCAAAGACTGACATTTCTGAAATTAAATCTCCGTTTGTTTGGATATTCCAACAACTTTCTTTAGCCGGTATGATTCCACAACAATTCAAGCCAAAACAGAATGAAGGCAAGAATTACTGTGAATATCATCAGGAGAAAGGGCATAAAATTCAACTATGTCCTGAGTTTAGGGATTTGGTGCAAAAATTGATGAACAACAGAGAAATAGAATTCTTTGAAGAAGAACCCGGGAAAAAAGAAGATGATGTTTGCTCATCAGAGAATTCTAAACCAAATCAAAGAATAAATGATCCTGTGATCATTAATGTGAAATCATCTACGGTGATTCCTACACCAATAAAGCCGAAAGTAGTTATCACCACTCCTCTACCATTTCCATATAAAGATACCCGCAGGGTACCTTGGAATTATACTACCAATGTTTCAATGGTAGGAGGATCTGTTTCTCTAGAAAAAACAGAAGAGAAAATACAAAGTCTGAGTACAACATCGACGTCTGAAGCAGTGAGCGAGGTCGGTTTCTTTACAAGAAGTGGGAGATGTTACTCTCTCGAAACATCCAATGCTTCAGAACAAATGAAAGCAAAAGGAAAAGCCATGGCAATACCTCAGAAGGTATTTGAAGATGAATCCCTTCCAGCATTCAATGAGCCTGTGACAGAAAAACAAGCTCAAGAATTTTTGAAATTCCTGAAACATAGTGAGTATAGTGTGGTTGAACAACTACACAAACAACAAGCGAGAATTTCTATTCTTGATCTATTGATGAATTCAGAAGCACATAGAAATGCTTTGATGAAAATTCTCAATCAAACATTTATCCCCGAAGATATATCCCTCAATAAACTTGACAGAATTGTGGGACATATAGCCGCTGACAATTACATAACGTTCACAGATGATGAAATACCGGAAGGCGGAATGGGGTCAGTAAAAGCTTTGAACATCACAACACATTGTCATGGTCATGTGTTGCCAGGAGTATTGATTGACAATGGATCCGCTCTCAACTTGATGCCTCTAGTTACACTTCAAAGAATGCCTCTGGATCAATCACACATGAAGAGTTATCAGAATGTGGTACGAGCATTTGATGGTACTCAAAAAGAAGTGCTTGGGAAAATGGAAATACCGTTGTTAATCGGCCCAGTCGTGTACAATATTGACTTTGTGGTGATGGACATCCACCCCACATATAATTGTTTATTAGGGAGGCCATGGATTCATTCAGCAGGAGCCGTTCCTTCTTCATTACATCAGAAATTGAAATTTGTTGTTGATGGACAACTAATATGCGTCGGTGCTGAAGAAGAAATCATTGCATCTGTAACAAGCGATGTTCCATATATCGACACCAATGATGATGCTCTTGAATGCTCTTTTCGAGCTCTTGAATTTGTAAATGCAACCTTTATTGCAGAAGGAAGCAAAATTCCATATCCCAGATTGTCTGATTGCACCAAGATGACGGTACAACAAACTTTAGGCATCGGAGCTAAAGCTGGGAGAGGTCTAGGAAAGAATCTTCAAGGGATTTCAGTTCCTATCAGTATAAAGATGAAAAAAGACCGTTTTGGGCTAGGGTTTAAGCCCAATCTTCAGCAAAAGAATAAAGAGATGAAAAGAAGATGTGAAGACAGAAAGGCAAATTGAAAGGAGGATAAATCTTTTGGAAACACATGTCTTTCCCACAGTTGAAGACAACATTCAGATCAGGGGGAACAATTAATGTAGAACAGCAGCTTGTTGAAGCCTTTAAAGAAGAGAAGTTGACGAAAGATCAAGACATAGTTGAAGAAGCTATGAATGGATTATTTATCAACATGATCATGAATGACAACAAGACTGGCAAATACTTGGATAGGATTCGCCCATGTTTTCCTGGAGAAACACTCACCAATTGGACCACTGAAGATCTTCCTATAGTTTTTAATATTAATGCAGAGTAATATTCAGAACTAATCTTTATGTTTAGCTCAAAAATATGAAAAACTTTTTGTTATCTTGTAAAAGAAATTATGTTAAATATAAGAAATTCTCTTTAAAATTTTCAGATGGCAATCATTCTTTACATTTTATTACATTTTTACATTTCATAAATTTACTATATTCTTTCGGAAATATGTCCGACTTAAATTTGCAGGTGTCACCGTGTTAATAGCATGTGTATTCCTAAATTTAATCAAGTGATAAATTTAGAGCATCCTATATGTCTGGAAGAAATCAATGGTTGTGAGGATGAACTGGAATGTGATATTCCTACTGAACTATTAAGATTGGTAGAAAAGAGGACAAACAAATTCTACCCCACAAGGAAGAAGTTGAGACTGTGAATTTGGGAACAAATGAAGAAATAAAAGAGGTGAAATTGGTACCACTCTGACAGTCTAGATAAAACAAGAATTGATAAATCTCCTTCAAGAGTTCAAAGATATCTTTGCATGGTCTTATCAAGATATGCCCGGTTTAAGCACAGATATAGTGATACACAAGCTTCCAATCAATCCAGAATATAAACCGGTCCAACAAAAGCTCAGAAGAATGAGGCCAGAAATGTTGTTGCAAATCAAAGAAGAAGTAATGAAACAGATCAATGCAGGTTTCCTACAGGCAGCTAAATACCCAGAATGGGTAGCCAACATTGTTCCCGTACCTAAGAAAAATGGGAAAGTTCGAATGTGTGTGGATTACAGAGATCTCAACAAAGCTAGTCCGAAAGATAGCTTTCCATTACCCCACATAGACACATTGGTGGACAATACTGCAGGGCACGCATGGTTTTCATTTATGGATGGATTTTCAGGATATAATCAGATAAAAATGAATCCTGAAGACATGGAAAAAACAACATTTATAACCATGTGGGGCACATTCTGTTATAAAGTGATGCCATTTGGATTGAAAAATGCAGGGGCAACATATCAAAGAGCCATGGTAACTTTGTTTCATGACATGATGCACAAAGAGATTGAAGTATATGTGGATGACATGATTGCCAAATCCAGAACTGAGGAAGAACATATTCAAAATCTGAGAAAGCTTTTCCAGAGATTGAGGAAATATCAATTAAAGCTCAACCCCGCAAAATGCACTTTTGGGGTAACTTCTGGAAAACTTTTGGGATTTGTGGTCAGCAAAAAAGGAATCGAGATTGATCCAGATAAAGTCAAAGCAATTCAAGATCTTCCACCACCCAATAAAAAAAAAGAAGTTCGAGGCTTTTTGGGAAGATTAAATTATATATCTCGGTTCATTTCTCAATTAACTGACAAATGTGATCCAGTGTTCAAATTACTTCGAAAGAACAATCCTGAAGTCTGGAATGAAGAATGTCAAGAAATTTTGGATATTATTAAGAAATATTTATCCAATGCCCCAATTTTAGTATCACCAATGCCTGATAGACCATTAATTCTCTACTTGACGGTCTTCGAAAATTCGATGGGATATGTACTAGGACAGCGTGATGAATCAGGAAGGAAAGAAAAAGCTATTTATTATTTGAGCAAGAAATTTACCGATTGTGAAATTTGATACCCACCAATACAAAAATTATGTTGTGCCTTAGTGTGGACTACTCGAAGACTCAGACAATATATGCTATACCATACTACTTGGTTGATATCAAAACTTGATCCTTTGAAATTCTTAATGGAATCACCAGCTTTGACAGGCAGAATGGCTAGATGGCAGATGTTATTATCTGAGTTTGATATTGTATATGTCAACCAAAAAGCGATAAAAGGAAGTGTAATAGCTGATTTTCTGGCCAGTCGTGTATCAAATGATTATCAGCCTTTGAACTTCAATTTTCCCGATGAAGATTTGTTGTGCATATCCATGAATGAAGAAGTCAGAACAAATGATGAATTTGCAACTTGGAAGCTTTACTTTGACGGAGCATCTAATGCTTTGGGACGAGGAATCGGGGCAGTGTTAATTTCTCCAGAAAATATTTATTATCCCTTTACAAGTAGACTGGAGTTCTTTTGCACCAATAACATGGCGGAATATGAAGCTTGTGTCATGGGGTTGAAAGCAGCTATAGAAAGAAAAATCAAATTTCTTAAGATATATGGAGATTCATCGTTAGTAGTGTATCAATTGCGAGGAGAATGGGAAACAAAAGATCCCAAATTGTTGGAATACCGAAATTTTACCCTCGAATTAGTGAAAGAATTTGAGAGAGTTACCTTCAATTATCTCCCTCGAGAAGAAAATCAAATGGCAGATGCTTTGGCTACATTAGCTGCTATGTTTCAAGCAACCAAGAAAGTTGATATGATGCCAATCAAAATGCAAGTATATGAAATTCCTGCACATTGTTATAGTGTGGAAGAAGAGGTAGATGGTAAACCATGGTATCATGATATTCTGCAATATATCAAAAATCAAAGTTATCCACCAAATGCATCGGAAATTGATAAAAGAACTTTGAGAAGAATGGCTGCTGGATATTTTCTTGATGGAGAGATTATGTATAGAAGAAGCAATGATCAAATGCTATTGAGATGTTTAAATACCAGCGAAGCTCGAAATGTCATTGAAGAAGTACACATTGGAATATGTGGAACACATGCAAATGGTCTTTCCATGGCCAGAAAGATAATGAGATATGGATACTATTGGGCTACTATGTACACAGATTGCATTGATTATGCAAGGAAATGTCATAAATGCCAGATATATGCAGACAAAATTCATGTACCCCCATCTCCTTTACATGTAATGACAGCACCATGGCCATTTTCTATGTGGGGAATAGATGTCATTGGAGCAATTACACCAAAAGCATCGAATGGACATTGTTTCATCCTTGTGGCAATTGATTATTTTACCAAATGGGTTGAAGCTGCTTCATATACCAATATTAAGAGGTCCACAGTCTGCAAGTTCATAAAGAAAGAGATAGTTTGCCGATATGGCCTACCAGAGAGGATCATTACAGATAATGCTCTGAACCTGAATAACAAAATGATGACCGAACTTTATGCACAATTTAAGATCAAACATGCAAATTCAGTGGCATATCGTCCAAAGATGAATGGGGCAGTTGAAGCAGCAAATAAGAACATCAAGAGAATCATTACAAAGACTACTGAAACTTACAAAGATTGGCACGAGAAGTTACCTTTTGCTCTATATGCATACCGAACTACTGTTCGAACATCTACTGGGGCAACGCCTTTTTCTTTAGTCTATGGGATGGAAGCAGTCTTACCAATTGAAGTTGAGATTCCATCGTTTCGAATATTGAGAGAAACAAAATTGGATGAATCTGAATGGATCCAAGCTAGAGTTGATCAATTGAACCTTATTGAGGAGAAAAGATTGAAAACTATTTGCCATGGACAGATGTATCAAAAACGGATGATGAAGTCTCATGATAAAAAAGTACATCCAAGAGCATTCCAAGAGGGTGATCTAGTACTAAAAAGATTTTGCCTATACATAAAGATTTCCGTGGGAAATGGATGCCTAATTGGGAAGGGCCATACGTTGTGAAAAAGGCCTTTTCCGGAGGAGCGTTGATCTTGGCAGAAATGGATGGAAAAATTCTGAAAAATCCAATAAACTCGGATTCTGTCAAGAAATATTATGCTTGAAGAAAAAAAGAAAAAAAAAAAGAGAAAAGAAAAGAAAAAAAAGAAAAAAAGGGGGGTCAAGGTGAAAACCCGCAAAGGGCATCTTGTAACCAAAGGAAGGATTTGAGTTGAAAACCTGAAAAGGCGGCTCAAATGAAGTTTGATATTAGGCATCCGGCAATTGAACTCTCTTAAGATTTTGACAGTTTGGGAGAAACTTCACATCTACAAGCATTTTGACAACGTTTGAGATCTTCCAGACAAAAGCTTACATTACTCTAAATTGTGTCACCTTGATTAATTTAGAAATACTTATGCTTATAATTTGTTGAGACATTTGAATTTTTATCATTCTTATGCTTGCCAGAACTTTGAATACAATTCTGTCTATTTCAAGTTCAATTTATTGGAGATTCACTTTATTTTCGAAAATTCAATTTATTCTTCTATGAATTAACATAATTTTGAAATAATTTAAAGATTTCTGAATATCACTTTATGTTAATACTTTTAAATACATGGAATACAAAGTAAGCAAATCATCACTAGCTTAAAGCCATGAACATCAAGATTATTACACGGGATCCTACCGACAACAAGGTCGAATCCGCCAAATCTACTCATCAATTGCTCCAACCAATCACCATTCAGTTTTTACACATCTGTTTTCAAAGATATACTAAGACAGTAGAAGGCGACCTTTGCAGCACTGATTCCAGCAAAAAGAAACAAGACATTGATATCACTGGGAAAGATGTCTCTATACAGATCCTTGTGTATGGTTTTTAAGGAAAACTAGAAATACTTCCACCTCATCAGGTTCAAGTGGAACAACTTTATTCCTTCCAACTCATACTAGATTCCATTTTCAGCACTCATCAAGAACATACTTCTGAACACTTGAAGGTGGTTCATTGTCATAAGCTTCAAGAGCCTTACAGATCCTTTCTGTCAATTTGGCACTTCCTGTACATGTTTATAAACAGTTCAACTTTGTTCTTGGATCCCAGAAAGGCCATCATTTCTTTGTCAATGGAAAAGCATCAGCACATGGAAGAAACAGAATAAGAGAAAATTTGTTCTTAATTGGCAGAATTAAGAATATAGCCCTTTTAGTGTAGCAACATGGAAATGCTTCGAATCTACAAATTCTGGCTTTACATCGAATAAGTACTGTGATATCCCAGTCCAAATATTAAATAGAACAAATGAATTTGCCAATAGCATCTTCTAGAAGTGTTCTTTGAGTTATCTGATCTGGTTGGACAGAACAATCATTGAGTTTAGAAGATGAATTTGCCAATAGCATCTTCTGGAAGTGTTCTTTGAGTTATCTGGTTTGGTATGAACCCAAAAAAAACCAATCATTGAATTTGGAAGATGAATTTGCTCATAGTAAAAATAAGGATACTCAATAGCATCTTCTGGAAGTGTTCTTTGAGTTATTTGATCTGGTAAGAACTACAGAACCAATCATTGGAATTAAAAGATGAACTGCATGCTTATCTTCATTAAGAAGCTTCTTTTCAAGCTTCCTCTGCTTTTTCCTTTTCAAAAATCATAGCCCAAGTTTCGCCTTTGCTTGTAATTGGGATCATTGCATAATGACTTCCTATCTTTTACCAGAAGAAGTGCATCAGCAGCCTTAGTCATTTGAGCAGCACATATAGAATTTGCCAATTCTACAATTGATGAATCTGGACCACATTTCTCCAGGGTTATTGAAGTTTCAGCCCATGAGAATCCCATTTTTGTCAAGTATAACAGTTTATTCTCCTCATCAGAATCAGAATTCAAGATTTCTCAGTATTAGAAGAACTATCGATATCTGTGAAATCATCTTGAAAGGTCACTTCATAATCAGATGGATTGTTATCAGAATCAACATGTTGCCTGAATGCAAGCTTTTCAAGAGCCTATACTATTGAGTTTTATTCTCAAGAGGTTTTGTGACATTATATCTACATTTGTCAAAGATGATAGATTCTCTGATTTGAAGAAGAAAGATCTATTGGGTTTTTACAATTGAAGAAATACTCAATTCACCAGTCTGAAATCAAATAAATTAACATTCATGCATCATATTTTAGGTGTTTACAAAAATAGGTGCATTTTCATTCATTTTCATCTATGTTGAATTTTTAACAGGAATTTCAAAGACTTTAGCAAAGATTCAAATCTATCATTTGATGGATTATCTTTTCCAGAGAAGTTCATAATGAGAAGAACTCATCTTAAGAAGGAATAAGAAGTTCATAATGAGAAGAATTTGTTCAACCTTTTATTTGAATTCATCAAATTGATGGATTAGCTTTTCCAGAGAAGGTTCATAATGAGAAGAACTCATCATCTGAAGGAGGAAGAAGAAGTTCATAATGAGAAGAATTTGTTCAACCTTTTATCTGAATTCATCACTTGATGGATTATTTTTGCCAGAGAAGTTCATAATGAGAAGAACTCATCTGAAGAAGGAAGAAGAAGTTCATAATGAGAAGAATTTGTTCAACCTTTTGTCTGAATTCATCACTTGATGGATTATTTTTGCCAGAGAAGTTCATAATGAGAAGAACTCATATGAAGAAGGAAGAAGAAGTTCATAATGAGAAGAATTTGTTCAACCTTTTGTCTGAATTCATCACTTGATGGATTATTTTTGCCAGAGAAAGTTCATAATGAGAAGAACTCATCTGAAGAAGGAAGAAGAAGTTCATAATGAGAAGAATTTGTTCAACCTTTTTGCTCAAATCTATTACTTGATGGGTTATTTTTTTCAGAGAAAGTTCATAATGAGAAGAACTCATCTGAAGAAAGAAGAGAAAGTTCATAATGAGAAGAACTCATCAAAAGCTTATTCAACCTTTTGAATGACTCTATCACACAAAAAAAAGGAGGTCATCATCATCCCCAGCAGAAAGTTCATAATGAGAAGAACTCATCTGGAGAGAGAGAAGAATTTATTCAATATCTTCATTATGATCAAGTGAAGCCAAATGGATAAAAAAAATTTATTATCTTTTCATCTTTGCCCTATTCTTGTTAACAGAAGAATGAGCAAAGAGGGGCAGCTGAAGATACTAATTTTTTTACTCATATTATTATTATTATTATTATTATTATTATTATTATTATTATTATTATTATTATTATTATTATTATTATTATTAATATATTATTTAAAATTACAAGCCCAAATGGAAGCCCAATTACAAACTTGATGGCCCAAACCAACGAGCCCATAACAAACCCTAACAGATTAGGGTTTTCTAATTCCTCAGCCGCCATCTTCAATTCCAGCCGTTGGATCTGGTTTGATCCAACGGTCCACAGTTTGCCAGAGGAAACCCTAGGGTATCAATACCCTAGGGACACGTCCCACCGCCGCCGCTGCTGCTTCCAGAAGACTTCACCGCCACACCAACGTTCCAGCCTCCACCACGTCTACCAAAGAGTCCAGAAGGCCGGCCGTAGCCGCACACGTCTCCCCCAAACGGTGAGTCACCACTGGGAGTCCGGTGACTCACCAAAGGGCATTCTTCGGACCGGTCTGAGACGAACACTGGTGATGGCTATAAAGCCATCACCCTATCTGCAAGCAAGAGAAAACAGGAAAAAAAGGACAGAGAGAGAGATACAAAGAAACAGAAAAGAAAGAAAAGAAAAAGAAAGAAGATAAACTTACTGTCATCGGAGAACCCCAACCGCCACCGGATCTCGCCAGAACCTTCGAAACGCCGAAGGTATTTTTGTAGATTCGCTCCGATTCAGAGCTTTTTAAGGAAAAAGAACACCGGGACCGTCCTTAGGACGGTCCGATCTACCCAATAGCATAAAAATAAAATTTTCCGGCCACCGGATGCGGTGGCCGGCGGTGACGGTCACGGCGGCAGACGGTTGCCGTCCGGTGACCGGCTTCCCTCCGGTGAGGGAAGCTAGAGAGAGGGGAGAGCTTTGTTCATTCTCTCTCAGATAGAGAGAGAATGAAAATTGAAAAATGAAAGAGATGGCCCGAAGGGCCGGCTGTCTTGGGCATTAAATAGCCCTTCCCAAACGACGTCGTTTTGGGGAGGGCTATTCGTGTAATTAAAGAATAGTTAAATCATTTCCGCAGCCATCTAAACTTGTAAACTTTACATTTTAGTCACTAAATCGAGTTTATAATACTTTTAATTTAGATCTTTAATTATAATTTCATTTATTTTAGTCCTTTATATTAAAATAATATATTTAGGATAAATAACAGATTTAATCCCTTAATTTTAATAAATAATATTTTAATCCCTAGTTTATATTTTTATTTTATTTTATTATAATATCTGAATTTTAGATAATTTTATTTCAGTCACTAAATTATTAAATAAGAAAATAGCATGTTTAATCCCTGTAATTCTGATTAATTATGAATTAGGTTTTTTCAATTTTAATTTCACTATATTTTAGTCATTTATTTTAAGTTTTTTTTTCTTTTAAATATATAGTTAGAATTGTATTTTTACTTGTTTATATATTTAAATGTTGTTATATAATAAATAAATATTTATTTTAAATAAATTATTTTAATATTTATTTTTAATATCGAAGAAAAGGACAGTCTTAATACAACTGGATGTCCTATTCTGATATTTTAAAATTAAAAATTAAACAATATTATTTAAATTAATATTTATCAATATCAAAGAAAAGAGCTGTCTTAAGGCACCTAGAAGTTCTTTTCTGATATTTTTAAATAAATAAATATTTTTTATATATAATTTTGAAATAATAAGATTATAAATTAAATATATTTTTGAATTTTTAAATTTTAATAATAGAGACAATTTATAATTAAAAAGTACCAATTTTGGGCGTTGTAGGGGTGCTAATCCTTCCCTAAACGTAATCGACCACGAATTCCTTTTTATTATTAAAAAGAACGAATTTTTGGTTATAAAACGCAGATCAGTTTTTTTTGATGTTTTCTTAAAACTCTTTTAAAGAAAATAATTTTTAGGTATTCGACCTACCTGATCCAAAAGGCCGATGGCGACTCACAAATTATTTTCAAAATTATTTATTCACATCAATTTCCCCGCCAAATTATAATATTTCGTGCCCGGACTAAAACCGGTTACGACACCCGTGTTTGCCCAAGACCTTGAAACGAACGAAGAAGAAACTAGGGTTCTGGGTTGCCACAACAAAGGCACCTGGATGCATGTTTTTTACAAGATGAGATCTGATATCAAGAAACTCATGGGATCTGATAAGGTTGGCCTCCCACAAACTTGCAGATATGATTCTTTAGCCTACTCCAAGAATTTTGGTAAGAAAAAAAAAATCTATGGTTGATCGTTTGGTTTTTGGAATGCTTGAATGGAGGTGTTCGATGAAATGTCTAAATGGGGATCAATTATCAATTCGTTGCTTCATTATTTCAGATCACCACATCAGAGAAACTGCAGAATTCTATATTCTATACTCTATATTCTATATTCGTTTTTTTCTTTTATCTTGTGTTCTCTTGTTCTGTTATTTCTTGGGTTTTCAGATTTTCCTTTTGTTATCATAAATTCGTGAAAAAGAATTAATTTCTCCTGTAATATAATATGATTTCTATGCGTTATTGGAGTGTAATTTTTTTTTCTTTCATTTATTTAATTTTTGGCAGCTTCATTGGTATAATTACGATAAACGTTGTATTCCTTTCATTTATTAATGCAATATAATATTGAGATATAAATTGCTCTGTATGCAAGATATATTGTCCCATAGAAAAATGCAATCGAAAAGTATGAAATCACATAGATTTAGTGGTTTTGTGTGAGCCTACATTTCCCATTATTATTTACATTTAATTATGAAGTGTGAAAATATGCAGATTATATAAATTATTAACAAGTATTTAATATATATTTATATATAAATGATATGACATATTTTAGGTTATGATATTAATATTCAAAATATATAATAAAACCAACTTTAAAGAACTAAGGGACATACAAGTACTTATGGAGATTTACAAATGAGCAGCTTTCTAAAAGCCGTCGGTGGGAGAGATAATATGTGGAATTCCAGTGATTTGCCAGCACAGATGAGGTTGGCTAATGAACATGTGATTTTGAAAAGCCGGCAGTGGCTCACCACACTCATCAAACCGGAGGCTTTAGTTTCCCAATATTTACATATTTTTATACAAACAATTGATTTTAATGGTTAAATAATTGTTGTTAATTATTTGAATCAATTTATTTTGATACTTAAATGAATTATTGTTATTTTTATAGGTAAGAATTTAAGTACCATCAACTGTAGAAGGGTGATTGAGTATTGATTGTCGAATGATTGAAAATATTTAAAACATATAATATTTTATAATAACCTTAGTTTGATAAAAAAATAATTATTTTTAATTTTTAAAATTTTAAATTTAAACAATACATATACAAATATGTAAATATTTTATATTAAATAGATATTATCCTCTACAAATATTGCTAGGTATAGTTGTTTTGTATTAGACAAACAAAACTTTATTTGTTTTTTCTAAAATGCTATTTTTAATTTTATATTATATAAACTGAGTTATTTAAGTTTGTTCAGATTTTAAATCAAATTTTGAGTTTAAATCAAATAAAATCTTAAAAGTCAAATAATTAAAAAAATAAAACTAGAATGGCGTCATTTTAGTTTAACTAACTAATTGATTTGTTTTGTAATTTTATCAATAATTGTTTTATTTTTTATTTTATACTTTAAGTTTTTTTTCAAATTGAAATCTTATGTTCTTCACTATTGTACAATGCTTACATAGATTTAATTACATTTTTTTTTACAATTTAGTCTCTTAAGTATGCTTACATAGTTTGAGGTCATTTTGATCAAATTTGAACCACTTCTCCTCTTTCAATGTAGAATAACTATGTAACTTCAATTCCTATTTGTGATAATAAATGTTTTTACTCATTCAATCCCTGACCATTACATTATCTTCTATAATTGCAACTCTTTACAAATTCTTTCTTCTTCAATTCATTAACTCCTTTATATCACTAAGACTACACCAACCCTTTTAACGTTGTTTAGCCTTTATCTTATGAATTTGTTAAAACTATTTTGATATAACAAATTAAGGACACAATGTTTTTGGACTTGCTTGAATTTATATAAAGTTATCAAAAATAATTCAAAGTTCATTACACTAGGATTTGAACACAAAACAGTGTTTAGGATAAGTAATATTGATATCGTTCTTACAATATCGATACCACATGAACATTATTGATATTGTTGTTGCAGTACCGATACCAAAGGTAAGTAAAGTATTGATACTCTCATAGTAGTATTGATACTACCTATTGTTTTACAAAAAGTTCAAATTTCAGATTACAAAATTGGTATCGACACTCTAGGAATACCGATACTACTTTACAAAGTGGTATCAAAATCGTGAAACCCTAATATTGATATTGGTCAAGCCCAATGGTCATTAATAGTTAGTTTATTTAAAAAATTATAAAGGAAATACTGATACTCCTTTAGGCAGTACTAGTACTCACTTATCTAGGTAGTTCTGTTATGTAGAAAAATAAGTCCCCAATGACTCCAAACATCCTCCAACTGCTAGAAATGAACACAAACACATTCCAACATATAAAAACAAGTCAAGGGCACTTGAAGAAGGTTACAACATAAATCTAAACAATAGAGATCAAGAAAAAAAAGCTCTTTCACTCTTTATTTTACCTTTTCTTTTGTAAAGTGTTTGAGCTCATTGCAAATTGTTTAATCATTTCTCTTGTGAGCTTAAATTTATAAACACCTACATTGTGAAGTTTTCTTGTTTACTTCTTTTAACCTTTTGTAAAAATGGGAGTGGTTCTATCTTAGACTTTGAAAAGATAGGGAATTGTAAATGTTATTCTTGAGCCTAGAAAAAGAAAGAATAAATTAGTGAATTTGTTAGAAATCCTTAGTGTGGAGCTAAGGTAGTGAATGTAGACTTCTTTGATGAAGTTGAACCACTATAAATCTTTTTGTATTTTTTCTTTCTTTCCTCCTACCTAAATTTTTAAAGGCAATTCACCCCATCTTGGTTCATTTCGGTTGATCTTTAGAGCCTAAATATTCCTAACAATTAGTATTAAAGCTTGACCTATTAGAAGGTTTAATAACCTTGAGGCGATCATTGAAGAAACTTTATCAACATCTGACGTAACTGAGAAGATGACTTCAACATCGGCTCACACAACCTCGAGGATTCTCACTCCATCACAAGGCCTCCTTACTTTAATGGTGTCAACTACTCATACAAGAAGAATATGATGATGTTGTTCATTCAAGCCATCGATCTTTCGGCTCGAATGCAATAATTGACAATTCTCCTACCCTTCTAGGGAATCGATCATAGTGGATAAATGAAGATAGAAAGCTCGTCCAACTCAATGCCAAAGCCATGCACATCCTTTTTTGTCCTCTTGGCCCAAACGAATGTCGTAAAGTAACTTCGTGCTATAATGCTAAGGAGATTTGGGACAAGTTGAAGGTGACCCATGAGGGGAAAAACCAAATAAAGAAGTCCAAAATTGGCATTCTCACTCTCAACTATGATAACTTTAAGATTAAGCAAAATGAATACATAAAGACAATTTTTGATCGGTTTAATTTCATCATCAATGAGCTTAAAAGTTTTGAAAACGTTTATCCTGAATACGAATTAGTGAGTAAGATGCTCTCTTCCTTACCAATGTCTTGGGAAGAAAAAACTACCGCCATAGAAGAAGTCAAGGACTTGGAGTTGTTTACTCTTGATAAGCTTATTGGTTCATTGCTCACCCATAATATGAGACTCCAAAGGAATCAAGAAGTTGAAGAAAAGAACAAGGTCCACCAATAAGAGTAATTAAGACTCAAGTTAAGAGGTGAATGAAGAATAAGAGATGGTCAAGCTTTTCAAAAGATTCAAGTGCTTCATGACATCCAAAGAAAAAAACTTGAAACATAAATCCAATAAAACGAAGGGTCCCCTGGTGTGCATAGTGCCAAAGAGAACAGAACATGTCAAGTATGATTGTCCCATTCTAAAGAAGAATGGATCTGTTAGGATTTACGATGCTCTATATCAATGCCAAGAGGGCTTGAATTAGCCAAATAAAAATTTTGGAGTATAGAGAGATAATAGGAAATTTGCATAACAATTTATAGCGGTTCGACTTCTAAACCAAGTCTACATTCACTACCTTAGCTCCACACTAAAGATTTCTAACAAATTCACTAATTTGTTATTTCTTATTCTAGGCTTAAGAGTAACCTTTTATAACTCCATAGTTTTAAATGGCTAAACTAAAACCAAACCCCTTTTACAAAAGTATAAAGAAAATGTAAACAAAAGACCTATCAAAGGAAGGTATTTACACAATTAAGCTCACTAAAAACACTTATGTACAAGACAAAAAGAAAAATAAGAATAAAAGAACTTTTCTCTTGATGTGGATTGTTGTGATAGGTGTTGTAACCTTCTTCAAATGTCCTCAATTTTTTATATGTTGGAATGAGTTTCTAGCCCTTGAGGATTAAAAATCTACAAAATAAAATTGTCTAGACCGAGGAGTATCAGTACTCAAGTGACGACTGTCGGTACTGCCTTTAAATAAACCAGCCATTTTATGACCGTTGGGCTGGGAGTATCGATACTAGGTGTAAGAACCTAATCAATCTGACCCAAAGATCCATGGATTACAATGCCACACAGGACCACTAAAATGGTCAACCCAAATATTTCTATTTTAAACATTCAAAATCATTCATCATAAATTAAGCAAAATCGAATCGAGTTTACAAAATATGGAAGCCTCTCAATACATACAAATACATCCATAGTGTATAAATAAACAATATAGTTATACTTGATCGAAAAAAATGTCCATATAAAATACATTACCTCTAAAATAGACTTAAGACATACTCTGCAACGGTTGATATGGAATGTACTGATGTAATAGGCTCTTCAACCCTCTACTAATATACGCACGGAAACACATTTCATACGCTGAGCTCACAAGCTCAGTGCCATGAGAATAACTATGCAATACTACATGCATTCATTACGTAAACATGCCATTGTACAAAGTCATAAACATGCATAAGTACATAACAAACATAAAAAAGGCTAATTGGTGTGGTCAGGGGAATTTACGTGATTTTAGGACAATATACTAGCCTATCTAGAGCGTAATATATTTGGGATAAGAACCAAAATTTACATGCATCGAAACTATAATCCTTAGTCTACCTTAAATATTCGATAGGTTGGATGATGACTGAAATTCAACATGAATCAAAAGCTCACATCCCGATCCTAGTTGAGTATGAAGTATGATTCCATAATTTACGTACATAAAAATTCATACCTGTATGACCCGAAATTTATGTGCATTAGATGCGTACTATCAGACAATATCTGGATACCAACAAACAAATGACGATCGTCATAATGCTAGAGTAACTTGGGTGTCCTAGCCATTTCTCGAGTATCAAACAAAGGTAAGCCTTATATCATCTTATCTTGCTTGAGTTTTAGGTGATATAGTTAACTTGTTTCGTTTCACTTGCAATTAATATTGGAGGCTTGCATGAACTCATAACACCTAAGCCTGAACACCCAAACCGATTGAACCAAAATTGTCAAAAATCACTATAGGTATTGATACTATGCCAACAGTATCGATACCAAAATTATCTTCAATGTTTTGAAAATATCTTGGTATGAATACTCTTGTGGTGAGTATCAATACTCTGCCATAGGTATCGATACTCCCATGAGTATCGATACTAAATTTGGCATCGACGATTTATAAAATCTCACAATATAGATAATGACCCTCTGAGTAATAATATTGGACCCCGAGTATCGATACTCCTTGAATAGATATCAATATTGCCCTTATAAATTACTTTTTGCCTTTCACGAAGAACAATATGTATTGTCCTTCCAGTACTGATACTGATGGACCTGAGTGCTTTGTTTTGAGCATGAAATCATACCCAAACCTCACCACTTTACTCCCCTAAGACTAGCAAACATTTTAAAAAGTCTTATTTGGTGTCTCAGAGGCCAAAAGGTATTAACTTTCATGCTTGCAAATATCAAATAAGAAAGTTACCATAGATTTACTCTAGCATCCTTTCATGAACAAAAAAACCTTATACATGCATACAATGATCTACATGTGGTATGGATAAGTTAGAAACGTGTTACCTTGAAGCTAAGTGACTGAAAAACGTTCTCAGATCACCCAATGACCAATTTTTCCTTACCTTTAGTCTTTGAGCTCTCCCCTTACTCTTGCACTAATCAAAACAAGTTTAGAGAGTTGTTAGCTCATTTTAAGCCTTAGAAAGAATCTAAAAACATTTCCTTAACACTTAAATCCAATAAAACTAGCTTAAACTCAAGGTTCAATAACCCGCACTTAAACCCATTTTTGGGAAACTAAGTCAAATCTTCTAAAAGAGGGTTTAATTAAAAGCTTAAGAGATAAAGGTTTTAGTTCTTACCTTGGAAGCTCTAATGGATGCTTGGAACTCTTAAAGTTTCCTACTTTAGCTTGGTTCTTGAAGAGAAAGGGAGACAAGAGTGAAGAGGAAGAAGATAAATTTTTGGGGACAAATAGATAAAATGGCCCAAACGTGATATCATCCCAAATTTGTGGGAATCAACTTTGATTCAAATAAATGGGTTAATTACACCCCTAGTCCCCCACATTCGAGTCTAGATTAAAAGCACACTTTTTAAAGATTGTTGGTCTTATCACAAGACCAAATCAAATCCAATTAGGTTCAAAGCTTCATAAACTAGGGGAAATTATTCTAAGGCCTAACCGAAATAAACCCAAAACTCCTAAACCATATTTCGGGGCATTACATTAGGATTTTCAGTAACAGTACTGCTATATAAAGTAGTATCGATACTCCTTTGAGTATCAGTACTAATTTTGCATACTAGAATCTGAACACGTTTGAATACACTACATAGTATTAGTACTACCATAGGAGTATCAATACTTCTCTTGCCCTTGGTATAGATAGTACACAAACAATATCGATAATGTTCATGCGGTATCGATACTGTAAGAACAATATATGTACTTCTTGCTTAGAAAATTATTTTGTGTTCAAATTCATGTTTTATGAATTTTGAATTATTTTTGAAAACTTTGAATAAATTCAATTAATTCCAAAAACATACTTCTTTTACATTTTTTATATCCAAATAGGTTTAACAATCTACCATTTTTTATATAACAAAACATTTGAAAAATAATTTTTGGCAAAACTCCCCCTTAATAAAAAAATTTAATGAAAAAGTGAAATAATTTGGAAAATATTAAACATACCTCTTTTTCATAACATCGAACCTAATTTGGTATCAATACTCAAGGTTGTATCTATAACTCAGCTTTAGAGTATCGATACTCAATCTAGGTGTATTGATACTACCCTTCCCTATCAGAATATAACAATCAATAGGTATCAATACCAAAAGTTAAATATTGATACTTAGGGGTTAGTATTGGTACTAATAGGCTAGTATCGGTACTAAAGAACAGTTTTGGATAAGTAATCCAATGGTCAAGGGATTAGACTTGAGGGGCCCAATAACATCATAATATCAGTAGATAAAACTAAAAGTGAGAACAAAAATTAATTTCAGGAAAACAAGAAGAAATAACAACTAAGATTACAAAAAAACTAGCCTTGTTGACGCTCGATAAATAGCCAGGACACCTGAGTCTCTTTAGCAAGAATACTAAAGTCAGTTGGATATCCCAATCATTGCCAAGCCACTTCAGTAACCGACTGGGAGTAGATGCCCCAAGACTTGACGGAGTAAGTTGGATGGGTGTACATTTTCGATGCAGTTTCAGATCTCACCCCAGATACCCAAGGGTATTTAGGAAGGTTAGAGGGGTGTGTGAACTCCAAGATATAGAACCCTCAGCTACACCATGATTAGGGAAGGACATGGGACGGGTTGGGTCAGGTGTTTGGTCCACCTGATGCGACCCGAGAACAAGGGAGCCTCCACCCGAGACTCGACCCGACCAAAATAAGAGTTCACCCGATCCAAAATGGACCCGATATATAACTTAGAAACTAGACCCAACCCGACCTGACTTGAAATAATAAAAAAATATTATTTTAATTAAAAAAACAATGACTTTATTGAAAAAAAAATTATATATAGAGGGGTATTATTATAATTATTCCTAAATATATAATGTAAAATTATATATTTTTTCAAGTCGGGTCGAGTATTTTTCACCATAAACTCGAATCCTACCCGACCCAAACATCACACTTAAAAAAACTCAACCCGACTTCGAAATTGTTTTAAGAAAATCCTACCCGATCGGGTCGGGTTTGGTTGGAACCCGTCGGGTTTGGGTCCATGCCATCCCTAACCATGATGCCTACTCAATAGTTTATACTAGCATTTTCATGTATTCATACCTATTCCACTAGCCAACTCATTTAATGAATACATGAAGTATAGTATAGTTATTAATGTGGAATTGAACTCGTAAGCTCAACGTTCAGAATGTGTTTCCATGTGTAGGTTCTTAAGAGACCGTCCGTGGAGCTCATCTTCACCAAATATTCTAGCTCAATGGAGATCCTCAAAGTATGTTTTGATTTTTATTAGAGGACATGTACTATTGTAGACCCGTTATATTCAGATGTAACTCTATTTTGTTTTAAACTCAGTATTGTATTTGATTTGGGTATTTTTGGAGCTCCCCCATATTTATAAAATTTATTACTTGTTTTATTCCATTTACAATGGATTGATTTTTATCATATGTTTTACAATAAGTTTTTAAAGAAAATTTTGAGTAAACCACTTCAGTGGTCCCGTGTGACATACTAATCCATCAGCCTTTGGGTCGTACTAGATTAGGGTGTTACAATAAATACATCAAACATATAACATAAAAATAAAACACATGTTAGATTTCTAACCCACATGCATATTGTAACACCCTAATCCATTTTCACCCAAATATCCATTGATTACAATGTTACATGGGACTACCGAAATAATGACCCGAAATTTTCTTTAAAAATTATTTATAATCACTAAAAGTAATCCATCCAAAGAAATAAAAATTAAACTTGATAATATGGGTATAAAAAAATGGGGACCTCCCAAAATATATCTCAAAATAATACATTATCAAATACAATTCAAAAATATGACTGTAAACACACAAGGGTCCATAAATAACACATGCCCTCTAATGATGACTCAAGACATACTCTGATGGTTTGTACTACTGCATTTGAATGTCTGGCGATGATAACTCCCCACAATGTTCCTCTAAGAACCTACGCATGAAAACATATTCTGAATGTTGAGTTTATGAGCTTAGCGCCTCATTAATAATTATATTATAGTATATGCATTCATTAAATGAAATGGCTAGTGGAACATGTCTAATCATACTAAATATTGATCTACTAAACTATGGCTAGCATCATGTTATGGTTGAGGGTTCTGCATCTCAGACCTCACATACCCCTTTAGTAGTCCAAAATACCCACGGGCGCCCGGGTGAAGTCCGAAGCTACATCAGAAACATACACCAGCCTATTGGGTAAATTGAGTGAGATTCGGAGTTGTATCAGAAATGAACACTCTACTAACTTACTCTATCGTGTCTTGGGTCATCTGCAATCAGTCAGCTACTGAAGTGCCTTGGCACTAACTTAGATATCCACTGACTGTCGTATTTCTTCTAGAAGGAACTCAGGTGTCCTGGCTGTTTCCCAAGCGTCAAACAAGGCTAGTTTTATGTAACCCTAATTGTTATTGTTTCTACTATTTTGATATTAATTTATGTTATCGCTTGAAGTCATATGTACTATTATTCTGGTGCATTTGTGATACCTCGGGTCTGATTTATTATTTCACACACTATTTATCCAAAATTGTATGTCAGTACCGATACCAACTCCTCAATATCGATACTTAACCTATGGTATCTCTACCCTCGAACTAACATAGGCTATTTGGGTAAGGTAGCATCGATACTCTTGGATGAGTATCGAACTGGCACTGGGGTATCGATACTGGCCTGAGTATCAATACCAAATTTAGGTTTGATGTTTCTAGAAAATACCTTGGTATCGATACCACCCTTGTAGTATCGATGCCCTTGCTTGGTATCGATACTCTAGGTGAGTATTTGTACCAAAATTGCATAATAGATTGGTGGTATCGACACTAATATTGTAACATCCCAAAATTCTGGTAGGTTGTTGGGTCGATTTTTGGATTTTCGGTAAAATATTAATATCGATATTTTTAATTGATAAATATTTTATAAAATGATTTGAAGAGGTTGAATTATTGATTATTATTTTTGGAATTTATTATTTGGTTATACAATGTGACTAAATTAAATGAATTGGAAATTGTGTTTTTAGTGACTAAATTGTAAAGGATCATAGATGGAAAATCTATGAAGCTTATTTTATCAAGGCTTGTGTGGATGGTTTTTCCCTCCTTTCTTAACTGTATCATTCATCTTCCTTTTTCCAATTTTCCATCTATATCCATTCTATTAATCTTTTCTTATTTTAATTTCTAATTTTTATTAATCGTTCCTTTCATTTTCTCTCATCCAAACACTCTTGTATTTTCTTCCAAACTCTCTCAAGTTCTCTCTAATGGCTGAAACTCTTCTTCTTCATTTTCTATTCCTTTTTTATTGATTTTTACTTATTTCTTCTTGATTTTCTCTCTTCAATAAAGATTGTTTCTTTTCCTTTTCTTTTTGGTTGATTTTCTTTGATCTCTTTGGTGTTGTCATTGTTGATCTTCTTCTTTCTTTTATTTTCCAGCAAGGAAATGCTCCTTCCTTTGTTATTTTTGTGCTTCAACATTAATGATTAAAGGTGATTGATGATTTTAATTAAACAATTGTTTTAAAGAGAAGTTGTGAATTAAAAGTGATTTTCAGATGTATTTAATGACATATTTTTCATGATCACTTTTTAAGGTTTTCTTGGGTTGAATAAGATGTTTTTGATGATATTATTATTATACAAAATCAGTTTTTCAATCTCATTTGATTTTGATGTGGAATTCTTCAAAACAAGCTTGATTTTGACGTTTTTCAAAAATCCAGGAATTAGAGTTAATCGATGTCAATTGAGAGGGTTCTAGATGATTTTAGATGTTTCTATTAGTTTTTATTGATCAGTTGCTTTTGGGGGAAAATACTTTTGATTGTATAGGAGGCTTGGAGAGTTGTTTCGATAAGATTTGCCGATCTTTCGGTTGATTTTTTTCTATTTTAGAAGAAAGGTTTTATGCTCTATTTTAGATGTTTTGTTAGCGTTTGGGGTCAAATCATGTAGTTGTACCATCAAGGTGAGTGGTTGTCTATTCACTTATGATGAACTTGTTCAATGTTGAATAAAGTTTTAGTTATGTGTGAACTCTGAATTTTAGGTTTTAAGTTGGTATACTTGTTGTAGATAATTGATTGTGTGAATTCATGATGTGTAGATTAAAGTTTGTGATCAATGTGAACATTGTATCTTTTGGCATGACTTATGGAACATTGAAAGCAAATTATCATTATGAGCATGTGTATAAAAGCATGTCGATCATGAGTTAAAAATATAATGAAAGAATATGATTGAGATAGTTATGGTGTATTAATTAGGGTTCATGGTACATAGGGAGCAAGAGTTATATGCAAGCATGAGTGTTAAAGCATGTTGAATATGAGCTTTGATGTAATTGAATATTATGATTCATGGAATGTCAATTGGAAATGTACAATTGATTTGAAATATGGTATGCAATGTAGATTGTACTACATTGTGTGATGCAACACATATATCAGAAATGTGAATGTGATGCGTTGCAAATGATGCATAGAATTTTTTTCAAAAATGTCTTTTGAAAATCTATATATAATTTGAATGTGTGATTGAATGAGTTGAACATTTTCGTTGCTCATTTGTGGGTTGATCATGACAACCATTTGTGATTGTGCTTCAAAATGTGTGCTTGGACGAGTTGATCTTCTCGCTATCCATATGTGGGTTAGTCATGACACTCAATTGTTTATTGTGTTTCAAAATGAGTTTGAATCAATATATGTGAAAAACTATGCATTATTGACAACAACTCTTGGTAACTCGGATTAATTGACTATTTGTTCTTAATGGGGCCTTTGCATATGAAATGCATGCCTAGTAAATAGTACTCTATGCGTTTTATATGTGTGTGTGATCAGGTTATACGGGGTTCGGTTGGTACATTGAGTTATGCTCTGAGAAGACACGGGGTAAGGTTGGCGTTGAGCTTTGCTCAGTAATTTCATGGTTTTAGACCTATGCGAGTCCACAAATAAAATAGGAGTTGTATGGAGTCCGTTTATCCAACTAGTGAGTTGTATTTTGAATAAAGGACATTGATCTTTAATTGAAACAATGTATGTGGAATATGTGACTTTGCCGAAAAGGTAATTGTGCATGAGTGCATGTGTTTTATTGCAAGGTATGTGATGATGTAAATCATGATTATAATCTGGATTTTGTGTACATTTATGATACATTAAGTGAACATTGAAGCATGGCATTAAAGCATGATTAATGAGGTAAAAACAAGTAAGATTTCATGGCATTTAGGTATGCTTTTTTTTAGTCTTGGTACGTGCATTATTTGAATGTTTAGTCATTCACTGGCCTTCACAGCTCACACTCGTTGTTTAATATTTTTATATTTTTACTTTTCGACTCGAGAGCTTGAGGGCCTAAGCACTTGGTGGTGATCAAAGCAAGGGAGCTTTTGTAAAGTTATTTTGAATCATGGTTTTATTTTGAAGCAATATGGATCCTTAATTGAGCTTTAAATTGATTTGTTATTGTGACCCTTGCTAGTACATAAGTGGCCTATGATAACTTATAGTATGCTTTGACTCTTGAATGAATAATGAAATGATGAGTTTGATGTTGGATTACATGTTGTGCCCTATTTTAAGTACGCCTAAGTTTGTCATATTATGATTTATGACTTAAATACATGTTTTGATCACCCATACAAGTTACAATAGGATGACATAATATGTGAGACTTTTAGGAAGCATGAAACAATTAATAATGCACAAAATGGTTAAGTGACTTGCATTTAAGTTAACTTTCTATGCAATATTTGACTTTGGATGCTAAATACTTGCATGTCATGTTAAATGATGTTAAGAAACACGCTACATTTGTACTAAGACATGTTCTAAGTGGTTTAAGGGTGTCCAAGCATGTTCGTAGACCCTAGGATCGATTTCATATGTTCATGTACATTAGTATGAATTTTATGCATTTTTTTCATAAAAAAAGAACGATCCCTTGCTCAAAAGAATCGATCTCTTAAGGCAAATGATCGATCCCAAACTCACTGTTTTGTAAAGGATCGATCCCCATGAAAAGGATTGATCCCTTCGTTGTTTGCTTAATGAAAATTGGTAAAATTGCATTCATTAAAGACCTAAAGAGTGACCTAAGTCCTTGGATGATCCCTAAACTTTAAAATGTATTCAATTTGGTCTAGAAACATGATTTTGCAGTTAAAGCTTGGTTTCAACTCGGATTATGTTAAAATTTGTTCCATGATTCTATAATGATAAAAATTTGATAATGGAACCTTCATTTTCATATTTTAAAAGTTTTTATTTTAGTCCCTAAGTTGAGCATGTTCAATTGGGTCTCTATTTGACATCTGATTAACCTAAAAATTTGCATGCCACTAATTAATAAGTAATAACGAATATTGGTAACTTTAAAATGAGAATTCAACTTGAAAAAGAATGTAGTGTGAAATAACCAAATTACCCTACATTGTTAATGGCGTTTATCTTGAGATATTCGAATGTGTAAGTATTGTTATTGATATTCTTGCTGGTTACTATCACGTGTTGAGTGATGTATGTTTTTAAATTTAAATTGATTTCACTTATCACACATGTTTAGGGTTTTTCTTCTATCCAACATGATTGGAATCTAATGCACGCTGAGGTATCCGGGTTAATCATCATAACAAGGTATGGGGTGTTACAAACATGATCATGATGAAAACTAGGACCCCAATATCGATACTCTTTGCATGAGTATCAATACTTCTCTTTAAAAATTTTTTGATTTTTACCTAACTGGAGAACAATATCGATATTGTTCTTATAATATTGATACTACTGGTACATAGTGCCCTATTTTGGCTCGAAAAATCATATCTTTCTACCACAAAAGCCCTAGTGAGGTCATCAACTGATGTTTAAGTGTTTTATCTAATTTTAGAGATCATAAAGAAGTCTTAATATATGCTAAAACACCCAAATTATGAATCTACCATGAAAATGCTTCAAGCTTATGTAACTTACCAAATCTCATCTAAATGTTCTAAACATTGTATAGTTGAGTTAGAAGTGAGTTACCTGGTGATTCTAGGTTGTTGGAAGTGTCCAAGGCTCAACCAATAAAAAGTTTGTCCTTTCTCTTAGTTTTGGAGCTCTCTCCAACTTCTCTCACTAACAAGAAGAAAAATGCTATCAATACTAACAAAAGTTTAGGGCTAAGAAAAGTTTTAAAAACACTTCCAAAGGTCTAAGCCTTATGAAAATTGGATTAAACTCAAAGTTACCATAAACACTCACAAAACCCAAGTTCTAAAACCATGGCCGAACCCGGTGTCTGGGGACCTGAATTAAAGCTAGAGGTGAGAGGATGTTGATTCTTATCTTAACTTCTCCTTGCATCCCTTGAAAATCTATAAACTTTCCATCATTTAGATTGGCTTAAGGAAGAAAATAAAGAAAAGATAATAAGACAAGAGTTAGTGAAAGAGAAGGGAGACATAGCTCAGACGTGATATCACACATCTTAATGGGGTTTTCAGGCTTTTAAAAATAAAAAAGGTAAAATCATTTCATTGACCCCTCTAATTTTGATTATAACTAAAATTACCACTTTTAACTCTTTATTGGGATAATTCCTAAGCCCAAAACGATTCCAACTTGGGTTTAAGCTTCTTATGAACTAAAAAATTAAATCAAGTTCTACCCCGGGTTAGCCCAAAACTCCTAACCCAAAATCCGAGATTACAACTCTCCCCTCTTAATTAAAATTTCATCCTCAAAATATACCTAGATAGAATAGGTGAGGGTGCTGAATCTACATATCCTCCTCGATTTCCTAAGTTACCTATTGCACCATGTTTCCTCCATAGAACCTTTACCAAAGGAATCATCTTGTTCATTAACTTCATAACTTCATTAGCTAAGACTCTGATTGTTTCCACTTAATAGGTCATATTTGGCATAACATTAATCTTCTCTAAGGGTATGACATGCAAAGGATCAGAGCGGTATCTCCTGAGCATATAAATATGGAACACATTGTGGATGCGTTCCAACTTTAGCGGTAAGGCTAACCATAGACCACTGGTCCTACCCTCTCCAATACCTCATAAGGTCCTATAAAGTGAGGATTCAACTTCCCTTTGCACCTGAAGCTGAGCACTTTCTTTCATGGGGAAACTTTGAGGAACACTTTGTCCCCAACTGCGAACTCGATATCCTTACGCTTCAAATCAGTGTAAGGTCTTTGCCTGTTTGAAGCTTCTTATAGTTGGTTCTGTATTATCTAATCTTTCTCCTTTGTCTCTTATCTTACCCTTACTGTGCTTTGTCCAACATAGTGGAGTCCTACACTTGTGCCCAAACAAGGCCTCATATGGAGCCATTTAAATGCTCGACTAAAAACTGTTGTTGTAGGCAAACTCCACTAATAGTAAATGGTCATCCCAACTAACCTCTAGGTCAATGATGGTACACCTCAACATGTGCTTAAGAATCTGGATAACTCGCTCTGACTGGCCATCTGTCTGAGGATGGAAAGTTGTACTGAAGTGTAGTTTGGTGCCTAAGGATTCATAAAGGGCTTTCAAAAAAACATGAAGTGAATCAAGGGTCTCTGTCTGATATGATGGAGGTCAGCACACCATGCAATCTAACTATCTCATATATGTACAATTGAGCTAACCTCTTTAAGGTATAGTCCATTCTAAATGGAAGGGAATGGGCTAACTTGGTTAACCGGTCTACTATGACCCAAACTGCATCATGTATTTGTCTGGTTATTAGTAAGACAATCACGAAGTACATGGTTACCCTGTCTCATTTCCAATGCGGAATCTGAATGGGCTGAAGTAAACCTAAGGGAACCTGGTGTTTTGCCTTACCTGTTGACACACTAATCATCTAGCGATAAACTCTGACATTTTCCTTTTCATGTCCAGCAAAGAAATTGGTGAAGCTCCTGATACATTTTGTTACTGCCTAGATGTACTAAGAGTGGATTATATTGTGCCTTGTGGAGAATCTACTGTGCAATTGAGTGTCTGCGAGTACACAAATTGGACCCCTAAAGTACAATACTTCTCAATTACACAACTCAAAACTTGGGTCCTCACCCCGATGGACATACTAAATCCAGGTTCTCAACCGATTATCTGAACACTGACAACACACCATCACTGGACAAACTCAATCATACTAAAAGAGTTAGCAACTCTATCATTGACTTCCAGCTCAAGGCATCTACCACAACATTAGCTTTTCCTGGATGGTAATCTGTCACGCAGTCATAGTCCTTAAGCAACTCGACCCATATGCTTTGTCTGAAGTTCAATTCCTTCTTAGTAAAAAGAAACTTGAGGCTTTTGTGATCTTTTAAAAAGTGGTGTTTCTCACCAAAGAGGTAATTCACCAAATCTTCAAAGTGAACACTACTGTGGCTAACTCCAACTCATGAGTTGGATAATTACGCTCATGAGGTTTGAGCTATCGGGACACATAATCTACAACCCTGTCTCCTACATCAGGATGTCTTCTAGACCATTCAACAAATCATCGCTGAAAACTATGAAGTATTTACTCGACTCTGGTTGGGTAAACATTGGGGCTTGGGTCAAGATGAACTTCAACTGTTCAAAGTTCTCTTGTTGCTTCTTATCTAAAATGATTGGGCTACTTCTTAAAGCAGTTTTGTTAATGGGGTGGCTATTATCGAGAAACCCTAAACTAATAATATCCAACTAAACCAAGGAAACTATGCACCTCAGACACATTCTTGGGTGGCTCTCTATTAAATATGACCATAATCTTCTGGCAATCGACCCTGATATCATCTGCTAACATGCCATAACCCAAAAACAAAACCTCTGATAACCAAAACTCACATTTTCTAAATTTGGCGTACAACTGTTTGTCTCTGAGGGTATAAAAAATGATACAAAGATATTAATCATGTTCATCGTCTGATTAGGGGTATACCATAATGTCATCTATAAACACAACCAAAAAATGATCCAAGTATGGGTGAAAACTCATTTCATTAGGTCCATTAATGTCGTTGGTGCATTGGTGAGTTGAAACGACATTACTAGGAACTCATAATGATCATAACTTGTCATGAAAGTTGTCTTGGTCACATCCTCATCTTTGAATTTCAACTGATAATAGCATGACTACAAATAAAACTTAGAGAAGATCACGCTCCTCTCAACTGGTCAAAGTGGTCGTCTATCATAGGTAGTGGGTAACATTTATTAATGATTAACTTGTTTAACTGCTTGTAGTCGATGTAAAGCCTCATCGACTTATCTTTCTTTTTAATAAACAAGACCCGCTCCTAAGAATGAAACCCTTCTCTAGCAACTGTTGAATTTGAGCCTTTAACTCTTTTAGTTCTATCGGTGCCATACGATATAGAGTAATGGACACCGGAGTTGATCCTGGCATTACCTCAATGCCAAATTCTAACTCATGTTGGAATGGTAAAATTGACAACTATTTTGGGAATACTTCAAGAAAGTCTCATATTGTTCGTATAACCTCGAGTGTTGGACTTGAAATTTGGGTGTTGACCACATGAGCCAAGAAGGCCTCACACCCATAGTCGATCATCATTTGAGCTTTCAAAGTGAATACCATCCTCCATTAGCAGTGCCTATTGCTGGTCATTACTAACTTGGTCCTATCAGCTGTTCTAAGATTAAGTTGCCTGGATTTTCACTTCAAACTGACATCGAGTTCAGTTAGCCAATCCATCCGCAAAATCATGTCGAACAAATCCACCAAATATGTGGGGAAGGTATGATCCTAAATCCTCACTGGGCATTGCCAGAAAATTTTGTCCACCAGTACATCTCGACCTAGGGGCTTGAGACTTGAACATCTACATCTAGGTCCTCTGTTGGAATTTCTATATCTCGCACTAGGTTAGAAAAAATATAAGAGCGAGAGGAATTAGGGTCTATTAGTATAGTAATTGGAATGGAAAAGACTGTAAATGTACTTGATATCACGTCTACCACATTAATCTCCTCTCAGGTTCGTATTGCATACTTCCTGAATGTCACTCTTAGCTCTGCTTCGGCCACTGATCTAACCATCCCTTGGATCTGTTGTCTGGACACAATACTACCACCCCTAGCTAGAACTCGACCTTTGTGCATAGATGTCGTTGATCTTCGAGTAGCTATTAAGTTGTACCCTACACCCTTGGACAGTCTCTGAAAAAGTGGTCTAAGTAGCCACAATTGTAGAAACCCCTCAAACCCACTAACATATCCCTGGGTGCCTCCTCCCACACTGAGCATAAATAGGGTGAGTGAATACTCTGGTCGACTCATTGGCACTACCCTTTAAGGCTAACTTTAGTGGTCTTCTCTTTGTATCAAACCTACCTCCTCAGTCTAAACTTTTCTCGATCCTTCTAGACTGCACTGTCAAAGGTCTCAATGAACCCTGACTATCTCTAGACCTCTTAACTAGACTCTAAAATGGCTTTACTATCTCAGAAGCTCTTCTAGTATGTCATGTAGTCTCACCAGACTGCATAGCATGTCTATTTAGAACCTTCTCGACCGTCTTTGCCTAATGGGTCAGCTGATTGAAGACTTTGAAAGGATTAACTGCAATGTGCATCAAAATGTTATAGCAAAGGCCCTATTTGAACCTACAACATCGATGAACCTCCGTCGGAGTCAACTCTGAGGCATATTTACTGAGCTTGAAAAACTCTAGCTCATACTCAATCGCTAAGCGATCACCTTGAGTTAGGTGTAGGGACTGCCCCTAAGTCGGCCTCTCTGGTTCCCTAGTCATCTCGATCATCTCCCACCAATCTATGACGTTACCATTGAGTAGGGCAGTGACGTACTCTAGCTTACCCTTTGGGGTAAAGTGTAACTGTCAAATGGTCTAAAGCATCTCTCTGAGCCACTGGTCGCATGCTAAAAGATCATCATACTCAGTATCGAAGAACATGATGGTCTTGTATCCATGGAATTGATCTACTGGGACTCATAGGGAATGGCCACTAGCTGGGTTGGAGGTACTAGTGGACGAGGTGGTGCAGTTAAAGAACTAGAGAGGGACCTAACTATCTATCTAAGTACGGAGGTGAGGTCCCAGAAGAAGGTAGCCTCCTTAACCCCCGTGTCTACTGAAGCATGCCACTTATAGGTGTCCAGAACGAATCCCTCACTGATATCTACTGGTGGTGAGGCATGACTCTCTTCTCTCCCATCCTAACTATAAGTTGGGTTATCGGCCATAATTTTTTTCTGAAATTAAAAGAAAAAGGGGTCATTATCGTCATTCCAGTATTTATAGTACTCTTGAGTCCCTAGAGGCATGTACATATTCAAAAGCTGACTAATTCTGACCCGCAAGTCTAGGAACAAATAAACTTGGATGCTCTGATACCACTAAATATAACACCTTAATCCAGTTTGACCTGAAGATCAATGGATTACAATATTACAGGGACTGCCAAAATAGTAACCCAAAAATTTTCTTTGAAAATTGTTTATTATCACTAAAAATAATTTATCCATAGAAGTAAAAATAAAACGTGATAATTTAGGTTTACAAATAATGTGGAGCTCTCAAAATATATCTAAAAATAATACAATACTAAATATAATTCAAAAATACGACTGAATACACACAATGGTTCATAAATAGTACATGCCCTCTAAAGATGACTCAAGACGTTCTCTGATGGTTTCTACTAGTTTGTACTACTCATTGGAATATCTGGAGATAATAACTCCCCACGAACTGCCCTTAAGAATAAGCGGACGAAAACACATTCTAAACGCTGAGCTTACGAGCTTAGTGCCTCACAAATATTTGTATTATACTATATACATTCATTAAATGAAATGGCTAGTGGTACAGGTCTAATCATACTAAATACTGATTTACTAAACTATGAATGGCATCATGGTGCCACTGAAGGTTCTGGATCTCAGAGCTTATGCACCCCTTTAGCTGGCCAGAATACACGCTGGCGCCTGGGTGAGGTTCAAAGCTGCATCGAAAATGTACACTAGTCCCTAAATGGCATGATATTCGAAGTTGAATCAGAAACATACACTCCACCGACTTACTCCGTTGAGTCTTGGGCATCTGCACCCAGTCGGCTACAAAAGTGCCTTGGCACTAACTTGGATATCCACTAACTGTCGTATTTCTTCTAGGAGGAACTTGAGTGTTCTGGTTGTTTCCCGACCATCAAATAATACTAGTTGTATGTAACCCTAACTATTACTATTTCTATTTTTTTGATATTATGTAACACCCTCGGACCGATACAGTGACCCAATCCGATTCGAGGTGCCACATTAGGGCCACTAGAGTGACCCACTATAAAAATTTGAGAAAATAAAAATTTATGTCAACCTTTAAAAAATATAAAACATTTATAAATAAAAATAGAAATACAAAAAACCATCATATATTAAATCATAATTTAAAATCATACAAGTTTTACACTCATTAAAATAATCAAATGTGACCTACATGCCCCTAATTACACGTGTACCATAATCCACAAGAAACATCGAAGGAACTCCCAATACTGATTTCAATAGATGCACTGGATCTATTCTTTTAATATGAAATGATGAGAAAACTGAGCTTTAAGAAGCTCAGTAATGTTGAACTACCAGATGATGCTGAATGACATGTAGATAAATGGAAATTATAAAATATTTCTTATTTATTCAGGTATCTACATGTTTTCGTGATGATCTAAGGTTCAATTGACTTTTCTTTAGGTAACAGAAAAAAAACTTATAGTTCAGAAGGAACGTTCAGTGGACTAGGTTCAAAAGATTGAAAACGAATGTTTAATGTGTTCCTATAAAATAGAAAATAGTTTAAAAACCAGTAGTAGTTTATTTCAAGAAACATATTTTTAAAATCAATGTAATACCCTCCAACCGTACACCATATGAAAACCCAAAACAAGCATCTATAAGGATTTACCCTAGACCATAGCATCTATAAGTGCATTATAGAAGATACAAGCATCCATAAGGACTTACCCTAAACCCTTAGGATATGGGAGTCCATTATGAAAAATACATGCATCCATATGGACCTACCCTAGACTCTTTGGATCTAGGAGTTCATTATGGAATATCAAAACAGGCAGGAATTGCCAGCTAGTTGAACCTCAGAGTATCCAGACACTTACCCAGGTAATACCATAATAAACAGATCAGATAGCATACAATAATATCAAAAATCAGAAACCAGTAATTAGAAACTAAATATCAAAAATCATACTTTATATAAATCAAAGAAAGCATTTTTGTTCATAAATAACACACTACAGGATCCAAGTTATCTTTCGAAGGCGCTTGGAAATCATCAGGAATAGAAAATATGAAATTGCGCAAAATTAATCGGATTTTAGGATCAAGGTCCCTATTAAAAAGGTTTAATTGCTAACATAAGTAATCACACTTTTATATATTGATAATTCAGGACCAAAAAGGGTTTGAGTGCATTAGAAAGATATTCAATAATCCTTTACATCAGGATAATCTAAAATTTCAGATATAACCATAATGATTCTATTATTTATGTCATTAGGGGTATTTCAGATATTTTGATTTCTAATAGATTCTTAGTAACTTAATCAAATTATGATAATACGGTGATTTAAGATATCCAAGATTCATATCAAATTATCCAAATTTTGAGTCAGATCAGACTAATCAGATTCCGATAGTGTGATACTTACCAATAATCTAGACTGAGATCCTTCATGAATATTCTCATCTTAATACTGACTGAAATAGCTGAGCTGATCACCTTCGAAATCACCATTGATAAATACTTGAGGAGACGAATAGGTATTCCTTTGGTATTTATTTTATTTCAGAATTGTAATAGTGTCCAAAATGTCTGATGGCTTGGGGTCGTGCTCCATAACCTTTAGGGGCAATACAACATTTAAGTTTATCGATTTTTCCAGATTCCATCTAGAGTCGTTCACTTAATCCAAGTCACGAGGGTACTTCTGTTCCATCCAAATTTCATTTTAATACTAAAATTTAATTTAGTCATTTTGTAGCTTGAGGACTTTTGGGTAATTCTATTCCATCCAAACATATGCATTTTTTCTGGTAATTTGGTCGTCGGATAATTATTCAAAAATTAGAGTATTTGGATATGAAGTGATATCTAAGGCAAGAAATCGTTTATCAGACTTTTCCAAATTAGATCATATCTACAAATTCGTAGTTCTATCAAGACAAGAATGAATTCTAAGGTCATTTCTACTATCAGGGGAGATCCATATCCCGTTTTCATCTCAAGGGTATTTTTATAATTTCACCACATAGGGGTATTTTTTGTAATTTATTATCCAAGTATTCTCGGCACTTAACCTTTCAAGAAAATAATCAGAATTTGCGGATCCTGAGGTCTATTGTTGATCTTGAACTTATTTCTTATAAATCTTCCAATTCTGTATGCAAGTCATCCGAGTCTTATTCTGTATATCAACTTTCTAGCATATTCAGTTCAAGTTAATATCCTTTTACTATATTTAGTAAAAATTTAAGAATATTCTTCAAGATTTACTTGACTAAACAATATAAATCATGCATCAGTCAATTACCAACATATACCGTAAAACGTGTATAAGGTAGTAGAGTATTACCTCAATTTTTAAGCCACTTCAGTCAACCAATTAAACTCTATTTGATCGCTCTCATGCCTGAATTCAATGTCCCATAATATCTCAGAAACAAGGTAAAACAAATTACATCAAAAACAGAACTTAAACATAAAAATTTTATTGAACTAAGAGATCAAACATAAAAAACAGCTTACCGGGTTTGAATTTTGCAAAACAGACTTTGGATTCGGACTCATGACGTCGAAAAATATAAAATATGTCTTTTCAAAAATTTTAAGTTTTTGGTCAAAGTCAACGATCAACCCTTGTCAAAGGCAATGACTCAGGACTTTCGGATTCAGATTTAGACTAATTCTAGAAGACTCAACCATTAGAGATGAAGCCCACGCACCAGGGCAGTGTGTGGCAGCGCGTGCGATAATGATTAGGGCTGATGAGGTTGACTGATTAAACGAAATACATCCAAACACAATAATCAGTCCAAATTATCTCAAAATAAGCTAGAACAGAGGCAAAATCGAATGAAAAAAAAGGATGTCAAAGAGTTTACCGTCGATGATCAGAGAATGAGCGATGACAAGGTGGCAGTGTTAACTGGGTTTTGATTGAAATCACATGGGGGAGTCTAATAATGGTGATGGTGAGTCGAACGGACGTCGAACGCGATCGAAAATCAGTTACGATGATAAAGTTCTCCGTTGAGTATTCGATGAGCTTTCCACGTTGAATGGTGTTGGTTCATGATGCGTGGTATATCAAGATTTAATCGGACTGAGTTGGCGCGTAAACTAGTTCTGGCGGTGTCGATCATGATGGTCGAACGATGGTGGTTCAGTCGGTAGATAGGCCAATGAGAGTTTAGGGATTCTTTAATTTAGGGATTTATCTCCACTCTAATGAGGGAAAAGATTTTGGGGATTTAAAATCTCAAATATATATCTTTAAAAATATATATATATTCATTATTTTATTACCTAAATAGTGCCTTAGCCTAGTGGCTTCGACATGGCTCTCTAATCTTTTTGGTCTGGGTTCAAAACCCACAGGCCACACTATTCATTCATCTTTTTTTTTTCTTTTTTTAAATTTAATTCATAAATGGGTAAATTAAAAAAAGTCCTTAAATTGTACAAAATTTTACCTTTTTTTTACTCCAACTTGTTTTCAACTTAGTCCTCAAATTAATTTACTTTAATTAAATAATTAAACCTCAATATTTTTGGGGTGTGATATATTAATTACTATTATCGTTTAAAGTCTTATTTACAATTATTTTTGTTGTATTTGGGGTACCTCGGGTCTGATATATTATTCATGCATTAATTATCCAAAACTATCTGTTAGTACCGATACTTACTCCTCAGTATTGATACTGAACCCCAGTATCGTACCCACCTATTGATATCGATACCTCTGACTGACGTAGGCTATTTGAATAACGTAGTATCAATAATCTTAGATGAGTATCGATACTCTGGCACTGGGGTATCAATATTGTCCTGAGTATCAATACTAAATTAAGGTTTGATGTTTCTGAAAAATACCTCTCTTATCGATACTACCCTTGTAGTATTAATACCCCTGCCATGGTACTCTATGTGAGCATCAGTACCAAAATTGAATATTGGATTGGTGGTCTCGATACCAACATGATCAATATCGAATCAGGGACCCTAGTATCGATACTTTTTGTATGAATATTGATACTTCCCTTTGAATCTTGTTTGATTTTTGCCTAACTGAAGAACAATATAGATACTACTACTACGGGATGCCATGTTTTGGCTCGAAAAATTGTATCTTTCTACCCCAAAAGCCCTAGTGAGGTCCCCAAGTGATGTTTAAGTGTTTTATCTAATTTTAGGGATCATAAAACAATCTTAAAACATGCTGAAACACCCAAATTATGACAAGCTTATACAACCTACCAAATCTCATCTAAATGATCTACACATGGTATAGTTGAGTTAGAAGTGAGTTATCTGGTGATTCTAGGTTGTTGGAAGCGTCCAAGACTCAACCAAGAACAAGTTTGTCCTTTCTCTTAGCTTTGGAGCTCTCTCCCACTTCTTTCACTAACAAAAAGAAAAATGATATCAATACTATATAAATTTTAGGGCTGAGAAAAGTTAAGAAACACTTCCAAGGGTTTATGCTCCTGGAAATCAAATTAAAATCAAAGGTATCTTAAACCCTAAAAAAACCCAAGTTCTAAAACCATGGCCAAACCTGGTGTTTGGGGGCTTGAAATGAAGCTAGAGACGAGAGGATGATGATTCTTACCTTTACTTCTCCTTGCAACCCTTGAAAATCTATAAAGTTTCCAGCTTTTTGCTTGGTTTGAGGAAGAAAATGAAGAGAACAAGACAAGAGTTGGTGAAGGAGAAAAGAGACATGCTTCAGACGTGATATCACACATCTTAATGGGTTTTCATTTTTTTTGAAAATAAAATGGTAAAATCACTTCCTTGATCCCTCTAATTCTAACTATAACTAAAATTACCCCTTTTTACTCTTTATTGGGCTAATACCCAAGCCCAAAACCATTCCAACTTGGGTCCAAGCTTCTTATGAACTAAATAATTAAATCAATGCCCAACCCGAAATCTGGGGCGTTACACATATAGTGTAGGAAAATTCATAAAAATTCATTACAGTACAACATTGTAATTACATTGTTTCCTATACTTCATTTCCACCTTAACTTACTGGAATTCACATTTAAACCCACAATTTCACCTTAAGCCTCTTCTTTTCTCATTTAGGCTTTAAGGACTAACCATAGAAATTTCACATTTCAAGTCTAAATCCAATTATTTAGTCACCAAATTAATCCTTTAAAGGTAACAAATATCATAAATAAGTCACTTGATTTTTTCATAATTATTTCCTTGAGAAACCCATATGGATGAACATAATCTATCACCATCCAAGTAGATTTGAAGCTTGAAAAAACAAATTTAAGCATGTATTGAATTTTCTACCATAACCTTTATCGATTTCAAGTTTAGAATATAATTCCTAAACTTTTCCTAAAGTGTCGTTTTGGTCACTATTAGGACTCAACCATTCTTCCTCATTTCCAAGTTTGAATAAATATGCTAAGACATACAACATAATGTTCTCATCATATCTAACATAAAAATTAGTTCAAAACAGCAACCTCTTAACTTTTCATCATTTTTGAATTGACCCCTAAAAGAAAACTAATGGATTTTTCATCATTTGAAGAATGAAATCACCACAACACCTATTTCATCATTTTAAAGCCATGAAACATCAAATTCCATCATCCTTGTCATTCACCCTTTTATAAATTTAGGGTTATAACCATGAACAACATGAACAAATAGTACTAAATGAAAAAGAAATTAATGGAAAATAAAATAATATTTCATATCTTAATCTTAAATCCAACCAAAAAGGATTGAAAATCAAATTAAAAAATTACCTAGTTGTTCTTGGTAACTCACAGCAGCACAAGGAGTTTCATGAATTTTCTTGAATTGATTTTTCTTTTATTTTAGTCATTTTTGTATTTTTACAACTTAAATAAATTTAAAATTCATTTTAATCCAAAATGAAAACTTTACCCTTAAGATCCAATATTCCTAATCATTCTACATGTCATATCATCCAAGGGTTGGAATTAAACCATGGAGTTAGTAGTTACCAACTTTACCCTTGTAAAGTTTCAAAATTACAATCTTGTCCTTTTTAATCCAATTAACCAATTGCTAAGATTTAACATGGAAATCAACTTAAATCCAATGGTTCATATTAAATCTTATCATTTTAAAGCATGTAAAAGATATTTTCTTCCATGCCATATCATCTAGAAAAAATTCCTAAATTTTTATTCGATCTGGTTATTCGATTTTTTTCTCAAACTTTCACTCTTTATAGCTTTTAACACATGCTTCGTACTAAAAATTTGAGAACCAAAATGTAATTATGGAGGTTAACCATTCATTTAGGGGGCAAAAATATATACTCTCAAAAATTACAATTTTAATCAATAAACTTTCCCAATTTTATACTTTAGCCACCAAACTTTCATTTTATTCATTTTGGTCATTACCTAAAATTTTGAGGTATTGTAATTCTACCCCTTAAGAAAAATTCATCCACAAATTTTTATGCGTACCTGGTTGAAATATATACATATAATGCTCTTTTATTGTCTTTTTCATTTCATATGTAGCTTTTTCCACTTTATGGTTTCTCTATAAAACTTTAACTAGAAGAATCTTTTTGTTCCTTAAATGTTTTTCTCCCCTATTAAAATCCTTGCAGGTTCTTCCTCATATGTCAAGTCCAATAGAATTTGAATTTCCTCTGGTGTAATGATATGAGAAGGATATGATTGATATTTTCGAAGCATTGGCATATGAAACACGTCATGGATCTTACTCATTTCTGGTGGTAATGCTAGTTTATATGCCACTGGACCAACCCTTTTCAAAATTTCATAAGGACCAAATAATCTTGGACTAAGTTTGCCTTTTGATCCAAAATTTAATACCTTTTTCCAAGGTGAAACCTTTATAAATACTTTATCTCCAACTTTGAATTCAATATATTTTATTTTAAGATCTGAGTATGACTTTTTTGTTTGAGGCTGCTTTGAGATTATCTTGAATTATCTTTACCTTGTCCTCTACTTCTTGAACAAGATTTGATCCAATGAATTTTCAATCCTCTAGCTTGAACTAGTTCATTGGTGTTTGACATTTTCTTCCATATAATACCTTGTAGGGTGCTATCTTTAAACTTGATTGGTAGTTATTATTATAGGTGAACTCATCTAACGGATGATACATTTCCCACAAGCCTACAAATTCTATAATACAAGCCCACAAATTCTATAATACAAGCCCTTAGCATGTCTTCTAATATCTGGACAATCCTTTCTGATTATCTATCTATTTAAAAATGGAAAGTAGTATTGAATTGTAATTGAGTTCCCAATACTTCATGTAATGCACTCCAAAACCTTGAAGTAAACCTTGGATCTCTATCGGATATAATGGATATATGAACACCATGTAATCTGAAAATTTTCTTAATATATAACTCTGCTAACTTTTTCAAGGAGTAGTCAGTTTGAATTAGTACAAAATGTTCTGATTTAGTCAATTGATCCACAATCACCCAAGTTGAATCTTTTTTACTTGATGTTAGTGGTAAACCTGTTACAAAATCCACAGTAACCTTTTCCCACTTCCATTGTGGAATTGAAATTGGCTGAAATAATCCTAATGGTACTTGATGTTCCGCCTTTACTTGTTAGCAAGTTAAACACTTAGAAACGAACCCAGTGATAGTTCATTTCGTTCCAAGCCACCAAAATCGACTTTTCAAATCTTGATACATTTTGTTGCCTTCATGATGCATAGTTAAAGGACTGTAATGTGCTTCCAAAAGTATTTCTTTCTTTATTTCTTCGTCATTAGGAATATATGCACATCCCTTGCAATAATGGCATCCATCTTACTTTATTTCAAAGTCTTTAGATTCACCACACTCAAGTTGTTTATTCTTTCCTATGCATTTTTCATATTTTTTTCTTGCAACTCCTTAATTTGACTTATCAATGCAGGTTTAATTTAAAGTTCTACCAATTAATTTAAAGTTCTACCACTAGTCCACCATCTAACTGCAAATTCAATTGTCCATCCAATGCTCTCATGGTAGAGAACGTTTGTCTCAAATTAAGCTCCTTTTGAGATAACAAGTATTTCAAACTTTTGTGATTTGTGAAGATATAACACTTTTCATAATATAAGTAGTGATGCCAATTCTTTGAAGAAAACATTACTGCAGCCAACTCTAAATCATGAGTATGATTCTTTTATGAGTTTTAAGCTTTCGAAAAACATATGCTACCACCTTCCCTTTTTGCATTAACACAAGCCCCAAGCTATTATGGGATGCATCACTACATACCACAAAATATTTTCTAGATTATGGTTGTACCAAAACAAGTGCTTCTGATAATATCTTATTTAGTTTTTCAAAACTTTCCTGACATTTAGTTTTTTCCAAACAAATGGTACATCCTTTTCAATAGTTTAATAATTTGAGCAACAATCATCAAAAAGTCTTTCACAAACCGCCTAGAATAACCAGCTAATCCTAAGAAACTTCTCACCTCATAAACATTATTAGGAGTTTTCTACTCAATAATTGATTGAACCTTTTATGATCAACTCTAATCCCTTGAGCTGAAACTATACGACCAAGGAAAGCTATTTCGGATAACCAAAATTCACATTTTCATAGCTTTACATAACCTTTTTTTTTCGAAGGATTTGAGATTCGAATATGAGTATCATGATCCTCTTTGGTTTTAGAATAAACCAATATATCATCAATGAATACCAGCACAAATTGATCTAAATATGGTTGAAATACTCGATTCATTATATTTATAGAAGCTGCTAGTGCATTCGTAAGCCCAAATGATATCATAACTATAACCATTTATCCAAATATCACTCATTACCACATATTTTAATCTAAGTTTAATAACCATTAAAGAATTAATCAATTTATCGTTAAAATCACTTTCTAATTTTTCAACATTCAAACTAAATTCAATTTCAGACAACTTAACAGTTCATAACTATAACAAAAAATATATAACTGCATAAATAACTACCTAAATTCAACCTTAATCGGTTTCTCTGTTTTTATTCTTGTGTTTCTCTAATATTATACCAGTAATTCATTTAACCATTTTCAACAATAATATAACTATACATCATTCATTTTAATAATATTAACTAGTTTATAAAATATTACAACCAAGTCTAAACTAGTTAATGATCATCCATTATTAAGTTATACATGCCAACTAATAAAATCAAAATACATTAGATAGATGTCATTACTGATATTGTAGACATAGTCCTCAATAAGTAGGATGTCAAGTACTCCTTTCGGTTCCTGCTTTTTTCCTACGTGTGAAAATCATCACACACTAAGTATACACTTAGTGAGACAATCATAGTAATAGTCAATATAGTACAACAAATAAATAATATAAATAAATAATAATACTCAATGTATTTTGATCACTTTGCTTGTATTTCAATCATATTATCATATATTAACATGATACAAACCACATATAAAATTCCTTACTAATGTTCTCGTCTTATCTAACATAAATATCAATTCAAAACATCAACCCATTAACTTTTCATCTTTTTTTAATTGACCCTTAAAAGAAAACTAATGGATTTTTCATCATTTGAAGCATGAAATCAATATCACAACACCTATTTCTTCAAAAAGCCTTGAAACATCAAATTCCATCATCCTCATCATTCACCCTTTTCATAAATTTATGGTTATAAGCATGAACAACATGAACAAATGGCATCAAATGAAAGAGAATTTAATGAAGAATACAATTGTATTTCATATCTTAACTTTAAATCCAACCAAAAAGACTTGAAAATAAAATTCAAAAATTATCTAGGTGTTCTTGGTAACTCACGGCAATAGCAAGGAGTTTCAAGAATTTTCTTAAATTGAATTTTCTTTTATTTAGTCTTTTTTGAATTTAGGTTATTTATAACCTAAATGAATTTAAAAATTCATTTTAATCCAAAATGACCACTTTACCCTTAAGATCCAATGTTCCTAATCAGGCCACATGTCAAATTTATCATCCAAGGGTTGGAATTAAACCATAGAGTTAGTTGTTACTAACTTTGCCCTTGTAAAGTTTCAAAATTACAATCTTGTCCTTTTTAATCCAATGGATACAATTTAACATGGAAATCAACTTAAATTCAATGGTCCACATTAAATCTTATCATTTTAAAGCATGGAAAAGATATTTTTTCCCATGCCATATCATCTAGAAAAATTTCCTTATCCTAATTTTTCTTAAACGTTTACCCTTTATAGCTTTTAACACAAACACCGTACTAAAAATTCGAGTGACACCAAAACATCATTATAGAGGGTAACTATTCATTTACGGGAAAAAATATATACTTTTAAAAATTACCATTTTAGTCTCTGAACTTTCTCAAGTTTATACTTTAGCAACCAAACTTTCATTTTATTCTTTTTGGCCATCAGCCAAATTTTTGGAGTAATACATTTATAATTATTTTATATTATTTGAAATTACAAAAAAATAATATATTTTAATGCAACTCACCATGTAGACCTAACGAGTTTCATGAAATATATTAAAGATTTAAGCCCCACGAGACCCATAGACACATGTCCATTAAAAAGTAATATCTGGGCAAACTCGCCATGTGGATGTAATGAGTTTGTCTTATACTGTAGAAAATGTTGTATTTTACAAATTAATAATTGGATTGGCCTATTTGGCCAAATAAGTAACCCACTTGGATTATTAGCCCAATTTTCCCTTTTCATTTTCTTTACTTGTCGTTCGTCCTTTTTTTCTCATTTTTCGTTAGTAGGTGGCGACATTAGTCTTAATGCTAATTATCGTTGTCGATATTTCCTTTTCATATCATTTTTTATTCTTTTCTTTGTTTGAAATAGATGTCTTAATGGCACAATTTTCTTTGTTTTTATAGCACACTTTTTATTTGCCTTTTGAAACGTTTTCTATTTTCTTTTTTGGTAGTTATTTATTTTTTCAGGGTTGGATTTAATGTTGCCATTATTGATCAATATGGCGCTAATTTGTTATCTCGCTAACCTTCCATTCTTTGGCACCTCAAATTTGATTTGGATATGCAACATGCGATCATAGATAGTTTTCTCATGATGATTAACTCTTATTTGTGTTTTATCAGTAATCTTACAATAGTTTAATCATTTGTTGTGATTCACTTTTCGTAGCAGTCAGATGTATTCGTATCTAACTTTTGTTCAAGTTCTTTTAAACGAGCTTTTCACATTTTTTCTTCTATGGTCCTTACATGATATTGAGTGATTAGTTTCTTAATGATTAAAGAAAAATATTCCAATTATGTATTTAGTTTACGGTTTTTATTGTAAACCTTTGATATAATTTTGAATATTTTCTATTTTTAATAAAATTAACTATTTATATTTCAAAATAGAAAAATTACACATGCTAATTATAGACACTTTCTTTTTCTTTTCTTTTTTTTTAACAAATTTGTATGTATTATATATAAAGTGAACAACAGGAGCTGCTACAACTAAAGACTAAAAACCATAGAAAACCGGTTGGTCATTCAAATATAACCCCAAGCTATACACAAACGTTAATCAACAGGATGAGTTCTATCTATACACTTCTCGTAATATAGACGCTATTTTGTATAATATTATAACCTCACAAATTAATCTTAAATAATTTTTACGAATTTAACCTTAATTTTAATCTATAAGAATCACACTCATTTTTTAGGGGAGGATGCTTCTCTATTATGAGTGGCTAAAAAGATTATAATCTAACTGTATAGAGCACTACCGCGTTTAATGCAACAAAATTGTATGTAAAATATTGTTTCAAGTACAGGTACAAGGTAGGATCCTACAAAGATCGAGTGAACATAAGCTAGGAACAGACAAAAACATATTATTAATAAAAAATATAAAAATATAAAAGAATTTAAAAATATTAGGTTTACAACAGCCCTCAGCCATCCCTCGATTCAACCCTACTCGTATCCAGCAGAAAATATACGGTTCATCTATAATCGGAGCTGGAACAGAAAATAGTATATAAATATTCTTAAGTTCATAGACAGCTGTGCATGATGGAAATTGTAGGCTATCTACTATATCTCTCGTGCTCATATTTAGACTGTTCCGCATGGTTCGCCTTCCAACTCCGGAATTACCTTTTTGCATCATGGCAACAAATTCACCGTAATCGATTCTTCCATCCTGAAACAATCAAGTAGTATGAGAATTTAGGATCCCTAAGCAACAAGACAACAAAGAGCTAAGATGGCTTACATTATCTTGATCAACTTCTCTTATTATATAGCTGAAGCTCATCAACCGTAATATAGCTGCTATCGTCCTTATCGAAATATTTGAACTCCGCGACGAGATGTTCTTCGCGCTCTAGTTTATTAACGTGAACTGTAGCAGCTATGAATTCCCCGTAATCAATGCTCCCATTGTAGTCAACACCAGCCTGAGAGAACAAATGAAATAGCTCATATGATTGTGTTGCAAATTCTAAACCCCATCTTTCTCTATTGGCATTGCTTTCATTCTAAGTAACATAATAAAACAATTGTTGATATCTGCATCAGAATGAACTTAACTGCATTCATAAGTTCCTGAATTTCAGTATCCTTCAGTGTGGAGCCATATCTTTGTAAACCGGCTTTGAGTTCATCGAATGTGATCGCGCCACTGTTATCGGTATCCATTGCCGTAAACATTTCCCTAAAACCAGCAATCTCCTCCTCGGATAGACTTTCAGCAATTACCTGATAAAGGTGCACTCTTTGTTTAGTGAGACAAACAACTTGCTTCTGTTGCTTTACACACATGCAAACACACATATTGAGAATGGTACCCGTAAAGCTATCTTCTTTAGTTTATTCATTGCTGAGAATTGCTTGAGACAAGAAAGTACTGCAGAACCGAGTGCCTTGTCTGGGGCAACGCCATTTTCAAAAATCCAGGGATGACCTCAAAGAAGAAAAACATTTATGGGTTCAAAACATTCATAAATTTCAACCAGATAATAATAGAAAGGTAAATGTATCACACATATTACATCATGTGCAGTTAGTCATTCCGAAGGTCGAGAGCATAGCATCTTCCGGATTAAGTCCTTTGCACTATCAGATATTACAGGTTAATACAGCATAAAATATTCCTTGTTGTGTTTCTAAAGAACAGACAGAGGAAAGTTGCAAGTATATTACACATAGAATTGCTTGAGAACAGGGGCGGACCCAGGACAAAAATTCAGGGGTTGCACAAAAAAAAGTCTTATAAATTTTTTTAGGGGTTGCACAATATTAAAGGTGATACTTGTATTAATTAGAAAAAATTAAAAAAAAATTAACACTAAGTAGACAATTTTATTGCACAAAATTTTTTTTTCTATAAGAATTTAACTGAAATATGGGGATTCTACCTAAAAATCACAAAATATATATATATAAAAATACTAAAATAATATCATTTGATCAATGTTCCTCACAATTTGAGGGGTTGTCCGGGCTACCTTGGCAACCCCTGGGTCCGCCCATGCTTGAGAACTCATTATGATGCAGAACCAAAGAAAATGAAACATTGACATTACCAGCCCAAAAAGTTGTGACGCCACTTGGCATTATATAGAGTATAACTCCTGCAGTCCATACATCGGCTTCTGGTCCGTAATGCTTGAGGAGTACTTCCGGAGCGACGTAATACAGGCTTCAGACCACATCGGTAAAAACTTGGCCTAGAGTATGCAAACCACACATCATGTTAAACAACATATGCTAATTAAAGTAGTACGCATTGAGTTTAGATGTTAGGAATAAGTTGTTGATTAATTGCGCTACAAGTAAACTCACAAGTAATTCCTTACCTGGTTTAAAGAACACTGAGAATCCAAAAATCAATAGCTTTGAGTGAAAATCATTATCCTTGTTAACTAGCAAGAAATTCTTAGGTTTTAGATCTCGATGCATAACCCCAAGTGAATGGCAAGCCTCGACAACTTCAACAATAATATTCGTCAATGCAGCTGCCTTCCTCTCGGTGTAATGCCCTCTTTCTTTGGATGATATGATCGAACAATTCACCTCCAGAGCAAAGCTCCATCACAATATGCACATATAAACTGTCCTCGTATGTACCTTTGATCATAACGATATTATCATGACTGGCCAAATGAAGCATTATCTGAATCTCCCTCCTAACACCCTCGACATCCTCCTTGGAAACCAACTTCCTTTTGCAAATAGACTTACAGGTATAGTTGATACCTGTTGAAATCTCGATGCAAAAGTAGTCCCGAACTGTCCTTGTCCTAGCTTGCGACCGATAGTATATAGGTCGCGGATGTTCGGTGTCTTATGACCAAGAATATTACAAGCCTGGTGATCAGTACCACGCTTTTTGCTGTCATCTTTCTTAGAGGGTATAATGGTAGCCAAATGGGCATCTTGAGTGGGTTCTTTGGGGATTTCTTGGGGAGTAAGTTGTTGATCCTTTAAGGTGGAATTGGGATAGTCTGTAGAAGTGTGGTTCTGCTTGGAAGGAAGTTCTTTGGGCTGATGAAGCTCTGATGAATGTGCCCGCCCCCGCGACATGTGTTGCGCATCAAACAATCAATATTTCTCCCCAGTACTTATTTTCTCATGCAATAATATAAGCACATCAGTTTATCAGGAAATAATGGAGAAAGAAGGTAAATCGTTTATGATCGCATAATTGGAAATCATGAAACATCACATGATTACATGTTGACGAAAACGGGTAAAGAAAACAAAAGAACACGAGAATTTTACGAGGTTCGGCAATGTGCTTACGTCCTCGGTGCCTAGGCGGCGCTAGAAGTTTTTATTCAATGATATTTTAGGTCTAGGTTACATCTCTATTTATAATAGAAAACCCTGGTACATAATTACAAAATTAACCCTGTACCGTACCGCGGGAGCTACGCCCCCGCACCCCCAACCCACATAATTTGTAACCCCACAACGAGACTTTCTTTGTAAGGACAATTGATGTTCACTTCGCTCACTCCGCTCCATCTCCTGTCCTCTTTACTGGTATATTTATGAGCCATACCTAACAAATCTCCACCTTGGCGAATATCCTGCCCCTTGGAAACTTCAATGTGGGTTGGGTTACCTTGCTTCTTTAACAACTCGAAACATTCAACAAGTCCAAGCAATGCTTGAACTTGTCTGTCGTAACTGGCTTGGTGAACATATCAGCGGCATTCTCATCAGTATGTACCTTCTGAAACAAAACCTCTCCAGATGCAACCAACTCTCTGATCTTGTGGAACCTTACATCAATATGTTTAGTTCTAGCACGATACACCTGATTCTTAGCCAAGTGAATAACACTTTGATTATCACAAAGCAACTGAACTCCACCTTGTTGAACACCCAACTCCTTCACTAAACCAGTAAGCCATAAAGCTTCTTTTGCAGCTTCAGCCGCTGCCATGTATTCAGCTTCAGTTGTAGATAGTGCCACGACAGATTGAACAGTAGACTTCCAGCAAATAGGCCCTCCACCAAGAGTAAACACATACCCTGTCGTAGATCTTCTATTATCCAAGTCACCTGCATAATCTGAATCCACATATACAACCAAAGGATTATCCCGCTGACTCCCAAAAACAATTCCATGTCCCACAGTACCCTTTAAGTACCGAAAGATCCACTTGACTGCATCCCAATGTTGCTTACCAGGTTTAGACATGTACTTACAAACTGACTACAGCATGAGCTAAATCAGGACGAGTACATACCATCACATCAAGCAGCCAACAGCATTAGAATACGGAACCTTTGCCATATTTCAGCTTCCTTATCTGTCTAGGGCACTGTTCTGATGAGAGCTTAAAGTGATCGCCAAGGAGTGCTAACTGGTTTCGCGCTGCTCATCGCAAACCTTTCTAGCATTTTCTCAACATAACCCCGTTGAGATAGCCGCAGTTTCCTTGAGTCTCTGTCCCTGCAAATTTCCATTCCAAGAATTTTCTTTGCAGCACCTAAATCTTTCATATCAAATTCCTGACTCAATAAAGTTTTCAAACCGATAACATCATCCATGTTCTTCGCAGCAATCAACATATCATCAACATACAGTAATAGAAAAATAAAAGAACCATCATCAAGGCTCTTAACATAGACACAACAATCATACTCACATCGGTTGTAGCCAATCTTGATCATATAGGAGTCAAACCGTTTATACCACTGTCTCGGAGACTGTTTTAACCCGTACAAAGATTTCTTCAATCTGCAAACTAAATGCTCGTTTCCAGGTTGAGTGAAACCTTCAGGTTGCCGCATGTAGATCTGCTCCTCTAAATCACCATGCAAAAAAGCAGTTTTAACATCCATCTGCTCTAAATGCAAATCCCAACTAGCCACCAATGCAAGTACTGCTCGGATTGAAGTGTGCCTGACCACAGGAGAAAAGATTTCATCATAATCAACTCCTTTCTGCTGTGAAAAACCCTTCGCTACCAAACGAGCCTTGAACTTCTCCCCCTCTTTTTCTGTTACTGCTGGTTTCTTCTTATACACCCATTTGCAACCAATCGGCTTCTTACCCTCAGGAAGGGGAACTAACTCCCATGTGCGATTGTGATTCAAAGACTCCATCTCCTCAACCATGGCTGTCATCCACTTGTCGTTTTCCTGACTAGTAACGGCATCATGAAAAGTAACTGGATCATCACTGCTAACAGTAAGTGCAAAAGATACCAAGTCTTCAAAACCCAATCTGTTCGGAGGCTTTATATTCGTCCGTCTCACCCTGTCTCTGGCGAGACTATAATCCTGCAAATCATCCGTAGTGGAACCACCAGAAGTCGGTTGAGAAGTTTCTGGTTTCTCAACTGGAAACTGCTCGAAATCCACCACTGTCGTGTCTTGCTTCTGCTGCAACATGGATTGTTCATTAAAAACGACATCTCTACTAATCACAACTTTCTTCGCAACTGGATCCCAGAACTTGAATCCTTTGACACCTTTCTTGTAACCCAGAAAAATGCACTCCTTCGATTTTGCATCAAGTTTGGATCTCTCATCAGCAGGTACATGCACATAAGCAGGACAACCAAAAATCCGTAAGTTATCAAAACTAACATCATGACCAGTCCATACCTCTTCTGCAACTTTCCCAGCCAGCGATGCCCTTGGCGATCTGTTGATAAGGTAACACGCCATGTTAACAGCCTCAGCCCAGAAGTGTTTGGGAAGCCCCGCATTCAACCGCAAACATCTGGCTCTTTCATTCAACGACCTGTTCATTCGTTCCGCAACACCATTCTGTTGTGGTGTCTTGCGCACTGTAAAATGCCTCTGAATCCCATGCTCCTTACAGAATTGTAGGAACTGTGAATCTGTGTACTCCGTACCATTGTCAGACCGCAAACACTTGATTTTTCGTCCTGTTTGGTTTTCTACCTCAGCTTTCCACAGCTTGAACTTCTCAAAAACTTCAAATTTCTGTTTCAAAAAATACACCCAAAACTTTCCGTGAAAAATCATCAATAAAAGTAACATAGTACCTAGATCCACCCAAAGACGATGTCGTGGAAGGCCCCCATACATCAGAATGCACATAATCAAGAATCCCTTGAATTGTGTGCTTCGCAGTCTTGAAACGGACTTTAGTCTGTTTACCAAGAACACAATACTTGCAAAAATCGAGCTTACAACTTTTGACACCATGCAACAAGTTTCTCTTGTGTAATTCTGCCATACCACGTTCACTAAGATGAGCAAGGCGCATATGCCACAATTTTGTCGTATCATCACAGGACTCAACAGAGTGAACTCCACCTGCAACGGTACTCCCTAACAATCTGTAGATATTCCCTGCAGTCATCTTGCCTTTCATCACAGTCAATGCTCCTTTAACAATCCGAATGGTTTCCCTATCCTCGTCAGCCTTAGGGATAAAACCATTCTTGTGCAAAGTGCCCAAGGAAATCAAATTCTTCTTCAAGTCTGGGATATGTCGACACCACTCAACGTCCGAAGGAGCCATCGTGCATCTTAATTCTGACATCACCAATACCAACAATATTGCAACATCGATCATCACCCAAATAAACCGAACCAGAATTAACCGGCCTGTATGTCGAAAACCATTCCCTATTTGGCGTGATGTGATAAGAACATCCAGAATCAAGAATCCAAGCATCCGTCAATTGTGTCGTTGAAATAGAAAGCATATCACCCTCACTGCAATCAGAAGTATCATCCTCGACCACGTTCACAGACTTGGATGAGCCATCACGCTTCTCATCAGTCTGCTTTTTCAACTTCGGACAGTCTCGCTTCATATGTCCCGCCTCCTTGCACTTGTAACAGTGAATCGTCTTCTTATCCCTGGATTTAGATCTGGAATTCCGCTTCCCGGACCCTGCCTTCTCTGGCTTCCGTCCACGATCTCGATTACCCTTGACATATAAGCTATCGGCTTGAGAGCTTTCCCCTGCATTCTGCTTCGCTGGTTGTGAGCCAACAAGGCTGCAGTAATCTCCTCAACGTTGATAGTCTCTTTCCCATATGTAAGAGTAGTCACCATGTGTTCGTAAGAGGAAGGTAACGAACACAACAGAATCATCGCTCTGTCTTCATCCTCAATTTTCACATCAAGCCGAGCCAGATCAGAAACGATTTGATTGAAGACATTCACGTGTTGCGCCAAATCGTGATCGTCCTGCATCTTCAGCCCATACAGCCGCTGCTTCAGATACAGTTTTGTCGTTAAGGATTTGGACATAAACTGACTTTCCAACTTCCTCCAAATTTCGCCTGGAGACGATAGATGCATGACGTGATACATGACCTCGTCCGCCAAGCATAATCGTATGGTTCCTGCCGCTCGCTGCTGCAATTCTTCCCAATCTTCCTCATCCATCGACGCCGGCTTTATAGGTCGCAAAGCCTTCAAGATCCCTTGCTGCGCCAATAGATCCTTCACCCTCGTTTGCCATAATCCGAAGTTACCCTGACCATCGAATTTCGCGACTTCGAATTTTGCTCCTGACATCTGATACCAATTGTTGACGAAAACGGGTAAAGAAAACAAAAGAACACGAGAATTTTACGAGGTTCGGCAATGTGCTTACGTCCTCGGTGCCTAGGCGGCGCTAGAAGTTTTTATTCAATGATATTTTAGGTCTAGGTTACATCTCTATTTATAATAGAAAACCCTGGTACATAATTACAAAATTAACCCTGTACCGTACTGCGGGGGCTGCGCCCCCGCACCCCCAACCCACATAATTTGTAACCCCACAACGAGACTTTCCTTGTAAGGACAGTTGATGTTCGCTCACTCCGCTCCATCTCCTGTCCTCTTTACTGGTATATTTATGAGCCATACCTAACATTACATGAAGAAACCCCATAAATATATACATCAAAAGAATCTCACATCGGATAAGAAAAAAAAATTATTCCTTTTCACTAATTTTCTAGGAACGGAAAAAGAAAATAAACAATCACCACTGTTCTATATGTATATATGCGTGTACCAGGATTCAACATTAACATCCTATAAAATAGACATCTATTAAAGAAATTAATCCATAATGAATATAAAAGAAGAAATTTCCAACCAAAATCAAATACAGATCAATAATTCAAGTTAAAAAGAAAGGAGAGATAGATTGGAGTAAGAATGAAGAAAGGGGAGGAAAACAAAAGAGATGATAGGAGAGAAAAAGAAGGAAATTCCTAAAATGGATGAAATAAACATCTTGGTGGTCTTTTTATTTAAATGTTTGAGTTTTGGATGACCGGTAGTATAACGTTGCATATGTGACAATGACATCGCCATCATCTGAAGTATATATAAATTTAAAATTGCATATATATTTTAAAAACATCACAACAAATTTAATATATATATATAATTCAAAATATACATATATATATATATATATAATCTACCTAGTGACTTCAGTGAAAAAAAAAGAATGTTATTCTCCGTGAAGATCATTGATTCGAGCAGTTGCATTTGCCGTATACATGCGTTATCAATAAATTAAAAAAATTCTTAACAGGTATTATGTATAAACTAGTTCTTGTATCTCATTCTCACGTGGACAAGTTTACTTATATATTTATAATTTTATGTTTATTTAGTTCTATATTTTCTTGAAAAAGGTATAGAATATCACAATAAAAATATGATGATAAAAATAAACAAAATTATTTAAAATGAATAAAAACCCTTTGTAAAATTATATTTGTAATGGTTTGTTTGAATAATTTTAAAAAAGAAAAATTAATTTGTCTTATTAATTCCATCATACTTCATACAAAAAGAATAAAAGAATCAAAATGGTAACTAAATACTATACAATAAATATACCGATGATAAAAGAAAACCAGTACAGTACATTCTAGGTGCATACGATGAAGACATCATCATTATTATTTCAGTTTTTTTTTATTTATAAATAAACTAATTTATAATAAAATCTTAAAAAATATAAATATTTTTAAAAGATTTTTAATTATTATTGTGAGATCAGACAATAATATTATATATGAAAAACAAAAAACTATACGGGTACATTATTTTTAGCCAACATAAAACAAAACACAACTAATAACATCAACACGAGACAAATATAACAATTTAAATTTATATAACACCATATATTAATATATTAAAATATACAAAATGTATATTGAAAAAACAAATACAAGCTCACATTTATTTTTATTTTTTTTTTTGAAATAAGGTTTCATTTCGAGAAAATAATAATAATTTTCAAAATTAGTAACATGGTCATAGTTGGAAAACGATCTCCCAAAATACTAATGAACAAGAAATTTCATAGCACTCTTGTTACACAATGAAGTATGAAATAAATTTTGCATCGAAAATAATTTTTAATTGTTGATTTACTTGAAGAAAATAAAATATTTTTTTATTAAAAATAAGATTATAACATGTATCATCCAAGTATATAATATGATTTGTCATGTGAAAACCTGAAAAGCCAAGGTTCAAGGATACTAAATGAAACCTTATCGTTCTCTCCCAGAAATTGAATGTATCAAACATATATTATTTGATTAAAATTAAAGGTTTCAGCAGAAAATACCTTTTGAGATAACCATACTTCTACATGGAAGGATGTAAGATGAAATCATCATAACATAACAAATAACCTAAAAAAAAATAAAAGATTTTTCCTATGCCTACCATATGTAAGAGAGTTGAACGCCTGCGCAACTGTGGATGCAACGTGTCGAATTCCGTAACAGAGAAAATTTAGATGGTAAATATTTCTTCAGCCAGAACCTAGTTGCCCTCCTGCATTTGGAAATACTTCAGGACAGGACACTGATCACACATTACAATACCAAAGATTACACCGCTAATCATTATCATTACAAACAAAAACCAAAACATGCCAAGAACTATTTGTCATCTTTCCTCGTACAATTGCATTATACCGAATTCAAAGACTGCTGCCATTATAAAATATACAGAAACAATCAAAACTAGGCATGGTCACTAACCTTTTAATTTCAAGCATTTTCAATCCTAAGCTTATTTAGAGAGTTGGGACCGACAAGAAACACACGTCTTGGTGGGTGATATCTGAAAACCACTACTCCTTTATATGCTGTCCTTGGTACACCGTCCTAGATAACGAAGCAATTAAAATTTTAGGGAATCGGGGAGAATGGAAATCATGAACCTTACATACGTGAATTTTTAGCAGTTTATTTGTACAGCAACAACAGAAGTAGAACAGCAATGTTATTTAAATCAAGGCCTTTTTGTCCCCTATCTTGTATCAGTTGAAAGTGTGTGTATGCTTATCGCATTTGCATGCTTGTAGAGCACAAAAAATGAGGACGAGCAGAAAGGTCATTTCAACTGTACGAAGAACCGTACATATGTCTCATTACTTGCAAATGGTCAGGTGAAAGGAAAGTTGCATCTTTGTGGCAAAGACTATATGCAATTGATGGTAAATGGCTAAAATGGTATTCAGCAAATTCCACCAAACTTTTGAAGCGGTATCAAACACGAGTTTCCGAACTTATAGCATGACCAGGCATTTATCAGCTATTATCATAAAAAACATCTCATGCGTTTTCACAACAAATAAAGAAAAGATACCTGAAACATCAGATTAATAATTTACCTTCCATTCTTCAAAAACTCCAAATTGTCGTGCAATGTTTTCAAAGTCTGATTGGTCTTTATACTGAATACGAACATCACCTTCTATATTAGATGCCATAAGAGCAAGATTTGATCCATGGACAGGTTTTGCCATTTTCAAAATGTCAGCAAAGTATTTTGCATATTTGTCCTAGAAAAGGAAGAACACAATTATACATGACAAATTTAAAAATTAAAACCTAGGGGAAAACAGTTTCCATTTCCGCTGATTTTACCTCCATCAGGTAGCTCAAATCCTGTGACTTCCAATCCACCTTTCACACAAAACAGCAACACAATTGTGATGAAGATGACAGCGATGTACAAAATTTTACATTCTAAATAAAATTATAGAAATGTTGATGCCAACCTTTTTGTCATTGATCTTAATAGGCTCAAGATACTTTTGGAAAAATTGCCCCATGCTTGAACCCTGATTGAATCAAAGATTGAAAACACAAAATGAGCCCACAGTTGTAAAATGGGTGTAAAGATCCACCTAAAGAGCAAGAATATGTTAACACCCATCCTTGAGGAAATTTAAAACTACTGAAGTTGCCTAAGTTATTGAAAGATGAAAATGCCCCTAATTTGGGGAATCTCAATTTTATTTAAGCGTGAAAACAAGCCATTCCAAAAGTTGAAGGAAACTCTTCGACTAAAAAAATAAAAATAAAACAGAAACACTAAAGCCATAGAGGTAATATATTCATCCAAGTTAGTTGCACATTCTCGCAGAAGCAATGCAATAGAATCATAGCACAAAATTCTCCACAGAAAGCATATGGATTGTGTGCCTCATCCATGTTATACCTAGTTACTATCCACAAGGAAGAAACATACAGGCAGATGGTCTACAATACCCATAAGAGTAAACACAGCAATTTTGAACAAGAAATCTTCTAAATGACAAGGTAATACTTACATGCTCACCAAAGTTATATGTTCTGCAAACTTCTGGACGAAGGAATTGTCGGCCTTTGTGATTCTCTTTCAATCTCAACCAGTCATCCCAATAAGTGAACTTTTGTCAAGAAATTTCATAGAAAAACTACATCGATTTGCATTAGTGTGTATATATAAATGAATAACAAATAACAATATACTTAAGCAAAAAGGATATGCTTTTGGCCACTTTGGTGATAGCTCATTCCATACAGACCTAGTAAGCATCCAGCCAAGACCAGGAAAGAAATCTGAGCGATAAAGTGCATCTGCATGGAATAATAACAAGCAAATAAAGAAATAGAAAGCACCAAAATTTTCTATATCAAGAAAATTAAAAATCGAGTTCAAGCATGAGCATGCAAAATCAAAATTGCAAGACTTATCCAGAAGTGGATCGCATAATGACACCTTCAACTATGCGTTGCACATGAAGAGGGAGAGAGGGAGTGAGGGAGGGGGGGGGGAGAGAGAGAGAGAGAGAGATGGATGCCTGATAATGAGCAAACATTAAAATGATGCCAGGATAAAATTAAATATCTGCCTCATAGTCAGCCACAGAAGCTCAATTTAAGGTAAGCACCGCATAAGAGGATTAAGAAATAATATAGAACCATAAAACTCATAGAAGCAAGAAAGAACAAACAATTTTTTTAGCAAACCAGTCAAATCTTGAATATAAAAACGCGTTAAGCTTGGCTGTTTTCATTGATAGAAGTTCCATTGAGTGAAAAAAAAAACTGACATGGGTCATGCACGAACTGCTTTTGCCCATTGTCATTCCATGAGGAAACAGCCATAATTGACCTACATGATTTGATAACAAGGTGAAGATTGAAAAAGAATGCAAATCCTCAAATTAAATAGAAATAGAGGGACACCCTGATTTCATTCTTGTAACATACTTATCCTTGTCGAGAAGGGCCGCAGCTGCCTCAAAGTAATAAAAAAAATCAGGGGCAATTTCCATATCATCTGTTTTCAAAAGTGATTCTCAATCAGTACAGTATACCTTTTGTATTCGAAGCAATAATCCAAAAGAAGACAACTTCACCTTCAAGTATAATTACTCGGTCAAAATTGTGCTTGTAGAACAACTCATCCAGTGCCCATTTGTAGTGACCTTAAAAAACTAAATTTTTAAGAGTATAAACTAGTAGAAGTCATTTCAACACTAAAGAAAAGAGAGAAACAATCCTTACGGGCTATCTTGTAGTATTCAATCAATTCCCCAGGCCTTTCTGTATGCACTGGATCATAATCTATGTGCTAACAGAAAATAAAGTAAGCATTCACTGGATTGATTTTGATAAATAAGGATAAGGCAAATCATATGAATAAGGTAGGGAAAAGAAAGGAAACTCATCCAGATCAACTTTTCTAATGTAGACTAAAAGGGAACAGATGAAATGCAATATACCTGCATGTAAGTTAGCTGATTATAATGACTCAAAGCCTTAGTTTTCACATTTGGATCTGATCCATCCTGAGAAGAAACTATCACAGTTACAAGCACTGCTTCTTTTAATGACATCAAAAGAATAATAAAGTGTCTATGGTGCATGAAGTATAACATGACAATCAAGTAAAATAGAAAAAACTTTTGTAGCAAATAAAGAATAAAAATATAAATGTAAGTACCTGAGATATAAAAAGGGGATATTTTGAAGCAACAGAACTCTGATACCTGCAGATTTAAGCCAAAGTAAATCAACTTAAAATCAGTTACTATCTAGTCAAACAGAATAAGCTATCAAAACAAACAAGTTCAAATAAACATACTTCAATACAGACGCAACTGTTCTTTCCAGATAATCAGCACGATTGCACGCCATGATTACTACAGCTGCCACTGGTACCTAAAACATTCAACCCAAAGAATGTTTAACTATTATACATGGTAGTTTGTGGAGATAACGTATAAGAATTCTCTTCATCTCATGAACCTGTGTTTTGTCAATTATTCTCTGAAGGGCCTTCTCTGAGAACCAAAAAGAAACATGTTAACTTTCAATGAAACATTTGAAGCACCAAAGGAAAGGAAAAAACTTTTCTAAAGCAACCAAACAAAAGAAAGAGTTGAATGCAGATATGAAAACTGACAAATAATTGACAATTCCAAAGCTGCTTAGCAAAAATAATTATTGAACAAGAGGTAAATTAAAGCCAAACTACAATTCGGGAGGAGCAGAATGGCCTGCATCAAGACCCAGTTGTAGAGCCACATTCGGAGGGATGGCATTAATAACAACCTTAAAAATGGCTATGAAGTGTATTATAAACAGAAAATCAGTCGCAAAAACTAACTATAACAATTAAATAGATCTCAATGGTCAAAGATCATATGATCTGAACATTACAAAGGCTTCACTTGGTAAGGACAGAAGGGGGTCTGGGTGGTAAAGTTTGAATTCTAAAGTTTAAGCTACAAACTAGAAAAATGGTAAAACCTAAACAATAGATTAAAAGCTTTTCCATCCCTACCCCATTCTATCCTTCCTACAAAGCAAAGCTTTAATATATGCCTAGACACCATAGAAGGATCTTGTAAGAAATATAAAATTGCAATCAAGAAAGATAAAATAGACAGAAATGACAAGAAACAAACAGTTTATTCTGATAAGAAACTACTTTCAAGATCATGTACAAGAGCCTTCAGTTGTGCACACTCCTGATCCTTTCGCTTCTTCCCCTCTGGAATTGTAACATGAAAAGAATGAATGATTTGAATTCCATGAAAAACAATATTTATCGATTTAGACCTAGTCTACTGAAAAGAAGCATGCATAAAGGATCAAAATGAAGGAAACTCACACCTTCCAGGGACACAATTTCCTCTTGTTGCATGCTAATTTGATCAATAAGTAGTCGCATTTGACTTGTACAATGGCGCTCTGCATCCACCTGCCAAAAATGAAAAAGACACCATGTTCAAAGACTTAGATAGTTCATATTCCTTAGGTTTTACATAGTAAGAAAAAAAACGCTGCAGTTTTTGAGAGCTAAAACTAGAAATAAACCTAAGCTTACTAACCGCTTCAGCCATTCGATCTGCATATTCAGATTGCGTGGCGAAAAGCCGCATCTACAAAAGGTTCGAAACAAGCATTTGATTTCATATACATAAATTAGAAAACTTAGAATCAATTGAATCCAGAGAGAAAAAAAGGGGAAATGCAGCAAGGTTTTGTCTTTACCTGGATGTATACGAATACGAGTGCAGCGGGGATGAGAAGGTACCGGAAATCGCAGCTTAGCTTAGCCATATTTATGATTCTCCCCCGACTGACTTGGAACAATGGAGATTTACGGTTTCACTGTTTTGTTGTCTACTTCGATATTGATTTTTCGTTATTCAATCTTCATCTCTTGAATTGTATGTAGAAGCCGCCATGAATAGAAAAATTAGACTTCGGTGGGTTTTTGGGTAAACTACAAAGGTAGTTCTTTGACTATTTATTAGTTTCATTTGGGTTATCTGTCTATAAAAGTTTATGTCACGGGCCTAGACTGCTGCTAGTAAGCTCGTGCGGCCTTAGTCGTTTTCAAGGTCGAAAATCGGCTAAGTAACCCAAACCTCCACTAAGCAAGAATGCTTAGAACGTTGCGAAAACAAAGCTAATGGGAAAAATAAAGAGATGGGCGCTCAAATGGAGAAGAGAGAGTTTAGAGTGAATGCTAACTTGTATTCCTCAATCTGAAGTGTGTAAATGAGGTGGGGGTGAGCCTCCTTGTATAGTTGGAGCCCCCTACAATCAACGTTTAAGATTAAATTACATCAACGGTCAGAAAAGAGCCCTACTCTATCTATAACTCTAAATTAAAGAATAATTAGTGAGAATTATCTCTAAGATAATTTCAAATAATTATCATGCCTCTTCTCTCTCCAAGGTGGATGGGCCAGCTCTGCTGGGTCTTCTAGAAGGCCCAAAACGTGGCAAAGATAGTCTTTGGCAGCCTTGAACGAACTGGGCTCGGTCTTGGGCTGGCGGTCTGTGACATTCTCCCCCACTAGTTCTAGCGACGCCCTCGTTGCGCGACTAGAGTGAAACTGGTCTATCTTATCTCGGAATTGCCACAAGGCTTCGGAAGGTTCCCAACTTCCCTCACTCTCTGGAAGTCCCTTCCACTGAACAAGGTATTCATGCCTTGGTCGTTTTCCCACTCCATGAACAGCTCTCTCTCCATGATTAGCTTCTACTTCTCTCTCGTATGAGACCTTTACCCCGACTGGCGCTCGATGTGACTTGCCTCGATCTAGCTCCTCCTCATCCTGATGGTATGGCTTCAACAAACTCACATGGAACACAGGATGAGCTTTGATGGTCAAAGGCAATTCTAATTTGTAGGTCATGGTGCCTACCCACTTAAAAACTTTGAATGGCCTCTCGTATCTTTGTACAAGCCCTTTATGATATGGGTTGCGCAAGATACAACTTAATTTGGCAAGGACTAGGTCACCAACCTTAAAGTTTACATCCCGACACTTTCGATCTACCCACTTCTTGGTTCGCTTCCCGGCCTTGTGCAAACAAGCTCGGGCTAGTTCATGTTGTTCTTGCCACTCCTTGGCAAATTGGTATGCTGTTGGATTTGGCCCTTGGTACCCGGTCACAACCGCATTTGGTGTAAGCGGCTGTTGCCCGGTAACAATCTCAAATGGACTCTGATTGGTCGCTTCACTCCTCTGCAAATTGTAGGAAAACTGGGCTACATCCAACAATTTTGCCAGTCAAGTTGTGTGGCACTCACATAGTGCCTCAAGTAGGTCTCGAAGAGTGCATTCACTCTCTCGGTTTGCCCATCCGTTTGTGGATGAACACTTTTCGAGAAGTTCAAGCTTGATCCCATCAACTTGAACAACTCCTTCCAAAACCTCCCAGTAAACCTTGTGTCCCGATCACTGATAATCGTCTGTGGAACACCCCAGTACTTCACCACGTACTTGAGAAAAAGACGAGCGGCCTCCTCGGCTGGACAAACTTTGGATGCTGGAATAAAGGTCCCATACTTGAAAAATCTATCCACCACGACCATGATGCTAGAAAATCCGTCGGAAACAGGCAAACCAACAATGAAATCCATGGAAAGACTTTCCCATGGTTTCTCGGGGATAGGTAGAGGCTGCAACAATCCAGCTGGTCTCCTCTGCTCTATCTTGTCTTGCTGGCACACAAGGCAGGTCTTTACATAGGCCTCGACATCATTGCCCATGTGCGGCCAATAATATTGCTCCACTATCAAGGCCAAAGTCTGGTGGATCCCCGGATGTCCCGCCCACTTGGAATCACGGCATTCCCTCATGAGCTCCTTTCGCAATCCTTCAAATTGTGTCACATAGAGGCGGTGTCCTCGAGCATACAACAAGCCTTCATCTAGCCAAAACTTTCTAGTCTTGCCCTCCTTGGCAAGCTCAATCAATGAATGGGCTATCAGATCATGTGACAACCCCTCTTTGATGCGCTCCCGCATTTGTCTCGTCGACAAACTCACAAACTCCATGTCACACATTCGACTTAAGGCATCGGCCATAGAATTCACTTTCCCAGGTTTCTGCTCCAAGGACAAGTCAAACTCGGCAAGGAACTCTTGCCAACGAGCTTGCTTCGGTGACAACTTCTTCTGGGTTAAGAAGTAACTGTTGGCAACATTGTCTGTAAACACCACGAACTTGGACCCAAGTAAGTAATGTCGCCATGTGCGCAAACAGTGCACAACTGCAGTCATCTCTTTCTCATGGACCGTGTATCTCCTCTCGGTCTCATTGAGCTTCCGGCTTTCATAAGCAACCGGATGTCCCTCTTGCATCAGGACCCCACCAATGCAACGTCAGATGCATCAGTGAATACTTCAAAGGGCTTGGTGTGATCTGGCAACACCAAAACTGGGTCGCTTGTCATAACAAGCTTGATTTCGTCAAAGGCACTTTGACACTTCGGGTCCCAATCCCACGCCTTGTCTTTCTTCAATAACTAGGTTAAAGGGGCTGCGATTTTTGAGTAACCTTTGACAAACCTCCGGTAATAGTTGGCCAACCCCAGGAATGATCTCAGCTCCGTCACCTTGGTTGGCACTTTCCATTCATCAATGGCTCGAACAATGGCTCGAACCTTGTCCCTATCCATCCTGATCTTGCCACCTCCAATAATGTGGCCAAGGAAAGGAACCTCCGTTTTGGCGAATGAGCACTTCTCCTCTTTGACAAAGAGCTCATTCTCTCGCAACACCAGAAACACTTGCTTCAAGTGTTCAACATGCTCCTCCAATGTCTTGTTGTAGATGACGATGTCGTCGAGGTAGACAACAACGAATCGATCCAGAAAAGGTTGCAACACTTTGTTCATCAGGGTGCAAAAAGTGGATAGAGCATTAGTGAGGCCAAAGGGCATCACAATGTATTCATATGAACCGTACCTAGTTACACAGGCTGTCTTCGATTCATCTCCATCGGCTATCCTGACTTGGTAATAGCCCGATCACAAATCTAACTTGGTGAACCACCTTGCACCACCAAGCTGATATAAACAAGTCCGCAATGAGAGGAATCAAGTACTTGTTCTTCACCGTGAGCTTATTCAAAGCCCGGTAATCGATGCACATCCGCAAAGAACCATCGTGTTTCTTTTGAAACAGCACTGGGGCACCATAGGGGGACTTGGATGGTTGGATATACCCGGCATCGAGGAGATCCTTCAACTGTCTGCGCATCTCCTCCAACTCGGGCGGAGCCATTCGGTAAAGAGCTCGAGCGGGTGGCTCCGCATTCGACACAAGCTCAATCTTGTGATCCACCTCCCTCTTTGGAGGCAACTTCTTAGGCAACTCGGCAGGCATCACATCTTGGAATTCTGCCAACACGTGGCTCACCACGTCAGGAACTTCCTTGGTTGTGGCTGGCTCATCACACACCAATACAGCTAAGAAGGATGGTTCCTCCTTACGCACTGCCTTCGAGAATTGAATTATGGATAGAACTTTGGCCCCTACTCCGGGCCCTCGGCTCACTGGAATAATACATTGTTGCTTTGGATCCAAGATGCACAAGCAATCGATAAAAGGTACTGGGAAGGCATTGATCCGGTCCAAGAAACTTAACCCAAGCACGAAGTCGAAGTCATCAAGAGGAATCGCCTTGATGGCTTCCGTTCCGGACCAACCTCCAATAGTTAACTCAATTCTCTTTACGACCCCCGCAATCGGAACCTCTTTGGCAT